>NC_087470.1:12904350-14104350 GCF_036321535.1 Camelus dromedarius | reverse complement strand
TTTTTATTTTTCGGTCTTATTCATGGTCTTTGCAATGTCTAGATTTGCCCCAGGATCTGTTCTTTCCTAAAGACTCCAAACCCACATTAGAAGCTTGCTGCAAATAATTGCTTAATTAATTTAGAAATCAGTGTGCTCAGCTTTTGCCTGAGGCCAACTAACTACAGGCAATTGAGCCCCAGAAATAAGTGGAGATGTGGGGCTCTTAGACCCAGATGCTTTAGAGAGAATCATTTCACTAATTTCATGATGAATTTCCAAGGTCAACGGCCAATTCCTCTGACTGCAGGTAGTTGACTGGGAATTTGCAGTTTCTCAGTGTCTCATGGCAGGGATCAACACTGTACACCAAGCCACTCACATTCAGTCCTCAGGCTTGGATTGGCTCTGTTCGATTTTCCCCATCAATTTGATAGCACCTTCCTTTCTTATGAAAATACTCCAAAATGCTTAGTTTGGTGGTTGCATCCATTATCTTCCAATAGCTGTATAATGGTTTTGAAAAATAGTTTTCCTGGCTTTCTGAACTCTATGTGGAAAGTAATCAACCTGCTATCTTGAATGGTAAACACGTTTGGGAAATTTTAAATTCTCTATAGAAGTAATTTGCTGTTTGCCTTACCTACTTTGTAGCAACATGACTATTACTTTGAGGTAAAGTTTGATTCGTGGGGAGTGGACCAGGTTGCATCCTACACGCCAAGGTGCGTGGTGAGAAGAGAAACCAATGTGTTATGAAAAGAGTCTGAGTCACAGACAGGTGGGGTCCTGGTAACCATGAAGAAGACGAAGATTGAGTTATAAACAGGAGACGTGAAGACAGAAGCAAGGGTTCGCAGAAGTAAGAAAAGGCAAAAACGTACACAAAAAAATACAGCAGTGTCTTCTTATTCAACCATCAAATCATCCTTTTATTCTCATGGTAGATTTGGTTTGGGTTCAGTTCAGACAACTCTGTTCTGACCTCACTGTACACTTCCACAGCCCAGTCTACACTGGCCACACGTTTCCTTCACCTCCTCCACATCCAGTGACATTTCCTCCCAGTTCAATTCAGCATCACGCTTCTCCAGGCTCTCCCTTGACATGGGTATAAACCACAACAATTCCATCGCTAGCATCCAAAATCCTGTTTCCATAAACAGTCTCACAGTCTGTCACAATAAGATGACTTTTCAGCTCGGTGGAACTTCTAAAATCCTCATGAAAAATAAACAAAATGACATATTTCCTGTTTCTCGGGCTCTCAGTGCTAATTCCTTTCTCTCTTTGCCCAAGATAAATTCAATGATCAATTACTTTTGTCCCTGGTCCTATTGGCACTCAGCCTGGCATCAATAATTACATATCTGAAGGTAACAAAATAAAAAATATATTTATTCAGAAAAGATTCAGTCTTCAAAAACGTTATATGTGGGTACAAAAAAATTCCTAATGCTTTGCAAACATGTGTGGAATATAAGACACATATGGGAAAGTTTACAACTATAATGTACAGCTCAGCGACTTAGCAATTGGAAACTTACCCATGGAAACAACAGCCAAGTTAAGTAATAAAAGATTTCCAGGACCTCAGAAGCCCCAAGTTACCCTGTCCACAGCCATCACCTTTCTTCCTCCCAAATGCAACCATCACCTTAGAAGTTCTAAAATGATAGCTTCGTTTCATTAATTTTTGAAATTTATATGAAAGGACTCACACGTTCCGCATTTTGGTACCCTGTGAGTGACTTTTGATGGAGCACGGCTCCTCCCCGGACAGGTAGTTTGCAAAAAGGCACGTTACAAACAGTGAAGGCAGGAGCTGAAATCTCTTACAGGTTCAGCTTTGGGTCTCAACTGCATTCTCTTGGGTGTGGCATCGGGCTTTGCCTAGTGGTGGGAAGCTTGGCAAAAACAAATTCCCCATCCATTCTGTCCCATCACAGAGACCACATAATTGGGCTGGACTTAGCCATGTATTAAATAAACCTTTAAAAAATTAAAAATAAAATATATAAAATAGATGTATTGGAAACATAAATACACTTATTTCAGCCTAGATACAATTTTAGCCACATTCTGTCAGTTTAGAAAGAGTTACTCATTTTTCTGCTTGACTGTTTCAGTCTCTGGGAACACACTTTTTGTTCGTTTGTTTGCTTGTTTGTTTGTTTGTTTTTCTTCATCATGACTTTGACTTCATGTCCATTGCATTATAACAATTTTCATGCCCAGAATCATACCTGAGATTTACATCCAGTTGTTTTTTCAGGACACAGTAAGCAAGTGGAAAAACGAACAATATTTTATTCATAATTATTCCTAAGTGACTATAAGTGTATCTATGTTATTAGCTCTTAATAAATAATTGTTGAATACTGATGATGTTAAATTACTACATGAATTAGATACGGGATTAAAAATTATAACAAAAGAAGCTTTGTGATGGATGGGATTAAACTTAATACTTACTTTAACGCATGTGTTATGGTGTTTCTCTTATTCGACTCATTGTGGAAACTTTGGAAATTCCAAACACACAAAAAAAAGAAGAAAAAATCCACAGTTTTGTCATTCAGATAATCACAGTTAAATTTTGATGGATTGCTTGCCGTCTTCATTTTTATCAATATCTCTGTTTTTTAAAGAACACATATATCTGCATTCTAAATTTTGTCCTTGTGTCTCACAAGTGAAAAAAATCAATTTAGATTTTTTTCCATGCACTATGGAAAAAAAACTTTCCATTAGAAATTTACAAAAGTGTATCTCAAATAGCACAATTTTCTCAAATTATAAAGTTAATAAAAATTCTCATATAATTTGCTTTTAACATCTTTTGTTATATTTTGAAAAGTGACAATGAACATATGTATGTTCACGTATAACTGAAAAATTTTGCTCTACACTGGAATTTGATGCAACATTGTAAACTGACTATAACTCAGTAAAATAAAGTTAAAAATAAAATAAAGTAATAATTTACTATTTTGTGTAATGTTGTCATCAATATTGTTTCATTAAAGCTGCTTGTTCACCAAAGTTATTATTTGTTTTTTGGATAAGTTATGTGAAATGGGATGACTGAGCAATGAGCTGTGTTATAGTATGTGAATTAAAAGGTGGGGAGGGATAAATGTTAATTTGTATCTCAAAATACAAACTTCTTTAGGATATCCTTATACTGGTCGATTTTCTGAGATACATCTTCTAAAGTTCTTTGATTTATGGGGCATTTATATCAATGTGTATATGTTGCTTTTCATGATTGCTTATAATTTGTCTTTGAGTTTATAATCAAGATTTGCCTTACTGTTTTGACTTCAAACACAATGCGCCATAGCTCAGAAGTCAGAAGCCAGAAAAATTATTAAATCTATAAGGATGCTAAATAATTTTAAATTAATATGCCAGGAGTCATAAAATACGCAAAATGTCAATGATCCCACTGTATCTTACGTGAAATAGCTCATAATTGATTTGACCAAGAAAAACTCAGATCACAGTACGGGACACCTCTACGTGACTTTACTTTATCCCAAAATCCAAATAATCCATGAGCATTCCGTTTACTTCATATTCTCACTAACACTGGTTGTATCTGTATTTACAGCTGTAGCCATTTTTGTGTGTGTATATCTTATTGAGAGTTTAATTTGCATTTTCTCACGAAACACGATACATTTTTGTCATTTTAATGAGGTGCCTCGGCATGTAATTTGCCCATATTTCTTTTTAGTTTTCTCCATTTTTGTTGTTGCTGTGTTGTGTATATTCTGGGTTCGACTTTTTTGGTTGGATATATGTATAAAAGTAATTTATTCCACTCGGTGGCTTAATTTCGAATTTGTTACTGATGAATTCTTAAGAAGCAAGACCCTTGCTTGGATGGGACCCAGTTGGTCGGTCTTTTTCATTATAGTTAATGCCTTTTGCATCCTTTGAAGAAATCTCTTCCCATTCCTCAGTCAATACAATGTAACCTTTATTGTTTATGTGATATTTGTTAATATTATATTTATTATATTAAATACTATATGTCATTTATTATAAAGCTCTAAGCTTTATTTTGTCTTTCACATTCAGATCCACAGACAGCCATGGAGAGAGTTTCGTGTAACTCTGTAAGGCGGACGCAAAGTTATTTGAAGTTATTCTTTTTCCATCAATATGATCTCAGTTTCCTCTGACTAAATTAACCAACGCAATATTTCATAAGTCAACTGTGAATTCACTGAACTAATATAGGATTATCAATGCTTGCCTGTTCTATGGGTCTTAGAGTAAATTTAGTGATATTTAATTCAAATGACGTCTCATTTCTTCAAATTTCACAATGACTACTGGCTTCTAAATTGCCATTATCCTTTGGTTTTTTTCTTTGGAAAAATAAGTTAATCTTCTTTGTTAATTATAAGCAATTATGAGAAGCAACATAGTCATACTGACATAAATGCACTCAAAGCAAATAACATTAGAAAATATATTACGTAAAATTGACTCTTATAAAGAAGCCATCGAGAAGTGTCCATTTGCAGACACCAATAAGCACTGTATTTTAAATTTTTCCATGTACTATTAATGTCGTCTGTTTTTCCTTAGCCATCCCACATCTTATAATTTATCCAAAAACACTTCAATGTACACACTGTCTTCCCTAAAAGTTATACAAGCCGATATTAATAATAAGTTTTAAAAATCAGCTTTAATATAAAAATCCTTACAATGGAAGTATATAAATCCCATTAAAATGATGTCAAAAAAGAGCATTCAGTATTTTTTTGGGGGGGTGAATTGAGGAAATTTTATGTTTATAATTTAACACCATTTTACTAAAATTTTATAAGTGGAAATTGTCAAATGTCACCACGCTACAGATTTCACAAAGAGCCAAAGACACAAAAACTTAACCATTTTCTGAGGATTTACTGAGCACGAAGGATGAAATTGAGGCATGACTCCAGCCGTCCAATATTAGTTATGGTGGAATTTGGAGCCCTTCAGCTGTTATGAGTGAAAAACATTAGAATTATGTGAATCAACATAAAATTTGCAGTGCAGAAACGCCATGTGTGTCGCTTCTAGAAAAAGTTAAGAATGTACGTAAAAAGAACGTCCTTTAAAACTTTGCATGATTATCTCTGAGCGATAGATAATGGACAGTTTTTATTTTCTTCTTTGTATTTATCTGGTTTATTTAATGTTTTATATTTTATAAATAAATATGTATTTATCAATATATGGCATTATTTTGATAGCATAAACTTCCATTGTATTTATAACAGACTACTTCTGTATTATAATTTATTTTAAAAAAAAGCCTGTTGTTAAAATAAATACTTAATTGTCTTCTCAATTTTTTTCAGGTTTTTAAAAGCAAAACATATTCTTCCCATATGACCCAGTCATGATGCTCCCAAACACTGGAAGCAACCACGATGTCATTTAATATGTGAATAAATGCCTATGATACAACATACAATAGATTTTACTCAGAAATAAAAAGGAATGAGCTATAAAAGTATGGAAATTCATGAATGCAATATACAGTGTGAGAAATATTTTCAATAATAATTTAATATCTTTGGATGATGTTTTTTTCCCTTTTTCTCTTATTTTGTATACGAGATGTTGAATGTTCAGTAAACTTATTGGGGTCATTTCATGATGTATGTAAGTCAAATCATTATGCTGTACACCTTAAACTCATACAGTGCCGTATCTCAATCACATCTCAATAAAACTGGAGGGAAAAAGACCTAGATGAAATAGAAATGCTTATCGTGAAGCTGAAGCAGCCATCTGAGAGGCTGCAAAGTCCAGGATTTCAATTATCTGTCAGATCAGTTGTTGCCAAGGGTTCAGGTGAGGGGGACTGAATAGGAGAAAGACAGGGGGGTTTTAGTTTGGGGAAATTATTCTGTATGCCAGTGTAGTGATGAATGAAACATACTAAGCGTTTGCCTAAAACTCATAGAACTTTACAAAATGAAGATTAATTTTAATGTATGTACATTTTGGGGGAGAAAAAAAGTCATTTAGGAGGTCAGGGATCCCAGGATGGAGTGCACAATGTGTCAAAAAAAATATTAAATGTATTACGACTGTATAAGACAACCTCACTGAAGGGGGGTGGGGAGAGGTGTTGACTTAAGGATCTTTGGAAATCAATGGTGTGTGTAACACTAAAGGCAAAGAGAATTACACATAGCACCCGTATTTTAGTTGATAAAATTGTTTCCCACAGTGTACAGGTTAACAGTTCTGGAACCACGACATGCGTGCTAGAATTGAACCATTGAGTCAATGGATGGCAGACGGTGGAGGCCAACTCCTAATGGTTGGAGTTGGTGGTTACCAGAAGGTGGAAGAGGACACTACAGTGATTCATATGTTAAAGACTAGAGTCAGAGACATCCGCAAGGACACATGTTTAGCTTGCTCTAAATACATATGGTTAAATATAGAAATAGTATTGATATGTGCATATGCGTGGGTCAGTGTACATACATTCTGCTCTGTCAGCCAGAGGGCCTGGAAGCAGACCCCGGTAGCAACATCTGGCATCCAGATTTGTGCTTTATATCGTTCTTCAGTAAAAGAACCGGAGCCTTGGAGAGATCGCTGGTTATCAGAGAGCAGAAAATACACAGTGAATCTTCTAGAAACTTGCAGTGCTAGAAAGTAAGGGGACGATTTTCAAGAAAAACACTCAAAAATGGAGGCATGTCAAAGGAACAAAGGAGACACCAACTAAAAGCTCAAAGCCAGATAATCTGTGCTACAAAATAATTAAAATGGTAGATATGATATCAGTCAGCCCAACCTGACACACACAAATGATACAATTCTGTATAAAAATGATACTTCCTGATACACTCAAATCAATGAGTCTATACTGAGATGGACAAATAATACAATTGCATTTACAAATGACATTTACTGATGTACGCAGATCAGAAAGCCCACACTGTTATACACAAATGATACAATTTCATATAAAAATGATGCTTAATTGATACATACAAAGCAATGAGTCTACACTGAGATGGACAAATGATACAATTGCATTTACAAATGACACTTACTGATGTACGCAGATCAGAAAGCCCACACTGTTATACACAAATGATACAATTTCATATAAAAATGATGCTTAATTGATACATACAAAGCAATGAGTCTATCTGATAAGTACAAATGATACAATTGTATTTAAAAATGACACTTACTGATATATGCAAAGCAATGAGTCCATGCTGATATATATACAGATGATGGTGTAGACACATTAATTGGAGAGAACAGACCACTCGTGTGGACAGAAAAACTGAAAATAACTGATGTGCATGATGGAGGCAAAGCAGAACTCTCCACCCTTGATGAGTGGGGCGGCACAGGCTGACTTCCCTCCACCGAGCACAGCGTGGACAAAGAGGGAAAAGATCGCAGTGGAGAGATCCGAGACACACTTCCTCAGACAGGTGATCAAAAACAGTGATGCCCTGACGCGAGTACGTGCCCTTGACATGATGTAATGCAAATGGCTCCATTCTCTCTGATCGCCACTCCAAAACGCACAAACCCAGTCTAACCAAGAGGCACATGTTCGCTAAACCCCAGCAGAAGGGCGTTCTGCAAAGCACCTGCTCAGTCTTCCGCAAACTGTCGAGGACATAAAAACCAAGATTAATTTGATAAACTGTCACAACCAAGAAAAACCAGGGGCTTTGAGTATTAAACATAACGTGGAATCATGGTTGGGGTCCAGGAATAGAAAAAAAAAAAACACTTTAGATTAAAAACTAGGGTAATCAGAATAAGGTATGGATTTCGATGAATGATGCATCAATACTGAGTCTTCTTAATTTTTTTTATTTTTTTATTGACATATAGTCAGTTGCAAGGTGTCAATGTCTGCTGTACAGCATCGTGTTTCAGTCACATATGTACATGCAGAGATTCGTTTTCATACCAGTTACATGATAGGTTACTACAAGATATTGGATATAGCTCCCTGTGCTCTACAGTACAAACTTGCAGTTTATCTATTTTATATATAGTAGGGTGTATCTGCAAATCTCAAACTCCCAATTTATTCCCTCCCCACCCCATTTTCCCCTGATAACCATAAGATTGTTTCCTATGTCTGTAAGCCTGTTTCTGTTTTGTAGATGAGTTCAATCGTGTCTTCTTTTTTCTTCTCTTTTTAGATTCCACATGGCCAATAGGCACATGAAAAAATGCTCAATATCGCTAATTATCAGAGAAAAATAGATCAAAACCACAAAGAAGTATCCCCTCACAGCAGTCAGAAAGGCCATCATTCAAGTTCATAATCAGTATTGATTCTTAATTGCTAGACACGTACCACATCCGTGTAAGGGGTTATAATATTACGCAAAATGGGTGCCAATTTTATTGGAATTCTCTGTACCATGTTTATAGTTTTTCTGTGCATCTAAAAATATATTAAAATAAAATTTGTTTAAAAAATATATATGTATTCCTATCGAAAATTTTCTTTCACTAAATTTTGTAAACCTACATTTAAGTCATGGTTAAGGGTCATTAATATGAAACACCAAATATTCAAAATTGTTTATTAAGGACAAAGATGAAAGATACAGGGAAATATATATGAATAACACATAATCTTTTTCCCGACTTGCTTTTATTCCGGCGAAGACAGAAGTGAACATATTATTCACGTGCTACGCTGGCGTGAAGACCATTATAATTTAATTAAAGTGAACAGAAAGCCATTATCCAATAGATGAATTTAAAAGGCATCCCAGAGAACGGATAATTAAAACACATCTTGAGATATGAGTTCTCTTGAACTGACAGAGTCTGAACGAAATGAACCCCCTTGGCTTGGATGAGAGCATTCATTCTTCCATTCCTTCATTCTTTCAAAGAATATTTATTCAGTCAAGTCCCGATTTTGTCGACCATGTGGTGAATATATTTTACCACTGTTCTGATCAGTAAGTAGAAATTACTTTAATTCCCCTTGAATCTGGAGCAGTTTCGTGATTCTTTTGACCAGGAAAATGAGGGTGACCGCAGACTGGCTTCCAAGATCCTTTAGGGGGTCGACAGGTTCCCGCTTCATTTCTTGGAAGGCTCCCTTTTGGAACCCGGTCATGAAACGAAAAACCCAAGCCACACGGCTTGTTCCGGTGGACAGAGTCCCAGGCGCCCTGGCCAGCAGCTTTCGGGGCTCCCCCGCGGGGTCATCCTTCTCTGAGTTGCAGCCCCCCCACCCCGGGTGCCTCCTAAGAGGTGCATATGAAAGAGATTCTGGGGATGTTGGGAGAATCTGTGTGCCTTTTACACGGGAAGGATGTGAACAGTCTACAGCCAGTTGACCCACAGAATTGTGAAAGATAATAAATGTTTCAAGGCATTAAAAATCTGGGTTCTTTTGTTATTCATCAATACGTAATCGGAACAGCAATGGATGCCGGTGAAGCTGGCTTTGGAACCAGGTGGAAGTTTCGAGCGTAAAGCCAGGCTGTTTGTGAAAGACAGAAAGGCAGTGAGAAATGTGGAAAAATCTGCCCATAAAATTAAGATTTGAGTCACCAGAAAAGGGACCCCAGCTTTCCTACTGTATAACTGCGAGCTGAATGTTACATGCAGTCAGATGCCAGTGAGAATGGATGCAAAGTGAACTTGTGAGTCTGAAAAAGATTTCCAGAACGAATGGTCTGGGTACCAACTGGCTTCCTTTCACTGCCTATGAACTACAGGACCGAAAAACAAAACAAAAAAAACAATCGTCAGTCAAACTGATCATTGAGAGAATTTCCAACCCAGGACTTGCAGAGTTGAAGAACAAAAATGGTTCCTCCAGTTTCTGCAAAGTTTGGCCAAGCAAGAAATGGTAACAGGGGAAAGACGAAATCGAGGGAGCCACCAGGGTAAAGATGGAGTGAAAGGGTATAGCTGTCAGATCTTTCGTTAAAACCGCAGAAAGTTTGGGGCGGCTGCCCACAGTCCCTCCACTAAATGTAAGGATGCAAAGAGCCTTGTCCCACAGCACCGTGGCCCACTTCCCAATATCCAGAAGGCCCCATCTGTCAGAATTCATGGCTATTGCTTTAGGATCACAGAGTGGATGATAATCTGATACACAGAATTTAACACACAGTATTAAAAGGACGTATTTTATTTGCACTGAAAGGGACAGAAACAGTTCAAAATAAAAAGATGCCTTTGAGCTCCCCGAAACGTCTAAGGTCACGAAGCAGGCTTGGCAAATTACCCGCTTGCGAACACAGGACACTTCTTATGGACGAGAAACCCCGGGGACCCAGGGGGTGGACCCAGGTGCCCTTGGAGAAGGACTCTGGTTAAATAGAGTTGGTTCCTAACCAAGGACCACCCTCTGTCGCTGGAACGGGGATGCGGGCAGCATGCACTTGGCTGGATTCAGAATCCTGTCCAGTGATGGGTATGTGGCTCCCACACGCCCCTGTGTATTAGCAGGTGCAAAGGGCCCTCTGGAATGGCCTCATTCACCTTGACTTCTCTTTCTAAAAGCCTTAGCTCCAAAAAGACACATTCTGAGGTCGTGGGGATTGACATTTCAACATACAGATTGGGGGCGGGGACACAAGTCAGCCCTTAACATCGTCTTCTTTTTGCACAGGCGTGTCTGTGGCAGGTACCCTGTTTCTTTCACCCCATTTCACACTGGGAGCGAGGGGTGGTGAGGATTCTGGAGGTTCCGAGAGGGGCTAATGGACTTTGTCGGTGGGAGGAATGGGGATCACTTTGATCGGGGGCTGACTCTGGGGTTCAGAGATGCCTACAAATTCTGCATCGCTATTCTAAGTGAGAGGTGGAGTTCGGTCCACATCCTTTCATCCCGGCTAGACCCATGGCTCGTTTCCACCCAAAGGATGAGGCCCAGGTGATCTTCTGTCACATCCACCTGTGGCGCCAGGGATGCTCCACCTGGAACCCAGCGGCCATGCAGAGACAAGCGTAAGCCACATGGAGATGCTGTACGCAGGACACCCGAGGTGCCCGGCTGATAAACCCAGCAGACCCCTCAGCTGATAGCCAGCATCCACTGCCAGCCGTGTGACTGAGCCACCTTGAACGTGTCCGCCCCAGTCAAGCCTCCAGGGGATGGCAGACCCAGCCAGCACCACAGGGACCACCTGCCTGAGCCCGGACAACCCATCCCCATGGGCAGTCAAGGTCGGTCTCAGCCTCTGTGTTTCTGGGTTCATTCATTCATGCAGCTATAAAACGCTATGCATCGTGGAAACTTGGAAAAACAAAACTGTCAAGAATTCACTCAGCCATTAACTAACCTACACGTTCAGGAGTAATTCTAGGCTCCTGAACACAGTCCCTCATCTCCCCAACCTCACCCCACGCACAGCACTTCTGTCCAGACTAAAGCGAAAGACCTGGTCCTTCCCTGGTGTCACCCACCCTTGTCTATGTCATACACCCTCTCCCCCGACTGCTTTCTGAGAAAACCCTGAACCCCCTTCAGGCCCACATCAAATTGCATTTCCTGCTCACACAGCCTCAGAGTAACACAATGGATTCTTCTCTTTCTATGAAACTACCAAGGGCTTCGAAATATGTGTCTTTTATATAAAACCAATAACTCTTTACGAATCATAATGGGGAGAAGATTGCAATAAAGATCGTAACGACGACAAATAAGTCACTAGGAGAATATACTTAAGAAATGGAATGTGCAAAAAAAATGTTAAAATTCTATTCTGGAATTCACAGCCTGCTTCCCTCAAAGGATGAAATAAATGGTCCAGGAGAGCTGGGGAAGGAGGATGAGGAATAATCAGATCAGAATTAAGAGGAAAAGGGGACCCTGTTGAAAACGGGAGGTTTCCCTTCAAGGTCGATGGGAAACCGTGGAAGATTTTTTCAGGTCGTAGTTGTATAATTAGGTTTTTGTTTAGGAGAGAGTGTTATTTTAAAAGACAGTGAAGTAGACTGCGTGGGGATGAATGCGAGAGATGAAAAGAGAGGCACTCAAGGATGCTAAGATATGCTGGTGACATTCAATAATCCGTAATCGATCGAAACATCACAGTGCTTTCTGAAGCAGGAGGAACCGAGCAGGAGCAGGCTTGGTGGGGAAGGCGAGGTCTGAGACTCAGGGATGACACTCGGGGTTGGCCCATCACAGGCGTTCAACAAGCACGTGTTGAATAACCGAATGAATGAGCCATTGGCATATGTTGGAAATTGAGGTCACAGACGGGATCAGTTCAGGGCACGTGTGTATCGTGGGATGAAAAGGCTTATGACGGAGGCATCAGAAATGCCAACTTTGAGAATGAAATCGAAGGAAAGAGTCCAAAGGAGAAAGAGAGAGGCTCGCTTTGGTTGTAAAAGCACTATAGGAAGTCCAAAGAAAATCATGCTGGAAAGACTGAATGGCTCGCAGTGGCAAGTGCCTTGGAGAAGCCAGGCTGCTAAGACCTCTAAAATGTCCTATTTATTCAAATACGTATCGCACATCGAGGGAACGGCCACCTTTAGCAAAGCTTTCCAGTGATGCAGGAGAGGAGGTGGGGAGGTCAGTGACACCACGCACAGGTCAATGGCTGACATTGACAGTGTGGTCCAGAGAAACTATACTGATTACGTTTCAAATTGGGGGAGTCTTAAACAGGTTTGCTTGAAGATGGGAGGCATCCAGCAGCGAAGGAAGCCAACGGAGTGAGAGCAGTTGATCCCCTAAAAGGCAGAAGTTTTGGGGTCCGGACCACAGTCTGGAAGCTTTGTCTTAATCTGGAACCTAAACTTGTTTCTTTCTCATCATGTTTGAGCTCCCACTCTGAGAATTTCTCAAGTCATCCCACATACAATTAATTCCATTCCCACAGTTTGACACTTGTCATTCACATTTTCCACCCTGGCTTCCATCCATACCTGCCTGATGAGATGCAATTTCAATAGGGACCTGTTCTGCCTCAGCCCAGCTTCCTTTCCCCCCAAATTCAGCTTCTTTTCAGAGACCACCACCTCCTAAGACGGGGCAATGCCAACTTTCGTCAAAAGAAAAAAGCCGTTTAAAAGGATAAGTATTTCTTCCAGGATTATATAACTTTCCTATTCGATCTGTGAAAATAAAAAATATACATTAGTATTTTTAGGAATCACCCTGCAATTTGATGAACTAATTCGCCACATAAACATGAAATGATCAAAATGTAAATTACGTGATGCCATAGATCGCCTTCCTTGAAATTCTGTGCACTGGTAAATTATTTAGTATCCAGACGGCCCCCTCTGAAAGAAATGAAGACATCTTGATGGAAGGCAGCGGGTAAGGCTGAGGACGAGTCATGAAATCTGCATTTAATAGAATCGTCTTAACCTTGGATCTCTCACTCACTATTAATTGTTTATCTTTGCATACGTGGTTAACTTGATTGTCAGCTTTCTCGCCTAACAACTAGGTGGCTAGTAACACCAATTCATGAATAGGGTGAGAGATTTAAATGGAATAATCTGGTGCTAACTGGTACTGGGCAAATGGAAACACTGCTATTATAAAATGGAATTTACACATAGACACAAAAATTTGTCAGAGCATTTCCATGCCGGCCTGAGTCATACAGTCAAAAGATCGAAATATGCACAGGAAGATGAAGTGGAAATTATGGGCAAACATCAACCCTGGCTTTAGGAATTATTACTTCGAGGAGGGGCCTGGAGATGGCCCGGATCGCAGTATATTTGACTACAAGCATGTAAACAAAATTTCTTAGAGAGATGGCGTTTAGAGGTAAAAATCGGATTTGTTCTCGATGGATTGAAATGTTTACCGATGTGGTTTAATCCTAAAAGCTTGTAGGATTGTCATGAGTGTTCTTGCTGGCAACCTGGCCTCACAATCACTGCCGTATTCTCTGGATAAGAGCTACCGATCCGACAGGAGCCCTGTCTTGAGTTCAGCCGTGTCAGTTCACTGTGTAGACAGCATTGTGGTTACATGAAGGACAGACCTGTTTATCTTGGGACTCGCACCTTCCTCCCCCGACTCAGCCATTGCAAGTCAGAACTTCCCCTGCTCTCCCGTTCATCATTTATCTGTGAGTTACTTAATAATAAAGTTCATTGGATTATCAGTGACAACAGTGGACAGGATGCACGTTAGCGTTGATGCTTCTCTGTCACTTCTGGGCACCAACATCAGTGGAACGTGACAGGCAGGTTCCATGTGGCTCCTCTCACAAAGCCATGCCTTAAGATATAATTAGGAACCTGGCAACAGCACCATGATAAGTGCTCAGTATTCTGAAAAGATTTTTTTTTCCTTCCCCCACATCAATAATCTTTATGCTTCCTCTAAAGGCAGGCATTCAAAATTTCTTAATGATGGTGATTGCGGCATTCTGCTGACTCTCCGGCAGTCCCCTCGCGCCATGAGAGCCGACAATTAACTGCAAAGAAACTGAATTCATGTCACAGTCTACAGTAAAGCACCATCCACACGGGCAATTCAGACCTGAAAGATGGCTTTGAATTTTGCTGTTTCGGCAGCAGCCCTGCTAAAAAAAAAAAAAAAAAAAAAAAAAAAGACACTCAAATACCAAAGGAGAAAATGAGATTTGACAACATCTGGTGTTAATGACATGGGCATAGAGGAAGGTGTGGAGGAGCGAAGAAAAGGAAAAAAAAAAAAAAAGAGAGAGAGAGAGAGAAACGTTGAAAGCAAGTCGTGTGTGTACATGGTGGCAAAGCAAACCAGAGAACCCAGGACCCGTCCGTCTTGGCAGACCCCCCTCCTCCCTCTCGTCTTTTCCTCCTGCTGTTCTGGTGGAAAATGCATTACAACCGGGATGCTTAAATACAGGCCAGCGGGTCCTTTCACAGGGCGATGTTGGAATGGTCCATGACACCTGCTAGAAACCGAAACAGACGCGTAGGTTTTCACAGCGGGAACCAGCAGATAATTTGACGGGAGGCTCACTCCCAGGCAGCCTTGGGACGTTGACTGTTCCTTGTTTCAGGGGCTTCAAAATCGAGGATTCAGATTTACGCCTGTGAAACCCCAACTTTATCCCTAAGTTCAGGGACCTTGCAGACAGTAAAGGGATATTTTTGGAATTTCATCGACATAATTTGAATCCTTGATTTTTTTTTTTTCCCCTAGTAAATGACCTTGAGAGAGTTAAATAAAAATAGGTAAGGGTCCATTTCCTCGTTTTGGAATAGAGACGTAATCTCAAGGCAAAGACCACATTCATTCTTTTTCAAAAATCGTGTTTCTCTCTCTCTCTTTTTCCAGCTGTCCATCCCTTAATTCGGAGCCAATTTTGAATTACGTATCCATTTAGTGTATCAGTGGTCCATCTGCCTTTTCTATATTCACCTCCAGCGTGAAGACAGGAGTGAAGGTCATTTAAAATCAGTCATGGATACAGATATCTGCAACAGATTAATCATTTTGTTTTTTTTTTTGTTTTTTTTTTTTTTTAGTATTTCTACTCCAAGTTAGACCCAGAGTCCACCCACCTGCCGGCTAACCATAGCACCTGGAACACTGCCTTAGGTAGGGCACCTTTGGTCTTAACAAGATACCAGCTTAAACCTCAAAGGATTAAGTTCTGATTCCTGTGATTTTGGAGGTGCGTGAGATTTGATACATCTGGTCAGTGACATCACCAGGGAACTACATCCCTCATGTCTTTCTGTTCCTTCTTTTAACTGATCGGTGGTTTCATTTTAAGATTAATGCAAGATGAATGCTGACA
This sequence comes from Camelus dromedarius, assembly GCF_036321535.1. NCBI lineage: Eukaryota > Metazoa > Chordata > Mammalia > Artiodactyla > Camelidae > Camelus > Camelus dromedarius. Next base: position 14,088,604 of record NC_087470.1, on the reverse strand, counting down.
ATTCTAAGGTTTATATGCTTCCCACCTGTGCAAATGCCCCTGGCTTTACTCCAGACCAAAGGAAGGTGTATGCCAGCTCTGAAATACTCAGAATATTCACGCCACGTACTGAAGGTCTTGGACGCATGCTGGGCACTCAATGCTAAACAACCACTGTGACTCGGGGATGTGGGAAGAGGGCTACAGATGGGGTTGGTCCATCCCAGTCACGCTGCTGCTGCTCAGATGCGATCTTTAGGGGAACCTCAAATTCCACTCGTCCCCCCAAAACTGAGAGTAATGCAGACACTTCTCATGATCTTCAGTCAAGGAGAGGGGCTTTCTGGAGACAGATCTATGTGTCACATTCCATGCAGCTCAAGGGAGTGTGGAAGGCAAGCCCAGTGCACTTGGGTCGGCCTCATACTTAGAAATCCTAAAGAAGGGGAGGTCCACTCACCAGCTCCTGACAGCGACCAGCAGCGGGGCTGCATTCTAGGAGTTCACATTACAAAATGCCTTAGGTCTTCCTGTGGCCACACCCAGTCCACACAAAAGCATCAGTGGGCATGGGGATGCATGCAGACATGCCCTGCGGAAGGGAGCACCTGCAGAAGCCTGCAGCGGGCATCCTCAGAGCTTCTCCTTGGCCGCAGCGACTGATGGGCTCCTGCAAATGTGACCTGTCTGGGACTCACGTAGCTCCACTTCCTCTGCTTTTTGGAACCAGGCTGGGTCCAGGGAGGTTTCTGCTGCCAGATTTTGGACCCCACTCTGTTATTGTAAGCGGGTGCGGACCTTGTCTCCAAGTCACATTCTTGGTCTCAGGCATGAGTTGCTCACACATTAAAGAATACTCAACGGGGACCCTCCACAGGTCTCCAGAGAACCTTTCAAGAAGCCCTCTCCTGTCCCCCACCCCTGTCTCATCAACTGTAGCCCCTTGGTCTTCCTAGATGCTTACCTCCAACTCCTCAACCAAGAAAGTCTTCCCGGCACCTTCAGATTTCCCATTCAAAGGGATTTTAGATGGGAGAAAGGCTACATAAATGTTCTCGTTCATCCTGGGTACATTTCCACTTAGCCAAGTTACCTGATTCAAGAAAGGAATGTTGAGACATAAACTATGGTTTACCAAAGGGGGAAGGAGGAGGACAGATAAATTAGCAGTCTGGCGTTAGTACGCACACACTACTGAACATAAAGTGGATAAACAACACGGACCTCCCGTATAGCACAGGCAACTTGTATTCAATTTCTTATAACAAACTATAATGGAAAAGAACCTGAAATTATCGCTTTCTCTCTCTCTACATGTCTATGTATAACTGAATCGCTTTGCAATTCACCTGAAACTGACATTGTACATCAACTACACTTCAATAAAAAATAAAATTAAAAAAAAAAGGAAATGTTAACACATGAGAAATATATTTATGACTAGATGTGGAGAATCCCCCACATTACCAATAACTTTTACTTCCTGACGAATAAGAAAAGATCTGGGGACTCTTGGACGCCGTCCTCATTTGACACGAACTCATGAATCTTGACATCAACTATATATTAGAAGGTCGTCTAAATCATGAAAAGTGAATTGTCAATTTGTTTATTTTCAATATTTACATTATAATGAGAATCAAACATGCTTTATCTTTAATCATTTGCACTGGGAAATAATATTTTAGCTGCTTAGTCTACATTTCGGGTTTAATAAATTTGCTAAGGGTCATTATATGGAATTAGCTATATTAAAAATAATTATTTTATGCATTACTATATGGAACTAGCTATATTAAAAATAATTATTTTATGCATTACTATATGGAATTAGCTGTATTAAAAGTAATTATTTTATGCATTACTATATGGAATTAGCCATATTAAAAATAATTACTTTATGCGTTACTATACAGAATTAGCTGTATTAAAAATAATTATTTTATGTATTTTGTTTTATGAACAGCCCCAACACTCCAATATGACATATGAGATTATAAAAACATTGTCCAAGACTACAGATTTAGTGCATAAACTGCACACTGTAGTCAAAGGGGGCTTTTTTCGCTTAAACCTCACTACAAAGTAAACACCTGAGTTATTTTGGCTGACAAATATGAAAATACAATCATTTATGTTCCTTTTGCAAGAAAAAAAAGAGGAATATATAAACAATTTAATGAGTATATATTTATTTTAAAAATTTATAAGAAGCTTAAATTGAATCTTTGTTTTTAAGTAAATCTCTAAAGGATGTAATACTCAGTTTTCACAGCATTTGATTTTTGTTTTAAATTGTGATGTGCATAATAGTTTTGCCTTGATAATGTGCGATGGTTTTGACTCATCTTTGTCCTGAAAATGGGAAGAAAGCGTAACCTCGGGAGAGAAACAAAAAGCATGAATGCTCCTTTTGTGCATTTTAAAGACGTATGGGTCCACCTTCAGGATGTGAGAAAGCAGAATTTCATTCCTTCTTGTTCAAGAAATGCTTCCTTGCAATCACCCAGGGCTCTCCATTTGGAGCCAGCATGAGAGCCTTCCGCGACAAGGCACGAATGTGTTCAACAGAAACTGAATGTTTCTAAACGTTACATTGCGTGTGTCCCACAAGTGCACAGCATTGCATGAGCTCTCACCACTGGTGGTCTTGGTGAGACCCACAGATTTTCCCAGTGGTGGTAGTATCTTTTCAATCTCTTTCTTCTTCTTCTTTTTTTTTTTTTTCCTACTCCTTCATTTTTTTTTTTTTTCACTTCCCTAGATTAACATACGGGTATTCCACTATGCCACCTCCATAAACTTGGAAATGCCTTCCAGATCAGCTATGTTTTATTCATCTTTACGAATGGCCGTGAAACCAAAGGAAGTATTCCTCCTGCAGAACGGGATGAAATTAGTAAGTATATGAACAAAGGATATTAATAGAATAGAAAAGAGAAATATGATTCTTCATAAAGAGCCATCGGCAGATAAAACACAAGGCAGACCTGCATGATAAACACAAATCATTATCTGTGATAGTAAATTTCAAAGCCCAGAAATTTACTGCAGGCGTTTCCAGCGGGTCCCCCTTTTTTTTTTTTTTTTTAACGGCTTTGTTTAAGAACACGTGTACGTATAACAGAACTGTCTGAGCTTGTACTTGTGAATCTCACTGAGTCTTACAGACACAATACAAAATCGGCATGCTGACAGAGATAGTCACAGAATTGGCTTCCTGCCCGGGAAATTATTACCTTTAGACCAACTGTGGCTGGTGACAGAGGGGGAAAAAAAAAATCACAACCCCTGAGAAATAACCAGTATCAGAGGCTTTGAAGTTAAATTGGTCTGGAAGTTGAGGACATCCTTCATCCTAAGAGACTGACTGCCTTCAGGGAAACAAAGATGATTGTGATGATATGACATTACAATTTTTATATCTTCCTTTTTCTCTGTGATAGAATTTCTTAATATGACTTGTTACATATTTATCATTAGTTATTTTAGAAATTTAAAATATATGTAAATCAGATAAGGTTCTCTGTGTGCAGTAAAGATAAGGTCTGTAAGGGTATTGAAGACTTCTTTTTAATGCCTGGCAAGATAGCACACATGTAGATATTTGGCATAAAGTACAATGACTTGCCTACACATGCAAATATGTGGATATCAAGGAAATAAAGCAAATTTCCAGGTGTCAGATAAAGGAAAAATTAAATCATGAATTGAAAGGGTGAAAAAATGTGGGAGTTGGAGGTAACGTATCAAAAATAGCACAATTATTGGGATTTTTCATGACCACGTAGGGGATTAGCATCTTAAACTACACGATCTGTGCATGTTAAGGAGATAAAATTCAAAAGTTTTTTCTTTCGTTAAAACAAAGACGTCTAAAAAGAAAGTATTAAAAATAGGAACTGGGAAATTCCTGGAACTGGGGAAAGGAACGTATTCTAAGACAGACAAACGCAGACAGTATCTTGAAAGGCTGGATAAAGCCAGATTCACCCTGGATACATCTATAGCAAACAAACTAAAAAATAAAGAAGAATTTAGACCATTTCAGAGGAACAAATGTCATAATGTGAGAATTCCACTCATCAGGGAATACAGAAGCTCAAAGTTACTGGAATAACACATTTGAAATAGGAGGGAAATCAGAAATCTACACTCAATAAACTGAGTATTGAAGAATGAAAATATTGAGGTAGTTTTAGACATACCAAGAGAGTTCATTAATATATGCATTCACTATTGGATTTTTTTTATACCTTCACTGGGGAAATGTCTCTTTGGCTATTGGCTCATAATGTGTGTGTGTGTGTGTCCACGTGTGTGTGTATAAATGTCAAAATGTATCTATTTTCTTTCTTATTTAAGCATCACTGATATATAACATTATTTTATTTTCATGTGTTCAAAATAACAATTTGATACTTGCATATATTGTGAAATGATCGTCACAATAAGTCAAATTAACGTCCATCACTAAGCAAAGCTACAATTATTTTTTTCTGGTGATGAGAACTTTTAAGACTTACTCTCTTAGCAGCTTTCAAACACACAGTACGGATTATCAGCCACAGTCACCGTGCTGTCCATTACATCATCATGATTTATTTATCTTATAATCAAAAATTAACACCTGTTGACCCCTCTTCACCCACTTCACCCACTCAAAATTCCCCACCTCTGGCAAACACCAATCTACTCTCCGTATCTAGGAACTTGGGTTGTTCTGTTTTGTTTTGTTTCCACATATGAGTGAGATCATACGGTATTTGTCTTTTTCTGACTTACGTTTTTTGGCATTAATGCCCTTAAGAACTTTTTTTATGGAGGAATAGTTTTCTGTATACAAGCATGCCTTGGAGACATTTCAGATTCCGTTTCAGACCACCGCAATAAAGTAAATATCGTCATGAAGCGAGTCACACGATTTTTTTGGTTTCCCAGTGCACAAAAGTCATGTTTGCAGGACACTGTAATCTACTAAGTCTCCCTTAGCATTATGTCTAAAACATACATACCTTAATTAAAAACCACCTTGTGGTTCAAAAATATTAACCGTCATCTGAGCCTTCAGAGAGTCATAAACTTTTGCAATAATATCATCAAGATCACCGCTCACAGATCACTGTATCAAACGCAATAGCAGTGGAAAAGCTTGAAATATGGCAAGAATTACCAAAATGTGAAACAGGGACATAAAGTACACAAATGCTGGGTGGGAAAAAACTAGTTCATTTCTGTTTTCTTTCTTGCCTTCAGACTGGATAATCTCCATTAATCTATTCTCAAGTTCACTAAATCTTCTGCATTCAAGGCTCCCGTTGAGTCATTGTACGTGTTTATTTCCTGTATTAAATTTTTTTTTATCTCCAGAATAGCTATTTATTTTATAATTTGTATCTCTGTTTGTTAAGACATAGTTCAGATACTTTTATTTTTAATCCATGGGTTCCTTTAGTTAGTTTAAAACAGCTGGTTTAAAATTTCTGTCTGGTAAGTTCAATGTCTGGTTTATTTAAGGACAGTTCCCACTGACTCAATTTCCCTTGTGAATTAAGCATGCTTTCTTATTTAATTGCATGCCTTGTAGCTTTTTTGTTGTTGGAAACTGGACACACACACACACACACACACTCATAATGTGGAAACTGAAAATCAGATCCTTCCCCAAGCAGAGTTTTTTTGTTACTGTTACTGTTTGGTTTTGTGTTGTCTTTTTTCCGTGTGTTTGTTTAGTGACTTTCCAACATTAATTCTGCAAAGTCTGTTTTCTTTGTCAGCTGGGGCCGCTGAAGTCTCTGCTTAGTTAGGTCAGTGGTCAGCTAATGATTGGATTTGATTTGTTTTCTTAAAGCAATGAGTCGCAGCCCTTGCTGAGGGCAAGGTTGTTGCAGGGCAGGCTTTCAAGGCTCCGGCAGGCAGTTTACAATGTGCCTTGTTCCTCGGCTTCCTGCACCCCACAAGCCTCAAAACCAGCCAGAGGAGAGAGATCAGATCCTTCTCACAGCCTGCTTCAGCAGGCCCGGGGCCCTGCACGAGATTCCTGGGAGCTTTCAAAGCTCTTCATGCACAGCTTCTCCCTTTAAGATTTCAGTCAATTTCTCATTAACTACATTCCTGCCTGGGGCAGATGCAGTGTTAAACCAATTGACACTGATTTTTCCCTGCAAACATCCTAGAAAAAAAGGGATCAAGCACGCTCTGAGTCACTTCCAATAAACAAACTACTGGTGGTGTTTTCAGGGAACTGGCAGGCAAGGGAAGTAAGAACGATTACTGGGGAGTCTGGGAAAAATCCAGACCGAATCTTCTCTCTCCTGTGGATGCTTGGCGGCTGGCTTTCATGGCCTCCGTTATTATTAAGACAGTTCGTTTCTTTTTTAAAAAAATTTTTAATCATGTTTTATTTAATCCAATATATCCAAAATATTATTCCAACATATAAACAGTCCTAAAAATTATTAGTGAGATGTCTTACAAAAGTTTAGTGCTATGTGTTTGAAATCCGGTTCGTATTTTGCAATTACAGCACATTTCAATTCAGGTGCTGAATTTCAGTGCAAAGTATAATATAATTCTTCCAAAGTAAAAAGGTTGCATTTAAAGAAAAAAATTATACTGTTTCAGTTTTGTTTTGTTTTGTTTTTTAATTGAAGTGCAGTCAATTACAATGTGTCAAATGTGTCCATCTCTGGTGCACAGCACAATGTCCCAGTCATGCATATACATACATATATTTGTTTTCTTTTTTTTTTTAAGGCTGTTGGTTTGTTAAGCCTTCCTTGGAGCCAGAGACCACAGAAGGGAAAAGGGGGCAACTCAACATGCTACAAAGCTCAGTCTTATGGAAACCCAGCTACTTTTCTTGAATAAACTCTCCTCAGATTATTATAAGCCTTTGGTGATTTTCAGAATTCAGTAAAAGTTGATTTTGACAATTTTCTACCAGTGTGCTCATTGCTTTTATGGAAGAATAAATTTATTGAAGGTCCTAACCCCATCCTTCTGGAAGTATGCTCTTATGCATTATTTTTAAATTTCAGTAATGGCTAATAAATCTTGATTGAAGCCAGAGACCTAAGACTTTAGCAGCCTTAGCAATAAAAATTTCCTTTAAATCTGACATTCATGCCAAAGGTTATTTACTCAGCTGAGGTTCGTGGCACGATTCTAAGCAATACAAAGTATAGTGTGATAAAGCTGAACACAAAGATAATTAAAATTAAATGAGAAGTTTAATTCAAGAAGCTATAAAAGAAGAATAAATCAAAATAAATGTAATGATAAATAAAAATAATAAAGAGAAAAAGAGAAATTAATAAAAGGAGAAAAAGAACTATAGAGATAATTTAAAAATTGTGTATATATATATATATAGAGAGAGAGAGAGAAAGGTTGATTTTTATTTCAGAAAATTGGCTCACACAATTGTGGAGGCTGGTGGCAAGTCTGAAATCTGAAAGCTGTTAGCCTAGAGATTCAGGTAAGAGCTGATGGTCAAGTCTTGAGTCCAAAGGCTGGAAAACAAGACAGAATTTCTATGTCACAATCTGGAAGCTGAAAACTTTCTTCTCTTAGAAACCTCAGTCTTTGCTCTGAAGGTTTTCAACTAATTGAAAGAGGTCCACCCAAATCATGAAAGGTAATCTGCTTGACTTAGTCAACTGATTTTAAATGTTGATCCTGTCTAAAAACTACCTTTACAGCAATTTCTAGACCAGTTTTTTTCCCAAACAACTGGTCACCACAGTCTAGCCAAGTTGATGCATAAAACTGATCGTCACCCTCACACATGAAGAAAAGTTAGAAGGAATTCAAAGCTGTCTCTTCAGGCCCATTGCTCTCTGGTTTCACTCACCCATGTTTCAGCTTTATCTTCAGACAAGTCATTAAATATCATAGCACCCTCAGGCCTCACATTCATGCAGGACACATGCCAGAAGGAGAAAAACCTAGCTTCCAGGAGCTCACTTAAGAAAGGAAAAGAAAGTTTCCCAAATTCCTTTGCAAGGATCAGTTGGCATCCCATTGGGCCAAGTGTGTTCACACGCTCCTTTGAGAATTAAACACTGTCTAGGAAGACAACGCTGTCCCTCACCTAATGAGGTCTGTCCCTGAAAATGAGGTTACAGTTGGCTCCTCTGAGCCCCGTGGTATGGAAAGGCTGAGATAACTGAATGAGAGATAACTCAATGAACTTGAGCGCTTTTGCAAACTCTGCAGGGGGGTGGATACAAAGTAGCAAGGAGCGATGTTCTCCACCATCTACAAACCAACCCCGCCATCTACAAACCAAGGACCACAGCAAAACTAACAGCTTCAGAAGCAGCAAAATTTATCTGAAGGACAAAGGAATCATGTACTAAAAACAGAGACACATAAGTAAACACTATGAGAAATAAAAATGCGACATGACTGTAGTCAGAATATTTTTTTTAAATATTAAAGAATACATTGGACCAATTATGCCAATATTTTATTTTGGACTTAGTTATTCTACTATGAAAGGAATGAGTTTAGACAGTTATACATGACAAATATTTATTTTAAAATGAGTAAAACAACAAAATAATGAAATTCAATCATTAGTCACCTCCACTCCTTAACCAAATGATCTAATTACAGAAAGTTTTATTAACACGTTCTACCAACCTCAAGGAAGAAATAAACCCTGCCAATTGCAAAATAATTTAGAGTCTATGCAAGGAGCTAAAACAATCCATTTCATTACCTGGGTGTAGTGTAACTTTGATATCAAAATAAGACAAGTAAAGAAAAGAATTAGAAATTGTGCTCTACACTAGAATTTGACACAACATTGTAAAATGATTATAAATCAATTAAAAATGTTAAAAAAAAAAAAAAGGACTCTGCTTCAGTGGACTCAGCCCCTCCCCAACCCCCCTTCTCTTCTATAAAAGGACGTTCATCTCCTTTGTCCTCCAGACTTGCCTGTGGTTTCCATGGATTGCATATCCTGAATTGTGCTTCTTTGCTGTTCCTCAATAAACCCATTTTGCTGGTAAAAAAAAGAAAAGAAAAGAAAAGAAAAGAAAAGAAAAGAAAAGAAAAGAAAAGAAAAGAATTAGAAAATGATGGGCCAAGCTAATAGATAAGCCTAGATGGAATTTTTTTTTTAAATTTAAATAAGGAAAGCAAGTTAAAACTAGCCAAAGATTATTACCAGGCAAGTTTTGTTCCAGGTGTGCAAAAAGACTTCAAAATTATAAATCGATTTGTGCAAATCACCAAATTATTGGATTTATGTAGAAAAATCACATTAGCTGAAGGATATAAGAAAATATGTCAGGGGAGGGTATGGGTTAGTGGGGAGCGTGGGCTTAACATGCATAAGGTCATGGGTTCAGTCCCCAGTACCACCATTAAAATAAACAAGAAAATAAATAAACCTAATTACCTCCGCCTCCCAAAAACATAAAATATATAAAAAATAAAATAAACTAATTTTAAAAGTTCTGAGACATTTAATACATACTAATGATAAAATATTCCGAGCAAATAAAAAACAACTTTAAAATGAAAACCTTTTTTTTTTATAAATCCTATACTAAACCTCAAATTTAGTATTTGATTTTAGAAATATTCTGGTTAAACTTAGGTGGGAAAAAAAAGTCACAACCATTCTAGCCTGTGGCGAGTGTTTCATTGGAAAAACAGGACCAGAGCCAGACTCTAGTTAAAGCAATAAAAATCAATGCTGTTTAGAAATGGTTAGAAAGGGGGAAAGAGAGCTTTGCAGAGAATTGGGGTTCAATTTTGAATACACAGTAAAGACAATTGAGGTTTAATAGACAGGGGGAAGGTTTGGGGGTGGGGTGGTCCGTGGATGAAAACTTCCTAAGAGAAGTTAGCAAGGATAAGGGGGGTTCTTGCAATGCAGCAAGAAAAAAAAAAAATAATTTTCCTTTGTTTAAAATTATGCTTTTTGTCTACCCAGAACATGCAAAAAGATCTACAGACAAACTGTAGAGCAGCTTGATTTGCTGGACAAATTAAAACATCGGAAATCCGACAGTCGCCGCTTGGAAAAATACACATACCAGTGAGAAATCTTACTTTTTCATATCAAAACATCTATTTTGATTTTAAAAACAATTTTGGAACAAATTATAACTGTTGAAGTACAGAAAAGATGACCTGAAGAAAAGAGATAGTCCATTGTCATGAATGAGGAATGCAATTCTGATAAAATTATGAATAATAATAATTAAAGCCAGTGTCTACGGAATACCATCCAGGTACTGGGTACCTTTTCCAAAGACTTGATAAAATGAACTTATGTGCTTCTGGCATTACTCTGAAGATTATTCTTAATGATGTGTGTTTTAAAGTTGGAGGAGCGAAAGGAAGAAGTGAAGGTGGTATGAAAATTTTCCAACGCTAACCTAAAAATTTAATGCAAATCCAATTTTTAAAAAGTCCAAAAGAACAAAATATTTCTGAATTTTTGTAGCAGCCTTATTTTCAGATTATGCAGAAAATTTTAATGTATTACCTTCATTTCATCCTGAAAATCTGCCTATGAGGCATGCACCATTAAGGTGGGGAAACTGAGGCGCTGGAAAGTTTAAGCCACGAGCCTGTGATCACAAAATTAACTAGTTGGTGGAAAAGCTAAGATGCTGGATAATGCAATTATGCTAATGGGCAAGAAAGTTTAGAGAATCTCTAAGGGACTCTCCCTCAATGGGCTTTGCTGCTTTGTGCCATAATTATCTGGAACGAGACATTAATTATCTCTGATTTTGCAAAAAGTGTCCATGCTATTAACCACCACTAAGTTCTGACAGGGTGGGTGGCAGATTAATTTTTTAAAAATTAATTAAATCCACAGATTGGCACAAACACAACAAACATTTTCCAGCTTGATATTCCTTAAAAAAAATATTTATGGAAAATAAATGAGTAGCAACATTCATGTCTTCAAAGAGGATTTTAAGCTGCAGAAATAATCAATATATGGACTGAAATATGCAATATTAGAGGAGAGAAATATATTTAGGAAATTTATGAAAATAAGACGTGGAACAAATATAACCTAGCTGTAAATTTTTGCCGGATAGAAAGTCTAAATTAGACGTCAGCTTTACTGGACCCAGCCATGCACCCATTTTCAGCAATATTTTGTTTTTAGCATGTAAGGGTCTTACAGGAAGTACTTTATGGGGAAAAAAAAGTACATTCTAAAACTAAAAAATAGAATGAATGGCCAAATGCCTCTATTTATAATGAGTACGTTTGGATTTAAAAGAAGTGAAGTAACTATACACCATTTTCTGCGAAGCTTGACAAGAAATGAAGATGCAAATGGGGATTTTAAGCTAGAAACAAGAATAAAATTACTTGAAGAGTGAGTAAAATAAAGCCATTTGTTTTTATGTACAGCAAGAGGTAAGTAACCTTCATTTGAGGAAGGAAAACAGGCAAAGATAAAATAATTTTAAAGAGGAGAAAAACAGATGTGTCCGCGTACCTCCTGGAACATATTTAAAGTGTAATATCAAAATTAATTTCTTCATCACATGATGGTATAAGATTGCAACGCAACATGACAGGAAATATATTTTGTACCTGGTGACTTATCACGTATGGGCAGACACATTTGACCTTGAAGATAATATTTTAAATAGGTGACAGAGAGAGAAGAGATAATATAGAATTTAATATTAAACCTTAGTGGACAATTTTGGAGTAAGCTTGAAGCACAGCAGACAACCCTAAGACAAATTAAATAATAATAATAAAAAATCAGGTTCAACTTTCAAAACATACATTTTTCATTCTGATTCAACAACTAGAAAAATGTATGTTACAAATAACACGATTTTGACTTAATAGTTATTAATACAATATTGAAATTCCTGCATTCATTGATGTAAACTCAATATTAGTTCTCAGTAGCTGTAAGTTTTCTCAAATTGACTTTTTTAACCGAATACATAACTAAGAAATGCCACAGTAAGTAATTTAGTTACCTTGTAAACAAGTTTAAAAGGAAGTGATTTGTCTTCATTTAATTTGATATATGCTCCCAGGTACATAACTCATTTAGAATTGTGCCTTTTTGATAAATCAGTTCTTTTATCTTTAAGAAATTCCCCTCTTTATCTCTAATCTGTGTCCTTATGTTTATAGCACATCACTTTCAAATGGAATTACTTGAGCCTTGCTTTTAAAAAAAAAATAAAATAATCTAGATTGGCAACCTCTGTCTTTTAATTGGAATGTTTTATCCAATTGTATTTATGGCGATTATGCATGTGGGTGAATTTAAATTTTCCATCTTGTAGTTTATTTTTAATTTGTTTTCTCTTTTATTTACTTTCTCCTTCCTTACTGCCTTCTTTTGGTCAATAAAGTGCTTATTTTTCGCATTCCTTTTGAAATACTTTATTGTTTTTTAGCTGTATCTCTTTGGGTTTTGTTTGTGTTTTAAAATAAGTGCTAGAAATTGCAATACATACCCTTAAATTATCACAATCCACTATGAATTAATTTTATATAACTCTATGTATAATGGAAAAACCCTGCAATATTAAATTCCATGTATATCCCCTCCCATTCTGTGGGCTATTATTCTTACCTGTTTACTTCCAAATATATTATAAGCCCCAAAATACACGTTTATAATTCTAGCTTAAAAATATCAATTGTCAACTTTATCAACTAACGCTTGTATTAAAGGAGATATACAAATTAAAATGATTGAATTTGTAACAAAAGTGATCATGGGAAGTTAATATATCAGAATCTATAGAATATATTTAAAACTTTGATCAGAAGAAATTTGAACTTCACAGAAGAAATTTGAAATTTACTATACACTTTTACAAGTAAAAATTAAAGAATGCATGGAAATTGAATTAAGATCCCAGCTCAAAAACCTAGAAAAGAAACAACAAAGTAAATCCAAATAAAGCAAAAGAATGAATCAAAGTGGTAAAGAATTTTATAAAAAAGTAGACCCAATGAATATATCAAAATCCTGGTTTGTGAAAAATGTTATAAAATATAACCACTACTATAACCACCTGACTTGCTTAATTTTTTAAAAAAATTGCTACAGCACAAAAATACAAAATAAGAAATAAGCAAGGGTAATTAACCATTGATGTGTGCAAATGTATTCTTTAAAATCTCAAGAAGTTATTTTGAAGACCTCTGTACACCTAGACTTGAACACCACAATGGAACGGATCACTTCTCAGTGTAGTTCAGACTAGGACAATTAACCCATCAGACAGCAAAGAAGCTAAACAAATCAATCTTATGGCTGACATAGAGAAATTTACTCAAGGACTACAGATGGTTTCACAAGGAATTTCTACCAAATCTCTGAAGATTAAGTAGTCCTGACGTTAGACGTTGAGATAGAAATGAGCACCGGGCAAGGGGAGAGGAAGGCGGAGGGAGGAAGCTAGAAAGTAACATTACGCCTACACGTAATGAGATTTGTTATGTTAGGAGCATTAAGTGCATCCTGGAGTAATGATATTTTCAACTTACGATGGGTCTTTTGGGATGTAACCTCATCTCAAGTCAAGGAAGATCTGTGCCAATGAGGCATATGAGGGGAACGTAATCCATAAAATGGGATTAACACGTAAAAATGACTACAAATAGATAAGCAACAAGAATAAACTGCGTAGCCCAGAGAATTATACCCATTAATTTGTAACCATTAATAATGTTATATAAGCTACAAAAATATTGAATCACTATGCTGTACACCTGAAACTAGCACAATATTGTAAATTAACTATCCTTCAGTAAATAAATATATATAGAGAGAGAAAGGAGAGGGTATAGCTTAGTGGTAGAGCACATTCTTAGCATGCATGAGGTCCTGGGTTCAATCCCCAGTACCTCCCCTAAAAATAAATAAACCTAAGATAAAAAAATAATTAAAATAATACAATAATAAATAAAATATTTAAAATATATAATGTATATAATGTATTTTATATTGAAGATGGATGTATCAAGCAATACTGTAAATTGATACATTTTAAACATTTGTATACATATTCCAAATAAGCGGAATAATTTATTTGTTGACAGTACTTTTTTTAAGAAATCCTTAAAATGACACTCAAGAAACAGATATTCTTATAGTAAATTATAATGGGCGTTACATAACCAAAAGTTTATAATTACGTGATGGCATCCTTCATAAAGGTCACCTAAAATACTGTATGAAAGATGATTTGCAATTCATTTTGAAGTTATAGGACTTGTTTCCACTGCACAGCTCCATTAATATTTAAGGAATATAAATTAGACATCTATTCACTTTCTCAACTATAGTGAGACACTTTAATTACAGCTTCGTGACTCTAAGTGTGACTTACTTTGCAAACCTCCTAAGTGACTAGGTTGAGAAGGGAAAGTAGAAAGCATTTAGGTGGCGATGATAATAGCACAGTACAGATGAACAGATGTTCAAAATGACTGATGGCTCAAGATTAAAGACTGATTTCATCCTCCCAAGATCAACGGGCAAATCATTTTTTAAAGTTAGTTGTTAATGGACTATGTTATCTCTGTTTAAAGTACACCAAAATGACATATTTTCATTAGAAACATTATTAGATAATTGAAACTTAAGGGGGTAATATAATTTTTAAAGAGAAAAAAAGTACTTGAATATACTATCTTTCATTTTATAGGGAACTCTGCCTAAGTGTCCATCTTTAAAGACTATGAAATAATAATGACCTATTTAAGCAGAAAGATTACAAACAAAATTTACAGCTCACCATTTGAAAATTCTTTAGCTTCAATGGAGCATTGAAAGATAAAAGAAGATATTTATTGCATGGCACACTTAAACGATAGAATTTAATGACATTTATTTCATTCATAATAGATATTTGGAGATTACCATGGCTATGTCAGTTTCTCTTAGTCTGTAAGAAGATAAATTCTGAAAAAAATGGAGTATCTCTATATTTTTTAAAGATTCTATGAAGACATTCATTCCTGTAATGGGAGACTAGGTGATTCAGACAAACGACCTCACTTTATGCATCAACTTGACTGAGCTATGGGGTGGTCAGACATTTGGTCCAACATTGTTTCTGGGTATCTGTGAAAGTGTTTCTGGATGAAGCTAACTTTTGACTCAGTAGACTGAATAAGGCTGAGTAAGATGAGGGTGGGCCTTGTCTAATCAGTGGAAGACTGCATAGACTAAGAACCTGAGTAAGAAAGAAGACTCTCTCTCTCTGCCAGTTTTTTGAGCTGGGCCATCAGTCCTCTCATGCTTTCAGATGCAGGCTTGGTTTGGAATTTATAGCAATATCTTTCCTGGGTCCCCAGTTTGATGACTGCAGGTCTGGGACTTCTCAGCCTCCATAATGTATATACTGGGCAAATAAAAATAAAATGTGCACAGAAGCATTAAGTGCATCATCAGACAGTTAATAAAAGAGAGAAGAATTACTGGGTCAAGACACAGAGCAAGGAAAAATTTAGAATAGTGAACTCAGCATCTGGAAACACTATTTTCTTCATGAGGGCACTCGAATGGCTGTGTAGTTTATCTGTCAGCATGACATGCTAGAGATAAGAATGTTAAATTCTGGAATCTGCCAGCAGAAGGGGATGGATTTGTATATTTTGAGGCAAAGTGCCAAAAGTTTAAACAAGATGATTAGAAAATTTAAAACCAAGCAGGCATTTGCCCAGAAAAATATCCCAGCTTCAAGTCATCTGACCAATAACAGGAAACTTCAATAAGCACTTGAAATTAAGATAAGGTTTCACCTGATGATTAGGCCCCCATGAACTTAGAATAATAAATTTTTCTCTAAAGGAAGGTATCATTAACTTAGATTCTGTAGCTTTCACAAACAATTTCTAAAAGCAAGTTATATAAATCGGTGCATAATTGAAAAGAACCAACATACGAAAAGAAACGTGACGACAACAGAAAAGATCTACACTAGAAACTAACGGAAAAGATCTACATGAACATAGCCTCTAGATATTGAAATTATAAGGACTAGAATTTAAAATAATTAGGCTAATTGTGTTCAGTAATTATTCCTACACTTCTGGTTAAAATTATTGTTGTGTTATTATTGTGAAATTATTGTTAAATTCAAGTACATAATTTTTTTAAAATAACTAATTCATTAATAAAAAGGAGACCAGGCAAATCTATTATAAAAATTTATAACAAAGTTTGTAATAATTTGAAAGTAAAAATAAATGTAAAACGATCTATACACACACCTTAAACAAATATTGATTGCAAGCTGGTTACAGCTGTATATGTCAAAAATAATCAAGCTTAATAAATAAAATAGATGAATAATTTTTTGATTTATCAGTCAGTAAGTAGTTATACGACACAATAAAACAATAAGTGTAAATTTAAAAATTAATGTATTTAGATATATCATTAAGAACTCTTTCAAAATTGTAGAACAGATAAGATTATACTGTGTAGCACAGGGAAATATATACAAGATCTTATGGTAGCTCACAGAGAAAAAAATGTGACAATGAATATATGTATGTTCGTGTATAACTGAAAAATTGTGCTCTACACTGGAATTTGACACACCATTGTAAAATGATTATAAATCAATAAAAAATGTTAAAAAAGAAAAAGAACTCTTTGTCAAAAGACACCATTTACATAACAGCCATTAATGGTAAAATGTGTGAATAAAATGTGCTATTTTCACTCAACAACATGAAGACATTTTACAGATTTTTAGAGCTTGCATCTGCATTGTACAATTCAGTTCTCAAGTTCTCAAGAAGTCCCACAGATGGGAAAAAGTAAATGACAGTGCTCAGGAATTGGAAATGGGTAGCATGACATTTATACTATTGGCAACCTTCAGGGGAGTTGGAAGGGATGTGATGGTGAGAACGTATGTGTGTAGCTTCTTCGGCTTTTATTTGACCCAGGGAAGAGATTACGCCAATGTTCCACTTGTAATGATTAATGATGTCACACATTTACGTTTAATGGAATTTTCAGTATGTAAATCACATTTCATAATTAAAATGTTAGCGCATAAGGACAAAGATGCAAAGATTCCACAGGGAAGCCAAGGCACATCCTTAGTGGGGGATCATTGTCACGTGAATTTCCTGGCATTTTGTGTTTTAACAACAACCCCCCTGTTCCTCTCCTGCTCTGCAACGGTCTTCGTTCTTGTGTTTGTTTGGTGAGTCGGGTGGGAGAATGGCATTGACCCAGTTACATGGTGGGGCAAGGAGTGATTTCAATCGAATCAAAGTGACACTCTTAGAATCTGGGCTAATCTAATCAAGAGTAAGCCATTCAAAACACAGAGTCTGTATGGCTTGAAATAATTGAATCAGAAATTGGAATCTGATCCAATTACACTGAACCGTGAGGGAGATTTGTTAAGACTGTTGTGAAACAAGCATTCCTGGATCGTCTGAAAAAGCGACCAGAAGTCATGAACTTGCAGCCTGGACTGTAACCACATATTTTCTTAACACATGTGAGAATCTAGCTTTAGGGGGGAACAAGAAAATTCTGTCACACTTGAAGAAAGAAACTGGGTCTTTGCCAAGCCGTAGGTACAAAATCAAAGCAGACCCAAACCTGCCCTTCCGATGGACTTTACAGTTTTCTGAGTGATTTAATTCAATTTAATTATTTTTTGTTTAATCCTGTTTGCATTTTTTCCCTTTTGATTACTTGCAACATTAAAAAGCCCTAATTGACAAATAAGAGAGATAAAAACTGCGTGTAATTAAGATGCTACCATCTGATGTGATTGAAAGAATAAACAGAGGACTATTTTGAGTTAGATACATTATTTATGGCAAAGAGCATGGCTCTGACATTTAAATCTATTTTAAGCCCAGCTGTGAACACAATTAGAGCGGGGTGCAAAACGTGACCTGGGGTAAGGGCGTAACCTCTCTTTCGGTTTTAGTGTTTTCATCTGGGAAATGAGGTTAAGATTGGAAACCTATCTCATTGGGGTTTCAGGCAGTAGCATTGTAGGTCAGTTGTTTAGAGCATGAACAAAGAAGCAGAATATAAGTTGGTTCCAGCTGAAAAATATGCGTAATGATAATATTGAGGTCATAAGGTTGTTACAGAAATTAAAGGAGGTATTTTACGCAAAGCATCTCGTGAAGTATTGAGCATTTACTGTACTTAGCAAGAATTCACTGTTATTGTTCATAGTATGCTTGTCTCCGGTAAAGAAAGAGGAAATGTGGCTTATATATATATATCCCAAAGTTCTTTCTACCTCAAATTGTGTCATCAGCAATTTATGAAACCTGACATTTGGAAAGACAAAGAAATTCAAGGCAAACTCAGTGTCCTACGTGAAATCGTCAAATGGTTGTATCTATCAGGGCAACAAAATTAAGGAAAACACATCCCTGTGCTGTCTGCATTCTTGCGACTAGGTTGGTCCATTTGAAATCGTATCAAGCCATTTCTGTCAGTCAACATGGTAAAATAGATTACTAACTTACTCCTTCTCTCATGCGTTGAACTGGGCTTTGAAGCCCCCACGATCGCTAATAGCCTGTTGTTAACACCGTGATTTACATTCGACAAATGGGGGTCATTTTTTTCCCACCTGTTTGTTGTTAATTTCATGGTGATTAGAATGTAATTTTTTTTTGTTTTCTTTTACTGTTACATGAAGTCATATGAAAGTTCTGGTGAGGAAGGAGTTCTTAACCATCAAAGTTCTTATTTAAATAGATGGAAGGTAATCATGTGTCCATGTTGGTTCATTGATGGCACCAAGATGCCACACTGATGAGGGATGTTGAGGGCCGGGGAGGATACATGTGTGGGTGGGGCTCTGTGCAAATTCTGTATTTTCTGCTCATTTCTGCTGTGAAACTGAAACTGCTCTTAAAAAAAAAAAAGTCTCTTAATAAAAAGATAAATAAATAGATGGAAGAAATACGATGAGAGAAGCCTATTCTGAACTATGGAATAAGCCACTTTCCTATTTTGCTTCATAATTTTGTGCCGGATCTGATTCACCCATTGACCTCCTCCAAACGATTTTATTCAACTTCCCGCTTTTCGGATTGCCAGTTACACCACAGATTTAATGAGCTGACAGGTAATCACTTCCATAGCATGTTTTCTGAGCCTAATTTGGTCGACAAAAAAATGTGAACTTCATTTACTCAAGAGAGTTTGTGCTTTTGTAAATAATCACAGGTGGGAAAGGCTGTACCAAAATCCCCCAGAGCATCTTAAGTCTTGCCAATAACAATCCATGAAATTTGTTTCAGTGGTCTTGAATTTCCCTGCGATATTGGCTACGTTCACTTTCGCTTTAAGAATTACACAAAAAATAAAATGCTAAAAATAAGTATCGTAATAATAAAAGTTAAACACTGCTCAGTGAAAAAATGAACACATCCAATATAATTTTTTTTAAGTGTGACTGTTGGATAATAACATACTGTTCTCAAAAATCTAACTTCATCCTAAATCTGCTCCTATTTATGGAAGAGGAGTAAGGTATGTAACCATCCTCATAATGCAATCATTTCACGTTCAAATCAACACGCTTGTTTATAGACCCACAACACACTGAACTCTCAGTGTTTAAATGGGATGGAAAATGCTTAAAAGAATGACTAGAGCTTTCGCTTTTCAACCAATCGATACAGCCAAATTTACCCACAGGAAAGGGAAAAAGAAATTCTTTAGTGAATCTAGGATACAGAACACAGACATCGTAATGATCCGGGGCTCAAGAGATGGGATCATTTCTTTGCAGGAAAAGAATAGTTTCTTAAGAAATTGAACAGACAGGACGTATAAGGTGTGTGTCTTAAAGCATTGTGTTCATGTAAGAAGTCTGAATTTTTCTATTTCTGTCTGCAGCCTGGAGGTAATAATGCATTCCAGTAGGAGCTCAGAAAGAAGCCTCCAGTTCCTCTCCACGTTGGTGACCACTGCTCATCAGTCTTTCTTGATTCTTAACAATCCACTGACAAAAGCAATATGAAATGAGGTCTAAATGAATGTTGAATAGGCACAAAGCGCCATGGGCAAACAGCAATCTGTATCTCCTAAGATTTCTCCTGGAATGCGTGTAACAAACGATGGCACTGGACTGCGTTTCCCATGTTTGAAGATGAACACCCTTCTGTCTTATTCTAATTTTTCAAATTTTCATTTTTAATGTCGGTTATGATCTCTTCCATGCTGACATTTAGAGTGCAAATGTATGTTTTTTTAAATGAAATACAAAATTTAAATGCAGTCAGATCCTTTCATGATTTCCTGTTTTATTTCAGCCTATGGGATCATGCTTAGAAAACCATCCGAAAGTACATTGCCTCCTAGTACTTAACTTCACGAATGTATTTCATCCTCCTGGATTTATTTTGATTAATAGAGGCAAGAACCTAATTTTCTTTTAAAAATAATTAGCCCTTTGGACATAATCACTTACTGAATTGATATATCATTTTAGACTGACTTTATGTAATAAAGCTTATCAGAGAGTCAGTGTACTCAATGATAACGTATTGTTCTCAGTGCTGTAACTCTCAGGGAACACAGTGGTGAGGAGTGGACCATCTCCTTTTGTGAGCTTCCCCGTGTGGAGGAGAGACACGTCAGCCAAGCATCACACAGAGGGATTTTGCAGGAGAACCTGCCAACATGGAACCTGACCGAGAGCGCCCATGAGGTGTGATCCAGTGGATTAAATTACATAAGCAAAGATGTGAAAGGTCCCAGGCACAGGGAATGACCCCTAAAAACGCCCTGTGTTTGGAGGAGATGCCCCACTGAGGCCACAGGAGGAGCTGGTGCAGTGACTGGGGAAGGGGGTGCTGTGTGGTGTGCAGGGTGAGGCTGGAGAGAAGTCCAGATCATGGCAGCCGTGTGGGGCAACATACCAAGTCTCCTCAAAGTCCTAAAGGAAACTGGAAGCCATTCAAGAGTATTCATCACGGGTCAAATGACCAACAACCTCCTGGGGAAAGGTGATTCTAGTAACAATGTGAAGGGCAGAGGGCAGGCAGGCAGGACAGAGGCTAGGTGTGAGATGGTGCTATACTGGGCTGGGAGAATGACATTGGAATAGCCAAAATTAGTAGATGGATTCCAGAATGCTTTAGAATATATGACACAATGGTAGATCGGGTCTAGGAAGCGAATGTGTGCAGGCGTGAGCACCAGCTTTCAGATTTACACACGTGAGTGAATGGCATTCCTTGAAGGAACGTTGCTTAGGATGACAGAAGATACAGACTATGACGTGGTCTTACTCGATCGCTAGGAGACTTTGAATCATGTAAAATAGGGGTTGGGTGGAGGGCACAGCTCAGTGGTAGAGCCCATGCTTAGCATGCATGAGGTCCTGGGTTCAAACCCCAGTACCTCCTCCATAAATTAAAAAATAAATTAATAAATAAACAAACCTAATTACCTCCCCACTCCAAAAAAAAAAAAAAAAAAGACAAATAAATGGATGAATAAAATTTTTTAAAAAGTAAATAAAAAATTAAATAAAATAGGGGTTGACAAGTTTTGTCTGTAAAGGGTCAAATAGTAAATATTTGGGCCTTTGTGGGCCACATACGGTCACGGTTATATGTTCTTCTGTTTACTTGCTCACTAAATTTACTCGCTTTTTGTATAGTTAGAATCTTCTAAAATACAAAAAGTATTGTTAGCTCCTGAGAAATAGAAAAATGGGGGAGGGGGTAGGATATAAGCTGGGGTCTTAAGCAGTCGGTGTAACTGACTGGAGTGAAGAGAGGGACACCTGAGTTAGAAATATAGAGTTCAACCCTGGGTGTCATATGCAGTGAGTGAAGCCTAGGAACAGACTTACCTTATGACCCAGGAATCCCGCTCCTGGGCATGTATCCAGAAGGAACCCTGCTTCAGGATGACACCTGCACCCCAATGTTCATAGCAGCACTATTTACAGTAGCCAAGACATGGAAACAGCCTAAATGTCCATCAACAGATGACTGGATAAAGAAGATGTGCTATATTTATACAATGGAATACTACTCAGCCATAAAAAATGACAACATAACGCCATTAGCAACAACATGGATGCAACTGGAGAATGTCATTCTAAGTGAAGTAAGTCAGAAAGAGAAAGAAAAATACCGTATTAGATTGCTCAGATGTGGAATCTAAAAAAAACAGAAATACAAAACAGA
Organism: Camelus dromedarius; assembly: GCF_036321535.1. Taxonomy (NCBI): domain Eukaryota; kingdom Metazoa; phylum Chordata; class Mammalia; order Artiodactyla; family Camelidae; genus Camelus; species Camelus dromedarius. The sequence goes on along the minus strand of NC_087470.1, from coordinate 14,066,428 downwards.
AACAGACTCATAGACATAGAATACAAACTTGTGATTGCCAAGGGGGCAGGGGGTGGGAAGAGATAGACTGGGATTTCAAAATGCAGAATAGATAAACAAGATTATACTGTGTAGCACAGGGAAATATATACAAGATCTTGTGGCAGCTCACAGAGAAAAAAATGTGACAATGAATATATATATGTTCATGTATAACTGAAAAATTGTGCTCTACACTGGAATTTGACACAACATTGTAAAATGATTATAAATCAATAAAAAAATAAAAAACATAACCTGTTTTAAAGTTTTGTATGCTCCTTGCCCCAAGAGGTATATATTGACTTAGAAAAAAAAATGCAGAACTAAAAAAAACTATTGTTCAAGAAATAATTGCAAGGAAACTATATCCAGTGTGTTATCAGAATGTCAGAAAAAAATCTTTATTATTACTAACCCAAATGAAGCTACATGCAACATTTTCCAAAGTTGTCAAGACTGAGTAATGTTAGGGTATCTGCTGAATACTGTAAGTGTTTTAAACAGGACAATTTGATTTGTCTGGTGACACAAGGATGCTGTTTTCCGCCAAAGACCTTGTAATTAAGTTGAGGACTGTTTTAGCCCATCAGCACGGTGTGCATCACAAAACTGAAGTGAGCCAGACCCTGGCGAATGAGACTTCTTTTTGTTTGAAATGTGTTCACTTTACTTCCATTTAAATAATCCTGTTGGATGTAACGTGCTTGTTTCATTTCTGCTGCTTTTGATTTTGAGTAAATGCCTGGAACACTGCAAATACGTTAACGGACAGTCCGATAGAGTTGTTGGTAATTCTAAATGTCAGCGATCCAAATGATGCTCTTGTATTAAAAAAAAAAAATTAAAATCACGTCAGCAAGTTTTCTCATTGTGTGGCTCTGGAAATCAATATTTGGGAATGTTACCATAAAATCGCAAAATTTCCTATGGATCTACTTTGAAATAAATGTGATTACAGCATAATGTTTTCTGGATCTGAAAAAATATATAGACCAAATTGAGATTTTATTCTTCTTAACTAATTTTGAAAATTTTTCTTGTGAGCTTTATTTCGTAACATCTCTCTGATTTTAAACAAATAGCATTTGAAAAACTAAAGAATATAAAGAGAAATTAATCTTCCATGAGCATGCTGTATTTTTAATCTGTGTATAGAATTATACATAAATTTGATCTTACTGTTTAGAAGAAAAATTGCAGTCTTTTTATTTTTTTAACATTTTTTATTGATTTATAGCCATTTTACAATGTTGTGTCAAATTCCTGTGTTCAGCACAATTTTTCAGTTATACATGAACATATATATATTCATTGTCACATTTTTTTCTCTGTGAGCTGCCACAAGATCTTGTATATATTTCCCTGTGCTACACAGTATAATCTTGTGTATCTATTCTACAATTTTGAAATCCCAGTGTATTTTTTAAACCTAGTCTAATAGCTTATGCGTTAAGTGCAACATTAAAAACAATTACTTAGACATATTTTGTGGGAAAATGACGTTTTTATTTATAAAAGTTTATTGTACGAATTTCAGAAAGTACTTAAAAGTAGGGAAACCATTTTAAATTAGTCTAACTCATTGCTACTCAAAAACATTTCCAACTAAAGCCGTGCTGTGTATTTCAGAATCTTTTTCTCTGTAATAACACATCTAAATGTGACTGTGTGTTCATAAACATGTAAATACACTCTATATTAAAGATGTTCTAAAGGAAAGTTGAAACACATCTCTGAAAAGTCACATTGCAACAATGTGTCATAATATATTCACCGCTTCCAAACGTGAGACCTTTGGCAAGCTTCAGATCTTTACATATAGATGAAAAAAATTGAAATAAATATTTTCGCATGTAAGCCTTTGTTCCGAATCCACATTATTTTTTAAGATAAATTTGTAGGAAGGGAGAAAGGGAAAAGAGAAAATTAAAAAAATCAGTCTTAGTCCCAGAAGTAAATAACCACTATTACAGTAAAACAACTGCATGATGTTACATGGTTCTGATAATTCCAAATATTCAATTGTCTGGATGTACTAAGATTTACTAAGCCACCAATATCCACAGGAATTTTCTAGAAGTGGTTTCTGAGAATTTTTCTAGAAGTGGTTTATGAGAATAATTTTCGATAATTTTCTGGAAGTGGTTTCTGAGAATTTTTCTAGAAGTGGTTTATGAGAATGATTTTCGATAATTTTCTGGAAGTGGTTTCTGAGAATTTTTCTAGAAGTGGTTTATGAGAATGATTTTCGATAATTTTCTGGAAGTGGTTTCTGAGAATTTTTCTAGAAGTGGTTTATGAGAATGATTTTCGATAATTTTCTGGAAGTGGTTTCTGAGAATTTTTCTAGAAGTGGTTTATGAGAATGATTTTCGATAATTTTCTGGAAGTGGTTTCTGAGAATTTTTCTAGAAGTGGTTTATGAGAATTTTAAATTTGTACAGCTGAGCATATAATCTGTGGAAAATTGGACAAATCTTCAAGGCGTTAGTATGAAGATCCATTATCCTCAGATCACTGTCAACAATGGACATCTTTTCTCGTGTGCATTTCCTAATTTCATGGCCCTCAAATAGAATTTCAAACAGAATTTGCTTTAAGTTGCTTTTCCTTTCGTTACAAAGGAATTTGAATATTTACTTTAAATAGTTTTGTGAGCCAAAGGGGCTTCTTTAGCGCATCCCTTGTTCGCATTTTGCCTGTGTTTTTGCTGGGGGTGTCCATCCTTCTCTAAATGATTCATAAGCATGTTCATACCATTCTTGGGATGTGCCTTGCATTCTGCCCCGAGACTGTCATGTGACTTCGGCAAATTTTAACGCACAAGGTATATGGCTTCACTTTTGATATTCTTCAGAAATTCTCTTTTTGTGTCAAGACTATAAAAGTATGTTTATAGCATTTTACCTGACTATGGTTTGCTGTAATTCGCTTCTAACTCATTTTCTATACTTTGAAACAAAGAAGCTTAACTTTTTGTGTATGTCTTATTCCCAAGCAGCCTTTTAAAATAGAACTTATATATAAAGCAGAAACAGACTCATGGACATAAGATACAGATTTGTGGGAAGAGGGGTGGGAACGGATAAACTGGGACTTCGATACTGACTAATATATATAAAATAGATAAACAAGTTTATACTGTGGAGCACAGGGAAATATATTCAATATCTTGTAGTAGCTCATGGTGAAAAAGAATATAAAAATGAATATATGTTTATGTATGACTGAATAAAAAAATAAAATAAAATAAAATAAAATAAAATAAAATAAAATAAAATAAAATAAGACTACTGTTTGAACGATCTGTTTTCCGCTTCTTAAACACCATCTCTTAATTAATATAATATAATATAATATAATATAATATAATATAATATACAATAATATTCATTTTAATCCGTTTTTCTGTATTTAAGAGTACCTTCAAACCAGAAAATATTCAGGGCATCTTGAAAAATATTCTGATTCAGATGCCACTGATCTCAGAAGCCACCATAATTAACCACTAATGAAAAGATACTTCTTAACTAACTTTTTCCCAGTGTAGCAATCAGGATCTTTATTTCAGTTCTCAAGTAGGATCTGTTCGGCCCAATATCTATCTGTAAACGCTGACATGCAGAAAGTTCTTGAAGTCAGAATTTCGTAAAAATGAGTCGAGGCTGATTAAACGCCCAGCCTGTGATGAAAAACAGACAACGTGTCACAAAGACTCAAACAAATGAACTTGCACGGGACTTGAAGTGTATGGAACAAAACATACATCTTCAGTTCCTTCTCATTAAAGATCTGATGGTGCTTTTTCCTTCACAGTGGCTAGAATCTCGCTCTGTCTGAACATCCCTATTTCCTAGGTCCTGATGGAAAAGCTAGGCTATTAAATTTCTTCTCTCAGGAGCGTCATTTGCAATGACAGGCAGTTCTTATTTCTTAGTTTTTCTTTAGGACCCCGGGGATGTGTAGACAATGACGCATCGCTCTGTCTTCAAGGCTGGAGTTCAAGAGATACTCTTGTCTTCGCCAGCTGTGCCTTTTCTGTGGGATCAGCCTTGCAGGGTGACAGTAAAGAAGCGGGAAGATGGTCTGCCCCCTTTTTACAAGGGTAGTCGCTTCCTGTTTGTCGTCTCAAGCAAAGCTAGGTCCCTGGTGGCTTCAGAGTGACATACTCTGTACGGAAGTGGCATCAGGAAACCCCCACCATTCAGCAGATTTGCCAGCACTTCATGCATTACAGTGCCAGCTTGTATTTATAGCAAACACACCAGTTGTCTTATTTAAGTCTGAGGAGTTGGTGACTAGCTCTTGCCAGAGCCTGGCACTGCCCTCAACCATCCTGAACGAACAAATGAATCCTCGGGGGTCAGGATTGCTCTGTGTTCACTGACAGCTCACATTATTAAAGAAAATGGGTTTTGTTCATTTCTGTCAAATCGAAATGCTTCTCAAATACGTCAAGCAGGTGCTCGTTTTGAGTAACTGTCAGATTTGCCACTGTTGCTAGATTAAGGTCAAAGTTGACACCTGAGCAGAGATGGGTAACATTTCCCAATAAACAGAGGGTCCATTTTTCCAACCTATTTTATATTGAAATCTTAGTTCTGCTTGATTCTGGCTAACCACTTAAATATGGTACTACACAAGGTGATAACTGCTAAAAGTATTAAAAAAAAAATCAAGCTTGACATTTAACAGAGATTAAGGTCTTTAAACAACATTCTGTTTACCATGCTGGAGTCTTGAGCACCATTACAAATTCAAGCCAAGTGTCTAGAAATATTTAATCCGTGTGCATCTAACAGGCAGACGGTAGTCTTTGCAGACTACCGTCTGCAAAGTATGTTTGCTATAAGCACACATCTATTGGCTACACATGACTAACAAATCCTATCTTGGGACCGATTATGTAAAAAATTCTTGTGCCATATGTCAGTATCCTAGAATATTTGCACGGACAAGTTCAATAAACCTTTTCCTTTACAAAAAAATTAAATGTTTTTGTTTGCAGTATTAAAAGCAATGGTATTTTTAAAAGCTGCAAAGTGTGATGAAGGGAAGCATTTGTGGAATATGAGCTAATGTTCACATTCCTAGTCATGCAACTGAAACTCGCTCAAAGTCACCTCTAAGACACAATTGATCTTCATGCAAATGTCATATAAGATTTAATAGTAAAAGGGAAATGTTTCACGAATTGAATGAAGAAATTCAATTCCAAGTGCTTCAACACATCTGTTGATCAAATTATTTTCAGTAAGGGTGACTTCATTTCCAAGGTCAAAGGACTTTCAACAGAGTAAACAGAGATTTCTCCCACCCTCCCCAAAAGATAGCTATAAAGTGCACACGTTTATTGCTAGAAAAAGTCTAAATCATCCGAGACCAAAGTATATTTTATTGTCTTAGCATGGGTACCATCTAAACACCTGTGAACGTGTTTCAGAAATAATCTCGAAAATCATTACTTTTCTTGAAACAATCATTTTTCAAAAGACTCTTGAAATTTCTTGACTCACTGAATTATTGACTTCAATATTATTGGACTCAAAATGATTGAATAATTATCATTTGTCAAGAATGAAAGTTACTTAAACGTGTTACTGAAAAGTGCCACCTCTGTTGTTCGCTGGGTACATTTGTTTCACTTGCGGCTGAGATAAAACATATACATTCAACTCTAAACGCAATCGCAGTTCTAAATAAGTCCACAGGGACGTGTCTCCACAAGAGTTTCTCTCCCAAATCTTCCTCCAGGATGTTGGGTTCACAGTGGCCCCTAGCAGACAAGTTTGTCCATCTTGCCCTCTATCTTTGATCAAATACCAGAAGAATCTCTGGATTGCCGAGGACTCAGTAAATAGAACTCTGTCAAAAGGAATATTCTGCTAGGTGGCATTTGAAGTAACTCTAGCCAGAGCTCTAAGGGTTGAATTTGTTTTTTGTATTCTTAAAAATACCAACAGAACGTATTTCGATTTTGATTTTCCACCGTTCCAAGACTTGCATGTTTCCTCACATTGTATGGGGCTTCAGAAAAATAGTACAGTTGGATAATTGTATTCTGTGTGACTTGTTAGTGGCCAAGAATATCTCTAGATTTAATAAACAGGCAATCGCATTCCAATTTTTTTTTAATTTAAAATTATTTTAAAATTCAGTTTCTCCAATTTTACACAATATTGTAAACATTCAGGGGGGAAATGGACTGATAACTTTTGCATTATTATAGCATCTGGTATATTAAAACTGTTTACAGAAATTCATAGATCATAACAATTAGAACTATTTGCACAGAAAAAGCTCTTATTTTAGAGAAAAGTTATGTGAACAAAATTAATTTATTGCTTTAAACAATGACTGAAAAGTATTTCAGTGTTAATAACAAAAGTCCTCTATCATCATGGAAGTCATTGCATTGAAAATTATATATTTAATTTTTGGAGGAACTGTCCAAATGTCTTCCACAGTGGCCGAACAATTCTACACTCTCAACAGCAATGTATGAGGGTGTCTTTTTCTCTACATCTTTGCCAACTTTGTTTTGATTATATCATCACTGTGGCTGTGAAGTGGTATCTTGTTGTGGTTTTGACTTACATTTCCTTAACCACCAAGGATGTTAAACCATTTCTTATCTGCTTGTTGAATATTTGTTTATCTTCTTTAGAGAAATGTCTATTCAAGCCCTTAGCTCTTTTTTGACCTGAATTTTCTTTTTGTTACTAAGTTGCAAAAATTTTTTTAATTATTCTAAACACTTACCAGGTATGTTATTTGCCTTTTTTACTTTATTGATAATACCTTTTGATGCCCAATAACTTTCAACTGTTATGAAGTCAATTTATCCCTTTTTCCTTTTATTCCTCATGAATTTGGTGTTCCATTTATAAATCCATGGCCAAATCCGAGATCAGAAAGATTTACCCCAATGTTTTCTTCTAAGAGTTTTATAGTTTTAGCTCTTATAATTAAGCTGATGACCCATTTTGAATTAATCTTTGTATATGGAGTGAAATTCAGAGTTCAGTTTTATTCTTTTGTATGACTTCCTCCATTGGATAGACTTGGCACCCTTGTGGAAAATCAATTGGCCTAGATATTTTGGTGTCTGAACTCGGAATTCTAGCATATTGGTCTCTATGTCTACCGTTAATGCCAGTACACACTGTTTTGATTCCTGTAGCTTCATACTGTTTTTACATCAGAAAATGTGAGTCCTCCAACTTTATGTTTTTTAATATTATTTTGGCCATTTGGGACCCTTTATGATTCCATAAGAATGAAATACTTGCTCGTATAAAAGAGATGATTGGTGAGAATGACCTGACGCTCATTTGGAGCAATCGAACACAGGATCCTATGTTGCTTGTATTTAAATACGATATCTTTATATTTTGAATTTAAAAGTTGTTGGTAATTTGAGCCGTAACTATAGTAAAAAAGGTTTTTAACCAAATCCAATTTGAGGATACATTCTAAATAATCTGCTTATCTCATTTTCCAAATATGGCTTTTTGATTCTATTGTTAGCAGTACTAGGGGAGGATTCCATATATTTACTTTAAAAGGTCAAAGATTTCCAAGGAAACACTGAACTAAAAGTTCATCTGGGGAAGAATAGGGGTTGGGACAACATCTTAGCCAGAAACTAACCCTGCCCTGGCTAGTTCTGAGGGCCACAGCGAGTGGGCAGGAAGCCCCCTTGGAATTCTGTCCCCCCACACCTAGACTGTTGGATGTATGAGGCAGTAAAGAACAGCAGTGAACTGGAAATATTCCTCATATCTTATCTTTACATCGCCTTATCCTGGATTCACGCCGTCATCTAAATTTCAAATGTGGGATGAAGACTCATGGTTCCGTGTGACAGATAAGAACACAGTTATATAAAGGAAACAAATTTCAGCTCAGAGGGCTGCATCGCTTTAAGAAAAAAGAGTAGATCCTTTCTTATAACAATTTGTTCATGAAAAAAAATGAGAACATTTTAGAAATGCTTGTTACAATGGAGAAGAGCAGATAATCATGGAGGGAAAAAAATCAAAGAACAACAAGACTACAGAATGGCTGTACATAAAGAATTGACCTCAGTCTGAATGCTAAAGAAACATAAATCAGAGGGGGGAAAAAAGTCAAAGATTTCAGAAGAAAAACATAATAAGTTAACAAGAAAATAAGTAAGCTATAAATCAAGGGGTTTTAACCGGCATTAAATATAAATACAAATTAAAAAGAAAGAAAAGAATAAAAATAGTAAAAACAGTACAGATTGGGAAGAAACTATGAATTCACAGATTGAAACGGAATTGTCAATAATAATAAAAGTATAGTAATTGCAGCACACAGCTTGGTGAGAATTTTTAATTTCAGGTGCATAGAGCAAAATCTTTAAAATATATATATATAATATCAGAAAAAAATCGTGCTGATTTTGGTCACCACGGTGTCACCAGAATGATTTAGTGCCTGGTGACAGTTAAGTGCCTGGTAAATATAAATATCTGTCAAATGAATATATGAATGAATGGAGTTAAGTTCAGGAAGGCGCTGAGCCTAACATCAATCACACTGAAATCCATATCGATGGAGATTTGAGAATTGTTTTGACTTTATAGTTATAAAACTGGGTAAATATTAGTCAAGGAGAAGGGGCGTCAAATTTCAAAGATATGATAAACTCAGGACATACCAGCCAAAGAAACTTCCTGAGGAAAAGGGGTTAAGAAAAAAAAAGAGAGAGAGAGAGTCCTGAAAAATAAGTTACAAAAAGAGCTACAAAAACACACGGAGAGAAAAATCGAGGTGAAGCGAGATTAAGTGATAAAGCCTTAGAATGAAAGATGGTGTAAATTGAATTAAGCACGTGAATTGAGGCAAAGTAGTTGTACAACAGAATATAGTTATAAAAGACAAAAAAAAAAAATAGAAAGTAATTGGGAATAAAATATTCGTATTAAAATTAAGCCAGATGGCGAGGAAGGGCCAAGATGGTGGAGTGGAAGGGCTTGGAGCTCCCCCGTCACCCATGAATATTGCAAAACCTACATCTTTATAGGAGCAATTCTCCCAGTGTACGTACTCAACTTTGGCAGGATATCTTTTCAGTTGGAAATGCAAGAAATCCTCACACAAAAAGAAAAGGAAAAAGAAAAGAAAATCCATGGGGGACCTGTGCCCTGGAGGGGGGACCTATCCCCTGGGGAGGGGACAGCAAAGGAGGAATAGTGCCCTCACACTGGGGAGACCCCTCTCCAGCCAGGACGTCTGCAGGGACAGAAAGGGAGCTTCAGAGGACTGGAGGAGACAGAACTGAGAGAAACCAGCACAGAAGGAGAGGACAGCTGACAGGTGGAGGCTGGGACCTTGTGCTGGATCTGCGGCTTCCACGGACCAACCAGGGGAGAAGGGTGGAGCTGACTGCACAGAGGTGGCCACAGGGGGCTGGAGGGTGGTGGGGGCTGAGGCTGGGAGCGTGCAAAACAGCCTGGGTCCCCCTTAGAAAGCCCCACTGCCAGTGTGCATGGGGGGAGGAATTCAATGTGGCCCCACCATAGGCATCTCCACTAGCCCAGAGGACGTAGCTCGCAACCGTTGTTGGCACGTGGTCCGGTGAGCAGAGACACCATCTCTGGTGCACGGCTCTCGGGTGGAGGCAGGGCTGAAACCTGAATCCATTCCCACGGGTCCTGTGATTTTGCAGCCCGGACTGAGATTTGATTCTTTTGCACACCTAAGGACACAATAAGCAAAATGAAAAGACCGCCTACAGAATGGGGGAAAATGTTTGCCAATGATGCGAGCGATAAGGGACTAATTTCCAAAATATACAAAGAGATTATACAGCTTAATAGACACAAGGAACCGAATCCAAAAATGGGCAGAAGACCTAAATAGACATTTCTCCAAAGAAGACATTCAGATGGCCAACAGGCACATGGAAAGATGCTCCTTGTTGCTAATTATCAGGGAAATCCAAATCAAAACTATGATGAGGTATCACCTCACACCAGTCAGAATGGCCGTCATTCAAAAGTCCACAAATGACAAATGCTGGAGAGGCTGTGGAGAAAGGGGAACCCTCCTCCACTGCTGGTGGGAATGCAGTTTGGTGCAGCCACTGTGGAAAACAGGATGGAGATTCCTCAAAAGACTAAAAATAGATTTACCTCATGATCCAGCAATCCCACTCCTGGGCATATATCCAGAGGGAACCTCAATTTGAAAAGACACCTGCACCCCAATGTTCATAGCAGCACTATTTACAACAGCCAAGACATGGAAAAACAACCTAAATGTCCATCAACAGATGACTGGATAAAGAAGCTGTGGTATATTTATACAATGGAATACTACTCAGCCATAAAAAAGAATGAAATAATGCCATTTGCGGCAACATGGAGGGACCTGGAGATCATCATTCTAAGTGAGTTAAGCCAGAAAAAGAAAGAAAAATACCATATGATATCACTCATATGTGGAATCTAAGAAAAAGACAACTGGACTTATTTACAAAACAAAAACAGACTCACAGACATAGAAAACAAACTTCTGGTTACGGTGGGGAGGGGTTGGGAAGGGATAAACTGGGAGTTCAAGATTTGCAGAAATTAACTGCTATATGTAAAATAGATGAATAAGAAGTTTCTACTGTACAGCACAGGGAACTGTATTGAATATCGTGTAGTAACCTATAATGAAAAAGAATTTGAAAAGGAATATATATATGTATGTATATGTGTGACTGAAACATTATGCTGTACACCAGCAATTGACACACTGGCAACTGACCATACTTCAAAAAATTAAAAAGTGGAAAAAAATTAAATTAACATAGATGTAAAATCACAAAGACTATGATTACGTTGCAATGAATTTCTGATTGTTTGGTCTCGTTCACGGCTCTCTTCTCTCCTTTAATCTGGAACAAATGTCTCCTCTGTTCTCCCATGTCTTTAATAACCTGGTCATTTTTGAAGGGTACCGGCCAGTCCCCATGTAAAACATGCCTCTGTTCAGGTTTATTTAGTTTCCTCATGGGCAGGTTCAGGCTGTGCGTCTCAGCTAGAGATGCCACGGGCAGGGACGTATGTCAGTAGTGGGAAGGGCGTCAGAGGACCCTTTGCTCCCTCCTCCATCAGTTTTGCTTTGACCACGTGGGTGAAGGCGGTGGCTGTCAGATTTCCCCAGTGTCATGTTATGAATAAGTACGTTATCGTTAATAATAACGTTTTTGTGGGCTTATAGTTTGAAAACTATACTAACGTGCTCTTCCTCATCTAAATTTCAGCCACGAGTTGGAAAGTTTGTTAAGGGTCCCTCGCTGGATGGGTTATTCCGCAGGAAGGATGAAGGGACCCAGTGAAAGTTCAATTACACCGTCTGGCTCTTGGTAACCAGGCACCGCTCCAGGGCTGAATGCCTGAGAGTGGGGAGATGGACGGAGGAGAAAGGAGAAAAGATGGACCTCATGGGAGTGCGTGTGTTGCTTTTATAGTCAAATATAAATGATTGTTGAATAATTCGTGGTATCTCGGGCATGTTCCTTCCTGGACCAGTCACGTTCTACAGTAGAGACAGAAGTCCGTGCATTGGCTGGATCCTTGCCCATCAGAGGACTTCGACTGGGGCCAGGCGCTTGGCCCTGTCCACTGTCCTGTGTGTCACTGGGACAGGCTGCTGCATCTGGGCCCTGATGGTGGCAATTTTCTTCACCGGAGGATCATCACCAGGAACGGAAAGTCTACCCCAAGCTCCCAGCTGCCAGCACTGTGGGGTCAGTGGTGGGATGGGTGGTCCCCTAGTCCCGGATGGGGACACACGCAGGACCACAGGGACAGGAACACAGCCCTCCTTAAATCCAGACACCAGGGGAGGACCTGTGACTGGAGCACTGGGTACTTGAATTCACTGGAAAATGCGCTGTATTTTTTCCTAAACGTGTCAACTTCCACCGAATTCGCATCCTGGGACTTCTCTTTTCAAGAATTTGCTTTAAACGCTTGTTTACAAAGTGTTGGCACCTGAATTTGCAATGTTTGTTGCAGAATAATTTATCTGTGGCAGGAAGGTTGAAAGATCTGACCAGAAAACTCACAGATGAGAATGTTTTTTAAGGCTCAGAGGAAACTGGTTGCGGGAAGGGAGAATGGTTACAGTCTTCCTGTCGATTGGCTTGTGGGGTAAAAATGTCACCTTCCCGCATAATAAATAAATAAAGTTTAAATATTTAAGACCTCATCAAAGAGGTATGTCATCGAGAAACATTAATTTCTGGGCTGCCTCCGGGGCACTCTGTTGCCATCAAGGGCCGTTGACTATTAAATGCTTAGATGAATTAAGTAAGGTGCTTATGAAGGCTGCAACTTCTAATCAGAAAATGAAACAAAGATCAAAATGACATCTCGAAAAAAAAAGGGCTTTTTATGGCTTCTGTTTAGAATTCTTTGGGCATCTCTGTTGAAATTGAAGACTGCAGCAATGTTTAAACGTCTGTTCCTTCTTTCTCAATGCGTTACAATTTAGAGAGGGGAATGTCTTTTGAGATTTTTTTAATGTGTCTACACAGACAAAATAAACTGAAGGCTGAGTGCGTTCAGTGGACTTTGGCAAATGTCTAATTCAGCAGTTCTCAAAGTTTGTGCTTTTCTGAAATATTTCCACTGTTAGACATCGTAGACCCTGAAGAGGTTTTGTTTATGTGGGTTTGATCTGTCATTATTTACTGTATTAGAAACAGAGACAGATTTTTTTCAAAATATTTATATATAACTTATTGAGAAATAAAAATAATAAACTCATTACATACTACCATAATAAGGCATTTTAAAGAAAAATGAGCATATTTTCAAAAACAAAGGTATATACTCTTAACCCTTCACATTTGTATCTGCATCCGTGGATTCTGCCAATCACGGATCGGAAATATTCAGAAAAAAATTAAAATTTCCAGAAAGTTCCAAAACGCGTTAACTCAAATTTGCCCCATGCTGGCAACTCTATGGTTGCACTTACAGCATGTTAGGTATTATAAAGTAGTCTAGAGATGATGTGTGTAGGTTATGTGCAAATAAAATGCCATTTAAAAACAATTATGGAAGCATAGTTGATTTACAGTGTTAGTTTCAGGTGTACGGCAGAGTGATTCAGTTACCCATAAACATACATATATATTTTTTTCTTTTCAGATTTTTTTCCCATTATATGCTATTACAAGAAATTGAATATATTTCCATGTGTTATATAGGAGGTCCATGTTGTTTATCTATTTTATACATAGTAATGCATGTCTGTTAATCCTCACCCCTAATGTATATAAGGGACTTGAGCATTTGGGGATTTTGGTGTCTGAGGGCGGGTCCTGGACCCAATCCCCTTGGATACCAAGGGATGGTTGGATAATGAGAACAGGAGCATTGCTTTACATATTTGCAATTTTCTTAAGTGCCTGGCTTAAGACAAGTCAGCTGAATTCTCCTATGAGTTTCTGCATTCAATCATTTGCCATATGGTGTTTCGATTGAGACATATGAGGACCATTTAGTCTTGTACAGAGATATATTGGAAAAAGGAGGATTTTTTTAATTAAACCTTTTACTTTGAGATAAGTGTAGAATCACACACTGATGTTAGAAGTAATACGAGAGATCTTGTGTACCCTGGACTTAGCTTCCCCAATGGTGACGTCTTGCAAAATGATAGAACAATGTCAGAGCCAGGATACAGACTTTCACAAGGTCAAAATCCAGACTCTTCTGTAGCCCAAATATTCCCTTGTCACCCTTGTACAGCTCCAGGCACGTCCCTCCTTCACTCCAGGCACCATCAACCTCTTCTCCATTCCTATAATACATCATTTTAAGGATATTGTATGAAGAAGATGCAGCCTTTTGAGTCTGACTCTGAGTTCTCACTCAGCATCCTTCTCTGGAGCTTCATCCAGATTATTGTGCGCATCAGCAGTTTTATTCCTTTTATTGGTGAATAACGTGAGCGATAAGGATGCCCATAATTCGCTCCGAAGGACATCTGGATGGCTTCCAGTTCGGGGCTATTATGAATAAAACTGCCAGAAAACATTAGTGTAGGGGGCTTTTCTGTCAACACAAAGCTTTCATTTCTCTGAGATTGAGTTGTAGTGGGGGAAGCATGCTCCGTTTATTAGAAACTGCCAAATTCTTTTCCAGAGAGGATGTACCATTTTTATATCCCCAGTGGCAGCATGTGAGTAACCTAGGTTCTGTTCATTCTTGTAAGCGTTTTCTGTTGTCACAATTGTTTATTTTAGCCATGCTGGGAGGCTGTAGGAATATTTTATTGTGGTTTTAGTTGGCATTTTCCTAATGGCTAACAATGCTGAACACCATTTCCCATGCTAATTTTCCATCCCTGTCTCCTTTTCATTGAAATGTCTGTTCATGCATCTTATCTACTTTCTGATTGGACTGTTTCGTCTTCTACTGTTGAGTCTAGAGAGTTATTTATATATTCTAGACACCAGCCCTCTGTTGGAGACGAAATTTGCAAACATTTTCTCCCATTCTGTAACTTGTCCTTCCATATTCTAAAGAGGGTCTTCGACAGAGCATACATTTTTAATTTTGATTAAATCCAACGTTTCAGTTTTCCTTTTGGTGTTAAATCTAAGAACTGTTGTTTAGTACAAGACTTTCTTATTCTGAAGACTTTCTACCATACTTTTTTTCCTAATAATGATTCAGTTTTACATTTTACCCAAGTCCATGATCCATTTTGAGTTAATTTTAATAGAATACTTCTGTATAATAGCAGTTTTTCTGTAATTTTGTATGTGACTCAAGGTTGAGGGGTTTTTTGTTTGTTTGTTTATGTGTTTGTTTTTTCGCTTGTGGATATTCAAATGTTCCAGCACCACTGTTGAAAAAGCAAACTTACCTCCACTGGACTTTTGAAACTTTGTCAGACGTGGCTCAGAATATTTGTGTGTTATTCTGAGTGTGTTTCTGGGTTCTGTATTCTGTATAATTTATCTAAGTATCTTTCCGTTCATCAGTGTCTTGCCCTCTTGATTACCATAAATAGATAATGCATCTTCAACTTAGGTAGACTGCTTCCTACTTCCTCTCATTTTATTCTATTTTCAAAATTATTTTAGCTATCTTAGTTATTTTGCCTTTCCATATAAATGTCATACTGATATTGTCTCCACTTACACAAGTTATTGCTGATATTTGGATAGGAGTTGTATTAAAACCCATATATCAATTTTTAGTGGTTTGACATTTTTATTATATAGGTCCTCCAATACGTGACCATGGAAAGTCTCCCCATTTATTTTGCTCTTCTCTTCTTTCATCGGTGTTTTGTGGTTTCCAGCGTGTAACTGAAGTTCATGTTCTGTTAGATTTAAGGATTGCTTGTTTCACCCCATCGTAAATGGCATCACGTTTCTAACCTCAGAATCCAAGTGTCCACTGCGACTCTAGAGAAATGTTGTTAATCTTGCATCTTGAAATTGCTGAACTCAGTTATCAGTTTGGGGAGCTGTTTTGTACATTTCTTGGTATTTTCTGTGTAGACAGCCATGGCATTGGCAATGAAGGAGTGTTTTGTTTCTTCCTTTCCTTTTTTTCTTGTCTTATTGCTATGGCTAGAACTCCACTCTTGACTTCACTCTGGTACCAACGCAGTGGGCAGGGTGAGGGCCCCCTGTTGCTACCTCACAAGGGTAGATGTCTGTTCTCCCCACTGACATTTTGTTGGTCTGAGTGAGAGGGAGCCACAGTTCTGTCTGAGTATTTGGCTGAAACTGAGCTGCTGTTGACGAAAAGTCAGGTCTCACGAGGCTGCCCCATTCCCTGCCCTTTGGCTGCAGAGAACAGACTTGGAGGGAGCTTTTTTTGTCTGAGTGTCTGTTCCCTATGCCAGCTTGTCCAGCGCCCAGACGAGGCAAAAAGAAACCCTGGGAATTCACCCTCCTGTCAAGGTCTGGCCAGTCTCAATCTTTCAGAATATTCTTAGGTTTGTTTTATATAGACTTTGGGATTTTATGGGTACTTAGCAGGAAGGGATAGAGAAAAATATGTCTACCCCATTTTCCCTGAAAGATATTTTAACAATACTGTCCTGAGAATTTTTTTTTAATTTTCTCATTGCTTTCTCTCGAAGATGGGACCAAATAAAATAATCCGCTCAGCAAATACCTTACTGATGCTATTTTGTGTGAGTTCATGAGCGTAATGAATACTCTTCATCACCAATACCTATTACAATATATTTTTGAACCAAAGCATTTCAGAAGTGTTCTCTAAAGACTAAAAAACCATGAAATATATGCCTTAAATATTTATTCTTCTGTGAACCATTAACTAAGAAAATATCTGATAATTTGAGTTTATCTATCAAGTCTATATATGATGTTTAGAGATAAAAAATCAGTTGGGTTTAAAAATGTATAATAATCAAAACAGGATTTGTATAAATCAATAATACGGTGCTGGGTTCACAAAGTATATCTGATTCTCACTCAGCAATGACATTGAATTCCTTTTAATATAAACCTGGTGTCATCAGGAAGCTACATCACTTTAATAATTACTGTAATCTTTGGTAACGTTACAATCTGTTCAACACACATCTTTTAAGAAAGTTATCATTTGTGTGCATGAAAAAATTAGGCAGTGCCCTTAATGGAAAGTGGCATGTTAATGTCAATCGAAAGAGATTAATATTGAGCCAAATTCTCTGAAGAATTAATATAAACAGAGATCCAGTAGCTTATATTATATATGATTGCAATTTGAATTAATTCTGATATATATCCATCCAATAGCACATTTAGTTTTACCCTGAAATAACCAAAAAGTAGGCATCTTATTGTCCCAAATCTTTGAATTCTGCACCTTGCTTTTTTTTTTTTTTTTTACTTCTTATCCATATTACAAATGGCAAAGCAAATTTCCTTCCAGGATCCTCTTCATGGTCAGGTCATGTACCCAGGAGAGAAAATAAATAACATAATAGTCAATAAGAACCACTGTTCCTATATCGTAATTATAAAAGTGTTGGTATTTATGCCCACGTAAAGAGGGCAAACTCTGCATTGCGCCCGGAGGAAACAATAAAAATAGAGCGTGTGGACAGGACATGGGCAGCAAAGAGAAAGAAAGGGAGCTGTGAGCAGCAGTGAAGAGACCCTTAGTCGCAGGGACTGGGGGTGGGGGGAGCAGGGAGCATTCGCTTCTCACCAGCAAGCTTGGAGCCAAGTGGGACCAAGTCCTGGAGGCAAGAGGATGGAGACGGAAACAGGGGAGGAGGAAGGGAAGGGAGGGAAATCTTGAGGTCCTGCAGCACAACATCCTCTCTGGCATAGCATCTCCCTGGATCCTCACCTGAGTAAGGTAAGGTGGCCAGAGGCGCATTTCTCCCTCCCACCTCCTGGGGGAGCCAACGTCCCCTCCTGGCCAGTCACCTGGGAGGATGCTGGTGCCCCTCCGGCTCAGAGGGCGGCCCCACCCCACCAAGCGGGGGAGTGAGAGGATTTCTTATACCCTCAGGGGCTGTGGATCAAATTCAGAATTCACGTGGGACATGAGGCTGGTTGTGCAAAAGATGAGTTTTCTTTTCACCCGTGTCCAAAAAGGCTGATGAGGGAAACAGACCTTTGTCCCTAAGGAGCCCCCCACACCACACCTGCCCCAACTCCACCGACAACAGAGACCATCTCCATGCAACAGACAAAGGGCACACGCTGGGGGAAATGAGGAAAAAGTCCAGAAACGTCCAGTTGGCCAGGATTCTTTTATTTTTCCCCACTAACTGTAACCCAGACAAAATGACAGTGGATTTTTTCAGAGAGGCTGGTGGAGACGTCTGTCACCCTGAGATGTGCACGGTGGTACTGGGACCAGGGCACACTTACTAGATGCAGCTTTGCATGCCCTGAATATCATAGAAAAATAACCCCTAATTTTTTGCATATTGGTTTTCTTATCAAGGAACAGGGTAATGAGCAGGAAATTGTATCCTGAGGTCAAGCAGAACGGCATTCTGTGGACTGTGGCACAGTTGGGACTCATTTGAGAAAGCTGGGGCGGGGGGACAGGGCAGACACCAGCAAGCACTGGCCCCGGCCCCTCGGCGCTCCTGGGGCCGTGCCCACCCCCAGCTCACCTGGACGGCCTCCATCGCAGGGACACCTGCTCCCCACCTGCTCCCATGGCTCTTCCCTGTTGGAGGGGCGAGCCTGATGGTGGCCTCCTGAGAGAGGTTAGACCCTCTGGGCTCGGCTGAAAGCTACAGGATTTTAGGTGGCCTCTGGTGGCAGAGGAAGTTAATAGGGAGGGGGCCTGTCCCAGCCAGCTCCTTTCTCTTTTCAGGTAATTCACCCAAGACCACTCCTCATGGTCCATCCCCGGACCCCAGGGAATCATCAAACACACAACCCTTCCCTTAGGCTCCAAATGTACTGACCCGCCCCCAGCTCAAGTAGGATGCGCCTGGGTAATTAGCCTCACCCCCCCCACCCACCCAAGCCCGTTTCCTACATGAACAGTCAGGGCTCTGATTGTGTTTGCCTCCAGGGATGCAGACCAGGCTACACCCAGACCGGCTCCTGCTGAGTCCTTACAGGCCCCACTCGGTGGCCACGTGGCCCCAGTGATGGCTGGAAGGCACGACTGTGATGAGCTCAGCCCCGCGGGGAACCACACCTCTTCCTTCCCTTTGAACTCGGGATTTTGTGATCCACAGGGACAGACGCATCTGAGCCTCAGTCCCCAGTCCCCTGCCACAATGACCCCAGCAGTTCGCACTCACCGTGAGGTCAGGTAGGAGCGGAGTGGGCAGGGCTACTGCCTACAGCCCTCATTTTTTTTTTTTTAAGTATTGCTATTAAAACAGAAGCTAACCCCTCAGAAGTTTATTTTACATGTACTATCAGCTGAACACATTTATCAATTTTCCGGGGGGAAAAGAATCAGTTCTTTGATCGGAAAACACCTCTATTATCAAGAACATATTATTTGGCAATATATACAAATAACAACTAATTATGTTGTACACCAGAAAGTAACAATGTTATGTGTACATTATACCTCAATACAAAGGGATATTTTTTCCTAATGTTCTGCTTTGTTTTTTATAGGAATCAGAGTATTATTTTCCAGACTTTGTGACTTTTTTTTTCTTTTTGACTCTTTTCTCTTTTTTTTTAACATTTTTTATTGATTCATAATCATTTTACAATGTTGTGTTAAATTCCAGTGTAGAGCACAATTTTTCAGTTATACATGAACATATATAGAGTCATTGTCACATTTTTTCTCTGTGAGCTACCATAAGATCTTGTATATGTTTCCCTGTGCTACACAATATAATCTTGTTTATCTATTCTACACTTTGAAATCCCATTCTGTCCCTTCCCACCCTCCACCCCCTTGGTAACCACAGGTTCGTATTCTATGTCTACCAGTCTGTTTCTGTTTTGTATTTATGCTTTGTTTTTTTTTTGTTTGGGTTTTTTGGGGGGTTTTGTTTGTTTGTTTTTTTAGATTCCACATATGAGCGATCTCATATGGTATTTTTCTTTCTCTTTCTGGCTTACTTCACTTCGAATGACATTCTCCAGGAGCATCCATGTTGCTGCAAATGGCATTATGTTGTGTTTTCATGGCTGAATAGTATTCCATTGTATAAATATGCCACTTCTCCTTTATCCAGTCATCTGTTGATGGACATTTAGGCTGTTTCCAT
This sequence comes from Camelus dromedarius, assembly GCF_036321535.1. Classification (NCBI taxonomy): domain Eukaryota; kingdom Metazoa; phylum Chordata; class Mammalia; order Artiodactyla; family Camelidae; genus Camelus; species Camelus dromedarius. The sequence continues at coordinate 14,046,679 of NC_087470.1, read as the reverse complement.
GTCTTGGCTGTTGTAAATAGTGGTGCTATGAACATTGGGGTGCAGGTGTCATCCTGAAGTAGATTTCCTTCTGGATACAAGCCCAGGAGTGGGATTCCTGGGTCATATGGTAAGTCTATTCCTAGTCTTTTGAGGAATCTCCACACTGTTTTCCATAGTGGCTGCACCAAACTGCATTCCCACCAGCAGTGTAGGAGGGTTCCCCTTTCTCCACAGCCTCTCCAGCATCTGTCATTTGTGGACTTCTGAATGACAGCCATTCTGACTGGTGTGAGGTGATACCTCGTCATAGTTTTGATTTGCATTTCTCTGATAATTAGTGATATTGAGCATTTTTTCATGTGCCTATTGATCATTTGTATGTCTTCCTTGGAGAATTGCTTGTTTAGGTCTTCTGCCCATTTTTGGATTGGGTTGTTTGTTTTTTTCTTATTATGTCGTATGAGCTGCTTATATATTCTGGAGATTGGGCCTTTGTCGGTTTCATTTGCAAAAATTTTCTCCCATTCCGTAGGTTTTCTTCTTGTTTTACTTATGGTTTCCTTTGCTGTGCAGAAGCTTGTAAGTTTAGTTAGGTCCCATTTGTTTATTCTTGCTTTTATTTCTATTGCTTGAGTAGACTGTTCTAGGAGAACATTTTTGAGATGTATGTCAGGTAATGTTTTGCTTATGTTTTCTTCTAGGAGGTTTATTGTGTCTTGTCTTATGTTTAAGTCTTTGATCCATTTTGAGTTTATTTTTGTGTATGGTGTAAGGGAGTGTTCTAGCTTCATTACTTTACATGCTGCTGTCCAGGTTTCCCAACACCATTTGCTGAAGAGACTGTCTTTATTCCATTGTATATTCTTGCCTCCTTTGTCGAAGATGAGTTGACCAAAGGTTTGTGGGTTCATTTCTGGGCTCTCTATTCTGTTCCATTGGTCCATATGTCTGTTTTGGTACCAATACCATGCTGTCTTGATGACTGTAGCTCTAGAGTATTGTCTCAAGTCTGGGCGAGTTATTCCTCCAGGCTCTTTCTTTTTCTTCAGTAATGCTTTGGCAATTCTAGGTCTTTGATGGTTCCATATAAATTTTATTGATTTTACAATGATTTATGATAGCTATTATGTTGATGTCTTGAGTTACATTTCTGTGAGTGGAATTCACCATGAGAGGGACAAGGATGAGAGAAGCAAAGGAGAAGAAAGGTCCAGACAAATGTTTTCTGTGTGCACAGGGGGCGGGGGTGGCAGGTAACTATGTTTATATATTTCACATAGTTTGAAGCCATGTTTTTGAAAACTGTGGTCTTTAACAATGAGAGTTAGTTCCAGAAATCTAGAACTCTAGAGCTGTGAAGCTAGAAGTCTTAACAAGTTCTCTTCTCCTCTAAGAAAGGAGGAACAATCTCCTGACTTAAACGTGAACAAGAGAAAAGGCGACAGTCTGATTCCACAAACACTTTAAGAAAAATATGCAAGTGGCAAGGGTAACAGAAGTCCATCAAACGAGGATGCCAACCAGAAAGACGAGTGCAGTTATAGTCTGTAGCCTAATATTTCAAAATGAGCTACACCTAATTACGGGAGCAATGAAATTTATGTAAGCAAGGCACACATTCAGATCACAAATACGTACTGAGAAATAAAGTGATTGAAGAAAAGGGAGGTTGAAAGAGAGAGAGGTGACAGAATATGGGAAGAGTTGCTAAATGAAATAAATAAAAAATATTTGTGCGAAGGAGATGGAAGTAGAAGGTGCAAAAGAGAGAATTAACACTGGGAATAATGTCATAAGGGAAATCAACTAATTAAAAATGCGATTTGACAGAACGTGAGAGCCGTGCGAGACAGCCATGTGTGAGAGGACACACCAAAGAAAGAAACCAAAGCAACGGAATGGACTATCATCCAAGAAATAATTCCTGAAATAAAGTCAGCTTTGGATTCCGTATTGAAAGAGGACACTGCATTCTTGGGAAAATCCTCTCCGAGTGGCCAATGCTGAAACATATTTCAGTAAAACTTCTGATTCTAAATAAGAAAAGATTTTTTAAAAACTCTCTGTGCATCAAAGGAAAAGGACTAAGTTGCCTTTAATTCGAGACCAGGTGTTTCATCATCCAGACCAGGAGACTTTTGAGAGTAGACGGTGTGTTATTAACAATTGTGATGGAACACGTTATAAACTTTTTTAGGGGAAAGGAACATTTGATCCTTCTGTTTAGAAAGGAAAGAAAATCAAATTGACATCAGACTTTCTTTCGACAGCTGCAGACACAACGGGGTAGGAGATTTAAGTTCATCAAGGAAAGAAAATGGGAACCAAAGATTTTATATATGTGACCAATTCATCAGACAGCCAGGAAGATCGTGGTGAAAATGCAGGAACTCATGTTGTCATGCTGTCCCACAGTCCCAGAGTCACCTGTCCTCAGGACCATGTTATCCACTGTACATTCAGTGCCACTCTGTCCAGAAATGGTTTTGGGGCAACATTAGTGGCATTGTTTGGCACAGCCTAGAATCCACAGATTTAAGGGCAGGTGCAGGGATCCAGCTCCCCATGGAGGGGTCCATACGGTCCGGGAGAAGGCTAGAGACATCGTGGTTCTGTGCTGCAGACGTAGACCACGCAGGCCAGGTGAATATCTTTGCTGAATGTGCATTTTACTCTCAAATTCCATATTTTGACGTCTTTGAGGATCATTTTTTTGTGAACACACTGGCTCCTGTTCAGATGCTAACACAGCTTCCTTACTCTGCTGCTAACACTTTGATAATGTCCTCGTTAATATAAACCTTTATTGTGACTCAAAATTACTGAGAGTCAATATTTATTTAGCCATCTTACTGCGGTCATGCGTTCCACAAGGCAACGATCTGTTGCGTAAAGAAATATTTATTTTATTATGCTCTGAACGAGTTTTCCTCTTAATTTCTCTTAGCGTCTCTGTGACCAACTTTATGATCAGGTGATTGCAAAGTCAGTCATCCCATTGCTCACAACTCTTTAAGAACTGAAATAACATATGTCATCTTCCTGTCGCTGGAGCGCTGCCCGGACCTGAACAGGTATAAAGGCTGAGTTTTAAAACCACAATTAAAATATTTCATCACCTCATGAGGCTGAACGGTTCCTTTTTTTCATGAGTGCTTTCCACACTGCGTCTTTTTTGCCATCTTCCACGACTCTGCTCAAGCACACTAACGCGTACGATGATTCGAATAATCGTTCATTTAGAGGTGAAATTATGCTTAAAATAATCAAAGTAAACAGATTTACACTACATTTAAAAATGCATCTGTGCAATTTGCATCAGCTCAGCTCGTTTGAGCTTCATTATAAAAAATTATCTTGACTTAGTAGAGAATAAAAAGTGAGACTCTAAAATTTGTGGCTATTTCTTGATGGTAATTTTTTTTCCTCAATTATTTTCAAATACTCCTCTGTCTTCTTCATTCTTATAATTTTCTTATGAAGTTAAAGTATTTATAAAGACTTTTTTATAACTTGTACATTATAAATAAATAAAAAATAAATTAAGAAGTACAGTTTTGTGAAAATGCTATATTGTAGAAATTGATATCCATTTGTGTTTCTTTATCGGAGGATCTTGTGCATGTCACACTGCCCTTGTGTTTTGTGCATCTTTTTAACAGCCTTATTGAGATAACGATTCACATAACCAACAATCCCCTCATCTAAGGCCAACAGTTCAATTGATTTTAGTGCATTCACGGAGCTGCGCAATCATCGCGGAAATCAATTTGAGAAAAATTTCACCACCTTAAAAAAGAAACCCCATAGCTAAGAAATCAATCATTCCTTATTCTCCAGGCTCCCGGAGGGAAAGGCAGTGTGATGACAGGGACACAGGTTGGAATGACACCAGGAAGGGCCAGCAGTCGAGGACTATGTTCCACATGCAGGATTGTTAAAGGACAAGGGAATAAATCTTCCCCTAAAGCCTCCAGAGAAAATGCAGCCCAGCTGACCCCTGGGGATTAGCCCGTTGAGGTCCATGTCAGACTTCTGACCTACAGAACTAGAAGATGATACATTTATTTGGTTTTTAAGCCACAGCATTTGCAGTAATTTGTTACAGCAGGAATAGAAAAACTGCTACACTGGCGTATTAGAAACAAAATCGATTTTTGTGTATTGACCCTGTATCTTGCAACCTTCCTGTGCTCATTTATTCATTCCAATAGATTTTTTAGTGAATTCCTTAGAATTTTTTGTGTACAAGATCATATCATCTTCAAGTAGACATAGCTTTATTCTTCCTTTCCAATCTGGATAACTTCTACTTTTTTTTTTTTTTTGAGTGCATAATTATCCTGTCTAGACCGTCCAGTATAATTCTGAATAGAAGTGGCAAGAATGAATTATTCACCTCATTCCTGTTCTTATGGACAAGATGATGCTAACTTTGGATTTTTGCAAATGCTCTGTATCAGACCTATGAAGTTCCCTTCTGTACCTAGTTTTTTAATCATGATGAGGTGGGAAGCCCCATGAAAAGACCAGCAGGACCCCCAGGCATGGCCCCTACTTTCCTGCCAGTGCCATCCGTCCCCAGGCCCGGGGGCATTATCTCACTTTTGCTTCTGTAAAATGGCTTGCTTCTAGGAGAATGGAACTTACCCCTAAGACCCTATTGGTTCCCTGAGCTCACTCCTGATTGATCCATTTGTAACACCTACTCTGCATATGGCACAAACCTAGCTCACTCCTGATTGGTCCATTTCTATCACTCTTGATTGGTCCATTTCTAACACCGCATTTGCATAAAGCTCATTCCTGATTGGTCCACTTTGTTACAACTTATTTGCATATGATGTTGCAAAATGTTGCAAACTCTTTGACTGGCAGCCTATAAAAGCCTGTGTAAACCTACATGAGGGGTCCAGAGCCTGGAGTGTTAACTCCCCTGGGACAGCTGGGGTAATAAACCTGAGTTCTCCAACCCTCCAAGTGCTGCTTGGTCTATTGCCAGGACCTAGGTTGCTGTCACACACTTTGCTGTAACAATGAAAGAGTATTGGATTTTGCCAAATGTTTCTTCCTGTCTATTGAGAGGATCGTTTGGTTTTCCCCTGTGTTGTGGGGATGACCAGGATTTGTTGGAATCAGGTATGGAAGGACAGGCAGACATGGAAATGATTTGTCATAAAATAATAAGTTTACTTATGGTTTCTGCAGGAGAGAACGAGTGAAACAGGGTAAGCAGGTTTAGGATGGGCTAATTTGGATCATTTCAGCAGGGTCTAGGGCATGGGGACTGACCCTTGCCGTCTGGAAGCTGGTCCTTGGGTGATTAGTAGCCCTGAGTGTGACAGGCAGATGGAGGTGTCTGGGGTGTGGGCTTTGGTTTGGCTGGTTTGCATATGGAAGGTGCACTTATGGGCAAGCTGTTTGCTGCCTCTAGAAACTGGCTCACCGTGGGAGGGGCAGTCCCTCTAGGGTCAGCCTGGCCCCGGATGTCAAAGCATCTGAAAACAGAAGAATAAAAAGGCATGCTTAGTACAATAGGATTCAATTGAAATGATCTATTGCATTAATTGATGTTTGGATATTAAACCACCTCTGAATCCCTGGATAAATTCCATTTTATCATGACGTAGAATCCTTCACGTTTTGGTAGATTTGATTTGCAAGTATCGTGTTAAGAACTTCTGTGTCTATATTTATAAAACATGTTGGTCCATCGCTCCATCGCTTTGTTTCTTTTTTTTTTTTTTTTTTTTTTTCTTATGCCTTTGTCTGGTTTAGGGTAAGGATAACCTCACAGAATGAGTTGGGAAGTGTTCCCTCCTCTACAATTTGGGGGTGTGGGAGATACTGTGAAGGACTGGTATCAGTTCTGTCGATGTTTGGTAGAATTGATCTGGGAAATCATCTGAGTCTAAGCTTTTCTTTATGGGAAGTTTTAAATTAACAGTTCACTCTTCTTTCTTGTTATAGGTCCACTGAGGTTCTTCTGTGCATTCGTGAGTCAATTTCAGTAGTTTGTGTTTGTTTAGAAGTTTTGTTTTGTTTTGTTTTCATTCTGAAATAGTTGGAGCCAATTTTTAAATGCATAACTTTAGGGACTTTGTGAATTCAGTAATAGATATAGAGATAGATAGGTAGGATGGGTGGATAGATAGATAGATAGATAGATAGATAGATAGATAGATAGATAGATAGATAGATGATAGATAGATAGATAGATAGATAGACAGAGATAGATGATAGATAGGTAGGTAGGTAGATAGATAGATAGATAGATAGATAGATAGATAGATAGATAGATAGATAGATAGATAGACAGAGATAGATGATAGATAGGTAGGTAGATAGATAGATAGATAGATAGATAGATAGATAGATAGATAGATAGGATGGATAGATAGAATGGATGGATGGATAGATAGACATACAGACAGACAGACAGACACATATATACATTGAGTTGTATCTAGTTTATATTTGATACTGTGTCTCCTGCCAGTAAAACTTAGAGGAAGATGAGGCCAAGGGTAGAACTGAGCTCGTGGGCTCCCTCAGAACAGAAATGCAAGTACTTATTAGGTTATTCCGTATCCAATTGCTCTTTGTAAAAGTCCAAAATGGTCAACTATTGTCCATTTCAGATGGCTCAACTTTGTGAGTTTCCAAAAAAACCATAGCATCTCAATCTTCATCAGTTTAAAACTGAGTTCATCATCTTTCCCTGCATCCTGGCTGCTCTGTTCTATTTCCTGCCTCAATCCGCCAACGCAGGCAAACATCGCAGCAAAAACACAGTGTCATTTCTGCCACCTTAAACCCTCCACCTGTTTCACCCCCGTGTCCTAAGTCAGTGCTTACTTAGTGTGGACTCTGACCCTCAGTGCGCCCCTATGTGTGTATCCAATCCCTCTGCATCCCCACGATGTGATTTTTGTTGAAGTTCACACTTTTTCTCGCTTGGGTTATTACCCCTGATCGCTCCCTCTTCCCCCTCCTAAATCCTTCTACTCTGCTAAAAACAAACAAACAAACAAACAAAAAAAAAAAAAAAACAGATTCTCTTTTCTCTTAATATAAAATGTATGGTTTCTTCTGCTGTAAAGGTCTCTCACTGACCACAGGGCGAAGTCCACATTGACTTGCAATGCCCTGTATTCCTCATGAATGCTTCTTGTGAACCTTCAAAGAGATTCCTTCCTGTACTGTTTTCTGTTCTCTGAATCCCAGTGATCACAAGTTACTTCCAGTGACTGACTCCTTTTTTTACGGCTTCTCTGCCTGCTGCACTTAAATGCTTGGAATGTTCTTCATCCTTTAGAAATCCAGTGAACACGTGCTCATATTTTCTCACCTGAATTGCCTACAGCTGTACATAAGCCTTTCTTGCCCCAAACTACTAAAATTTACCAATCTCCATCCCACCCTGTATAGATCCTATTATTAAAAATTACACGTTGTTTATAAAAGTATATGAGCGCGCACACACACACACACACAATGCGTGTTCCTTTATTCCTTCATCGGATGCTAAGTTCCTTGAACGCAGTGACATGCCCTGTTGGCAGCGTTATCTCCACTGTTTATTTTTGTTTGGGGCTCATTTGGGTAAGAGTTGCCATAAAAGTAAGAGAAGACAGATCTGCATTGATGACGGTGGCCAGCTGGAAGCATTGTTTAACAAGTAAAAAGCTTCAACAAACAAATATGTTGATTTGGACGTGGGTTTCTCAGGACACAGGGAAAGAAGCAAACAGACGATTAGGCAGATGCCGTCAGGAAAGGAAGGAGTGATGAGTGTGAAGACACAGGAATATGTCAACGACAATCGGTGACTCAGGTTATTTATCACATTAATTCATAATTTTCACCAGGAGGAGTGGAGTGGGTCAGGGTTTGAAGAGGATCTGTGTTTATTTTGTTCTTAATACGTTCCAGGTACATTAGGGTTTTTGTTTGTTTACATTTAATACAATTCCTATAGGATGAGTAGATTTTTCTCAGTCTAGCTCTAAGGCGTAATAATTAATAATAATTCAGGGATTACTTTTTTTCAGTATTTTAAAAAAAATTTTTTTTTAATTGCAGTACAGTCAGTTCCAATGTGCCCATTTCTGGTGCACAGCACGATGTCCCAGCCATGCATATGTATATACATATACTCGTTTTCAAATTCTTTTTAATTAAAGGTTATTACGAGATATGGAATATAGTTCCCTGTGCTGGACAGAAAAGGGTGACTGTGTTTTTTAAACCTTGTCTTGGTCCTCATTTGTGTTTTAATGAGGCTTCTCAGTCATACAACATCTTAAAGCAGAAATTCTTGAAAAGTTTTAAGTAGCACTTTTTTTTTTTCATATTTCTAAGTTACGAAAGCTCTGAAACATCATGAGAAAAATCAGAATTCATTCCGATGAGTGACTTTCCCAAAGTCAGTTATTTGATCGGAGGAGAAGCCAAGTGCGTCTCATTCCAGATTCTGCGTGACCTGCCCTGCGTGGCCGGCTTCCCCATGGCTAAGTGGGCAAGAATTCCTCGTGTGTCGCAGAAGGAAGGGGATTGGGGGGGTGGGTGAGCTTCTGTTGAAGTAACCGTCAAGTGTGTACCTTGTCACACAGGTCGGGTTCACTTAAGATTAACGTCCAGATGGTAGAGGCGTTTGCATTGACCTGGAGGTGACGATACTGCTTCTCCCAGTGGGTGGGCCTGGAGGAACCCTTCAAAAGCATGGTTAGAGTGGACGGTGGTCCTAACAGCATCTCAGAGCTGCCTTCCCAGGTTCCAGGTCAGTTAAGATTCTCCACCTTCGTTGAGTGGGGAAGTAGGATTTAAGCGTCCTCCTTAGACCCAGAGACACCCTTCTCTCTGTTCCATACTTTTGTCTCCAAAGGACTTTAGGAAGGTTGCACTGGAGTGGTGCAAATCTCATGACAGTTTGCAAAGTGGTGAGGACACCGTCCTTGACATGAAGACCTGAGTGGTCTGGGTCCTCCCGAGTGATAATTACGCACGTCCTTGAGGCTTTTCAATTCTCTCTCTTGGTTTGATGTCTTCATCTCAAAATCAGTGAGAGTTCATGCCCACTTGACCAATTTCTCAGGACAGCTGTGAAGATTAAATGGGAAGTTACACATAAGCGTCTTGTCAACCAAAATGGGACATCACCATTAGGTGTTACTATATCAAATAGCTGAACAGAAGAAAACAAAGTTCGCTAAAACCAAAGTCAGTCACACAGCATGGAAGAAGCTGCAGCTGTAACATTATTATCAGAAAAAGAAGACGCGAAATATGTTCTCTAGATTAGATGTAAATCATTTTTTAAACCCCTTAATCCATCCCTATTTTAAATAACTGAGTCATTTTTTAAATGATTGTTCATTGAAGAGACTGTGAAAAAAACAAAAAGTTTACATAAGAATAAAAAACACCTCTATTTAAATGTGAAGGCTACCCACAATTTATATGAGTATGTTTTTCACATCTACATACAAATATTCAGCTTTTTTTCTGGTCTTTCGAACATACGTTTATGTGCTTTCAAAATCCTTAATGGATCCACAAAATTCTTATGATGTATGTTTTATTTCTTTTCTCGTGCTTTCTGTTTGATACCAGCCCCCTCTCACCTGAGCGGGCATCGCTGTTGGACAACTCCATGCGGCCTCAGCTCGCTGGTTTCCATCCATCCCAGTCTGTCCTCTTCTCCTGGCTCCTCATTATTCACTGGTGAAGAAATATATTCCTGTTAAGTCCCCAGCTCCTGCCTGGATTCTCCGTTGACTTAAATAGGAGATTAAAGCCAGTGGGAAATGCCTCCAGCAACACACCCACACACACACACACACACACACACACACACACAGACCTTGTTCAGCCTCAGCCGCCCACTGCCCTCTCCCAGGTGTCCACATGCTTCAGCAGAGGTTCCACTTCTCTAGGTCCCCTCCTTCATCCTTGGACTTGCATTTCCCTTGGATATGGGAGGACTGGACTTGGGATTCTGGGCATCCAAAGACAGGAGGGGTACGGCCGTCTGATTTTAGAACCATTCAGGGAAGAAGACAGGAGACAGTGAGACCGAAATCCTGCCTGTTCCCAGGACTATAAATTTGTTTTCTGAGACGCCAGCATCTTAGCTGACTGCATTTTTGGCTCCTTCCTTCTTCATCAGGCCTTTGTTTGATGGATATCGTCTCCAGACTCTGGAGGTAAGTATACTGGTAATCTTTGCATTCTTTGTTGTTGTGACATCACAGTGTTTTTCTATCCCTTTGTTACAGCAACACTGAATCCCGTTGAGGGACCAGGTGACACTCGGAGGGTCAGAGAACTCAGGTTTATTATGCCAGTGGACACAGAGGAGTTAACACTCCAAGCTCTGGACCCCGTCTGTAGGTTTACACAGGCTTTTATAGGAGCTTAGATTTTGACTACATTTGTGCTGTATGCAAATGAGGTGTTAGAAATGGACCAATCAAGAGTGAGCTTTTGGGAACCAATGGAATTTTAGGGATAAATGCAAATGAGGTGTTACAAATGGACCAATCAGGAGTGAAATTTCAGGAACCAATGGAATTTTAGGAGTAAGTTTCATTTTCCTAGAAGCAAGCCATTTTACAGAAGCACAAAAGCGAGAAGGCAGTGGCCCTGCCTGCTGGTCCCTGTGTGGGTTTTGCCCCTTCACCTTCACGGGTTGAAATACGTTTTGAGAAGCCATGGCTAGCCACATACATTTTACCCTGGAGTCTAAGTCACTTCACTTCTGGAGGAAAAAATACTGAGTTTGTATGAGAGAGAAGGTAAACATATTTGTGCACATATTAATGGCAAAACGAGTAATTTCTTATAATTGCTTTTGCCATGTCACAAGGATATATTAGTATTCTGGGGCTGATATAAGAGTCCCAAAGACTGAGTGGCTTTAAGCAAAATAAATTAATTATCTGACAATTCTAGTGGCTAGAACTCCAAGTTCAAGGTATCTGCAGGGCTGGGTTTTCCTGAGGCCACGCTTCTTGGCTTGCAGACGGAGATCTTTTCTGTGTCTACACAGAGAAGCGTGTTCTAATCTACTCTTTTTATAAGGACGCCAGGTGTATTAGACTAGAGCCCACCCATATGAACTCAGTTTAACTTAGTTTAATGTAGTAACTTCTTTATAAAGACCTTATACCCCCACATTTGGTTACATCCTGAGGTCCTGGGGCTTAAGACTTCAGCCTGTAAATTTAGAGGGGACACAGTTTATTCCATAACAGACAGAATGATCACATACAGAACTACGTATGATTACAAAATAGTATTACATTATCTGCTTTAAATAGCCATTAATTCATTTTAAATGTAAATTCATACATCAGACTGTAATTCTTATTAATTCACGTAATATTTAAGCTATGCACACAAGTGCTGTGGTTGAAGTTCATAGTAACAGGATGACCATTTGTTGCCAAGTCAAAATAAAATAAATCTGTACCAGGAAAAAAAAAAAAAAGTCTTCTAGTGGGTTTCATAAAAATTGCTTTAAAATTTCCCTCGTGTGTTTGAAACATGGACAGATAAAATACTTTTAAGGCAATGTCTGTAATTTTTGTACTAACAGGCTTCAGTGTTCTGCCTATTCAGGAAATGCAAGAAAATCTAAAGCAATAGAGCTTTGAAATCAAAGTTATTCTTCCATCATTATCAGCATTGAATGGTCCCTCGGCAACAATGTACCAGGACATTTTAAAAAGCTTTGCAAACAGTAATAAGAAATGAATTCTTTTTATCCCTGCACAAAGAAAATCTGCCGAAAAAAGTTTAAATATCCAAACTAATATATATATATAACAATCCTGACTTTTACAATAACTCTCTTTATTTCAAGAGCTTATTAAGAACAAATCTATTTGTAGTTTAGAAAGAAAGTTCTGGTGTAGGGGGTGGGTGTAGCTCAGTGGTAGGGTGCACACTGAGCATGCATGAGGTCCTGGGTTCAATCCCCAGTGCCTCCATTAAGTAAACTAATATATAAGTAAATAAATATTTAAGTAAATAAATAAACCTAATTACCTCCCCCTGCAGAAAAACAAAAACAAAAACAAAAAAAAGGTCCAGCCAATTTTTGGAATTTGAAAATAAAATATGCCCTTTAAAGGTATGTAAAAACTTTCCATTCTGTGATTTTTTTTTTAATTATAGATTCTTTAATATTTTTAGATGAATGACATGTGTCTAATATACCTATACGCAACTATACCGAGCTGATCAGAAGTATTTCAAAATACATAAGCTTTTATGGTTAAAGGTTAAAATGTATTTCTTTCTGCTAAACTGTGCTTTGCAACACAGGGGTGAAAAGTTGAAATTCATCCTATTTGCAATCAATATAGTCTATTATTCAGTCATAGTATTAATTGCTGTCACTGAAAATTTGAAATATTTAATTTTGTATATGGCCTGATATGAACAAAATGGGTGTATGTGCTGTTTTCTGTTATGATATCCGCCACAACCATCTGTGTCTCCTTTTGTTGTGCTGGTTGAGAAGGTTGAAGAAAAGGGAATATTGTAACAGCAAAGCAGAAAACATTCAAAATGGCATCGTTTTTTAATATATTGCACATATGAGTGATATCATATGGTATTTTTCTTTCTCTTTCTGGGTTTCTTCACTTAGAATGGCGATCTCCAGGTCCATCCTTGTTGCTGCAAATGGCATTATTTCATTCTTTTTTATGGCTGAGTAGTATTCCATTGTGTATACATATAGCCCAAATTCTTTATCCAGTCATCTGTCGATCTGTGCACCAGAAATTGACACATTGTAACTGACCATACTTCAATTTACAAAAGGCATTAATTGAAAGTAGATAGTAAAATTTGACTAAATGCTTTCAAAGAAGAAACGGAGTCATGTTCCCTTACATTTTTCCATTACTTACACTTTTGGTCAGGTCAGAAAACACATAATACAAAGCCAGTGCCTTTACAGGCACTTTTTCATTTCCTCAGAACAGCTTTCTGCCTTCATCCCTCATTCCTGAACCAGCACATCTTCCTGTAACTGCTTCCTACCCAGTTTCTTCCACATTCACAGCATAACATTCGTAACACCTCCTAATGTATGTTTTCTATATTACACCCTTCTCTTCCCTGCTGAAAAAATTTATGACTCCTCTCTCTGAATTATTCTTATTAATAAGAACAAACAAAAATTTTGACCTAGGTGTGATCCAAACCCAGGTCTACCTAACCCCAGATTCCTTGATTTTTTTTTAACCCTATGTTACTCTATGCCTGTGTTTCTCAGTTCTAAGTAACGTATGGGAGATTTTTACGTGAAACACTGAATTATTGCGAAAGCTATTTAAGTCACCTATTGTGACTTAAATTATCTTTATTTTGATGTTACTTGAATACCTATGATATTAAACTGAGTGTGAATTTCTCATGCCTAGAATTTCTATGTGTCGATAAAGCCAAAACAAATTTGTAAAGTAAATGCAAACAAAATGAAAATCATATTAAATCAAAAAAACAAAGATGTTTAAAACCACCATGGCAATCCCCATTTTCCTTAAAATACTAGGAAGTGAAATATGATATATTTCAAGGAAAAAGAAGATATGTAAAAATGTGAATGTAAAAGGGGAAAAGTATTCTTAAAAGCAAGTGGTTTGACCGTTGGCTTGGGAAAATCAACTAGCAAATTACTTAAAATATTAAGAGCCCAACCAGGGGGCAAGGAAAAGGGAAAGTTTGAAAAATGAATGGGCTTGACCATAGATCAGAAATGACTAGTTTGAATAATTACCATAAGAAGAAAATGCCATACATAATGGAAACAAATATTGTAATTGAACTGGATGTTAACTTTGTTTTTTGGGATTTTTTTAAGGGAGGAGGTAATGAGGTTTGTTTATTTATTTAATGGAAGTACTGGGGATTGAACCGAGGACCATGTGCATGCTGGGCATGCGCCCTACCACTTGAGTGCCACCCTCCCCGCTACTGGATGTTAACTTGAAATGCACCAGCTTTTGTGGAGAGAAATGTTTTAAAGGAATAATGTACTTAAGGGATCATCTGCATAAATGTTTCCTATTTCTATGCATGTTTACAGTTGGAAAACAAAATGCAAACACTCAATTCTCCCAAAATTAATCTACAAATTCAATTCAATAGCAATGAAGATTTCAATAGGATTTTTAATAAAAGATGCAAACTGATTCTAAGTTGATAGAGAAGATTATATACGAAACATAGCATATACATTCATATAGGTAAAACGAGTGTGGGTAAAATATAAAGTAATAGAGAAACATAGATTAGTTACATAGTACATAAATATAGGACCTCCACGATAGGGAAAATTATTCTGAAATCGAAAAAAAAAAAGCCTTAATGAAAAACAATTAGCAATTTAGCTAAATTAAGAAATTCACATAACAAATGACTTCACAAATCCAAAACAAGCGAAAGATTTTGAGATCTACCTTTAAAATATACAATAGGTGGTAAATATTTAGTGATGAATATTCAGATTACATAAATAATTTCTATAAACTAATATCAAAGATGGAGCTATAAAATATGGGATATGAATACATAGAAAACAATGTATTAATAAGTTTATAAATGGAATTAATATTAATATGGTTTAATTTTAATGTAAAATTATTTCAACCACTCTTGAAACCAAAGACAAAGAAATTCAAACGACAATGAAATGAAACATTATTTTTCATTGATAAAAACAGGACAACTTAAAGTTTGATAGTAAGTTTTGATTTATTCAATAGTAAATTGCCTCTCGGAAGAGCCATTTGGAAGGAAAGTATAGATGAGTTTGCCCCACAATTGAATTTCCAGCTATCCATCCTACAGAGAGACACACAAACAGGAACATCCACTGAAGAGTTTCAGTAGCAAAAAAGGTAACTTAAAACAAGTGAATGGCTTCAGAAATGCAAAATAGTTTGGAATATATTCCCACAGTTGAAAAAAAAAAAAAGATACCTTGATCCATAAAACTCTGGATAATGCATCAAGATACATCATGAAGCAAAAAGAATAATATAACACAAGCTATAAGACATGATTTTAAAAAACCCTTAAACACAATACCATGTACTTCGTACAAGTACGTGTATGTATAGAAATAGGGCTGAAAATATCACATGACTGATTTGTACGATCAAACTCAGAGCATAAACATGAGGCTGGAAGCCGAAAAAGATTTCATCATCTTCTGTTGTGAGTTTTGTGTTTGCTTTTTGGTGTTTTGTTCTTTTGTTTCTGCTTTATGTCCTTAAAAAGTAATTTAAAAATAAACGTTTGTAACCTGGATTTAACTTCACACACTGCATGGGGCTGAAACCAAATTTAGCTCCTCTATTGTTTTATTCTTAGTATCGCCTCCAGGTTAAGTAAGATTCCCTGGCTTGGGAATGTACCGAGGAGGCGACACAGAAGTGTACGGTTGGCGACACACCTACCTGGTTAGTGCAGGCAGACGGGACCTGTGGAGTGAGCTTGACCAGAGATGGGAGCAAAGGATGCCAGACACACAGCCTTGTCAGGGACAGGGTTTCCCACTGCCCCTGGCTGGTACCAGCACGGCTTCCTCCCCCAGGCTGCACAAGGAAGCCGGGGTTGTGTCCTGTCCGTGTGTCGTGGACACAGAAAACCCTTTCTCCACGCTCCCTATGAGATGCTGCAAGGTTGGTACTTCATCAGTGTTCGGCGATGGCTGGCCAAGCTTTTCTCCTGAACTTCCACCCAGGAACCTTGAGCTCCAGCAGCCAGGAGCCTGCTCGCAGATCCCATCCAGAGCCTCCTTCTGTCCGCTTTCTTTCAAACACAAGCAATTTGTCCACATTGTTTTACATAAATAGTAACGTAACGAAAAGTATATCCTTCTTAATAACTAAATTATAACAGGACTAAAATTAAAGTTTGAAAAACAAAGGAGGCACATTTGAATATGAATGAAATTCCCTGATAACTCAAAGACGATTTTGATAGAGTCACACCACGTAGGTCTATTGGCCAAATTAATCAATCTTGAAAAGATACTGATTGGCCTCAAATATATATATAAATTAAAAATAGTTCTTAGAAAAATGTCATTAATTTCTTCCACTTTTGCATGTATTTTTTTCTTCTTGTGCTTTTTGGAAATTTTACGATGTTTTGCATTTCCAGAGCACTTGACAGGTGCTTATGAGGGATGCAATTTTGTTTATAGATGCTTTCTAGTTTTAGAGAAGACAATTATCTGGTTCTGTGTTTAATGGAGCACATGGTTATTTTGGGACACAAAGATGAAATAATTAGTATTCTCTGCTCTTATCATCTGGACAGTCCACTATATTTTATATACATATAAAGCATGTTTATATATACATATATAAAATTCGTATCACCTATATAACATGGAAAAATTAAAGAAAAAATCCAATTTGTTATAAACTGCATTGTCTTGGTAAAAACACTGTAATTGACTGAGATCATATGTTTGTTTCAAAATACATATATTGGATGTGTTATGCAAATAAAAATAATCATCTAATCAAATGTCACTGTGGAATAGGATATGTATGTCTACAAAAGAAAATTATGAAGCAAAAGCAAACAAATAGAGAAATATACTTGACCAATTCTGAATTCCTAAATTCTTCTGTTGACTTTTTACGACTGTGACATACATGTTAATTTCCAAATGTGTTAGCCAAATTATGTAAGGTGCGATAATTTGTATTATGCAAAATTTGTCATATAATTATGCTACCTTTGTAAAAGTCAAAATAATTCTTCGACTCAGCCACCACACTTTATTGAATCTAGCAATGATAATCATAAAGTGAATTTACTGCACGCTGTAAGATCTTAACCAATTACCTCTTACAGGCATTGGCAGAATCAAGAACGATATACTCAAAGGTTTTAAAAGTTTGCCACTTACCGGAACATCAGAGTGAATACAATCCAAAATCAATTTTTGCTTCTAAATGTTAAAAAAAAAAAAAGTAATAGAACAGTATGATACAAATCTTAGAATCAGACTTGTTAAAGAACGTTCTTCATGTAATGGAAAATTTGCTGACTGTACAAAGTAGCATTTCATAGTGCATTGAACTCTGATGGTAAAATGCGTAACTGAGTGTCCCCAGGGGGCAGCTGGGACCCACCACCTTGCGTCCTGGGGTTCAAATTTCTAACATTAACCTTAACTGGGAAGCTTGGGCTGTGGCATTGAGTTGTGCCTCGAGGCAAGGTATGCAAGAATTTCCAAGTAGGCTCTGATTGTCAAGCAAAGCCGTTTCCTCCCACAGGGAATTCTGAAGCTCGGATTTTTCCAGGATCCCCATGAGTTCTCTCCTAGGAATGTCGCGGTATCTTGAAGCCAGACCACAATGTCCAGGAGAATGTTGTTGCATTTTTGTTCATCTAGTTTCTAAATGATATTAGATCGATTTGTAGGACTCTATAATTTATGGAAATTCTTATGATTCATTCTTTTTTTTTTTCTGTTCTCTTTTAACTTTGTCTTTCTCACTGTCTTTTTTTCTTTCAACTTTAAGCTTTTTAATGGTATGCGGTCTCATTCCAGGTTTGGGAAATAAACACTTCACTGACCTCTGCTTTATAATGAAGACGGAAGATCTCAGAAATCTGAGTTCGCGTGACGATTTCTTGTCTTAAATGTTAAAAACATATGCAGGCCTGCATGTAAAAGAGCTAATTTAGTTAATCCAATTAACTTCATAATGCAAGCCCGACGTATCATTAATGCGATTTCCTCCCATTTGTTTAATGGATTATCTAATTGGTTTAATATAAAAAAAAAAAAAACACAAAAGCATCACAGTCAGAAGTTGGAGGATTTTTATGGAGAACGTGGGACAGAAAACAAACAACCCAGACTTCCATAACGACAACGCTGGGGCAGGATGCTACTCGTAAACTTTAACTAAATGTAATTTCGACAGAACTAAATGTAATTTCCGCCATGTAAATATCTGGTTTCTTTCCGAGTTACCACGTGGTCCCCATACGTGGGTGGGCGCATCTTAAACTCATCTTCACCCAATGCACAGGAATTTAAGGAAATGCAGCCCCAGATTATGTGACAAGACGCTGTCACACCGGATGCTTTTGCCCCATTTCTCTCCTTCCTTTGATCCATCACCAAATTACTGCTTCACTTTGCACACTCGACTCTTGGGACGACTGCCCCGCACACACGTGTCAGGGCTGTTGGACAGTCCCCTCCACCCTCTTCCTTCCTCCCTTTTTCTCCCCCTCTCTTCCCTAATTCTTTGATTTTGAACGTGAAAATAGCTACCAATGCAGGTTACATTTTAAGCTTTCCAAGAATAAACATCATAAGCAGAAAGGGAAAAAAAAAACACGTTTCTATATTCTGACAAAGCAGAGATAACGTGTCTTGCATCTTTGGAGCTGAAATGCAATCTGTTGTTTTGTTTCACTTTGTTTCGTGGGGGGAAGAAAAAGAAGGCAGGTAGGAGACTTTCTGGGCCTTTATACTATGTCTTCCGTCTCACCTATGATTTAAACATAACCATTGCAAAAAGCGTGCGACTCTGACCCTTTTTTAAAATTGTTTTTTCAAACAGAACTTCTCGGCCTTTAACAAAACAACTCTGCACAACTTAATTTTACTCTTATTTATAATGCTACCTACATATATTTTGTAGTTTTTCTTTCCCCATAATCTCAGTTTTTCCTAGACCACAATTTATTTTTAAGTTAGTTTTTGCATTTTGTATTTGATTTTAGTTTCCTAATGGACACCCTATGTACTTCACAAATAATTATCGATCTGTATTTTTTGAATAATCTGAAGAGTTATTCAGGGTTTGCAGTGTGGGAAAACAACAGAATTATGTCTTCCCCTCATTTCATACCGTAAGATCGTCTGAAATTTTGGTTCTACAGTGTTTGTGTTCATGTCAGTCATTTGTACACCAAGTTTCTTTCACTTTACTTTTATTAACAACAACAACAAAAAAAAATGAAAGGTGAGAAAACTGCACAATATTTGCTAAACTTACATAGAAGCAGTATATTACATCTTTGCCCTATGATCTATTTTTCATTTTGTTCGCATTCCATAAGCCTTTTGTTTCCTTCAGACCTCACTGCTTCTCCCAGGCTAACAAACAGGATTTTGTGCGGGGCCCTGAGCCCTCAGGCTCTCTTAATTAGCAGCTGCTTGTGGAAGAAACTCAGAACAGACAAACAGAAGAGGGGAAACCCTGGTTGAGTCTGATGGATGAAATAGAATTTTAAGTAATGAAAGCACATTGAAGGACATAATTTAATAGACTTAGAAAATGAAACGTTATACCCAGGAGCAAAACTTTTCTTCTGCATGTAACAACCATAAAATATTTGTGCTTGAATTCCCTCTGGAAGCAAATCTTGAACCTCAAGGAATTTTTTTTCCCTAATTAATCATCATGATATTTAAATTTGTAAATTTATGCATATAATTTTAGGAGATATATAAACCTCCATTTCTTTCTTTCTTTTTGGTTAAAAGAATCTTGCATTTTCATATCTTCCTTTGCACAAAAAAAGGACATATAATAATGCTTTCTTGATTTGAAATAATGGGTCTGTATGACTATTGTCACATTAACTGTGATAGACGGAATGAACAGCTCCAGAAACATCTATTCTTTTGGAACACTGAATGGAATAATATTAAAGTATCTGGCTTTTTATTGGCCTTTGATTCCATGGAAAGTAATCCTTACCTGCAGACTGGTATGTATGGAGTTTATACCCTGGGGATAGTCCATGGCCAACCAGGTGAACAGTTCTGCTCGTATAAAACACGGCTAGTGTCCTGGAATTGTCGTCCTTTCTTCATCATTTGATTCTAAGTTACCTAAACATCTCTTGAAGGAGCTGAAGGAACGTTAAAAAATAGACCCTGTGTGCAATTTTATACGCAAATCATAAAGAAGCCCCAAGACACATGAGCCTGAGACGCTTACACACTTGCGCTTTTGTGCACAAGTTTTTGTCCTATGCTGTGACACTTTTTAAATGACAGTATGTTAAAAGAGAAGATTCAAGTCAGCTGAGCATAAGGACAAACAAATGACCAAATAGGTCTCCGGTTTCCAGACTCCGAGAACATCTCCGTGTTGTGCAGCCTTGGAGTCAAAGCCCCGTTATGCTTTTAAAATGTTTACTTCTGGTCTTTGTGTACAAGTTACTTCTCTGTGGGTGTGAAAAGGGTAAAATTCAGGTGTTCTGGAGATGGAAAGGCTTTCTTAATATCCCTCATCTCCGTAAGTTTTCACAAAAAAGGACCCCTGGAAACGAATATCTGTATGTTTCTGCGAGCCTGGGACATGGTGCTGTGCAACAGAAATTGAGACATTGTGACTGACTGCACATCAATTAAAAGAAAAAATAAAAGGAAACTGTAAGCAAATC
The DNA here is from genome assembly GCF_036321535.1 of Camelus dromedarius. NCBI lineage: Eukaryota > Metazoa > Chordata > Mammalia > Artiodactyla > Camelidae > Camelus > Camelus dromedarius. The sequence goes on along the minus strand of NC_087470.1, from coordinate 14,026,234 downwards.
ACTCTGTGATTCCGTTGGCTATACAGTGCGTAACATCTAACGCACTGTTTCTCATTACGTAACAAAAGGTCAGTTGAGATACACTTTTCAAAGAGAATTCTTTTGAAGAATCACAGCCAGCCACATCTGTACTCGCATACAATCTAAAATTTACTTCCCCACAGATTTCCCTTTGGAGACCAGCAGCAAGAGAATGGTTTGAACAATTCAGGTTGACCCCCTGTATAGCTAATTTTATGGAAATGAGTTTTGATTTCTTGCCGGCGCCTTATAGGCATGATTTTTAACATAAACCACCCGATAAAAACACGCTTACGTAAGTAGTAAGTATGCATGGCAATTATAAGCTATTTTATGTAATATAAATCATTATAAATTATTAACCCTCCCCCTTTGGGAGGACTGTCTCGTAGAGAAGTACTGTTGAATTTCTGTCACTCACAATACAAATAACATCACCAAATGAGGTCACCTTTTACCTACTGTTTGCAAAAGAGTTTGGAAACAAATGAACTCCCTATGTTTAGCTAGTTTTTCAGATCAGCGTGTTACAGATTTTGAGTTTAGACCTCATTTATAAACTTCCCAAGCCTTTTTAAGTCATTTTCAGTGCTCAGTAGAGAAAGACGAAATGACCGATTTCTTGATAAAAATTATGTTATCACACACACACGTGTATGTACCGGACTTATATCAACATGCTTAAAAATGTTCACGGATTTGACTCCGTAATTTAATGCCTGAGAATCCACCTAGAGGCATAATCAAATATGTACATGATGATTTATGAGTTCAGGATTTATTAGATGTTATTGAAAGAGGTTAAAATTATAAAGTAAAATCAGAATCCAATTAGGAGAATTGTTCATTGAATTCTATGCTAACCGTGTAAAATATGTCATCATTATACATTTAAGGAGAAAGAGAAATTCTGATACTGTGAGGCTGACTGAACAAAGCAGAATAGAGATATAAAATTATAATGCATGATGTTTTCAATTTCATGAGAACCATGTATATTTTAAAGGAGAGAAAAACTGAAAATCTCTATATCAAAATGTCCTCAGAAATTCTCTGAAGTGAAGGGCTTTTGGATAACATCAGTGGCTTATTAAATGCTTCCTCGTCTTCCAAATTTTCTAAAATAAATGCGCAATACCTTTTATAACAGTACATTAAAAAAAAACAGTATATTAAAATGATCATGTTGCAAGGCCCAAGAAAAAGAAGATTATGTGGAGTGTCTAGAAGGAAGCTGCTTCTCTGTTTTTATTTACAACTGTCCTTCCACTCAGCACAGACTGAAAGAATAAAAACAAAACATTTGACAATTGTCTCGTGCATTGAATGATTACACTGCTACAGAGAGGCAGAGGTACATCATTTATTTATGAATTTTGGCTACATTTTACAAAATGCCCACTTGCTAAAACCTTTTCTGGGAGCCGTACAAAAAAATTCAAAATAGAAAAATCCATCATCATCAGGAAAATTACCAAGAAGGCAAGACCTAGGATTTCCACGTTACCATTTGGGCAACTGATCAGGCGGGGCAAATAAAGCTCAAATATCATGGTTTTGGATGGGAGATTAAAAGTGATTTTTGTGATGTCAGTAACAACAGAAAGAATGAGAATTTTTGCCTTTGTAGCCCACAACTACAGAAAGGTGCTTTCCTGCATATAAAATGATTTTTTTTTTTAAGTTAAGCGGATATGAAGCATTTTGATAAGCTTTATCTTATAACCCGAAGCTCCCTCTAGGTTACTGGGTTTTGTTCCTGTATCCAAGTCGAGAAAGCTTCTCTCAACACAGAGGATGCTACACAAAAGAATATGTGGAAAATTAAACAATATAATACACCACAACTTATACCGGAACTTTGACAGCTGAAAATAACAAACAAACAAAAAACTGACGTTTCCTATAATTTAAAGGAGTCCAGGACACTCACAGAAATTCAAAAACGTTTTGAAAATGAAGTCTTCTCTTCAGTTTCTGTTTCCACGTATTGTCTAAAAAAATAACCAAAGATGGAAATACAATAAAAATACACAGCCTCCTCACTGAAATTACATAGTCAGCAGTGTGTGCAAGATACTGAAGGAGGAAGCTTAGTTTTTTAGAGTTGGCATGTTTCTAAAATGTGGCTTAGAAAGACGTTTAATTTAATTCAGGAGTTTAGAAAAAATCTCACGTGGAAATTTCCACTGACATCTTTGAAAGATATGTCATCTTCAGCTTGAAGCAAAATTTATTTGAGATACTTTATATGTAAAAATATTTTATATGTTCAGAATATTTTAAATATATACATTTGTCTGTAGTTAATTTTACTTGTATAAGATGTATATATGCGCATATATATTTATATTCATTTCTGAATGAATCTAAATATAAATATTTCTATATGCAAATGCATACATCTACCTAGATTTCAAAAAAACTTTTTAATATATTCCTTTTCATATTCTTTTTCATTATAGGCCATTACAATGTATTGAATATAGTTCCCTGCACCATGTAGGACCTTTTTCTTTATCTTTTTTATATATAGTAAGTTGGTATTTACAAAACCCAAATTCCTAATTTATCCCTCCCCACCTCGTTTCTCCTCTTGCAACCCTAAGTTTTCTAGGTCTGTGGGTCTGTCTCTGTTTTGTAAATAAGTTCTCTTGTGTCCTTCAAAACATTTTTCTTAATTAAAATATTCTAAGCCGTAGAGTTTAATAATTAGGAATAAATGAAAACGGTTCCTTCCACAAAAGGTTGCCATTTACCTGCTAACAATGCCTTCTTCAATTTTCTCTAAATCTTGCTAGAAAAAAATTAGTGCTACGAGCTAAGTGTTCTGAAACTTGGCTTGTAACATTACACAGACTTCGATGTTACTCTAGAAAATCAGCTAAAGCTATACTGAGCCCGAATTCGCCTGTCATTTTTGACTAATGACAGCTTTTTGGAGCAAATAAATAAAACCCCAAGGCAATTCTTGGAGTAGACACAGTCACCCATTAAATTATTTTAAGAGAAAACCACAGACAATGTGGCTATCGACTGTTCGTGTGAAATTTCCCTTAGTTTTCATCACGAGAAAGTTGCCTATTTCAAACCTTTACTTCAAGACCAGAGGTTTCATTAACTCCTCGTGTTCCCTCAGTAAGTTGGAAAGCAGGAAACAGAATTGAGTATGGCTCCCTGACCAGTGAGGGTATGTGAAAATGTAGACATTAAAAAAGCACTATTCAAATTGGTAATATAAATCGTATTTGTGATTTTGTAAGTTTATCACGTAGAGATAGACAAAAGGGTGGGTCGAAATCTGCATCCTGTTGGTAACGCATGTTGCCGGGCAGCGCCAAGATTATAGCATAATTCTCTTGAATTAAATTGCCATCTGATTTTGTTCCATGACACCCTCAGCTCCTATAACTTAACTACAGGTGACAAATTTTGTGCTCAGTCTATTTCATCCTAAAAAAACAATATACAGCCAAGTGATTACGCAGGACATTTTCAACTAAACTGCTCTCTCTCTCTGTGCCATCTCTCAGGACTACCTACCTCCTTTCCTGATCCGTATCTCTGAAATCATTTTAGAAATTGTCTTCAGGGCAATAAGAATAAAAAAAAAAAATAAGGAATGAAGGTCCCTGAGCTGCAGTGTTTAACATATAAATATGCTATTTATAAGCAACAGAGTTTTGCACTATGAAATTTCAAAGTGGGTAATGGTTGATGAGAAGAGAGAAACGTTAAAGCTGAGAGACTCAAATGCTTTGAGGGACATTGTATTCCGGAATGTTCTGCCTCAGAGAACACTGTTTCTGAAAAATTACTTTCAAGGAAAGGGGCTATTTTAGCTGTGTGTGACATGATGGCATTTCCAGTACGGATATCCAGGCGGGTCCTCTGTAATGTCAGAGAGACGGAAGCAAGGTTCCGTGAATCTCTCAGAAGACTGAAGAATGTGTGTATCTGGCCAAATTATATGTACGAATATGACCAAATATTTGGAAATCGTCTAACGCCCTGAGAAAAATAATAGTTTTCTGAGAGCAAAGAATTTCAACACTGGGAATACCAGACGAAGCAAATGTGGTAGGACACAGTTAATCTACTGAATTTGAATTTACACTACTCTGCAAACCAGATTTTATAGGTAAAAACCTTCTTTATTTGTGTTTCCATTAAAAAATAAAAATCGCATTTGATTTTCAGAATGTGGATAAATCATCGTGCGATAGTAATGATCTTGTTAAATGACTAATTAAACAAGCTCCTTCAAATGTCTTCTAGTTTTTATTGCTTTTTTTGTCTGTTTTTTGGTTTTTTGGCTTGGAAATGATTTTTTGGATCTAACACAAAAAACATAGGCAACTAAAGCAAAAATAAATGAATCAGAGCACCTCATACCAAAAAGCTTCTGCACAGCAAAGAAACAAGCAAAGGAAAAGGCAACCTATGGAATGGGAGAAGATATTTGCAAAAAATATATATCCAATAAAGGGTTAACAAAATCCAAAATATATAAACAACTCATACAGCCCCATGGCAATAAACCAAATTCCTCAATTAAAAATGAGCAAAGGGCCTGAATTGACATTTTGACATCTTTTGAAAGAAGATGTGCAAATGGTAGATGGGTACATGGAAATGTTCTGAACGTCACTAACCATCACGGAAATGCAAATCAAAACCGCGATCCCCTCACACCTGTTAGAATGGCTGAAACCAAAAAGGCAAGGGGATGAGAGGCGCCCGTGAGAATGTGGAGAAAGGAAATGTTTGTGTGCCGTTGGAAGGAATGGAAATTGGTACAGTCGCTATGGAAAACAGTCTGATGGTTCTTCAAAAAATCAAAAACAGAATTATACCATCCAGCAATTCTGGGTATTGATCCAAAGGAAATAAAATAGCTCATTCTAAGAAATGGCCCCACTCTGATGTTCATGGCAGCGTCATCTACAACGGTCAAGGTGTGGAAACAACCCAACTGTCCATCAAGGAATGAATGGATATACAAAATGTGTACACATATACGTACACAATGGACCACCATCCAGCCCTATAAATGAAGGAAAGTCTGCCATTTGTAGTAACATGAATGAAACTTCAAAGTGTTACACTAAGCAAAACACACTACACAGATAAAGGCAAATGCTGCATGAGACTGCATATATGTGGAATCTAAAAAAAAAAGAGAGTCAAACTCAGAAAGAAAAGGTAGAAAGGTGGTTGATAGGAGCTAAGTTTGGGGAAAATGGGGAGATGTTGGTCACAGGGTACCAACTTCAGCCAAAAGATGAACAAATTCTGGGGAATCTAATGCACCACATGGTTAATTATGGCTAAAAATATTGTTATTGTATATTTGAAATTAGACCAAGAAAACAGATCTTACGTGTTGCCACCAAAAATTAAAAAAAAAATTTAAAGGTAATTATATGAGGTCATGAATGTGTTAATTAATTTGACCGTGGTAATCATTTCAACATGTACATGTATATCAAATCATCACGTTGTATATCTTAAATATGTTTTAATTCTGTCGATCATACTTCAATAAAGCTGGAAAAAATTATATCAAATATACAAAGGGGTACGCACAACTCCGTTCTTGATTCCAGTGTGTGTGTTTTCCCCGCCGCCATGCAATTCTCTGACACCAGCTGGTGGTCCCACAATTCAGCTCCATTTCGACGCTTCCTACCTGGAGACAGCATCAGATCCCACAGGTTGAGGGCTCGGTCCCACAAGACTGTCCCCCACATCCGATGACAATTGCAAGTCCAGTTGGATTTGTTCCCCAGTATTCAGGTTCATTATTCTCAATTTAAGTACATTCTACTCTGTTGGCAATTTACTCAATTTCCTTTTCTTAAGGCTAACAGCCACTGTTGGAGCAGACAGGTGGCTAGATGTGAGTGGAGAAAGGGGGACGCAGGCCACGTGGCAGGAAGTGGGCAGAAAGGAGGGGCAAATGCAGGAAACCACACATCACGTGAGCACCAGGGGTCCCTGAGAGAAAGAAGAGCAGGAACCTCTGGGCTGATAAGGGGTCACACATTTTGGGGTGAGGAGTGACCTGGAAACCAACAAAGAAAGATGGAAAAAGGCAGGAATCTCCAGTGAGTGTCTGAATGTAACCTTTTGCTCATTCTGCCCTCATTTCAATAAAATTAGCCTTGCAGATCAGAAGTCCCCATCATGCACCGACGCCGGGACACTTCTGATCCAGACTAAGTAAGGACAAAAACCCCTCCTCCCTTCAGGAAAGTGGAGTTGGGATGAAAATCAGGGAATTTGACCCCAAACCCTTCCCTCCCCAGTGAATATTCCGCCCATTCGTTTTGACTCTTTATGTAACAAACTTGCCAAAGAAACACAGGGTAGCTGCTCACCTGAGTCTGCCCGCCCTCCCCTTGATAGCGTACCATCCAGTCCCTGATAAATCCTCGCTTTCCTTTCTTAACCTCCGTGTCTCATCTCTGAATTCTTTCTGGGACAAGACAAGAACCTAACCACTGACAGCAGAACCATTCTTCAGGAAATGTGTGGCTTTTAAACAGAATTGCTTTTTCTGTCTGTTATTGATCTGCTTTCCTGGTGTCTCAGTTCACCAAATATATATAATTTTTTATTTTTCACATCCTCTTCCAAATACTGAGTCTACCTGTGCTAAGCTGATCATCAGAGCATTCTTTTGAGCTAGGCATTAATGTTACCTTTGCCAGGTAATAAAACCCAGACTCAGACAGTTCGAGGAATTGCTCTGAATTACTTTATTTGTAAGGGGGGAGGTCAGAAGTCCAGAGCGAGTCTGCTGGATCCAAACCCTGCCTACCCCCATTAGCCATAATACAAATGTTCAGTGGGATATGGTCGAGACGTTCCTTCCCAAATGTGTTTTTTTCCCATTCATTAAACTCACAGCATTTAAATTTATTTTTGCCCTTTGAGTCCTGTCTTCCTCAGTTCATCCTCCAAATTTCAGTAGAAACAAATTTCTTTCCTCAGCATGTGAAAATCAGTATTCCGCCTGATATATATATATTTTATATATTATATATAAATATAATATATATAATATAATATATAAATATAATATATATAATATAATATATAAATATAATATATATTCAATATAATATATAAATATAATATAATAATATATAATATAATATATAAATACAATACATAATGTAATAAATATAATATATAAAATATAATACAATTATAATATATAATATATATTTAATATAATATAATATATAAATATATAATATAATATAATATATTTAATATAATATATTTTATATATATATATATATATATATATTTTTTTTTTTTTTCCCCTCGGAGGCAGCACATTTTTGCTCTCCATCCTTCAGCCCCAACCAGACTGGTCGGTCCTCACTCCTGATTCCCAGCTGTTAAGAGAGTCGTCCTTCACCACCCACTGGGCTCCCCCCTGCCTCTCCCCACTTCGGAATCACCGTGATCCACGACTCCCAAACCAAACTTAAAAGACTCACTGAGCATGAGGCCATTGGAGACAAATGCTTTGAGCTCTTTTATTGCTAAAAATGCCTGTGTGTTAATTGCACACTTGACCCACAGTCGGGCCATAAACACCACGTTAAACCTTTTTTTTTTTTTTCCCCTGTGATTTAAACACACGCCTGCATTGTCTCCACTGCCTCCTTTGTTTTTCTGCTTCCTGCTGTGCTGTGTGGTCCAGGAGATTCCGTGTTTCTGTCTGCATCTTCCATGCCGGGTGCTCCTGGATTACCCAGGACCCCCGTAAGACTGAGTTTCTAACAAGGCTGCGTGGAAATTTTCCTGCGGGCAGAGCTGGTGTCCAGAGCTTCATCCCGAGGCCAGCTGGAGGGAGGGCCTCATTTCGGGGCGTCTGGGGGCCTTGCTTTGGGGCTGAGGCGTTTAGGAGCACAGGTGGAGCGGGAGGAGGATGGATGGATGCGGGGCTCAGTCAGCGCTCTGGGGCTCACAGGTCCCTGTGCTGAGCCGTGCCCTCTCTGCCCAGTGCCTTTCTGAGTTAACCCGTTGACTGTCCGTTTTCTGATTATGAAAGTGCGTCAGGGGATATAAACTGAGGCCCCACATCCAGAGATGGCCAATCCCCGAGTCTTTCTAGAACTGTTTTTCTGCATTTCAGTCTCCCCTACCCTCAGGCACAGGGTGTGGCACTGCATTGTTTGCTGGTCTGTTTCCACTGACTTAACTGCTCTGTAGATTCCAGGGTTTTGCTGACATCTCTCTTCTCTTCCAGCTTTCGCTCCTCCTTGTTTCTGGCTTTGCATTTCATTTTGATTTTTCTGCTCGTGTTTTGTGGAAGAGGAGGAGGAATAAATACGAATATTCAGACCACCACATTCTACCTACGCCTTGCTCCCCCATGTCTTTTTTCCCATCTTGCTGTGAAGCACAATCAGAAAATAATTAGGGATATGTCCAAGGTCGTCTCTGAACGGTCCGGGAGGTAACCTACCCACTCTCTACTGTCCGGGGTGTAAAGGAAGACACGAGTCGGGGTCAGAAGTCCTACAAGGTTTTGGACAAAGGTAGAGTCATTATTGTAATTGGTGGCCAGACTTTCCTCACCTCTGAGCATCCAGCCTTCACTGGCCCTTGTCATTACCTGCAATGACCTCAATCCTGGTGCCTCCTGTGACTCTATGTTCACTTTTCCATCGTCCTCAAATGTTTCCCTCGCAGCTCATCTCTCAGGTTAAACAATCTAAAAGCTTGTCCATTTCCCGTCACTCTCTGCCCTGCTTCCTTCCCTCCTTCCTTCCTTCCTTTCCTTCCTTCCTTCCATCCTACCTTCTTTCTTAGAATTGTCACTGTGTTTCTTCCAACGTCTTTCTTCCTTCTAGAATGCATAGGGTTCTTTTTGGTTTGGGTTTTTTATTTTATTTTTTTAATTGAAGTACAGTCAGTTACAATATGTCCATTTCTGGTGCACAGCACAGTGTCCCAGTCATGCATATACATACATATATTCATTTTCATATTCTTTTTCATTAAAGGTTATTACAAGATATTGAACGTAGTTCCCTGTGCTCCACAGAAGAAATCTGGATTTTTAAAACTATTTTTATATATAGCCATTAACACTTGCAAATTTCAAACTCCCAAATTTATCCCTTCCCACCCCCTTTCCCCCAGTAGCCAGCCGTAAGATTGTTTACTGTGTTTGCAAGTCTGTTTCTGTTTTGTAGATGAGTTCATTAATGTCTTGTTTTTTTTCTTTTCTTTTCTTTTTTTTTTTGGATTCCACATTTACTCCATGATAAAAAAGAATAAAATAATGCCATTTGCAGCAACATGGATGGACCTGGAGATCATCATTCTATGTGAAGTGAGCCAGAAAGAGAAAGAAAAATTATTTCTTTGCAATACTTATCAACAGTGAAATTGTTTTCTCTTTCCATCTATCTACTTACCTACCCTTGTAGCCATGTTTTGCCTGTTTCCCCTCTGTCGAGGATTTCAGTTCCACAGGAAAATGGGTCTTTCTGCCTCGTTCACTGCTTTCTATCAAAAGACACGATAAGCATTTTGGTGAAGAAAGCAATGCGTTTTCGGGGATAAAAGTTACAACTGTGCTGGGGAAGGCATAGCTCAGTGGTAGAGTGCATGTTTAGCATACACAGGATCCTGGGTTCAATCCCCAGGACCTCCATTAAAAATAATATAAATAAATAAATAAATAAATAAATAAATAAATAAATAAATAAATAAATAAATAAAACCTAGTTAACTGCTAAAATTTTTTTAAAAAAGAAATAAAGTTACAGCCATACCAATGAGCAACTGGAGTCTCTCCTTGACAAATCAGAAATTACTGAAGTGCTAACTATAAAATAAATATATATATAATAATATATACAGACACACTATTGATTTTTTTTTCCAATCATTGTTAAAGATTTTTTTTTTATGACCGATGCTGGGTTTGAACACTCCATTTTCTGACGGCATCTGAGTGAATGTGAGCCAAGCATCAAGTACGAAATTTTTTTGTAAATTGTGAAATTTTACTTGTGTCTGTTTCCTTTCCTTCTTTCCTGTCTGTATTTATGTTCCTGGCATCTCTTAAAGCTTGGGACCGACCACGACAGCTTGGAAAACCTTTCCTTCTCGCAGGGTCAGCATAAGAACTTTGTTCCCACCTACGTGTAATTGTCAAAAGGGCAATTTGATCTTCTTGGCACATTATTCCTTGAACACCACCCTAAAACCCATTCAAAATCTGCAGCTGGGACCTAGTTCCTTTCAAGCAAAGTGAAGCCTTCTGCCCCTTTTCAGAACTTTACCTGCCTTATCATTCCGTTCAGCAGCTCCAGAGATGGATGTCATAACTTCATGCACCATCTTCCTCCTCCTTGAGTTCTTTCCTAACACGATCCTGTATTAAAACTACTGGTAACTCCGAAATTCAGCAAGCAGAGGGTTAGAGAATTTTGCTGAGAATAGGAAACTAAACTCTCCAGAAGTCCTTAAACAGGAATAGAGTTTATAACATGAACTCCAAAAATGTAGCAGGCAAGATATAAGAGCAAACCCTTCCCGGGTGGGGAGGGCATGCTTAGCACACATGAGGTCCTGGGTTCAATCCCCGGTCCCTCCTCAATAAGTGAACTTCATTATCTTCCCCCCAAAACTAAAAAAAAAATTTAATTTTATAAAAAGAGCAAACCCTTCGAATCAAGGACACAATAATCCAGACACAATATTTGCAATACTTCATTTTAAATGCATAGGAATTAAGAAAACCTTCTGAAGCCAAAATTGGCCAAAACCCATGCGTTGTAAAAGTTAAAGAAGTGTTGAAGGAAATGTGTGTTGGGGAGGATAAAGGTGGGCCATGGGCAGGTAAATATACAAGATCTTATGGCGGCTCACAGAGAAAAGAATGTGACAATGAATATATATATGTTCACATAAAACTGAAAAATTGTGCTCTACACTGGAATTTGACACAACATTGTAAAATGATTATAAATCAATAAAAAAAAAAGTTAAAAAAAAAGAAGTTCCCAAACTCACCAAGGATGCTGCAAAACAAACAAATACACAGATAAACAAAAGCCAGAAATCCCTGTACGTTCCAAACCGTAAACTGCCCTTTTCTTTGGGGAATGAAGTTAACACTGTGTGGACCTGAAAACATCACATCTAAAATTTAATTTAAAGTGACCCCTAGTTGGTAATGAATATAATATTATTTGGAAGAAAGAATTTGAAACGCAGGCTTTAAAGAATTTGCACTGGTAAAATGAAATAAACGTGATCTCAGAATCAGAAATGAAAAAACACAGAAGGACATAAACCACTGTGAGTGAGACAGATCAGTACGCGCCAGAATTAAGTTTTCAGTGACCTTTGAATGATGCGTTAGAGAACATACAATACGGTGCCTGAACATGGTTTTAAAAACAAAAGGTTGAGACTAAAAATGAAAAGGCGCATTGGGAGGTGAGTTTCACGGAATGCCCAGAAATATACTAAGAGGGTAAACGGCGTGTGAGACGAGGTTGGAGAGAGCGCTGCTTAATTGGAAGACAGATTGGAAGAAACTGCTTGAAAAACAGCCCCCAAATAAAGCAATGGACGTGGACGCCAGAGGTTACAGAATATGGGTAAGGAGGTAAACGGTTCAAACAAACTTCTGAGCAGATTCAAAAGGAGACAGTAGAGACAGTAGGCAGGGGTGGGGTATGATTCTGAGAGATAATAAGTTTGAATTTTCTGTAATTAATGGATACACAGAATCACTTCTTTGATTCATGAAGAATAAAGAACAGAGTAAAACCACAGAAGAGGAAAGAACGATGTTTTCCAAATTCCTGTACATGAGACTGGCAGTTAGACCAATGCCTGGCTTATCAACAAACCAAGGGAAGCCAGAGACAAGGAAATAATCTATTTTCCAAATTCCTGGAGCTGCACACATGGCTGCCGACTGGCCCTGGTTCAGTAAAATATCCTAAGATGCTTTGTATGAGTTCATCAGGAAACACCTGCTGGAGTGTTCAGGGCAGGACGGAGGTGAACTTGACGCCGGATCACTGGAAACACATTGAAGAAACGTGAGAACAGCTCAGTGTGAGGATAAAGATGAGACGATAAATGAGGGACGTTCAAAGATAATCCCAGAAATTCAAGACTTTCAGAATGGTTGAATCATTGGCAGGAGACAGGCTGTGTCACTGGTGGAGAAAATGAGAGACACCCTCGAAACAGAGCATAAAAGATAGATTCTCGTGTATAGATACAAGATCTTGGGGAAGCTCACGGTGGAAAGGAATGTGACGATGAATATATGTATGTTCACATATGACTGAAAAAATGGGCTGCTCACTAGAAGTTGATACAACATTGTAAACTGACTATAACCCACTTTTAAAAAATTGTAACAAATAAGTTTAAGAAAATAATAAACATACTTACTGTAAAAAAAAAAAAAAAGAGATTCTTGATAAAAGTACACATGGTTCCAGAAGATTTCCTAGAAAGGAGGACTTTAGGTAGAACCTTTACTATTGAATTTGCTGCCGAACCAACCATTTTAAGTGATTTTGTTTCATAAAGAGGCATTTTTTAGCATTTTTGTGTGATAAGACTTGGACATGCTCTTTTGGTATGTGGTTTTTTATGCCGATTTTATAGTCCAGTTAATAAGGCTACAAACGTATAACCCTATAAGTAGAAATTCTGTTGATTTTATGTCACATGTGTGTAATATTTATCCACATTTACCACATTTTCTATGACCTAGACCAACAGACAGCACTTCTCCCATGAACTATATAGAATTTGTGTTTCTGATCTTGGTTTTGGACAAATGATCAATTCTCTATACGACGCCTGCCCTGACCATCCAATTTTAATGATTTCTCCCTGTTTTACTATTTTATAACAGCCTGCTCATTTCTTCATAATAACAAAATATCCCTAATTCTTTCCTCCTATCCCATGTAGCATTAATGTTATTTATCTTAATTATAATGAATTGAATACATTGGTGCCGCCATCATTTTGAATGAACCGTTATAGATGAACTAGAAATAGGAAAAACAAAAGGTTTTATTTTACTTTCACTAATTTTTTTCTCTCTCTTCCTTTATATAGATCCAAGTTTCTGAGTTTATATCTTTTTCTTTCTCTCCCAAAAACATCTTCTAATGTTTCTTTCAAGGCAGGTCTACTGGCAACAAACTCCCTCCATTTTCATTTTTCTGAGAAAATCTTTCTTTTTCCTCACTCTTGACGGATAACTTGGCAGGGAACAGAATTCTAGGCTGGTGGGCTTTTTTCTCTCAACATTTTTAATTTTTCACTCTATTCTTTTCTGACTTGTGTAGTTTCTGAGAAGTCAGCTGTAATTCTTATCTTGGCTTGTCTCTAGGTAAGATTTTTTTTCTTCTACTTCTTCGAAGATTTTTTTTCTTTCCCTTGGATTTTCTGCAGGTTGAATATGGTACGCCTAGGTATAGTTTTTTGGGGTTTTTTTTTTTTTTGTCATTTTTTGTTTTGTGTCCTCTGAGCTTTGTAGATCTGCTGTTCAGTGTCTGACGTTGATTTGCAAAATTCTCCATCACGATTCAAATACTTCTTCTGTCCCCTCTCTCTCTCCTTTCTCTGGGATTCCCATCACTCTGTGTTCCACCTTTTGTCATTGGCCCACAGTTCTTGGATATTCTGTTCCTTTTATTTTTTTCAATTTTTTTTTTTCTCTTAGCTTTTCAGATTTGGAAGTTCCTCTAAGTCACAGTTTCTTTCCTCAGCCACATCCAGTCTAGGAATGAGGCCATCAAAAGCATTCTTCAATTTCTGTTACAGTGTTTTTCATCTCTAGCATTTCTCTGTGTCTTTCTCAGGATTTCCATCTCTCTGCCCGCCCAGGGGAGCATCTGCTTTTGCCTGCAGTCTACTTTATCCAGAAGCACCACTGTCATATCCATCCCTGTGCTCTCACATCACCAGTCTTAGAATTCCAACACCCGTGTCACGTCTGAGTTTGGTTCTGATGCTCTGTCTGTCTCTTCAAGCTGTACCTCCTGCCTTTTAGTGTGCCTTGTCATTTTTTTTTGTTGTTGAAAGTCAGACATGGTACTCCTGGTGCCATTTTCTGTGGAAGTTTCCGCTCACGGGTTTCTGTTCTGGTAAGCCGGGATTTTTTTCCACATCTGTCTGTCTGTCTGTAATTTGGGGGACCACAGTTTCCCCTGCAGCCTCACATCTCTGATATATCTATAAAGAGCTCTTTATTTTCAGCTCATATAGCATTTATCTTGTGATTAGCATCTCCGGGGTGACAACTTCCAAGCTCATGACACGCTGGACCAAAAAGCAGAACAACACGCCCTTCGATGCACACAGCTTATAAACCATTCTTGTGACCTTATTTGCTACCTGCCTCCTATGAAACTTGGAAAGATAAAAACTGCGATCCTCATACTCAGCAACTTAACCCTGTAGCAACCTCAGTTTCTAGAATGTTGCAGGACAGCTCAATATTTCAGCTGTAATAAAAAAAATTGTTTTAAAACCTGGATCCTGGATCTAATTAGTCACTCCAGCCGACAATATGCTACTACATTTTTGGTGATTATTTCTGCTTGAAAATTCTCTACGGAGCTGCAGCTTTTAAAATGCTAACTAAAATTGAGTAAGTTGCATTTGTGCCGAGATAGACTTTCATTACCGGTTTATGCTCATGTGAGCAGTACGATGAAGTCGTTTTTTGAAACGCGTGTGCGGAAACCACTGTCTCGTGGATGATGTTTACTTGTAAAAGCGCCAGGCAATGGGTTGTGATCATTGCCTTAAGGTTTACAGTGGATCTGGCTGCTGTTAACATTAATGAGAATCGCTCGGCTGCCTGTGTGCATAAAGCACTAAAATCCTGTCCCGAGGCTACGTCCCTTTTGGGTTTGAATGGCTACTACGTGTCATTAAGCCATAATGGCGAACATAATTACTCAGAAATTACATTTCACCTTTTCCTCCTGCAAATCTCAAATCAGATTGCAAACAATTAATTGTGCTGATAACACTTCTGCAGGGTACTTTTGAAAACCAATATGTGGAGATAGCCTGTACCATTTCCTTTTATTTTTTTTTATTGAGTTATAGTCAGTTGACAATGTTGAGTCAATTTCTGGTGCGCACACAATGCTTCAGTCACACATGAATATGCATATGTTCATTTGCATATTCGGTACCATTTCTGAAGTGCCGTTTTGGCTGAGGAAAAATGTGAGTTCTTACAAAGCCACAATATACTGTAGTAGGAAATAAAAGATTCCCGATATAATTGGACAAATAAATTGGCAGACATAGCTAACTCTTAAAAATTCCACCAAGACACAAGACTTAATAACTGCAGAGAAAAATATTCCAGCAGAGTTTGGGTTTCATTTTGATCATCAGCAGACACACTTTTCAAAATGAATTAAGAAGCAATATTGGGAGAGGATTAAAATCTCTTTCCCTCATCTCTCCTGGCTCTGGTGAGGTCGGGTAGGACGCAGGTCTCACGGGGAAGACAGAGGACATAGTCTGGATGGCTTGAATCTAGCACAGGAAAATTACACAGCAAGCAGTCGGGGAGAAGCCACTGGGCCCGTGGGCCAAGAATTAACAGGATGTGGTGAACTGAAACTTGACTTTCAAGCACGGAGAGCAGAGGACAAACTTGCCAGTGGTGTTTGCCAAGCACTGGTCCAGGCAGTGGGGATATCGGTGGTGGCAAAATCGGACCTCTGTTCTCACGACCTTGACATCCTCATGCGAAGAGACAGAAGACAAATGGGCACATCTGGCCCGAGGACCTCGTTCTACACTTGAACATTGAAAACCTTCAAAGCTGTTTTGCTGTGAGTTACGTTCACAGCTATTCACCGCCTTCAAAGTCAACCCTAAGAATTTTTACCATATTTATAAATAACAATATGAAAACTATTATTGCACGTTAACTTAGAAAGTATGTTTCTCAGTGAAAAATCGTTCTGGTTTTCAAAACTGAAATGAAAAGAGGGGCATTGTTTTATGTTTTTACAAATGTCTGTAATGTTTGCTTTCATAGAACATTGCTGGGTTCTGCAATGCATTAAATGTCGGGGTATGTTGTTCTGAGTGAGGTGCGTGAATATACACATATATTTATATATACTTATATATACATTTATATATTATGTATGTCTATATATACTTATATATACACTTACATATAAGTATATGTATTTACATAAATTCACATATATTTTTATAAATACATAAATGTACATATGTAAATATATATACACACATATAAGTATATATACATATATACATATAAATATATAAAAATATATATACACATAATACATATATAAATACACATATAAAAATATGTACACATATATACATATATAAATATATATAAAAATATATATACACATAGTACATATATAAATATATACACATACATAAATATATACATATATAAAAATATAGACACACATACATATGTAAATATATATGCACATAATACATATATAAATATATAAACATATAAATATATATATGCATATATACATATATAAAATATATACACATATACATATATAAATATATATGCACATAATACATATATAAAATATATGCATATACACACATATAAAATATATACACATAATACATATATAAATATATATACATTTAAATATATATACACATATATACGTATATAAAATATATACACATATACATATATAAATATATATACATATAAATACACATAATACATATATAAATAAATATACATATATAAATATATATACACATATATACATACAAATATATAAAAATATATATATACATAATACATATATAAATATATACACATATATACATATATATAAATATATACATATATAAATATATAAAAATATATATACACAATACATATATAAATATATATACACATATATAATATTTAAGCCATATATGTATATGGCTTGGATTAATAGACATATATATTTTAAAAGACTTTAAGTATTGGGAAGCCATCAATGGCAGCAGACACAATTTTCTAAAAATCTGACTTTCACCTCAAAACTTTAATTTAATTATTGGCAACCAAATACCATCAGCTGAGTGACAGGCTGCGTGCATTTTCAAGAACAGACTTACATCTTCGGTCATTTTTTTTCCAATAAAGATGGTTCTATATAAAGAGGTGTCCAGTTCAGTTCACAGCCCAGTTTCGCGAGGGCTCCTCCTCAAGGACGCCGTCACACTGTGGCACGCGACCCTCTTCGTCCGTCCAGGCTGCTGTGACCAAAACACCATGAACAAGCCAAGATCAGGGTGCCGGCAGACTCCTGTCTGATGGGGACCCGGTCAGGTCTCTGGGGCTCTTTCAAAGGCCACATCACCTCGTAACACCACCACCTTAGGGGCTGGGGTTTTCTCATACGATGTGGGCAGGTGAGTGGGGAACACTGATGTCCAGACCATAACAGCCTGAACTCGCTTCATGCAGGCTTATGTCATTACACAGTATATTTAAAAGCATGCATTAAAGGCTCAAAGTACAGTAAAATTAACACTTTCCCGCTTCATCAGCAGACATTCTGAGTGATAACGGCTTGCTTTTTTTTTTTTTTTTTTTTACTGCAAGTGTGCCACAATGAATAATTCAATGACATAGTATGTTCCCACTGCCTTGACTTACGCAAAGTCAATAGTGCTGCCTACAACTGCTTTTGCACCATCCCGTGCAAACACAGCACATTTGCATTTTGCAAATAATATCTTAGTCTTATTCTAAAAATATTTTTATCTCATGAACCAGCTGATTGGGTCACGCTGGGTGCATGGACTAGACTTTGGGAACCACTGAAATAAACAATTAAATTATCTCACAGGAAATGAAAGCTCTGTATTGGCAAGAAAATATATGAGGGGGAATGATCGGTGACTGGTCTGTATTAGGACAGTGACACACCCTTAAAACCACGCAAATTAACTGTGAGATGAGGCTCACTGGAAAATATACAGGCAGAAAAGATAATATGGAGGAAGGTGTGCTTGGAGGTTCAGGGGCGTTGGGGGGGAGCTGCCCGGATGCACATGGAAAGGAATCCAACCGCGGAATTTGGCCCTGTGATCCCACACATAACCATCTCTCTGCATCTCAGTAACTTGTACCTAATTCTCATCAAATTTAACCTACTGTATAAATCAATATTTTAATGAGTATCTTTATCCTTTAAGGGTTTTTTTTCCCCCGTTACATTTTCTCTTCTGTTCCTGTTAAGAAACAGAAAGATCTGATTGTTGGAAAAAGAATTTGCCTCCAATCTTTTGACTGCTTGGCTGTTCTCTAAGCTCTAATTTGCTGTTTCTTGAAAAATACCCTTTCTTAAGATTGACTTTTTGATAAAGCACTGATCTTACGTGTTGAGCAGCCGGCGGAGAAGAAATTAAATGTATTGGCTGACATGAATCGATAAGATTTTGCAGTCTTTTTTTTTTTAAATGCCCTTAAAACTTTAGTCCTCAAAATTGATGGAAACAAGCCATTTAGTGAGTAAGTCACTAAAAAAATCACTTAGAGATGCAGATATCCAATCTCATAAAATGATTGCAACATTTGAAACTTATCTTTGGTAAATTCCACCCCTGCCTTTCTGACATTACATGTTGATTCCAAAGCCCACTTCTCGAAGGTATGTGATCAATACCTTATTTCAAAAGTGTGAACAAAGAAGCTACTCTATGAATTCAGAAAATCAAATATAATTTTCCGTGATTTAAAATCAAGGGGAAAATAGATCACACTTTAGAAGACTGTATGTTGAACTAAGTTTGCATGCAATATATCATAGCAAGCATCAAATATGAACCAGCCTAATGCAGTCGAGACTTCAGCGCCCATGAAATTATTTTTTAAAAAAGCACAGAAATAAATAAACATAAGTGGAAAGACAAATTATATAACATGGACGATATATGCACACACAAACACACACACACACACACACGCAAACATTGAACGATGCTTCAGAGAAAAAATACATACTTAGACAAACAGCAACTTACAAAGTTTAGTTTCCTTTTTTTTCAGCTACAAATAAAAAATTTAGAAATTTGGGGGGCTAGGATGGTTAGGAGATTCTTGAGGATGGCTGGGTGTGAACTGTACCTGCGAACTCACGGATACACAAAAATCCCATGGAATGGTGCTCGCAGTGTTCTGGTCACACAGTGAGCAAAGAGATACGTGTTTATAGGATGGCTGTGATGCAAAACTTATAGTTAAAAAAAAATTAGCTTTTACAACTATTTAATAGAAAACTTTCCTCAAGTCAAAAGCAACTCATTTTTTTGTTTTGTTTTTGTTTGTTTGAGAATAGCAATTTGTGTATGTTTCTCTTTTTTTCCAGGCAGGAGAAGTAATTAGGTTTATTTATTTATTTTGATGGAGGTACTGGGGAATGAACCCAGGGCTTCATGCATGCTAGGCACGTGCTCTAACCCTGAGCTATACCCTCCCCTTAAATAGCAATTTTTATTGTGACATGATACACATAACCTAAGATTACCATTTTAACCATTTTAACGTGTAGAATTCAGTGGCATTTGGTACATTCACAATGTGGCACAAGCATTTCCACTGTCCAGGTTCAAGATGCTTTTTCATCATCTGAAAGGCTGCCCTTGCCAGTCAGCTGTCACTTCCCGCCACCCCTGCCCCCAGCCCCTGTCAACCTCCAATCTGCTTTTGGTCTGTATGGCTTTCCTGTCCTGGACAGTCATATAAATAGAATCGTATAATAAATGTGACTTCTGTGTTTGGCTCTCTACACTCAGCATCGTGTTTTGCGGGTTCATCCACGTTGTGACCTGTGTCCGGACATCGTGTCTTCTTAATGACTAAATAATATTCCCTGATATGAACAAGCCACACTTTCTTTTTAATGGATGCATAGTCAGTTACAATGCATCAATGTCTGGTGTCCAGCACCATGTCCCAGTCATGCATATACATACATATATGTTTTTTCACATTCTTTTTCATTAAAGATTATTACAAGATATTGAATATACTTCCCTGTGCTCTACAGAATAAATTTTCTTTTTTAATCTATTTTTATTTATAGTAGCTAATATTTGCAAACTCCCAAATTCATCCCCTCCTACCCCCTTTCCCCAGTAACCATAAGATTGTTTACTAAGTCTGTGAATCTGTTTCTGTTTTATAGATGAGTTCATAGTATCCTTTTTTCTTTTTTTTTAATTCCATATATGAGTGATATTATATGGTATTTTTCTTTCTCTTTTTGGTTCACTTCACTTAGAATGATGGTCTCTAGGTCCATCCATGTTGCTGCAAATGGCATTATTTCATTCTTTTTCATGGCTGTGTAGTATTCCATTTTATAAATATACCACAGCTTCTTTATCCAGTCATCCGTCAATGGACATTTAGGTTGTTTCCATGTCTTGGCTATTGTAAATAGTGCTGCTGTGAACATTCTTATACAAGCTTTTGTTTTCACACTTGTTTTCAGTTCTTTCAAGTGGAAACTATGGGTTACAATAAAGACATAAGCACATACCATAAAACAGTAGAAAAGGCATAGAACTGGCAGACCTGGATTCTGGTCCTGACCACAGCACTTACCAGTTACAACGTGAAGCTAAGAGATCTAACACCTCTGGACCTCTGTATGCCCTTGTATAAAATGAGTGCATTATTAGCTTTGCTTCACATCATGTATTGTCATGAAGTGCAAATAAAGGGTTGTCAAAGCATCTGAAAAATCTCAATGCATTTTACTACCCGTAAGCATGATTCAAAACTAACAGTGGTCATTATGATTATTATTACAGCGGGTCCTGGGATGCCCAGCCCTGCATTTCTTTTAACACAGGAAGCCATGCATTACGCTGCTGATTCTCTGAAGAAATATTTGCATGGTCAGAGTGCACCCCAGTTTGGTGTTTCCTCAATACGTTAACCATAGAATTACCAAGAGCAGCTTATTAAAAATTATAAGCCCATCTGAAGAGTGGTGTATGTTTATAAGGTCCAAATACAGCGTTTTCATGTATCAGGCAATATCCAAAAGTGTGTATCTCAATGTAACGAAATACGTTCTTTGAAACATTTTAGAAAAGTCAGTGCAACACACAAAGAAATGTTGTTTCATTATAATAGGGGGTTAAGTGTTTTATAGTTTCTTTTTGCTAAGAATGATAACCATTAATGGCCCCCACAGTACATCATCTCACTGAATCTTCATCTCACTCGAGGAGTCAGCAAAGGATGCTAAAACCCCCAACCACATCATTTCCTTGTTGTTTTAAGAGTAATAGCATTGGTGTAAGCTGAGCAAAAGACTGACCTGTTTCAGCAGGGCAGAAATTTAGCTTGCAAAGGGGTGGGTAGAGGGGGGACAGGGAACAGGTGTAGAAAACACTTTCCATTTGCTTTGTCCTGTTCAAAGGAGGGTCACGGAAGGAAGGGCTGAATGAGAGTCCCTTGGTTTTGAACTTCCCTGGTGCCCCGAGCACCAGAAGCCGGATGCCTTTCCATCAAAATGAAAATTATAGCCCTGAGTGGCATTGCCATCAGGGAAAAGCAAATGTTATGATTTCTGCTCTGAAATCAAATTTAACCGGAATGATTCAATAAAGCGATGGTGTCATTATGAACGTCGCGCCTTTTCTTCAGGTTTGATTAGCTTAGACACCTGACTTGAGAAATGACGGCTGTTTGATAGCTTCAAAGCACGCTTGGCACCTTTGATTAAACATTTATGTTAAATGCAGATGACTTCAAGTGAAATGTGTTCCAATCAAGGTGCTAACGGGCTGGATAGCATCCTCGTCAGTTTCCGAGTCTTCATCAATTTCAGAGTCGGAGTGGAAGGCGGGATCCTCTGAGGCTCAACCACCTCCCATTTCCAGTCCCCATATGGGGCCACATCCAGGGGACCCAGGGACCCCCTGAGAGAAGACACAGTTTGCTGACGGTCTCTTTCAATATATTCCAGTAATTTCCGATCTAAAATTTTTATGATTTTTTTTTTTTTGGAGGCAAAAATTATGAAGCTAATAGTTTGTCTGATGAGTTAAGCCAGGGGCAACGAATGCAATTTTGAGAGACAGCATGGATGTTACGTCCTGGAACAGGAAAACTGTACCCCATTTTAGGACACTAAAATTTTCTGCTGACCCGCACCTGGGATACTCTGTTCTGAGAGCATGACTCAGACGTAAGTCGGTTCAAATTAGAGGACAATGGGACGGAGCACAGAGATGCTGACTGAGGAATGCCAAGAAAGATCTAAATAATAACAATCAAACACTACAAATAAAGAATCTGAAACTCCGTAACTCCGCTCTGCCCACTACTGATGATTAAATTTGATTTTATTTTTTAATGCTTTCATGTAATGCCGTATCCTCTATTATGCGTGAACAACACTCCAGAGTGGTAAATCATGAGAAGGGGATGAAGCCTGTAATTTTAATTAACATATTTTTAAATGTTTCTGATTTGTATGCATTTGATCAAATTTTCATTTACAGTGAGCTGGGGTTTTTTTGTTTTTTTTTTTTCTTTCTTATGACATGACCACTTCCTTCTTTAATCAAGTGCTAATATTGAATAAAATGCATTAAATTTTATTTTATCGATTTGTGGTCAGTTTACAATGTGTGTCAATTTACAGTGTCGAGCACAATTTTTCAGTCATACATGAACATGCATATATTCATTGTCACTTTTTTTTCACCGTGAGCTACCACAAGATCTTGTATATATTTCCCTGCGCTGTACAGTATAATCTTGTTTATCTATTCTATATACACCTGTCAGTATCTGCACATCTCGAACTCCCAGTCTGTCCCTTCCCACCCCCTCCCCCTCTGGCGACCACAAGTTTGTATTCTGTGTTTGTGAGTCTGTTTCTGTTTTGTATTTATGTTCATTTATTAAAAATGCATTAAATTCTCAGTGTGACTTGTCAGGGCATTTTTTTCCCCATAAGAGTTTGTAAAATGGAAAAGAAAACTCGAAAACTCACAGGCAGGTGCAGTTTTCGTCAACAGGTAAAAGCAAGCATCTTGATGACAGGCTGGCTTTAAAACTGTCACTGCGCCCTTCCTCGGATCTCCCCGTGGCCACAGCAGTGATGACGCCACACGCCTCCCTCCTCCTGACACCCTCACTGCCCCATCTGGGCTCTGGATGAGCACAGACACTCAGGGAGACTCACGGTTTAGGGCACAGGCATAGGACCCTCGCCTACAAACTAGGCTGAGAAATACATTTATAAGGAAAAGAGACACCATTTGGAAATTTTTTTTTCTTTTCCTTTGGCCAAAAAAAGATAATATTATGTGCTTACTTCAAAGCAAACAGAGGTTCTAATTGACCTTGACTCTGATGCCTGACACACACAGAGTGACTCTGTGTCTTCTATTAGCGAAACTCATTAAGTACCCGCTCGCCCACTGACATGTCCATTCACTCAGCCAACAGGACATTAAGCAGATAGTTAACGAAGTCCCATCAGTCGCCCCCAGCCCGAGATCGCAGTGAGCAGGGGTCGTGTTTAACTTGCTTTCTATTCCCTGGACTCAGCCGGCGCTCAATAAATGCTCTTTGCCTTATACGGCAGTTAATCAATGTGGCCTTACATTTAAGAAAAACAATTATTACTGGGCTGCAGACATGAGCTTCCTCTGCTCCGTGTGCCTTTCACAGCTGCAGAATCGGAAAGGAAAGAGAAGTCAACGGATCGCCACATCCCAGCCTCTCCTCGGTGTTCATCCCGTGAAACCCTCCTGCAGAATTTGTCACATTTCCGATTCTCCATATTTTCCTGAAGCAAGACGGAGCAGGAGGGGAGGGTAGAATGTGGAACCCAGAGTAAATCAGTGATCAGGGGACCTGGCACACCAGGGATTTCCAAATGCCCTTCAACCAAAATGAAAATTACAACCCTGCGTGGCACTGCCATCGGAGAAAAGCAAATGTTGTGATTTCTGCTCTGAAATCAGATTTAACTGGAATCATTCAACAAAGTGATGGAATCATTCAACAAAGTGATGGGATCATTATGAACAGGTGGGGATTGACCACATTACTGTCACCACTTTGTAATCATTAAAGGTGCCACAAACATGCACGCCTCCTTGCCTTTTTGCCGTGGGGCTATTAGTAATTAAGATGTGCTTTTGTTTACATTTTCCCTTGTCAGAAGGATGCTCAGCTTTCAAGAGCAAGTGACATGTCCCTCCGTTTGATCCCTTCACTGACCCCGTTTATGGGGAAGATGACTGGTTCCTGCCCCAGTTGAGTTGCTTCCAACAGAAATGACGCTAAGCCTGCAATATGAGAAGCAAAGTATCTTTAGTTTGTAGTTTGTGGTTTGACTTCCCAGGTTTGCCTTTCTCTCTACATGACCTTTATTTTTTATTTTTATTTTATTTATTTATTTTTTTTTTAGCATGAGCTTTCATTCCAGGAGGGAGTTAAGCGTGGAAAGGAAGGGTGTCGTGGCAGGCTCGCTCTCCCCAGTTGCCAAGCTAAAAATACATTTTTTTTTAATTTTAATAAAACCAAAAAGGATCCGAATTGTGCTTGGTGTTCACAGTACACAATGCTACACAGCCACTGTGTAAATAAGAAACACACAGAAATTGAATCTCTAAATCTTGTCCCTTTAGGCTCCTTTCCAATCTCGCATGAGTTAGTATTTATATATAAACAGAACACTCCCTGTGTACCTATGCTTTTGAAAAGTAATATTATAACATAAATCTGTTACACATTGTAAGAGAAAAGAACAAATCTGACTCCACATTAAATCTGTTCCTTTGGCTTTAACCCTGTGCCCTGTTTTCTGGGCTCAGTCTTGCTGGCTCTGCACCTTTTGTTAAACAATGTTGCCTTTAGCCTGAAACACACAGGAGAGCCCATTGTCAAGGCTCTGACCTTTAAGGATATTAACATCTTAGCACTAATATAAAGGTAACAAGTTGCAGAATAGAGAATAACCTTTGTTTTGTTGGAGGTTTGCAGGGGCACCATGACCTGACCCCCGGGGAAGGCTGCAAGAACAAAGGATTCCTGCAGCAAGAAGTTTGCAACAACCAACCACACCCCCTCCTCTGTTTTTTTGTATAAAAGGAGCCTGAATTCTGACTTGGGGAACATGGTTCTCCAACACATTAGTCCCCGATCCTCTCGGTCTGCTGGCTTTCCGAATAAAGTCATAATTCCTTGCCCCAACACCTTGTCTCCCGATTTATTGCCCTGTTGTGCGGCGAGCAGAACCAGTGTGTACTTGGTAACAATATCTATTTTCCAAATGAGCATTATACTGTGAACATTTTCTCCAGTCAGTAAATATTACTCCCTGAGGTACATTTTTACAACTTCACTGGGTGATGGTCTGGGCTCCAGATGGACCATGCTTATAAGATTGGATGTAACACTAGAGCCTGCGATCCTGTTGGTTGGCAAGTCATCCCCATGGCTAAGTAGGTAGCAGTCCCTTGCACTAGGAGTGAAAATTCTCAGAAATACAGAAAAAATGTGATAAACACTTAAAATGGTATATTCTGTTTATAGGCATATATATATATATATATATATATGTACTTATAATGTAAACATACATGATCTTATTTATAGATTATACATATAAAGTTGTTAGCATCTTTTTGCTATTATAAATGATGCTAAAACATGTATCTCTACACAAAATTATGGGAAATTGCTGGGAGAGGAATTATGCAAAATTTTAAGGTTTGTCCACGTATATTCCCAAACGTCTCTTTAAATAGGTTTCCACCAATTTCAGCCCAGTTACTCCTTCACTGTCTAGCCAGGACCCTTTCCCATTTTTTTTTTTTCAAAAGGTGGCCTGTTTTGCAGGGTAAAGTGAACAGATGGGAAAACAGGGCTCATCTTTTACTTTTAAATTAAAATCCTTCTCATTACTCCAGCGTGCAAGTGTCTTACTTGCCATTTCATTTGGGAAAGGGGAGGTGAATTTGTTACTAACCCCTGATGAGATTTTTTTTTTAAACTGTGGGGGTTCATTATCCGTCCGCAGTGTATCTGGCACATAATTTATCTGTGCTGATCAGAAGAGGAAAGGTGTGTTTATGCACCACGATTTTAAAAATACGTTACCTTCCCTCATTTTAAATTCCTTCCCTAATTTTGATTTCATTCTCAACAAGCAGGATTCCTTCTTCACGTAGCATCTTTGCGCAGAAATCTTCCTTGATGTAAGTCAAGACTGGTGCTTTCAGAAGCAATTTAAACACCTGTTCAGATTATTCGCAGATGAAGCAAGGAAGGAAATGTTTGCATGTAGATCGGGTGCCGTGTGTCAGATCAAAGAGTCAGAGAGGAGTGAGTTAAAACCAAAGGACCTCGCCACAGTGTCAATGGCACATCCTGCGCTTGTCGAGGTCATGGCTTTAGCAGGAAAAGCACTGTCATTTTCTTCCCCAATAATCCACGCCACCCTCCGTGATGGATTCCCCATTTTGAAGTTTCCCCACTTTTAAACCAGATGTCCAAACAGTTATTCATTTAAGAACACAGGAATTGACAAGGCTTATTTTTATCTACCTACAAAAGGGTGTACATCTTAGAATGAAATGGACTTTCATTGGAGCGACTCATCGCCGCTGCATCGTGTACGCCCGAGGTTACAACTACAGACACACCACTCTCTTTCCTTCTGCCCGGGTTGCTTGTGTTCCGTTGTCCGTGTTCTCTGCGCTGGTTGAGATGCTCATGTGTGTGGAATATTCTCGTGAGCCAGAAAACTGGCTCACCTCCCCTTTTCATTCCTCCTCGTCCTCTCCCTTCCTCCTTCTTTTCCTGCCTCTTTTCCACTTATATGAAGGGCCCGTGCGAGTGTTGTACGAGTGTGTTACATCTGTTACCAATTCGGAGGCAATGAACGTTGGGGATGACCTTGTCCTGGCTTTATCTCAACTTAAACATAATAACCAGTGAAGCGAGAGCTTTTGTTCAGGGCCCTTTGGTGCTGAGGGGAGGTAATGACATGTTTTCAGCTATTCTGGATTCAGGGCCGTGTTTATTTCGCCTCCCCAACGTACACTTGCTACGTGTGAAAAAGACTGATAATTTTACACTGATCCTTGCATCGGAGAACGGCTAGTAATAGACCACTGCTTTATTCAGTAAGTAGCATGTAAGTCTTCATATAACCTGAAAAGCAAGAGATCATTATGTGACAATAAAGAAGTGAAGAGGAGTGAGCTGCGTCCATCAGTGGGGCTGGGGAGGGTACCCATTCATTCAGTGACACAGCACCTTACTGCGTACAAAACGCTGTCCATCTTCATTGCAGATTTTGAAGAGTGTGTCCAGTGGAAAATGCAAGCGTTTGAAAACTCTGGTGGAACACACCACCATTTGCAATGTGTCGTGTTTGATGTAAGGGGCCAAACAGAACTTAAAGTGTAAAGATATGACTATAACTCAATAAAAAAAAATGTTAAAAAAAAACTTAATGCTGTCAAATGACATTTTAAAAAATTAAAAAATAATTGCAAGTACCATGAAAAAAATGTGAAGATATGTTATTGGAAGGAAAGGGTCGAATAAAATAATTTACTCAATCAAATTAATCTAAATGAAGTCACCTGAAGGCAAGCCATTAAGTCCTGGAATTTATCTATTTCCTACTTATTAAGGAGTGGACAACTTCTGACCTAAGAAACTTTAATATAATTATTAGCATCTGGGGCTGTCTGCCTTTGGGAGATTATAAAACCAGATCTATTTGGAATAATAATCATCAAATAATTAAAATATTTCTGAAGAAGTGGGAAATATTTTAAGGCATAAGATATTGGTTTGAAAATACACAGTAAAAATGCAGTTTCTGAAGTCATTTTTATACTAATATTTAAAGTTTAGTATAATATATAAAAGAAGACTTTTTTTAATTTTGTTTTATTGAGTTATGGTCAGTTTACAATGTTGGGTCAATTTCCAGTGCAGAGCACAATTTTTCGGTTATAGGTGAATATACATGTATTCATTTTCATATTCTTTTTCACCGTGAGCTACCACAAGATCTTGTATATATTTACCTGCGCTGTACAGGATAATCTTGTTTATCTATTCTATATACACCTGTCAGTGTCTGCAAATTTCAAACTCCCCGTCTGTCTCTTCCCACCCCCCTCCCCTCTGGCAACCACAAGTCTGTATTCTATGTCTATGAGTCTGTTTCTATTTGACATTTAAGTTCACTTGTCTCTAAAAGAAGACATTGAAATACTAAGTCATTTACTTATTTATGGTTTCAAAACAATGTTTATTGGGTACTAAAGAAAGTGTGGTAAATAAAGCGTAGGGCTCTCAGATTTAGAATTGAGATGGCAATGAAAGATACTGTGCTATGAACAGTAATGCTGCAGAGGAGATGTGTATGGTGTTTCAGGCTTGTATATGTGACCTCCTACTCCTGGGAATGGGGTTACCAGACAGCTCAGGCTTAGCTCACGGAGTAAATCTTTAAGTTTCATGCTGGGAAATCATAGGCCCATCGCAATATTTGTCACTACACCTCCCAGTCGAGCCAACATTGTAACTAACAGTCCATATTCCATCAGAGGGAACAAGAGTATTGCCAAAATTACCAGATACTAACAACTATGTATAAAATAGATACACAAGTTTCTATTGTATAGAGCAGGGAACGCTGTTCAATATCTTGTAGTCGCTTACAGTGAAAAAGAATGTGAAAATGAACATATGTACGTTCATGTAGGACTGAAGCATCGTGCTGTGCACCAGAAATTGACACGACCTTGTAAACTGACTATGCTTATATATATATATATATATACAAAAAAATAAAATAAAATAAACAAGCCTGGAACCCTGCCTGGCAACTGAGAGGTGGTCATAACTGGAATTTCCAGCCACAGATCTGGCCGTGATCTCATGGGCTCTTGGGATCCTATGAGCTGCATCATTTGTCCATTAATTTTGGGAAAGCCTCCAGATGACTTTTAAGTATGAGACAGATCTAAATATATGTCACCCCAGATGCCACAAGGGCACACCAGTTTGCAGAATCCCGGCTGAGACTTAAGTTCTGTCAAATGGATGCTACTAAATGATTTAAGAGCAAAGAAGGTCTGTGGTGTGTCTGAGAGGTAGACGCAATGACCAATATGAAGTCCCATCGTCCCCAAAAAATCAGAGAGCAGAATGTCAATCAAGGTAACTTTAGAAACAGACCCTGGACCAGGCGTCCTTGACTATACCCAGTAAAACTCACGGAGATTTTACCTGAGTCTCTTTCCTCAAGCTCCCCCAACAGAAAATGCTGTTCTGGGACAGCCTACCACAACCATTTTCTTTCCGAAGGTGAAACTTGTCAGGGGTTACATTCTGAAACACGATTTAGCTAAAGAAAGTTTCCTCCAGTTACATGCAGACAGCGAGTCAAAAGCTCTTCCTGAAATGTTTACCAGTTGTTTGTCATCTCCCAGCTGAGGTAGACCATTACTTTACTTATCACCAATGTTTTTTCTCCATCTAACAGAGTGTGTGTGTGTGTGTGTGTGTGTGTGTGTGTGGTGTCAGCAAACCTTATCAGTTAAACAACTTTACTCTCAAATTAGGCAAGTCCAAATATCGTACAGACTCACAGAAGAGTGAAATGATTTCCTGGCCCAGAAGACTTCCCTGTGTTGTTTCCATGAGTAGCGGCGAAGCGAGTTCATGGAGATCTATTAGTTGGAGATTAGGCGGGCACTTCTGTACTACAAAGTCAGGCCAGGACCTTCCTTGAATGGCAGGGAGTTTGTGAATAAACCCATTTTCAGAAATACCCTTGGATTAAAAGTCATCACACCCACTCCTGGGCATATATCCAGAAGGAACCCCAATTCAAAAAGACACCTGCACCACAATGTTCACAGCAGCACTATTTACAACAGCCAAGACATGGAAACAGCCTAAATGTCCATCAACAGATGACTGGATAAAGAAGTCATGGTATATTTATACAATGGAATACTACTCAGCCATGAAAATGACAACATAATGCCATTTGCAACAACATGGATGTCCCTGGAGAATGTCATTCTAAGTGAAGTAAGCCAGAAAAAGAAAGAAAAATACCTTATGAGATGGCTCATATGTGTAATCTAAAAAAAAAGACAATGAACTTATATGTAAAACAGAAACAGACTCACAGACGTAGAATACAGACTTGTGGTTGCCAGCAGGGAGGAAGGTGGGAAAGCAGAGACTGGGAGTTCAAGATTTGCAGATATTAACAGGTATATATAGAATAGATAAATAAGTTTATACTGTAGAGCACAGGGAAATATATTCGATATCTTGTAGCAGCTCACAGTGAAAAAGAATATGAAAATGAATATACGTATATGTTCATGTATGACTGAAGCATTGTGCTGTGCACCAGAAACTGACACAACATTGTAAACTGACCATAATGAATAAATCAATAAATCAAAAAAAGCATTTCTCAGGGGAAAAATAGTCCTCAGAGATCATAAATTCCCTGGATCAATTCAAATATGTGAAGTTAATGTAAATCATTAGAAATGACCATCAGCTTTTTAGTGTCTGTGGGTGACTTATTAATTAGAAAGAGCACCTTCGGGAGGTAGTTTAAAGTATATTTTCTCCTTCTTCAGATTATCACTGGAGCAAGGTTTTCAAAAATATTATAACCCTTGATATTATGATTGAGCACCCAATGCAACCAATTTGCAAAAAAATATTTGACACAAATTAAAACAGACTTAAGTTTGACACAACATTGTAAGTTGACTATAACTCAATTTAAAAAAAAAAAAAACAGACTTAACTTACTAAGATGAAATGCAAAAGTTCCATTTGTTTCTTACCTGGAAGTACCATCAGTTTTTAGGAGAGCATTAAAAACATTAGGTATGGCACCAATATTCTAAAAGTTAAATGTGTTTGTAGAAAATGTAACACTAACATGGAGAGTAAAAGTTAAGCAAAAAACAACACATAATTATCTTGGAAAATAAAGGACACCAGTAAAACTGAATAATTAGGTACTGTGTTTAGTCTTGCTCGGATTATCGAAGAGATATTTTAGCTGTCAATAACTCAATGATATCGTGAAATAACAAATTTAATTATGTGTGTTTCGTATGACAGTTCAAATAATATAAACATTGGCGGAGTTAATACAATTCTCTCAAGTGATCCTTACTGGAGATAAACTAATGGGGAAAAATCGTTTCTTATACTCATGAGATTAAATTCTCCATGCCCAATTCTCTATTGCAAAAAGCCGTTATGTTTTATTTCCGTGTGTAGTTCGAATCAGTTAAACTAGTGGATAAATAATGAATGCTTCCTGTAAATAATGAAAGGTGTTTATTCGGCTAGCATCACATTTCCTCTTTGGGAGTGATTCTCTGTGTTGGATTTATACCCTATTACCTTGCATCTAAAGACAAGAAAGTGCCACCAAAGATGTAGCCATTAAAAGTAATTCAAAGGCGGTTTTGTCAAATATGTATAAACTTGTATATTTCCCTTTTTAATATATTAATAAACTCAATACCTCTAAGAGAAAATGCAAAAATGCCATGTGTTTCTTACCTGGAAGTGCCATCAATTTTTAAGAGAGCCTTAAAAATAGTTTAAAATATTTATATACACATAAATAGAGGAACAAATCTGAAGATCAGTGCCTAGCCTTGGGGATGCACTTATAATTAATTTATTGCAAAGAAAACCAAAAATCATTCTATAGAAGTTGGCTGTATCTTTGTTTTTATTTCATCTGTGAGCAAAAGAATTCAACCTCATGGATTCTCCTCCAAATCAACTCGTCTACATGTATTAGTTTTATCATATTAAAGTATGATAAAAAAATACTATTTGATAAACGAGACAAATCAAACAGATCCTTGGTTTTAGGGAGGGAGATGGAAACAGCTGAAAAAAAAAACAAAACCACTAATTTGAAAAGGCACCTGCACCCCAATGTCCACAGCAGCACCATTTACAACAGCGAAGACATGGAAATAGCCTAAATGTCCATCAACAGATGACTGGTTAAAGGTCTTAATTTTAAAATGAACAGCGTAGTTGGTGAGGAAGACGCAGTTGGTTGTCTGCTCAACGGCTGTTTGCTCCTGTCTGCAGTAACTGAGCCCTGATGTGATGCATCCTTCTCTGAGCATCACGCCCTTCCTCTGGGGGAACCCGGCACCCTCCCCAGACCCAGGAGCCGCACAGGGTCATCAGCCCAGGCTTCTGTGATGGCGCTGGTCCCCTCCCCTGGGTGTGCGGTTTCAGCCTGGGCGTGAAACAAGCCTCGCCCAGCAGGTGCGAAGCGTGCAGCAGGCGCCTGGGAAGGCCTTGTCTCTTTCTTGATGACACACATAAGGTGGGAACGTTCTGTCTTCTGACAATTCGGATGGAATCACCGGTACCAGCAGGTGTACCGCTTCCCCCTGCCGCTGAGAAGGTGACTGGGGCTCAGAGCAATCCCACCTGCTTCTACAATTTTACAATCAATTTTTTAATTCATCGTGATTCATTACCTTTACAATTACACAACATGTACCTCTCGCCTTCATACTTAATTTTGTACTAATTTATTTCTTTATATCGTTTTGATACGTCCTTCTGTTGCATTCTGTTGTTTGTAGGCAAAACCATCCTCGGATGTCAGGACGTCGGATGCAGCGCAGTGAGGCTGTAAAAGCAGGTCAAGGAAAGATCATCAGGGAGGCAGAAGCCAGACCAAGGAGTGAGCTTTACTTGGGACACAGTCAGGGGCCACTGATGTGAGCAGGGGAGCGACAAAGTCAGAGCTGTACCTCAAAGGATTCATTCAGAAGTCACGTGAGGGAAGGATTTGAGGCTCAGAACATTTCACCACTGGGAAGGCGTTGTTGAATATTCATAAAAACGAGTTTATCGCTCCCGCATAAGTAATTTTTAAACATAGAGTGAAACACAGTTTGTGTTGCCATGGAAGTGACAAAGCCCAGGAAAGATCATGACAAGAACAGAGGACGGTGCCATTGTGATTTAAATTAGCGAGAAGCGTTCCAGCATTTAAGTGCATTTTCAGGCAGAGTGTTTTGAACACACGAGGAAAAGAGGATCATTATTTGATAGTTCTTCCTAAGAACGAAAATCACCCAAGAGTCTTTTTTTTCTTTTTTTGCACGTGAGACTTATAAAGCTGAAGACGGTCAAGTTCAAGTTCGCATGGTCAGAAGGCTGGCTGGGGCTGGACATAGAGCCGGAGCCGATCCAAGAATCGAGATCCACTCCGAGCCCAGTTCTGGCGCTGCGATTAGCAACGTCGTGGTGACGTTGGTGATGACCATTAAACGTGTTGGCCCGATTCAGTGCAAACCCTGCACGTGACACACGGGGACACGTGGCCTTCATCCTTTACTGTCATTCACGTCTCCAAGTGATGACGAAGGGTGGGAAAGAAGACAGTGCCGGATTTGGAGGCGTGAGAAACCCCTGGAGAGTGGGGAGGTGGGGGAGAAGCTATAAAAGATGGAAATGTTTAAATCATAATTATGCCCAATTTTTCAAAAGTATGAATTAATAGAGTTTGAGGAAGGCGCTACGTATACGGATGTTAATCTAAAGAAGGTAAATATTTCAGAGTTTGGGGAGGGTACAGCTCAAGTTTTAGAGTGCACGCTTAGCATGCATGACGTCCTGGGTTCAATCCCCAGTGCCTCCTCTAAAAATAAACAAACCTAATTACCTACCCCTGGCCAAAATAAAATAATTACATAATACACCAAAAAAAAAAAAAAAAACACCCCACATAAATAAATATATAGTAATTAGTATCTGCAAGTCCAAACTCCCAATTTATAAAAAAAGGAAAAAAAATATTTCAGAGTTTAAAATTTCAAAAATTTTGAACCATCACTTAACAGGGAAGTTACTGTCTATAAAAAGGACAGGGGAGATGTGAAAGCCAAAAAAAAAAAAAATTGTCTCAAATAAACTGAGTGCGCATAATAAATGTTACATTAAGTCAGTGTAGCGGGGACTGGGGGTGGGGGGAGGCATTGGGAGTGGATGGAGAAGGAAAGCACATGGGAAAAAAAATCAAATGTTTTTGAACATATAACTCACAAAACTTGGCTATGGTGCTCGGGCAGGGAGGTTCTCAGACTCGTTCATCACTGTCTCGGGTGTAGACTCCAGCGCCTATGACCACGTGCAGATCTGCCCAAATTGGGCAGAAAAACGTAACTGGAAGAATTGTAAACTGAGATGAAGACTCCATCAACACAAGGCTTCCTATGCCTCCAGTCCATCCCCAAAGCCCTCACACGATGTGAGGAGCGGTCGGCGGTCGTCCTCTGGGCCCATCCCCGGAGTTTCTGATGCAGTAGGTTGGAGGATGGGGACCGAGAGTTTGCATTTTCCAGAGTCCCCAGGTGCTGCTTCTGCCAGCGCTGAGAAGCCCTGTGCACAGCCGGAGGCATCTGCAAACACATCTCTGCAGATGGCCAGTGGTACCCACTCAAACTCCCTCCAGGCCTGCAGGGCGAACATCTTGGAGAAGCTGTCTGAAAACATGGTCCTCATCTCCTGTCCTCCCCTCCTTGCCCTCCTCAGGCCACTTCAGTTTGCTTGCTCCAGAAGCTGCTGGTCAGGGCTGCCAGCCCCTCCACCATCTCAGCAGAACTCGCATCCCCCAGGCACGTGTGGACGACGCTACGCTCTGGCTTTTAGCAACGGCTCACTTGCCTTATTTGGCCCTCAGACCCCGGTGCACCCGTCCTCAGTCTCCACTGCTGACCCACACTCTGCGTTGGAATGAGGTTTGTCCTCCAAAAATTTCACAAAGACCCTACGGATGCCCGGTGGGAACTCCTTAGATCTCTTCCTTCTTCTCTCACGGTTTCTTCTGCTGGATGCCGCTCACCAGTCACTGTCCTCATGGAGGCTCACGGGCCCCTCGTGTGGAAAGCAGTCCTTGCCCGTCACAGCTTCCAAGAGCACCTTGAACTTGGATTCATTTCCTGGGGCTGCTGCATGATGGGAGCCCACCCTAAAAGCTTCACTTTTACCTAATTGCCTCTTAAAAGGGTCTGTCTCCAAACACAGCCACATTCTGAGGTGCTGGTCAGGAAAGAGCTTCAGCAGATGAATTTTGCATGAACACAACCAACCCTTAACAAAATTCAACCCTGCAGATCTTCCCAGAACTGCAGCTAAGTTCTGAACTTCCCTGCCTTCCCCCTACAATGGCGCTCAATGCTGAATCGGACGCCTGCCCCGTAGAAGGGTCAGGTTCGCTGGTTTCCTGTTGAACGAAGGGGTCATGGTCAGGAGAAGCAGAGATACAGTGAACTTGGGGCAACTCTCCCTGCCCTTGACTGGAGGGTCCCAAACACAGATCCACCAAACAAAATGCCTCTGATCCACGTAGCTTTGAGATGATGCGTCCTCATCCCATGAACAGTGACTGAGAAGGGGGTACCCCCCCCACCATGGGGCAGAAGAGCCAAAGGATTGAAAGGGAAAGTGTTCAGAATCTCAAAACCCATTTGAAGTCTGCGTGACGCCGATGACCCGGCTGCCACTCCCTCCTGGGTTTAAGTCAATGTGGTGGGGATTGGGTGGGGGGTGCACTGGCAAAGAATGCAAACAATCAATAACCAGTCTTCTAGTTCAAGTTCTCATCATTGAATCTATCAGCATCAAAGCAAACACGGGTCCAAGACTCGGAGCCCATCTCTTCATTCTGTTCTCCTGCACCCTTTGCCGAACACGACACGCTTCCTGACACTGAGGCTGTTGTCCAAGGCCAGGTTCCTAGACCTTCCAAAGCAGTTACAGAAAATAAATTTGACACGATGTCCCACTTCATTATAATGCATAATCACTGCTCTTCAGAAAAAAGAAACAGAAAGTTTACAGAAATAAATAAAAGCGGAAAATGCCACCCTTCCGAGAAACATCCACCATCAGCACATTTTCCCATGTATCTAATTTTCTATGCATGTGTTAAAATATACAAGCATATTTTATGCAAATGTGCATATTAAAGAAAAAACACACTCTACGTAATGATTTTTTCCAGTGCGATAACTTTACTGTCATCCTTCTAATTTTGAGATAACCTTTCCATCTTTCAGGTTTCAATTTTTGTATCTACGTCTTTTACCCACAGAGAATTGGTTTCGGTACAGAAATACTTTTCTTTCCCTTTAAAATTAAAAAAAAAAAAGAAGAAGAAGCATGACTCATTAAAAGTTTCATGTGATTCAGTGAACTTTTGAGTAGATGAGATAATGATCCATTGTTGCTTCTCTCCCACCCCCAAAACCCACCCCTCAGACACGACCAGAGTTTCCATTTTTCATGTAGATTTCCAGGCATTCTTTGCATGTACCATTAGTAAGATATTTATTTCCTTTTTGGGGCAAATTTGGCCAATAACTTATACCACAACTTGCTTTATCATATTTAAAACTTGAGAGTCATTTCATGTTACTAAAGTAATTTATATCATTTTCCTTAAAGTTGCATGATATTCCACCGTTTAAATGCACGCTCCACAATGCATGTAAACAGTACAGCTGTGGATTCATATTTAATTTGTTTCCATTTTTTTAAATTGCAAATAACGTTACAACCAATGTTCCAGTGCTCACTTTATTTTACACAAGTTATGGTGCATGCAGACTTAAATTCTTAAATTTAAAAACATTTTATAGAGACTTCCAGACTAGTTCTGGAAAGTTTGTATCAATCTGCATTCCCACCAACAGTGTAAGGCAGTAATCTTTATTCCTATCTCATTCCCCACATAGTGTATTTTAAAGCCTTAATTTTCCCAAATAATGAATGAGAAAAGCATCCAATTTTATTAATTTGCATTCCCATACTATCCTGTCTATGAGATTTTTCCTTTTCATATTTGTATAACTTATTTATATTTCAATTTATTTTTTAAATATTTTATTGATTTATTACTGTATCTTTTTAAAATTGTTTTAACTGGCAAGGGGAGGTAATTAAGTTTTATTTTGTTTTTAGAGGAGGGACTGGGGATTGAACCCAGGACCTGGTGCGTGCTAAGCATGCCCTTTAACATTTCATCTTCTTTAAATCGTGCTTTTAATTGTTTGAAGTTTTTATATTTGTTTTGCCTCTTGTTGAAGATTGAAATCCTTTCCCTGCTTTATTGAGGGCAAATACTGTCACCAGACTTTTACCACTCTTTAACTTTTATTTACAATTAATTTGACTTTCTCTGTCACCCAACTTCGCAGTTTCACAATGTGCTTAGGTGGTCCCATCAGCATGAGACACGAACACATCCCTACATACATCTATCCAGCATTCTCAAATTGTATAATTTAAGTTTAGATATTTCATCGCGTAGAACTGAGCCGGATGTGAGTCAGTGGTCACACACGGACCTGTGATCAGGGAAGGTTCATACTTCCGGTCCCCATGCCTTTACAATTCGGCACCCAGCAGACACTTTCTCTCCACCAGCTTCTCCAATGACCTACACATTGCCGAATCCAGTGGTTGTGCTTCGATTCTCCACATTCAACCTCATCGCAATGTTTGGTCCTGGCATCCGCCCCTTTTTCTGGCAACACCTTCTTCTCTTAGTATCTGGATCTCCACTCGTCTGATTCTCTGCATCTCCTTGGCCCAACCTCTATCTATATTTGAACGCCCAGGGCTCAGTGCTCGAGGACATTCTCTTCCTATGTGATTTCATCAAGCAAATGTCTCAGCCTTGGGCTGCCTAAAATTATATTTATTTTGCTCTCAGATTCAGATGGTATTTTTCTCTAAGCAAATGCATTTACCTCAAGCTGGACCACAACGTGGACTCTGGAGCCGGGCTGTCTGTGTTTGAATCCCTTTCCGCACCCCTGACCAACTGTGTAAACTTAGACCAGTTACTTAACATTTTTGTGCCTAAACTTCCTTCTCTGAAAAATGAGGATCATATGTTGCCACCCCATCAGGTTAAGAAGATTCAAAGAGGAAATATACCCAAAGAACTTGGACCCAAACCTGTGCCAAATATGTCAATCTTCTTATTATTTGATAATATTCTGCATTTGAATTAGCATTAGATGGTAGAGCACAGGGAGCTATATTCAATATCTTGTAATAACCTTTAATGAAAAAGAATATGAAAATGAATATATGTATGTATGTGCATGACGGAGACATTGCACTGTGCACCGGAAATGGACACATGGTAACTGACTACACTTCAATTAAAAAAAAAAAAAGAATTGGCATTAGATTAGACTCCATTCTGCATCTTGCTATTTTGTAACCTTTTCAAGACTTTCCACTCTGAAAAGGTTTAGGATCTTCACTCGGAGGACGGAAATTTTGCAAGGAGAGCATCAGAGATGAATCTTCTTTCTCTCTCCACACTCGGTTATCCCTTCAATCGGAGAGGCACATGTCTCCTCAGTTTTCAAAATGTTTCAACAAGCAATTCCCTGATTTTTTTGTGTTTTCGCTCATTCTCATGGCTCTTTCTACAGAACCCTTACTACGCAGAAATTGAAATTTCACCACCGATGTTCCACGTCACTCATCTCAATTTTCAGTTTCTGCCTCTTTGTCTTTTTTCAGGCTATGTTCCTGGATGTCTTTCAGCCGAGTCATCCAAATCACTAGATCGCCATCAACGCAAGGGCTGCCTTTGAATTGTATCCTTTTGACACTTGCAATTTTCTAAATAACTCAGGTTGCTTCTTCGCATATCATCAGGCTCATTTATCCTATAAAATAACACGCTTCAAGGGTACAAATCACGGTTTCATGAACGTCTTCTCTTTTCTGTTGTCAAAGGTGAGATGTACCAGACAATTAAGGAGATGACTTGATTCAGGCTATCAGAAGAGGGAGAATGTTCATTAAAAAGGACTGTCCCAGGAAAGGAAGAGGGGCTGGGGTTTTAAAAAAAGGCAGGTAAACAACTGGCTCTTAAGGAAGGACAGAGGCCCATCGTATATCAGAATATAACATGGTCCTTTGAGTTTAGCCATTTCCCAGAATCCAAATTCTCGGGGGATTTCTCAACCTTTGCAGCTTTCCAGGAGCAAGGGTGTCCACTAATACTCAACACTATCACTGCACTGTCTGTTTTTTGTTTTTCTCATCTAAAGGTTGAATTTAGCACCTTGCTCGAAAGCTATTGAGTTCTTTGCTTTATGTCCACGTGTGTATGCGTGTGAAATGTGAGGATGCTGATAACATTATGCATTCCAGCTGTTTTCATTCGTCACATAAGCCATCCCTGAGGCTACCACACTTTTTAACACAGATGATCCAGCAAGCTAGGGTTTACGAACCAATGCGTACATCACTTTTATTACCCACTTAGAGATTTCTTAACTTTGCCACGGTTCCTCTCGCTGAACCCATTCTGGGGTTTCTTTAACCGACGCCAGTGAACTCGCAGCCCAGTTGGTCATATAAATAGTGAAGAAAGCCATGCACAGAGCCTCGTCCACTGACATTCATCAAGTCATTTGCAGGAAGTCAGCTGTGCAACGAATGGTCTGGTTTGATTTCCAAATCATTTTAATCGGCAAATGAAGAGTACTTGGGGTTCCCGGGGATGCGTGCCTCATTCCATCACCCGCCTCTGTGGTCTCAGAATATGGGTTACAGACGTCTCCCAGTGAAGCCCATCTCATCACGGTCTTAAGGGACAGATTTGTCTAAAGCCACGGTGACCAGAAGCACACGCTGTGTTCATGTTCATCCATGGGTGTCTCAGTGATCAGTTTCTGGTCGTGAGTTTCAGAAATTAACACTGTTCCCACCGGTCCGCCGTCCATCTGAGAACCACCAGGGTCAGAACATCCACGTTTATTTTTAGTTGTGGCCGTCCGGCAATCCTGTTAAAAGCAACCTAAAGCCCCAAAGAAAATACAGAGAGGAGACTTGTTTGAAGGCATCGGAGGGGTATCGAAGCAACTGGTGTCGCAAAGCACGAAATCCCAGAGAATGGAGACCCCCTGGGAGGGGGGCAGACATTCCCTCAGACCATTTGCCAATTATAGCCCAACAGCAAAAAAAAAAAAAAAAAAAAAAAAAACTGAAATCCGTGCAGCAAACAAGTACAAGAATCAAAGAAACCTGAAAGGTTTTTATTGTTTGTTTGTTTTTAACAGTCTTTCACAACTCCAAAAGGAGAGAGAACAAGACCAAAGGCCAGAGACCAAAAGGGTTGGGAACTCAACACTAATCGCATAATCTCCTTCCCAAGTCTTTTACCGAATTCCAAAGCTTCCTAGAACGGAAGGGTTAGAAGCCAAACAAAAAATCGGACCTTCTTAAGATCTGAGAAAACATGGTTCAGCATTCAGGACCCAGCTCCTCTCTCTGAGAAAACAGAATCCTTAATCTCTCAGACCACTCGCCAGGGGATAAACCCCAGAAACCAGGGGTGGGGGACGTGGGAGGGTTACCAGTTAGCCCAGTCTTTATCTGAATGATGGTAATTCACTTCATCCCATCTGTTGTAAGAAAGCACCTTATAAATCTCTACAATTTTTCTAACACAATGCGTTGCATTTAGTGAAAGAAATTTTTAAGCCCTTCCAAGAAATAGGATCAAATGAACAAAAAAGATGTACAAAAATAAATTAAAGGTAGTCTAGTTTCTGCAGTTTTCAAACAAAGATTTTTAAAACCTGCGTAAGTAGATATTTAAAATAGAAGAAAATTCTAAATACATTAAATATATATATATAGCTAACAAGCTAATGGAGAGAAAATGCTATATAAAAAAAAACTTTTGATAATCCAGTAGAAAGAAAGAAGAACGAAAAAAAAGAAAGAAATATAAGTGGTTAGAATGGGAAATAAATATAAGAAGGGAAAAAACAAATATAATTACATTAAATGAAAATACCTGAATGTGTGCATTAAAAGACTCAGACTGTCATACTGGGGCAAAAATAAAGGGCTGCTTACAAGCGACTAAGTTTATAAAGATGAAAGTTTAAGTAAAAGTAAATTTAAAATAAAGAAAAAGCTACCATATAAAAATAACCAAAATAAAACTTACATTGTTCTAAATGAAATAAATATATGTATACATAAATGTCAATAAATATATGTGTGTGTGTATATAGAATGAGATGATAACGTAAAACTTGTAGAATGCAGCTAAGCATTTGCTTAGATCAAAGTTTATAATCTTTAATACAATATTAGAAACTGAGGAAGGCTATGAATTAACCAGCTAAGTAGCCATCTCAAGAAATTAGAAAAAACAATAAATTCAATCAAGTAAAAAAAAGTACAAAGGAGGGAATTTTACAGAATATTTTAAAAAGGAAAAAAAACACAATACATAAAATCTACAAAACTGAATCTGTTCTTGAATAAGACCCATCAAATTGATAATCTTAAATCTACAGAGTTAATGTGATCCCTATCAAGCTACCGAGGACTTTTTCACAGAAAAGAGAGCAAATAATCCTAAAATTTATGCGGCATCACAAAAGACTCAGAATGGCCAAAAGAGGTTCTTCTTTGAAGAAAAAGAACAAAGCTGGAGGCATAACCCTCCCAGACTTCAGACAACACTACAAAGCAATAGTAAATAAAACAGCATGCCATTAGCACAAAGACAGAAATACGAATTAACGCAGCAGAATAGAGAGCCCGGAAATAAAACTACACACCTATGGTCAATTCATCTTCAACAAAGGAGGCAAGAACACACAGTGGAGAAAAGACAGGTTCTTTGGCAAGTGGTGCCGGGAAAGCTGGGCAGGTGCATTTAAATCAGTGACGTTAGACCCCTCCCTCACACCGTACACAAAAATAAACTCAAAATGGCTTAAAGACTTAAACGTAAGACAAGACATTATAAACCTCCTAGAAGAAAACATAGGCAAAATATTCTCTAACACAAATCTTAGCATTTCCTTCTTGGTGAGTTCATTCCTCATTCTTGGTGGTTTTGATACCCAGCATCCAAGGCTCTCAGGTCCTTCTCATATTCCTCTCCTCACATGAGTTTGCTCTTCTCTGATCCTCAGTCATCCTTCCCGTGCTCACCTTTCTTTTTTTTGTTGTTGTTCTACAATTCCTCCTTAGCTTTACTTCCATGCACCTTACTCCATGAATGCCACCTCCTATTTTTCCAACAACTCCTAGTGCGTTAAACTCAACAGTCTTCCAACCCATAGGAACCACCATGGTACTGATTCTAACAACATTTTCCTCTGGCCATTACTCTTCTGAGGGGCCCACTGCCCTCGTCAACTGGCTTAAATTCCGTAGTCAATCATTACAGTCATCCTTTGTCATGATTGCTTGGCAAAACTACAACCCTGCTTAATCCAGCCATATGGATTTATATGCTGAATTTATATGCTCCCTTGAATTTATTATATGTTGAATGGCTGGAGAAGAGACAGCCAGAACTAAGTAGTTTTGCACTAAACTCATGATCATCAGCCTCAGTTATCATGCCATGAATCATTGATACAATTCCTCTCTTTTTTGCACGATACATGTGTTACGTTAAACATGTTAGATTTTTGTCACATGCATTTTTTTTTTTATCTACTGCTTTGGTGGCATGATTTTTCCTTTTTAGCCTGTTGATATGATGGATCCCCTTACTTGACTCTCAGATATCCAACCAGCATAGCACACCTGGGAGAAATCCCATTTTTCATGGTGCATAATATATTTTGTATCTTGTTGGATTCCATTTTTTTTAATATTTTCTTAAGAACCTTTGCATCTAAGTCCATGAGAGATATTGGTCTGTGGTTTCTTTTCTTATATTTTCCCTCTGATCTTGCTTGCCACCTGCTTTACCCATCAGATCCCTATCAGGTGAATTATATTTATTTTAAACTCCCACTCTGATCATTCCAACCTCCCTACCATAAATGAGTCCGGATGTTTGCTTGTCTTTTTAAATTGTGGGGGGTTTTTTTTTGGTTTTTTTGTTTTTTGCCTTTTAGTGTGCCTTGCAATTTTTTTCTTGATAGCCAGACTTAATATAATGGGCAAAAGGACTGCTGACAAAGAGCTTTTAGTGATGTGGTGGTGAGGCATGCATGGAAGGGAAGATGTCTATGTTGTATAATTATGTCTCATCTTTTAGTGAGTTTGTGCCTCTTGACCTTGACCTTGACCTTCACAAGGGCTTCTCAGGGTTTGCCCCCTTAGGTGGGACAGGATGGACAGGGTGGGCTGGACTTGGTTATTTTCTTTCCTCCAGGGCAAGTAGGTTCTAACAAAACCCCATCGGGTTAGGCTCTGGTTCGCCTGAGGGCAGGCTTTGTTAAGAATAGGATGCTCTGGCATATTTCAGCATGGCTCCTTCCGCTGTCTGCCGGAAGCACTGTAGGATTTTGCTCTGATATTCCCCTGAGAGCCTGGTCCAGCCCCTGGAGGCAAAACTCATAATACGAGTGGGTTCCCCTGCGGTTTTTAACTCTCCGACTTTTCCACACTGAGCCTCTAAGCAATTTATCAAAAAAAAAAAAAAAAAAAAGTTTAACACTGGTTCCTGTGACAATTTCTCCTTCTAGGTTTCAGCTCTGTAAGTGGTGGTTCTCTGGGTTTGCCTGTTTGTTCTTCCAATTTAGGGGAGGACGGTCTGCCCTGTGACCTCACTTCCCTTACGAATCTAAGACGAAGCACTGATTTTTCTGCTTGTTCAGCTTTTTACTTATTAGAACAGAGTGATAACTTCCAAACTCCTTAATGCCAGACAGGAAACTGGGCGGTCTACAGTTTTTTTTTTTTTGTTTTTGTTTTTGTTTTTCAGGCTTATTCCACTTTACCGAGAAAGAAGAAAAATACGAATCAAATATTAGTCTTATTATTTCTATACGGCAAGATCAATTCTTATGCAGATTAAAACTAAAAGGAGATTTTATTCCCCCTTAATGTCTTTTCTCAAGCCTTAGTTCATACTAAGACTTTATTTCC
Source organism: Camelus dromedarius (assembly GCF_036321535.1). Lineage (NCBI taxonomy): Eukaryota > Metazoa > Chordata > Mammalia > Artiodactyla > Camelidae > Camelus > Camelus dromedarius. The sequence goes on along the minus strand of NC_087470.1, from coordinate 13,982,142 downwards.
TGAGCCCTGTTACCACAGGTCAGCCCCACTCTTTTGAAAATAAGGACAGATGACTGCACTCTTGTATGTAGTTAATTACATTATACCCTCATTTTGCTCCAAAATTTTTACCAGGAGGACCAAATCAAGTATTCATGTACTCTATAACTGTATCCAGACACCAATTGTTTGTCCATCAGATAAATAAATGCACTTCTAATTAGATACAGAAAAGAGAAAACTGAAAATGCACCCCAATCTCTTTTGCATTTACTGAAAATTTCTTACGTCTATTTGGAACACATCATTGTTCTGCAAATGAACATCCACCTGTTGTACTTCGGGGAAGATGTGATCCTTTGTTCTTTAGCTCCGTTTTTTTCCCATTAGGCCATACAAAGAAAGGAAATGAGTTCTAGGCTATACCTTTGATTTATGGCATAGCTGAACACATTTACACAGAGAAAACTGCTATTTTAATTTTACACACTTCAATAAACACACATACATATGCTCAACCTTTAGATGGAGTCATAAAAGTGATGAACGGTGGGGATTCTGGAAATAGAGTGGAAACGTACATAAACGTTCCACTTTTAATAGTATTGTTCAGAATCCTATTATCCAAAATCAGGGCTAGGTTTCTGGTCTTCTTTTAAGCGCACATTTTTGAAGGTAGTCTTCCAAAACTGTTTACCTATTACGTTGTATTATCTTTTCCCCATTACAACATCTTCATGCTTATCGCGCTGGAACAACGTGCATGGGATTTAAAAATGCGTTAGTGGCCCTTCGATCCTGCATCAGGGCCTGTGACGTTTTTCCTTAGAGTCATAGGTTTGATGTTGCCATGACAAAGTTTTCAAAACAGATCAATTTTTTCCTAAATGCTTCACTTCAGAAAATTCTGTATCTTATTGTCAACAGGTTTTTTTTAAGGATATTATGACATCGTCTATCTCTCAGATTTAACATCTTACTGATTAAGCTAAGGCACAGATCTTGAATGGTAATATCCTTATCAACTCCCCCCACACCCCTCCCAGAGTACCAAGATATGTATCTAAGCATGAGACTCTGTAAGGTGCCCACTGGTGAAGGTCTTCTACATTTTAGGGTTATCAGTCTTTCTACGTTTTTTGACTCAGCGCTGTTTTCTTCTCTTATGTCTACAATTTCTGATTCTTTTCTACCTGATATGATCTTTCTACATCTACCACAGCTGTTGTGGTGTTCTTGTTCATTTGCTGAGTGACTGGTCTATTTGCTTAACATGTTTATTTCTTTATTTGTACAGACATGTTCCCCAATCTAAAATCTATTTATTATATTTGCCTTCCATTGCACCCAGCATGTTTCTAAATGCCTCCATTGCACTGGTTAGTTATTTGAAAATAACGTTCTCTCATTTTGGCTTGTTTTCTTTAAATTAGTGAAAAATCTGCTTGGCTATGGTATTTGGGGAATGTTCTGTCCATTGAAAACTCTGCGTATTTGCCCTGAAATCTCAGAAACGATGAATGGGAAGTGACTTCTGGAATAGAAACCAACGTACATGTCACCTTTCACTCCTACACATCACCTTGGAGAACGGCCAGCCTGGCTGCTGTGTAGACAGTGAACAGGAGGTCGATGGCAACTGTGTGAGTGTCAAAGTCCTCAAAGGAGGAGGAGATGCAGACTTGAGCTGTGGGTGTGGGGGTGAAACAGAATGACGTCTCTAGAATAATGCAGGGAGAATCGGCAAGACTTGGTGATGGACGGACCTAGGGCTGAAGGAGGAAAAAAATACGTGGAGAATCTGTTTGTTGGATTTTAACACTGGTTACCTTTTTCTAAAATGTTGGAAAGTGAAGGCAGAGCAGGTCAGTGAGAGATCAGGGGTTCGTTTCTGAGCATCTTATGCTGGAGCGCATGTTGCAGAACCAGTTGGATGTGTCAAGTCGAGAATAAGGTAGAAGCTTCAAGATTTCAAAAATAATTCAGGCAGGACTCATAAAGCTGGAAGTCATTGGTATATAGGTGACTCAATAATGAAAAATAATTGCTAAAAATGATTGATGACTAAGTCGCTGGGTTAAGTGTTTCTCATGTGTCATCCCAACGAATAGTCACAACACCCTTTATGCTAAATATTATCAACTCCATTTTATAGGTGATAAATCTGAGATGCAAGGGTTTTAAGCAACCTGCTAAACAAAGATCATAAAAACAGAATTCAAAATCTTGCTTTCTTCCTAAAGACTCTACACGCATAACCACTATGTTATATTCATGACAGATCATGAAAAGGAAAAAAAATATAGCCCAAGATGTAATGCTAAGTAACTTGGCATTTAAAGATAGGTAAATAAAAATAATGGGTAAAGACGACTAAGAATTTCTGATTAGAAATGTAAGCAGAAAACCAGAGTATCATGTAAACCAAGGGGGGAAAAGAATTAAGAACGTTCTTGACGGTCGAGTGTGGACGCGCACGTAGAAGCCAGGATGAAACGGACGAGAGCCAAGAAGGTGGAGTGTGGAGTGTCCCACCCACGGGGACACATCTTTTCCTCCAAACAACAACAACAATAATAATAATAGAACCAAACAACAACAACAACAACAAAAACCCTACTCATGCTTAATAATAAGAACAGAACAGAAATGCAAACCCCAGTGCTAAAGCTGTGAGCGTTTTGGTTTCTCAGCCGAGGGGACCAAAAATATCCATCTGGGATGGTGATAAAAATGAGGAACAAGACTGGAAACCAATGAAAAAGAATGTGACAATGAAGGTATGTATGTTCACATGTAACTGAAAAATTGACACAACACTGTAAACTGACTATAACTCAATTTTTAAAAATGGTTAAAAAAAACCAATATCTTTTAGAAACTTATGGTGAAAAAGAATATGAAAATGAATATATGTATGTTCATGTATGACTGGAGCATTGTGCTGTGCACCAGACATTGCACGACCTTGTAAACCGACTGCACTTCAATAAAAATATATATGAAAAAATTGGTTAAAACAACAAACAACAGAATAGGTCTGTAAACCACAAGAAAAAAATGTTTATTGGAATTTAATGCTGAGAAAGGCCACTGACAGGATGAATCTTTGAAACTTGAATGCATTTCAAGTGAAATTCACTTTATGAAACAGTGTGACTTTCAAATAAGTAAACTTTGGGTGAGATAAATGAAGACATGATGCCCATTAAAATAAAACACAATTTTGTAATGCAAAAATAGACATGTGAAATAAGTTAGCAAAAAAAAAAAAACCTGTTGGGCTCTCTATGATATATATAAATATATATATGTGTATATATACTCATATAATTAGACTTACTATTTTTAAGATAAAGAATATTACATTTACTAATTCATTTCACCTGCATAACAGTTCATAAGGCAAGCTTTTATTATTTCATTTAAAAGACCAGGAATCTGAGGAATGAGCATGGTCAGTGAGTTGCCCAAGGTCACACGGTGGCAAGGTCGCATTTGTACCCACACTTGCATGATCCATGCTGTTGCAATTCCTCTGTTATTTTTCTCTCGTTTCTCCATGGTTCCCCTCCTTAATTTCCCGACTGTCTCCACCCTCTATTTATTAATTATGTTACCTACCCAAGTTTGTGTTTATTATCGCCTGATTAATTCATCAAGGAACGCAAGTAGCGTTAATTTCCAATCTATTATGTTTCCCTGAAATTCTTCGTATAGTGTAAGTTTTTAATTTATGTGTTTTATAATGTTACATAAGTAAATGGTTATTGATGGTTTTGTAGAGGGTTAAAAGTATCAAAAAAAAAAAGAGAAAAACAGAATGATCCATTTCAAATATCCCAAAATTATTTGTCTTCTGTGAAATGATCAGCCTTCAGAGGTTTTACGTATTCCTTCCAGACCCCTTCCGCACTGTATATTTCTTTGCTGTGTATTTGCACATACACGTGCCTCTATATAAAGACATTTTAAAAATATATTTCTCTTTATTTTTTTGCCAATGAAAAGTGTATGCAAGGGCTCATTTCATGTTAGAACTACTAAACATATGTCACGCTTTTAAATTGCGGTGTCTCACAATATAGACTCTGTGTCTGGACGTTTACTTACATACCAACAACGCTGGTTCTTTTTTTTTTTTTTTTTTTTTGGTCTTACTAATCCACAGAAGTTCTGAATATATTCTGCATGTTAACGTTGACTAAAATAAGCTATAATTTCCTTCTCTTCTATCCCAACTTTTTGATTCGTTAATAACATATTTTTCTATTGAAATGTCAATTGTCTTACGACTTCTGAGCTTTGTCATGTTTAAAATAAGTCCTCAAGGCTGGATCTACATTCTGATGCATTTTCTTATAATATTAAGTGGGGAGGGTATAGCTCAAACTGGTAGAGCACATGCTTAGTATGTATTGAGGTCCTGGGTTCAATCCCCAGCACCTCCTCTAAAAAAAAAAGTAAATGAATAAATCTACTTACTTCCCTCCCCCCCAAAAAAACATTAAGGTCCTTTATATTTTATATATATATATATTTTTTTTTTTAATGTGGCTTAATATTATAAAAGACTAACAGGTAACTGGGCAAATGAGAAGCTGAGGGCATGTGTTCTAAAATGATGGAAGAAAAGCCAATGAAACAGCCCCTGGAAAATAGATTTACGATCTGTCATGTCTGCGAAGTGATGGCTGTGTGAAATGTTGGGGTTTCTCTAGCTTGATTTCAATTCCCACATGCAATCTGCGAGGCAATTTGACATGCTAGCAGAGTCTGAATGACGAGGCAGTATCTGCATTCCTTTATGCCTCTTTCCAAAATGCTGCCTTCCAATGGTGTCAGTGGGAAGAATGTGTGATTTTTTTCCGTACAGTGGATATTCCCAGTTGTAGAGTGTTGATCCGTGACAAAATGTGAGGGTCAGTCCTTCAGAAATCCCTGGGCCTCCTGACAATGTGTCATTACCACGAGAGCCAAGTCTAGGTTCAAATGCTCGGATTTATTATTTAACTGCTCCTGCTGGGGCAAAGACAGAAATAACTGAAAAAAGGTCTGAGCTGGCCCTCAAGAAGAGAGCTGTGAGTAATAATATTGCATTTGTTATTTCCAAACGATTAAAAATGCATGTGGAATCAATAAGAAATACGTTAGTCTTATCAGGGACAATTATTTTCAGTGGCAAGAGAAAAGAGATTAAAACTGTAAATTCAAAGCAATTAAGCAAATTTCCTGTAATCTTAAATTTGAGTCGCAATATTGATACAAACTCAATTTTTTTTTCCAAAGTAATACATTTATCTAATCCTATGTCCTGAAAAAACTTAGAGGAAATGACAGCCCTCTAGCAATGAACACCCCATGTGTGGTCTTCAAACACCAGCCCCAATAAAAAGAGATCTTGGGGTGACATCACGGTAGCATGAGTTACTCCTTTTTTTTTCCTCTCCCCTTCGATTTACAAATAGTTGGACATCCATAACAAAACAAAAGCAGCCCACCACATCACCCAAGAGATCCATCCATGTGTGCAAATGAAAGAGGGTGGACTGGACATCAGAGAAGGCTGCTCAGTGAGGGGAGCGGCAGGGGAGGTGATGGCAGGGTTGTTGGCCAGAGGTGCTGGGTCGGGCAGCGGGACAGCACAATCTCTCTGACAGAGGAGGTGAGGGGAGGAGGCGGTGAGTAGGGATCTGTCCATCCGCGTGTCTGCAGCTACAGAGACCTGCTCTCTCTGAGGACAGACTCAGTGATGGGGCAGGGAAAGTAGAAGGAAGTAGGCAGACAAACAGATCTGAACAAAGGCTCTCCTCTGTCTTTCCTGGATTCTGGCCCACAGACCTCTGAGATTCTTCACTTGAGGACCCCTACCAGCCACGGGACCCCCCAAAGCCCCAAGTGCTAAGCACACACACACACACACACACACACATGCCACTACCCTTTTCTCCTTTTGCCACCTTTTATTTTTGACACATGCTCCAACCTTAAGCAAAGACAAGCCAGCTCCTGTGAGAAAAACCAAAAACTTATGGATAGTACAGCCTTCTGGAAAACAAAAAGAGAATTCCTAATTACCAGCCTTTTGAATCGTTAGAATGAAGTAAAGCGATATTATCTAAATAAGAAAGGGCTTTGCTACATCAGATGCAGGGGCATAGGAAAACCATGGTATCCCCAAAATAAAAAGGCAGTTTCCCAGCAAGCAAACGCAAAGGCATGGAATACTGTACCTGAACTGATACAAATTCCAAACTAGCTGTTATGATGGAATTCAGTGAGCTCCAGGAAAACACACGAAGTTCACTACAAAGATACCAGGAAGAAAAATTAATGAAGACAAGCAGTACTTTACCAAAGAGACTTGAAATTCTAAAAAAAGAGCCACAGATGAATAGCAGAGCTGAGGAACTCAGTAAATGAGATGAAGAACACATTAGAATGCTTGGAGAAAATCAGATCAGATGGAAGAGAGAATTAGCGAGCTGTGAGATAGAATCTAGAATGATTCAGATAGAAGAAGAGAGAATTAAGATTTTTCCAAGGCGAAGAAATTCTGCAAAAAAAAAAATTAGAAAAGCCAAAATAAGAATAATGGGTGTTTCAGAAGTGGGAAGGAGGTACAAAAGAGCAGAGAGTTTACTTGAAGAATTAATAACTGAGAACTTCTCAAACCTGGGAAAGAATCTGGACATACAAGTCCATGAAGCCAAAAGAAAACCTTATTATCTCAATGCAAAAGACCTTCTCCAAGGCATATTTTATTAAAAATGTCAAAAGTCCATGATAAAGAAATAATTTGAGAGGCAGCCAAGGGGAAAAAAATACAGGATGTTAAAGGGAACCCCCATTCAGACTATTAGCAGGTTTCTTAGGAGAAATTCTACACGCCAGGAAGGAGTGGAATGACATATTCAAAGTATTGCAAGATAAAAACTGCCAGCCGAGAATACTGTATCCAGAAAAGTTACCCTTCAGACATGAAAAAGATAGAAAAGCTTTCGCAGACAAACAAAAGCTGACAGAGTTCATTCTCACTAGACCTACTTTACAGGAAAAGTTGAAAGAAATTCTTCAAGATGAAACATGATCAAGGTGATAAACAGAATTAGAAGACTATCACTTTTTTTGGAATGGCATATTAAACTCTTAGCTGGGGCATAAAGGTTGAAGGGAAAAGAGCATTAATTATAACTATAATTAATCATAATTGCAATCAGACTACAATTTGGTAATGAAATCAGAGCCTAAAAAGAGATAACCTTGTGATGTCAAACACATAAAAGGGGAGGAATAAAATGATGGAAGTTTCATAGGTGAATGACGACAAGTTGCTACTGGCTAATTTTACCCATGAGATGTTCTATGTAAAATTCTTGAAAACAGCAAATCAAAAATCAAGAGCAGAGATACAAAACTTAAAAAAAGGGAAACACTTTGGAAAAGGCACCAACTCACGGAGGTACATGGAAACAGAAGGAAAAAGAAACAGCAGACAGCCAAAATAACAAGAAGGCGAAAGATAAATTAGCAGTCAACAATCACTGTCAAAAATCTGTCAAGAATCACTCTAAATGTAAATGGATTGAACTCACCAATCAAAAGGCATAGAGTGGCTGCGTGGATTTTGAAAAACAAGACCCAACTACATGCTGCTTACGGGAGACTCGTTTCAGCTCTAAAGACGCACACAGGCTCATAGTGAAAGGATGGAAGGTGATATCTCAAGCAAGTGGAAACCAAAAGAAAGCAGGCACAGACTTCAAGCCAAAAGAGGGTCAAGAGACAAAGAAGGTTGTTATGGAATGATCAAGGCGTCAGAACGGCAAGCGTATATAACAAACATAGACATATATGCACCCAACACTCAAGCACCAAAATACGGCAACGCTGTTTAAAAGCAAAACTTGCAATGAGTAATTATATAAGCCAAGGAGGTGTTATGCACAGGAGGTTGAATACAGACAATCGTATCGTATTGAATATAGACAATCATGTTATAATATCACAGTGTGTAATATGACAAATATTGCTATGTCGGCATTTATATTACAACGGATAAATGTATCAAAGTAGCATGCTGCACACCTTGCACTTACACAATGTTACATGTCAAATGTATCCAATTAAAAAAAAGTTTCATAGATCTTGTTGGAGGAGAAGCACTGAGTGAACACATTTTAGGGTGTTATTTTTTCCCGATGTAGCTCAACTACTATACATTTGATTGTAGGTCTTTTGAGACGAACAAAAATAAAAGAACCCCAAGGCAGAAATTTCCCCTCATCCCCCCCACCCCAAAAAAGAGATCTTGGGAAACTGTTTGATTCTAAGACTGAGCAAGAAATATACAAGACAATGGCAAAGCAAGGAAGGGATAAAATTAAATCCCATCAAAAAAGACACAGGAGACTTCCATTTTCCAGTCCAGCGTGGAAAGGGCTTTGTCACAACAGGGAAAAGCTGAACAAACTGAAAATCTGCAGCTCTCCTTAGATCCATCAGAGAATTGAGCTTTCGGGACAAATGGCCGCTCTGAAAGCTGGAGAGGCAGGTGGATACTGAGAAGCTCAGCTTCCTGGCAGCAGGCGTCGGTTGATGGAGGCAGCCCTGGTGGGGACTCACGTGTAACAGAGGCGGTGCTGGGAGGCTCAGTGTGCACCAGCCTCCGGGACTCACACTTTTGTGGGTTTTGACACCAGGAGCCCTCCCAGCTTCTCAGGGTGATGGTGGCACCAAGATCCCCTGTACCTGCGCATCCAAAAAGATAAATTGGAGAATGAATACTTGAAATGTGCCCAGAGCACTCTGTTCTCCTAAACCAACGCCTGCCCTCAAAAGGAGCTCCTTTCCCGGAGCCAATGAATAGATTATGTATGTTCATATATGACTGAAAAATTGTGCTCTACACCGGAAATTGGCACAACATTGTAAACTGGCTATAACTCAATAAAATAAAAATTTTTTTTTAATGTTAATAGTTTATTTGAGCAAAACTCGATTTGAATGGGGCAGAACCAAACCGGAAATGGTTAAGAGATGGAGAGGAGGCTTTGAAAGAGAAAAGACGGGAGCTACGTAATGAAATTAATCACTGGCGATGGCTTAGAGCCTCGTGGGCTGTTTGTGATCGTAATTATTCCATTTCTCAGTCTACAGCAAAGTGGCAGCTTGGACTAATGTCCTGGGTTAGATCGTAAGTTGGAACCAACAGCATTTCAGCCCTGACTCGGCAGTGTGACTCGGGTTAAATATCACGGCCTGCGTAAGAGTCGATTTTCTCATTTGTAATGAGAATACGATGCCAATTCCTTAATGGGATTTTTATTAGTTCCCTCTGGCTGCTATAAAAAAAAAAAAAATTGCTACAAACTCTGTGGCTTAAAACAACACGAATGCATCATCTTATAGTCATTCTCAAGGTCAGAAGTTCAAAATGGGTCTCAAATGGCTAAAAAGCCGGGCGTCTGCAGGGCTGTGTTCCCTCTGGCTGAGGAGGGGAACTCAGTTCTTTGTTCCAGCTTCCGGATGCTGCGCACACTCCTTGGCTGGTGGCCCCTTTCTCTGTCTTCAGAGCCAGGATCGGCTGGTCCAGACTCACTGCCTCACTCTGGCACTGACTGGCCTCCCTCCCTCTTTCATTTACAAGGACCCTTGAGACCCCACTGGATCCACCCAGATAATTCAGCGTAATCTCCCCATCGCAGCATCCTCCACGTGGTCTCATCTACAAGTTCCCTTTTGCCATGGAACCCAACATAAACCCTGGAATCAGAATGTGAACCACTTGGAAGTCATTCTGTTCCACCTACTTTAATATTGTCCGGCAGCTTATAAAGAGAAGGGGTGTAAAAAACGATTAAAATAATGCTATGACAAAATGATCCCATTTTTTCTTATCCTCCTCCTCTCCCTCCCCCTCCCCTCCTCCTTCACCTCCTCCCCCTCCTCCTTTTTATGAGACTATATATTTTTAATTGCTTTTTTTTTTTTTGCATCTTTCCCTTAAGGACCTAATCTTATTCTTATTTACTGCATTTTTTTTTCTCCTTCTCCTATTATTTTCCACGCTCTAGCTGTCAATATTTACTTCCGCATCCTTGAGTCTTACACACAGTCATCCTGTCCGGCAGTCAGTCCGTGCCTGCCGCCCCCTCATGGCTGACTGTTTCCAGCTACATCCTCACATCATCTGCACACTTTCTATTCGCCTTTGCTTTGTCACCTCTTAGGATGTACCATTTATGAACCATCTTCTCAAATGCTCTGACTAGTACGTTACCTCCAGTTTTTCTCTTTCTGAGAAATTTGACACTTTATATGCTTGTGTGCAAAACTCTGGATAACTCTTTTTTTTTTTCTGTTTTAAGGGGAATGTTTCATGGTAGGTTTTCACAGTCCTAAGTTTTTCCCACATATTCGAAGAACTGGGTTTTTTTTTTAATATTTTTTAATATTCGATTGAAGTGTAGTTGATTTACAATATTTCTTTTTTATTTTTTAAGGGCTTGAACGCAGGACCTTGTGTGTTCTCTACCACTGAGCCGTACCCACCCCTGTAAAGAACTTTATCAAGCATCTAGTCCTCAGGATCAGCATAGACAGCTAATGTAATAACCCAGTACACAAAATGATATTAATGCAGAATTGAATTGTAGATGTGCATACAATATGGTGTGAAATAAAGCGGAGACGGGCAATTGCTTAAGGCATCTGATCCGCCTCAGATGCCAGAGTGGATTGTCTGAAGTTGAAAATGCGTGTCTCTGAGGCAAGGATTTTCCTGATGAATACTCTTTGGCATTCAATTCATTAAACAATATACTTTGAATCACTTAATTTAATCCTGCTTTCATGGATGTGAAAGGAAGGGGGTTCCATGCACCGAATTAACTGTGTCCCCTTTTACTAATTATTAACAGTAATAGTAATAATTGAGATATGCTAGATCTAAATATATTCCGTAAAGATGTGCTAACTACAGAATTGCTTTAAATGACCAATAAGATATTCTGTTGTACTAAACACAGTCAATGTCTGAATAATGCCAAGAATCCAGAAGTCAACGTCCAGCGATTTTTCAATAATTGGTTAAGTATTTGACAATATCTAGTTAACATACTGACATTTTCCCATTTTATCTTAGTACTTGTCATCACAGAAACACACTTTCCAGAAAATTTAAAAAAAAGTTTGCCCTTTTCTATTGGCCATTTGCAGCCTGGACAGTTTTCCACCCAGAAAGAAGATGATAGTTAACTTTATGATAATGTGCATTTTCTTGGCAAAGACAGGGGTCATCAGCTGTCCATTAACAGTATAAGAATGTCACCAATAGTCAAAAATTACATATATGATTTACATAAGATTATAAGCGAATAAAATTAGGATAAAACTAATCTTGGTTGACCAGAACCCAATAAGATCACTGCTGTTTATTTCCAACGCCCTGAATTCAATTTCCGTGCCCTGGACCAAAAATAAATTTTAGCAAAGTGATGCTAAATTTCAGATGATATACGTGAAATTTGATTCTCATGGATTGGGGCTTCCTTCACACGAGGCTGAGCTAGCCAAGACTGGGCCATACAAAATGTATTTACAACAGCCATCTATGGTTCTAATGTCTAATTCATTGTAAAGTACAATGAAATTGGAATTCCAGCTATAAAACTTGACTTAGGTGAACACATCCAGCTGAACCTCAGGACACGTGGCTTGCCAAAATGTGAGAAAATACTAGCTTATGAAACACTGAGGTCTACTCAGAAGAGCTAGAAAATGTGGAGAAAATTAGGTGCTCTGAGTCACAGAAGAGGAAAAGGTGAACTGAAAAAATAAGTAAATAAAACAAAATAAAATATTGTAAATTATTACTGCAATTTGGTTATTTTACTTTATTTTTTTTACATATTTTTGGATGAAATATCTACTAAAATATGCAAAATATTCTAGGGTTTGTTAACTTTGTATCTTATATAAAGAATGTGGGGAGGGTGTAGTCCAAGTGGTAGAGCGCATGCTTAGCATGCACGAGGTCCTGGGTTCAATCCCCAGCACCTCCTCTATAAAATAAATAAACCTAGTTACCTCCCTCCAAAAATAAATTAATAAAATTTTTTTAAAAGAAAGTTATTTAAAAAAAAAGAATGTTTTATTCTAACAAATTCAATTGACTTCATTGATTTAATTTCACTACGTAACAGTCTGAAGACAGCCAAATGAATGGATTGACTTAAAAAGAGTTTTATAAATTAAAGAACAATTAATAGACGCAAAATCGAGCAATTGGTTAATTCGTGGAAAGTAACTATTTAGGTGCATGAATTGTGAAACCTGTAAGAGAGTTGTCTTGGTCATCAGAAATGAAATTTTCTGGTGTCTATGAAACCCTAGGAGGAAAGCCATTATCCAAATCTTTCCAATCTTATTTAGTAAACCAAAGATTGCATTCCCTTCCTAGTCCATTTAATTTGTATTTTTAAGAAACCTATTTATAGAGGGACGCTGAAGTGCATGCGAAAATCAATACTGTACCAAGGTTGGTGTTTTTCAGCAATTTCCCTCACTGATGATTTATAAGGTGCCAGAAGCACTAATGGAAAACTTAACTCTCTAATTATCTCCATTTTAATTACAGGCAAGTCTTACGCAAATTAAATAATGCCTCTGGAAAGTTTGGAGACATATTCCAAACTAAATTATGGTGTCAGGGAGTTCGTTCCAGTCAGTCTAGAATGGAGCAGAGACTGTGAAAAAAAATAATTACTAAATTGAATGACACTTCACATCTAAGTCGTTATAAGCATGGTGTCTCACAGAACGTACCAAAAATGTGGCGTAAAATAAAATTTCAGGTTGAAAAACATACTAAAGGATGTTAAAGGATTCAAACACACAGCTTTAAATTGTTTTAATGAGAAGAAATATGTTCAAATACGATAAAACGATCATTTCTCACATCTGAGCAAATATAATGTCAATATTTAAACTAAATAACAGGGTAGCATCATTCAAAAAAGCCATAGCAGCAATATAAGAGTGGACATAGCGTATCAACTTGCAAAACTACATAAATTAAACGTGACATCACCCTTATGTGTTTTACAATTATCAGGATGAATTCATAGTCAAAAAAAAAAATTCTGAAGGTGGAGAAAATGGATTTGATTCTGAACTCACTCCTCTCAATAAAATACTAAATACAACAGTATTTTTTTGAGCAGTAAAAACCTGAATTATCCAACTTTTACTATTTCCTGATAATTCATTCCTGTGGCATCGTTAGTTTAGAAATAAAAGGAGATGATGATTAAGGTACGCTACTGGCTTAGCCCAATGTAGTCTGATCTGTTTTCGGAAATTGAGTGGGTAGTTATAACTAAGAGGGAAAAAAAAAAAGATGTGGTTAAACAGAGGAAAGAGAGAGACATCCATGGGGATACCTCCCCTGACTCTTGCTGCTTGTCCATGTGAGCATCCATGTCCTGGAAAGAAAAAGGGCCACTTCGTGGGCAGGAAGAGGTGTATGTCATCCTTACAGCAGCCTTTGGCGACTTTCACTCTATTCTTTTATTTCTCAGTTGCACCAAAGACTTTCAGACTGGTAATAAGAAAACATGGGTGATGATGGCGATTGTGGTAACAACAATATAAAATTCCCTAAACATTGTCTTGTAAAGTAGAGGGTACTTAACAACTTTAAAAAAAAAATTCGTATTAATGTATGATTGCAGCGTGTGAGCTGGTATGTCTCCATTAAGTCGTATTTAAACTCAATAAGGTTAAAATTTTTTTTTTACACTCCCAATATCTTTACCAAATCAAATCCTACTGGTCCTCAAAATTTATTTTTTTATTGAGTTATAGTCAGTTTACAATGTTGTGTCAATGGCCAGTGCAGAGCACAATTTTTCAGTTATACATGAACATACATGTATTTATTGTCGATTCTTTTTCACCATAAGCTACCACAAGATCTTGTATATATTTCCCTGTGCTCTACAGGATAATTTTGTTTATCTATTCTACATATGGCTGTCAGTATCTACAGATTTCAAACTCCCAAACTGTTCCTTCCCACTCTTCTCCCCCTTGGCAACCACAAGTTTGTATTCTATGTCTATGAGTCTGTTTCTGTTTTGTATTTATGTTCCTTTTTTTTTTTAAGATTCCACATATGAGCAATATCATATGGTATTTTTCTTTCTCTTTCTGGGTTACTTCACTTAGAATGACATTCTCCAGGGACATCCATGTTGCTGCAAATGGCTTTATGTTGTCAGTTTTTATAGCTGAGTAGTATTCCGTTATATAAATATACCACCTCCTCTTTATCCAGTCACCTGTTGATGGACATTTAGGCTGTTTCCATGTTTTGGCTATTGTAAATAGTGCTGCTATGAACATTGGGGTGCAGGTGTCATCCTGAAGTAGGGTTCCCTCTGGATATGTGCCCAGGAGTGGGATTCCTGGGTCATATGGTAAGTCTATTCCTAGTCTTGTGAGGAATCTCCATAAAAGGCACACTGTTAGGACGTGGTAAAACCTGGTAACACTCAACCATCAAATGCCAATCCTGACACACATTTCATTATCTCACGACTGCCTTCCCTTCCTGTTTTGATTGTACCACGAAGTAACTACTTGATCAAGCTCACAGCAGCCACTACACTGCCCTGGGTGCTGGGTCATACCACAAACATATATTCATTTGATAAGAATCTACCAAGCTGCCTCCTACAGCATCTGTACCATTTTGTATTCCTACAACCAATTGACAAGAGTCCTTCCAATTGTTCAGCATCCTCACTAGCAATTAATACTTTCATTACTTTTTAAAAATTTTTAACCATTCTAGTAGGCTTGTGGTGTGTCTCATTGTGGGTTAGTTTAAATTTCCCTGATGAATAAGGATGTTGAACATCTTTTAATATACTAAATTTCTATTTGTCTATCTTTGGGAAAGTGTCTGTTTAAATCATTTTTTCCAGTTTAAAAATTGAATTATTTTAATTGTTTTGTTTTGTTTTGAGTTTTGCGAGTTCCATATTTATTCTGGATGCAAGTCCTTTGTCAGAAATTTGATTTGCAAATGTTTTCTCTTAATCTGAAATTTGTCTTTTCATTCTCTTAACACTGTCTTTAGCAGATAATTTTTTTTTGACTTTGACAAAGTCTAACTTAACCCTTTTTCCCTTCTGTGGGCTGTACCTCTGGCATAGTATCCAAAATGTCTTTGCCTATCTCAAGGTCACTTGGATTTTTCTTCTATGATTTCTTCAAGAAGTACTCTTGTTTTACACTTTATGTTTAGCTGTATGATTTATTTTTACTTAATTTTTGTATAAGGTGCGAGGTTTTGATTGTGGTTCCTTCTTTCTTTCTTTCTTTCTCTCTTTTTTTTTTTTTTTTTGCATAAGGATGTAAGATTGTTCAACTCCAGAACTATCTTTTTTTTCTACCAAATTATCTTTGTAATTTTCATCAAAAATCAGTGGATTAAATTTACATTAATCTGGCTCTACATTTCTCATTCTGTTCCATTGACTGTCTATTCTTTCATCAAAACTACACTTTTTGATTATGGTAACTTTATAGTAAATTTTGAATCACGTAGTGTTTTTCCTCAAACTTTGTTCTTTTTCAAAATTGCTTTGACTCCTCCTACCTTCCCATATAGCCCCCTTCCTTTTTGAATACATTAAAGTCTCTCCTCTCTACCAGCCCTTCTTCTCCTGCTAAGCACAAGGTTTAGATTTGACTTATGTAAAAGGTGACTGTCACTGGGAGGTTTAATAAATGGAGGTGTGGTGATCCTCAGCCTCTGACTCATGAACCTGCCTCTTCACCTTTTCCTAGTGCAGTTCTTTTAAAAGGCAACATCTTCTTTTCAATGGTGAATTTGCACTGCTGTTTTTCGTAACAACTTTGAACAAAAGCCAAGGTGGTTGATTGCTGGGGAAAGACGAGATGGCAAGTCCTTGTCCTACCCTTCTGGGTCAGTCCTTCTAAGAGATGGCGTGTTGACCTATGCTATGTGTCAGGCTGCCAAGGAACCCCTCATCACTCCTGCAAACACTCTACTTCCCTAAGAGTTACCTTTTTCTTAAATACTGTTTTACAGTGGCTCAGCAAATGATAGAGTAGCCATTGTTTCAAGGAAAAGATCTAGGGTAGGTCGTCAACACCAAGAAATGAATGAACCGTTAAAAATGGGTTATTGTTGTGCAAATTACATTAAAGGAGAGAGTGAACAGAAAGTACTACAGAGAATATTTGGTGGAAAACTGTAATTTTCCTGTGTAAGAACACCCCGTATGTTTGAAGATTCCCATCCCCCCCAAATCTGCTGGCTTTATAAAATGACTTTCTGAAAACATATCTAAAAATGTATCTGACAAAGAACCCCAGAAAACTGACATACAAATATGAGAAGACAAATAGGTTATACATGCATAATTTTGAAGAAAAAAAATTGTAAACAATTCATGCCAAGTCCAGTCATTGTTATTCAAGTATTAAATAGCCCCCCCTCCAAAAAAAAAATCTCATATTGGCAACAAGTTACCCATCCAGCCAAAAGAAAAAATTTATGTAAAAGACGACTTTAGTTAAATGCCATGTGATGGAAAAATGTAAGCTTTTGACAGTCATAACTAGTGAATATCAAAATAGCAGGAAATCGTATAGAAGGAATAGGCAATAAACATTCCAGGTATTTACAGAGCTTTATTAATATTGTTTCCACAATATATAGTTATAAATGGGATCTAAACATTATTAATTAATGTTGAAGGAGAAGAAATGGGTTATGAAATAGTAGCGTGTATGTAAACAGAATCAAAAAATACTGAACTGTGTGCTTAAGATCATGGAGGTCAGAAAATGGCAAAAAGTGCTAATTTCATCATCTCAATTTTGAAAGGGAGTAAATTGGTATCATTTTGTATTAAAAAAATTAAAGGGAACTACTGGAACAATTTTAAAATGAGGCAAATAACCCAAGTTCCTAGATGTTTTAAATTTAAGAAAAATTTGCCTTCGTAGAAAAAAAATACGCAGTCGATAAAACAGAAAATTGTTTTTTAATCAAGAAGGAAAGAAATGAGCTACATATCACACTCAGGAACTTAGAAAGGTCAATGTGAACATGTAGAAGAAAAGAATAATAGAGATAAAAGAAGAAAATTATTAAAAAAAAAACAGGTGTTAAAGGTAATCAAACAAAAAACCCTGAGATCTCATTTTCCAAAATGAAATAAAATAGTAAAATGTAAAATATCGAATCTCTAGCTAGTCTGATAAAGAAAAAAGAAGAAATAAATCAGATGAAAAAGGAGATATGACAATTAGGAGTTATATATGCATATACAGATATAGAGGGAAAATATATAATGAATAATAAGGATATAATAAATGAAAGATAATAAATAATAAATTAGGGAATCTCTATGCATTCCTGGTTTTCTCTGGAAATATAAAGCCCCAAATTGAGTCAACCAGAAGTAATTACGAGCAAACCAATAACTATGTATAGACCAAGCTGTTAAGAATCATATCTTAGGGGGGAGGGTATAGCTTAAGTGGTAGAGCACATGCTTAGCATGCAAAAGGTCCTGGGTTCAATCCCCAGTACCTCCTCCAAAAAATAAATAACTAAACCTAATTACCTCCCCTCCAAAAAAATTTTTTAAAACTTAAAAAAAAATCATATTTTAGAAAGAAATTGCTTACATGGGAAATTAGTTACATGTTATTTAAAACAATCAATAAAAAGATAGTTTTCATTTCATGAAAACCACCCCAAACGTATAAAAAGTGGAAATATTTCTAATTTGTTTCATAAAAGTCTCATTTTTCAATCTTTGAAAGAAAAAAGAATACCAACCTCAGGAATTAAAGGGAGAAAAACATCTGAAAAAAATATTACAAAGAACAGCCATGTGATCAGCTCAGGAGCTGTCAAAGGTGTGTGACAGGATTCACAACCATCCTTGATTTAGAAAAGAGAAAATAATCATGATAGAATATTTCAATAACATGACAATAATCATGTCAGAAAACCCATCAAACAATATCTAAAGCAGGAACAATAATTAACCATTATAATGTTAACATTCACTGGGAAGTCTTTGCTATTCCAATAGAACTGCTCAAAACTATACACAATATTCAAAAGTAAGAAGATAAGCAATCATTGTTGCAAGAGAACCCTCAAGAGAATAAAATGAAAATTTACTAATAATCTAATAAACAGATCAGTTTGGTGCACTTTTGTGTGGAAACACTAAAGACCCCTAAGAGCCAAAATGGTCTTGAGAAAGAACAGAGCTGGAGGAATCATGCTCCCTGACTTCAGACTATACTACAAAGCTACTGTAATCAAAACAGCATGGTCCTGGCAGAAAATCAGACACATAGATCAATGAAACAGTATAGAGAACCCAGAAATAAACCCATGCACTTATGGTCAATTAATCTATATCAAAGGAGGCAAGAATAGACAATAGAGAAAAGACAATCTCTTCAATAATTGGTGATGGGGAAAGAATGCAACTTCAATGAGATAAAGATGAATCCACCACCATAAGTTGGAAAATTCAGCACTCTTGTATCAGAAATGGACACGTCCAAATCAGTAAGGACACCGATCAACGGACATAGTTGACATCCATCGACAACTCCATCTCATGACAGCAGAATACACATTCTTCTCAAGATCGCATGGAACTTCCACCAAGATACACCACATTCTGGACCATGAACATGCCTTAACAAATTTAAAAGAAAAAAAAAATGATGTACCATGCCCCCAAATCTGTTCATTCTTCAAACTAGTATATGTATTTAAGTATATATACATGTATTTACTTTTGTTCAGGAATTTGTCTCTCTCCAAGACACAATTCTGCTTCCCATTTATTTTTGGATTCTTCTA
Source organism: Camelus dromedarius (assembly GCF_036321535.1). Lineage (NCBI taxonomy): Eukaryota > Metazoa > Chordata > Mammalia > Artiodactyla > Camelidae > Camelus > Camelus dromedarius. The sequence continues at coordinate 13,963,223 of NC_087470.1, read as the reverse complement.
GCATGGTGACAGAAAAACCAGAGCAGTCATATTCTGAACGCCAAGGGGAAAGAATTTCAGGAAGGAAGGTGTGTCTATCTGTGTCTAATGCTGACTTAGTGAGAGTTGATCTTTGGGATTTGGCATTGAAGGGGAATGTCCTGACCTTACCCAGAACAACGCCCATGGAGACATAATTGATTCAAGAAAGAGTATTAGATTGTATTGGAAGCAAATACATGCAACTCTTTCTAGATGCTCTTTGCAAAGGGGAGAAGAGGATTGGGGCTGTCACTGCTGTGGGATTTGGGTGGAATTTTTTGTATTAAATGGGGATTCCATCTGGGTGAGCATTAGTCACCCACTGTCACAAAATAAATCTAGGAGTTGTCCAAGACCACTCTCTTCTCCCCATGATCCACTTGACCAATTGCTGTTGACCCTCAAGTTATATCATCAATGTATCCATTCTCATTACCTCCATGACTCTGTGGGGAGTCTGCTTATGACTTGAAGTCTGAGTGACAAATCCCAGAACATCTCCCCTAGGCGGTGTGTGCCTGCAGATCCTTCGGACCCTAACCTGCCAACTGAAAGCAACTCCAGTTTCCAGCACGTCACAGGATGGTGGTTCCTGGTACAGCATTTGTCACATCTGATGGTTTTCCATCACCTATTTTGTTAATTATAGTGTCCTGTCACTCGGGGAAGGGAGAGGCACAGACAATGTGCTCCATAAATATTTTTTGATGAATTGGTGAATAAAACCAATGTCCATGTGCAGCCATAAGCAATAAATAATATTAGAATTAGAACTTTCAATGAACTTGCGTTTAACTGAAAGCTGTATTTGGGTAAAAATGACTTTTCATTAAAGAGATTTCTTGTTTAAGAAAGTGGTCAATCTCTCCATTGGTTTTGGAAGTCTTATGTGTCCTTTGTACATATGAATACATGTTTGCCAAATTTTAATTATTCCCAGTACCTTATAATTTTATCATTGAGCATTTTAATCTACCACCTATTGGTAATGACATCTATATTAATAGAAATATACTTTTTTTTATGTTGACCTGTTATCCACCAAAACTGATAATATACTCTGACTAATCTTAATACACTTTTGCTTATATGCTTTTAAGTTTTTCTTCATGGAAATTTATATTATTTTGTAAATAGTTAGTTATTTTTTCCTTTATTATTCTTAATTTGCTTAATTTTTTTTCCTGGTCTTTTTTTCCGCTTATTTTTGGTGATCCGTGTATTTTCATACAGTCAGCTGATTACACAAATGACACGAATTAGATGAGATAATTAATACTCACTTCAAAGGGAGCCATGGGACCCCACAAGCCCCACCCCTCCATCCATTGTCAGCTTGCCCTGGTCTCCCCTGTTCATGTAAGTAAATAGAGTTGAGATAGAGTTTCTTTTATCTAATTAGATCCACTAATGATTTTGATTAATTTTGCTTTTCCACATGATGGCGTATAACTGTAAATGTATGTCTATTGTAAATAAAAGCTATTTATGGCATTTTACCATTGGCGTTGGTTCTCTGTTGTGTTTGGCCTTTGGTCTGATGTTAGACTCCACGATGCTATTCACGCAGAAGAGTCATCTACACACTCATTTGGATGAGCAGGGGTGCTCTCTCTGTATGAAGAGAAGGATAAATTCTAGAATATTAAAAAGAAGACTTTTCCATTACATCGAGAAGGCAATAATGAACTCTGTTAATGAAGTATGGCAGAGCAGAGGACCGAATAGATCTTTAGTAATTTTCATATAAAAATCTTCCCAAATTAACTTAGCAAATTGATGCCGTTAATGTGACTGAAAATTCCGTCTCTCAGAATAGGAAATAGTCCCTATAAAATCTTGTTTATACCTAACTTACTAGCAAAAATTGTTTATTTATAAATTATAGATGATTGCTTTCCAAATTATCTCAAATACAGTATTAATAGACTCTAAACTAATCAGGCTTTGCTGTACTTCAGCTATTTCATCATTAAACTAGCAATTTTTATCAGCTTAGAATTAAAATCTTTCAATCTGGAAAGAAAAAACTGAAAATAGCAAAACCTTAATACAATTTAAATTATGTTAGGGCACTACGTTCCTGATTTTTTTAGGCTCTGTAATAGAAACTGACCTTAAAAAAAAAAAAAAAGGTTTATATCTTTTTGTTGTATTTGTAACATTTTCCATTTTAAGTTGTTTCTCAGCAGGAAGACATGTTCAAATGAACTTCAAGATAATGAAATAAAGAAATGCTTAAAATCATGATTTTAAACTTCACCTTTCTCATGGTCTATAAATATAGGTATTAATCATGTAAAGTGGTATGAAGTCGTGATGATGTAAGATCATATAAAAAGAAAGTTAAAACCTTAGGAATAAATGAATAAAACGTTGTTTAATGAATTACGTTATTTCAGTTTTGAATATGTGTGTGTAATTTTGAAAATACAATCATAGTCTTAAGTGAAAATACATATTCTCAGGCTTTATTCTGCCCATATATATGCTTTTATTTGTTTGTTTATAAAATGGGTTTCTGAAGAGCTGGTTTCAGACCATTTGTCTTGATTTATAGCAGCAAGGTGAAAGAAATTCAAGCAACGCTTCTCACTATATGAAAACGTTTTACTGTGCGCACATTTACGGTTGGGTTCTCCCAACTGTAAATGGAAACATTTGAAGAATTTGGATGAAAATGACATTTTTCCAGGACTATTGAAACCTGGTCAAGAATTTTTAACTGAGGTCCATGAATAGCCCTTATCCTCCAACTCCTTAAAGCTGTACTTAAATTTTGGGTTTTCTGTTTCTCTCTCCCTCTTTTTTTTTTTTTTTTTTTTTTTTTTTGCTTTTTTAAAGAGATACAGAGCTTTCATCAGATTCCGAGTCCCATCTATGACAAAGAGGTGAAAATGCTTCTTATCTACGTCAAGGGAGGAAGTTGCACCCAACCTCTGAGTTTTCTGAGAGAGTCCACTTTCATTATAGTCTGGGGAAACACCTGGACATTTTATTCACACAGAAAAGGGAAGCATCTCTCTGTATCTTCCCAAACCCTATGCCGTCTTTTAAAAAATGCTGATATCTGAGAGTGTTTTCCTTGTTTTTTCTGTATCTTTAGCAGATCAGAGGAATTTCCCAATAGGGAACATCACATCATGGCTTTTTGTTTACTGACAAATGCAACCATGAAGAAGGTATACATCCTTCATTAGACAAATGTCCAGGCTAAAAGTTCCTTAACTATTCAAAGTTATGCATATTTTAAATATCTAAGAAAAAGTGTTAATAATCACATTTTAGCTGTCAGATGACTCTTGTATTAAAGAAGATGGCTTTTTTTTTCCTTCAAAATGAAATGGAAGAGGCTCTGTTTTCAGTATGAGCAAAATAAAAATTTGAATAGGTCTAGCTACAAGAACTGGAAAAGCAAAAGGAAATATGTAAAACGTAGAGTTAGAGATGGTGGAGAATTATGTAGCAGAGGCTTCTAAGAAGAAAATTCAGGGGTAGAAATATTGGTTCTCAGGGTTTTCCTTGGGGATCTGTTCATCACAAAACTACATAAAGACTAAGATAAACATGTGTTCTAAAGACTCCTGGGGCTCAGAGGAAAGCCACCTGGATTCCAAGCCCACTGGGAAGGGAGCGCTGCCTGGGATCTTGAAGGGTCCCATCGCTGGAGAGCAGTTTTCAAAGTATGATCCACACACCCAGAATAATTTCTCCTCACCTTAGTAACAGAGTGAAGCACAGAGAAACAAATGGTGAAAAATGTAGAAAAGGTCTAATACACGTCACTTGGAGTCCCGGAGTCAGAAAAACGAGACTGGAGCAGAAGCAATATTTGAAAAGATAGCAAAGGGTATCTTACCACAGATTCAACAAACACAACAGACCTCATGCAAGATAAATTTTTAAAAAGGGAAACTGTGAAAGCAAATGGGGAAAAAGAAATGCTACTTCAAAGGAGAAACTGGGACCTACAATATAACTACGAAGCAAGTCAAGGAAGAAAACAGAATGACAGAAAGATCTTTAAAATGCAAATGAAGACAGGAAAGGAAAGAAATGAGTAGCTAGAACAATGATATAAACAGCAAACCAACAGTAACGTGGTAAATTGAACCCCAAATATCTGAGTAAATGCATTGACTGGAAATGGTTTCCATACTCCAGTTAAAAGCCAAAGGTGGTCAGAGTGGAATCAAAGCTTTCAGAGAGCAAAGCTGGGCTTTGTACAAACACACTTAAAATGAAAGAATGGAGAAAACAAAAGGATACAAAAAGATACATCAAAAGAGCTTTAAGGGGAAGTAAAATAAACACTAGATAGAAAGAGGAGAGAGGACATTGTGATAAAATTTCCATTTACCGTAACAGGGCTGGGACTAATTGTGGCCAGGGAGGCACTTTGGCACAGCATTTACAGAAGGTGCCAACCTTCCACTTGCATGAGGACCTCCTTAAATTTTGTACCCAAGGTGCCTCAGTTGACATATCCTAGTCCCAGCCCCGTCAGAAGATAAAGCAAGGCTCAATCTCTATGCATCTAATAACTCGGCCTGAAAATAGTAAAGCAAAACTCAATAGAACTAAAGGAGAAAATGACGTATCTACAATTATTGTTGGAAATATCAAAGTGTGTTTTTCTGCAGTCAATCATACAAGCAAAAACGACCCGCAGGAAAATAAAATGTGTGAAAAATGTGACTAACAAGTTTACCTAACTAGTACATATAGCAATTATGCTTATTTATATGTATTCATTTCAAATATATACAGAACATGTAAAAATTCGCCATATGCTGAGCCATCAAGCAATTCTCAACGACTTTAAAGAATTGAACGCATGCAAAGTATGTCCTCCTACGACAGTGCATTTACGCTAATAATCATTATTTTACAAGCTCGCTAAAAATCCTGATGTGTTTGGAAATAAAGAACTTCAAATAACCCATGAGTAAAACAAGAAATCAAAAAGGGAGATTAGAGAATATTTGGATCTGAATGATTTAAAAAAAATTCACATTTAAACATGTGGGGAGCAAACCAAATAGTGTTTAGAGGAGTTTGTTAAGCACATTGCAAGTGTCTAAAGTATATTAGAATTATAGAATTGTTTCCAGGAATCTACCCTAGGAAAATAAATAGTCAAGGATTAAGATAATAAAATTTTAATAAGAGTTCCCGAAGGTAGTGAAACAGTTAAAAACTAAATTTGCTGTTTGCAATAATATACAGTCTTCAAAAATGCCCATTTTTTCCCTCATATTGGAGTGTATGAATGATACAAAGTCAACTGGAAAACAGACTACAAACTTGTATGTATCTGTGTAATCTCAACTACCTTGTCTCCGAAATGTTAATCACGTTTTTGTCTCAAATATCTGAATTAAAGTTAAGGGGGTGTTGTTGAGAATGATTTTCTGTCTTTTGTTAGTTTTTTTAAACAATTTTTTTTTAATCTGACAAAACAAGCTACTTCTAAACACTTGGGTATCTCGGTCCCCGGCTAACGGCAGAGCCCGCGTTGCACTTGGCTTTGGAGCTCACTGTGCACTGGCTTTTGGGACAACGTCATGTCACGCCAAGGGCAGGCCCCTTCGGGAAGCACTTGGGTGCACGTGGGTTGGCTGGCTCTGAGTGGAACCGGTGCCCACCTGGCTTCCCGCCCACAGGATGTTGGAGGAAACAGAACAAGATGTTACAGAGACGCGTGGTCTGGGGCAGCTAGACCCTGGCAGAGCTAAGAGATGGGGTGATGCTCTAGGGCGGAGCCTGTGGGAAGGCATCCTCCTGCTGGTCCTCCCTCGGGAGATCCGAGGGTCCCCCTGGAGGGCAGGGTGGGCTCCACACCCCAACGGTGATAGGTCGTCCCTTCCCTTGGGGCAGAAGAAGGGAGCAAACCCCATCACCCAGGGCTCCCCTTCCACCCCAAATCCACTGCTCTGGGGCTTCGCAGTGACCAACCAGCCTTCAGGATTTGGCAGCCTGAGAAGTGAATTCACATGAAGACTCCGGGCTGTCCTGGGCTGTGGCCACACTCATTTGACCACCGTTTATGGAACGCTCACCAGCACTGATGTGCGCACAGGGGACCGAAAAGACAAAAATCCTTGCCCTCCAGAGCTTGCAATCTGGGGGGAAAGACAGAAAATCCACAATATGCATAAAAGTAAATTATGCAACGTTTTAAGGAAATAAGAGGTGTGGGGTGGAGGGCAGGTTATTGTAAGACAGAGGGGAAGGAGAGAGGAGGAGTTGAAATAAAAATCATTTAAATTAGGATATCCGGACAGAACATAATTAGGAGATTAGAACCATTTGACTTTTCAACATCCTGAAAATCTTAAATGCCCTCCCTGATTCACAGGGCTTCTCGGGGGATCAAAAAGGGCTTAAAATACACTTCAGATGCCCTGAGAAGCTGAAATCCCAAATGTGTTTAAGCTGCTACTTCAGATTTTAGTTGTAAGATGTTAGTAACCAGGTACATAAATCCCCTTCACGGTTCCTGTTGGTTGAGTGTGTGTTAAAACAGCCTTAAAATGAATTGGACCACCTGGAAATATTTCACTTTACTCAAACAGACCAGCTCCTTTATTTTGCATCCTCTGACGACTTTGCATGGCTATTTGGTAAGAGGTCTGTGTGAACTACAATTACATCTAGCGTCCAGCACCAGCAAAGGTCCACGGGTACTCCAGTCCCTGGCAAATCGCCACGAAACAAAGTTTTGGGGATGCGGAAATAGATTCAGGTGAATGGAAAATTACTTATCAGAAAAATCTAGTGTGCGTTTTACCCCATCAGCTAAATTGCTCCAACACTTAACAAAAACAAAATGCTGTCAGCTTTTAGTATCTCTAATACACTCCTTTATTGCAGACGGCTTTTTTTTGAATCCCATTAAAACCACAGGATTGGAGTTGCCATGAGTCGCATTTTATCAGTGCAAATGACGGTGCCTTTTTTTTTTTTTTTTTTTTTTTTGCCTTACAAATTAAAGCAATTATTTCACCTCAAGCTGTGATAGTTCTGGGGAGAATGATTGCACATACATTATTCAAAAAATGAAAAGAAAAAAAGACAGAAGAAAAGGAAAAAGGAGAAAAAAAATCACAGTAGGATTCTGCAACGCGGTGCCTGGTTTTGTTTGTGTATTTTTTTAACAACTCCTTAGTAGTAACTGATTGCCTTATTACTGGCACACTTTGCTGAATTCAGAAATAAAGATGGTTGTAATCCTTTTTCTGTACTAAAAATTTTTAAATGTCATAAATCAAGCGAGGAGTCCATTAAAAGCTGCTAATTGCAAATTCAAAAGACATGACATGAAAAAAAATTTTTAGCTATTTTCTGAGGTTCCATATAGTTCAACATCATACATTTAATAAATCCTTCAAGGGGGGACGGTATAGCTCAGGGGGAGAGCGCATGCTTAGCAGGCACAAGGTCCTGGGTTCAATCCCCAGTGCCTCCACTGAATAAATAAATAAGGGAAGGAAAGAAGGAAGGAAGGAAGAAAAACCTAGTTACCTATCCCCAACCCCCCAAAAAAAATCCTTCAAAGCTCATCCCTGTCCCCACCTCACACTCTGAGGAATGTCCAAGACGATGCAAATCCTTGTGTAAAACTGCCTTTTGTCACCAACTGCCCTCTAGTATTTTTCCAACACAAGACCAGATTAACGCAAAGTTCAGCAGGACCTAAAGCCTGCATCGAAAGATTTGAGAGTGGGACACAGAACACAGAGAATGAAATTTCTTTTTTTTTTTTTTTTTTTTTCAGAAACCTCAATGGTGAGAAACAATTCTGCTTGCAAGTTTTTGAAATTTCACATTTTTCCCTCCACCTCCGTTAAACGAAACATTCAAATCAAAGAAATGACAGGCAGACCCTTTCAAAAGGCATTTTATACTTTTGCTTCAGAGCCCATCACAAAAAGATCGAAGCCAAACCAAACCCAGCAGATGAAGGAATGAGTGTGCAGAGTTGGTGAAGGTGGTGGGGGGCCGCTTGGTGAGACTGGGGGAGCAAAGCAAGACGGCAGCCCCAAGGGGAGAATTTCAGCTTCTCCCATTTTGGTTTCAATGAGCAGCAGGTGGGCAGAGAGATGCCAGGTAACTCAGGCAAGGATGGAAGACAATTCTTGAATCTTCCAAAGGCAGTTGCTTTTTCAGAAGTCAACCCACAGTTTTATGTGTCCAGGGACAAAAAAAAAAAAAAGAGAAGAAAAGAGAAAGAAAACCATGATTCAGTTGCCGGTGCCATGAACAGAATTTGTATATAAATGTCGTTCAGAAATTATTCATGAATCCGGCTCTCCGATCATTGTTCGATATGTGTAGTTAAATACTAGTTGGTCCAAATTGATCAGCTGTATTAATAATGTGACCAGGCGTGATTACCAAGGGGACATGCTGCCACCATTAAACGTCCCTGGAAAATAATTCCTGGAGGAATTACTGGAAATTTCATGATTAACTTTCCCCAAGTGTGATTCTGTGAATATCCAGACTCATTTTTTCATGGGTTTGTGGTTTTCCACTGGCAGTTTTGAAAACCACACTGCTTCCTGCAACACTTGATCATGTTGCCATGTGGAAAACTCCCTTAAGCCTGCCAGAAATATGAATCAAATGTAGGCATTAATTTTTTTTAAAAGAGTCTTCTTATACAATGGAATACTATTCAGCCATAAAAACCGACAACATAACGCCATTTGCAGCAACATGGATGTCCCTGGAGAATGTCATTCTAAGTGAAGTAAGCCAGAAAGAGAAAGAAAAATACCATATGAGATCATTCATATGTGGAATCTAAAACAAAAACAGAAACAAAAACAAACAAACAAAGCATAAATACAAAACAGAAACAGACTCATAGACATAGAATACAAACTTGTGGTTGCCAAGGGGGCGGGGGGTGAGAAGGGACAGATGGGATTTCAAAATTATAGAACAGATAAACAAGATTATCCTGTGTAGCACAGGGAAATATATACAAGAGCTTGTGGCAGCTCACAGAGAAAAAAATGTGACAATGAATATATGTATGTTCTTGTATAACTGAAAAATTGTGCTCTACGCTGGAATTTGACACAATATTGTGAAATGATTATAAATCAATAAAAAATGTTAAAGAAAAAAGAGTCTTCTAAACCCATGAGACTGTCTCTTATTTGAGAAGAATATGGGAGGTATAAATGCTGGGCAATTTAGCTCTGCCTCTCCCATTCCAGTTTGCTTCCTTTGATTTGAGTGTATCGATAATTTTTCAGAAAAAAAGTGAACTTTGAGAACAAAGAATTAAGTATTAGTGACATTCTAATGGGCAGAAAGGTATCTCAAAATTATTAGAAATATACCTTGTTGATATCCTTTGTATGATAAACTACGTAGTTATGGTTTTTCAAAAAGTAAGATGTTTGAATGTAGACCTTTCTATCTCCGTGTCAGGAGGTGGCCCAACTCAGTGGAAAAGTGGTAAACAAGTGTCTACATTATTTTTTTACCTGAGGCATAACTCTTGGAAGGTGCCCTTCAATCAGATGCCATAAATTACACCTTGAGTATCAGAAGGAAATTGCATGATGAATATACATAAATCATTAAAAATGCAATCTGTCTTCTCAAGCTATGTATGAAATGGAATGAGATAAACTATATGGTCATATTTCAGGACCGGAATAACTCCCCAGAATAATTTCCTTTGCATGGAGGACAGGGGCATGTTATATTGATAAAAATTTCCCCAAACTGCCATTCATGTTTAGCACAGTGAAAAGCTAGCAGTTATTAGGACTGGATTCAATAATAGAAATTAAAACGGACTGAGTGTGTGATAAAGAAAGGGTAGATTAAATACAAGGAAATACATTTTAATTATAAGAAAAATTATCAGTGAAGCAGTTGGCAACAGAAGTCTACTTTCATTGCGATCAAAGCTGGCTTCAACTCTCTTAAGACATTCTTTTAGAAAGATTTTTTTTAATGGCATTGTTTACTAATTTGCCAATTTTCCTGTAAAAAAAAAACAAGAAAAGAAAACAACCTTTGAACTATAACAAAAGAGATCATAATCTAATTAAATATGATCTAATATTAAAATGAGCAAATCTCAAGGTTGTTTTTCCCAACTTCGTTTCAACATTTAACATAGCACTAGAAACCAGGGGTTTAATGAGAAAAAAAAAAAAAATGATTCTTTGAAATAACACTTTTGGAAACAGAGTAAACAGGATACATAAGTAAATATTATATCTGAAGGCATGAAAGTACTTTTTCATTAGCATAGAGCTAAATATGTAATGAAAAAACTTGCCTGCAGAGGGGGAATTAATAGATGAGTTTATTTCAATCCATTTCATTTCAGCAATAAAGGATTTTTTTATGGAAGAATAGTGTTACCTGGAGAGAGAGGTCTATTGAGCCATCATGTAAATATAAAGAGGGAAATAATTACTACCAGAAAGAAGAATGACTCGAGAGCATTTTATTTTATTTTATTATCTTATTTCCTGTTTTATTATGAGAATTATTACAGTTCGACTGCACATACACATTATATTGCATGTAAATACATATAAACTGTATACTGCACAATTTTTAGTTTCCATACGTGTACTAATTATTGTTTCTAAGAACAGATTAGATTTTTGGCTTTTTAAACTTACATAGTTATCAAAGGAATAAAGCCAACCACAAAATAGGAATCAACAGAACGCGGTAATCCGGTCATAAAGGACAGTCAGACATGCTTACACATTTTCAAGAAATCAGGATATAAATTCACCCATTTGTGTCCTCATTTTGATTGCTATTTTTCTGATGAGTATTTTAAGCTTGTATGAGCTGGATCAGTCCTCATGAAGCTTTCGAAGATTTTTGCCTCTATTCCAATTTTCCTGTCATTTCAAATTTAATTACAGAAAGAGGATGAGTGGCTAGCGTGATGGGATCTCATGATGCAATAATCAGCAGAGAAATCCGAGGCCTTGAGATGGAAAAGAAATCGAAGACACATTTAATAATAAATTTCACAATTTAGACTGGGCACACACTGGCTTAAAGTTCCAGTGACCGGGGACACAAAAAAGGGACATGTGACCTACATTAGCTGAATGTTTGTAGGTGCCAAGCATCCCATTATTAATTGCTGCAAATATAAGGTCAAGAGAGATACAATGAGTGTCATTATCAAATGGAAGAGACAAGCAGTAAAATCAAATATTTGATTAATTACAATTGGGATCAATACCTCAAAGGGAAAAAAATATATATATCTAAGGGGTCTAATGTTTGCATAATAATGCAGGGATTTCCTCAGAAAATTGAATTGAAGAACAAACCTCTCCCCACGGCCTTATTCCCCAGCTGCCCCACACAATTTTTAGATATTTGTTTCATCAACAGCCCATTTCCGGTAACAAAATCTGCACTGATTTCCGGTTGGTGCCATTCCAAATTATTGCAAACTCAGGGGCTAAAAAGAATACACATTTATGATCTCAAAGTTCTGGAGGCCAGGAGTTCAAAAATGGGCACCATTGGGGTAAAATCAAGGTGTGGGCAAGGCCGTGTTCCTTCTGGAAGCCCTGGGTGGGTGTCAGGGGGGACCCACTGCTTTGTCTTTTTGAGCTTCTAGAGACGTCTTCATTTCTAGGTTCTTGGTTCCTTTCTGCCATCACGTCAACCTTTCCTTCCATTGTCGTATCTCCTCTCATTGTGATTCTCCTGACTCCTTCCTTCAGTTCATAGGGATCTTTGTGACTAAGTTAGTCCTACCAGGTAGGACGGGAGTAATGTCCTCATCTCAAGACCCTTCACCACATCTGCGAATGCGTCTTGGCCACATATTGGTGATACGGTCGCATCTTCTGGGGATCAGGACGTGGCCATGCCTGGGAGACATTACTCTGATACCACCACGGCGTGGCCAATTTTCTGGGAATGATGGAAATATTTCCCTGAGCATCCCAGCCTCCGTTTGCAGGAACTCACTGAACTGAAAAAATGACTTCAGCGATAACAATAAGAAAAAGGAATCCACCATACTTTCTCTCAAATAGGGTAAGAAGGGATAGACTGAAGAAGAACTCGAAGGGTCAACTCAGACGCCATCCTCTAGATTAAGCACTGACATGTTTCAAGGAGTCAATAGAAAGATCTAGACAGGACACCCCGAACGCAGCCTGAAGTAGATGAGCAGAGATGGCAAGAAAGAGCTCAGCTTGGGAGAGGAAGGGACCGCTCCACGTGGAATCTCAGTTTCTGCGGTGGGTCAGTGCGTAGCCAGGGGTGCTGGGTGCGGGACCAGAGCCATCCCAAGCTGGAAGCTGCCCCCTAATGTACCATCAATCTAATGCACTGGAACTCCTTCTTCTGCTACGAATTCAGCAAATATTTAATGCATACGTCTACACACCTACCCATTCCAGGTTCCAGGCACAGAGCCGTGAATACAACCAAGTCTTTCCTTTTATAAAACATTCCAGTCGGGAGAGAAAGACAATAGCAAACAAGTAAATTGTCATAGTGTCAGGAAGCACGAAGCTGTATGAGGGACAGTAATGCAGGAAGGGGGAGAAGGGAGACAACTGAGCAGGGACAGTTGAGCACAGAAGAGAAGAAAGAGAGGGAGTTACCGAAATGGATAACTGGAGGCAGGCAGAAAAGCAAGAACCAGAAGCATCTCCTCGGCATGTTCTGAAGACAGCGAGGAGCCAGCGTGGCAGGAGAGGAGAAAGCAAGGGGACGTCTGGAGGGAGGGTAATGAGATTAGAAGGACGGACCAGGGTCTGATCATGTAGGTCAAGCCTCTTGAGTTTACTCGCAGGCTATTGGAAAAGGGGGTGCAGGGGTCTAATTTGCATTTTAAAAGGTAGACAGCAGCTTACCAGCTGCCAGGGAGGCACAAAAGCCAGGGAAAATAACTAAGTTAGTAGCATGTTGCTGCGGTGAGTAGGGCGGCTTTGATATTAGAAGTCCACATGAACACGGTGACGTGGGAAGAGGGAAGGAGGAAGTCATTGTGAGCTGCTGGAGGGAGGACGGTCCACCACCTGAGGAGCTAACTCTTGTCTGTGCATCCGCAGTGAGCTTCCAGAACAGACCCAAAGGCATCGCGATCACACCTGCAGGGAACCTGGCTTCTCCACGGCTGTCCTTCCCTGTCTGGTGGGGAGCCTCTTCCCCCCAAAAAAGAAACAGGCCGAAACTAGGATGGAAATGGTGTGCTGCAAATGGAGGCGTGGCCAAGGATGATGGCTGGGCTGAGAAGCTCTCCATCGTCAAGGTGACCACAGCGAATTGAGTAAAGAACATGACCGGGGCCAAGAAACCTTTCCTTGGGACGTAGAGACCCATGGGCTTCCTCACCTCCCGGCAGCACCTGGATGAACCAACAGGTGACAGAATCCGACCCGTTCCCACCATCATGCTGAGAACTAGGAAGAGGACTCTGACAGCGTCCAGCTGTTCAGTGTTTGGTACCAGGTAGGATAAATCTATACGTATTGGGGTTGACTTTACAAACAAGGCTCCATCTCTTCTCTTCCATACATGAGTTTTTTTTTTTTTTTTAAAGGAAGAAAAGCACACAGAGCCTGTGAATTAATTTGCAACAGAAAAGCAGAATAAAAATAACACGCAAGGAGTTGCCATTTGAAATGCAGGCAAGTGGAAGATGGAACTTTTGTGCTGTCCTCATGACCCATTGAGAACGTGTGGCCAGCTTCCCAGAAAACACACTCAACCCACATTTCAAACAGGAGACCATTTATTCTCTTATACAGACGTTAACCAGTGTGATGCTCGCATAACAAAGCAATAACCTCCTATTTGAAAAGGCGGTGAAAACGCTGCTTACTGAATTTTGCTATCACTGCACTCAAATGAAAAGAGATTTAAAATTCCATGACTGTATGGGAAAAGATGGAAACAAATTCATGCTGCATCGACAGTGACGACTGAAAAATAAAAACTGTAAAATGGAAGACTGGTAGAGGGAAGAAACTAGTAAAAAGACAATGAATTTAGCAATTAGAAACCAGAAAGTGCAAACATTTTTTTTAAATATGTATTGATCATGAGTCTCTAACTTGCCTTCTAAAAATGTGTTTTAGGAATGTCCCACCATCAAAATGAGCTTTCTCTCTGAGAAGGGCCATTAGATTTATTTTTATTCGTAATTCTCATTTTGGTTCTGTGTTTTGTTTTTATGTAATGGATATTTTGAGCATATATATATATATATATATATATATATATTTAGGTTTGGGCAATACATGCAAGTTTCTGTTTACGCTTTAGATGGGTAGAAAGAGGATAGCTCCTACCCTTCTAAGAACAGTGACATAATAGAAAAATCTGGAAATTCACAACCGTTATTGAACACATCAGAAAGCTGAGGTCACTAGGTAATCGATTAATCTGAACCCCAAGGAAAGACAGGCTTTTCCAAGTAAAGGTTAAGATGAAAACACCTGTTTACCTGGGTTAGATTGTGGACGACGCTAGTAAGAAGATTCATCGGTAGATTGTAATGATTCACAGAAGACCGACTGCAGGCTAGATAGAGAATATAGAAGTGTTGAAAATTACAGAAACTAGGAAAAGTCAACTTCCCCTGCGGCTCCTCTCCATACCCCTCAGTGGTGCTCAGAAACATATGAAAGGCTGACAAGAGTCCTGAGACAGAGGTCCTCATGGGGTAACCCTAGGGGACAGAGATGCAGAGACTGATGAAAATTCAGCTAGACCCCTACCCCCTCAATACTACGGGGAGAAACGCCTTAAGCTGGTAGACAAAGGGCAGCAAACCCTCCTGCCCACGGTGCACTGGGGAAAAGCCGCTGCAGGTGAGATGAGGGGTTGCAGAACTAACTTCTTCTGGGAGACAGGGTAGAATATAGGCAAAACCCACATCTGCCACTGGAAGTGGGGCAGGATGACTGAGGAAGCTCCACTCAAAGACCCAGAAAGACAGCGGAGGACAGCGGGAAAGCAGGAAGTCTGCACAGAGATGTGGGGAAATATAAAATGTAAACACGTGCATAATTGCAATCCCAGGGTCCCCGGAGAGGAAGGGGAGAGGACCCTGAAAAATAAGTATTTGAAAAATAATGGCTGAGAACACTGCAAAATTAATAGACATGAAACCACAGATCCAAGTAAAGAGAACAGCAGATAAGATAGATGCCAAACACGCACCTGTATGGTCCTCTCAAAAGATAAAGAAAGAACCTTAGAGAAAAAATTCGTATCTATTCATTATAAAAAACAAGGAAAATGAAGTAACCATGTATCCATCACCAATTGCAACAACCTTTAACTCTTGTTCAGTTTTATTTCCTCTTTATCCACAACTGTGGGCATAATTGATGACTTTGAAGCTAATCCCAGATATCTTGTGCCTTAATCTATTCATGTCTCATAACATTTTAATAGGTTGAATTATAATCCAAAATAAACGCAATGTATTACAAAAAAAAATAATTATAGGAGAATTTAAAAGGGCATTACTATAGCCAAAGGTAAATAAATGTAAAAGAACAAATTTGGAGAATTCATACAACCTGATTTTACACCTATCACTATAGGAGTCAAAATTACATTGTAATCGAGAATTAATAATCATGTAGATGAATGGAACAGAAGAAAAAGTCCAGAAATACACTCACATAAATATGGTCAATTGATTTTCAAGAAAAATGCAAGGGCAATCCAATAAAAATGACAGTCTTTTCTCTTTTCAACACCTCAATCCTGCCCTGTCCAAAAATCAACTCAAAGTGAATCGTAACCTTATTATAGAACCTAAAATTCTAAAACTGCTAGAAGAAAACATGAGGGAAAGTGTTTGTGCTCTTGAGTTAGGCAAAGATTTTTTACATGCAGCACCAAAAGCAGAGTCCATAAAAGAAAAAAAATGATAATTTGGACATCATTAAAGTTAAGAATTCCTGTTAGTTGGAGGAGACTGTTAACAGAATGAAAAGCAAACACAAGCCGTAGATAGGGGGAAAATATTTGCAGCTCGTATATCCTATAAAAATATAATGACTCTCAAAACTCAGGAATAAGAAAACAAACACTTTAAAACAATAGACAAAGTACCTACTAACAATTCAGACAAATCTTATATGAACAGCAAATAGGTGTATGAGAAATTACCATCATGAGTCATTAGGAAAAATCCTAATTTTCACTTTGTAAAAGAGTTTGGTGGTATCTTGTAAAATTGATCGTGTGCATGCCACACTTCTCTCTCTGAGACATTTAGCCAAGTGAAATAAAAACTTACATTCACCAAAAAAACTCCTGTATTCAAATGATTATATGCATTTATTTGTGAATTGGCAACTACCCATATGTTCCTCAGCTAGGGTGGACTGCAATTCAACAGCAACGAGGAACGAGCTATGGATCTAAGCAACAGCAGAGACAAATCTCAGGTGGATGATGTTAAAGAGAAAAAGCCAGACTCAAAAGGTCACATACTGTCCCTCATTCCATGTGCCATCCTTTGAAAAACAGAACTAAAAGGCAAAAAGTAGATTAGTGGAGGTCAGGGCTAGGAGCAGGCAGAGGGGGGTTGACTTTGCCTACGAAGAATTTATTGGAGTGATGGAGTTGCTTTAAATCATAATTGTGGTGGTTACACACTGTGTAGGTTTGTCAAAACGCTCAGAATTGTACACTAAAAAAGCGGCATTTTAGTCTATGTAAATATGCCCTAATTAAAAATGGGAAATAATTAAATACTAAAAAAAAATTCCAACAAATTATTCTAATAGTACAATCAGAGATGTAAACAAAAATGCACATGGAAGCGGTTTACAATAATTTAATTTATGGAAATGTCAAATGGCGAAGCATGACAGTTATTTAAGAAAGGAAAATGTAGACTTCGCAGGAAAATGATAAAAGCAACTATTTTGAGAAACACACACACACAGTCAATGGTATAGCAGAATACTTGAATTTTTTTAACATTTTTTATTGATTTATAATCATTTTACAATGTTGTGTCAAATTCCAGTGTAGAGCACAATTTTTCAGTCACACATGAACATATATATATTCATTGTCACATTTTTTCTCCGTGGGCTACCACAAGATCTTGTATATATTTCCCTGTGCTCTACAGTAGAATACTTGAATAGTTTGTACCTTTTCAGTAATATTTTATATATCAACTCCTGAGGGTTTATAACAAGCTAATGTTTTTAATCTCACCCCTGTGCAAAGACATCTAGAAGAAGTTTCTAGTAAAGAGAGCTTAAAATGCATTTGCAAGCTAAGTGGCAGCAGCATTTCTTGTGCTGTCAAGACATTGGGTGGGTTGTAATGACTTCACTGTAGGGTGTTCAGGAAACAGCGCTGCTGGACAGCAACCAGGGAAGCTCCAGGTCAACCAAGAAGATCCTCCACTCAAATCAAAATCCTCACTCACTCTGGACCAACGTATTCCTCTCGGTTGATTCTGTTATGACTCTTCTGTCACAAACAGCGAGACATCTGTTGTTTGCTTTTAACCAAAATTGAATCAGACAAGATAGGTTGAAAAGGGGTTGGAACAGAATGTACCTGACAGGCAATAGGAGTGGGGGAGGGCAGTCCAACCTCAACTCAGTTGCCAACTCTACCGCACGTTGACCACGAAATCCCCAAAGAGGTTGCCTGACCCTTGTAAGTTTTGTTTTCTGATTTAAGAAGTGGAGATTAGAAGGAGAAAGGGATGGAAATTCCCCCATTTATTCGACGATTACTCTTTGAGAATCTACTGTGACACACACCGCACTAAAAAAAACAATCAGCCGCAGAATGCTGTGGACCCTTCTACAGCTGAGCAGAAGACATATTAATCAACTAATAATATTACTAAGTGTGCAGATGCTCTAAAGAAGATCAAAATATGCCATGAGAGTCATGGAAGAGAGGGACCTGACTTGGACGGGGCTAGGAGATCTGAGATGAAGGCAGGAAGGAAACATTTGAGCTGGGGTTGCAAGCAGGAAGCTTCTGAAGTAGCCTTTCACCTGCCATTAGTTAAGTGCCCAATAAAAAGGTCTTAATTTGTGCAAGAAAAAAAAATGGATCTACTTGTACCACTTATTCAGCGCCGGGAAGTTGAGATGGACTGGAGGAGCTGACTTGAGAACGCCGGGTTGCTGCTGTAACTATGGATGTGGGCGGAACATTAGGCTGTAAGCAAGAAGGGCAGGTGCCCGCAGGAAACGCCTTTTCCTGCATCCCGAGGCTTGCTGCCTGCCTGCTGCTCTCCTCTTTCAAACCATGCAAAGCTTTTAGTAAAAGGAATTTCTCAACACCCAACCGGCTTCAATCAATACGATCCACATCACTCTCCACGCTGAGGGCTGTAAAAATAGAATCTGAAATCCAGACGTAGGACTCTGGGGAGCAGAAACACACAGAAGTAAGGGAAAGCGTTCTACTTTGAATTCCAGTACCTGACTTTGGGACCTGGAAATTCAGTGGAAGTGACAGCAAAGGAAAGCAATGCAAGAAACGAGAGCCTCAGAGGGAAAATATGTCACTGAGATTTTTTTCCTATTTCCTTTCTTTTTAAACTTTCACCTTAAGGTTATCAGAGGCCTCCTGGGAGCTTTTTAATACAATTCTCTGTGGGTGAAGAACTTACAGGAGATGCTCATCTTTAGAGCTGCTCATCCTTGGAACGCTTTGAGCAAACCTAAGCTGGGCACAAACCTTCTCTTTATTCTGTAGCAGTCTGTGCTCCGGGGAAGGGGGCCCTCCCTCACGGAATCAGGGCAGGAGGACCAAAACAGAAAGGGGATACTGAGCAGTTCGTTTCATTCTCTGTGACTTCCCTCAAAATGAGGACAGGTGCCTGGTAACCCTCCCCAACACCTAAGTGACCCCAATCTTTAGGTGTTTTTCCTCTCTACGTAAAGGTGAAATTACCTCCTGACAACTTAGCTATAAAAATACAAAGCTTTAGGTAAGTTGAAAGAAATCTTAGGGAGAATCTAGTTCACTACCCACTTCTGGAGTATAAGATAACGGAGACCTGCGTGGATGCTATGTGACTTTCTCAGCATAATACTTTTAGTGTCATGGATTTAAAACCTGTTTAGATGCTTGGAGGAGGTGGTGGGGGGGTGATTGGTCCACAAAACTAGGTTGCCGGCAAGTGTTTTAAATGATGACCACTCAAATATCCCAGCCACCTCTTCAGAAGGAATTCTTCCAAATATGTTTAGTCCTTGCTCCGCATTGACCTGTTTTTACTAAGCATTTTTCATATGCTTTCATGGAAGACTCTGTGGCAGACTCTGTTACCCAAAGACCTCTCCGTTAGTACCTCTGCATGGTCTTCTGCAAGGGGACCCTGCCGGCTTCCAAAGTAGGATCAGATCTGTGTCCCCTCCCCTTCAATTTGGACAGGCTTTTGATGGCTTCATCACAGATATGACACTGTGTAACTTCCAAGGTTGGCTCGTAAGAAGCAATTCAGCCGCACCAAAGAAGATAGTAAATAAGCATATGGAAAGATGTGCCACATCATATGTCATCAGGGAAACGCAGTTTAAAACAACAGTGAGAATCCACCAGGACCTGTTAGGTTGGCCAAAATTCAGAACGCTGACCACACCAAGCGCTGAGGAGGACGGAGAGCAATGGGAACTCTCTTTCATTACTGGCAGGAATGGTACAGCCACTTTGGAGAACAGTTTGGAAGCATTTCATAAAACTAAACGTATTCTTACCATGTGATCCAGCAAATCACAATCCTTGGTGTTTACCCAAAGGAGCTGAAAACTTAGGTCCACACAAAAACTTGCACAGGAATGTTTATAGCAGCTTTATTCCTAATTGCCAAAACTTGGAGGCAGCCAAGATATCCTTCCGTAGGTGAGTGCATAAATAAACTGTGGTCCATCAAGACAATGGAATATTATTCAGCACTAAAGGGAGATAAGCTATCAAGCCATGAAAAGATATGGAGGAACCTTAAATGCATATTACTAATTGAAAGAAGCCAATGTGAAAAGGTGACATACTGTATGATTCCAACTCTACGACATTCTGGAAAGGGCAAAACTATATATTTTTAAAAGCGATGCATCTTCCTTCTGAATGCTCCCATCTGAATAGAACATTGTTTTGGGGGCTCTGGGCTACAGTGTAAGAAGACACGTTATAAGGAAGCTTTCAGTGTTTTCTCGTTTGGGAAGAGACCCATCCTGCCGTGGAAAAACTCTGAGTATTGCCATCCACGCCTGTCACCAGCGGAATCCAACCACACTCATGATGTGGCCACATTTGCTGATTTTTTTTCTTTTGTTGTTTGGGCCTTTGGCATGCCCAAAAAATCATTGCTGAGACCAATATTGATGAGTTTCTTGCCTATGTTTTCTTCTAGCAGTTTTATGGCATCAGTCCTTGTGTTAAGTCTTTGATGCATTTCAGGTTAATTTTTGTGAGTGGTGTGAGGAACGGGTCCAATTTTATTGTCCTGGATAGGTTTCTGCAGTTTTCCCAGCACCATTAGTTGTAAGAGACCATTCTTTCCCTATACGGTGCTCTTGGTTCCCTTGTTAAATATTAGTTGCCCTTATATGCTGGGAAATAATTCTGGACTCTCTATTTTATTCCATTGGTCTATGTGTCTATTTTTGTGACATACAGGTTTTGTTACTATGGTTTTGTAGTATAGTTTGAAATCAGGACATGTGGTGCCTCTGGCTTTATTCTTTTTCCTTAGTTTTTTTTTTTTTTTTTTTTTTTTTTTTTTTTTAGTCCTTTGGGGTCTTTTTTGCTTCCACACATATTTTAGGATTGTTTCTTCTATTTCTGGGAAGAATGCTTTTGATATTCTTGCGGAGAGTGCGTTGAATCTGTAGATGGCTATTTTAACAATATTTATTCTCCCAATCCATGAACATGGGATATCTTTTCATTTGTTTGTGTCTTCTTTGGTTTCCTTCAGTAACGTCTTGTACTTTTCATTGTACAGAACTTCCACTTCCTTGGTTAAATTTATTCCTAAGTATTTTATTGTTTTTGATGCTATTGTGATTGAGACAGTTTTCATTCTGTCTTTCCTTTTTTTTTTTTTTTTTTTTTTTTGATGTTTAACCATTTGTGTAAAGAAATGTCGCTGCTTTCTGTAAATTGATTTTGTAACCTGCCACTTTACTGAAGTCATTGATTAATACCAACAGATTTTTTGAATGACTCTTTGGGATTTTCTATGCATAAGATTGTATCATCAGTAAATAATGACAATTTTGCTTCTTCCTTCCTGACTTTTTTTTTTTTTTGAGTAAAGGTAGATTTATTTAGACAGATACATACTGCATAGAGTGTGGGCTGTTTCAAAAGGCAAGAGAAAGGCCACGAGTTGTGCGGGTTGGGTGCCTTTTATTTCTTTGTCTTGCCTAATTGCTCTAGCTGGGGCTTTCAATACTATACAGAATAAGAATGGTGAGAGTGGGCAACTTTGTCTTGTTCCTGATCTTAAAGGAAACTTTCAATTTTTCTCCCTTGAGTATAATGTTAGCTGTGGATTTGTCATATATGACCTTTATTATTTTAGGCATGATCCTTCTATACCCAACCTGTTAAGGGTTCTTATCATGAGAGGATGTTTTATTTTGACAAATACGTTTCCTGTGCTGTGTCTGTTGAGATAATTATGTAATTTTTTTCTTTTATTTTGTTGATGTGATGAATGACACATATTGACTTGTGTACGTTGAACCATCCTTGCATCCCAGGACTAAATCCCACTTGGTCACTGTGTATAATCCTTTTAATGTGTCCTTGAATGTTGTTTGTTCATTTTTGGTTACAAATTTTTGCATCTATATTCATCAAGTATAGTGGTATATAGTTTTCTTTTCTTTTGGTAGCCTTATCTAGTTTTGTTATCAAAGTGATGCTGACTTTGTAGAACGAGTTTGGAAGTATCCACTCTTCCCTGACATGTGGGAAGAGTTTGCAGAAGATTGATATTAATTCTTCTTCTAACTGTTTGGTAGAATTCACCAGTGAAGCTATCTGGCCCCAGAACTTTCTGGGTTCAGTGGGTTTTTTTCATTACTGACTCAATCTCTTGACTCATATTTGGTCTGTTCAGATTTTCTACTTCTTCCTAATTCAGTCTTGTATCTCATTTTCTTTATCCATTCATAGTCAAAATAAATTTAGGTGGTTTCCATAGCTTGGCTCTTATGAGTAATGTTGCAATGACAATGGGTGTGCATATATCTCTTTGACACATTAATTTCACTTCCTTCAGATATATACTCAGAAGTGAGATTGCTGGATCACACAGTAGTTCAATTTTTTTATTTTTTGAGGAACCACCATACTGTTTTCCATAATGGCTGTACCAATTTACATTTGCACCAGAGCATGTGAGTGTTCCCATCTCTCCACATTCTTACTAAGATCTGTGACCTTTTGTCTTGTTAATAGTCATCTTAACAGCTGTGAAGTGACATCTCATTTTGGTTTTGATTTGCATTTCCCTGATGATTAGTGATGTTAAACATTTTATCATGTGCTCTGCTGCTTCTTCTGATTACATACTTTGTTTGCCTCTTTACTTTTATTCCATTTTCTTTTTAAAATTATATGCCAGTAAAATTTAATGTATATTATTATTTTTTAAATAAGATGTAAGATTAATGTATGTATAACTGAGAAAGAGAAAACTGCCAATTAAATGATGGCACAGTGCCTTCTAATGAGTCATAATTTTTATTTTATATTTACTGAAAAATCTTTTTAATAAGTGTTTATTATAAATCACACTTGTCCATACATAAGTAGAAAATATAAGCAAAAGGAATTGATTACTGTACTCTTAGACTTCCTCACCTGCAGACGTTAACTCTTTTGAATGATTTTTCACAGAGTATTTGTTGACATCTTCATGTTTTCACACGACATTGTCCAATGTGCCACCATATGCATTTGCAAATGCAGCATTTCATAACAGTGCTTCAGTATTGTCTCTGGGAATTTTTTCAAGCCTCTGCACCCTTCTGCAAACTTTGATGCTCTCACCTTCTTGATTCTAACAAATAACAATCAGGATTCCTATTCCTTCCTCAGAAGGTCTTAAAAGTTTTGCTGACTGCAACATTGCAGATGACTGGCCATGTCACCAGGAAAAAGAACAAGCTGTGTGCATGTGATCAATGGTTCCATCAGCCACACGGGCACTGAGCAATCCATCAATAGCAAAGCACATACAGATTTCAGAGATGCAAACATAGGAAAAAACTGACTTATAGAACTTATTTCTCTCTTCTTTTCCTTCTGTCTTTTCCTTTCTTCCCTCTTCCCTCCTTCTCTCATTCCTTCTCCCTTCTCTCCTCCTTCCCTACTTCCTTTCTTCCTTTTATTTCTTTTCTTTTTAACTCATTATTTCATTCTAAATGTTATCTCCATCTCACCTTAACTTTGTGCTCAGCTCAATGAGAGTGATAGCTTGAAGAGAAAATAGGCAGGCACAGACTTTTAAATCATTTGCTTTGTGCTTTTATGGAATGCTATCTATGAGAATTAATAATACAGAAAATGCAGCAAGCATCTCATTCCAGGAAATATTGTCACACTTGTCTTTTAGAACACTTGTAAATTATGTTATCTAAAATCTGTAAGGACTCATGAATGCCTGAAAGGAGAGAAATATTGTACAAATAGCTATTCCCCCAAATAAGGGGTACTTGGGTTTATTTCCTCATTTTTACAATTTTGGGAAGTGGCACATTGTGGGCATATTATTTTACAAAACTTGAGACACTGTTTATGCATATGCTATTTGACAAAATGAGAAGCTAGAGGACTTTAAAATTTTAATGATACAAAAAAGAGACAGTTTTTCATTTCCTTAGTGTTTCTTCTGAGCGTACCAGATGTCCTTGCCTTGGTAAATTTTCCACATACACAAATGGAATCATGACAGAAATAAATACAAGACTAGGAGCTCAAAATTTAACTTATTATGTCATTTGATTTGTTTCATGACCATGAAAGATCACACTGAGAGATCTGTCCTATGACATGGCTGGGCTCTTTTAATCAAGAGTGAATTTGGGCTTCCGTGGTCAAATTAACTTCTCTTCTTTTAATAAAGAAATGTCCTACAAATTAAATAATGAAAATAACTTAATTCTTACGTACCCAGAATGTTCTCAATTACAAGAAGAAAAAAAAACCATCAGGAAAATATAATACTTAATAATTAAGTCCGTCCATAATGAATCTGGAAATCCAACAAAGCAGTAACTTCCCATCAAGATGTCCTGATAATAGCGGTCAACGCAGAAGATAACGTATCATAGGCTGTGACTTTTAAATGACCCAGATGTTAGCTCAAGGAGGAAAAAAAATAGAGATTGGAAACAAAGATTAGGTGATGTAATCATGACAGACCACAAGTTATAATTGTTTTTCTAGAATTATTATGTAGACTTGTATACACCTTGCAGAACGTGTTGGAAGTAATTGGGCGTAAGGACGTGGCCAGACCGAGGTTCAAAGCCTGGTTACAGCACAAATAAAGCTTAGTTTCTTAGCTTCTTTCGACTTGAGTTTCTTTGTCTATAAAATGGGAATGTTCGTGCCTACTATTAAGAACATTGTGAGGCTTAAGTGATTCAATGTATGGAAATGTATGTTCCTTGGTGTATTTCAAAATACCAACTGTTACTAATTGTAAAGCTAATGCTGTCATTGAAATAAATGTAATAAGTTGATTTCAGAAAGCGTGGAATGGATAATCACTGAGTCTGGCATATTCTTGTTACCGAATCTAGAATTCCTTCTTTCGGGGGTGGGAGGGAGGTCCATGTTAGGTCTTGGAGATCTGCCCGATCATGGCAGCAGGGACAAGTCAACTTCAAGACATCAAGGGGTTTTTCCATAAGTTGTTTTTACCCTGAAAATGTTAAAATAGGGTCTTCGAAGTTCTTACCGCCACCAAAGCCCATATTGTATAAGGAAGGAAAAAGAGAGAAAGAAAGGGAAGATTGTAGTTGTGTGTGTGTTTTTATTTCCTAATGGACATGGTCTACAACACTGATAATTTATCACCGTGTCCCTACTCCTCACAACTTACAATGTTTTACTCTTCAAAGTACTCTCACAAAATTATAAATAGTGAACCAGAAATGTCCAGACTCCTGAGAAGAAGACCATCATGATACAGAATATAAAGAAAGCATTCTAAAGTCATTAGCTGGAAGAGGGGGGTGGGTATAGCTCAGTGGTAGAGCACATGCCTAGTGTGCACCAGGTCCTGGGTTCAATCCCCAGTGCTTCCATTAAATAAATAAATGAATAAATAAATAAATCTAATTACCCTCCCCCTAAGAAAAACAAAAAATATTTGCAAAAAAATAAATAAAGTCATTAGCTGGAAATACAAAGAAAATATAAGAAAAGTCATTATGCAAATAGTTATTCAAAACAAGTCTTCTGGGAAAAATGCGCAAAATCTTTTTAAAACCCTCTACCTTTCAAACTAACTAGTTTAATACTTCCCACTTTTGAAAGATCCACCACAAAAGAAAAAAAAAAGTCTAGGTGCAGAAATATGTTTCCTTCTCCAAAGGACCGTATAATCCCTGAATAAGTCAAGTTTTGCTGCAGTAACGTACAATCTTGAAATCTCAGTCCTTAGCAGGACGTTAACTTCTTGCTTGCGTCATGTGAAAGCCATGAGTTGGTCTGAGCGGTCGATCCCATTTCATCTTATTCCAGCACCAGGCTGAATGAGCTGCCCTACCTGAGATAGAAAGACACAGAAACACTCGGCTGGACCCCGCAGTGGCACATGAAGCCTCCAGGCAGACATGGTATATGTCACATCCATCCACTTTCCACTTTGCCTTGTGGGTGCATGACCAAACCCAACACGGATTGGCTGGAAGAGAGACTCTCCTGCTGTGGGAGGAGAAAACGAGTATCTGTGAAAAATAAAACAATACACTCTAGTCCCTTTGGCGATACATTATGGATAAGAATGAAACAGTACAAACCAAATAGCCAGAATTAGTAGGAAAATAAAAGACAAACAAACATGTGACTAGAAATTCAAAATAAGAAACTCACAATGTAGGCTACAATTACCCAGGAAGAGCTCACCAAAAAAGAAAGAACTCAATATTTTGGAAATAAGTGAATTATTGCTTAGCATCCGATCTTATCAGTCCCGAAATTATGTCCATTCAATGTACATAAAGTCTTGTCAGTGTGCCATGTCTCCCATCCTTACTGTCACTCCTGTGGCTCATCTCTTGCCTGGTCTGGTAGAATTGTTTTTCTTCTTAACGTCACTGTTCAAGACTCTCTCTCTCATTCATCAGACTATCGTTGCCTTGTCTCTCCATTTAAAAATCTGAACATGTCACTCACCTACCCAGAATTCTTCAATATATCCCCATGGTTTACCAGATAAACTCTCAAATCTCTTACAGCAAAGAGCTTCATGCATTGGCCCCTGCCTACCCACGTAGCCTGTCTCCCTCCCTCCCTCTTTCCCGCACTTCCTTCCTTCCTTTCTTCTCTCATTCCTTCCTTCCATCTCTAATTTCTTCCTTTCTTCCTTTCTTCCTTCTTTCCTTCCTTCCTTCTCACCTTCCTTCTTTCTCTCATTCCTTCCTTCCTCCCTTCCTTCTTTTCTTCCTTCCTTCCTTCTGTCCTTCCTTCCTTTCTTTCCTTCTGTCCTTCCTTCCATTCCTTCTCTCCTTCCTTCCTTCCTTCTCTCCTTTCTTCCTTCTCTCCTTCCTTCCTTCCTTCCTTCCTTCCTTCCTTCCTTCCTTCCTTCCCTGGCTTGCACTCACATTTGTAGCTCCTGACTATACCCCATTCTCCTTGCCTCTTTAACCCACCCAAGATCATCCATGACGCTTGATCGCAATGACCTGTTCCTACTTTTGTATGAACAAACTTGTGTTCATCGTTCACATCTCAACTCTCATAACACCTACCCTCTGGAGTTTGACCCGATTTATGAGAAGAATGAGGAGCATCTGTTTCTATTGTTCCCACTGAATTCTGTACATATCATTTCAATATAGTCTTCCTTTTCCCTTTTCTTATTCAGAAACTTAATTTTTATCAGCATCCCAGAGGTGGTGAGATTCATGCTAACTATGTCGTAGGAGACTGATTGACAAAACCAATTTGTAACTAAAAATTCAAATCTTAATTATTAGACAAACTAAACATTTGTGTCAGCCCAACTAGTCTATACACTCCCCAAAGCAAAGTAAACGTTTATGAGGTGATCCTATGAAGAGTCTCAACACAGGGAGTTATACCACGTGATTAAATGTTAATATCATTGGGCTCTGATGGTTTTGTGCACCTCTTGGAACCAGACTCTTACTGCAAGGCTGATTGAATACATTTTTCAACCTGGGAGGACAGCTCACCTTTCCAGGAAAAAGTAAAAGGCTGCGATGGCCACAATCAGTTTTCACCTCTATAATCCTCTTTGTCAGCCTTCCATTATTTAATGACCTACATTTCTATTGATATGTCGTTTCTTTAATATGTAATTAATGTCTACTGGCTAATATATATATTTTTTTAATTCATCATTCAATGGCCAATATTATTTCTAAGTAAAGTACATATAAGAGAGAGTGAATAACACCTCTTTCTGTAGCTTTAACCCATTAGTTCCCCTCTAATCCATGAAGCTATGTATAATAGTTCCTTTTTCTTTTTTTCAATTGACAGCCTTGTCAAGTATTTGAAGATGGCTCTGCTTAGTCTCTCGGGACCCCTCTTTAGCTTTTAATTGCAAAATTTCAAGTCCCCGTATCACACTTTGTATGTTCTCCAGCTGTCCACATCCTTCCTGGAGACTAGTATTAAGCATAACTGACATCATCGAAGTGTGACAATAAGAGCAGGATGACCGATGTCCATCTCCCTTCTCCCTTTATCCACTGAACCAGCCATTTGGTCAATATTGGCAGGTTATCAGCTGCGCGGGGGCAAAAATAAGGTTAAATGAAGAGGAGGGATTTAGACACGCAAATAGGTTGCATCTATTTGCTCCAAGAGAGTCAGTCACTTGAGAAGTGAGAAGAACTTCTAAGAGGAGGTGACAGTTGAGCTGTTTCTTGAAAGAGGACGAAGAGTTCACACCTTGAAGAAGGTCATTAGAAATGGAAGGGCTCGTGTAGATGTTGGAGGTGGTCAGCTATAATTAGAAAAATTGGTGAGTCTGAAGGATGGGAAGGTGGGATGTGTGGAGACCCCACGAGACATCCGAGTAGAACGGTAACCCTGGCAACAGGAGCCAGTGATAAAGGAGTCTGTGGCGTGCTGAGGAGTCTGGATCTCACCACTGGGGGCAACAGGGACATGGAACCAGGGACGTATCACGTTCTGTGAGTGGAGACCTATTAGGTGAGTAAGTTCAGTGTGTGTGTGAACAGAGAAGACCACGAAAAATCCAAGCAGAGACTCATCGGATCAATCCCAGAACAACTCCAGGGAGGCATGAGGAGGGCACAGACTCGGGCAGGATTGCAGGTCATTGGCAGTAGAATTTATTGAACTTAGGGACTCAGGGTTCAGTGAAAATTCCATTTCCATCTTGAGCAACTGAGTGAAGAGGCCATGAATGGAGACAGGAAACTCAGGGGGAGAATTAACTTAGGGATGAGAGAAAAAGTTCAGTTTTAGACAAAAAGAGAGAAACGCTTCTAGAAAAAAAAAAGTATATTTTAGAGGATAATTTTAAGGGCAGTTTTCATAATTTCTAATGTAAAATATTTTACTAGATGTAAAATGTGGGAAGTCTCTACTGAATAAAATGAGATAATTTATGAAAACATAGATCTCATGGTTTAGACCTTATATATAGCATATAATAAATATTGAGGACTTTAAATATATAAATTTAATTTCTATTCCTATAAGTTAAGAGCCTTGTTAAGTTTGAATATTTTTAAACAGATTTTGCTCTAAATAGGTTTCCTCTCAATCATAACTAATTTGGGGAAAAATAATGTTTGAACATATTAATAATTAAGAGCCCTGTAGGGTTTTTTTTTTTTCTCATATGAAGGAACTGAATTAATGAGGTTCCAACGTATTTGATAAGCACCCTTGAGTGTCCTGGTCTCAATTACCTCTTCTTTAATAAGGATTGCTTCATTTTAGACTCTCGGTTTTCTGTAATTACTACGAAAGAGTAAAGTTTTATCTTGTCATTTCCAACTCAGGTTACGCGTGGCGATCCTTACTAAGGCTCCTTCCGTAAAGTGATCCTTTTGTTCTTGGATAATAATGCAAACAAAATAATTGATTATTTTATATCCACTATAATCTTGACATTCATGGGAGGTGAGACTCCTCGAGGGATGAGAGAATCACACAGTAGAATACGGTCCAGATGATGGAAGCTGAGCATCGCTGCTGTCAGAGAAGCAGCCGGAGCTCGGCTCCTGGGCTGTGTCTGCGAGTTGACCATCTCGACGGGACAGCACCCCCCCATCCCCATCCAGACTCTGAGGAAGAGGCCAGTGGACATCAAGAACTTTTTTTTGCAAAAGGCCAGCATGTGTGGTACATGAGGAGGAACGGTCAAAAAGAGGAGCCATGGCTTTTACTGGTTTTTAATTTTCTATCATCATTGAGGCATGCGGAAGCACCCTGAGTCATGGGTGGGGGGAAGGCAGCCCACACTTCCTAAGCTATTGAAGCTTCCCCAGACCTGGGCCTTTTGGTGCCCAGCAGAGCCAAGCTGCACGCCCAGCACATCCCAGGAGCAGAGAAAATTCCACCTCCTTCCAAGACAGAGTTCTCTTCCCCACACAGGAACCACTTCTTCAGTGTAGATGTTCACCTGCCAAGGAGGTTGTTTGCTTTCCCTTGATGTGTGATTCTTTGTGAGCCTCACCAGGACTTGGCCTCTCGGCCGGGGAGCAGGCATCCTGCCTTCCTCCTGCAGCTCCCTGCCCATCCCTCCTGCTTGACCTGCCACTTTGCAGTCAGCAGCCTCTCTCTTGATTTGTTTTTTGTTTTTTTTCTTTTTTCTCTTTTTTCCTCTTTTTTCTTTTTTCTTTTTTTCTCTTTTTTCTTTTTTTCTCTTTTTTCTTTTTTTTTCTTTTTTCCTTCTTTTCTTTTCTTTTTTTTTTTTAAACATTTTTTATTGATTTATAATCATTTTACAATGTTGGGTCAAATTCCAGTGTAGAGCACAATTTTTCAGTTATACATGAACATATATATATTCATTGTCACATTTTTTTCTCTGTGAGCTATCACAAGATCTTGTATATATTTCCCTGTGCTATGCAGTATAATCTTGTTTATCTGTTCTACAATTTTGAAATCCCAGTCTACCTCTTCCCACCCTCCACCCCCTTGGCAACCACAAGTTTGTATTCTATGTCTATGAGTCTGTTTCTGTTTTGTATCTATGTTTTGTTTGTTTGTTTGTTTTAGATTCCACATATGAGCGATCTCATATGGTATTTTTCTTTCTCTTTTTGGCTTATTTCACTTAGAATGACATTCTCCAGGAGCACCCATGTTGCTGCAAATGGTGTTATGTTGTCATTTTTATGGCTGAGTAGTATTCCATTGTATAAATATACCACATCTTCTTTATCCAGTCATCTGTTGATGGATATTTAGGCTGTTTCCATGTCTTGGCTATCATAAATAATGCTGCTATGAACATGTCTTGATTTCTTTCTAGTCTGTTCCATTGGCTAAATACGGGAGGGTCCTAGTGTCCCTCTCAGGGCCAGAGCTTCACAGGGGCCTGCCCTGCATCTGGTGCAACAGCATTGAGCACAGACCCTTCTCCGTCCACGGAAGGCCCTACCAGACCACACCTGCGGAGGGAAATGGGCATGAACACTTGAAGAAGGGAGCCTTGGCACCTGCCCTGGGGAGCCCTCCACGTCAGGGCCCGATTCCACAAATACAAACCCAGTCACCAAAGGAACTGCACACAGAGGGCCTCCCTGCATTCACCACCCTCTTTCCAGACAACCCTGCTTCTGCCTCAGCGAGGTCAGAATCTCAGCGCTGGAAGGTTCTGGTGCTTCCCCCCTCCTGCATCCCAGGCGTCCCTGGGGAGCACTGCCATGGTGAAGCTGGACACTCCCTTCCACACTGAGTGGCCGCTGGCTGTCTGTGGCATCAGGCCCTCGGTCCATGGTCCCATCCCTCAGCATCAGCATCCCCCAGGCATCCACTGGGTGGGGCCCAGCCCACTGTGTTTAAAGCCGTGCAGACAATGATTCTGATATACACTGAAGTGTGGGAACTAGGGCGTGAGAATGGAGGGTCTCAAAGTCCTTTAGAAATGCAAATTCAAGGGCACTTCACCCTCACCTTCACCCCTTGAATAAAGCCCAGAAAGGAGGCAGAGCAGGCTCCCCAGGTGGTCCCGTCCCCATGAAGATAAAGGAGCCATGGTTCCATGTCACTGGGCCCCGGTGGGCAGCACACAGCTCCGTGACTTGTCCCTGGTCTGCCCCACGCGGGTGATATTCCAACTGGGGTCTATAATTCCGGGCATCTGGAAGGCCAGATGGACAAACCCTGGACACTTGTGCCCGACATGACTCTGGGTTATCAGCGGGACCTCCCGGGCGGATCCTGACATCCTGCACTATCACCATGGAAAAAAAGCAAACTGAGGTTTTCAGATCACTGACAAGGGCAGAGTATTTCTGCTTCTATTGTGTTTTCTTCCTTCCTTTCTTCCTTCCTTTCTTCCTTCCTTCCTTCCTTCCTTCCTTCCTTCCTTCCTTCTTTCTTCCTTCCTTTCTTCCTTCCTTCCTTCCTTCCTTCCTTCCTTCCTTCCTTTCTTCCTTCCTTTCCTCCTTCCTTCCTTCCTTCCTTCCTTCCTTCCTTCCTTTCTTCCTTTCTTTCTTTCTTTCTTTCTTTCTTTCTTTCTTTCTTTCTTTCTTTCTTTCTTTCTTTCTTTCTTTCTTTCTTTCTTTCTTTCCCAGCCCAGTTCCAGGGTAAAGACCCCTGGTAATGCCTGTTCTCTTCAAACAAGCCCAGCCGTGTCTCTTTGATGGCACACTGCGGTGTGTCCCCTTGCAAAAGCGCCTCTAAGGTGGCACATTTTCAGAAGCCTGTTGTTGTCCAGCCAACAGTGGTGCACGTGAGTTCCAGCTGTTCTCCGAGAGCACTGTCCACACACCTGGGGACACGTGATGCTTCCAGACCCTGGGTGACTCTACCTTAGGGCTTCCCTGCTGAGTTTCCAGGTCTGCAACTCCGATCAGGTCAGTGACACATCTTCAGCTGCATCTCAGAATCCCCTCTGGCCTCGGGGACCGCGCTCTGAGATGCTCTCCAGGTTTATCTGCAAGTGCGCATGGGAGAAAGCTCAGTATCCACGGAAAGGGACTTTTGACCAATCCAGGCTTATATATCCTGACCCTCATCTCTCCTTGTAGAAAAGTCTTTTTTTTAAAGATATTAGTAGAGGCCGGCTTGTACACCATTATCCAGCCCTCACTTTGTCTCTTTACAGCATTTCAATATCTGTTACCTTGTAACAGAGACACTTTGAGACAATGAAATCCAGCTCACCGAGCGCTGCACATGTTTCTAATTTTTTTTCCGTGACACCAAAAAATACCTTGTAAGCGGCAGGTTATTCCCCTGCAGTGGATTTTATTCTGTTTTTGGATCATTCTTGTGATCAAAACAAGTTCTGCCAGAAATCTGTCTGCTTTTCAGGACTTCAGGCAGCGAGATGTACCAGGAGTTACACCTTGGCTGATACGTCGAGAAGCTAGAAGACGGGAAAAAATAGGCTATTTCTTCCTTGAAAATTGAGGTTTTTAACCACTTCCTATCCATACAATTTGTGATCTTGCCCATCAGTGACTCACTCTCCCTTTAAATATTAGCCAAGTATAATCACTCATATTTTCAAGTTTGAAATTTTTAATTGGACTACATAATGGATAGATAAACAAGACTATCCTGTAGAGCACAGGGAAATATAGACAAGATCTTGGGGTGGCTCACGGTGAAAAAGAATGTGACAATGAATATACACATGTTCACGTATAACTGAAAAATTGTGCTCTACGCTGGAATTTGACACAAGATTGTAAACTGACTATAACTCAATTAAAAAAAATGAAAAAAAATAACAGAGGTGAAACATGGCCATTTAATGAAATAGAGAAACTGAAAACTATTTGCTGCGTCACACTTTGTGGCTGTTCGGGTTTACCCCTTGGAGGCAAAAAGGAAGAGGAGAAATGTATTTATTGTTCAATATGCGTTTTTATTATTCTAGCTACACCCTGCTCGTTTCAGCTTTCTTGCAAAATGCTAATTTCCCCTTTCGCAGATGGTATATTATGATTATATTTATCTAAATATAGATGGCACTTCCCCAGAAGAAGATCGAAAGAAGGGCAAAGAATTATTCAGCATTTCTCAGTGGGACATTAAAAGTATATTTCTTTAGGGGGAAGATACATGTTTATGTCAAAATATTCTAGCATATCAGATGGATAAAAATATCCTCAAAATAGAAATGAACTCAACTGCACAAGAGTCCCCAAACCAAATACACAATGAAATAGATTTAACACTGCACCTCACACGTTGTAAGTATACAATGAACACATCAATTAAAATGTTTTATCAACGTTTGCCTCTTCTGCCCTTAAAATGGGAGGCAGTCCAGCAATGTTAAGATACTAATTTAATTCCACTTTTCCCCACCCTCGTTTGAGATTTGCTGTCCGAGTCTCTGGTTAGTAAACTAATGATAAGTCCTGGCAAACTGGCCTGTGCCCATCAAATTACAGCCTCTTTGAAGAGGAGATGGAACTGTCCTAAATGTGTACTTGGACACTCTTCCCCAGGTCTGAAGGTGTCAGATTCCTGAGCTCTTGGTGACTTGAGCATCCAGGAAGTCAGGTTGTAAACAAAATATGGTTATGAGTAAGATGATGCTCCCATAAAATCTTTTTTCCCATGTTTCTTTTATTTTTTCAATGTGGGAAGCCATTATCATATTATTGAAACCAAGAATATTTCATGGTTAGTATTACCCCAAACTGAATAAATTTGGGGGGGCTATTAAAAGGAAACTTACTTCAAAAAGACAAGTGCACCCCAATGTTCACAGCAGCACTATTTACAGTAGCCAACACATGGAAACAGCCTAAATGTCCATCAACAGATGACTGGATAAAGAAGATGTGATATATTTATACAATGGAATACTACTCAGCCATTAAAAATGACAACATAACGCCATTTGCAGCAACATGCATGCTCCTGGAGAATGTCATTCTAAGTGAAATAAGCCAGAAAGAGAAAGAAAAATACCATATGAGATCGCTCATATGTGGAATCTTAAAAAGGAAAAAAAAGAACATAAATACAAAACAGAAACAGACTCATAGACAAAGAATACAAACTTGTGGTTGCCAGGGGGATGGGGGGGTGAGAAGGGACAGACTGGGAGTTTGAAATTTGTAGATACTGACAGGCATATGCAGAATAGATAAACAAGATTATCCTGTAGAGCACAGGGAAATATATACAAGATCTTGTGGTAGCTCACGGTGAAAAAAATGTGGCAATGAATATATGCATGTTCGTGTATGACTGGAAACTTGTGCTCGACACTGGAATTTGATACAACATTGTAAAGTGACTATAACTCAATTAAAAAAAAAAAAGGATTACCAGTAAATGATACATTGAGGGCGGTAACCACAAACATGAGGGACAGTGATACAGAAATCATTTCCCCACCACGAAGATGCACTTAATCCAGGAATGCATTAAGTAAATAAATAAATGCATAAATAAACAGGAAGCGTTATTCGACCCTGGGTGGATAACTTAATTAGGAATTAAATTTACTTTATCTCAATGAAATGCTTTTAAAATTTTTTCCTTAAATTGAGAATGAATAGTCATCAATAATTAGTCCAACTGTACTACATATACTATTATATGTGGTAATGTGTATTAGAGAGAGCGATTATGTATAATATAATCTGCTGAAGTAGACTTACAACGTGAGAAGATTGCATCTAACTTCCTTCAGCATCCTCACACAATGGGCAGCGACTAGGTCCGCGCCCTGCCTGCTACAGTGATTCGCAATACAAGCATGACTGGGCTGAATTAGCCAGAATTAGGTCCAGTGTCCTTGACTGGACCTTGCTTTTGTACAACGGAGCCTCACGCAAGCTGATGGACTCATACCCCTTCCCAAAGGTCCTCAACCATCAAATGAGTAACTTTCCTAGAAGGAATCTGCACATCCCTTACTTTGTTTGGTTTTTATTTTTTGATATAAACATGATATGGGCTTAGTGTAAAAAAAAATTAAATATAGAAAGGGATAGAAGACAAAATAAAAGTCTAAATGCATCTATACCAAGGGGAAAAAAATTATTCTGGATATATCGCTGTGTTTCCGTCCAGGGTTCGTATCAAGTTTATATCAAGCGACGTACAGGCACACGTTGTCCCCATAAAGCAGAAATTTGTCACATCCTGTTCCTTGCACATAGTGGTGCCATCAGAAGTGTTTCCAGTGTCACTTCAACCGCCTCACCCTGTGTAACATGCTCTACACAAGATGGAAAGAGATTTCTTGAACATATGTAAGCGTATTTGACTGTCCTTTATGACGGGAATACCTCATTCTGTTGATTCTTATTTTATACTTGGCCTTATTCCTTTGATAACTATGGAAATTTAAAAAGCTAGAGCTCTAATCTGTTCTTAGAAACAATAATCGGTAAATATATGTGAGCTAAAAAAATGTGCAGTTTACTGTTTTTATGTATTTACATGCAATATAACGTGTATGCGCCGTTGAACTGCAATAATTCTACATAATAAACTGAAAAAGGAAAAAGAAAGAGAAACCAAGATGGAAAGAGACAGGATTTGTTGTATAATTCAGCCATCAGTTTCATGTCTGTTCCCTAACTGCCCCCCGTACCCCCCCCCCACCATGGCTTCTACCCCTGTCATTGTCCCCAGGACTGAAACCACATTCCAGGGAGCTCACACGGTGTCCAGGCTTCATTGCTATAATTGTGTTGCCTCCTTCCTGTCATCGGCGTGCAGCCACACGTTGTCCCCATGAAGCAGGAATTTGTCACGGTCCTGTTTGTCAAAGAAACACTTATCCTGGCAGCCGGCGGGGTTCAATCTCTTCACCTGGGCGGTGGTTGCCTTCAGTAAGTCACTGAGCCTTATTCATGGGTATGGGAATTCTTGGATATTGGGTTTCAAGAGACAGAATCTTTGCATATTCTGTATAGTGATGGTGTGGCCATCAGCCGCGCCAAAGACACCCAGGGTACAAGTCCTCTGGACTCTGCTTTCTTGTTCTCATGGCGAAAAATCAAATCATGCACTGATAACATCCAGATTTTTCAAGCAAACGTGATGTAACAGCCATGAGCTTAAGAGGATGGAGACCTTCCTTCACCACAGCACATCCCACCCTGGTCCCGTGACGGACTTGGTGATGTTTCTCTGAACGGGCAGCCGTCCCCAGGGCATCTGGCCTGTGGCTGACAGTTGTCATGGTCACCACTTGTCCTGGCAGAGGATGCACAGAGGACACGGGACCATTTCTGAACCAGAAGGAATCACTTAAGGGGCCCGAATACATCCCCAACACTACCCAGTCAGGGCAGGTAATTAACCCCTTCTTAGACAATATCCCACCTTCACTTTTTAATTACAGTGGCCACTTTTTTCGCAAGAAATGTCTCTTTTATCTCCAAATCTCGAGAAAACAGAATAAGCTGAGGTCAGGAGTCTGACTCTTGGGTGCACCCCAATTGCCTAGAATAGTGGCTACTGCATAGAAGACACTTACTTAATATTCATGGATTGAGTGAATCAATGGCGAAGAATTTTCACTTCCAGTTCCATAAGTGAAATGTTCCTTGCAGGAAAAAAAGTGGGAAGACAAAGTTTTGATACATTCTTTTTCTCATGTTCGTCAATATGATCCAGCATTTCCTTCACCTTATTTCTTGTTACTACATACATAGTAGCCGGACTCTGGACTAGATTACTGTAGATTAATTAATCCGTGAGGTTTGGATAAGAGTGACTTGACTGTCTCGTCTCAAGAAACACAAATCGCTGGGCGGTAGGGATGCAAAATAAAGTTTTCCAATGAAATAGCATGAGTCACAGGGAGCATGTAAAAGATGCTATGAGATCAAAGACTGAAGGGACGTGGGCGGTGAGGCTGGACGTGTGGCGGGGGGACCGATGTGAGGGGCTGTCTGCCCTGTGGAGGTTGGACGTTAATTTAAGCACACTGAGGGAGTATTAGGGCATTAAGTAGGGAAACAGCATAATCATACTTGTATTTTTGAAATTCTTCTCTGGTTAGGAGGTCGGCTATTCATTGGAATGGAGAAGGGACAGAGATAAAAAGAGCTTTTAAGAGACTGTTAAAGGACTCATGGCAGAGACGATGGGATGGGACAGAGCAGAGCCAGCGGGATGGAGAAGGAGGTAAGGCTAGCTAAAACCTGATTCCTGGTCGCAGGATCCAAGTCTGAGGATCCATCGGTAGAATCACGTCCGTCCCCACAGGGTCATTAAACAGACCATGGTGCAATTCACCAAATGTACCTGTTCCCTGGATGCGATCCGCTTGGGACGCCCAGATGCTCACTTTATCACAAAAAAAAAAAAAAAAAAAAAAAGACTTTGGAATAACTTTTAGGTGGACCGTTCAGTTACCCAATACGTCTCTTCCATTGTGGGGACTAGAAAATGAGAAAGATTGCATTCTGACCCCAAACATCGGGGACCACACCCACCGGTTGAAGGCAAATTCGTTCCAAGCTTAGCGCACTGTTTGGAGAAATTTCCTGATAGTGTAGAGTCAGAAAATTACACTCGGTTATTTTGCTTAGCCTAAAGCATTTGGATGGTCTGGACTAATAGGAAAGTACAATAAATAAACAGACAGATTACATTGGCCGTAGTACGAAATAAAAACCGTGAATGGACCAGTCACTACCAACACGTGTTTTAACATTTGTAACTTGTAATGGCTTCATTGCTACATTGTTTCATTAAAAAAATGATCATCACATGTAATGAAACCCGATGAAGATAGCTCACAAACAAACAAAAAAACAAAACAAAACAAACAAAAATTTGTCACATGTGATAAATAAGTCCTAAGAAAAATACCAGTAAATTGCCTACAGTGTTACGGTCAAAAAAGGAAACAAAAGAAATTGCAATGGCCAAAAAAGTATTTTAAGAATGGATTAAAATGAGGACATTTGTTTCCGCATTTTATGTGATCAGCCAAGCAGACAGAGTCAAGGAATGCATTCAGATCCAAACATGAACAGGCAGATAGGCAAACACGTGCGATGTCAGATAATGAATGTGTAACGTTTTATCCAAAGAGACAACGTAGCAAAATGGTACCTATAAAACCAACACTATAGAAGGACTTTTTTCAAAAGACTTTGGCCAACTTTGTGGCCACATCTACCCCTTGGCCTGAGGCTGTCTGGCCAGCCCGGTGTGGTCACACGGGTGTCTTCAGTGACTGATGGCCGGTTTTCACCCGGCCAGTCTCCTGCAGCCAGACCGCCTTTTCTGGACAGGTGAGCAGTGGGGTGGCGGATGCTCCAGAACCGTGTGCTCAGCACCTGGGCTCGCGGCCATTCTCAATCACTGCTGTCACTCCGAGGCTGCTCCAGGCCCCCAGATGTGCAGTGACAGATAAGTGGATGCTGGGGGACTGCCCGTCAGGTGGCGAGAGGCAGAAGGAACTGGATGATGCAGCATCCTGTCCACACAAATCTCACGATGGGTACCATCTCTGAGACCAGCATCCTCCTCCTCCTCACCGCTCACTCCGGGGGCGTCTCCATCACGTCCTCCGAGGCTGGCTTGGCCGCACCCCTGTGGTGGATGCGGTGCCTTTCGAAAGACACTGGAGAATTTCCTTCAGTCTCATTTTGTGTTAAAATTAGATCCTGCTTGGAAAGACGAAGTAACTAACATTCAGCGCTTCAGTGAAAAGTTTGCCAACCCTAATTAACTCCTCCTGTCTCGCAAGATTTTTTTTTTTCCAGTTGGCCCAGAAATATGTCTGTGAGAATTGTGAAGGGAAATTAAACCCTATTAGTCTCACAGTTGGTAACAAAGAAGCCAGTAGAGGGGGGGGGAAAATCAAACCTTTATCAGGAGTGAATGAGAACCCAGAGGCAGAAATGAAACCTGCACTCCCAGAATATCACCATCATTTGCAATTTATCAGCACCTGCTGGAGGTTCACGTTACTTTTTTTTACATCACATTTTCCAAAAGTTTGAAACTAAAGATAACTTAATTTTTTTTTTAAAAAAAAGCCTTTTGAGAGATTTTTCCCAAATGTTTAAGTGACAGGGGGTAGAGATTTGTGATTGTGCTTTCTTCCCAAAGGTTCTATGAAAATTGGAATTTAAAAAAATTTACGTAATGAAAATAAAATAAAATTCTCCATTCAGTCACGAAATAGTCAATAGTCGCCCCATCTTCAGTCGTATGCACTCCCCTAAATCAGATCATGCTCCGTATCTGTTTCCTCCATCACTGAACTGAAATTAGGACATTGGACTTCACAGCACTAAAAGATGCAGAAATGCATTATTCTTTAGAAATTTAGTTCACCCTACGTGCTCCAAGTCACTCATGTTTCACCATAAACCTCTTTTTTTTTTCTTATACCATTTCATGCTCCATGTATGTAGCAGATAATACTGTCATTTGCAAAGTTCTTTCCATGAATGTCTTTCCAAAATGACTGAAATGATAGGTGAAGGTTAGCAAAACTCAGAGTGTCAGTGTTGGATCTGGAAGTGGAAGAAATTATCTTTCCTCTAAGACACAAGTGACCATAACTTTCAGGGAGGGCCCCCCAATTACTTGCTATAGTCAAGCATCGAATGAGGGCTCAATCCTCAGATGCGTGGATGATGCTTCTTGTCCTGCGAAGCCCCCAGTTTATAGAGACGTTTACTCCTCTTGTCCAAGATGCAGAGAAACCACCTTCTTTAATCTTGGGAAGGGATGGAACCGCCATCTTGATTGTGGTGGTGGTTTCATGGGTGTAGACAACAATCAAAATTCATCCAATTGCACATCTCAAATATGTGTAGTTTACTGCCCAGGAATCACACCACCAAAAAAAAAAAAAAAAGGTGTTAAAAAAGAAACAAAAAACAAACAAATCACCTTCTTTAAGAATTACTGTCCTTTCTCCTACTTTCCGTGTTTACATCTATCCGACTTCACATTTTGCCACATGTATGGGCTTTTGTTTTATTTTTGAGTCTAAAATGCTCTGACAGACAGAGCTGTCATTTTAAGCGCACAAGCTGTTCCTGAGCACGTTTTATGTGGGCTTAATATCAAAGTTGAAAAATGGTTATTTCTTGACTGCCTTCAAGAAAATACAAGGACATTGCTGGCTTCCCACCCACGCAGCTCAACCTTGTTTTGGTCTATAATAACAACATTCCTTACCCACTCTTCAAATAAAAGGATTCGGAGGACTGTGTTTCATGCCCTGATCTTTTCTCAGTCGGTTCTATGTCATGTTGTTTCAAAAACGACAGTGATGCACCCCAGGAGGCAGCTCTCGCCCCTTCATTGTGTCCAGCAAACGCTAGGAATGTGCAAAAATAAAGAGAAATACATAAGTGGAAACCAGGTGTTTAATTGGATTCTCAGTGTTTTGACTGTTTTACTGGTGCACATGGGCAGCCTCAGGGTCCTGCCTCATCAGCTGCAGAACAGTGAGCTGAGATTTCCTGGGAGAGAGGGAAGCCCACACAGAAAAGGGAGCACGGGTCATCCGTGGGAGTGCGTCGA
Source organism: Camelus dromedarius (assembly GCF_036321535.1). Classification (NCBI taxonomy): domain Eukaryota; kingdom Metazoa; phylum Chordata; class Mammalia; order Artiodactyla; family Camelidae; genus Camelus; species Camelus dromedarius. The sequence continues at coordinate 13,922,294 of NC_087470.1, read as the reverse complement.
GACTCTGTCACCGTGGACGCGCCCAAACCCCATCAACGTTGGCCCAGGTCGCATCTCAGAAGACCTGGTCAGAGTGGGAGTCTAGGTCAGAAGCACAAACCCATTCATCTACAGCAAACACGGTGGTGTGATGCCATGGAGGTAGACGTGTGGGAGCAGGAGCGGTGGAAGTGTTGGTGTCCCCGTGACCCTCTGCCTGTGGTCCCCCCCCCCAAGACCCCGTGCATCCTGCGTCAGGCACGTGGCTCAGGTGCATCATGCATGCAACCCTTCTGCCCCTCATTCCACAGCCACAGGTAAAGGTTCAACCGTGGCAGCCGTGCCCGGCGAGTTCACGTAACCAATGCCCCATCTGTCCCTCCAGACACCAGCTCCGCCTGACAGATACACCTCTCCATCATGAGGTCACAAGTTGCCACTTTCCAGATCACATCTTAGCTGGGTTCCCGTGAGCCCGTGGGTGAAAAAATGCATCTTCCTTTAGCTAAATGACAAAACCATGATCCAGGACTCCAAGGGCAGAAGGCAAGGGCCAGACCCACAGTGGCGATCCCCCTATCAAAATTGAAGACATTGACAGTCTACTTGGTAGCCAGCATCTTTGCTTTTATCCCAAATAATGCCATTTTGACTGCAATGCATATCAGAAACCCGAAGGAATGTCCACTCTCTAGAGAACCAATTGGATTAGACTAGGAATATCTTTAAGATTTTAATGATACCAAGTGAAGTCTGAGGCAGGTCTGACACAAGAACCTTTTTAATGACCTATGGTAAACAAACCAGCTACCCTGTTTGGGCAAACATTATTTTTTTCTTTTCGGCAGGTGACTTTTTTTTTTCATTTTTCATATTGAGCTATGATTGACATGTAACATTGCATCAGTGCCAGGTGTATGACATTATGATTCAATACAGGTGAATATTGCGAAGTGATGACTACAGTAAGTGTGGTTAACATCCCTTACCACACATAGTGATGAAGTTTTTTTTTTCTTGCAATGACATCTTTTAAGATCTACTCCTTCAGTAACTTTCAAATACGCAATAGAATGTCATTAACTATAGTCACCACTCTGTACTTTATGTCCCCATGACTTACTCATTTTGTTTTGGCAAAGACATTATTTGAGGAACATTTTTGTGCATCCTTCTCCCATGACCTTTTTCGTGGCCACCCTGGGACTCCCTGTCAAGTCTCTCGAAAATTCAAATCTTGGGCCACAGTCTTGGTCCTTTCTCTCAAGGGCCCCTGCCACAAGTATCCTTTTAAAAAATAAGTGATGGCTTTTTTGTGACACAGAAAATAAATTTTGAATGTCATAAGTGAAGTAAGCCAGAAAGAGAAAGAAAAATACCATATGAGGTCACTCACATGTGGAATCTAAAAAACAAAAACAAAAACAAACAAACAAACAAAAACAAAGCATAAATACAGGACAGAAATAGACTCATAAACATAGAATACAGACTTGCGGTTGCCAGGGGGGTGGAGGGTGGGAAGGGATAGACTGGGATTTCAAAATTGTAGAATAGATAAACAAGATTATACTGCAGAGCACAGGGAAATATATACAAGATCTTGTGGTAGCTCATAGAGAAAAAAAAGTGACAATGAGTGTGTATATGTCCACGTATGACTGAAAAATTGTGCTGAACACTGGAATTTGACACAAAATTATAAAATGATTATAAATCAATAAAAAATGTTTAAAAAAAAAGAAAAGAAATTTCTTTTTGGCAACTTTGAAACATTCTTTGGTAATTTTGGCCCTGGTGAATTTTCCAAATTCATCTCTTCCATTACTTGTGACATTTCTCTCTTGAACAAAACTGAACTACAAAAACTCCCCGAACATGTCAAGATGTTCACAATACTTTCCCTGAATACTCTCGTCCCTCTGCACAAACATCCTCTCCCTGCTACTTGTTCTCTGCCAGGCAAATGCTTACCTGATTCCTAACATTCTGTTCAACAGTTAGCTCTTTTCTGCTTCCTTTTAACCAGCACTTCCCTTTCTCACTCACTCAACTCTGTTTAGTTGCATATCTGAACTACGTTCAGACTATGAAGTCCTTGGACAAGAATCCCACGTCATATGCACTCTTGTTTACCCAGCACTTGTTGAAGTGCCTGTGGGTGCATTCACTTCAGTAAAATATTTGTGGAATTGAATTGAAAACCTACAGCATGATTTTGTATTATATTGGCACTGCCCACTTCACCCAAGGGTGTGTGTGACTCCAAGAGCTGTCACAATTGTCCTCATTCAGACCATTGACAGAAGCCCTGTTTAGATATTTGGCAAGGCAAGTATATGTTGATTTTTTTTGGCTTTGAGTGCTAATGATCTCAACTGATGCAATGTTTTCATGTGTTACAAAAATGAGGCATGAGAAGGCAGGGCAACTGACATTACTTGTCCCTCTTACTTTGGAAGAACTTAGGCTTAGAAAAGGGGAGCCTTGTACACTGTTGGTGAGAGTGCAAACTGGTGCAGCCACTGTGGAAAGTAGTGTGGGGATGCCCCAAAAATATTTTTTAAAAATGGAGCTACCATATGATCCAAACATTCCATTCCATTCCAGGGTATATATCAAATGAAGGAAGGGAGGAAGGAAAGAATGAAAGGAAGAAGGAAAAGGAAGGAAGGAAGAAAAGAAAAAGAAAGAGAGAAAGAGAGAAAGAAAGGAAGGAAGGAAGGAAGGAAGGAAGGAAGGAAGGAAGGAAGGAAGGAAGGAAGGAAGGAAAAAGAAAGAAAGAAAGAAAGAAAGAAAGAAAGAAAGAAAGAAAGAAAGAAAGAAAGAAAGAAAGAAAGAAAGAAAGAAAGAAAGAAAGAAAGAAAGAAAGAAAGAAAGAAAGAAAGAAAGATGGAAAGAAAGAAAGAAAGATGGAAAGAAAGATGGAAAGAAAGATGGAAAGAAAGAAAGAAGGAAGGAAGGAAGGAAGAGAAAGGAAGAAATGGAAGGAAGGAAGGAAGGAAGGAAGAAAAGAAAGAAAGAAAGAAAGAAAGAAAGAAAGAAAGAAAGAAAGAAAGAAAGAAAGAAAGAAAGAAAGAAAGAAAGAAAGAAAGAAAGAAAGAAAGAAAACACTAATTTGAGAAGACACATGCACTCTAATGTTCATAGCAGCATTATTTACAGTAGCCAAGATATGGAAGCAACTTATGTCCATCAAAAGATGGATGAATAAAGATGTGGTATATATGTACAATGGAGTTTTATATAAAAAAAAGAAAAGGAAAGAAAGAAACTTTGCCATTTGCAACAATATGGATGGAATTGGAGGGTATTATTCTTAGTGACATAATTCAGGCAGAGAAGGACAAATACTGTATGATGTCATGTACAAGTGGAATATAAAACACAAACCACCCCTTCTTGCCACTTCTATTCAACATAGTGTGGACATTCTAGCCACAGCAATCAGACAAGAAAAAGAAATCAAAAGAATTCAAATTGGAAAGGAAGAAGTAAAACCATCACTGTTTGCAGATGACATGGTACTACACATAGAAAATCCTCAAGACACCACTAAAAAAAAAACTACTAGAACTCATCAATGAATTCAGTCAAGTTGCAGGATACAAAATGAATACCCAAAAATCTATTGCATATCTATACACTAAAAACAAACTCTGAGAAAGAGAAATTAAGGAATAATACAATCTATAATTGCATTAAAAAAGAATAAAATACCTAGGAATAAACCTACCTAAAGAGGCAGAAGACCTGTACTCTGAAAACTATAAGGCACTGATGAAAGAAACTGAAGACTTCAGCAACAGATGGAAAGATAGACCATATTCATGGATTGGAAGAATTGATATTGTTAAAATGACCATCCCACCCAAGGCAATCAATAGATTCAATGCAATCTTTATCAAAATGCCAAGGACATTTTTCACGGAACTGGAACAAAGCATTTGAAATGTTCTTTGGAAACACAAAAGACCCCAAGTAGCCAAAACAATCTTGAAAAAAAGAACAGAGCTGGGGGAATCATGCTCCCTACATTCTGACTCTACTGCGAAGCTATAGTATTCACAACAGAATGGTTCAGGGACGAAAACAGACACATAGGTCAACGGAACAGAATACAGAGCCCAGAAATAAACCCACACACCTATGGTCAATTAATCTACCACAAAGGAGGCAAGAACATACAATGGAGACGAGACAGTTCTTTCCACAAGTGGTGCTGGGAAAACCGGACAGCTACATGTAAAAGAATGAAATTAGAACATTCTCTGACAGCACATACAAATATAAAAATATAAAAAATGTACTAAAGGCCTGATTGTAAGACCAGAAACCATAAAACTCCTAGAGGAAAACATAGGCGGAATACTCTTTGACATAAACCATAGCAATATTTTTTTTGGATCTGTCTCCTAAAGGAAACAAAAGCAAAAATAAGCAAAAGGTACTTAATTAAACTTGAAAGCTTTTGCACAGCAAAGGGAGCCATCACTGAAATGAAAAGACAGTTTACTATATGGGAGAAAATAGATGCAAATCATATCATTGATAATGGGTTTCTATTCAAAATATATAAACAGCTTCACAATTCAACATAAAAAAACAAACAACTTGATTTTAAAAATGGGCAGAAGACTTGAATAGACATAGACATTTTTGCAGAGAAGATACACAGATGGTGAACAGGCTCATGAAAATCATCACTGTTAATCATCAGAGAAAAGCAAATCACAACCTCAATAAAATATCAGCTCGCACCTGTCAGAATGGCTATTATCAAAAAGAACGTAAAAAAAAAATGTTGGCTAAGATGTGGAGAAAAAGGAAGCCTTGTACACTGTGGGTGGGAATGCAAATTGGGGCAGACACTGTGGAAACAGTATGGAGGTGCCTCAAAAAACTAAAAATACTGCTATCACATGATCCAGCAATCCCACTCTTGGGTATATATCCAAAAAACTGAACAAGACACTAGCTCAAAAAGATACATGCACCCCAATGTTCACAGCAGGATTATTCACAATTACATTTTTACAACTGCGTTTACAACATCATTATTACACAATATGGAAGGAACCTACATATCTATCAATAGATGAATTGATAAAAGATATGGTATATACATATATACAAATAGAATATTACTCAGCCATGAAATAAATGAAATTTTGCCATTTGCAACAACATGGATGGACTTGGAAGGTATTATGTTAAGTGAAATAAGTCAGACAGAGAAAGACAAATACTGTATAACATTCCTTACGTGTGGAATCTTAAAACTGCAACAAAGTAGTGAATACAACGAAACAGAAACAGACTCACAGATACATAGAACAATCTAGTGGTTACCAGTGGGGAGAAGGAAGGGAGGAGGGCAAGAAAGGGGTCGGGGTCAAGAGATACAAGCCACTGTGCATAAAATAAATGAACTACAGGGGTGTATCGTACAACACAGGGAAAATAGTTTATTAATTTCCCACCAGCTGTAAATGGAGTTTAACCTTTAAAAGTGCATCACTATGTTGCACATTTGAAACTTGCATTGTACATACACTGTACTTCGACAAACAAAAAAAATTTGGGGAAGAAGCATGAGATAGATGATCTGTTTTTCCACAATGTGAGCACACAGCAAGAAGACAGCCAGGACGCATTTACTCACCAAACACTGATGAAAAAAATCTGAGGCTAGAAGGATTAGCAAGTTTGAAAGGTGGGTTACAGTCTCTTACCTGCCATGATGGGGTTTTATGACCTAAACAATTGTTTGTCTTTCTGGGATTTTTTGAACATGGGAAATATATCGGGTAAAAGTAACACCAGTTATATTGTATTTTCCTTTCCACGTACACAATTTTCTGATTCGCTAATAATGAAAATAAGAATACTGTGGAAAGGGTTATCGTATGTTCAAATCCAAGATTTTCCTGCGTGACCTGCTGAGAGGGTCACAGTTGCATTCATGGCCTGATCTGCAAATTATCACGACAGCTTTTGTCAGTAAAAAGTAGACCGTCTACCAGCAGCTCTGAACAGAAATGAAGCAGTGTGAACGCAAAGCCTACTTAAATTATTTATAGACAGTTTCCTCTCCTAAAAATACTAGGAAAAGTTTTCAAAGTTTAAATAGAAAACAGTCAAAAGAGAGAAGCTTCTGGATGGCTTTACCTCCTTGGCTACCACGAGAATTGTGGCAAAATAGGACAGAAGCTGACCTGTTAAATTTATGTCTTGGGGAAATACATATGGTCATCAAATATGAGTAATTTTTGATCATCAAATACAAATAATTTTTAACAAAAAAGGGAGTCTTAGCTAAATGGAGATTTAGGCTTTATTTAATTAAATTAAAAAGTGCTAACACAACATTGCCAGCTTCGCCAATTGTAACCAAACTGGACCAGTTTTTGAGAAAATAAGCAATTTTACTTCCCACACAAGTTAAATAAGCAAGACTTTTTTTTTAATTTCTCTTTTGTCTAAAGTAATCATACAAAAAAAACACAAAGAGAAAACCCCATGATTCTGATCCTTAGGGAGAGATTGACCGAGATAAATTCCAAGGTAACTGAAGTGAAAACCTACTTTTACAAAGGGTTTTGCAAGAGGAAAAAAATCTTAGGGAATGGCTGAAAAAAACAGTAACTTACACAGTATCGAAATGTTTTAAAATGTAAGTGACATGAGTCTTAAGATAAACCTTTTAACTAAAAGTTTTTGAATCGTAGTTAACTATTTAAATATAAAATACTTTGCATCAAATTATTTTATAGGTCGATTTGTACTTTAAGATTTTAATAAAAACTTATGAAACATACAAGTGCACATGTCATGCAGTCTCCGAGGACAAGATCCTCTCTGTTGTTTGAGAAGACCCTTTGCAGGTGTAACATAATTTTGGTCATGGGTTATGTCATGTTGTTTGATAGAAATCTCACATTTGAACTGTCTTCCTCTCCAGAAGAACCAGAAATCTAAGAGCTAGTATGTATTTGAAAGCTTTTTTTAACGCCTCAAGGTGAATATTGGTATATTACAAGGAAGGAACGTCTTTGACAGCTGAGTGCAGGGCTGACCAGGTTGGTCTTCCCAAGAGACTGTCTCTTCGGATGGGGTCTGAGAACCAGCATCAGAATTCTCTGGAGCCTTAATAAAAATGTACATTTCCATTGAGATTGTATTAAATGGAACCATTAAAATCAAGAGAATTGGCATCTCTGTAGTGTTGAGTTGTCCAGTTCATTAACATGGTATATCTTTTTATTTATTCATCCTTGTTTTAAAACTCCAATAATCTCATGTATACATTAAGTGACAGTAATTGCTAACTATTGTTTTTGCTTTTATTATAAACATTTCCTTTTTTTATTATAATTTCTAGATTTTTAACTCAGGTCTAGAGAAATGCAACTGGTTTTCAAAATTAATCAATTACCTGCATTACTCTTTCCAGAACGTTTTATGAACTTTGCGTATAGATTCTAACCTTTCCCATCCTAAATCTCAAACTTCTTGTTTCTCGTTTTATGGAATAGCCTTGGACTTCTGGTACTGCATTAAGCAGCAGAAATAGGGACATTGTTAGAGTAGGAGAAATGACAGTTTTCTCTATTAGATATGACTTCCTCTAGGTTTTGTTATATAATCTTTATCCACTGTGGCAGGCAGAATTCTATGATGCCCCCCTAAGATTCCTGCCACCTTCTGTATACACCCAGTATGATCTCCCCACCGTGCTCAAACAACTTGTGAATACGACGGAATTTTATTCCCACAATTAGGTTACATTACATAGCAAACATGAAGGGGTTTTTCTGGTGTCATTGGAGTTCCTAATCTGTTGACTTTGAGTTCATTCCCTCAGTGGGTCTGACCCAATCACAGAAGCCATCCATGAGAGGGCCCAGGGCTTTTCTGAAGGGAGAGATCTGTAGCAAGAAAGATGCTCCAGCAGACTGAAGCAGCAAATAGCCATGCTGTGAGCTGCTTGTGGAGGGAGCCACATGGCAAAGACCTCTAGAAGCTGAGAGCAATCACGGACTTCATTCCTACCCTTCAAAGGAACTGAATTGTGCTAGCAAACTGAGATCTCTTGAAAATGGATTCCTTCCAAGTCAAGCCACCAGATAGAATGCACCTTGGCCAATATACTGGTTTGAGCTGGAGAAACCTTGAACAGAGTGAGTGAGCATGCCCAGAATCCTGTCCCATGGAAACTACGAGATAACGAATGTGTGTTTTGAGCCATTAAGTTTGCGATGATTTATTGTGTAACAATATAAACCTAATACATCACATTATCAAATTCACTTTTTTCAAAATTATTAAGAATTTTTAAGTAAAATCATATATAATCATTGGAAATTATCTAAGGCTTTTTTATATATATTGATTTGGTAAATTATCCCTAAAAAAGCTTATTTTTTAAAGGTTCTGCTGAATTCAGTCAATATTCTTTTTAGGATGTGTCTACCTGTGCTCATGAGACAAATGGACCTCGTTTTCCACTTTTATGTTGTTCTTACCTGATTTGAAAGTATAAGTTGAGCCAGGTACATAAAATGATTTGGGAAAGTTTTCTCTCTTTTCACCTTTACTATATTTATTTCTATAAGACAGAAATTATCTGTTTTATGAAAATTTGGTTAAAAAAAATTACCTTAAAAAACATATGAATCCTCTTACAATGTACATGCATATCAAACGATCATGTTGTATAATTTAAATATGCTTTACTTTATTTATACAATGGAATACTATTCAGTCATAAAAAATGACAACATAATGCCATTTGCAGGAACATGGATGTCCCTGGAGAATGTCATTCTAAGTGAAGTAAGCCAGAAAGAGAAAGAAAAATACCATATGACATCACTCATATGTGGAATCTAAAGAAAAAGAAAAGAAAAAGGTAAATGAACATAAATACAAAACAGAAACAGACTCATAGACATAGAATACAAACTTGTGGTTGCCAAGGGGGGAGACAGGTGGGAAGGGACAGACTGGGAGTTTGAAATTTGTAGATACTGACAGGTATATATAGAATGGATAAACAAGATTATCCTGTAGAGCACAGGGAAATATATACAAGATTTTGTGGTAGCTCACGGTGAAAAAGAATGTGACAATGAACATGTGTATGTTCACGTATAACTGAAAAATTGTGCTCTGCACTGGAAATTGGCACAACATTGTAAACTGGCTATAACTCAATAAAATAAAATTTAAAAATTAAAATTAAAATCAAAAATAAATAAATATACTGTACTTTTATTTGTTACTTATGGCTCCATAAAGTTATAAAAATGATACAATAAGCCCTCCTGAAATTTGGGAAACATGGGAAAGTAAAAATAAGAAATTAAGGTCAGTCAACATATCAACACTGAGAGTTGACAGACACTGAACAGGGACTTACAGGTGCAGCTATGCTGTGACGGCAGGTCCCTGGGAGCACAAAGTACAGAGATGCGACCCGGCTCAAAGTCCAGGGAAAACTCTGAATTAAACCTGAGACTGAGGAGCACATGGTGGCCAAGTGAGAGTGACAGGAGAGCGTTCCACGTGGAAGCCACAGTGGGTGGTGAAGGCACTAACGTGGGGAAAACGATGCACTTTTGAAGGACAGAAAAGTGTTTAGATGTGGTGGAGCAGACAGAGCAAGGAAGAGAGCGACGTGGGATGAGTTTGGAGACCACGGCAGGACCTCGGAGGCCATTCAAGAGCAACGGGAAGCGGGACTTGTTCCTTCCGCAGCAGTTTCATGGAGACGTGGGGACGTTTAATATGTCCCTCGGATCAAAGCTTGAGTGGACGTGGGGGGACCTGACGGGAGGTGATTGTGTTCACGCGACAGACGATGAGGCTGGACTAGAGTGGTGTCGGTGCTGTGTGTGAGGACGTCTCTTAGAGGGTGACAGAAGCTCTGATTCCCAGTCCAAATTCTTCAATATAGATTGAGCTAATCAATTCTCTGCTTCTTTTTGTGCTTTTAGTTCCATATTTTCCAGAAGTTTGTCCGGGGCTTCTTGAGAATGTGTTTGGGGGGAGAAATTCAAAGGTCAATGCCATTTTTCGATATTGTCACAAACTACAAGCCATTCCTGTTCGTTCCCTCCCTTCCTTCCTTCCTCTTTCCTCCCTCCCTGTCTCTCTCTCCCTCCCTTTCTCTCTCTTTCTTTCTTTTTTTTTTCTAATTTAGGAATAGAGTACAAACTTAAGAAATATTCCAAAAGAAAAAAAGTTACATGCAAAAGAAATGAGACTGGAAATATTGGCTACATATTGAAACATAATGTAAAAATTCTACTCAAAGCTAAGATGTTTCTCATAAGTACCACAGTCTTACAATACAGGACATCCTGGTACTCACACACCTTTCAAAACATCAAAAATAACTGAAAAAAATCATCTACTGAACATTTTGCCTTATAATTATTATACATTATTTTTCAAATTTCTTCAGACCATCACCCCCCCCCAAAAAATTGCTTATATCTTCAGCCAAAAGGGAAAATTTCATAAAATATCCAATGTAGTAATAATAGAGGACGCGTGGTCTGGCAGGAGCAAATAAAATTATAAAATAACAATGTTTCCAAAAATTGAAACTTCCTGGAAAATGATTCCTGTCCCTTGTATAACTCCAAGTTCAAAGAAAAAAAATAATAAGCAAAAAAAAGTGATACATTTAAAAACAGAACGATGGGACTAGAGATAAAATAATCTGTAAGAAGGTTTTTTTTTAATCTATAAATTAGTTAGTCATTAGGCCCGCACATGGCTTGGCCACTCTCTTCAACACCAAGTCTCTGACCCCTGACACATCCCCAGCCCCCCAAACACTCAGCGACCCCATCCTGCGTGCTCACCTGGGGGCTCTTGAAGAAGGGGGCTCTGCTCCTGTGTCCTCACTTCGATCACACCACTGCAAAATAATTTCTCGTTCAAAACAATTTGGGTTCAGTGCCTGCTTTGTACCAGATATTGTTCTTAGCTCTGGAGACCAGAGCAACGAATGAAGAGGGTGCATCTCATTTGTGTCACACACAGGGTATTTGATCTGTGTTTCTGTGGGTAGTTAGAAATGCGATGGTCAAGAGTGCATCGAACTAATTAGACAGTAATAAGCACAAAAGTTCAATACATGGAAAAACCCAAATAGTCATCGGCAGGAAAATGGATGAATAAATTACCGTATTTTCAATGAAACACCAGTTGCAGTGAATGTCAATGAACCCCAGCCAACCACAGTACTGTAAAGGAATTTTTCACCGTATAAAACTGGGTCGGGGAGTTAAGTCCCAGAAGATTCCATAGTGCCTAACACCCTTCTGATGAAGTGACAATACACATTTTTATTACACAGTGAACCCAAGACTCAGCATGCCGGTTACTCTGGTGGGAGTTGCAGGGGAACAGAATAGAGGAGAGATGGTATATTTAGCTGTAAGTTACTGTCAAGGATTCTCTTTTTGGGTTCGGTGGTAATTTCAGGATGCAAAATAAGGGAGAGAAAAAGAGGGAGAGAGAGAAGACGAAGGGGAAAAAATTACAGACGAGAAAACCTCCTTTCTTTTCTTCCTGAAAAAAAAAAAAATTCAGTCCAAAATCCTAGAGGCAAGGCTGATGAAGGTAGGTGTCCCCAGAGGCGTGGAGGGACAGTGGCCCAGGAGGGGACTCAGAGAGTCAAGAAGAGGGCATGTGAGCTGGCCTTGAGATGAGTTAAGGCCGTGGGACCCAAGGCCACGATCAGAGCACGTTTGTAGTAATGCACTAAATAATTGCTATATGCATGCATCAATTATATAAGATTTAGAACAAAGAAAATAGAAGTACGCATGTGCTAGAGATACTTTGTAAGCCTAATGAACAAAGAAACTCACATTGCGCATGTGTTGGCAGAGAACAGATAAAAAGCAGGACAGGTGCATCATGGGCACGCACCTGCCTGTGGCAATAAAGTGTTGTTAACCCCATGGTGTCTCCGGCGGAAGTCTGTCCGGCGGTTTGGCAACTCCTCGTGCATTTTTTCATTTGGGCCGCTCACCTCCTAGAACCCCACATCAGCCTCCCTCGGCTGACAGGGCATATCCATGGGTGGGCACCATGGGTTGAATGCGTGTGTCCCCCACCCCTGATTCGTACATTGAAGCCCCGACCTCCAGTCTGCCTGCATAGGGGGCTAAGACTCTAAGCTCATAAGGGTGGGGCCCTGATCCAATAGGATTAGTGTCCATCTCAAAAGACTTGCAAACTTGTGAAGGTCATACATCAAGGAAAGAGTGAGGCACAGCTCCAGATCGAAGAGGACTAAAGGATACGACCATCCATTCAGCACAGGACCTTGGGTTTGACCCTTTTGTTGTAAAAGACATTATTTGGACCATTGGCAAAACCTGGTTGGGGTCAGAGGAAACAGATGCACAGTCTGTATAACTCATTTAGACGGTCACGTGGGAGAACATCTTTGCTTGTAGGAAATACACAGCATTCGGAAGTTGTGGGCTTCAGGGAAAACATTATTTGTCCTGAGCCTGAAACTTTGGGGCAAACTTGAAATTGTTTCAGAGTAAAGAGATTTCTAAAAAGAAAGAGAAAGGAAGAAATTAAGGCAAGTGCAAACCGAGATATGAAATTGCAGCAAAACAAACAAGCAAGCAAAAAACACCGTAGTTGGAGAGAAATGCGGAATCAGGGAATAATTCTCTTAAGGTGAAGTGGTGGGTCCACCCAATGTGTTTGTAGGGTTCTGGGAGTGATGCAGCAGAGAAGAAAAATGTATCATTGAGTAAAGTGGCACCTTGGACAGATGAGAAAGGTGGGGGTCCGGCAGGACACGCAGGAGTTACCATCATTTAGGGGCAGAGAAAATTAATCCACTGAAAGAGAAGATAAAAATCTACCCGTCTGGAGGCAGGTAAGTTTGTAGATGTGATTGTGGAAGCATTTCTTTGTTTCACTATTTCATCCGTGACTCATCCACCTGTCGGGCAAGGGGGAAGGTAAAAGAAGTCGATTGTGATGTGGATAACGGAACAGAAGCTGGAGAAGAGGAGATGGTGAAGAGATACTGAGGGCCGGGCACCGAGAAAAGGTGATTAGGTTAGCGGATCGGTGGTTTTGATGGGAGAACAGATGGTGGGGGGTTAGGGGTCAATATTCAAAGAGTGGGGCGTTTGGAAAGTAAGATACTCATCTTACTGAGCTGTCTCTCATGGTGACGTCAGAAATAACGTGGCTCAGTGGTCTCAGGACTGGATGCACTGGTGTCAGAGACGATGTGGATGGATAGGAATAAAAGCATGTCTGGAACTGTATCAGACCCGGGGCTGTGGGGGTGGCAGCTCTTAGACACATCGCTGAGGAAGAGAATCAAGGCACCCCCACTTTTTGATATTCATGGCTTTTGGTGACATGCACGTATAAGGGATTTAACAATCATAAAATGAGTAGATTTTAAATCGCAGCATTTAAAAAACTTCTATAATATGATGGGAATATATTCCACTGTGTTGCTAGTCTTAAGTATCTGTCCTGGCTAGAAGTGGGTTTTTATCTTGCTGGGAAAACTCGGTGTCTTGCCCGATGGCTGCTGAAGACAGGTAAACAAAAATGGGGAAACGTACTCATTTTGATCATTTTGAGTCGTTTAAAAATATATTTGTTTATCCAAACGTAGGAAGAGTTCATCATTGCAGAAATACATGGGGATTTTTGTGACATGTGAGTTCTCAAAGTTAATGTGGATTCTATGATAAATAGGAATGTGGTTGAGGAAATATCGCAGATCACGTTCTGACATGGTTTTGCCTTTATTGGAGAACGCAAGTCACCAATGGGGGACTTTTCTGGTCTGTGAAGTTAAGCAGAAAGGGAAGGAGAGATGATTATTTATGAGAATTGCTGGGACCATATGTAAGTGGCTTAAAAACATGAGAGTTTCACCTACTATGTCAAAATAATTAAGTCACAGAACATTAGAGGTGAAATATGCACATTTTAATGAGTTTTAGAGTGCCTGTTTACTCCAGACCCATCTCTACTTTAGTCTCAAAAGTTCTTTCTTCTTTTCTCTTAGTCACGTTTCATTAAATCTACTTCGCATTTTTCCGTCTTGTCTTTTATTTACTGAGCTGAAATAAACTTTTTTACAATTTCCGTTTGCGGCGTTATCCTTTAGAATGTCAGCGCAAGGAGATGTAAAAGCTACTTTTCTAGGTCATTATTTTTCCAAATTACATTTACAACTTTTTAAGTCCAGCGATTGTAGAGTCATAAGGTAGACGAGCTGTTAGGGAGATGAAGGCAGTCCCGGGAACCTGAGTGGAGGCTTCCATGTTTAGGGCCCATCAAAATCATCTTGGAGACAGAGGCTGAAAATAAGAGCCTGGCAATCGATACGATATCCTCTAAAATTGAAAATTTTAACTCGATAAACTTAAAGAATGGCCCAACCCAAGCAATAAATTCCTAGTTTCTTAAAATAGAAACATGCATTGGTTTTTAAAATAAATTTATGATTGCAATTCATCAGTTTTGACAAGTGTGGACCCGTTTAACCAACACCATGGGCATTTTTATCACCCCCCAAAGATTCATCATTTTTCAGTCAGTCCCCGTCCTCACACCACAGAAAAGCATCGTTGGCTGCAATCATCATAGATTACCTTTTCCCGTACCTGAATTGCCCATAAGCAGAATCACTCATTATTAAGCTATGAAGTCTAATTTCTTTTGCTGAACGTTACAGCAACACGGTTCATTCATGCTGTTTTGTGTCGCATATGTTTTCTCTTTTTTTATGGTGCGATTTTCCATTGCATGAATATACCGCAATGTATTTATCCCCAACTCTACGTGAATGGACAGTGGATTTTTTTTATTATTATTATTACTATTTGGAGCTTAGAAATAAAGCTGCTAAGAGCATTCTAATTCAAGCCATTTGACAGACATATTGGATGCACACCAAGGAATCAAAAAAAAAAAAAATCAGAAAATAAGTGTATATGTAGCTTCAGCGATCCTGAAAACCATTTCAACTTGCTTGTTCCGTTTCATTCTCCTACAAACACGAGGTAAGAATTCCCATTGCTCCATATCATAGCCAATGCGTGGTGTTGTCACGGCTTAATTTAATTTAAATCATCCTGGTGAGATTGTATTTCCCTGATGGCAGCCATCAGTCCTAGAATAAGCAAGTAAAATTCTACCTCAGGCACAAAATTTAGGAGGGAAGATGCCTAAAAGGTCACTAATAAAGATACATAATATTTTAGTGCAATAATTTAAAAAAATAAATATTAGTGAGAAAAACCCATTGGAACAGAATATCACAACGTTAAGTAAATATGTGCCATGCTGACAAGGATAGGGGAAAAGCCTTTATGTTTTCCCATTTAGCATCATGTTAGCTGGAGATCTTTGGTAGAAAGTCTGCTAATCAAATGAGATCAATTTCCTTCTATTCCTAGATTTCATGCATCGATTGAAATAATCATGCTTTTTTTTCTTGGATATTAATTGATATTAAAATTTTAAACCAAACATTCACCACTAATAAACCCAACGTCACTGTGGTATGCAAATGTATTTATACATTACTGAGCTCACTTTGCAAACATTTGTATAGAAATTTTATCCCTATGTTTCTGAGGGTGATTTTCCTGTTTTGTCAGGTTTTGATACCAAGTTTAACCTCACAAAATGAGATGGAGGTGTTCCTATTGTTTTTCTATTGTCTGGAGGAAATTATGTAAAATTAGTGTTATTTTTTTTTCCGTAATGTCAGGAGAAATTCACCAGTGAAGACATCTGGACACAAAAGTGTCTTTAAAATCAATTTATAGGTTTAGTACCGTCAGAATGTCTACTTCTCCTTGTATTGGTTTTGATAAAATACATTCTCAAGGAGTTCTCCAGTTCGTCTATGCTGTTAAATTTATTTGCACATAACTGTTTATAATATCCTATTTGTCCTTTGTCTGTAGGGTTTGTAGTGATGTCTCTGTTTCATTTCTAACATATTTGCTTTCCTGTGTTTTTCCTCTACCAGTCTTGCAATGGATTTATTAACTTTACTAATCTTTTTTTTTTTCAAAAACTGAGGTTTAGCTATTTAGCATTTTAGTTGAGTATGTCTCCTTTCTACTTTATTGATTTTTTTCTCATCTCTCTATATTTTATTCCAGTTTGATGACTTAGTCTGCTGGCTTTTACTAGCTTCTTGGGATGAAAGCTTACATCATGGGTTTTCAACATTTTTTTTTCTTTTCTCTTATATGCATTTAAAGCCATAAGCTTCCTTTCAATCATTGCTTCAGCTGTACCCCACAAATTCAATACGCCTTGTTTTTGTTTCATCTTTTATTTGAAAATATTTCAAATTTTTATCATGATGGCTTCAGTACAGTACAGGTTATTCGAGAGTTTGCTGTTAATTTTCAACCCTCCAGGGATTTTCTAATTATTCTTCTGCTGTTGATTTCTGGTTTAATTCCACCGTAATCTGAGAATATAGTCTTTATTATTTCATTCCTTCAAAATGTATTAGGGCTCAGTTTACGGCTCTCCAAACAATTTTTTTTGTTTGTTTTTGGTAAAGAATCCGTATATTTATGTGTGTTTGAAAAGGACATGAATGCTGCATTTGTAGGAAGCGGTATTCTGCGTAGATTGCTGACCAACGTGTTAACTCTGTTATTCCAATCTTCTGTATTTTCATTGATTTTGAGATTGCTTCTTCTGGCATTGAGAGACTGAGTTAAAAATCTCCAGCTACAATGATCAATTTATCTATTTCTCCTTTTTTCTCTCATAGTTTCGTTTCATGCATTTTGATATTATTAAATGCATACGAATTTATGATTTCATTTCTTCTTGTTAAATTTTACCATTATAAATCTCCCTTCTCATTTCCAGAAGTACTTCTTACTATAATGTCCCAATTTTCCGGTAGTATTATAGCCAATATATTTAAGTACCTGTGAGCCTCTGGTTACAACGTATTTACCAATTGATAACTGTATGACCTTGTTTAACACGTGTTTCTGTTTAAAGTCCCCCCCTTTTTTTTAATATATATTGTTGATGGATTAACCTTGACCTCGTGGCCAATGACACTATAACACGCGTCCGAAGGAAGTAATCTAACACATTCAGTTTCTCTTAATAGCCTTCTTGCTATTAGGAACACTGGGACATCACTTCAGTACTATTTGGGGGGTGCCATTTAAACACGAAAGTTCACCCCCCAAAAAACCCACCAAAATGCAAAAAAAAAAAATGTGATGCTGAATAGACTGCAAGAAAGGACACCTGTTGACAGTTTGAGAGCTGAAACAAGAAGGTAGAATGTCACCCTCTTTTTTTTTTAACATTTTTTATTGATTTATAATCATTTTACAATGTTGTGTCAAATTCCAGTGTAGAGCACAATTTTTCAGTTGTATATGAACATACATATATTCATTGTCACATTTTTTTCTCTGTGAGCTGCCACAAGATCTTGTGTATATTTCCCTGTGCTCTACAGGATAATCTTGTTTATCTGTTCTACAATTTTGAAATCCCAGTCTATCTCACTAAGTTAACAATTTCTCCCCTTAAAATTCTACCTCTCCACTCGCTTTCATAAAGTTTTACTTTTGATAACTTCTTTATTTGAATGTTCTATTTATTTATTTTTGATTGTCTTGATTAGTAAGAAAGACATCTAAGTTGAGAAAATGTTTCTAAGTACAGCTTTAGAAAATTCCATGTGTTGCGGCATAAAATATTCTTGCTATTACGCGTGTGTGTATTTAAAGAAATATTTAAACAAGTACCTTACATCTTTTGGATCATTTAGTAACTACTGATTATTTGCTAATCTTACTCAATGTGTCAGATTCTTTATACATTCATACATTTCATGTTACTTAACAGTCTCCAAAATCCTAAAAATTTTTTTAAAAATTCCAAAAATAACAGAATCTAAAATCTTGCCCAAATGTGACAAATTCGTGGAGAACTCCAATGGTATATGTTCAAGTTGTACAATTTTTGTAACCCTCAGCATTTCTTACAGTATTTTCTATATTAAAAAAAAAATCAAGTAAGTGAAGGTCCATAAACACACTAAAACCTCACTCATTCAAAAAATAATAAAATACTAATGGGAATTTTTGCTTTTAAAAAAATTCCAATTTCACTGTCATATTCTTATCGCATTCATGCATTCTTCAACACATTTAGAAGTGTTTCTTGACCATTATTGGCAAGATCACAGTTTTCCAAGGAAAACAAAGAAAACATAATAAATTGCACAGTGTCTTCCAGTTGTTAGCTCTCTATGAAGACCACTGAAGTATTCCTTTCAAGGTATTTAAATTTTTTCATATTTAAGTCATCCTACAACTGTTAGCAAAGTCCCCACAATGACTTTTATAGTACTCCGTCTCCGTCCCAAAGAAACAATTGGAAAAACTTCATCGACTTCATTTCACACAAAAACAACCAAATTTAAATGAGTTACTTCCAACCCAATGAAAGGAAAATTAATCTAAAAGTTGAAAAAAAGAGTCAAAGTGAATCATGATATTAATACCAATTTTTAATAGAAATTCATCAATGATAGGATATTATCAATAATATGTAATAGTTGGAATCAAAAGAATACACATTTTAAATATTGCCAATGAAGAGATACGTGAAATAGTTGCCTCTCTATGTGTGCATTTTAAGTCTATTCTGGGTTCTCCTATAGTCTTGTCTGTCCATCCCTCACTTCCATTCATTCAACCCATCATGTTGAGTGTCTACTGTAGCCATTGAGTTAGGTGCTGTGAATACAGTGGTATATGAAAGAGATGTGGTCCATCCTTCTTGGGCCTCACAGTCCAGTGGGAAAGAAAAGCACTTTATCAACTGAATAAACAATTACTTATCTGGCTTCATGATATCCTGTGAAAATGCATAGGACCCAGATTGCTTATAGCAAGAGGTGGGAACTGAATTCTCACATCGCTCAGTCCCAAGTGTCTGTAAAGGAAGCAGTAACACAACTGTGGGGCAGCTATGTGTGTATAGATTTCCCTGCAAACAAATTGAATCAACAGGAAAACTACCCCCCCACCAAACAATGGGGACAATTATAGGGAAATTTGGTTAAAAAACTACAAAGATAACCTCAAAAGTCAAACTCATAAAAGGATATATACCTTGAGAGATACACCACAGACAATATGCAATTTTTAGGTACTTATACTCCGTGCATGCAAATTAAATTACAAATTAAAGATACGTGTGTAACATATATAAAAACTACATTATAAGATAATAGTGTAAGATGAAAAAGGGAGCAGGCTGTGAAAAGCACAAGGTGGTCACATCAAAGAAGAGATGAAGATCACACTTTTGGGGGAACTGAATTAGTCATTGTTAAGTGGGTCTTAAGAAGCTATTCAAAAATGCAGCAGAAAAAAATCAGAATGGACTATAATGAAAGAAGAGATAATATATACAAAAGAAAGAGTGATAAATTGTACCAAGGGGACAGATCGAATGGATCTGAATTCATAATCAAAGTTATAAATGAAAGAAAAAGACTTTTAAGTAGAAGGACCCATCAAATTCAAGACAAGAAAATAGTCCAAAAAATTGCTAGTGGTTATATTCATTTTTGTGTCTGTCAGTGATTCCCTGAATTTTTACAATGGATATATAATTTTTTAAAGTTATTTAAATTATTTTTTTTTATTTTAGAACAGATTCAGATTTACAGAAAGATTGAAAGATAGTACAGAGAACTTTATCGTTCATCCCGCAGTTATTAGCATCTTAAATTTTTATGGTATATTTCATCCAAACAAAAACAAATGCTGATAAACTATGATTACCTAAAGTCAATCGTTTATTCCGATTCCCTTAGTTTTTAACCTAACATTCTGCTCCTCTTCCAGGATTCCGTTCAGGTTGCAACAATACATTTAGTCATCATTTGCCCTTAGATTTCTCTTGCCTGTAACAGTTTCTCAGAATTTCCTTATTTTTGACAGCCTTGACAGTTTTGAAGCATGATGGTCAGGTGTTTTGTAAAATAATCCTCGACTGATATTTATCTGATGACTTTTGTCATGATTAGACTTAGGTTATGGGTTTTGGGGGGAGGTAGACGCCAGACGCAAAATGCCATTTTCATTGCACCAAACCAAGGGTATAAATAAACATAAATTCAGGTACATTAATTTTGTATTTTGGGTTATAATACAATACTACTTCACTCAACTGTTGCTCAAATCATTCCAACTTTGACACTGACAATTCTTTCCCTTGGCCCCTGGGTCCCTTTGACATGTCCCCATCGTTGCTCGTTGCTGGTTTGAGCACATCCTTACTCTCTGGCCCTACAAGATGACTTAAGGGCATCCTGTGTATTTCCGGCCACACTTCCAGAATCAGCCATTTCTCCAAGGATCTCTGATGACATTTTTGGAGAATGGTGTTGGAAGCCAAGTTCTGACAGGTCGGTGGGCTCATTGCTACTGCATCTAGGCATTCTCAGCTGACAATCCCAGAAATATAAATATGTACCAACCACGCATGTGCACATATATATTTTTTTCTGTGGGTGACCAGTTGCATCTATATTATGTTAAAATGAGTTCCCACTGATGTCTTCAAATCTAACCCATGTCTGCACAGTCATTCCAGCCTCCTCTCCTTTCTTGCCTGTAACCTCCCACTCCAACGGTGACAAACTGGGCTCCCAACCACCGGCCACCCATTCACATTAACTCCAGTGTACCTGTGCAGTGGCGTGAGAATGGTTAACTCACACCCTCATGGAAAACAACTCGATCAACTAGGGCACAGGGCTTACGCACGTTTCCTCCTCCCTTTAGACTTCCCTGCAGGATCCATTCCATTGCAAACTTACTGAGATCCGCACGCTTCCCCCACTAAGTTCAGCAAGTTTGTCTCACACAGTAGTGATAGAGTTAGGTCCCTTTGTGATATTTTGCATTCCCTCCTGGAATCCCCAAATTTCAAATTCATTTTTTAAATGCGCATATTGCTGAGGTTCAGTCTGTGAGCTGTAAAGTTCTCTGAGTTTTCAAAAATACATGATATTTTATATTACTAATTATTGTAGGATTTTATCTTCTAGTCAAAGGGGTCATAATTGGCATGATGACCTTTTGCAAAAGAATTATTAAACACTTTAGCAATGAGATGCTTCTTTTGGAATCTCAACCTGGGCATAGTGGAAACAAAGAACCTTTTTTACTCCATGTCAGATCCTTCCACTCTAAGAATTCTTCGTTGTCCCTGCTCAGCTTGAAGAAGTTACAGAAATCAGATCTTTGCCCCTTTTCCATAGAAATGGAAGGAAAATCTGACAGTGGGGACTGTCAGTGAGGCAGAGAGATTGTAACTAGGGACTGTCAACCTTCTGGTTTTCTCCTTGTTTCTTTCTTTTCAGGACTAACTAGCCAGAGACTGATGACTTAAATAATGTTCCAGCCACAAGCAAGACTTGATGGCTGCTTGGAATCATGTGACCAACACAGTCATCTCTGAAAACAGAAGATAGCCGTCTCTCCAGAACAGAACCCTTTCCTCTTTTCCCGATAGAGTCTCTGAGCCAAACCTGGGGAGCTGGGAGTTGGTTCTTTGCAACATGAGTCCACCTTCTCCCCTGGACTGCCGGCTTCCTCAGTAAAGCTATCTTTCTTTTTGTCCAACACTTGTCTCTCAATATTAGATTCTTGAGTGATAAGCAGCTGACTGTGAGTTCAGTTAACAATTACACTGGATTAAGTAGTGAATATTTTAAGTATATTTTCAGTGATGTTTTGCATGTGCAAATGAGTAAGTTGGTTGCATTGGAGCTGGCTGCACTGATAAAAGCTCTTGTGCCTAAAATTGCCCTCTCCCCAGAACAGAACCCTTTCCTCTTTTCTGCTGCCTGGAAAGCACATGTGGCCATCCTGAACCAAGAGGGCAAAGGCACACTCTGCTTCTCTGAGGCTTTCAAGAGTAGAACGTCAGATGAGCTCTGAACCAGTGACGTCCTCTGACCTTGTTCCCTGACAGAGATGAGGTTCAATCTCACTGACAGTTATTGTTATTTGGGGGTGTCCATCACTGTGAGCAGAACTTAACTCTTACTGACAAACCTGTCCTCTTTATAGTTAAATAGCCTTAAATGCTTCAATCCTGCAGGTAAGTTTGTGTGTCTGGTGACCGAAAGTTGGGTGAGCTTTTCTTCTGATAGCTTCTATGTAATTCTCGGCGTGAGAATAGAGTATTTGCACGTCGGAAAAGGGGGGCTCTGAGGTTGAAGGCTGAGGAACCTGGAAAAAGTTTCAAATAAACCAACTAGGAAAATAATAGACTTGTTCATTACTCCAATGAAAATAACAGAGTTACAGGTTTCGCTGAGGGCTGGTTTGAGGCTGGTGAAAATGAATGTTTAATGATGTAAGATTAACGGCAGTGGTTTTGAATTTCTTGTTAAATTTTCATTAAGGAAAACTTCAGAAAACATAAATGTTCAAGTCGATAATAGCACGCTGAGAATATTCATATAACCAGCTCCCAGGTCAGAAAAAAATAGATACGGCCAGTACACTTTGAGAGTTTTCCTGCAAGTTCAGTAATGACTTCTGTCACGATAGTAGACCGACATCTGGGGGGTTTCTGGATAATTTTATTGAGTAGCTAAAATACAGTATATATTCTTCTGTCTGGCTTCTTGTGCTCAATATGCTTGTGTTGTACCAATTTTCTTATCTACAGCTGTAATTGTTCATTTTCTTTGGTGTTTCATGTGTGAACACAGCACAATTTATTTATCGACTGTAGACAGTCATCTGGTTTACCTCCAGTTTTGCGTTACTCAAAGTAGGGTTAATTTAAATATACCGTACAAGTGGGGTTTTTTTTAGAATATATATATATACATACACACATACATTCCTGTTCTAATGTACACCCTCATTAGAAGAGCTAAAATTAAAAATTAAGGGGGGAGGGTAGAGTTTAAGTGGTAGAATGAATGCTTAGCATGCACAAGGTCCTGGGTTCAATCCCCAGTGCTTCCTCTAAAGATAAATAATTCTAATTGTCTCCCCCCTGCCAAAATAAAAATACTATAATAATAAATAAATAAAATTAAAAATTAATATTCCCACACGTTGACCTGCATATAAAGCAATTTTGGAAAGTTCGTGCTGTTACATAGAAGTAGCAATCAAGTTGGAACCACCATTTTTGAACACAGTTTGATATATACTAAGAAACTTGTGGACGTGTATTTACAGTAGCACGTCTTTTAATCACTCAAAACTAGAAATAAACCAGGTGTCTCTCTACGGTAGACTAGGTCCTCTATTTCAATCTCCTTTGTCCATTTGTAATCACACTAATGTGACAATATCTTAAAAATTCTTTACATTGTCTTGGCATATCTAGTAGACCAAGTCTTCATTCCTCTCTTTTTTTTCTTAATCTTTCCTATTTTTATGCTCAAAAAATTTCCAAAAGAAATTTCAAATTCACTTGTCCCTGACCATAAATAATTCTTGAGGTCTTGGTTGGAACTGCATAGATACATACATTCATTTGTCTTCTGATCAGTAAAGGTGCAAATACCCTCATTCTACTTAGATCCCTTATGTCTCCCAAAACGTTTACAGTTTTCTGCATAAAGACTCTTGACATTTTTCATTAGACTTATTCCTGGGCATTTGACAACTTTATTCCGTCGTAAATTCTCTCTGTGTATTTTTTATAATTTAAATAGTCTGAGCTTTGTTGCTAGAATATGGCAACACAATTGATTTGATACATTGATCTCTTGTCCAGCAATTTTTTTCAGAACGTTCTCATAAATTTTGACAATTTATCTTTGTACATTTTACATATATTTATATACTTTTACATGATTATAATTTTATATAATCATCTCAACTACAAATGTTGACAATTTGTTTCCACCTTTTTTATTCTCACATATTTTATTAATTTTTCTTAGTTTAACTCATTAGCTAGTTCCTCCACCACAATGTTAAATGGCAGTAAAGATTGTGGACACTTTTGTCTGAATCACAGACCCACTTAAGGTACACATTAAGATTTTTCTATTAAATGTAATATTTACTATTGATACATAATAGACCACCTTTGTAAGACTGAAGATGTTCCATTATGTTCCTTGTGAGCAAAGGGATTTTTTTTACAGTAATTGTAAATGGATACTTTATCTTACGATATTTTTATTAGTTTATCAAAATGGTTCACTAAAGGAAATGCAAGATTTAAGAGGCCAGCATTAGAAGTTCCAGGTGACTTTAAGAATTGGGGTTGGCTCAGAGAATAAAACTGGGATTTAAAGATGGCTTACGTTTAACAAAGTCAAAAATGACAAATTTCCTTAGTATAATGTGGAGGAAGGTTGCTCATGTGCAGAAACAGAAATGCTTCCTGTATTTTTATATGAAACTCAACCTCCCCACTATTCTCAAGGATATTTAATTTATTTTATTATATGATTTTTCTCTCAAAGATCAGTCCTTTATTCCTCCAGATTACAGCTCACCACAAAACCCTTTGATTGTAGAAGTCTTGGGGGCCCCTTGAAAGAAGCTCTGTGACACTCGGAAGCCTTGGGTCCTAAAATGCCACCATAGTTCACCAGCCTGGAGGCTTACTGAAATCACATCACAAACGGAATACTGGCTTTGGAACCAGTATTTGGAAAGCATCGTCCGACTGATGGTTGACGTAACTAAAGGAAGAGGTCAGCTTATAGGTTAGAGGCTAAGAGATGAAGTGCTGAATTCTCAATAAATGAAGGGGACCATCTGTAAATAAGAAAGAGACGTTCTAGATCGATTGACACGCGCTTCCAAGGGGCACAGTCATGTTCAAGGTGGACAAATCAGATTGGAAAGTTCTGATCTTTAGTTATTTGAAGTGTGGCAGCCAAAATGACCTCCACGGGTGAGCAAGGCTTCTGGGGATGTGGTGTCATTTGGAGGGTAACAGGCTTAAAGGGACCAAACGCGGGCGAGAGAAAATTGGTGGAGAGACCGAAGATGTAGGGAAGTTTGTGAACCTTAAAAGAGAGACTTTTAAGGCACAGGGGAGAAAAGCAATGGAGAATGTCAGCAAGGGGATGGAATGAGGGCCCCATGGAGGAAGCTGGACTCATCTTCCGTGGGGAACAGGTGGATACAGCACGCTGGATACAGTGAGGTCATCTGGCCAAAAGAGTCCTGGAGGATGAGTGATAGTTGGCATTTTTTTCTTTAACCTTATGTTTATTAATCTTTCTCCCGATCCTTCCAACCCCTGAATTTCACTGCTGCAGAGACACACACACACACACACACACACATGCATGAATCTCTACTCTCAAAACAGAGTAGCGCACACACTTTTCACGACTAGTAACCCAGCCCTGCAAATACAGAACACATCTCAGAAAAAATTCTAAAGACCTTCATCTTTTCCCTCTCTCCTTCTGAAACTGCAAAGCATTTTTCCAAAACAGTTTCCTGTATTCATATTTCCTTCCACCTAAAGCCTTTGTCGCAATTACCAAGGCTAATGGATGACTCAGCCCGGCCATCGGGGGCTCCTCCCACAGGGCCCATGGGTCTCTCCAAAGAGACGGCGAGATGATGCTCGCTCTCTAAATTTAGAACACTCTGACTTGGGATCAAAATATTCTTTTCCTCCAGCCTCAAATAACCTCGCTGCTAAATCCGGCCATTTACAGCAGCCTTACTTAGCCTTCTGTCGCGTACCTTACAGGTTGCCCAGTCATGGTCCTGAACTCGGCACAGATCTAAGGGCTTCGTACCCCTTTTTAACTAGGATGGGCGTATCATTTCTCATCCAGAGGGAGCTGCTTTTGAGAGCACAAGTGTGCGCTGTTCACAATTATGGTGAGACAGCTGATGGGAACCAGGACCATCCCAGTGTGGTCACTGTATTTTTGACCAACATCCGACCTCCGAGATGCTTCATTAAAAGATGGGGGATTGAGGTGGGAAGGCACCAAGGTCTTATGATGACAGAGGTCCCTTATCTAAGTCGCTGGACCCTTCCTTCTAGAACCAGACTGATTCCAACTAACTTCATTGCCATAAAGAATCATTAACAGTCATTTATGAACATTCCTGGTTTGGTTGGATGGGACCCCCCCCCCCCTACATACTGGACTCAAACCAAAGGCCGTTCCCTAATGTGACTCTTTGCTTTGACTAGGCTACACCAAGTTTAGAACTCGGGGCTGTTGCCTTGGCTCCTTCTCATGAACATAACCTCAAGGCCCTAGTGAATTTTTTTCCTCAGTCTTGATGTTTTCAACCAACTCCAGTTTTTCCCCTAAAAAAAAAAACCACTCTAAGATTGAACAAGGCTTCCCTTTTCACTCAGTCTGAATTCTAGAAAAAGGCTCATGAGTCAGAAATCGGGACAACTGACAATAAAATCAGAGTTAACTTTTATTGAGCACTTACTGTATACACGACATGGTCCTCACAAGGTATGAAATAGGAACTGTTAATTATAGGGAACCTGGGTGACATCTGGGGAGCGTAAGTCACTTGCTCAAAAACATGGGATAAATACTAAAGGGAAACTTGAACTCAGGCTGTGAAACTCAATAATTGGGAAACATGTGCACTTAAAAATGGAAGGCTAGTTAAATGTTTAGAAATTGCATTTGTCTCTTGAACGATTTTCAACAGTATTATTATAAGTTATTATTTCCTTTCCCTCAGACTGTAAATATAGGCAAAGAATCACGGACAGGCTTGGAAATTATAGACTTTACCAAAAGCTGCTGTTTTTTCTTGTGTTTTGGTTTTCTTTCCACAAATAATTATCTGTTGAACAAAAATAAATGTAGAAGGTAGTTATTCATGTCTAATCAAACCCACAGAGTTTTTAGTGAAAAGAAGCATATGTTAAAATTAATAAATATCATAAATGCTGCGTTTTAACTGCAGCATAATTTTGAAGTAGGAAGAAATATTCTGGAGATACAGAGATTCAGCTACGAGATGCTCAGTTTTCCTTACTTCCTGGCTTCTACTCAAGGATAAACAAAATATTCATGTTAACGTTTTTGCTAATGAAGAAATTAACAGACACAACTTACATTTGATTATGGGCCCATTTTAAACTCCCATAAAAAAATGGATATAAGGGTCTATGAATTGGGGGAGCAGCAAGATAGAGGTAAAGGATTAGATGAACTGATATCAATAAAATAAATAAGCTACAAGAATATATCGTACAACACGGCGAATACAGCTCACATTTTATAACAACTATAAATGCAGCATAATCTTTAAAGATTGTGAACTGTTGCACACCTGTAACTTATATAATATTGTGCACCAGCTATGTCTCAATTAAAAAAAAAAATGGTCCATGAACTTTGTAGAGCCAAGCAGATCGTGGTGTTAACTTTTACAGAAACTGTGATGTTTCCCTTCGCTGTTTCCAGAGGTCACCTTTTGTCCGGATATTAGTTTTAAAATGACATAACATGACCTCATGAATCACTTGAGTTCTAACTTCCTGAACTTCCATTACAAAGTTACACAGAGCCGCACAGAATGTAAGTTCGATCTAAGCAATTTACATTTTAGCCACATATCAAAAGAAAAGCCGAAGGGAGAAGTGCTGGGTGGAATTTTAACATGAACAGCAGTCATCTCATGGGCAGTTGAGAGTCCATTTGGGACACCTGACTATTTAGAATGGTTGATTTCTTCCAGTAACCACCAGTATCCTCTCTCTCTCTCTGAATTGTTTGTAAAACACAAGATACAAGACAAGAAGAAGGAGATTCAAAGAAATTCTCAGAGTCTGAAAAATTCAACGCTTGTTTGCCAGGGTCTAAGAAAGAGTTTGGGTGCAATTAATTTTGTTTTTAACGGTCCCTTTTTCCATCTAAATAGTAGAACCAAGAGCATCAACAACGAGGATTTGTTTGTTTGCCTTAAAATATTTAATCCTCTACCCTTTGCTTTAAGCATTTTGGATCTTGGAACCTGAAGGAATAAGGTCTTGATTTGTTTTTGTGACACAAGTGTCTGTCACGCCAGCCACAAGACCTCGTAAGTCGCATAAGTAGTTGGGGTTAATTGCTTCCTAAGCTCCATTCTGGTTCTGAAATTCACTCATTTTATGAAGACACGCTGGAGACATGCATGGAAAGAACCTTTTTCATGCTGCTGCTTCGGTCATTATTGTGTGTCCTCGAGTCTGTCAATCTTTGGAAAAGAGACAACCGAGAGGATACTGGTAAATCCAGCATCACCAACACATAGATAATTCAGCAGAAAACAAATTTTAAAAGCTTATCTCTGTTTTGATATGAGTTCGTGGCATTCTCCTAGACACTTACTCCCCTTATTTTTCCCAAGTGAGAAAAAAATAACACAGGCATGAGGTTACAAATGAAAATTCTCCTCAGTACACTGAAATATTCGCTCCTGTTCAGTTTTGAGCTTCTCCAAAGAGCGTGTTCAAGACCACAGTGGGACACACTTCTAGGTGCAGGAACGGAAGAGCGGGCTCAGCTCCGTAACCCAGTGGGATGCCTGCCAGAGAGGTGAAGAAACCAAGTTCCCTGTTCCATAGACGGCTTTATTTTAAAGGCTGCTTCTAAATAAAATACCTAATTTTGTGTCTTCCAAACATTCAGAAACTGAAAAATGTTTGCATTGGGCATTTAAGGAAAAAATGTAGTATGGAAAGTAATTCTACCATGAGTCTACGGGAGTGAGATGCTGTGGCTCCCTGTTACGTCCAAGATGCAAAAATGCCTCAAAGTCTTCTTAGGAGAAAGACATTATATAGCTTATGATCACAGAACCTGAGGCAACCCCCTCTCCTGTTAGCTCTTGGCCAGACCAGTGGCTCTGAAAGCCTTTGTAAAATAAAAAGCTTACAGACATTAAAAGGGAGCAGTGTTACCACTCCTGGGCATACACCCAGAAGGAACCCTACTTCAAAAAGACACCTGCACCCCAATGTTCACAGAAGCACTATTTACAATAGCCCAGACATGGAAACAGTCTAAATATCCATCAACAGATGACTGGATAAAGAAGAGGTGGTATATTTATACAATGGAATACTACTCAGCCATAAAAATGACAACATAATGCCATTTGCAGCAACATGGATGTCCCTAGAGAATGTCATTCTAAGTGAAGTCAGCCAGAAAGAGAAAAAAAACAAAAATACCATATGAGATCACTCATATGTGGAATCTAAAAAAAAAAAAAAGAACATAAATACAAAACAGAAACAGACTCATAGACACAGAATACAAACTTGTGGTTGCCAAGGGGGTGGGGGAGTGGGAAGGGACAGACTGGGAGTTCAAAATTTGTAGATACTAATAGGCATATGCAGAATAGATATACAAGATTATACTGTAGAGCACAGGGAAATATATACAAGATCTTGTGGTAGCTCACAGTGAAAAAAAATGTGACAATCAATATATGTATGTTCACGTATAACTGAAAAATTGTGCTCTGCACTGGAATTTGACACAACATTGTAAAATGACTATAACTCAGTTAAAAAATGTTTTAAAAAAGGAGCACAGTTTGAAAGACAAAGTTAAGCAAGGTTTTATATATACACACACACACACACACAAAGAATAAACTGCAATCTAAATAAGATACCAAAAGAAGGCAATGAAGTGAACTCAGACTGATTATGCCTGCGGAAGGAGCATATTCATAGAAGCATTTCTATTAAAATTTTAGGGGAAAAATAGTTATGAAGATACACATATTCATATGTTAAAAAGAAGATACATATATTTATATATAAGAAAAATAAAAGACCAGAAGCTAGTTCAAAGGGCGAGAAAACAATAATAAAAATGAGATGGTGGGGAATTTATTTTTGCAGCATCTCTTTCCTATATAGGTGTTTTTAAAGAAAAGGTGAGGAATTATTTTTACAGGATAAAGTGTCAGCAATCATTTTGGGGAAGGAGGAAGGGGCAAGAAAACGCTTCTCCCATATCTGGATGCAGACGAGCTGGTATGTTACTTCCCGGTAAGTTACCACCTGATACATTTCTTTCCTGATAAGTTACTTCCAATCCTGAAGGTGAATACAGTGTTTTACAAGGATTGATTAAAAAGAATGGGACTTCATCTCATCCCTGTGTCATTTGATACACTGGGTATATTTGCTTTTTAATTCCATTTTCTTATTTTAAACGGTTCCTACAGAGTTATTCTGTCTTTAATCAGGCGAATGTTCTAAAGGAGATAATACAAGTGTGTTCAGCAGCGCTATTTACTTAACTTGAGATGGTGTATCAGATACATGAGGGAACATTTTTGGTCTACTTTTGCAAAACTGAAAAAATATATATCAGGCACCTTTGATAAGGAAGAGAACATGTATTCTTTTTCAATTTTATCTTCCTTCTTTCTTCATTTCTTCTTTTCTTACTTTTTCCTCTCTTCCTTCCTTTCTGGCATTCTTTTTCTTTCTTTTGCTGCTTCAATGCTTACAAGTTTTTATTTAAAGTAGTTTGGTGGTTTATCTGTCCTATGAAAGGTTTGCTCACACTTTACTTTTCACA
Organism: Camelus dromedarius; assembly: GCF_036321535.1. NCBI lineage: Eukaryota > Metazoa > Chordata > Mammalia > Artiodactyla > Camelidae > Camelus > Camelus dromedarius. Next base: position 13,891,675 of record NC_087470.1, on the reverse strand, counting down.
TTTTTCAGCCTATTTTTGTTGTACTTCTGCAGTTATAGTGATCAAGTTCCCCTCAGGAGTCAAAGAACTTGGCTAAATTAATTCAGAACTTCCCTTGCTTAACATGGACGCCCCCTTTTATATATATATATATATATATATATATATATATATATATATATATATATATCAGAAACTGTTCTAACAGCAGATAACCTTGAAGTCAGGTCATTTTCATGACATATTAATCTCATGTTTATGTCAAATGCTCAAATAAAGCTCAAACCTTGGGATAAACATTGAATGTATCTTGTTAGGCATAAAATTTAAAGCTGGAGGGGGTTAGCCCCTGAGGGTCTGCTCTCTATAAAGTTTTGTTTATTTTTCAAATACTGTTTAGTATGGAGCAGGTGGATTAACTTGGATTTCTTTCTCTGTTGTGGGCACGTTCTCCATGAAAGAGTGTTTGGGTATAAAAAGATGTATTTTCTTAAAATGACATCCTTCAGAATCCTTTGCTCAATACAAGTTGGCCTAAACATAAGCAGTTGTAAAACATCACTCAGGACTTCCTCCAAATGGTATGTTCTGCCACTCAGCACAGTGAAAAATAAATATACACACAGAAAATAATAATATTGTTATGAATTTGCTGTGTCTGTTTTCTGATCATTTAAGTTACTGCATATTCAGCATTCGAAGGGTAAGTCGTTTAAAAATCCAACAGTAATTTTTTTTTTCTTTTTCTGATCAGCAAAGGGGTTAGCCAACTACAAAATTTTTAGCAATCAAATGAAAATGCTATATATCCTTCATTGGTTTCCCAACAGCATTGTTAACACTGAGTCACATTTCTAAATGAGACCAAAGGTTTGTGGTAGAGCTCACAGAAGTTGGAGATTAAATACCTGGGAGTGTCTGCACATGGCAAAACGATTTTCATTTTGTTAAAAAGATTTAAATTCTCTGACTCATGGTGAGACTTCATAGGGACAAATAGTCTTTAAGGCGGTAGACGCTGCTCTTGATAAGAAATAGAACGTACATCTCAAATCTCCTCCAGGGAAGATAGCCAGGTATGTTCCGAATTCTAAAACTTGTGCTTTCGGTTCTTCAAACAATATCACTTATTAATACAACCTTATGGGACATTACACCATTGCTGTGTTAGGCAAAAGAAAAGCAAATAAACAAAGCAAAAAATAAAAATAAATCTGGCAATATAGACCTTTTTGGTGTTGGAAACCCCTCCCCCAAATTCATTTGAAATGGAGGCACGAGAGGCAGAGGGGTGTACGAATTAGGAAAACAAAAAAAAAAATCAAAGTGAACGTGCTGTGGCTTTTCTTTCTGGAAAGATCTCTCAGTACGTGAATTTCTGTACTTTCTTCGTCTCTTCCATTCGCCAGCTGGAGCGGCGTGCCCCCTGCCTGAGCGGCTCCCCTTCCAGCGGGGGCTGCGCGCGGTAAATCGGGCGAAGTGACACCATGTGATCACTCCAGCTGGAGCAGTTCCTAACTGGTTAAGCCCCGTTTCCCTCGAATGGCTGCTTTCGCCGCCCCGAGCAGCGTCTTCCACCCCTTCCCGCCCCTCCCCTCCCCTCCCCTCGCAGCCAAGCCCGCCTCCCTCCCCGCCATCCATCCCCCCCACCCCACCCCACCCCACCCCACCCCCGGCTCCGGCCCGCGTCAGTCGCGCGCCGCAGTCCGCCCAGGCCGGAGGGACCCGGCCGCGCGACCGGGAAGGAGCCGGCCGGGCAAGGATGCGGCGGCGGCGGCGCCTCCTCCCCGGCAGGCGCGCGCAGACGGAGCCGCGGGCCCGGCGCGCACGGAGTTAACGGAGCGGGGCGCCGGCGCGAGCCCGCGAGGCCCCCGCCCCCGCCCCCGCCCCGCGCCCGTCCCCGCACCCCAGCGCCCCAGCGCCGCGGGGCTGCCGCCGGACCCGCCGCAGGAAGCGGAAGGCGGGCGGCCGGGCGGGCGGGCGGGCGGCCGGGCGGCCAGGCTCTGCCCCGCGCTGCCATCGGGCGGTGCGCGCGCAGCCCCGCGCCCCGCGCCCCGGAGCCAGTCCGCGCCGGCGAGCAGCGGGGATGCTGGCGGCGCCGCGCCCCGGGCGCTGAGACCCCGCCGGCCAGACCGTGCCATCCCCTTCTTGGAGGGCTTTTTGCCTGTCGGCTACGCTGGCCACGCTGATGTGACCACCCCCCATCTTTTTTTTTTTTTTTTTAGGGGAATGATGGGGATCTTTTTGGTGTATGTTGGATTTGTTTTCTTTTCCGTTTTATATGTACAGCAAGGGCTTTCTTCTCAAGGTAAGTCTGCGCTCATCGGCAAATATGCATTTGCTTGTGCTGTGTGTGTGCGTGTGCGCGCGCGCGCGTGTGTCTTCTCCACATTCAAAGAATAGCCAGGCAGATGTGGTGAGGTTCTTAGCAAGTCAACAGAGAAACCGTGTTCTGTTTGGCATTTTTCTTTAAAGTTTATTAAATAGTAGCCATGCTCGATTTGTGAGCGAATCTGGTCGGCGCCTGACGGCGAGGTGGGTTTCTCGGTGAGCACAAACACAGGGCTGTGTGATGTGAGTGTGTATGTGTGTGTGTGTGCGCAAAGGGTAACCACTCATGCATACAAAATCATCCTGAACAAACAGCTGGGGAGAGGGGACTCTCCATGGCTGGCCCTCCTCTTCGACGTGGGCAGTATGCGCTTAGAGTTTCCTTTCTCTGGGGGCCGTGTGACTTCGTTTGCATGTGTGTTTACCAAAGGACAGTCTCCTCCGAGGACCCATTTTTTAAAAAGGCACGATTTGCGTTGCAAGCAGCGACAGCCTGCAGAATCCGGTTGCTCGGGACTTCTCAGGCTGCGGTTGTAGTGACCATTTCAGCGCTATGACCAGATCCCATCTCGGCTGCCAGAGGACTGCATCACTCCTGCAAACCGAAAATGCCGTGTTCTCGTTCCTTCCGGCTTGCCCAGAAAAGTCCTTTTCAGATCCAGAATGTCTCCCGAACGTCTCCCATCTCCTCTGAGTGTGAACACAGTTCCACTGCAGGCGAGATCACGCGGGGATTTCATGACATTTTTGAAAAAGAGACGCTGACGGTGACTCGCTTTAAAAAGTGGGAGCAAAGTGCAGCCAGCCTGATTCAGCCCTGCGGCCCCCTCGGTCCCCTTCCCCATGAGTGCGCATTGTAGTGTGCACTTCCGTCAGCCACAGACCCCCCCCCCCAAGACTTTTAGGGCATCCTCAGCTCCTCGTAGACTGCCCCTTAGTCAAGATAAGAACAGCCATCCAAGGCATTCCATGTTTGAGAAGTACCTTTGGGAGACAGGGAACATCTTTTTCTTTTTCGAGTTTCACCATGACTCCATGAATCTTGCAAACTAGCCGTGCCAAGGTTGGTAAAGAGAAGGCTGGCGGGAAGGGGGGGGGGTGGTCCTCTCTCGTGACTTCTTTAATCTGAACAGTCGAGCCCAGATGTGTGGTTCTTGCGTCCCATGATGCATGACAGTTTACAGTACAATGCTTGATGGGAACAAACAGGAAGGTTAATTTGGAATTTGGAAAGGAGGAAATACGCACAGCTGGCAAAGGGCGCGACTTGTTTCACTGCCTCGGAATCGCAATTGCCAGCAACCGTTTTGATGTATCAGGAAAGTGCATTTTGGCAGATAATCGTGACCCGTTCTCTGTTACATGAAACACGCAGTGAGTCATAGATTGTTTAGGAACTTGGAGGCAAGAGGCTGTCCTCGTCTACCAGTTTGACAGATTTGTCTAAAAATGTACTTCAGTGAATCCCTGAGTACGTTTCGGGAGCTACTGCAATCTGACAAAAGGCATTTGTACCTAACTGCACATCTTGGCTCACAGAGGGGAGTCATTGGCAAGCTCGTTAACCTTTCCATTATCTGGACTTGATCGGCAACAAAATGATTTCGGCATGATGCCAAAAATAAGACAAGAAAGAGGCAAAGGAAAAGGGCTTGGGGAGCCAGGCAAAGTCTGCGATGTCACAGAAGGGTTTTTGTTCCGGTTTCCCGCCCCCTCCATCCCCCCACCAACTCCAAGGGACATGTAGTGAGCTCTTAAGAGACGCTGGCAAGAGTGGTGAGGATATTCCAAAAGGGTGCATTTCTGTTTTGCAGCAAAATTTACTGAGTTTCCGCGGAACGTGACGGCAACCGAGGGGCAGAATGTGGAGATGTCCTGCGCTTTCCAGAGCGGCTCCGCCTCGGTGTACCTGGAGATCCAGTGGTGGTTCCTGCGGGGGCCCGAGGACCTGGAGCCCGGGGCCGACGTGGCCGGGGCACAGGTAGCCGAGTCGCGGTGCCCGCACCCGTCCCTTCGCGTCCGTCCCACCCGCGCGGGCTTAGCCCGTCGAGTGTCCAGCGGGGGGCGGGGCCCGGATGGAGCCTGGGGACCCACCTGGCTCTCTCCGTGTGGATGGCGCCCAGGGGGTGAGCATGTGCCCTGGGCACACGCCACGTTAAAACCAAGGGGAGGCATGTTGTCCGGTCTTGGTCCAGGAATAGCCTCCCCTTTTTAATACTATTACTGTCAGCTGCCCGTGATGACACTGCTGTGTTGTCACACACACACACACACCCGCTCTGGACCCTCGCTGCCCCCTTCAGGGAGGGTAAGATGGGGGGCAGGAATTCCGTCGGGGTCTCCATCACCCCTAGCCCCCACCCGCGTCAGTTTCCTCTCGCGTCTGTTGTTGGTAGAGGGGGGAAGAGAGAGAGAGAGGGAAGGGGGAGACGGAGAGGAGGGGGCGCGGAGAGAGGGGGGCTGAAGAGGGGGGAGAGGAGAGAGATTGGAAGGAGGGGGAGGGGCAGATGGGGAGCTCTAGAGAAGAGGGGGGAGACTGAGAGGGAGGGGAGACGGAGAGGAGGGGGCGCGGAGAGAGGGGGGCTGAAGAGGGGGGAGAGGAGAGAGATTGGAAGGAGGGAGGGAGGTGGGGGCGGGAGAGAGGAGGGCGGAGGGGGAGGGGAGAGAGGAAGCAGGGGGGCGGGGGAGAGAGGTGAAGGGAGAGAGGCAGGGAGAGGGGATGGGCAGGGAGGGGGATGGGGGTCACGGGGGGACCCGAGGCCACGGAGGGAGAGGGGGCGGCGGGGGCGGCGGGGGGCGCGGAGCGGCGGGGAACGAGGGTCCGCGCGGAGACTGCAGGCAATTCAGCAGAAGAGGCGGCGGACGGGTGGGGCCGGGAGAAAGTGTGTAGAAGAGACCGCAGGGAGGGGACGCGGGCCCGGGAAGGCGCAGGGGCGAGTCCCGCAGACTCCCGCGCGCCCCGGGGCGGGGGGGCTGACCCGAGCGCGGCCCCGTGAGGCCCCGGGTCCCCGGCCCCGGAGTCGGTGCGCGCCCGTCCCTAGGCCCCCCTCCGCTCTGGAGTCCCCGCCCCCGAGTCCGGGTTCCCCCGAGTCCCCCCTCCCCTCCGGAGTCCCCGACCCACAGTCCTGGTCCCCCGGGGTCTTCCCTCCCATCCGGAGTCCCTGGTCCCCCCAGGTACCCCCTCCGGAGTCCCCGCCCCAGAGTCCCGGTCCCCCCGAGTCCCCCCTCCCTCAGGAGTCCCCGACCCAGAATCCTGGTCCCCCCCGAGTCCCCCCTCCCCTCCGGAGTCCCCGCCCCCGAGTCCTGTTCCCCCAAGTCCCCCCTCTCCTCCGGAGTCCCCGCCCCCGAGTCCGGGTCCCCCCGAGTCCCCCCTCCCCTCCGGAGTCCCCGACCCACAGTCCTGGTCCCCCGGGGTCTTCCCTCCCGTCCGGAGTCCCTGGTCCCCCCAGGTACCCCCTCCGGAGTCCCCGCCCCAGAGTCCCGGTCCCCCCGAGTCCCCCCTCCCTCAGGAGTCCCCGACCCAGAATCCTGGTCCCCCCGAGTCCCCCCTCCCCTCCGGAGTCCCCGCCCCCGAGTCCTGTTCCCCCAAGTCCCCCCTCTCCTCCGGAGTCCCCGCCCCCGAGTCCGGGTCCCCCCGAGTCCCCCCTCCCCTCCGGAGTCCCCGACCCACAGTCCTGGTCCCCCGGGGTCTTCCCTCCCGTCCGGAGTCCCCGACCCAGAGTCCCGGTCCCCCCGAGTCCCCCCTCCCTCAGGAGTCCCCGACCCAGAATCCTGGTCCCCCCGAGTCCCCCCTCCCCTCTGGAGTCCCCGACCCAGAGTCCCGGTCCCCCCGAGTCCCCCCTCCCTCCGGAGTCCCCTCCCCAGAGCCCAAGTCCCCGCCCCCAGTCCCTTCCTTCCCCTCCCCCCAGCGGGGCCCCCAAAGCCGGCAGCGCCCCCCGCCCCCCCGGGTCCTCTCGAGCCGCAGGCCAGGCCGGGGCTGAGCGTGTGTCCCCCCTCCCTCCTCCCCGCAGGCGGAGCTGCTGCCCGACCGGGACCCGGACGGCGAAGGGACCAAGATCAGCGTGAGTGTCACCGCGGCTGCCCGCCGGCCCCAGGGCACCAGTTAGTGAATTTCCGGTTGTCAAAAGCCTTTTACCTCACTGTCCGCAAAAAAGGCACCTGGCAAAGGCCGCTGGCCCCTGCCTTACCTCACTGGGCTTACACGCGCTGAAGCGGATTTAGAGTCCACACAATGGAGCTGTTTATCCTAATGGTGTAAATGTTTGAATTAGAGAATCATTTTGCCCGCAGAGGTGCGTGACACTTTTTTCTTGCTCTTTTTGTTAGCAGTTACGTAACTGCAGGAGTGAAGGGGCTGCAATGCTAATATCCACTCCAAAACCACACCCATATTATCCTCCAAAAGCAAGTAAAACGCTGATGTGTGAAAATCTTCCTAGGCAGAAAAAAAGTAATATAATAAAGCATTCAACAAGGGGATGAAATTGTGGTAACAACTCAGCTTTCAATATTATTCCCAACGTGTGCAACGTATTTCTAATGCCAGTGATCAAAATCATAAAACTATAAAGCCAAAAGCTAATAAAAATATGAAAACATTATCGGGAAGGTTAACCTGTTGAAAATAGAGCCGTATTTCTACTCTGCTGGTTATTACTTTCCATAACTGTGCCTAAAATTAGAAAAAAAAATCTTTTCTATGCTACACTTCCAATGAAGCCATATAGAATCACTTTATACTAATAAAATTGCTCCGCTTGTCGATAAATAAGTTTCTGTTACTAGAAATAACATATTTATAAAGAACCTAAAAATCCAATAACCCACATTTTAAAAAAACTTATTCTGAGGCTATTCTAGGGCATAAAGTGGTATAACATTGGGGTTATGCCATAACTAAAAGCGTAAAAAAATATATTGTGCGAATACAATCAAATTCTAATCTAAATGTATAATCTCAACGTGGGAGAAAATATGAAAAAAATAAGATATAAACCAGAAACTCCAATTTATAGTCATAGACTTACTGACTTTTTAGAATGTTTCAATTCTTCTTAGATCACAAAAATAGTTGCTTTCAGACAGTGCTAGAAAAGCTTTGTTGGTGAGATCAATTATTAATGATGTTTTTCTTCAGTATTTCGTTTGTCATACATACGTATAATTAGATTGTTTATCCACTATTCATCTTGCACCCTTCACCCACGCCTCGATCCTCCAAAGACCACTCTGCCCATCTTGACCCAGGGAGGCACGCAGTCAGATACATAGTCATGCACGCAACTGCTAACAGCATCATCTCTGCCCAGCGTTCATAGAATCCAGCAAACTGGGAACAGTGCTAGACACCAACTGACATAGAAAGCCTTGGGTGCCCGGTTAACCTGCTGTGTGACCTTGAAACATATTCCTAAGCCAGCAGTTAATTTGGAATTCCCAGACAGCTTTCATAAATTACAGATAGGAGCTTCGTCCCCTAGAGATGCAGACAGTACTTCTGCATTCATCCAGGTGAGAGCGTTTTCTAAAGGTCCTTGGGTGACTTTGCTTTGCAGTCCTTGTGGTAAATCACTGACCGAGACCCCTGAACAGTTTCCTTTACTATAAAATGGGCTAATAATAAAACTGCTCTGACTGCCCCAGACTTCATCAGGTGCTTCAGATGAAAACATATTTGAAATTATTAATTGCCATCCTTTGTACAGAATTACTATACTATATATGTAATTTTTTGCACATAAATACATACTCATTTGTATGTGCAACTCTATATGAAAAAAAAAGGAACATTTCGCAAGTTTTCATAATTATTTGTGGCCATTTGAAAGTATAAAGGCTTATAGTGGAATTTTTTCTCTGTAGATCTTTTGAAACCATCCAAATCCTCAGATCTGGACGGTCTTAAGAAATCCATCATCCTGTCAGTCATGGATAATATATGGTGTATGGCAAATCTGGCTGTTCTGATAAGGGTGCTAATTGGATATTTAGATCTATTACACATTATTTAGAATCTTTTATATTAAACACGATCTTATGTATAATCTTGCTGTTAATCTGGCATACAAGTTATGAGAAGCGATAGGAGAGTTCGTTCCCATTTTGAAAATCAAACCCGTGTTTAATTTGATGGTGTCCCAAGTTCAGGAGCATAAAGACCCTATACCTGAGCCATAGGGTTTCACGTGATGTCAGTCTGCACCCTGAGTCACGCCACCCGTGAATATAGGTCCTATATTTGGGGGGCACCCAGAATTGTAGTAGCCAAGTTGATTTCGTCAGTTCCTTTAGCAGTCATCCCAAAGCGGGGGTAAATTCTCAGTTAAACTCAGTCGTGACCAGCAATGTATTCCTGTGATGTCTCAGAGACTCGGCTGACCTAACCAGGCGCGGGCCAATCCCGTGATTGGGAAATGGCCAAGCGGGTACCACAAGCTGGGGGCTGACAACCACGTGGCCCGTGGAACCTGGCCTCGGCTGAATCGAGCTCATTACAACGCAATCTTGCTTTTTGTTTGTAGGACAGATTAAGTAAGATCTTCTGATTTGACCACTGAGGAAATAAACAGCTTTCTGCCTGTGGCTGGGAGGCCACTGGGACACTTTAATTTTCCAGCGTGATTAGTGAGCTCGGGACCAAGTGTGGGAAGGAAACCACTGGACGTAGCACTTTTTTTTTTTTTAATTTGACCTTTTTTACCTGCAATTTTTCAGACAGTGAAAGTCCAAGGGAATGACATCTCGCACAAGCTTCAGATTTCCAAAGTGAGGAAAAAGGATGAAGGCTTGTACGAGTGCAGGGTGACGGATGCCAATTACGGAGAGCTCCAGGAGCACAGAGCCCAGGCTTACCTGAAGGTCAACGCCAACAGCCACGCCCGGAGGATGCAGGCCTTCGAAGCCTCGCCCATGTGGCTGCAAGACGCCAAGCCTCGCAGGAACGTCTCGGCGGCGGCCGCGCCCAGCAGCATCCACAGCTCTGCCAACCAGCGAATGCCCTCCACTTCCAGCCCTCAAGCGGTAGCCAAAATCCCCAAACAAAGTCCACAATCAGGTATGGATCCCCCTTTACCACCCGCAAACCTCCACAGGAAGGTGGATAAGAGCAGCCAGGTTTCCATATGATGGTTGTAAAGGCAGAGAGCTAGCTCAGTTGGAATGAGGATGCGCTGTGAGACAGACGGGAAGCAAGCTCCAGGCTGTCTTCCCAGAGGGTGTGAATTGTGCTGTTAATTGCTGGCCGTGCTTCAGTGCAGGGCATCTGAGAGCTGGACTTTATTTTTTTTCCCCTTCTGTATTTACACATTATAAGCACAATAAATCACGTAATGTTTCAGTGCATTACAAATGCAAGTTCATTCTCTCTACAGATTGATGTGTCAGTAGTGACCCAGATCAAGAGACCTTCACTTAATCAACACGCAAATGACAGAGGCATCCCATTTTCAGGGACCCCCATTGCCTTAAGCAGGACCTGGCGCCAGGGGCTTTTGATTGGGAAGGAGGAATTGGGGCTGCCTGTGATGAAAGTCATAATGGGAGGAAGCGAGGTGGGTGGTGCGGAGATAAGGCAGCTCCTGTCAATGTTGCCCTGGTGCCAAATGAGAAGCTCAGTCACACACTTCCTCAGTCAGCTGTGGAAGCTAAAGCTGTTTTGAATAGCGTTCATTTATGCAGTCACTCAGCCAATGGAAAGTCACTGAAGTTTTAACCATGGCCTGGGATGAGCAGGGCCTGACACCACCCCGAAATGCTCCTGTATTTCGCTCAAACGTTTGATGCAATATTATAGGACGAAGGGACCATAATATATTTACCCGATCATTTTTTTAAAGTTTTTCTCCTTATATCCCTTTTATCATTGAAGAGTTACTACTTGCCACCACTATTGGTAATTAAAAAAATCATATTGCTAACATTAAATTTTTTAAAAAGCAGTCATTTTATCAGGATGATTTATATATATATAAATCTTTATGTATTTAAATATATAGATGTGTATCTTTAAATCTTTGCTTGTAAACAACGCTTTTAAAGTAATGGGTGCCCCCCTGGGTTTCCACGTTAAACCTAATGTGCTGATGGAGATGATCCGTGGTGAGTTTGCCTAAGGCTCCCTGTGAGTTCACACCTGCTTTAAATGTAGGCGAGGCGCTCTCCCAGAATGCTTTTGTCATGGCAGCTCATGTCAGTGTGGTGAATACACAGCTTAGCCCCTCTGACGTCCAGTTTTGTCTGACTTTGTCTCATCTCCCCCTTTATTATCTGTTTTCTTTCCCAAAGTAAAGAAAAAAAAACCATGGCTAGAATATACACATTATCTGCACATAATATAAGTATACATACATGCTATAAGCTATATATATGCTGCATATATATGTATACCTAACGGTTATCATTTCTGTAGCCATTATTTGGTAAAGATTTAGTGTCTTTGGGGACATTGCCCTCCCCTTTCATGCTATCAAAAAAAGCAACTAGACATTTAAGGCAGAATTACAGAGTACCCTCAACAGACAATTCACAGCCTAATTAGTGAGAACGGCAAATCATGGAAGTGAAATTATTAGCCTGTGTAGAATGTCCCAAGCTGGATGCCATAAATCCACGCTGGGAACTCAGACAGACAGATTTCCGTATTCCCAGTGAAGGATCCCAAGCATAGAATGAAATGTTCTATCCAGTTCTGAACGCGTTACTTTTTGGATTAAAAAACGTACTCAACGATTTTATTTTAACGTCTCTCTCAGTGTTGCAGTTGGTGCCACCTGGTAAAAGGTTACCTTTCTTCTAAGTTTCCGACCACACTCACTGTTCATTTTCCATCCCGTCACCAGCCTCATTCATTGCTTGTTCTGGAGGAAGGATGAAAGAAATCAGGGGATATGCTGATGCATGGGAGCTTTCACTCATTAAAAGCCATTTCCATTAAAAAAAAAAAGTATCCGCTAGAGCAAAGATTCATCGGAAATGCATTTCAGAAAATTTTTCACTTCTATTTTCTTTTCTACCAGTGAATACTGGAAAATATTTTGTAGGCATTTAGCATCATTTTCTAACTTCTCGTTCAGAAGCGAGGGCAGTCCAGCCCCCCGTTTTATTCATGTGTAAGTTTCTGTGCTTGCACACGTATTGAGTAAAATACGGTATTTGGGATGGATATTTATAAACCATGATATTGACTGTAATACCCACATCCTGATTTATATTTTTGCTTTATAATTTTTTGGGTTATATTCAAATAAAGCTGATTTCAATACCCATGCTTCATTTATTCATTCACTCTCCATCCTCAAGAGCTTATATGCCAGGCTCAGTGATGCAAAAATGGAAGACAGAACTTCCTCTCTTCAAAGAGTTTATATTTTCATTTGTGAGGCAATAAAATATTTGTAAATTCCATTGATCATACATCTTCCATATTCTATTGAAGACAAGCCATGATGAAGACACAAAAATTAAAACCTTGCCTTTAAGGGCCAAGAGTTGCACTAGCCTTTCTGTTACGTTTTCTTGATACAGGAGTCATGCATCACCATAATATATATGACACTGTGGTACCAACCTATTACCCAAAGGCTGGTTCATCGGCTTTTTATTTTCATCATAGTTTTGACTTAGTTGACTGAATCATTTAGACAGAAATACCCAACTCTCAATTTCATACCCTTTTCTGTCAAATAATTTCCGTGTCTCTGTGAAGGAAAATTACTAGCTGGAAGTAACTCAGTATGTAATGTTCCAATTGTCATAGAATTTTACCAGTTTTCCCAGGGCAGATACTTACATGAAAAAGATGGAAAAAGATGCGTACGCGATTACCGTCTCCATATCACAAGATAAAGAAAAGACTTCACTGTCATTTCATACGGATAACCCCATGTTTTCCCCAAAGTTAGCGAGCATGTGACTATTTCCATCCAGCGTTATCGTTATGATATCTCTTTTTAAGTTCTTTTAATTCTCCCTCCGTTTGAGAATCCACAATTAGAACCAAAATAATGAAGACAAATGATAAAGCAACAGATGAAACTTGGCTTTTGAGCATCTTTGTTTGTCTTCTCGGACTCTTCTGACCTCTCTCCAGTTGTAACTAACACTGAAGAACCGCCCTGCGGATGCTCCGAGGTTGATGGCCCCTGATTCTAGCAGGAAGTGGTGTAGTTCCATCTTCACAGAGAGCAGAGACTTAGCTGAGATCCCGCCCCGTCAGCACATCTCCAGATACCTCAATAAACTACTTCTTTCAGAAGCCAGACTTCCCCTCCAGCCTCCACCCTCCCCCAGTTCCCATCCTCGGTTCCCCTCTGTCTTTGCTGCCTTCTGCCGGTCCCCTCCCCACACTCCTGCAATCAGGCCGACAGAACCGCCCCTGCCCTGCCCCAGCCTGGCAGCCACACCCCCCAAAGGTGCACAGCCAGCACCCCCTCCCCTGAGGCTCTCCCTCCTGGGTCCTGGACCTCTCCATCTCCTTCCCACGTCAGTCCTGTGCGGATGCTCCTCTGTTGTGGGTCTCCTAAAACTCCCAATTCCATCTCCACATCATTTGTCCTCAGATCCCCTCTCTTTCCTGAATTCTTCCTTTAAATGTGGCTCTTTTCCCATTCTCCACGCCCTGATCTTCTCATCCATTCCCACGGTTTCAGCTGCTCACTTTTCCCTAGAAAACGTCTCGGTTCACAGGTTCACATTCTCATTCTGATTTTCTTCCTGGAGAGGCCAGACTAGGGCTCACCCTAGTCCCCCCAGAACATCTCCCCATGTTTGCCCCAGGAGAGATGTGCAGATGGCTGACACCAGCCGTTGACACGGGGAGCCCCTTGTCCCCACCCCGAGCCTGCGCTGGCCCTTCCCACTGTGCCCAGCGCGGTGGGAAGAATTCACGCTATGCCAATTTCATGAGAGATAATAATAAATTGTTGTTTTAAGGCACTAGGTGTTAGTGTGGCTTGCTTTGCAGCAGTAACTATTCAGGTCAGGTCCTTAAACTGAAACATTCAAAATCGAATTTATCTTACCTTTCTCCCTAAAAAGAAATGTTCTTCCTCTGGTGTTCCCAAAATCATTTGTTTTCTTTTTTTTTTTTTAATTGAAGTATAGTCAGTTACAGTGTGTCCATTTCTGGCACGCAGCATCATGTTTCAGTCATACACACACATACATATATTTGTTTTCATATTCTTTTTCATTATCGGTTACTACAAGATGTTGAATATCTTGTCGTAACCCTGTGCTGTACAGAAGACATTTTTTTAATCTATTTTATATATAGTAATTAATATTTGCAAATCTTGAACTCCCAATTTATCCCTTCCCGCCGGTAACCATAAGATTGTTTACTACGTCTGCGAGTCGGTTTGTGTTTTGTAGATGAGTTCGTTAGTGTCTTCTTTGTTCTTTTTTCTTTTTTTTTTTTTTTTTTTTTGTTAGATTCCATATATGAGTGATCTCATATGGTATTTTTTTTTTTTCTCTTTCTGGCTCACTTCACTTAGAATGACGATCTCCAGGTCCAAAATCTTTTAATAACATCACCACCTTCACAGGTCCTGGGGAAACCTTGAATACGTTCCCTCCTCTTGTGTCAGTTGCCATGATGAGTTAGCCATCGGTGCCGCTAAACGTCTCTTCAGAGCATCCTTGGACAACTGCCTCCTTTGTGATCTGCCAGCATAGCCTTCGTTCTCAGCACAGACCCACGTCTTTCCTCATCTATTCCAGCAGCTCCTCCTTGCCTGTTTTTATTGTGAGACACGGACCAGATCACAACAGAATTAAGTATTACACAGTTACCATTTCCAAAGAACTGCCGCCACCCTGCGTGGTGTAATTTCCAGCCCTTTTTTCTCCCGATTCCCCGATCCTCACACAGAATCTTCCAAATCGCTCTTTCCTGGGTATGTTGCCTGTATCTCTTACCCTGTGACTTTGCACACCCTCGCGTGGGTCCTTCCCTCTTCGCTGAGTTCCTACTCAAAGGCAAATCCCTTTAGAAAGGCTTCTCTTACTGTCTTAGAACTGGCTGTCTCCTCACTCCGATCTCCGTAGCATTTTTTATACTCACTGTGAAGCTGTATTGTATCATTTTCCCCTCTTTTCGATGCTGCCATTCCCACATGCTGGGAAACCTCAGACTCAGACAAGAGTAGGTGGTCACCCTGAAGATAACTTCTTGGCTCCAAAGGTCACCACGTCCCTGTTCATTCCTCTAAGTGCCTGCAAGAAGTGGAACTCATATTTGGGGACAAAAGGAGACAAGGGAGGTTCTGGTAGATTCTGATTTTATCTTTTTTTTTCTTATAATTATATTTGCATAGATAGATACCATTGCCACCATTTCAAAATTGATCCAGATGCCGAAAGAGTGTTTCTGCAAGTGTGTAGTGCTGGTCACCCGCCCCGGACTTGCCAGGGGGCTTGTTACAAATTCCTATTACTCCAAGACCCCACCCTGCACCTGTTGAACTGAAATCTCTGAGCCAGAAATAAGCTTTTTTCTCTTTTTCTTTTTATTGAGTTATAGTCAGTTTGCAATCTGTCAATTTGTGGCGCACAGCTCAATGCTTCAGTCCTACATGGACATACATATATATTCCTTTGCATATTCTTTTTCACCGTGAGCTACTGCAAGATCTGGAACATATTTCCCTGTGTTCTACAGTATGAACTTCTTTATCTATTCATTTTTATGTGCGGTAAATTATGAGAACCATGCCTCTAAAAAGTTCTTATAGGTGAGAGAAAAAAAAATTATAATAATATGGCATCTGCATGTGTGTGATGCTGCAAACGGCTTTTTCAGAAACTGGTCTTTTGCTGTTAATTGGGTTGTGATGGACTTTTGTGGCGCTGTTGGCTTCATTTCTGAGCTCAGCAGTGGGCACGTGTCAGAAAACTGGCCGCGGTTTCGGTGTGGTTATGTTTCCACATGTGGGTAGGAGTGATTCTCTGAGCTTGGAAAGATGATCATTGTGCTTTCGACATGATGTGAGCCTGAGCGTTGCTACAGCAGGTGGAAGCCGGGAGCTCTGGGGGGCCCTGCTTGGCTCACGCACGTGGCAGCCTTCCCAAAGTGGCCAACGTTAGCGCGAACGATCTTCACAACAGATTTCAGAGCTGGTGAGGGGAGGGAGGTGAGGGTTTGAAGGGCCTGGGAGGAGATCACTTTTCTGATTTTAAAATATGAGCAAACGGTTGACTGCATCTAGATAAGAGGGCCAATTGTATAATCCAGACCTCGCTGTGGATTTTGGTTTAAATGATCCAACTTGGCTACTTACACGGGTTCAATTAATTTGATCATTGTAATTCTATCAGTTAAACGATTGCTGTGTGAATCGAGTGTCTATGAGGAAGATGAAAAATGGATCTGAGGCCATGCTTTGGGTAACAGAGGCCAGGGAATTTGCTGGAGCTGTGTTTGAACCAGAATTACATAGATGAAAAGTCTATACTGACTTCTGCGGTATATTTAACTTAACTCACTGAAATTCAGTAACCAGCTGGGTCTGTAAAACCAAGGCTCTGTTGTGAGCTGGAAGGATTTTTCAGTGCACGGCCACCTTAAGATTCCTTAAGGTTCATTTGTGATCACTAGGAGCGCTGTGATGGAGACGGGAAGCGGAATTTGCCAATGTTTTAAGCTCTTTAAGGATGTCGTGATCCTTGAGATTTGAGGAAGCTGCTGGAAAGGCAGTTTTCTGGGTGGGTAACCAAGGGGTTGAGAAGTCGCTGGAAGGACCTCATTCTGTTGGTCAAAAAGATGACAGGTTCTCAAAGAGGAGAGAGGCAAGGGTTCTTTCTCCCAAGGACACTGGGACAGGTGCCTTCATTTCAGCTGCAGAGGGGCAGAAATCTGCACAGAGATGCTCCCTAGACTCCTGAAGCCTCTCACCAACAGAGAGAAAGGTTGCACATATTTCATTTCCATCAGTTACAGTTGTGTGGTGCTCCACTTCCTCATCAATTAAACAGGAGCTGTAGCACCGTCCTGACAGAGCTTTGAGGATTAAGTGGAATTGTACACACAGAGAGCATGGCACTGATCAGCTCTCAAAAAGGAGGCAACCAGTTGCTGCATTAATATGGCCAGAATGGCATGCGCTTTTCTTGTATTTTTATTATTATTAGTAGCCGTGAAATGACGAAGGTAAATGGTTTCCATCGCCTGGCCCCAGTGTGGCCAGTATTTTCCTGGGTGGCTGTCTGTAGGTGAGGAGTTGAAGGGGCAAGACTAATTTATTATTCTTAATGAAGTTTTATTAAGTTTCATTGCTCACCATTTCACAGCTTCCTTATTCCCTTCTGTCACGATGCCATTAATGGGTGATAAATGTCCCCTACATAACCACGCCGTGCTGGCCACCAGCTGTCTTGCCCAACGTTGTAGCCACATCCTTATCGTGCGAAAGAATAAAATTCCAAAGGAGTTTTAGGACCACGAACTCTGTGACCTGAATAAAGAACATGTCTTTGGAAGCCAAAGTTCTACACACTGGCTGATATCTTAACTAAATCCAAGCTTTCAAAAAAAGACCCTCGGAATTTTTTAAATCACAAAATAATTGCACATGTATATTTATATTTTCATATACATATATTTATGTATACATATATTACATATATTAGATTATATATTACATATATTTATTGTATTCATACACAATATATGCACATTTATGTATATTTATAGTTTATATCTGATATATAATATATTTATTTTATATAATATTCATATCTACTTTATATATTATATAAAGGTTTATATCTGTGTATATTATCTAGGTATTTAGTTATATATAGTATTTATATCTTCTTTATATATCTTAAACATATACTTTATATATCTGAAAACATAAACAAGTGAGAATTTTGTTAAAAGCTTTAAAAAGAGAGAAAATCAAAATGGATTTAGAACCACGTAATAAGAAAGGCGTAGCTTGTGGTAGGAGATAAACACAGAATTGGTTCCTAGATTCACTCTCTACCACCTTGTTAGTTGAGTGAGCTGCACACAACAGTCACTCTGAACCTCAGAGTCTTTATAAATAGTTTAATATATTATATAATATAATATAATCTATTATATAGTAAATATATTTATATTAATATAATGAATAGATTTATATAAGTTTTATATTATTGATATATTAATAAATATATTGATATATTAATATATATTAATATAGAGATGAAAGAAAATTAGTGTGGAAAATTAAAACTGTAAAAAAATAATAGCTGATGAAATCAAAAGTATAATAAGGATTTATTTAATTAATAAGTGACAAAAAAACACATGATTACAATTTGTGACGCAGATTCGAATGAATTTTGATTAATTAAAGAGTTAAGCAGAGAGGAAAAATTTGACCAAGGACAATTAACATAAAATCAGACACCTGAGACTTTGAAGGCTTAAAGTGCAAAATAGGCAAATGAAAATAACATTTTACTCTAAATCACTTGAAACATTTGCTTAATTAAATCAAGTGTAACCAATAAGTGATTTAATAGACAAGAATATATTTGTGTCTAATAATCAGGAAAAGAAGGGAAATTTTCAGTTTTATTGATGCAATGATTATGTAATCCACTCCAAATGACCTAGAGATGTTGAGAATGATCATGTTACAATATTGATAAAAACAAGATAAAGACATAAATGTAAATCAATTCTCCATATGGCAGCAATAACCAAATAAAAAGTCTTTGCAACTTAATATATAATCCTTAATACTAACTACAAGAAAAAGGTATAAAATATCTAATTTTTTAAAAAAAGAATAACAAATAAGTTGTATAAATATAAAAATCATCAGAACAGTTTGTTAAAAGAGTTTAGGTTTGAGTAAATGAGTAAACATGCTGTTTTGGGATGGACAGTCAGTATCGTAAATGCCAGGTGTTTCAAAAGTATTTGCAGATCTGATGCAGTCTCAATCAAAACCCTAGTCATTTTTTAAAAATTGACACATATAATCCTGGCAAAGTTTTTGAAAATCATCACGTGTCATCCAGGTTGCAGTGACTCAGACATTCTGCTGTATCAATATTTGCAGGGTGAGTTGGTACTTCCCTTCTGGAGGAAAATTGGCAGGAAAGATAGGGCTTTAAATTGTGCGACCCATTGTCCCTGAAATGATGCTCCTAGGAGGAAATTCCAAGGAGCTCGGGAGTGAGGCAGACCCAGACCCATGAACAGGGATCTGCCCATGACTGGAAATACTCGCCAGACCAAGAGCAGGAGAGTGTCCCAATGAGCATGGCAAAACCATAGGATAAATACTAAGCACCTTCTAGAATCATGTTTTCAAAGAATGTTTAGAAGAGAACCAACATGTAACATAATGTGAAAAAATACAGGATACAATACTTTAAAGTGAAAACTAAAAAATACTAAATTTTAAATCAATCTAAGACATATGCATAGAGAAATGACAAGAAGAAACCGAATGTACATCAAAAGTCAAGATACCTTACAATTTTTTATTATTTGATTCCTCTGCTTGTGATGATAACATTTATACAATGATAATTTATTACTTTTGTTATCAGGGAAAAAAAGAACATTATTGTACATTTCCCAAATTTAAAAATAGCCCAGTGTCAGACAGCCCATCAGAGAGAAAACAAACTTGCAAAAAAATAAAATATATTCAACAAAGAAACAAAGAAAATCAAAGTAAATAAAGGTCTGGTATGATTGTGAAGCTCTTGACAAATTAAAAATACACATACATGCACGTACACACATGCATATGAATATTAAAAGTTTTACTGTGAAACTGTAGTCAGGGGTGGCCAGCAGCATTGAATTTAAGAACGTTATATCTTATTTCCTGGAGCTAGGTGGAGAATCTGACCGTCAAATTATTCCTGTTTTTCTAAACGTAGTGAGTGTGATCTAGATGAATTTATATTGTTGAAATAAGTTAAGCACATATAAATAAAATCCATCAATAAAATGACATGCAGTCATTTTTCCTCTCCATAGTATGAATCACTGACCCCCTAGTCTTGGGGGAGAACAAAGTAGTGACCCCTGGTGCAGTCACTGGGAGCTACAAGGAGACTTGGAAATGATAATTATGTTTTATTTAATATAACTGCTTAAAAAAAAAAAAGCCTGAGAGAGAATTTTTGCATGATTTCTGAATCCTATAGGCATTATAAAAAAAAACCACTCAGTATAGGTTAAACTCTCAGTCCTTGAATTAAAGCAAATTGTAATAGTTGGAGCACCTTTTATCAGCTTCCTTTCTCAGGGCATCTGTCCTTGCCTACAAGGGGACAGGTGCTCTTGGTCACAGCCACTCAGCCAAGCCATCCTTCACTGACACCAACTGTCCTCAGAGTTTCCTCTGTTCTGTTCCCTGAGTTGCATGTGCTTATTTAAGCCTTCATACAAACACTGTTTGACAACATCGTATCCCAGCAAGGTGTGGATTAATAGCCACCTTCTCCTTATGAATAAAGAGTTTGCTGATTAATAATGAAAACTTCCATGCAGAAGGCATATTTAAACTCAATGAGTAAATAGTTTCAAGCACTTTAACAGCATTAATTTAAATACCAGTAAATGTAGAGTTAATAATAAATCACTCTTATTTATGCATTAAAGCAGTTATAAAATATATGTAGCATTAAACTGAATTCTTTGAAAGCATTTGTTGTTCCACTAATGTATATTGTTCTCTCATTTTGTCAAAGCCACTCATATTTCCATGTAGGCAGAATTGAGAAGTATGGAGTTTTCAGGCATGAAGACTCTCGGGTGAGATTATGATGCAAGTCAGTTTGTAGCATCAGGCAGAAGTGGTTCTGAGTCTCAGCCCCCCCCCCCCCTACTCGCTGAGTAAACTTGAGCGTGTTGTTTAACTTCTCAGTTCCTTAATCGGCAAAATGATCGTAGCAGCCTTTCAGGACCACGGACAGAGGCAACACAGTCTTAGCTGTGGCGCCTTAATCGTCACCGTCCGCACTAAGATGGGTTCTTACGCAGATGCGTGAATGATGATGAAAATGTGCTGCTTTAAGATGCGCTTGGACTCAGCAGGTGGGAGCCAGCGTCACTTTTCTGTGTCCATTCTTGAGTCGCTGCAGACAGTAGGAACTCTGGGAGCCTGCAGGGATTTGTTGTAAGCAAGACAATCTGGAACATTCTGTGGTGAATGGGGCATCAGCCACGCACTTTGTCACCTAGACCTTGTGTACGTGGGCACTTTTCTCCCTCAGCTACAATAAGAGGCCTTATAACTAGAATAGAGGTGAAAATTTGCTGACTGAAGGAAAGCAGGAAAGAAAATTTGAACAGCTGCTTGCTGCCAACATGCCTGGGCAAAATAAAATAGGTAATTTATGTATTAGGTCAAGATGAGGCATATTTCTTTTAAAAATGGATTCTGAAAGAAATTGGCTCTGGACCCATAAGGATCTATTAAAAAAAAAGATATTCTTTTCAAAAAAAAAATTATAGGATAAAATTATCCTACTATTTGACCTTTCCCCTAAAATTGTGATTCAGTATGTGCAAACCTGAATAAAAACTGCATTAAAAGCTAGCCCAAGTTTTCCCCCATAGCTACTTTCATATCCTAAAGCTGGCATTTGTAATAGAGAGACAAGTCAAAGGCCTGTCTGTCCCCAGAGCTGTAAGGGACACCCCACTGTGTTTAAGCTTGGCCTCTTCACAGGGCAAAACAATTGGGGTGTTGCTTCTTTTATTATTGGAAAATTTCCATTTTTAGGTTTGTTCATGTGATCAGCATCACTAATATTCACTTCTACAAAATAAAGATTCTGGAGTCAGACTATGGGATCACAGCAGGAGAGAAATTGTGTTCTTTCTCTCTTTTTTGCTTCTTTTGACCCCACTACATACTCAAACAAGAAAAGAAGAGAAAAAACTAAATCTATAGGCAGGTGCCCTGAAATTGTGACTCCCATATCAAAATCAAGAGTTAGGCTCACATAGGAAATTAATCCATCACAAAATAATCACAGCCGAGAGAGGATATTTGAAGAGCTGGAAAGAGTAGATGGAATAAATTGTCTAGACAGTTGTCCCAGTGCTCTCCTTTCTTCTTTGAATTAAAGACCCCCATCCTCTTCTAAAGATCTTTTTGGGAACCCTAGAGCTCTGGTTCTCTCTCCCCACCACTAACTAATGGTGGCACTTTGAACAATCAACTTAACCTCTTCTGGTCCCAGATGATCAAATTTGAAAACAAAAGTTTGGGAAAGAGAAATTCATGGAAAGAGGCGGACGTGTAAGGATAATGGTGGACCCACCTCTCATTCAAATATTTAAATGAATTTAGAGGAAGCTTTAAGCTCAAAAAGCTTATACTATGAAAAGTTCAAAATATTATTATATGATAAGGCATTTGGGACAGTATATGGAGCAAAAGAAGCTTTACTTATTAATGTTTAGGAAAACAAAGACGTTAATGATGTTTTCATATCCAATATTTATTAGTTCAGATTTGGGGAAAAGAAGTTTTCTATTTTTTTTCTCCACAGCACATCATAGCCAGGGCATTTTCTCTCAAAAGATGAACGTAAATTTAAATAATAACTTCACATCTTGATTTGACAGACGTGGAGACGGGGACGGAAGCTTACTTTGCCTCAGGGAGTTTCAGAAAAAGCACATATGTCGAGTTGATCTGACTGTGTTGCTGTTTCTTCATTTCTGTTCCTTTGCTTTACAACCTATTAACCACGTAACCCAGGGTGAGCTGTTCCATGCCACCGAGTTACATGTTCCCCATCTGTATGTTTGCTGTTCAGGGATGTTGAGAGGATGAACCAAGACAATGTGTGCAAAGCGCCTACTGTGTGTTCCCTGACACATAGTAGGTACCCGGTTCACTGTAGCCATTTTGAAGATAGATGTGAACAAGTAATAGCTCTGTTAAATATTCTCATGATTGTAGACACAGGAATGAAATGGGAGCCCAGAAGAGGAAGGAGCTACAAGGGAGCCAGAGGTGAGGGCCAGGCAGCCTTTCCAATCTGGTCCCATGAGGCAGGAAGATGGCAGTGACCGTGATGAGATGGTGGAGGAAATGCCCCTTCTCCACCTGACCTCTGAGAATGCCTCAACCACTGTGCTCTGATTGTTTTTGTTTTGTTTTGCTTTGCTTTGCTTTGTTTTAAAGAAATAGATGGAATTTTCTGATAGTCTCTGAAATAATAATTATAGATAGTGAAGATAAAATATTCCAGGCTTTTTTAAGATTTCTCCTTGGCTAAACTCTCATTTGTCCCAGACACCGTCTTGAGAGATGCTGCTCAGTGAAGGCTATGCGTTCCTCGCTATTGCAGGACGTATAAAAAGGGCCGGAAAATGGAAGCCAAGTTTCTGTAGTCATTAGGCTTCTTAGGAGTCTCCGTTTGCAAAATGAAGAAAATGCGCTGCCTCCCCTCCCCTCCCCTTACAAAGGCATGAAAATTACACCTGACAGAACACTATGGAAATCTTCAAGCATTAAAAACAAATGAAAGGCGCCATTATTCAATAGGAGTCAAAGGACACCATGAAATCACATTCTGAGTCAGAGAGGCATCTCTTGGCTCTCTCAGCCAGCTCTTCATTTCGGCATGCTATCTGCGCATTTTCTTCACATAATAGCACAATAGTATCTCCCTTTCTTCTTCACAGGGTATTGTGTGTTGGAGGCAAAAGTTTCGAAACTCAGGGCATTGTTTTAAACTTTGCGAGTAATAAAAAAAAAAAGCTAAAATGTCACCCTTGCCTTTAATGATCTTTTAGAGTGATCAGTGAGGACAAATGTAAAAATAATGATTATAAGTCAGTATAAGCCATGCGCAGGCTATAGGAGAAGCAAGACCAAAATGGCTGCTGAAGGTCGGAGGAGAGAGAGCTTACAACTAGTTGGTGGGAACAGACTCAGTGGAAAATAGGATATTTGAGGGCATGCATGACCATCTTAGGGCCATAATACATTATGGATAACACATTATGGCATGGAGCAAAAGAAACCAAATAAAGCAGAAATGAACGGTCCAATGCCAAGTTTCACATACTGATAAGAAAAAAGAAAGTACATAAAACAGTAGTACACAATCATTCTGCTCGTGTTAGAAAATAAATGAAAGAAACAAATACCTTATTTGAAATTTCAGGAGTGGCTGCAAAGGAAATTAGAACTCAGGGCTTCTGACTGCAATCCTGAATCTCATTATTTAAAAAAAAAAGTAAAATGTTTCTATCCATAAAAATAAGAGTAGAACATGACAAGCTGCCAAAGTTTGCATTTGATAAAAAAAAATTGATTTTTCTCTAGAATAGAATGTTATGTTTGCTAAATAATAGTTATATCCAGGAAAGTGTTCATCTGAATGAAAGTGATTATGAAGATTTGTTAAAATTACACAGGACAAACGAAAACATTTTAGAGGCTCGGGTTTCACTGTCTAAACCTTTGCAATTAACAAAGATAAAGGAGCACATATCTTCTTCATTCAAGACATACACAAACCCTAGAAAGAAGAGAAAAACAATCAGTGATTTGATGACAAAACAGATTTGTTTTAGAATTGACTCTACAGGAAAAAAAAAAACTTGTAATTGGCTTGACAAGGATAAATTTCATTTAATTAAAAATATGCTAGGAATTGCATTACCTAGAGTGGATGAATGATTACAATCTGAAAAAAAAAAGTGCTGTGTTGCAATGGTTTATTGTGTATCTGATGGCAGTTTAAAAGTTTAGTCTTAAAATACCTTTCACAGTATATCATGGGGTTTGCTTCCAGTGATACCACGCAGGTAAATATTGTTTTAACTTGCACATCCTGGACATAATATGATAGGAAATGTTGGGTCAAAATAAAGTAGCTGTTCCCTTTGAATTTTGAGAAAGAAGGCTTGTAGTACACAATTTCAAGCAATTTGAGCCAATCTACCATGGTCATGCTGAAAAGGGAACCATTATTTCACGAAGTACCTTTCTTGAAGAGTGAAATTTTTTTTCCTTGGTTTTGTTGTTTTTAGCATTTTTTTAAGTCTTTATTCAATGTCAGATGTACTTGGAGTCAAGTCAGGTGTTGGCAATTTGAAGAGCCACAGAATCAATTTTTTTCCCTTTCTTTTTTTTTTTCAATTAAATAAATCCCCATCAAAAATCTCTCTTCGAAAGATACTAAGAGCATATATCTAATTTTGGAAAGCCCTCTTGCTAAGTGGATTGTGTATATTTTCCTTGCAAAATATTTGTAGTTAGAACTGCATAGGGGTCATATGGTTACATTTTTTTACTATTTTGCACTTTTGAACCTCATCACCCCGCCTTGAATGAAGCAACGTTCCCCAGAGACCCACTACGAACCTCTGGGTCTTCTGTTAGTAGATTTCTGTGTTAAATGCATGGCTCACCCCACGAATGAGGGCAAATCAATGGCAGAATGAAAGTAACGTATCTGAGAAACAGTATTGTGGGTTAGAACTAAACAGCCCCGTTAGAACTCCCAAATATGTACTCTACAGTGTGACCTTTTGAGAGCATGTGTTTCCACCTCAATTTCTATCATTGCCAATGTGGACCTGAATATAATTTAGCTGAAATGTGTAAGAGATTGATTATTCCTACTGTCACCCCTCTTCAAACTTTCTAACATTTGTTGAATTTAAAAAAAAAAACAAAAACAAAGAAAGAAGAAATGCTTTGAGGTTCGTTGCATTTTTGTTTTCTTACTACTAAAGGTATTAAATACCTCATGTGTAGCTGACTGGATTAAAATATGGGGAGAAAAATGCAAAAATACAATTTAACCTGCTCCCTTATGGAGGCTCAGAGCTCTTTCAAAAACGTCCAGTTCTTGGTAGCACTAACGTTTTCTTCAGATTTGAAGGATAAAAAGTTGGGAAAGGTTTTCCTCTGAAAGCCGGTGCTCAAATGCACCCATGCCAGGGCGCGTTCTGCTCGCCCTTAAGAAGCCTGCTGCTCTCTCAGTCTGGGTTTCATCCCCTGTGGCGTTATGTTCACACCGGATAGTCAAACAGAGAATGTGTTTTTAGGTACCAGTCTAGGAGCAATCGAATGACTCTAGAGTCACGAGAGGAAAGAGTATTTGGGTTTGTTCCTCTCGGTGTTCCCAGTCGTGGGACGGCGTTGTTTGAGGACAGACAAAAGCAGACAAAGACCACTTCCTGGGACTGAAATCCTCTGTATGTGTTGTCGTTTGCAGTGCATGCCAAGACATTCATGAGCACCAGAGCCAAGCTGGCGAGCTAATTAAATATATATCTGTATGTGTTTAAAACAGCCTAATAAGGAGCATTGGAAATCTTCGAGATGAGCGAATATCTTATAACTTCTTCCGCAGGTGCGTGGATAGCTACAAGCCATGGACTTTCTGTCCTGCTTCTTGTTTGTGGCTTTGTGAAGGGTGCTTTGCTTTAGTCTAAGGTGTTGACTTTGTTCCAATATCACTTTCTCTTCTTAAAGCAAAGAGCAAATCGCCTGTAAAATCTACGGAGCGGACAGCAAAGTTGACCCTAAACTCCAAGCACCACCACTCTGCACCCACTGCTCTCTAGTTACCCACCCAAGGAGCGCCCGCCTTCGGAAGCATAAACGGAGAGGCTGCCTCACACTTTGTTTATAATCTTGGCCAAATCACTGATCTTTCATTTCAAGAGAATTAGTGTGACGTGATGAGACATTTTTTTCTAATAGCAAGATCTATTTTTTTTTCCCCCTTTTCTTTCGGATACTCAGAGCATCATTTCACTGACTGCTCAGGGGTTGGCCTGACCGTCATCGATAGTGAATATTTACTACAGATCCCACTGGTTTCCTACTAAAAGATCCATTCTCTGCAGGAAATGAGCAGAAATCAAAAGGCTACAGAACACAAACTATCACCGAACAAAACCCCCGTTTGGGGGCAAGAACAAAATTATCAACACTGCAAGTCAAGAAAGAAAGCATTGTCTTAAATAAGGAATAATAAAAGAATTTTTTTTTAATTTTCCCTTTCCTCTTGGGTTTTTGGGTTTTTTTTTTTTTTCCTTTTTCTTGGTTATACTTCTTGTATGGTGGCAAGTGGTGATTTCGGCCAATCCCTGTCAATCCTGGGAGGTTTATATAAAAACATTCTGAGTGTTCTAGATTTCAGTGCATTTTAATTCATTTTGCAATTCCTGTATATGCCAATGACAAATTCTGTAAATTGCTTATAGTATGTGTGAAATAGCATTAAAGTAGATAGAGAATGACCCTCATGCAAGCTGATTTTTATCATTCTATATATAAATATAGACATATGAATATCTGTATGTTGGGCCATCGACCAACCCTTTTTTGATAAAGCATTTGTTTTTTCACTTACAATTCATACATTGTGGGACTTTTGTAATGCACTGGTTCACTTCCACAGGTTTGACAGTTGCAGATGGTCCTGACTGCCCTCTGCTTCCTTCTGGAAAATGCATCTTCAAAACTGTATCGGTCTCTGATAAAGGAATTGATTGTGTTGTGTGTATGCTGTGTTAGAATTTGCTACGTTCCTTTCTCTATGGTGTTTATTCAGGTCTGAGGATCTTTTGACTCTGAAGAATGTATGCTGTCTGGTTTTGACAGCCATTCCTGGATGGTCATCATTTTTATTGTCAAAGAGCAACGTTGTTCCTGGAAAATTTGCCGTGGAAATGGGGATGGGGAAGGCGAAGGGGTCATCACGATTCCTTAAATTCCTGGAAGAACACTTCTCACTGTGGCTAAAAGCGCTGCTTCCTTTGAACCTTTATGATTTTGGCGAGCTTTGTCATTCTGTTATTTGCTGCTAATTACATTTTCATGTCTCCTAATTAAAGATTAAACTTTGGTTGTTGGCTAAATCTGGTATGCAAAAGATGACTGCAGATCTCTGACTAAAGAAGACGGTGTGCTCCATTTTCATTAGTTGAGCGAATTATAACATTAAACATTCCAATCCTATTTTTGGTGTTATGGTCATTCAGACTATTTGATTTAGAACCTGTTCACTACTCTGGCAAAGAATGATAAGCAGAATTCTCAGTGTGTTCCATACGCACTATGGAATAGACACACAGACACAGAAATGACCTAAGTTTTCCTTCCAGAGAGATTCTTCCATTTTCTTTCATAACAAACCAGAAGATCATCACTGTAGGACTGTCAGTGGGAGCCTGAGGTGCTGGACTGAAGCTTGAAAGCAATGAATACCTCTGCTTTTCAAAGGTAAATGCGTTGATTTTCTGCAAGTCAATTACAAGCAATCTGCATATTTTCGTAATATTCTTGACATCATCTTCTGAGAAATAATGTTCCATGCTGAATCTTTTATTAGCATCTTTCTTGTTCATTTGGTTTATTATTTCAGTCTAATGAGAAAAATAAATAAAAGATGGATTGCACTATTTTATTAACCTAGAAATTTATTTTCTTTCAAAGTTGAATGCTTAAAATACATAAAATACAAAGATAAATATTATTTATTAATGCCTATCTGGACTCTAGACACTGCATACATTCAAGCATAAATTAGTGTTACAAATTCAAATCCAGCCACACTGGGAAAATTCACTGTGTAATTTACTGTGTAAAAACCCAAAGTTGAGGTCATGAAATTGGTCAGTTCTAAAACAAGACAGCCACGTATCTTTATCACTGATGCTCACCATTCTCGCTCATAATAAAGGCCATTGCACAGGCTTGGGAAGAATTTTATTAGACTCACACTGTCAGGGTCCTAAATAATGAAGATTTCTTTGTCAGAGCACCACCAAGAGTCAGACTCACTGGCTTCTTTGAGAAAGAACATGGCATACAGTCTATTCCTCCAAACTGGAAAATTTAATGTGGAAACTTCAATATTGGAACAGAAGACATAACCAATTAAAGACACGTCTAGTGGTTTTCACCTTAAATTGTGTGCCTCTGGGATTTTATTACCCTGTATGTAACCATGACAATAGAAACAAATAAAGCTTGAAAAGTACGTTATATGACTTTCTCAACCTTGATTTCCAAGGTTAGATAATAAACATTTTTCTAAGGCGCGGGGGTCATAAAAAGTTCAAATTGCTTACCTGAATTTAAGTAAATTCTTTAGTTCTTTCTTAAAGACATACAAACTGCTTACAAATGAAACAGTGCAAATGAAAACATTTGAAGATACGGTAGCAAACCCACTGAAGGCAGGAGCTCTTAATATGAGTTAGTAGATGAACTTGGTGGAGACCATGAACCCACCAACACTAAAGGACCTACTTATTATCATTTTGAACAAGTTCATCTGAAAGTTCTTGGAAGCAAGACATATTTAAGGAAATAGTGTATATATATATACATACTTTACAAAGAAAACATATACTTTTAAGTCCAGAATTTTTTTTTTAATTTCTCATATACAGCACAGAATAACAGATATGGGGTGATGTTTGCTGAATTTTTTAGAACAAATGTTAAGAGCGTCAAATACAGTTTTACAAAATATACACAGATAACCATTCACATACAGTGATCCTGGTATGGATTTTGATCTTATAAAAAAAAAAGACAAAATATTAAACTTAACCTAGTGGTAATTTCTATGAGAAAAAAATAATTGGATAATTGGAAAGGGTAAATGTAATCTGTGTCAGATAATACATAAACTCTGAGGATTATGTCTTGGAATTACGACTATGAAGCTACAAATTATGGATGTACATAATGTCAAATATTAAGCCCAAATCATTTTAACTATAGAACTACTCATTAATGAGGAAGCAGTCTATCATTCAGGAAGTCCTATAGACTCGTAGTTTTGGGGATGGACAGGTAAGATCCTTTCCTATATTTAGGGAGAGACAGACAGTAAACATTCAAAAATAAGAAAATACAGGATAGTGATCAATTCTAAGGAGAAAATTCAGGAGGATGACTGGGGGTAATCAGGGGAGGCTGCCCTGAGGAGGTGACATTTAAGCAAATGTTGAATAATAGGAAGCCAGTCAGGAGAGGACCCGGGAGAAGAGGGTGCTGAGGGAGAGAACAGCTTTTGTAAACTAATGTGAGTCCATCTAACTTCATGGAAGGAGGGAAGAGGGGCCGGATCAGCTCAGGCCAGGGGCAGCCAGATGAGACCAAGCCAAGGACAGAGGAGCAGAACAGACTTTGAAAACTCCACTGTGAACTGTTGCTCTGAGATCAGGACGCACGTCAACTCTGGAGCCCACTTCTTACTGTGTATAGAGTTTAGGTCATAAGCAAGACTTCGGGAACAAAACTGAGTCTTTCAAATCATCAATTTACACTTTTACATAGATCCTGCACAGGTACATTCAGTTTGAGGGAAATTGCCTCAACACGTTCAAGCTAATTTAAAATGGATAATTTTGAGGAGGAAAAAAAAAAAAAAGATGGAAAGATCATTGAGACTGCTTTAATGTAGCAGTGAACGAGTTTCAGCAACGAGTTTATGTCATTTGAAATAAAAACGTGAGACTAGAAATTGAAAGTGTAGACGGATTGAAAGAAAAGAGACTCTTAAACATTGTAATGGAAAAAGGGGATGGAGAACCTACATGTACACAAGAAAAAAAAAATGATCAAAGAATCAGAAAAGAGGATCTTAGAATTCTCCACAATACAAATCCCAGAAGACAATGGATTAAAGAGTATAGTGGGGGAAATATTATAGCAAAATAATTTGATACTTACTTAAGTTGTACTTTTGTTGTTATAAATTTTGTTGTTATAAATAAAATTACTCAGGAGTGGGAATAGAAAAAATAGCACATATCTACTCTTCTTGAATGTTCTAACCAAGATAGGAAGCAAATATGATGCTAAAACTAAACAGGCATAATAGAAACTGTCTACCATGTGAGCTTTGAAAATGTGTTAAATCCAAAGGATCATTGAATATTTTATTGCATTTCACTGTATATGAACGTAACAAAAGTTTCCTGAAATGATCTTTACCCTTATTTTGTGCACGCAGTGAAACACACGCTAGTCTATTTTGTTCTGTTTTCTTTTTTTGGCAACACTTGTCGCAAAACATTAAATCGATTTTACATCACGGAATTTGAAATAACAACATCACAGGTGTGTGGTCTTCCAAAATTTGATACAAATGGCAAGCATTACTAAATGGCTGTATACAATGTGAAACAATAATTTAACTGAGTTCTGAACTCTTATTATGGTCTTAAAAAAAAAAAGTCAAGATGATCCAAGAAAGAAAGAAATGCATTTTTTTATTATATTTTAATTCATATAAGTAGTTTGCTTTTTTCCAGTTTTATTATGTAGAATTATTGCAGGTCAACTGCACATACACATTATATTGCATGTAAATACATGTAAACAATATACTGTACATTTTTTTTAGTTTTCATATACATACTAATTATTGTTTCTAAGAACAGATTACACTTTTAGCTTTTTAAACTTGCATAGTTATCAAAGGAATAAAGCCAACTACAAAATAAGAATCAACAGAACGCGATAATCCAGTCATAAAGGACCGTCAGATGTTCTTACACATATACGAGAAATCAAAATAATAATTAGTTCATTTGTGTCCTTATTATTGTCATTATTTTTTAGATTTCTCATATAAATGATATCATGTGGCATTTTCCTTTCTCTTTCTGGCCCACTTCACTTTGAATGACAGTCTTCAGGTCCATCCATGTGGCTGCAAATGGCATTCTTTTATTCTTTTTCATGGCTGAGTAGTATTCCATTGTATATATGTACCTGTTCATAGCAGCACTATTTACAATAGCCAGGACATGGAAACAACCCAAAAGTCCACCAGCAGATGACTGGATAAAGAAATGCATTCTTTGTCTCTCGTTAAGTGGTGTCACTCGTGTTGGGGGGCAGGAGAGTGACAGGGCTATTGTATATGGCTTTGGTCTTCCTGTTTTGTTTTGGTTCTTATCTTTTTTTCT
This sequence comes from Camelus dromedarius, assembly GCF_036321535.1. Taxonomy (NCBI): domain Eukaryota; kingdom Metazoa; phylum Chordata; class Mammalia; order Artiodactyla; family Camelidae; genus Camelus; species Camelus dromedarius. Next base: position 13,860,423 of record NC_087470.1, on the reverse strand, counting down.
TTTCTGGCTTATTGTCTGTCATCTGAGCCCAAACCCCTAGTTACAACTGATGAGATCTTCCAGAAGACATTTCCTTTTTCACAGCTGAGAAGTACACTGGAGCAAGGCATGCCAGCATATGGAAGTCCTCTCCCATGGTTGTCCCCTCACACCTGAGACGTGGTGGAGGACACTGGGGCAGTGGCATTGACTCCCTAGATGAAAGGCATGTGTGGTGACTGTAACAAGAAGTAACCCCCAAAAGGTAATGAGAACCCCCTGACCCAGTTTGGAATTGCTGATTGATTGTGGCATCTCCAGGAAGGAAACAGAAGGGCCACCTTCTTGAAGTCACACTTGACTTGTGTGAAACCTTATAAGAAAAACCCTTCAAGAACGGCCACCATACTAGACAATCCTCATCTAAACCCGACACCAGAGTCAGATTCCCTGAAGGGATCCCTGGCCCCAACAGTAATGCTTCATAGGTACACAGGTAACATTTCTCTAAGCCTCCCCCAAAGGGAGCCAAGATGCTTGGAGAGCAACTGTGCCTCGAAGAAAGAGGAACATCCAGACCTTGCTATGTTACCAGACAGTGGCTCGGACCTAAGACTGTATCCCAGGGTCCCTGAGGTGCACTGGTCCACGACTTAGGGGCAGGCGATCAACAGAATATTTATCACAATCCATTGTTGGCCCATAAAGCCACCTACAATTATTTCCCCAGCTTCTAAAATCTCAGTTGAAATATATACATTTAGCAGTGAAACAAAAACTCTACATGGATATTTGTTCCACGATGTGCTGACTATAAGCTTTCAAAGGACCCTGGAGTTTCTCCTCTTTATGAAAATAGTCAGTGAAAAACATGACAGAATAGTCAATTTAGAAAAAAAAAAGGGGGGGGACAGAAATGAATAACGCTATTAAAGTCATGGATAAAGCATTTCCTTTTTCTTTGGTGTGCAAAGGACAACTGGGCCTTGAGTCTGGGATGTCATTGGCATAATTCGATGCTAAATGCAATTGGAGTTGTTGGTCCAAATCCAGGTAATTATTGGAGCAAATTAGCAGCGCTCCGGTTAATAATTTGGGGAATTTCTGCTTTATTGCAATTAGAATAAATAAGTTGGTTTTGTTTTTAAACTGTCAGGGATAAAAATACCCCTTTGCCATCTTGCCTCAAAGTTATGTTGACCTCCCAGGTCTGGGCCCCGCTCAGTCATTCTCACTCGCCCCTCAGACATCCTATTGGTCTGTTACGTCGATGGCGTCATGGTGATGAAATCTGGAGATCAGGAAAAACACAGCGCCCTGGAGGCCTGAATAATATACAGACACTCTACAGGATGGAAAATAAAGTCTATAAAAATATAAGGCCATGGTGGCTTCAAGTAGACTTTTAAACACTCAGCAATGTAGTAAGTTCAATCTTTCACAAAGTATTCCAGTGAAAATGGAAAAAAAAAATATGGCACGCTCTCCAACTCATTTAATGAGACAAGCTGTTAATTACCCTGCTAGAAAGATGATAATGGCAGTGAGAGAGTGTGTGTGCAAAAGTCACCCAAAGCTTAAAAAGGAATGTGTCAATATATAACACATCACACAGAATGAACATGGTTTATTTCAGGAATGCAAAGTTGAAGGGTCAACCATGGTCTTCGACTGTAGTCCCCAGAGGCAGACCCTGAGACCAGGGTTCAAGTCTAAGTGATTAGTGCGGGAGGTTCAAGGACCACGAGTAAAGATGGAGGAGGTTGAGACAAAGACAAGAAGACAAGTGATGTCAAGCCAGCTACCTCGGCGGGCAATCCCATGGGGAAACCAAGCAAATGGTTGTTCAGATGGGCACCTGAGAGCTGTCCTTATGCAGTAGTTAAATACCAGCCCTGCCAGCCATCAGTTGAGAGTGGCCGTCCCTGGGTTTATTTCCAGGCACTTGAAGCCTGCCTGCTGCACAAGCCAAACATCCCTCTGCACCTTCCCGGAGAGTCTTCAGGAAAAGAACCGTAGATGTTGGCAGTGAGGTTCATTGGAGGCTCACACAGCATCTCCAGCTACGTTAACAGAACAAATGAGAAAAGATGCATTTATCTCGGTAGATGAAAGGAAGCAGCTGATGAAATTGAACATCCATTCTTGATTTAAAACTCTTAGGATGTTAGGAACAGAAGGTCCCTGCTTACCCCAGAGATGGGTATTTTCAAAACCTTTATAGCAAACACCATACTCAAGGATGACACTGAATCTTTCCCTTCGTAGTCAGAAATGAAGAATGAGACATAGAAGCTGACTATCCCACACCGGATCAGAATGTTCTTAGAAGCATTTTAATGATCCATGATGGGGAAGATCGCAAATGACCATTAATAGTAGAATACACAAATAAGTGCTATGTTCATGAAAGGATATACTGCCAGCAAAGAAAATAAATCAGCAGGGGCTATTTACAACATTATGAATCTTAAGATTAAAGCCGTAATTGATACTTGACTGATAAAGACATAAGGGGGTGAATACAGTCGGATTCTGTTCAGACCAAATTCAAGAACAAGTAAAGCTGAATCAACTCCATAGACAGAGAGCGGGCCGTCTCCGAACAGGAATAGAAACAGAAGGGGCTGTAAGGGGCAGAGATGCCAGGTTTTATGTGCTTTGTAGCTTCATATGCTAATAAGTGGGAGGATCATTCTAACTACCCTGGGGAAGGGGCTGGGAGGCTGTAAGGGGCAGAGATGCCAGGTTTTATGTGCTTTGTAGCTTCATATGCTAATAAGTGGGAGGATCATTCTAACTACCCTGGGGAAGGGGCTGGGAGTCCCAGGAAATTGGCCACTGCCCACTCTCGGAGCTGTCATGGTACCTGGGGGCGTGTTATTCACCATGTTAACATATTACAATGGGCGTATAATGACGCTCAAGGTCTACTAGACGTCAAATCTCCCACCATCTTGCAACTCAAGGCCAACCTGGGGTTGAATCGTTCACCATTCTGGTGTTAATTGCTGTGTTGGTCCCTGAATGGCTGTGCCCTGCCTTCTTCCTGTCTCAGAATGGTCCAGATTTCCATTTCTGCGTGTTTATTTTCTGAAAAGAAGGTTTATCTACACCTAGGTAGGCACAGGATGGATGACGAAGTGGGTGACTCAAGTCAACACAGTGCTACAGAACGACAAAGCCGGAGGACACGGGCTGCCTGACTTCAGGACCTACTACAAGGCTGTGATGATCAAGACACTGTGGTGTTGGCCAAAAAGCAGGCAAATAGATCCAAGGAGCAGAGTAGAGAGTCTAGAAATAGACCCACACCAGATATAGGCAATGATCTTTGACAAAAAAGCAACGGATTCAATTCAATGGAGAAAGGACAGTCTTTTCAGTAAATGGGGCTGGGGCAACTGGGGACCACCTGAAAACCAGTAAATGCTGGCTTTATGCCTTTTACAAGAATTAACTCAAAATTCATTGAAATATAAAAGCTAAATGTGAAACTATAAAACTCCTAGAAAAAAAAATCTGGATGGCCATAGATTTGGGGATGAATTTTTAGATACAATTCCAGGAAAGAAGAATTGGTATCGAATTTTACTAAAATTAAATATATACAAGATCGTGTGGTAGGTCAAGGTGAAAAAGAATGCGACAGTGAATATATATATGTTCATGTATAACTGAAAAACTGTGCTCTACGCTGAAAATTGGCACAACATTGTAAATTGATTATAACTCAAAAAAAATTTTTTTTTAAACTGTGAAAGACACTTATAAAATGATATAAAGATTATCCATCTAGTAGAAGCAAATACTTGTAAAACACGTTTCTGACAAAGGGCTTGTATCCAAAATATACCAAAAAAAAAGAAAAAGAAAAAAACTCTTAAAACAATTATAAGAAAACAAATAACTCAGCTTTAAAATAGGCCAGGGGCGGGAGGGTATAGCTCAGTGGCAGAGTGTGTGCTTGGCATGCACGGGGTCCTGGGTTCAATCCCCAGTCCCTCCACTAAAAATAAATTTAAAGGATAAAATAAAATGGGCCAAAGAACTGAGCAGACACCTCGCCAAAGAAAAAAATACACTGATGGAAACCAAGTATATGAAAAGATGGTCAACGTCGTAAGTCATTGAGGAATTCCAAATTAAAGCAATGAGACATCATCATACACCTGTTGAGTAGCTGAAATTCGAAATACTGACTGTACCAAATGCCAGTGAGGGTGTGGAGCGACAGAAACTCTCATTCTCTGCTGGTGGGAATGCAAAATGCTTCTCAACCAATTTGGAAGACAGTTTGATGGCTTCCTGTATAGCTAACTGGGGTCTTGTCACGGGATTCAGAGCCACATTCCCAAGCATTTACTCAAGTGAGTTGGAAATTTATGTCCCCACAAAAAAAAACTTGCACATCAATGTTTACAGCAGCTTTATTCGTAATTGTCAAAAAATAGGCGTGACCAAGGTGTCCCTTAAAAAGTGAACGTCGAAATAAATCTGGTGCATCCATGCAATGGACTGTAACTCAGTGAGAAAAAAGAAATGAGTAATTGAGCCATGAAAAGAAGTAAAGGACATTTAAATGCATATTTCTAAGGGAAAGGAGAGGCTACATACTGTATGATTCCAATTATATGAAATTCGAAAGGCAAAATTATGTAGAAAGTAAAAGATCAGTGGTGGCCAGGGAGTTAGGGGGAGGGAGGACAGATGAATGGGTGGGAGGAATTTTGGTGCAGGGAAACTGTTCTGTATTTTACCACAGCGCTGCTTAAATGACGTTGTGCGTTGGCCAAAACCCATAGAACTGACTGTTGTGAATGAAGAAGACTGCAAACCAGATCAGTAAGCAAAGCATGCTGAAGCCATCAAGCCATCAGTGGCAGCCACCCCCCACCCCCCCAGTGAGGACCAGCCTGCAGCCCGGCCTCTGCAGCCACTCACAAGGGTGCACCCAGAGGGGACTCAGAATAAGAAAGGACAGGACACTGGCCCTGGATAGCTGGGTGCTTGTCAAAGGAATGAATTCAATGAGCCCAAATGTCTGCTCCCTCCCATACATAGAAAAGCGCTGAATTCTTTAACTTGAGATGCCTGCTTTTCTTCAGTTAACAAGTCATCTTTTATTGTTCCGACCACTGGTCTTCGCTGTAAAATTCCTTTATATCCTAGCTCCTCCCCTACCTCTTAGGAGTGGTCCCTCAGAGCATCTGAGAGGCTGTCATCCTGGGCTCGAAGGGGTTCGAATCCTCAGAAGTGTCCACCAAATTAAACATAACTCTCAGCTTTTAGGTTGCGTGATTTTATTTCAGTCGACACTGTCCAACACAAAAAGTGGTCTCTGCTATTAAACTACGAACTTCAGTTAATATTAATCTATCAGTGTAAGTTCATCAGTTGTTACAAATATAATGCCACACTAACAGAAGATGTTAGTAACAAAGGACACTGAGCGGGAGAAAGAGAAAGGGTGTCTTATCTCTCTGTACCATCTGCTCCATTTTCTGTAGACCTAAATTTTTTCTAAAAAACAAAATCTAGTAATTTAAAAGCAAAAGTTGACTCAGATGCTTTAAAATATGACAACACACTTCACTGGGTGCCAAAAAAATTAAGATACTCTAACTGTAGACTGACTCAGCTAGACTGAGGTCAGATTTTTGATAGGATTATGGGAGGCACACCATAATTATTTGGCTGTCTTTAAAATCATATGCCAATGTTGCTAATTAAACCATGAGGTCAGTGTCTTCAACCAAAAATCAAGCCAAGCCAACAATTAAATCTTCACACGCCAAAATGCAAAATATACATTAAAACCTTACTAAAATTTTTATGGTGATGATAATTATGCTAAGGAAATTGTAATGCAAGCAATGAGCCCTAAAACCACAATATTATACATATATTTCCACATCGTGCAGTTAGGAATTCCTTGGCTGTAAAACTTTATTCTGTCTGCATCTCAAATTCAAAGGCTTGAAAATGTGATCTTAGGTCTTCGGGCAGAAATGTGTCGACCAATCAATGCACGGCCTAAAAGTTGAGAGTTATGTTTTATTTGGTGGCAGGACTGGATCCGGGATGACAGCCTCTCAGATGCTCTGAGGGGCTGCTCCCAAGAGGTAGGGGAGGAGCCAGGATGTATAGGAGCTTTACAACAAAGACCAGGTGGTCGGAACAATAAAAGATTGCTTGTTATCTAAAGAAAACCAGGCATCTCAAGTTAAAGAATTTAGTGCTTTTCTATGTATGGAGGAAGCAAACATTTGGGCTCATTGTATTCATTCCTTTGACAAGCACCTGGCTACCCAGGGCCAGTGTCCTGTCCTTTCTTATTCTGAGTCCCCTCAGGGTGCACCCTTGTGAGTGGCTGAGGCCGGGCTGCAGGCTTGTCATCACTAGGGGGGGCAGCGACAGCCACTGGTCACTTGATGGCTTCAGCGTTCTTTGTTTACTGATCTGGTTTGCAGAGTTTTTCATTCACCAGTGGTACATTTCAGAAGCCCCCAGGAGTTATAAATCTGTATCCCCAACAGCAGCGGAGGCTCTTGCCTAGAAAGGTAGAAATGCAATGCTTGCATATAAATCAAGAGGAAAGAGGGAAGGAGAAAAGAAAGATTGAAAAAAGATAATGAGAGAATGAAAATGCTTTGATGAGGTGGTCCGGGAACTTTGGAGAATCTTAAAGCAAAGTCTTCTGTATTTGACTTAACATTTTGACTTTTTGAGCCTGTGCAGAATGTCTTAGGGGCACCACTGGTCGCCTTGAAACTGAGCTCACTTCCCCCTCTATCTCATGCACGTTATTCTTAAAGGATTTGTCTTCCGTATACATCCCTTCAATGACAGTTACAGATAAGATTGACATGTCTAAAATATTTTAATATATACCAAGACAAGAATTTTTTTTTCATGCGAGCATCATTTCATTTTTAAATTGGCAGCACGACTATCTTTTCTCATTTTCCTCAGCACGGACACGTCCTGTTCCCGGCGTGGTCGGAGGGTCGGCATTGGCATATAATTTACATGTTTGTTGTCATGTATGCTTGCGTTTTATTATCTGTGGCTTGGGGGTAGTTAATGAAAATGATTTGCACAAGCTTCTAAAATCACACCTACCTGCAGAGATGCTAGTGGCGGCATCAATAATGTTATCTCTTCATGAACTAGAGATATTAGATATCCTTGCGTATGAATGTGACTCTCTTTTTTCTCTTATTCATTTGATCATCCTTCCTCTCCTTCCTCTTTCAGGACGTAAGAGGGTGCAAAAGAGAAGCTCTCATTACCTTGCAAAAAATGTGTATTTGTGCAATCAGACATAAATTTACAGAAATACAATTGCAAAGGTAAGACTCTGCTGTTGCCATTGGACAAAAATTAAGATAAGCTCAGGGAGACCAATGTTTACGGGAAGAAATTCAATCGGAAATCTCTAAAGGTAAACTATTAATGACGCTCGTATTGTGAGAAGGAGGAGAGGGAGTATTATCGATGCCGGCACTAAACTCTTAGCAAAATTAGACTCTGAAACAGATCCTGACATACTGCAATTCAGTCTAGGTCGAGTGATGCTCTCTGCACAATACAGAGTAAAGATTGTGATGCCTGGCTAGCCCCATGAGCTGTTGCTGCACTGGACTAGCCCATCTCTATTTTATAACGCCTACCTATTTATTGCAAACATCTAATAAATTAAAGAACATGCACACGATTATAATGCCATAAAGATCATATATCGTGAATACTATGGAATTTTAAAAAGTCACTTAATTTTTTTGACTCTGATAGCTTTTTTTTTTCTTTTTTTATATTGAAGTACAGTCCGTTTATAATGTCATGTCAGTTTCTGGTGCACAGCACAGTGCTTCAGCCATACATGAATATTCACATATTCCTTTTCATATCCATTTTCATTATAAGTTACTACAAGATATTGAATATGGTTCCCTGTGCTAGGCAGAAGAAACTTGATGTTTATTTTATATATAGTAGTTAGTATCTGCAAATCCCGAACTCCCAATTTATTCCTTCCCACCCCCTCTTCTTCCTGGTTACCACGTTGGTCTTCTATGTCTGTGAGTCTGTTTCTGTTTTGTAAATAAGTTCATTTGTGTCTTTTTTTTTTTTAGATTCTGCATATAAGTGATACCATATGGTATTTTTCTTTCTCTCTCTGGCCTACTTCACTTAGAATGACATTCTCCAGGCCCATCCATATTGCTGTAAATGGTCTTACTTTACTCTTTTTTATGGCTGAGTAGTATTCCATTGTATAAATATATCACAATTTTATCCAGTCATCTGTCAATGGACATTTAGGTTGCTTCCATGTCTTGGCTATTGTAAATTGTGCTGCTATGAATATTGGGGTGCATGTATCTTTTCAAATTATGGTTCCCTTTAGATATACACCCCAGAGTGGGATTGCTGGATCATATAGCAAGTCTATTTTTAGTCTTTTGAGGCATCTCCATACTGTTTTCCACAGTGGCTGCACCAAACTACATTCCCACCAACAGTGCAGAAGGGTTCCCTTTTCTCCACAGCCTCTCCAGCAGTTACTGAAAAAGTCACTTAATTTGTTAAATCCAGTTGGAAACCAGTGAATGCATCCAACGAATGCACAGTGTCACTTTGTTCAAACTTTTGCAATGTCTCTCATTTGATAGGGGAGCATAAATTATGTTAATAGGCAATTGGAAGTCTCTGAGACCTGGATGCACCCTGCCACCGCAGACTCATCCCACAGTGGTTCTTTGTAGCCTGCCTTTGGTCCAGCCAAAATCATATTTAACACACCCCAGTACACTACAACCCACAAACACATCACTCAAGCCTCGGGGCTACACATCTCAGGCTATTTCCAAAGCCTCTCTCCCCAGGTGACACCTGACCATCCTACTCTTTTCAAGAAGTGGCAGGTGCTATGGGAAAATGTTATGATGTCCAGGAATATAATATCTGCATGTCCCTTACAATTAAAAACGCTGCAGGTCTGTGATCAGTTATTCACCCAGAGAAGTGTTCCAACAAAGGAAACAGACACAGATAATAACAATCATAAAGCTGCCTTTTCACTCCATTTTCAGCCGATTTACCCCATCTTGTCACTTATCCCTGTTTGTCGGCCGGCTCTCCAGCCTTCGGCTGCTTTCCCCACTCTCTGCTCATCACATTCATTCTCTGAAGCTTCAAACTATCGCTCTGGGTTTGGATGGAAGTTGGTATTGTTATTCGGTGGTTTTCATTTTAGGTGACTTTTAAAGACACAGACTTCAGGGAATTTGAATGACGAGACCAAGACTGTGCAAATGGGAAGACAGGACCCTCAGAGACTCTGATTTCTGAGCAGGTGTCTTTTCCGCCATACGTGCTCCTTTCCAGCAGAGGAGCACCCCTGCGATGAGCCACTTATCCTCCCCGACCCCCAATTCCTCATCTGTCAGTGGGAATTATGAGGACCACGTTGCCCATCTCACGTGGTGGCGGCAGCGGCAAATAAGATAATGTATGTGAAGCAGTTTCTGAACTGCTAATAAATTAAAAGTGTCATTTCATTATGTTCACATGGAAGACAGCTGAAGAGCCCTGGGATCCAAAAATACCAGATTTAACCTCTCACTCCCTGTGTTTCCCACGGCAAATAATGAAAGCTGTTTGGGCACAGTGCTGTTCCCAACTACGACATCAAAAAAGGTGAGCGGCATGGTCACACAGATCCCCACCAGGGACTGAATCAACGTTTGGGTTCATCTGACATCTGATTTATTTTTTTTTTCCCAATTTCCAGTAGCCTCCAGATATCACAAGATGCACCAATCTTGCGAAAGGTGGAACATTTAGGAATTCTTGGAAATATTTTTCTAAGAGTACAATGCCTTAGGATTTAGGGTGAGAAAACCAGTTGTACCCACATTAAACTCAGTCTTAAGAGAAAGTTGCAGAATGGTGCCTAGGAAGAGCGGTGAAAACAAATTCCAATTTTAAGGACCATGATTGGCCATTGGTGTAGTGCAAAAACGTGTGAGGATTTTATATTAACTGAAACATCAGCAAAGCTGGATTTAGACTCGCCCTCAAGGTCTGCCAGACCCGCAGAGCAATCCTCTGACTTTCTGTGCTCCCTTGTAGATACGACAGCTGGACTGCGAGCAGAGAGGCGGTGGGTCCCTCTGCTGAGCTGTGGCTGCTGTGAAGTGGCCGGAGATCGCTGCTCCCCAAGCCAGAGGACCCTGTCGGGAGAGGGCAGGTCCTGGTAAAAATAAATAAAGGAAAAACCTCATTTAAAATGGAGCCAGCAGGTGCTGGAGGGTTGCTTTCACAGGTACCACCATGCGACCTGCGTAACCAGCAGAATGAGTGAAGATCAGGTCTGTTTGTGTGAAACTTCCTCTAGCGCAACCTCTTGTCCATGATGTTAACAATGTTACTTTTCTTCTGGTACATATCTCGCGTGGAAATTTCATCTCCAGCTTTTAAGGAAAAGAAGGAAGGTCCCTCCCTTCCCAGCAACAATGCAGGAGCCGCCACCTGCAGCCAACAAGAAACCGCCACAGTCTTGACCTCTCCTTCCCCTGCAAGGATCTTTTATTCCAAGTCACCCTCCCCAGCTTCCTCCTAAAACCTAATAGAAATGCCTTTCCCTTTGTCTCTTTGGATTTGCCTGTGACTTGCCACAGCTTGCATGTCCCAAATTGCAGTCCTTAGCTATTCCCTAACAAACTCATTTTGCTGTATATAAATCACTGGCTAACTTATTTTCGAGATCAACACTAGAAACCTGGAGATTGTGGGTTTTCCCTTCTGCCACCATCGCTGCAGTGACAATAAACAAACCAGGCAGCAGTGAAGGATGATCTTATTTCAATCCACGAGAACCACACTGGATCCATCCCTGGACATTTACGTCAAGTCTTTGCTTGCCCAGCACCTGCAGACGGGAGGTGGGAATTCATGAAGTTCCAGGGTGGATGTCAGAAGGGCTGAGCCAAACCCAAGTTCCTTAAGAGCAAACAGTAGGCTTTGGCACAGCTCAATTAGTTCAAATTTTGCAAAAGAAGAAAAATCATGCACATAGATTAAGAAGTAAATGGACCGAAAACAGTGGAATTTATTCAAGAGGGTTCATGTTGATCCAAAAACTCAGTCAGATACATATGTTACTGGTATTTTAAAAATAAATGTTGTCATATGTGAAGTCCCAAATTATTTGTAAACACTTCTAACTCTCTACTGTAAAACAAATGACCTCAAATCTGGGGAAAATAATCTATACGTTAGTTCCATTGTAATGTAATCCAACGAGTATTTTGGCGTGTAAAAAGACATTCAAGGATTTGTAACATCATGCAAACTGATGGGAAAATATCAAAACATAAAATTTTATGAAAAATGTGATCACAAAGATGAGAGCTAATATTTCTAAGTGTTCATAACGTGTCAAGCACGTTTCTAAGATATTTACATGTATTAATATATTTCATTCTCATATACATATGAAGCAGGCACTTTTTTTTTTTCTTTTCTTGGGTGAGGAATCCTAAATTCAAAGAAGTTAAGTGATTTGTAAATTATTCAGTGCCCCAGAGTGTATGGCAGAGTCGGGATTCAAAACAAGCCATCTGGTTTCAGAGTCTTCAGTTACAATGACGATGCTACGTTAACAACAGCAATGTACACACACACAAACACACACTTAATTAATCCCGGAGTGATGTAAACCAAAATATTCAAGGATATTTGTAGATCTTTTCAACTCAGTCATTTTCATTATAAGAAAACAACAAACCGTTACTTCTAAAATATAAAAATAATTTTATTAAAAAAAATTGTTTCTGTACATTTACACCGACCTGGGTGATAGGATGAACGTATATGATATAAAAGATGCCGTCTGCATGACTGTTTACCCGAATTAAAATGGACTGTTTTTATGTCCCAGGAGAATGTTGGCTCAGGGCCGAGCGGTCACCAAGTGGACACAACTTAGGGAAAATGTCTCCCCTTATTTTTATTTAGGGTTTCTTTGTTCCTTGAGTTGTATTTTTAAATGGTCTAAAACAAATGTATATTTATATATTTTTTAAATTTCGGAGAGACAGTGGTAAATAATGCTTTTCAACCAGATAGGGTAAAAAAAAAAACCAGTAATAATATTCAGACAAGTGGAACCAGTGAAACGTAGAAGTAAACGATGAAGAATTTCTTCAAGATGATGCAATTAATGTTAGTTTAATAGTCATCCCTTAAAATTCATCTCTGAGGTAGTTTTAATAAAGAACATAGATTCAAGCATCCGCAATTTGGTGTCCGTTCAGACCTCACCATGGACTACTTGACCTGGTAAGGTTTCTTGACCCCCGTGTCTCAATTTTCTCGTCCATAAATTAAGGATGCTAATAGCACTGACTTCATCGGATCTTGTGAAGACTGAATAAAATACGTTTATGTTAAGTTTATAATTAGAATAGGGCCTGTTCTGCAGTTAAGAGTTAAAAGATGTCAGCTACTCTTCTTCTTTAGGAATCAAGTCATAGACAATTAAAAGACGTGGCACTGTCGCTTCCTAATGATGTTCTTAGGTGAAAATGAAAAGTCTAGAATTTGCTGCTCAACGTGTGCAACTTCAACACCGGGGAGCTTGTTAGAAATGCAGACTCAACATGCTGCCCCCTTCCCTTCATCTGAATCAGCATGTTAGCAAGATCCCTTGGGGGATTTCAGTAACTCTGTGCACAGGAGAAGTGGCTTGAGGTCAGAGACTCCCATCGGATGCCTGTCTTACTCCTTGGGTCTCCCCTCGCCCTGTGACTTCAGGAGCCTGGGCTCCTTTTGGTGAAAACTTCCCTTGATTTAGCCAAAACAATCCCCTGTGACTAATCCTTCCATCGTTCAATTTCAGTTCTGATGGTAAGGAACATACATGCCAGACAGACACGGAGACCAGTGGGACAGAGCAGAGAGCCCAGAAATAAACCCACACACATGCGGTCCACTGACCTTGGGCAAGGATGCCAAAAACACACAATAGGGAAAATGTAGCTCTTTCAACAAATGGTGTTGGGAAATGGGCTATCTACATGCAAAAAAAAGAAAGAAAGAAGAAGGAAGGAAGGAAGGAAGGAAGGAAGGAAGGAAGGAAGGAAGGAAGGAAGGAAGGAAGGAAGGAAGGAAGAAAGAAAGAAAGAAAGAAAGAAAGAAAGAAAGAAAGAAAGAAAGAAAGAAAGAAAGAAAGAAAGAAAGAAAGAAAGAAAGAAAGAAAGAAAGAAAAAGAAAGAAAGAAAGAAGAAAAAGAAAAGAAAAGAAAAAAGAAAAAAAGAAAAGAAAAGAAAAGAAAAAAGAAACTGTATTCCCACCTTATGCCACGCACAAAATCAACTTAAAATGGACTAAAGACTTAAACGTAAGAACTAAAACTGTAAAACTCCTAGAGAAACACATAAGGGAAACTCTACATGACCTTGGTCTTGGTGACACCAAGAACACAGACAACACAAGCAAAAATAAATAAGTGAGACATTTAACTAAAAACCACTGCACAGCAAAAGGAATGATGAACAGAATGAAAAGACAACCTGTAGAAGGGGAGGAAATATTTGTAAACTATGTATCTGATAAAGGGTTAATATCCAAAATATATACAGAACTCCATAATTCAACAGTAGGTAAATGACCCAATTAAAAGTAGGTAAAGTACTGGAATAGACATTTCTCAAAATAAGACGTCCAGCATCGCTAATCATCAGAGAGCCACCAATCAAACCCACGGTGAGGTATCACCTCACACGTCTTAGGATTGGCTATTATCAAAATTAATGACAATCATAGCGTGTTGACAAGGTTGTGGGAAAATTGGCAACTGCTGTTCATAGAAACATGAGACAGTGTTGTGGGTATGAGAAACAAGTATGGTGGTTCCTCAAAAAATTAAGAATAGAACCATCGCACGATTCAAAAATTCTACTTCTTGGTATGTACCTCCAAAAATTGAAATTAGGGATTAAAGAGATATGTGAGCTCCCACATTCATTGCCACATTATTCATGAAGTTATAGAAATAACTCAAGTGTCAATCAACAGATGAATGGATAAAGGAGTTATATACATGTATATACACAGACGCACATATACAAACAATGGAATACATGTATACACATGTACATACACATATCCATAGACACACATATACAATGAAATATCATTCCATCTTGAGATTGAAGGAATCTCTGCCATTTACAACATCATGGATAAATCTGAAGGTCGTTCTGCTAAGTGTGATAAGCCAGACCCAAAAGAACAAATACTTTGTGATTCGACCTCTATGAGGAACCTAAAATTGTCAAAACCATGGAGGCAGAGAATACAGCTGTGGTTGCCAGAGGTTGGGGGATGTGGGAAATATGCATTCAATGGGTATAAAGGTGCAATTTTTATACAAGATCAGCTCTTGGGGGGGTTCTCTGTACAGCACAAACCCTGCAGTTAACAACAACAAAGTATCGTTTACTTTGAAATTTGTTAGCAGAGTAGAAGTCAGGTTAAGTGCTCTCACTGCGTAACAAAAACAAGAACACAAACAAAAAACACAAGGGGACCCAAGGAAACTTTGGAAAGGGTTAGATCTGTCTGTGAGCTTGACTGCAATGATGCTACCGGGCCGTTTGCATCCGTCCAAACATCAAATTGTACACAGGAAATGTGTGCATTTCTTCCTATATCAATTATATGTCAATAAAGCTGTTTTAAAGGTGAAAATATCTGAAACACGATGATATATGAAACGTTTATTCTGTTCGATTTGTATTGCAAATTGCTTCTATCAGAACCTGGCTGAAATAATGCCTAGTCTCTCTGAAAATGATCACCAGCCACCGTAACGACACAGTGTGCCTTCCTAAGTGATGCTGTCAACGAGAAATTAGCAACTGACCCGTGGATCCCTTTTTAATAAGAACACCCTTGCTGGTGTGGATTTACAGGGAGTGTTATTTCCTGTTGCAAGATGAGCCGTAATAATTTTTCCCCAGAGGCACCTCATATTTTTAAGAGTTCTGATAACAAATGAGATTTTAACAAGGCAGGAGTGATTTCGTATGATTGGAAGCTGTTTGTCACGCGCTGGTGATTTGTTTAATTGAACACGATCTGGAAGTCGCCGGCGTTACAAATATGCACCGGCAACAACTCTTTAACGTGCATCTGACAGTAGGAATGGAACTTGAAGTGATGGAAACATTGTAGCGCGTTTAAACTCGTGGACAGAAAAGGCATCCAGTTTTAACTTGGAGCCATTTAGAACCCCCCGCCAAACATCTTCAATTACCAAAATATTAGAATCTTGCCCTTTCCTGGAAAATATCTAACTTGTCTGTGGGTTGATTGTTCCGTGTGGACACGAGCAGGTGTTTTACACTCGCGGACTGATGCCCTGTGTCCTAACACAGCTGAGATTTTCCGCTCTCACTCAATAGCCAGCCTCTTTGGTGACCTTCTGTGAAGTCATGAGGGTTGGTACCTCACCGGGAAACAATCAAACACACTCACAACACGTGTCATAGGCAGGCCACCCGGAGCTGGTGGCTCTCCACCACTTAGCAGAGGCCTTGTTGAGATAGTCCACAATTTAGGGGATGGATTTCCATCATCTTCTGAGGATACCTGCCCTCCATCTCTAAGTCAGAGAAAATCTGAGAGCTGGGTGCCTGGACCATGCCACACCGGCCACAAGAATTCTCCTCCTTCTTTCATACATTCTGTGGTGCTGCGGACAGTCTTTTCAAACACAGCTCTGAAATTTATTTTTCTCACCCAAAATATATATATTATATATATTTATATAATATAGTATAATATATAAATATATATAATATATAATATAACATATAATAATTATATAAATAATATGTAATTTAATAATATGCAATAATATATAATATATGATAATATATGATAATATGATAATATATTTTAAGGACCTAACCAGACAGGACGCAATGTTCATTGAAATATAATTAGCATTGCAATTTATAGCCCCACCATGGGTTTTTCTGCGCGCATCATGGGTAAGGACATGCACAGAAGGGGACGAGCATCCAGGGCCAAGAGCCATCAATCAATCAAGAGACCACCTCTGAGTGAGGCAACAAGAGAAGGGGGCAAACAGAGACCACTGCCGTCCGCCCTTTGTTCAGCCCACGTCCCGTGTTTGGACGTGCACTTCCCCTTTGCTGATAAAACCTTTCAAATCTTTCACTACCCAACTCTTCTGTCTCCCGTCTGAATTCTTATAAGACCTGAGGTCTTTCGGCTTCCCCTTTTGGGGGTAACAAGCGGACTTTGCCGACAGGGAGCGAAAGGCAGAAACAGCAGAGAGGATGGGGGGTCATTTCTCACGTCCCCTTCCTCACGACAGGAGACCCACCAGCAGGAGCCCCCAGTCACCCCATCCGTTATGCTCACTCTGTCCCTCTCTCATTCTCCCCATCTCTTCCCCAGGCTGGTTCTGAGATTCTGGAACTTCTCTTTCCCATTTTGCCCTTGTTTCTTCAGGCCGAGAGGTGGGAGTGGGTCGCCCCACCTTGCCCATGACTCTGTCCCTCTGGCTTTCTCTGTGGGGTCTCCTGCCCGCATCTGTGTCAACGGTGCCTTGATTAAACTGTTGTCACGTTGCTCACACTGGAGCGGAACGTCTGCTTCCTACTGGGACGTTAACAGATATAGAAGCTGGTGCTGGAAATGGCTCTACCAGCTTTACCCAGTATAATTATGCAGTGAGGTTAAGAATATTCAAAGGCCTTGTGACAGCTCTGATCACTGGGGACCACGGCAGTTCATTTTCATATTAGCTGTTCATTCCTTCCCTGTTATTCTCTGCTACCCCTTGTACCGGCCCCGACATGCAGCCAATGCCACAGGCTTCAGGTAAGGATGCGTCTGTCTAAATGCCTCTCAGTGATGGCGTGTTAGCTGTTGGGGTTTTCCGTGGTTCCTGGGGTGAGGACACGGATGTCTTCCCTGGGTGAAGTTCAGGGGTGGCGGCCAACTCTTCTGTTCGCCCCCCACCCAGGTCTCCTGTCTACCTGCCCCCTCCTGGGTGCCCTGGGAGGCTGGCCTGGGACCTCTGGCTTCCCACTGGGGTGCAGGCAACAGAAGAATTAACAGGAAATCAGAGGGAGGTGGGTGCTCATCCCCCTGGTTTCCTCCATCCCTGTGGCTTGCTTGGACTGGCTCCCCCCGCCCCGGGGATGGCCCCTCCGCACTGCCCTTCCCTTCCCCAGATTCTGGTTCATTGCTTCCAGAACTTGCCCCACTGGGCCCAGTTCTCGGAGTCAAGTCACCAGTCTCTGCCCTCCCCACGCACCTGTCACAGGTCTCTTTATTAAACTCACTTCGAATGACCCAATTTGAGGGTGCCATCTGTTCCTGCCAGGACCTTAACTGATACAATGCCTCTTTTTCTTTCTATGTTTTCCCCCTTTTTAAAAAAGGGAATTTTTAATTAAAAGGAAAGATTCCAAAGAGAAAAAGAAAACTCATTTTGAATTTTTTTTTTTTTTAAATTTTGGGAACGATAAAATTCTAAATAGCCCTGATTTTGGATTGCAGTCTGCCAGATTACACTGTAAATAGCTTTGATTTGGAATTGTTAGCCCCAGAAGCAAGGTTATTTGCAAATCTGCTTCTGCCAAAACCAGAAACCAGGTTTGAGAACCAAGCGTCTTATTTAAGGGCAATATTGTAACAAACTGCGCGTAATTGTGGAAGGGAAGCATTGAAACACTGTTCCCGCCTGTGTGCATCTAATTTGCAAACCTCAAACAGTACTTAAGCCATTCATGTGACATCGTTTGCTCAGGGACCGCAGTTCCTTCAATCAGGACCATCGCCCGGGGTAGCGTGCTTGCTGCCCAGCTGAAGATGCTAATTCCGCAGTAGCTGAGTCAAAATTTCTAAAAGCTCTTTAACAAGCTGGCCAGAGAAATTAGCACATTTTATTTCTGCTCGCAAAATATTCAAAATCCCAATGTAGGCAGAAATAAATGCATCTTGGGACCGGATTTAACGTAAGTGTTCCAAATAATATGATGTTTAGCAAGAACGGGACTGAAATTATTTCTGTTACATTTTTCAGGTAGCAATATACTTCGATACTTCAAGCTTGCGATTATCCACATGTGAAAATTAAACTAAATTACTGACTATATTTCTTCCGAGGCATAGTTTCAAGACTGTTTTTCAAACACCCGGATGTTAAAATGTAATTCTTTTAGATTCAGATTTAATGAAGCGCCCAAATTTTAGAACAAGGTGCTAGGTGCTAAGTACTTCCACGGCACCAAGTGAGATAAAACACTCAACGCAGCGAAGTCACTGGGTGCAGGGGGTTGGGAGTAATCAGGGTGACAGCCACCCCGCACAGACGTGAAGACAGGAAGGGGGTCACGAGGTGACCAGGGTAACATAGTAACGTTCATCCTGTAAAGCAATGAGTGTAAACTTTGTTGCATATTTGAATCATTGGAGATTTTTTTTTAAGTGTCCATGCCTGGGTTGCAGTTCATACAAATTATCTCAGAATGCCTGGAAGTAGGAGCCAATTGTCAGGGTTTTTTTTAAAATCCCAGGTGATGTCACAGTGAAGCAAAATTTGGGGAAACACTTCCCTAGGGTTTGAGATAGCAGGAGAACAAGCTATCACCCATCCTTGACAAGGCTAAAGGCAAGATGTTCGGCTACAACTGATGGACTGAAGCGAGGTGGTTACGAGAGGCAAGGGTGCCTGCATTTTTTTTTCCTCCTGGATCAAGCAGAGCCTGACACCCACCAAAGAGTCAACCTGGAGCTCATCTTAAAAAGGACCAGCCCGGCAGGGCTTCCAGCATGAGCTGAGGCAACTGGACAAAGAGAATGCAGAGCCAAGAGCAAGGCGACTGAGTGGCTATGGAGACGAGGTGCCAAGAGGACCACTCAGAGCATCCCAGGTGCTTCTGCCTCTGATGCTGGAGTAGAACTGTGCCAGCAAATAAAACTGCCCACATCTCTTGGCCTCTTACCCTCCTCGCCCCTCCTCCAGATACCAGTAAATCAGCAAGCAATGGAAAAGGGTCACAGAACAGCTGCCAGAGAAAGCTTGGTCACCTCCTCGTCCCCACCATGGGCTTCTCCGTGTGAAACAGGCGTGAGTCAGGGCGTGGAGAAACCTGAGCTTCAAAGACATTGGCAGTTTTGGTCATTTCCAGGGCAGATGTCTTAACTACTGAGAATATATTGTCCTTGGGTTGAAAGATGCAGAAAGGAATTTTGTTATCTGAGAGTAACGCAACGTTTGGGGTTCTTGCCAACGTTTCACCGGAGACGCAGAACGGGATAAAAATGATCCTGAATTTGGAAGTTGAAAGGCTGTGGGCAAAGAATAAAGTTCTCTTCTGTTTGAACGCTTTCAAGCTCAGTGTGTTCTGTAAAATGTTGACCTCAACGTAGTTGATGGTACACGGGAAGGAAGGACCATATAGGAAGACACTGCGTCCTTCCAGCCACCTGCCATGTCACCAGATCCCCAAATTTAAGTGTCTGCCCCTCTAGTGCCTGTGATGTGCTAACTTAGAAGGCCAGGGTCCCGATCGCTCCACTCAGCTCCTGCTGAGGGCCACCCACTCGGAAACCGGACTTCGCAGCAAGCAGGAGAAAGACTGGGCCTGGCAATGGTTCTTTGCATCCTCAGACACATAAGGTCCCCAAGAGAAACAAGGTCCTGGGTTCAATCCCCAGTGCCTCCTCCAAAAATAAATAAACCTAACCACTTCTCCTCCAAAAAAAATTGAAAAAAATAAATTAAAAAGAGGAAAAAATCAAACGGAATGTGTTTACAACAGATAAAGCTGATGACTAACGAGGACAAAGGATACACTGTAAGTTTTCCCAGTGCCCAATATTTTTTTTTCCTTTTTTTCTCCTTTAATGTATGATAATATAAAAAATACCATTCGCCATTCTTTTTGCTAAGAGTGGAACCGCCGTGTGAAAACTGACGGATCTTAATTTATTCAGGTAGAACCTTACAGAGATGGTTTTCCACCCAGCCCTCCGCTAAAGGGACCTTCTCGTGTAAGTCATGGGGCCTCAGAATGCACCATTTGTCACACTTACACCCATTTATATTTCCTGACTCAACTATCTGCTTATGTCTTTGTCCGCATTTTTTTTTTAATTTCATTTTCCTAATAGGTCTGTGGACCCCTTTTATATCTTACGGAAAATAATCCTTTTACTGTTATGCATAAAAATACGTTTCCGTTGTTTTCTTTGACTTTGTTTATTTTTTCTCCCTATCCAGAAGCGTTTCATGTTTTGATGAAGTTAAATTTATTATTTTTTCCCCTTTTTAGCTTTCCCAAGGAAAGTTTACTTCAAATGACTTTGAATGCACCCACGTTTTCTTGTGGTAAATATGGGGGGAGGGGGAGCGGTTCATCTGGTGGTTTAAATTCTTTGACCTGTTTTCAATTTATTTTATTATGAGTCAGTAGGAATTAAATTTATATTTTTTAATAGAAGTCAATATCAACCATTTCTTGATTAATTTGCCTCGTTCCCACCGGGGTGCCGACCTATCTTTACCAGATAGTAACATCGTGTGTATGTGTGTTTATGTGTGTTGCTTAATCATTTTTGCTCTAATTTTTAATCTGTTTTAATATGCAGAATGCCTATTTCCACCTGTTTCTCATCCTTTTACTACATTTTTATTACATACTCATGGGAAACATTAACTTTTGAATAAGCTTGCATTTTCATCACACATTCTTTAAAAAAAAAAATCCTTATGGTCCCCATTAACTTTATAATAAATTAAAGTTGACATCTTTGAAATATAAGGACTTTCGTATAACTTTAAATGGCATTTGAAAGCTTTCTTCGTACAAGGGTTCCTCATTCCTTACTAATTTTATTTCTACATTTAAATCTTTTCTGCTGTTGTCGTGTGATTTTTTTTTTTCTTCCTTCACCTTTTGGGTAAGAAGTCTGATTTGATGGACTTAATTTTGGAATCCATAAGGCATAGAAAAATTTTAAATTGCTTTTACTAAAGGCTAATCAAGATAATTCACGTATCTTCTTACCATTTTATTCATTTATTACTTTTTCTTATCTGTTTGAATATTCTAATAACTTCAGAATAATTTTAATCCTTTGTGGTGAGAATGGTCTCATGGCTCCATTCAACAAGAATACACCTAGAATTTTCAAATAAATATTATATCATCTTTAAGTTCTAGATTTATCTATATCTCTCTCTGTTCCTATTAATTAGACAGTTTTAATCAGGAATGGATATTCAATTATTTTTAAATGTTTTTTCATTATTCATGAGGATGGCGGCAATCATCCGATTGCCTTTTGATATATTACGACAGATTATACCAATGTATTTTCTTTGTGGCATCACCGCCGTGAACTTCATTTTGCTGCACTGCTAATTTGGAATGTTAACATTTTATTTCAAATTTTGTAACAATATCAGACTGTGACTTCAGGGGCTATGTCACATTTTGATGTGATCATTTTTGCCGGGTTTATAAAAATAGATTAAAAGTTTTTTTAGTACATACACAATTGTAGTTTCGATTTTGTTCCACAGTTTACGGAGCATTGATGTTTCTAGTTTTTTTTCAATGTTTGGTCAGTTTTCATAACGAATATATCTCATATCATGTTAAGAGGAAGCTTGCGGGCAGTGGGCTTGGGGCAGGTCCATGGCAACTTACCTGTTGGAATCTAGTCTCCCTACTGTGGTCAAGTCTTATAGTTTATATTGTTAATTTATATCGCATATAAATATTGTTAATATCTTCCTATGTTTTTGCATTTGTTTCTCCCGTTAATATGATTAATTACAGAAATTACTAGATTTTCTAATGTACTAAACATGCATTTATGAGATAATCCTATCTTGATCATCACGTATTAATTTTATGACACATTACTGGGTTCTGCTGTCTAATATTATGTTTAAATTTTTTGAATATCTATTCCTAGGTGAGATTGTGGAGTTTTTTTTTTTTTTTCTTTTTGGTGTTCCTTGACACGGTTTGGGATCAAGTTCATTCTAAGCTCATAAATGGGTTGCAATGTATTCTCTGTCTGTTCAGTGACTTTATCTGTTCTGTGAAGGATTTTATATAATTTGGGGATCAACTTCCCTGGGTCCTCTGTCTTCTTATGGAAAACTGCTGATTGAATTACAATTAACTATTGATTGAATTTTGTTAGTGGTGATATCACATTTCCCGCCATTCCTTTCTGAATGAAGAGAGATATAAAATGCAGTCACTTCTCACGGGTCCAATGCCTCCAGCCCGTCTGGAGTCAGCGTCATTTCTCACCTGGTTCACTGCCCTGGTCTCTCTCTCTCCACATCCCTTTTCCACCTGTTTCCAGTGCTTTCCAAAAGCACTCTCTGCAGTGATGGAAACAGACTGTCTCTATTTGTCAAATGGCAACATGTGGCTGTTGAGCGCTTACGGGATGGTCAACATGAGTGTCTGGTGACGATAGAATTCGGGGCACAGCCTCTGTGGCTTTTCCCAAAAGGGAAGCCAGAAGGATATTTCACAGATTTAATTCCAGTCGGAGGATGTCACTCGTCTGCTTCTATCCGTCCTGGCTCTGGGTTATAATAGGGTTAAAAGTCCAAGGACTTGCAGGGCCGAGAGCATCCCCGCAGGACCTGAGCTCATCACTTGGCCTCAGATCACAGCTTTTATTCATCTTTACCTGTGTTATTCCCTCCCTTGCTGCAGTCACCTTGGCCTTCGTGCTGTTCCTTGAACACACTTGCCGGACGTATTCTCCCAGTCAGGGTCCCTTCGTGACTGTCCCCTCCCCTGGGAACACTCTTCCCCCCGATGTCTGCCCGGGTGGCACCCTCACCTGCTTCCAGTCTCTGCTCCAACGTCAGGTTCTCAGTAAGAACCTCACCCATCAGCCTTCCTGACCCCTTCAAAGTACATTTCATGTAATTTTCTGATTTATTGCCCATCTCCTCCCATTGTTGGTCTAGGATGTGGGTCAGAGAGCTTTTGCTGTTTTGGTCACTGAAGCATCTCAAAAATCAAAAACAGTAGCAATCATAGATGCTTTAAAAAGTATTTGTTGAATGAGTAGCATTTTATAAGCTTTATTTTCTATAAATTTACTTCTGTATCTAATTCATGCCATTTCATCACAGGGTAGATTTATTCATGATATTCTAAATTTGCCATCTGCTTAAGCCCTGAACCTTCTGCAACGTGCCTTTCTTTTCATTTCTAGCAAATTGTTTATTTCTTCCTTTTTTCTTTTCTTTCTCTTAATCTCTCCAGAGATTTGTCTCTTAATCATCTCTTTAGAAAACCAACTTTCGGCTTTTTCAATATTCTGATTAGATTTTTGTTTTATGTTTCATTAATTCCTGCTAATATCTTTATGTTTTCAGTCCTTGGTTTATTTTACCGTTCTGACAGAGAGTTTGAAGGTGAAAGATTTAGCTTCTTGAATTCTAGGATTTTTTTCTAAAGTAAGAATTTGCAGCTACAGATTTCTTTCTAACTACATCCTTAGCTGCATCTCACAAGATTCAATAAAAAGTATTTTGAATATTATTCAGATTTAAGCAATCTCTAATTTTCACTCTTCCTGCCTTTCTTTTCTTTCTTTTTTCTTTCTCTTTCTTTCTTTTCTTTCTCTCTCTCTTTCTTCCTTCCTTCATTCTTCCTTCCTTCCTTTCTTTTCTTTCTTTCTTTCTTTTTTCTTCCTTTCTTTCTTCCTTCCTTTCTTTCTTTCTCCTTCCTTCCTTCCTTTCTCTCTTTCTTTCTCATGAGATATTGAGAAGCTCTAGTTGTCAGGAAACTTGAAATTAATCTTTTGACGATTGTTTTCCAGGTTAATTTCACTAATAGCCAGGGAATGATTCTTTGTTTCCAACCCTTAGAAATTCATTGAACATAGCTCCTTGGCCTTTACTTTGGTCACATTTCGGAAATGCTTTATGGTTTCTTGGAAGTGATGTGCATTTTCCAGTTGCTGGGTGTAATACCCCTTATGTGTCCATTACTAAACCATGTTAACCACCCTGGTCACATCTCTGTGTCCTTATTGAACTTTGGCTGCTTCATAACTTGTCACTTTTGAAGAGAACTACGTTAAAAATCTGCTACTCTTAAGTCAGACCTACTGGTCCCTTCTTGTAGCTTGTTTCTGTTTATACTTTGTATCTTTTAAAGTCATGTGACTAGTTCCACACATTTCCCTTTAGTCTAAAGTAGTAAATGTTTTACTCTCTAATGATTGTTGATGAAAAAATCTATTTTGTAGCCTTTTCAGACCGGCTTCTTTCATTTAGTAATATGTCTTTTCAGTTCCTTTCATGGCATGATCATTTTTTTACTGCACATATATTGTTTAATTTACACATATGTATTGCTTGTTGTTTCTAAGAACGTTTAGAGCTTTAGCTTTTTAAAAAAAAAAAAAAAAAACACTTACATAGTTATCAAAGGAATAAAGCCAAGCACACAATAAGAATTAACTCAGAAAGATACATACAACCTGCTATTCACAGGCTACAAACTACAATTCCAAAGAAATGACATTCTGGAAAAGGCACAGCTACAGAAACAATGAAAAGATCGTGGTTTCCAGGGGAGAGGGAGGGAGGGAGGAATGCATAGATGGAGCACAAGGGATTTTTAAGGCGATGAAATTATTCTCTATGATACCTTAGTGGTGGCTACATGTCACTATGCATTTGTCAAAACCCATAGAATGTGCGTCAAGAGTGAACCCTCATGTAAACTGTGGACTTTGGTTGGTAATAATGTGTCCATGTTGGTTCACCGATGGCACCAAAGATGCCACACTGATGAGGGATGCTGAGGGTCAGGGAGGACGTATGTGTGGGTGGGGAGGGCTCTGTGCGAACTCTGTATTTTCTGTTCCTTTCTATTGTGAACCTGAAACTGCTCTAAAAGAATAAAGTGTATTAAAAAGAAAACAAATTTTTAATTAGAAAAAAATCTATTTTGCATAATATTACAATGACATCTGGTTTCTTCCATTCATATTTACATGGCGCACTATTCCGCAGTCTATAACTCTCAGTCTTTCTCTTCCCTTCTGTTTTAGGTGTTATAGATCAGGATTCTGTAACTGCTTTAACAATATTTGTGTTTTCGCTGTAGATTCCGGTTCACCTTCATGCAGTGTCATCATTGATGTGCTTGTAACACTTTAACCAATTTACCCCATGCTTTTCTCTCCCCTCCCCTTTTTGCCTTCTTTCACTTTGAAATTTTTTGTAGCATTGTTTCGTGCTCTCATTATATTTTTCCTTCGTACTGCCTAGTTTATTAATCTGCTTCTAATCGTTTGGCAATTATCCTAAATTAATCAACAGTTTTATCTTCTTTTCTCAAATTCAGGTGTGTAAGTGACGTTTAACTATAATCACCGCCTTTCAACCTGTCTGCTTTTGCCGCTGTCCAGGGTACCAGTTATCCCTTACACCCACCACTCTATAAAGTAGCTATTTTATTTCTGTTTAATTAATTTTGCCAATGTGTTTGTCAGTCTCCTTCTTCACTCTTCAGCTCTGCCTCTTGGACCTTTAAGGCAGACTGTCTCTCTGAAGCACATTCTCCAAAATTTCCTTTAATGGTAATTTCCTAGCAAACTCAGCTTTTGCTTTGAAAATGTCTTTATTTTATCCCACTTCTTAAAACATAGTTTTATTCCGTGCGTACATTTGGCACTGCTATTTTCTTTTACATAATAAAAGACGTTATTTCTCATATCTAGTTTTGAGCTGTTTGTTGGAAGTGGGTCACTCTTTTGCAGGTCACCTCCATCGCTGTTTCAGCTACTTTTTAGATTGTAATTTTAATTTCCTTTGATATTTTGTAGTTTCAATGTCAGAGCAGTGACAAGCAGAAGGCTTTTCACTATAAACCTTTTTTTGAAGTACGAATTTTTTTTATTTGTGCCATTGTTTTAATTTTAGGAAAAAAAGGAATGGTTGATAAATTTTATGAGATACCTTTTCAGCATTGATCGATATGTTCTATTTTTTTCTCCTGTAATTTATTGATGTAATGGATTATCTGATACATTCACATTTAACTGCTCTTTTATTTCTGTACTAAAACCGACTTGTCATATTGTGTTACCTCTTTGATGCATTTCTGAGTTCTTTTGCTAACATTTTATTGAAAATGATCTGTTTTTTTTTTCTTATTGAGATTTTTTTGTAATTTACTTTAGATAATATCACGATAAAATTGTATTATTAAAATTTTACTGGCTTTGTAAAATAAAACAGGAAGACTTACATCTTCTTCATGGCCAAGGATGGCTTCTGTAGCATCTTCAGGCTTTAAAAGATTGTTTAAAATTCAGCTGCGAAGAGACCTGGTCCAGGCCCCTTTTTCTCTGAGATGTATTTTATCATATCCTGAATTTCTTCCACTCTAATTGGTCCATTAAAATTTTCTCTTCTTCTTGGATCATCCTGGTAATTTATACTTTTCCAGGAAATCATGCGATTTATCTTGGTTTTCAAAGTTGTTGCCCTTTATGTATAATATTATTTTTATATGTTTATGTATATATATGATGTATGTAAGTTTCAAGATCTTAAAAATCCTCCTTTGTGTTACATTATCTTTCTCATCCCTCATGGAGTCAACGTGTCTCTTTTAAACCCCTTTTGCTCTCCTCAATAATCTTGCAAGTTGTGTATCTATTTGATCAGTTTTTTCAAAGAAAAAGTCTTTGATGATTCACTACAAATGAACCATATCGTTTGCCATTTCATCTTTATTTGCTCTTTCTATAATAATGCCCATATCCTGATTTCTTTTAGTAAATTATGTTGTTCTTTTAATAATTTTTATTACTTAATTATTTTTCTTTTTTCTTCTTTAGTAACAAGTGCATTTAATAGCACAAATTTTGGTAACTACAGAGTTTACTGTTCTGTATGTTAATGAATGAAATATTCTCTTTTTACTTGATTCTAAGTCGTAATGGCCTTAAGTGATTAGCATTTTAATCAAATTATCAACCATAATCCTAACTATTAAGTGGTCAGCACTCAGAGTGATTTACAATTTAAAACCCGAAATATATACCGAAAGAATGAGAAACTGTTTTACACTATGCTAATTAAAAATACATATGCTTTAAAAATCTGATCTGATCTGGTTGGGAGGGAGTCAACATAGAAAAATAATGTGTGTCCAATTAATTACTGTGTAATAATTTCAGACAAATCTGAATTCTCAAGAGAAAATATCAAACAAAACACAGTGTTTTTAATCGACAAATGTTCATTCACCATTAAGAAGTGAGAGGCTTTATGTGTTGACAATATCCCAACAACATTCAAATCCAGTTATAGCAAACTTGTACTACAAAATTTCCAGAGGTAGACAAAAATACCAGAGGACTTGATGCTAAAACAGACTTCTCAGTCCTTTTCACTGAATTAAAATAAAACAAAGAGAAAAAAAAAAGTTAATAAAGATCATCAAAATTGCCTGATTTTTGACTTCCCATGAATGCCAGTGTGTGGCAACTGACTTAGAACTGGGTTTATTTGGGAGAAGTGAAGGAACGGGACGTGTTTGTGTTTCTAATATAGTTGGGTCAAATCTGTTCCACTTATGCTATTTCTCCCCCGTTACATAATTTCATTTCCCATGACACACTTGGGAAAACAGTGACAACTGTTTTATTATTAAACAAAATAGAATAATAGCTCATTGATGAAACACTGTTCCAATTAGGAAGTATTATGTCAAAGGAATTAAATAGGAGAGAACATGTGGATAAAAATGTAACCAAACACGTGTCAACAGGTCATGTGACAAAGATCTAAAGCCATACAGATGTTTCATTATTAGAAAATCAATATAGTCAAACTGTAATAATTCTACCTAATAAAACTGGAAAAGGAGAAGAAAAAAATTAATATAATAGTAATATTAGCATCCATGAATGCCACGTGGTTTCCTTTAGAGATGGAGAGATGGTACATGCGGGGAAGAGGAATATAAGAAAACTTAAATCACCATCTCTCTTAGCAGGAAGGAAGCTGATAATACTATAAACTGAATAATTATGCAAGAGTTCTATAGTGATTTTATTTCAGAATGCAGACTTCAAGACCGGAAGACACAGCTCCAAGTGCTGGATGTATTTGTCACGAAGGAGCAGGCGTCAAAGCTGGGAAAGAATAAATTAGGAGACACATTTCCTCTGTTATGAGCCTAGCAATTCAGGCTTGACTTTTAAAAATATGTGGAAGTATCTCCAGGAGAAAAATTAAATGAAAAGATTCAAGAGACATATGGAGCATAATCTCGATTACGTATTTATGTGTATATGAACACACGCGTACACGCACACATCACATACGCATGCATCCAAATGTGCTCACAGCTTGGTCACAGAGTGGTGGGATTATGGGCAAAGATCTTTTATTCTTTTTTCCTTTTTGGATTTTGAAAATGCTTTATGCTGCTTACAGACATGCTTGTATTTAGAAAAAAAAGAAATGTTTTAAATTGAATCTGCCCGATTCATGCGAGCACTGTATTAAGTGTTGGTGATGCTAAGGTGAGAGGCAGGCAACCGGCACCAAAGAAGAGCGATGCCCAGCGGCCACCCAAATGCATGCCGCCTGTACCCAGCCTTCCAATCAATTTAGTGGGGTTTTGTCTTTCCTTCTTTGCCCTTTGTTACTCTGGGCACCCCCAGGGTGAGCGGAGGGGGTCAACGTCTCTTGTCACAACCGCAATCATGAGGCAAAGGCGGAAAGTTATTGATGATCATCGAGAGTTACACACTTTCAGAGCATTCTTGGTGCTCCCCACAAAGCAGTGCTGACTGCTCATGTGTTTTCAACGACTTCATCTTTATGGGTTTACACACGAAGCACGTTTTGTGGTGATCTTCATTTACCTGAACGTCCCATGTTTTAATCACTTTTTAACCTTGTTCATCAAAATGATCGCTTTCATGTGAGAGGCTCATGGTGTTTGCTGTCACTTCTTATTAGGTGTAAGATCTTTTTAGGTAAATTTCTTGAACATCAAATGCTTACGTTATAAGAAAAAAAAGTAGGGCTATTGGACTGTAATTCGTCACAAGGGGTTCTAAGCTTTATAGCAAAAAATTATCAACAGATAAGAAAACGTATCTGGACAAAAACCAATTGTCTGACGTTAGGACACAAGCTAATTTTAGATCCTTTTTTTTTTTTTTTCCCAAGTGACATGAGCAATATAATAGAGTCACTTTGCGGAAAACAACTGAACAAGACTGGCTCGCCGCTCTGCGACAACAAGCCGATGGGAAGAGGGCCACGTCTGCAGTGTAACCTACCCAGCCATGCATCTTCCAATAATTCTTTTTCAACCAGAGGATTCTTCTGGGATTTAATTTCTTTCCTTTTAAATACTCTTGACAAATGCCTTTGCAGTGCCTCTTGACGAGAGACGTTATGCATTATTTGGAAGTGTTTCTGCTGTGATGGTGAAGACTTGCGTTGGGCAGTTAGGTAAGTGGGGGCGCCGGGCAGATAAGAAGGAGGAGACGGAGGAGGGTCCAGAAGATGCGGTGTGCCCGCCTCCAGCATAAAGGGGCTTGACTTCCTCTAAATGATGCCAGCAGGAAACCGGTTATAACCTAACAGTCACAGCCGAAGGGTTGCAACAAGGACCTAACCGGACAGGACCCAACGCTCATTGTAATATAATTAGCATTGTGGTTTAGCCCCCACCATGGGTTTTTCTGCGTGCATCATGGGTAAGGACAGGCACAGAAGGGGACCAGCATCCAGGGACAAGAGCCATCAGTCAATCAAGAGACCACCTCTCAGCGAGGGAACAAGAGAAGGGGGCAAAAAAAAAAAGGCCACTGCTGTCCATCCTTGGATCAGCCCACCTCCCGTGCTTGGACGTGTAATTTCCCTTTGCTAATGAATCCCTTAAAATCTTTCCTTACACAACGCTTCCATCCCCCATTTGAATTCTTATTTTTCAGGTAAGACAAGAACTGGGGTCTTTTCCCGTCCTCTTTTTGGGGTAACACTTGTACAGGAATAAGAAACACAAATTGGCACCTAGTGGGGCAGGGTGGAATGAACTGTAATTCTGGCTGTAACTGTAGGAGCAACATTGTGTATCGGGTGTGAGCTAAACCCCTGAAGAATGTGCTCTGAAAGGTGGGGGTCAGATAGAGGATTTACACAGGGCAGCTTCAGAAGCCTGGCACCAAATTGAGAAACCAGGTCAACAGGTTTGGAAACCACATCTGTGACCACAGACTCTCCAGAAAAGTGAGGGAGTCCGGGGGGAAATCCCAGATGGTTTGTCTCCAGGTGGATGTGTAGGTCTTCTGCTTCCCCCTAACAAAGCCTGCTTGTCAATGAAAAATGGAACCTGGTCTCAGAGCCAGTCTGTTCTCCGATCTCCCATCTTTCACAAACCTTGGAGGAGGCAAAATGGACTAGAAAACCTGTGACGTTGGCTGTCACTAATTCTGAGTGATGGGAAAGGTCCTAGCAGGTGTGCGGGTTGGGCTCCCACCAGGACAAGCACATAGTGACCACAGGTCTCTCGTACGTGCCTCCCAGGTGGCCAGAAACTCCTGGATCCCACTGGCACCCATGTTGGGGGGAGAGGGAAGGATTTGTGGAAGGTCTCCAGTCTGCACCCGCAGAGTGTCCTTACAGACCAGCTGGGCAGGGATGGCTTGAAGAACATCACACTTGGAAATTTCCCTTGGTTTGTGATTTTATTATTTTATCATTTTCCTACAAGAACAACAGGTTAACAGTTGAAAATGCGGAATGTATTTTAAAAGTATTAAAAGACTGTAATAGCCACGAATAAATCCCCAGTCTGGTTGTGACCCCCTCACTGAGGTCCCCGTTCCTGAGAAAGAATGGGCTGTCGTGACCCAAGGTTTGGCGCCCAGCTTGAGTCTCCAATCACCCCTGTATACAGTGCTCCCACCCGGGCCCCCGGCTCTGGCTAAATTGCACTCTTTCCAGGTCTACACTGGGAAGAGTCAGAGTTGTGACCCCCCCACCATTCAATAACATTGATTAAAAAATGCATTCTTAGAGGAGCAATCTTTGGAGCTTCCATACTAATGTGAAGCCCAGAGCGAAGGCACAAGATGGGTTGACGGGACAACGTAACCAAGACACCTTTTCCATCTGACCCTTTCTACCTCTGTCTGGTCCCGATGGCACTTTTAAATGCCAGTCAAAACCAGGAAAGAACAATTCCAACCCACAGGTCATTCACTTTGGCAAAACCTGCATCCTTGTCAAATCTGTAAGGAGAGGATGCTTCGTAATAACCAGTCATTACTTACTGGGTTTTTTGTATGAATCAAGCACAGTGTTACATGTATTCACTCCTTAACTTTCATGACAGCCGTCCAGATGGAAAAAGGTCACCCAGGGGGTCACTAACTCGCTCAAGTCCACACAGGTGGGATGGGTTAAAAGTGGCACTCGGTTCCCAACAGTTCATTGCAGAACGTTAGCCGTTACGGCATGTCCCCCATCTTCAGCTAAAATGTTCAGAGCACCCGCATACTTTAGAATGTCATTCTAAGTAAAGTAAGCCAGAAAGAGAAAGAAAAATACCATATGAGATCGCTCATATGTGGAATCTAAAAAACAAAAACAAAAACAAACAAACAGAAACTAAGTGTATATACAGGACAGAAATAGACTCACAGACAGAGAATACAGACTTGTGGTTACCAGGGGGGTGGAGGGTGTGAAGGGACAGACTGGGATTTCAAAACTGTAGAATAGATAAACAAGATTACACTGTATAGCACAGGCAAATATACACAAAATGTTATGATAACTCACAGAGAAAAAAATGTGACAATGAGTGTGTATATGTCCATGAATGACTGAAAAATTGTGCTGAACACTGGAATTTGACACAACATTGTAAAATGATTATAAATCAATAAAAAATGTTAAAAAAATATGTAAGCAAAGGACCAAAGTTCACACTGAAAGGGAGAATAAAAATTTTTGAATAAAAAAAAATTTGGAGTCTTGTTTCAACAGTGAATATTGCTTTGCTCCTATGATTAACAACTAGGTCATTCTCCTTCAACACAAGTCTTTGACATGTCTCTAAATTATCAAGACGATCATTTTTTTTTCAATTTACACCAAAAATATTGTAGCTCAGATGGATATTTTCTTCTCTTCCAAGGAAATGACATGTTTTTCGTTTTTATTACCAATTTCAAATTTTTTGTTTGTACGTGGTTCATTGTTCTATTCACTACTAGAATCTTCCTGGCTTACTTCTGTTTTTGCAGGAACACCTTCTAAATGATTGTGTGGTTATTAAATTTTCACAACATTTGAGGCAAGTATTTTTCCAAATAATTCTCTGCTGTCAGTATTTAGATGATTTTATAGACTGGCAATTTTAATATTTTATCTAGTTGAAATGATCTTTCCCTTAGTAATGTCTTCCTCTGCTCTTATGAAGCTTACTGAACCAGAGGATAAATAGGGAATTAGTCTGGATGACTCAAAGTCTGGTCTGAACCAACCTCAGTCTAACAATTCATGGCTATTTGTCAGTCGCAGAAACTGACAAGAAGCATTTAGAAACTTTAATAACCATATGACAGAGTGATTTTGTGTCTGTTGAGTCTAATAATTTAAAAACAGGATTTATATTTTGTTTCCTTTCAAATTCCATTTTTCTAATAATTCATTTTAACACATTTTTTAAAGAACTGCCCATGACATACACATTGGGGGAAGCTTGACGATCATTGATCTATATTTCCTTCCCCTTCTCAGCACTTGAAAAAGGAAGCAGCATTAAAAAAAGAGTTTTATTTTTATTTTTGCCTTATTTATGTACATATACAATTTAAATATAATAAAAAATTATTTTGATGTATGTTATGTTATATGTTTAATGATTATTTATTTTTAAAAAATTGGGAATGGCAAAGTGGTGGACTGTGACACTCCAAGCTTTTACTCCCTAACAGAAATATCAAAAGAAGACCAGATGTTGTCAGAACCAACCATGGAGAAGCTAGAGAAAGTGGTCAGAAGTTTACAGCCAACAAGCAAATACCCGACTGAGAAAAAGCCATCTTCAAAATGGCAGGAAGGTTTTGTGGCATTTTTCCTCACCCTTGTACACCCGCGTGCCCGTGCGGTGGTGATCCTTGTCCTGATCAGATGGCAGTCCAGCTCCCAGAGCCACACCAGTGAACCACAGGCAGCAGGGCAGGCTTCACTTGCAAATTATTGTGTGCGTCTGTCCTAACTTCTCTGGGAGATACCTGAAGGAGTGACGTAAAATTCTCATCTCTGCTTTGCATGACTGGAGCTGAAAGCAGGAGAGTGAAGGGCACTGCTTGTTAAAGCTATAATGTAGTCACTACCATCTCACAACCATCTGGGCAGGGGACAGTGGGCGGAGTATACAGTAGGCATCAAAGACCCAGAAGAGAAGCTAGATGCTTTGGGAAATTTGGACACTCAAAAGCAGCCCTGTATACAGAGGAATTGGAAAGAAAAACCATCCTTGGAGAAGACATGTGTTCAGAACAGGACTGAGAAGACTTTAAGCTTTCACCTTGGGAAAATCTCTAAGCTCAGAGCAAGCTTACCTAAGTGATGAAAAACAAACAAAACAAAACAAAAAAATGTGTCCCAGCACAAAGTCAACCTTCAAAGACTGAAAAAGTGACCATTCTCTATTTTTTTTTTAGTTTTCTGTTTGTTTGTTTGTTTCAGCTCCTGGCATTCAAGAAAATGTCTCTCAAAACATTAGCTGAACGTGAGCTAAAGGAGCGCAGACTTCAAGGATCACACGTGACAAGAAATAGTCTGCGTAAAAATAGTTTGGGAAAGTCTCAGATGGACTGTTACAGCCTTCAACAATCAACACCACCACCAACCAAAGAAGCAAGTCCTGGGGAACGAGGAAAATCTGATTACCAGAGTTACCACATTATAATAGCATGAAATGAAATTTGTGTTTTATGGTAAGATAAGAAAAATTTCTACTGATGGGCATATGCAGAACAGATAAACAAGATTATACTGTGTAGCACAGGGAAGTATATACAAGATCTGGTGGTAGCTCATGGTGAAAAAAAAAGTGACAATGAATTTATGTACGTTCATGTGTAACTGAAAAATTGGGCTCTACACTGTAATTTGACACAACATTGTAAAATGACTATAAGTCAATAAAAAAAAACTTAAAAATAAAAAAATACTATTTACAATAGCCAGGACATGGAAACAGCCTAAGGGTCCATCAACAGATGACTGGATAGAGAAGATGTGGTATATTTATACAATGGAATACTATTCAGCCGTAAAAACGGACAACATAATGCCATTTGCAGCAACATGGATGTTCCTGGAGAATGTCATTCTAGGTGAAGTAAGCCAGAAAGAGAAAGAAAAATACCATATGAGATCGCTCATATGTGGAATCTGAGAAAAATAACAAAAAACAAAAATACAAAACAGAAACAGACTCATAGACATAGAATACAAACTTGTGGTTGCCAAGGGGGCGGGGGGTGGGAAGGGACTGGGATTTCAAAATGTAGAATAGATAAACAAGATTGTACTGTGTAGCACGGGGAAATATATACAAGATCTTGTGGTAGCTCACAGCGAAGGAGAATGTGACAATCAATGTATGTATGTTCATGTATGACTGAAAGATTGTACTCTGCACTGGAATTTGACACAACGTTGTAAAATGACTATAACTCAATAAAAAATGTTAAAAATTAAAAAATAAAATAAAATAAAGAAAAATTTAAACATAGAACATTTTCTCTGCCCTTCGCTTCCTCTCTTGCATTGTGTATCAACCACACCTCCCCATCACAGAGACACCTGCTCAACCATAAAAAGCAATGTTCTCCTAGTGCCAGTAAGAAAACTCCTTAAAAAATAAGATTCTTTTTTAGTTTTGTGCGGGTTCATGATGACCCTTGATCCACTATTCATTAGATTGTACAGACTGTCAGTAATACATTGTTTAATGTATAGCCCTCTGTCTCAAAACCTCTCATGACTGTTGTTTGACCTCTAATGGGTAGAACAGCACTCAGAGCTTTCTGAGAGGCTATTCTCAGGTTACAATCCTCAATTTGTGTCAAATAAAATTTTCCTTTTTTTTTTCTTAGATTGACTAATTAATTGTTTCATTGCCAATAGTCAATGTACAAGTTTCAACCGTAAAATCAAAAGACATACATAGAAAAAGGAAAAGATGCCTCATTCAAAATTTTGAAATAAATTGAAAAAAAACCTAAAGGCAGGACTTAGGGCACGGGGAGGGGAAGGAGGACCACTCAAAGTGTCAGTTGTCTAAGTTAAGCTGGGCGTTCTTAAAGGGGACCTTCAGGGGAGGAGGGGTGGCCTGGTTTCTCACTGTTCTTTTCACAATAATTCTATGCTACAGCTGGAAATATGTTTAAAACTCATTAGGGGGATGAGGAGTGACTGTTTAATGGCAGGAAGTGTTTGGTTGGGGTGATGGAGAAGTTCTAGAAATGGGTAGCCATGATGGTTACGCCACACTGTGAGTATGCGTCGCACCACTCAGTACACACCTGCAAATGGCTATAGTGGTAAACTTCATGCAATGTATATTTTACTACATTAAAAAGGAACAAAAACTATCTTTCAAAGCAAAGTAGTGATTTAATTAATCACGTCCAAACTAATTTCCGATTATCCTTCATCATATGTTATTCTTGTATTGATTACCTTCCAACTTTATGCTCTTTTGACCCCTCATTCTGCTCATCCATTGTGGACCCAGCATTATAATCTTTTTCTCTTTTGATAGCTTTTTTCTCATGGAGATAGTTACTCATTGACATAATTTTAATAGCTGCATGGTATTCATTATATAATAGACTCTTTTCGTGTAAGTCATTTTAGGTTATTTCTAATTTTTAACATCATCCATAAGGTTGCAGTGAATAGTCTTAATTCAGGATTTCTTCAGCATATCTAATTATTTCCCAAGATTAGTTTTAAATGAATTTCAACACTCAAAGAGTAAAAAAAAATTACATCCATATCAATCTATCACCTCTGATAAGAGAGAGAGAAACGGATACAGGAAAGTTGTCTGATTCCTGCTGCTAAAAGCGGTCCATGGAAGTACAAATTTCCCAGGACTATTAACAACACTCAGGAATGATATATTTTTTAAAAACCTAACTTGGAAGGTCTTGATCTGCATGCTTCTTATTTCCAGTAAGATGGAAATATTTTCATATTTTCGCTAGATGCTGGTATTTTAAAAACGTGTTCATTTCTTATCTGCATGTTTTAGCCATTCTTCTATTACAGAGTTGGCCCTTTAAAAACTGATCTGCAGAATTATTTTAAAATATAAGTTGTACATTGTGCAGAAAAGATTTAAGACAGCAAGCCTGGGACTGCTGTTCTTAGAAAGGCTTGCTTGCAGGGCAGGCTTGGCTGGCATCCGGGAACTTATATTTGGTGAGTGTTCTCACCAATCCTAATTTATGAGAGTGTCTCACTGCATTCAAACTGTTTGAATAAACGATGTGCTTTATGCTAGACTTCTGCTTTCTTTCCGGGAGCCTGGAGGTGACTTCAGGATCCACACCAATAAAATCCTCCAGCGCTACATCTCCAACACACTTCCCAGATAGACACCATTTCACATGTGTTTTCACAATGTGATTCTTGTATTATATGTGTCCCTTGCGACTTTGCTGGGAAAGGATCCTGCAAGCCCATCCCTGGCATTTGTTGCTTCCAAGGTTTACTTACACCTCCCTATATTCTTTATAGCATTTTTGACATAGAGAAGCATGGATGTGTGCAAATAAAAAAATTCAGTCCCCAGATTCATCCTTCCCAAACCAGTTTATGCAGGAGTTCCTTATTCCTAGCTTCACACGCACCATGATTTAATTCCACTCTGCTTATGTGACCATCCTGGTAATAGCTCAAAGATAGGCTAGAAGAAAATTATTGATCAGAATGCTTCCTTAAATAGTTCCTGCTCTATTAACTAAGTTTTTAAACATTATGAATGTTCAGTCTCCAAATCTGAGAAGACAAAATCTTAAAGTTGCTCAGGCATAAAGTATTTCTCAAGATCAGATGCTGATGGTTAGTTCCAACTCGACTCCATATGCCTTTTAAATGGTGTAAAATTCTCCTGGTTCCTTGAAATATGTTGTTACTTTTACTTTTTGATGTTATGAATTTTCATCTTTTCCTAGTTTTTATAAAGGTTTTTAAATGAGGGATGAGAGGAGTGAAGTTTGGTCTGCATGCAGCCAGACAGGAATTTTTAAATGGCAAATATTTTCCATGCATAATCTTTAACAAAAGAGGATGGAAGTTCTATATTGTAACTCAATTAACACAGGAATATCCATACATTTTCGAGGGAAAAAGACATAAAGAAGGGCTTCTGGAAGATAATGTCACATTTTTTAAAAGTGACTCATGCAATAGAATGTAAACTCTTAAAAGGCTGGGAAAAAATTATTCAAGTTAATTCGAAGTAAAAATGGCTTTTCTGTTGTTTTATGTAATTCTGCTTCTGCAGAGTAAAGTTAAATATCTTTATATAATTAAGTCCCCCCATAAGAGCTGCCAACTATGCAAAGACTTCTGTCATTTTTAGAACATGCTGAAAAAGAACACCAGCTGTTGTATTAAATGGACAAGAGATGGCTTCGGAACTGACAAGTGATGATCGTGACAGGAAAAATAGACTCCTCATGTTCCAGGAAAGGAGCAAAATCAACACAGAGTTAAAAGCAATATAAAAGAAGCTTGGGTGAGCCGTATTTGCCCACCACACAACAGCAAAAATAACTCACAAGACAGACCAGAATAACAGCTCAATTTCTCAATCTGATTTTTCGAATTAAGATAAGAAAGATCTACCAGTCTACTCAGTCCATGACTTCTTTGCTCTTGAGTTCTAAACTTCGTCATCCCTCGTTTGAACACGTTACGTGTTCCACGTGTATGTTAAACAGTGACACACGGGCCATTTATTTCCTGACTCTTTTGTTAGCTATGTCCTCCTGATCATTTGAGAGCAGTATGAGTCTCTGGCATCCTTGCCTGGAGTTGCTCCCCATCCACTTCCCAGCAGCTCTGCCAGTGGACTTTCGACCACCAGCCCCTTGGACGCTGGAGGAGCCTCACCCGACTAGGAGTCGTCTACAGATGGGACCCCCACGGCAAGCAAATGGGGAGAGACAGCAGCTTGCCGGAGGCTGCAGTCCTGCTTGGAACAAGCGATGGGCTGGAAGATTAACAGCTGGGGATTTAAAAGGAACTTTTAGAACATGGTTCAGTCTTTGGGGGCTCAATAAACTCTCCGCATACACCTGGTAGGCTAGAGGCTTGCATGTGTGCTGAGCACGGAGACCACCCCCCAGGCCATCCAGACATCCTTGGCCAACGAAGGCAAGGATGCAAGAGAGCCCAGTGGAAAGTAAGAGCTGGGGGAAATTTGAAAACACCTGGGTTTACCCACAGTGGGTCCATCCATACAGAGTAGAAGCCTCACTGGTTTGAGGTGTTCAAGCCCCACCTCTGACGAATTAAACTCTGTAAACACACAGGCACACCTTGGAAAGCCAATTGTAAAAATTAAAATCAAGGAAAATTAAGTAAGCAGAGATATGAGGAAGCACAGTGCAGAGAAACACAGCCTTTTAATTTAGTCCAGACCAGTTACCAAACAAATGAAAAAATTGTCACCACTGGGGGCAAAAATATATTATATATGTGTTGTTACAGTATGTCATGTAAGATGTCCAGTATTCGACCAAAAATTATGAGACATTCAGAGAAACAAAAATATGACAGATACTCAGGAGAAAAAGCATAAATAGGAGATGTTTTGAGTGTCATCAGATTTAGCAAAACTTTTAAAGAAGCCATTATCAAAATATAAAGAATGAAAGGAAAGCTTGTTAGAAAAATGAAGCTAAATATGATGACGGGCAA
The DNA here is from genome assembly GCF_036321535.1 of Camelus dromedarius. NCBI lineage: Eukaryota > Metazoa > Chordata > Mammalia > Artiodactyla > Camelidae > Camelus > Camelus dromedarius. The sequence goes on along the minus strand of NC_087470.1, from coordinate 13,821,326 downwards.
ACCAATGGAAATAGAAATTCAATGAAGATAAAGAAAGTATATGGGTTTTTTTGAAAGAAACAGATGGAAATTCTGGAATTGAAAAGTAAAATAACTAAAATGAAAAATTTACTAGAAGGATTCTGTGACAGATTTGAGATGGCAGGAGAAAAAAATCAGTGAACTTGAAATTAATAGAAACTGTCCAGTATGAATAACGCACACACAAAAAGGCAATGGGGGGACACATTGGAAATACTGCAAGGAAAAAATGTCAAATGAAGGCAAGTCTATCGAGACAGGAAGTACATCAGTGGTTGCCTGGAGCTGACGGTGAAGGCAGAGATGAGAAATATAATTACAATTGATATTTTCTCAATTACTAATAAGTTTGATTGGCTTTTCCTGCATTTATTGGTCATTTATGTGACAAACTTTTAAAAACTGCTTGTCAAGCCTTCTGCCAAGTTTTCTACTGACTAGTTATGGCTTTGTAGAAGGCAGTCTATATATAAATATATACTATATATTAGTATATATATAGTAATATATACTAATATATAGTATATAATAGTATATATATAAATATATAATTTATATATCTATATATAGTATATATAGATAGTATATACTATATAGTACATATTTATATATATGTTTATACATAAATATTTATTATATATTTTATATTTATTTAATATATTTTATATTTATTAAACATATATTATATATTTTATATATATAATATATATTTTATATATTTATTATATATATTATATTTATTTTTTATATTTTATATATAATATATATTTATATATAATCTTTTATATATAATATATGTATTTTATATATATTATATATTTTATATATGTTATATATTTTTATATATATTATATTATATATATATATTCTGTATTCTGATTCTTTGTCAATTTTTGTTGGTTGCAAACGCTTTCTATTTGGGGCTTATTATGTAGTCATCATACACCCAATTTTCAGTTAAAATTAAATCCAAATTTGTTTACTTTTGAGATAATTGTAGATTCAAATGCAATCATGAAGCAAATGGTTGGATATCCCATTTACCGTTTATCTGGCTTCCCCCAATGAGAACAACTTGCAAAACGTAGCATAATATCACAGCCAAGACATTGAATTGTTCACCATGGTGATCCCTCATGCTTCCCTTGTAGAGCTGCAGTCACTTTGTCCCTCCCCTAGCCCTTCTAAACCCCTGGAAACCATCGATTTGTTTGACATTTCTAGTACTTGTTACGTTTGAATCTATTACACAAACGAAATCATATAACATGTAACGTTTTTGGATTTTTTTTTCACTCAGCATAATCTTCTTGGTTCAGTTTTGGAGGACTGTGTTTCTAGAAACTTGTCCATTTCTTCTAGGTTGTGCAATTTGTTGCCATATAATTGTTCATAGTATTCTCTTAAGATTATTTTTCTTTTGTATTTCTGTGGGGTTGGTTGTAATTTCTCCATTCTCCTTTCTTATTTTGTTTATTTCTGCTCTCTCTCCTTTCTTCTTGGTGATCCTGGCCAGAGCTTTGTTGATTTTGTTTACACTTTCAAGAAAACAGCTCTTGGTTTGATCAATTTTTTTTCAAATTTTTTTAATCTCTGTTTTATTTATTTCCTCTCTGTTCTTTTCTTCTGCTAACTTTAAGTTTTGTTTGTTCTTCTCTTTCTAATTCTTTTAGGTGGTAGTTTATGTTGTTTACTTGAGACTGCTCTTCTTATTTTGAGGAAGGACAGTGTAGCTATGAACTTCCCTCTGAGGACTGCTTTTGCTGCATTCGGTAGATTTTGTGTGGTTGTGTTTTCGTTGTTGCTTGTCTGAAAGTATTTATGCATTTCTTCTTTGATTTCATCATTGAACCATTGGGTTTTTTAGTAGCATGTTGTTGAGTCTCCATGCAGTTGTTTTTTTCTCATTTTTCTTTCTGTTGTTGATTTCTAGTTTCATGCCATTGTGGTCAGAAAAAATGCTGGAAATAATTTCTATCCTCTTAAATTAGTTGAGGCTTCTTTTGTGCCCAAATATGCGGTCTATTCTAGAGAATGTTCCGTGTGTGCTTGAAAAGAATGTATTTTCTATTTTGGGGGAATGTAATGTCCTGAAAATATCAATGAAGTCTAACTATCCTATTGTGTTATTAATATCTCCATTGCCTTATTGGTTTTCTATCTGGAAGATCTACAAAGTCACATGACCCCCGGGGATAGATTCCGGTTTCCACCCTGCCTCCACCTGCGAGCTGCACACCAGTGACTGTGCCCCTCCCGAGCAAGCTGAGATCACCGCTGTGTCTGAAGTGCACAAGCAGATTGTGCACCAGCAATGGTGGCCAGAGGCACCCTCTGTGCTACGAGAGCGGCCTGCTATGGCCAGGCTGCGTTGCAGCCCTCCCCTCCACCCACACCAGCATGGATGCTCTCTGTGGGGACCCACACTGTTCTGCACGTGCTCCCAGACTCAGCCCACACCACACTTTAGCCCTCTGTGCAGCCAGCCTCAGTCCTCTCCCTGGGCTCACGCACCGAGCCCTGAGCTCCAATGCCCAGTCCTACCCTACCCCTATGGGCTCTCGTCTCAGGCTAGGGATAGCAGAGACCCTCTGTTCTGTCTTCTCTCAGTTCTGTCTGCCAAGTGGCAGCTGCATTCTCCTCTGAGCCTCTGAAGCCCCCTTTCTGTCTCCACTGACCTCCCTGCTGGAGAGGGGCCACCCCAGCATGAAGATGCCTTTCCCCCTTTGCCGCCCACTCGCCCACAGACAGGTCCTGCTCTGATTTCCTTTTCCTTTTTATTTCCTCCTACCCATTTTTTTTGTGAGAATTTCCCTGCATTTCCAACATAGAAGATACTCTGCCAAAGTTCTGTGGTATTCTGTGTGAATTGCCCTGTATGTAGATGTAAGTTTGGATGTATTTGTGAGAGAGGGTGAGCTACAAGTCATTCTCCTCCACCATCGTGGCAATCTCCTTCAGTTATTTCTAAATGTTATTTTCAAAGATGAACTATTAGACATTCTGTCTTCCAGTGTCCTAATTTTTAAATATTTACTTTGGGCTTCTATGCCCTATTTTTAATTATATAGAATTTTATTTCAAACAAAAGAAGTTTATAATCAATCCTGTAGCCACACATTGGATGATTCTTTGATATTTCTACATTTAGACTGACTTCACAGCTCTTGGCTTCGGTTTTCAGGTCATAACTTCATCATTCTTTTGTTGGCACATTGATTCATTTCTATGATTCTGGAAAAAATACTCCAGTCATTTGTTCACAAAGGGCACCATTTATTTGGTATTTGTTTGGTATTTGAAAATATTCTTGAAGTTTTCTCCACAAGCAAATGTTTCCTGCTACCACTTTCTCTGTCTAAGATGGATGGCGTTCTTGCCAATGCCACCTTTGGTGTTTTGGGGAGTTATGATTAAAATCCGTTTTCTGTTTCTTCATGTGTAAACTGGCTTTTTTTTTTTTTTAAGCATTTTAATGAATTTATTTGTTTTCTTTGGTTTGTCTCTGGGCCATGGAGTGCTGAGATATTTGGTTAAGCATTCTTCTGTGGTATCTGGGAGGATATTTCTGGAGAGGATTAACATTTGAATCAGCAGACTGAGTAACACAGATGGCCCTCCCCAGTATGGGCAGACCCCATCCAATCGGATGAAGGCCTGATGAGAACAAAAGTGCTGAGTAAGGGAGCATTCTCTTTTCCTGCTTGTCTTCAAACTGAGATATTTGTTGTGTCACTTTTTTAGATTCCACATATAAATGATGCCATTTGATATTTGTCTTTCTCTGTCTGACTTACTTTTCTTAGTATAATAATTTCTAGGCCCATTCATTTTGTAGGAAATGACTTTATTTAACCTTTTTTATGGCTGAGTACTATTCCGTTATGTATGTATGTATATATGTGTGTATATATATCCCATATCTTCTTATTTACAAAACAGAAAGTGATTCAGAGACATAGAAAACAAACTTATGTTTCCCAAAGGGGAAAGGAGGACGAAGGATTAACTGAGAGTGTGAGATTAGCAGATACAAACTACTATATATAAAATATATAAACAACAAAGCCCTACTGAATAGCACAGGGAGCTATATTCAATACCTTGTAATAACCTATAATTAAAAAGAATTTGTAAAAAAAAAAAAATACATATGACTGAATCAGTATGCTGTACACCAGAAACTAACACGGCATTGTAAATCAACTATAATCGATTTTTTTAAGTTAAAAAAAAAAAAAACCCTGCAATATCAGCGTCCTCCTGACTTTGGAATTGGAATCCCACCAGGACTCACACCACAATCTCCCCTGGGTCTCCATCTTGCTGACTGTGGACACTGTCATGTGGATCTCATGCCCCATCATCATGGGTGCCAGTTCAGTCAGATATGAATCTGTTTTGCTTCTCTGGAGAATCTAGGCTAATACAGAGGTAATCTTGAATCAAGAAGTGGACTTGGGGGAAATCTATAAAGCTCCTAAAATTTTATGCAAATAGTTTTTTTCTGTGAGACTGCTAGCATATATATTTTTCTGAGTGAATACCCATAATTTTCACAAGGCTCTAAAAGGATTCTTTCATTTCATAAATGTTGATGAAACAATGCTATAGATTCTGTAGATTCTGGCTCCTTTTAAATCTGTTGAGGACATGAAATGTGCATTTTCTGCATTTTACCTTTTCTCCTTAGTCATTTAAGGCTATCAAAGACCTTGATATTTCTGAGCAATGGTCGTTTCCTGTTTTGATTTTGTCGTGCCCCAAGCTTCTCCCTTGAATTGACTGTCAAAAACACTGATTTATACTTCTCTCATTTGGGCTCATAACAGTAGGAATTTGAAGTGTTCTGAGATTATATTAATGGGTCTTACACAGATTCTTACAGTGTTCTTATTGAGGTTTTTTGTTGTTGTTGTTGATCTAGGGAATACAGAAAAAGAAATGGAGATACGTCATCATCTCAGTCCAGGTGTCTGGAAGAGCTGAGAAGTGCTTTTCTGGTGCTTTTTCCTCTATAACAACATGAGTGTGTTACAGATAATGGTCTCTCCACCCCTCTGCTTTGTTGTGCTATTTATACGAGGTGCTTCCTTCAGAGTCCACATAATGTCAGCCCTGCCTGGGAGGAGCTCCTGTCAGCCCTGCACTAGGGAGACAGCCCTGCCAGCTTTCTCCCTGCGCTTTTGTTTCCTCTACGCTTCCTCCTTGGCTTATAATTTTTTCCTTAAAGATCTTGGTCCTCAGCTATGGGTGCCTTTGATTTGAACCCACTGGATGCAAAGGTAGCAGAAATTCTTTCACATTCCAGAAATAAGATGACACCTGTTTCTGATTTCCAAAATTGCTGAAGATATCCCCCCACCCCAATATTAACAGATCTTGTCAGTCATTTTAATGAGCATTTGGGAGGACACAGAGTAACCAGGACCTAGTCGCTTTCTCTCTAAACTGGTGTCCTTCCCATTGTTGTCAAATTGTGGGATTCAGAGAATAGGAATTGCATGTATTCAATAAGATTCCACCTACATGGGGGAGAAAAGCAGGCATTGCCCTATCACTGCAGAGCATTCCTAGACAACTCTTTTTTAAGTTCATATTTCTTTCCTAGAATTTGACCTCTAGGCAGGTAGGCTCTCATAAAGCTGGTTTCCCTCACCTTTGCTCAAGAGTAGTAACTGTTTGAATTAGGGTTTGTTCAAGCAATGGAAACTTGACTGTCTTTTATGTTATCTTTGGTACAGGCTGAAGGCTTTAACTTTATCTGTGTCATGATTCCAACCACAAAATAGCTCTAGCTAACACAGAGTGACAGGCAAATCATTTTAAAACAATTGTACGAAAAGTTCTTTTCCGTGGTGATTACCTTCCTTAATAGTAATTCCTAAACCTGTCCATTTTAATGATTCATGAAACCACTCCTTAATAGTATATAAAACATGTACCTTCAAGATTTTCAAGTTTTATTGTGGTTATAAAACTGGGGAAAAAATGTTCCCTTCTCTCCTCTCATGCAGTGAAGAAATAACAGTTCAAGTTTATGCTCTCCATAAAGTAAATAAAAACAGAAAACCCCATACACTAGAAAATTGATTCTATTGTCATTTCGACAGTAGCAACAGCACCTGAATTCATATAGGTAAGATGTCTCACAGAAACTGAGAGGATTCTGTCAAGACAAGGGGAAAAAATGTAGGAGATTTCTCATTCTCAATTTTTTTTACATGATTTTATGAATGTATCTTTTTATTATGATCTTATGCAAAATATGAACATAAATGCATACTGGCTGACTAATATTACTCACAATTATTGTCTAAGGTCAGAGAAGAATCAGAAGAGACAAAAATCTAAATGTTTGGCTAAAGAAGGGCTTCCTGTCTTAAAACCTTCAAGGTCATTGAACCAATTAATCCTTATTCTTAGTTTATTACATATCAGTTGCTCTACTATATTCTGTAGATTGAAGACAATGTCTAGATAATTTCAAGCAGTGTAGAGTTCTTAGAATAAATAGTATTTTGAGGGGAGGGAGCCAGAATGGTAGGTAATAATACTTCAAGGGGCCAGGTCATGAGAGTCACGCTAGAAAGAACCTAAGTGATGGCAGACATCAAGGGACTGGCCGTATATTCATTTCACTGCAGGATGGAGAATGGATTAAAAGCCAAAGAAGTGAAATAAAAAGCAGAAGCATTGCTTAATAGAGCATGGCCATATCCTAAATATGAAAAGGGGAAATTCCGCACTAAGATGATAACTCTGTGGATTGAAGGGCAAAATAAAATTCAGCAATGAAAAGGCGTTATGAACACAAGAGAGAAACCGCGAAGATTTCTGGGAGCTTGGCCTGAGACATTACGGTAACAGTCTTACTATTCACAGCCATCAGCACTGTAAAAAGGACTCCTGTTTATTCAGAGAGATAATACATTAATTTGGGAATGACATGAAACAATTTGTGGCGCAGCCAGGTACACATGTGTTTTGCTCTGTTTTTACTTATAAATCTGAATGAGTATGCTAATTGTCTGGAAACGTACACTTGGAGAAAAACAATATATATTGAAAACATCTATCCGTGAATCATGGTGACGGCTTTTGTCAATGTTTCTGTCCAAATGTCAGACAACATTTTCTACAATTACAAACACGAATGCAATTTTAACTGCAATGATTCAACTCAACAAACATTTATTATGAACTTCCGGTGTCATAAAAAAAATATATGCTAGAGAAGTAGAAATGCAGAAATAAGTAAAAATCATCCTTGTTGCCAAAGAGCATTGTAAAAAGGAAATAAAACCCTAAAAGCGATCAGTGATTCAATGTGTTAAAAGCTATAGAAAAGTGTTAAGAACTCACAAAGGGGCACGGCTCAGAGGAGGTCTATCATGACCAGGGCTCCCTCTGGCCATAGAGAGAGAAGGACGTAGCTTTCTGAGCTGTTCAACACTCCTGAGTCTCTAGATCAGGAATTGAGTTGGGGAGAAATTGTCATTCCTCTTGATTTTCATTCCAACGCTCCCTCCTGTATGAGGAAGCCTGGGTGTGCCAAGAGGTGTGAACCATCAGAAGGTTTATTTAGGACGCACATCCATCTGGGAGAATTTTTTCCCCCCACATTCTGGCACCAAATTCCCCGTTAGGCTGATACAGTAAAGAGTTTGCATCTGTTCACAGATATTTTAGTGGGAGGTTTGTAAAGGCTGCTAAAAAATATTTTCACACCAAATGCATTACTTTTTCCCCAGCGTTACTGAAGTATAACTGACAAATGAAATTGTAAAAGATAAATGCAAGTGTGTGTCGTGGTCATTTGACATACATATACATTGCGAAAAGCCATCTGTCACCTTACATATTTATTTTCGTGTGTGTGTGAGAATTTTTTCTACCATATTAGCAAGTTTCGATGTTATCATAGTGTTATCAGTCATTGTCGTCATGTTTTACATTAGATCTTCAAACTTTATTCATCTTAAAGATGAAAGTTTGTACAATTTTACTAACCTCTTTTTATTCCTAGCCCCTGGCAACCACTTCCTGCTCTCTTTCTATGAGTTAGAGGGATTTTTTTTTTGAATATTCCAAATATAAGTAATACCATGCGGTTTTTACGTTTCTCTCTCTGACCTATTTCACTTAGCGTAACGTCTTCAAGATCCATCCACGTTGTCTCAAGTGGCAGGATTTCTTCCTTACCCATGGCTGAATAATATTCCATTAGGTATATATAATCACGTCTTCTTTATCCATTTTTCCATTAAAAGACATTTTACTTGTTCCCATATCTTACTATTGTGAATAAGACTGCCGTGAACATCAGAGAACAGGTATCTCTTCAATGTCCTGTTTTCATTTGCTTTGGATATATACCTGGAAGTGAAATTCCTGAATTCTATGTCAGTTCTATTTTCAATTTTTTAAAGGAATTTCCGTACTGTTTTCCATAGTGACTGGACCAATGTACATCCTCACTAACAGTGCACAAAGTTTTCCTTTTTTTCACATCCTTGCCAAAATTTAGCTTTTTGATAATAGCCATTCCTTTAAGAGGTGTAAGTTGATCTCTCATTGTGGTTTTGATTTGCATTTTCCTGATAAGTACTAAGGTTTAACATCTTCTCATGTACCTACCTGTTGGCCATTTGTACGTCTTCTTTGGAAAAATATCTATTCAGTTCTTTTTCCCCTTTTTTTGAATTGGATTGTTTGTGTTTCTTAGGTCTTGAGTTGTGTGAGTTCTTTATATCTTTCAGATATCAACCTTTTAATCAGATACATGATTTGAAAGTAAGTTTTTTCCCATTCTCTAGGTTGGCTTTTTATTTGGTTGATGGTTTCCTTTGCTGAACAGAAGGTTTTCAGTATTTTGTCCCACCTATTTCTTTTTCCTTTGTTCTTTTGCTTTTGATGTCAAATCCAAAAAAGTTATTGCCAACACCAACATCAAGGCAGATTACCTATAAGTTTTCTTCTATCAGGTCTTACATTTAACTTTTTAATCCATCTTGAGTTCTTTTTTGTTCACGATCTGGTTTTATTCTTTTGCACGTAGATAGCAGATTTTCCCAGCACCATTTATTGAATAGATTATCCTTTTCCCATTGTATGCTCTTGGCTCCTTTGTCATAAATTAATTTACCACATATGTGCAGGTTTGATTTTGAGTTTTCTATTCTGTCGCATTGATCTGTATGTCTGCTTTCACACCAACATCATATTGTTTATCTGTTTTGTTTATCTTTTCAAAAAAATTTTAATAGATCTTTCCTATTGTCTTTTAGTCTTTATTTTTTTTAATTTACATTCTGATTTCTCTTATATTCTTTTTGTTAAGTAACTTTGGGCATAGTTTATTCTTCTCTTTTGAGTTCTTTGAGGTGTAAAATTAGGTTGTTTATTTGAGTTCTTTCTGTTTTCTTAATATATGTGTGTCTTGCTATGAAATTCCTCTGAGAACACCTTTCACTGCATCCCATAAGTTTTGGAATCTTATGCTTCCATTTTCATTTGTCTCAAGATTTTTTTTTTAATTCCCCTTTGATTTTTTTGATCCATGGGTTGTTCAAGAGCGTATTGTCTAATCTCCACATATTTGTGAATTTTCCAGTTTTCTTCTTAGAACTGAGTCCTAGCTTCACACAGTTGTGGTCAGCAAAGATGCTTGATCTGATTTCTGTCTTCTTAAGTGAATGAAGACGTTTTGTGGGCTAACATAGGATTTACTCTGGAGAATGTTCAATGTGCACTTGAGAAGAATGTGTATTTGTGATGAGAAAAATTTATCACAAGGTAAATTTATTACAAGATATTGAATATAGTCCCCTGTGCTATACAGTATGTCCTTGTTGTTTATCTATTATAATAATTGTCTATTATAATATAATATAATGTTTATCTAATATAATATAACAATAATCTAAAATAATATAATACAATAATATATCTATTTAATACAATATAATAATATTATAATATAATATAACATAATAATAGGATAATATAATTATAACATAATAATATAATATAATTATAACAATAATATTATAATATAATATGATAATATAGTTATAATATTGTTTGTATATTATATTTACCTAATATGATAATCTATTTTATATTTATATAACATAATATATATAATATATATTATATTATACACACACACACACACACACACACACACACATATATATATATATATACAGAGTCTGCATCTGTTAATCCAAAACTCCTAATTTATCTCTTCCCCTTTTACTTTTGACAATTTAATTATAAGGCGTACTGGTATGAATCTGGTTTTGGTTTATCTCATTTGAAACTGTCTGGCTTCCTGGAGCTTTATATCTGTTTCCTCCCTCAGGTTAAGGAAGTTTTCATCCATAATTTCTTTAAATAACTTTTTTCCCCTTTCCCTCTAGTCTCCTTCTCCAAGCCCAATAATGCAAATGTTGGTCCACCTGAGGTTGTCCCATAAGTCCCTTAAGCTATCAACACCCTTTTCTGTCCTTTTTTTCCTTTTGTTGGAGGAGTTCCAGTCCCCTGTCCTTGAGTTTGAGAGCCTTTCTTTCTCTTGATCCATTCTGCTGTTGGAGCCCTCTGTTGTGTTTTTTCAGTGCAATTACTGTATTCTTCAGCTCTGTTCTTTCTGTTTGGTACTTTTTAATATTTCCTATCTCTTTGTTAAAATTCTCATTTTGATCATGTGTTGTCTCCTTACATCCCTGAGCATGTTTATGATCAATATTTTGAATTTTTTTTATCACAGAGGCAACTTATCTCCTTTTTATTAAAGTCTATTTCTAAAGCTTCATTCTTCTGTTTGGAACAGATTTCTCTATTTCTTCACTTTCCTTGGCTCTCTGTGTTGGTTTCTGTGCAACAGATACAACAGCCACCTCTACCAGTCGTGAAGGAGGGATCTCATGAGGAGATCAGCCTGTTCCTAGCTCTTGGTCGTGTCTTAAATCATCGTAATTATTCAAGCCACCTATTTTGTTGTTGGTGGATTCCCGTAGTTGAGGGTGTGCCAGGACCTGCTCGTGTCCCAAAGAGCAGGACTTCAAAGTCAGCAACTTCTGCAAAATGGTGGCAGCTGGACCCTCAGACAGCAGCTTCTAAAGTATGCAAATATATCTTTGTCAACTGAAAAAAAAAAAAAAAAAAGATGCACAACCTAAAAGTTGAGAAGGATGTTTTATTTGGGCATTCCTGAGGACTTAAGACTGGGATACAGCCTCTCAGGTAGTTTTGAGAGACCGTTCTAAAGAGATAAGGCAGAAGGAGCTTTCGCAAAACAAAACAAAGAAAACAAACAAACAAACAAACCAAATGTCGTGGCGTGAAAAGATTACTCCTATTTAAAGAAAGCCAGACATCTCAAGTTCATAAATTTAGTGCTTTTCTGCATATTGGAAGACGCAAGCACCCAGGAGTGGGATTGCTGGGTAGTATGGTGAGTCTATGCCTAGTAAAGAGACCCCTTTCAGGGAAAGACTGCTCCTTCTGCACTGCTTGCTACAAGATAGCTGGTTAAGATCTGTTTCTCTGTTTGCTACAGCTAGTGAGACCCATGAACAGAAATCCCGCTGGCCGCGAGGGCCAGTCAGTGAAAAGCTACATCCCCTTGGCAGCAGCTGCAAAAGCCAGGGTGTTAGATGGGTTCTCAGGTCTTTCCAGGGAGGTGTCGGTGACCTGGTGCAGGGCAGAGGGAGATGAGGCGATGGCTCCTGTCAGCCTCCTCATTTTCCAGGGAGAATCGCAGTCATAACCCGGATGTGTGCTCAGTGAGCAGCGTGGCCCTCAGGCTGCAGCTTTTAAGGCTGTTCCAGGGGTGGAATGGGAGGTGGATGTCTCTGCCTGCTGCCTCTGTGCTGAGCTCTCAGGAGACATCCTCTGGGAATCCTGTGAGTCCACTAAGAATTGTTAATTTTCTGGAGTCCTTGGGGTCTCATGGACCCACTGGCTTTCAGAGGTAGATGTTCTGGGCACTCATGCATCACATGAAAGTTCTAAACATTAGGAAGTTGGGACACTAGAAGTTGGGTCCAAACACTCCAGTCCTCGGGGAAAGGCTGGAGTTCTCTCCTGCTCTTATGTTGCTGTTCTAGGTGTGAGCTAAAGTGTGGCTCAACCTCTCCTATCCATTTTGATGTGGTTTTTCTTTTCCCCCTTGTTCACCCAATATGTAAAAGTTGTAAATGAAAAGTATTGGCGGTCACATCAGGAAACAGAGGATGGTGCAGCCATCAAGCCGTCGCTATGCAGCACCCTTGGTGGTGAGCCCGGAGGGAACTCAGGATGGAAACAGGACACCCACCGTCCGCAGCGGTGCACCCTGAGGACACTCAGCTGGAAAGCACAGGACCCTGGCCCTAGAGAGCTCAGGGGCCCGTCAAAGGAATGACTTCAATGAGCCCAGATTTTGCATCTTCTCATACATAGAGAAGAGATAACTTCTTTAATTTGAGATATCTGGTTTTCTTTAATTAACGTACTTTTTTGATGTCTTAACTACCTGCTCTTTGTTGCAAAAATTCATACGAACTGGCTCCTACCTTGCCACTTTGGAGCAGTCCTTCAGACCGATCTGAGAGGCTGTCATTCCTCTCATGAGAGGCTTAAGTCCTCAGAAGTGTCTGCCAAATAAAACATAACTCTTAACTTTTAAGTTGTTCATTTTATTTCAGTTGGCATCGCCATTTCGGACCAAATCCCCGCATGAGACAATCCTACTCAGGAAAAAATTTTCTAAATGTTCAATTGAATGCAAAAAACATAAAGCATTGACACATATGGCTACATTAGTGTTAAATATTTTCAGAGAACTAGTTAAAATGAAGAGTGCAAATATTTTTAAAATATATTAATTTTATGTATAAATAATATCTTTTTTTCAAATAAAGAGCTAAACCTTCTTATAGCAAAATGTCCTAAAGGAGATGGCTCATGCCCAGATTTCTTGTGCGGAGAACTGGATCAATAAATGCAGTCACATGCTGAGATGGAGAACATGGGAGCAGAATAAAACTTGCAGGGAAGAACGACGAATTTAGCTTTGCTTTACTTGAAGATGTGAGATTCTTTAGTTACATATGAAGTCTTAACTTGGATCTAGGAACCGCCAGAAAGGAGGAGAGCCACTGCGAGGTCGAGATAAATCAGACCAATTGTGGAGACTTAAAACAATAGAACAAGGAGAAAACCAACACTTAAAAAAGGCAGAAAGAATCTGAGACTTCTAAAGACATAAGAAGAAAAACCAGAGCCATTCAAGAGAAACTTATGGAACCCAGAGAGACTCAAGTTTGGGTGCCTGATGACAACATATACAGCAAAAATTGGGGGGTAAAGAAAGCCCTGAAAATATCGAAAGATTTGGGAAGGAGGACGTCATCAGTGACCACAGTGAATACAATTTCAAAGAAATGTTACGATTACAACGTACTATAACTTGAAATTCAACTTGAGGCTATATACAGAGTGTGACTGCAAGTAGGTATAGAAGAATGGCTGGGAAAGCCCTATCATGAAGTGTTCATCATCACTATGTCTGAAATTAAGGGACTGGGATTCTCAGGAACTGGGCCACCACCCACATTTTGGCCTTTCATAGTCAGCCTCAGAATTGTCAGGGCACCCGCAGGAGGGGCGTTTACCATGCTAATATATTATAATGAGCATATAATGAAGCTCAGGGTCTACTGGGAGTTGAGTCTTCCGCCACCTTGGGCTTCAAGGTCTGTTGGGAGTTGAATTTTCCACCATCTTGGTGCTCATTGCTGTCTTTCTCTTAGTGGCTCTGCCCACTCCCCTTTCCTTCTGTCTCACTGTGAACCAGCAACCCCCAGTTAGAAGTCACTGCCAATGGCAGAGACACTAAATAGGTAAGAATAAATCAAATAAAATGTGCAGTGCCTATAGTAAAATTTTGAACACCTCATCAAATGTAGATAAAAATTACTTGACTAAGAAAAAAATTGATAAATGATATTGTGTCAAAGAATCAATAAAAATAATTATAAAGCTGGAGTATTTGTAACTAAAATTTCACCACATCTTGCAAAGGGAAAATAATTGGAATATATGAAAGAAGATTGCAAAAACATTGATAATTGTTGCAACTAGCTGAGGGGTTCCTGGGGTCTTGGGTCATGATTCTATTATGATGAAAGTTATGTGTCAGTTTCCCATTATAAAAGTTTTAATCCTTCGACAGATGACTAGATAAAGATGTGGTATATTTATACAATGGAATACTATTCAGCCATAAAAAAGACAACATAACGCCATTTACTGCAACATGGATGCTCCTGGAGAATGTCATTCACAGTGAAGTCAGCCAGAAAGCGAAAGAAAAAGTACCATATGAGATCGCTCATTTGTGGAATATAAAAAAAAAAAAAAAGAACATAAATACAAAACAGAAACAGACTTATAGACATAGAATACAAACTTGTGGTTGCCGGAGGGGAGGGAGGTGGGAAGGGACAGGCTGGGAGTTCAAAATTTGTAGATACTGACAGGTATATGCAGAATAGATAAACAAGTTTATACTGTTTAGTACAGGGAAATATATACAAGATCTTGTAGTAGCTGAAGGGGAAAAAAGAATATGAAAATGAATATATGCATATTCACGTATAACTGAAAAATTGTGCTCTGCACTGGAAATTGACACAACATTATAAACTGACTATAACTCAAAAAATTAAATTAAAGAAAATTTTTTTAAGGTTTAATATAATAAGTTGCAAGAAGAAACTGAGACCATGAGAACGCAAACTCTTCGGGATGCTCATGTGAGTACATAATTGGAAATAAACATTATTTAAACTAATAAAGTAACAAAATAAAATATTCAACATAAAAATCTACAGAAACAAAAAGTCCTGAGGTGTTTAGGGGAGAAGGAGAGAAAGAAAAAAAAAAAAAAATCTCAGCACAAAAACAAACAAAAAAAAGAAAGAAAGACTCGACCGCAGACTCAAGCACTAAATTAGGTCAGTAAACCCAAGAACTGGTTCTTTACAAAATAGGAAGACCTCTGGAAAAGGTTTAAAAATGAAAAGAAAGTCATTTAAAGATTCGTATTTTTTTTTAACTAATTGCAGCCTACATTTGCATTTTGTTTATATGGGTATTAACGGCACAAGGGGGAAAAAAAGACAACAATGAAATAAAATTGAAGCAATCAGTGATCCTTCAGGACAGCACGTTCATCAAGCAGCCATCATCTTCTCCCCTTTCCTCTCTCTCGATAAACACGCAAAACATCTTAATTAGTCTGCTCACGGATTTCATAAAAAAGTGGCTCATTGTCTGTTCTATTAATAGTTGCCAGGTTTTTTTGAATCAGGAGTTGGTTGTTCGGAATGATTAATATTTTAAAATGTTGCTTCCTTCCAGTTGGAACCAAGTTTGGAATAACAAACATGAGAAAAAAAAAAATATATAGAAAAACACACGGAGGGTTCCACTTTAGGTCAACCGTGTGCAAGAATGTCCCCAGTTCTCACTTACGCGATGCTGTTCTGTATCACTTTAAATATAATATTTCCCATCAAATCGATTTCTCTCTTCCCATCAGCCCCCTCATATTTTCCCTTTAAAAATTAGACAGCCTAATTTTTTTCTCAGGTTTCAATTAATGTTGCTATCTGTGCAAGAAATTCTGTAGTTTGCATAAGGCCTGTTTCTTCTTGATTTCTATCAGGCTGTTACGCCATCTCTGAATGTTGTCGAAAGCATATGCAGTTGTTATTAATGCAATAAAGTCTGTAATTTGACAGTCATTAAATGCTCCCCGTCCCATCCCCCATCAAGGATCCAGAAAGACTGTTGACCCATCAGCAGGGATGGCTTGCAATCCAGCCAGGCTTTGTCTCCCCAGTTAGCAGATAACAACCAGTTAACATTTTGTTGGGGATCATTGTAATGGCTTTTAGCCCTTCACAGAAAGCCTTTAAATTGCTTTCATGGGAGTAACCAAGCGGGACCCTATGGGACCTTCCTGAGACAGACGGGTCCCCCTTAACCTCTGCTTTAGCTCCTCTCAGCAGGACCTAATGTATGATGCAAATTTCCGGAGTTGTTTCGCAGATGCTAAAACCCCATGAAATGGAAGAATTTAACTACTTAATGACCACGAGCACACAGTCCCCAGACTTACTGGAGCCTGAGGATTTGTTAGAGCAGCAGACAGCTAGATAGGAGCAGAGAAGGGGGGACGCAGGCCACATGGCGGGAATTGGGCAGAAAGGAGGGGCTCGGGCTCAATGCAGGGAACCACACATCATGTGAGCACCAGGGTTCCCTGGGCAGAGAAAGAAAAGCAGGAACATTTGGGCTGATGTGGGGGGTCACACCTTTTGGGGTGATGAGTGGCCTGGAGACGAACAAAGAAAGATGGAAAAAGGCAGGAATCTCCAGTGTCTGAATGTAACCTTTTGCTCATCCTGCCCTCATTTCAATAACATTAGCCTTGCAGATCAGAAGTCCCCATCATGCACCGACGCCGGGACACTTCCGATCCAGACTAAATAAGGATAAAAATCTCTCCTTTCGGGAGTCAGAGTGATAATCAGTGAATATTCCGTCCCCGGTGAATATTCCGCCCATGGCAAATCAGACAATGTCACGTATTATTGGAACTTGCAGAAGAAGAAATATGCTTAGTGGGGTTGAGACCAGACTTCCACAGCCTTGGAGAAAAATACACATGGACTGTCCCTGCTTCCGGTAATTCTGGGGCCAGGACTGGTGTGAGAAGACAAGAAAAGATGGGAGGAGACTGGCCTGGTTACCCTCTGTGACTTCGTTGCTTTCTTTTCTCCTCTTGCTGCTCCTGCAAACGCAGGAGCCGTGACTCCACACGTCACTTCACCTGGACCCTTTTCCCTCACCTACATCAGCAGCCTGACTGGGGTTTTGTTTTCTTCTGCAGCAAAACTTCTCAACTTCAGAACTGGACATTTGGGGCCAGATAATCTGTGCCGTGGGGCTGCCCTGTGCATTCCAGGGTGTTTAGAGGAAAATTTGGCTCCCATCCACGAAATGCCAGAGCATCTCCAGCATCTCTCCCAACTTGGCAAAAAAGCGTCTCCAGGTGTCTCCATCTTCTCCTGGGGGCAAAACTGTCCGTGGTTTGCAAACTTCTGCTCTACAGCATACTGGACTTGTGCCACATTTTTCTCTTCTTTTGTTTTCTGCCGTATCTTTAACTTCTTTTAGTATGACAGTGACGCCTGCAAATTAATAAAGACTGAGGAAATTTAAAAACATCTTGTCATGGGTGCCTGGACCAGTGAGCAATAAGACCCTCTTAAGACATAAATCTAAACCCTGGGGAAATCCAAGGAGAATGTGAATAAAGAATTTCAACTATTGGAGACCAAGCAGCCAATCCTTTGTCAATAAAAATTTAAAAACTGTTCTATTGAGTAACTTCTAAGTCTAAAGCATAGTGTAAGATAGTCATGAAAAAGAAAAAAAAAAAACAAAACCCCAATCTTACCATTTGCTTCTTAAAGCCTTAATTTTACAGTTGACGTGTGTAAGAGTTTTCTGGCAATAATTTAAAACCACTTGATCCCATAATCCGAAATGCTAATTTTATTGAAATGAGGGCATAATGAGCAAAACGTTACATTCAGACACTGGAGATTCCTGCCTTTTCGCGGCTTTCTTTGTTGGCCTCCAGGCCACTCGTCGCCCCAAAATGTGTGACCCCTTATCAGCCCAGGGGTTCCTGTTTTTCTTTCTCTGCCCGAGGACCCCTGTTATTCTGTTACTTACGTGATGTGTGGTTTCCTGTATCTGCCCCTCCTTTCTGCCCAGTTCCTGCCATTTGTCCCATGTCCCCCTCTCTCTGCTCATGTCCATCCATCTGCTGCTCTGACACCAGCACAAGTCTAGAAGCAGCGAAGCCCTCAGACCCTTTGCGCTGAGGATCACTTCAGAGTTTTGCAGGAGTGCCGTTCACTGCGCCAGTTTTGAGGAAGAAAAATATTCATCTTTAAATCCAGATTTCAAACCTCCCAAAACCCTCTTTTCCGCAAAAGATGCTGACAACTCCTCCCAGAGGAAAAGAAACAGCAAGAGGAGGCAGCTTCCAGAGCTGAGGAGTCCTGGCGGGGAGCCCGGGGAAGGGCGCTGGGATGAGGGGCAGCCTCATGCTGCTGCCCCGAGAAGGTCCTTCCAGGGGCAACCAGCAGCCAGTTCTCTGCGTCCCAGAACGCAGTGAGGATGTCACACAAAAAGCCACCATCTAGGGAAGCCGGGACACAGGACCAGGAGGGACCACAGGAGTCAACTCAAGTTAACTCATCACGGGACTGACCACACCGGCCGGGGGCACAGGAACCGGCCAACAACGCAATGAGCAACTGCGCATCCTTTGTATGTCATAGCAGTCAACCGAGCACAGTAAAATTGCACAGTCCTTGTTCCCAGGTGTGGGTGAGGCTGCTTTCAACAAACACCATTTCACCAAGTTCCAAGATAAGCAGCTACAGTCACTGTGGAAAACAGATAATAATGAATAAAGAATAAATAAATAAAACCAAAGAAAATATAAAACAATATATGTCACATATAAAAATAATAAAGAATAAATAAAACTAAATAAAATATAAAACTATATATCATATATATAAAAATAATAAAGAATAAATAAAACTGGACAAATATATAACAATATATATCATATATTAAAATAATGAAGAATAAATACAACCAAATAAAATATATAACAATATATATCACATATAAAAATAATAAAGAATAAATAAAACCACATAAAATATATAATAATATATATCCTCTACAAAAATAATAAAGAATAAATAAAACCAAATAAAATATAAAACTATATATTATATATAAAAATAATAAAAATGAATAAAACTAGATAAATATATATCAATATACATTATATATAAAAATAATAAAGAGTAAATAAAGCCAAATAAAATAGATAACAATATATATCATATATAAAAATAGTAAAGATAAATAAAATATATATCAATATATCATATATAAAAATAACAAAGAATAGATAAAACTAGATAAATATATAACAATATACATCATATATTAAAATCATAAAGAATAAATAAAACCAAATAAAATATATAACAATATATAATATATAATAAAGAATAGATAAAACCAAATAAATTATAAAACTATATATTATATATAAAAATAATAAACATAAATAAAACTAGATAAATATATAACAATATACATTATATATAAAATTAATAAAGAGTAAATAAAACTAAATAAAATAGATAACAATATATATCATATACAAAAATAATAAAGAGTAAATAAAACCAAATAAAATGTAAAACTATATATTATATATAAAAATAGTAAAAATAAATAAAAATAGATAAATATATAACAATATGCATCATATATAAAAATAATAAAGAATAGATAAAACTAAATAAAATACATAACTAGAACTTTACATAATACACATATATGTACAGTAAAATGCTACATAAAATAGTGTTTTGTATTCTTTTCTGAGATGGTTAGTTAGGTGTGGCCACAGGAGCAGCTAAAGGAAAATTAAAATTCACGATTCTCACAGGTCCTAGAAACAGGGGCATGGCAAGCCCGGAGGGCCCCACGGGGGAGACAGCTGACGGTCAGGAGGGAGGAGGCAGCAAGGAGGGGAAGGCTTCGGCCCCAGCCCTGGGGGGTTTGCAGGAAAGGCAGGGGGACCACAGCCTAGCTCCGGCTGGTTGAAAACCCTGATAGGCTCAACGCCATCAGGGCTGTCCCTGGTTGCCTGGCACCTGGCCCTGGGATGGCTTAAGGCAGAGGAATTCGACCTCTAGGGGTAAAGAGGCAGAAGGCGGGTCCGACTCTGGAATTTTTGCAAATCAAAGGCAGCCTCCCTGCTGGGCCCTTTGCCATCTGTAAATAGGCTAGACCCAGAGGGTAACCTCTCCCCAGGCAGAAAGGGTTTTCTAGACACCAAAACATCACAAGACGGGGAGGGTGTAGCTCAGTGGTGAAGTGTGTGCTTAGCATGCATGAGGTCCGGGGTTCCATCCTCACTGCCTCCATCACACACACATTAAAAAAAAAAAAAAACTGTCTCTGAGTTTCCTAACCCACTTATCACTTTCAACCATAAAATTGGCTTTATTAAAAAATAATTAAAATAATTATTTTAAAAAACATCATAATAGAAAATTTTAAATCCCTACCTGGTTAATCCAGCTCCTTCCTTATCTGTCAGAGTCAAGATTTGAGTGTTTAGTGTGGGCAGAACCTCCAAAAACTGCCCTTTGGAGAAGTTTGGTGTCAGCACAGCTCATTCTTCACTAGGAATTCTCAACGATGCTCTTGGCATATTTGAAAGATACGAAAAGGAAATCTTATTCCTGGATGTCCACACCCTGCCTTTCCCATTTTTTACCATTAGCATCCAGCGAAATAGTCATTAACGTAAAAAGGTGTCAGATTAATGCTGGTGTCGCTCTGATTAAATCAGGCTCTTGTAGACGAGATTTTTCATATTTTTGCAGTTAGGGCTGGAGGGCAGATACGTTTGGGACAGGGACCAGGGACCACAGGGAGCAGGGCTGGGCAGAGTGAGGGAAGTGGAGAGAAGTGTGGAAAAGCACACGGTCCACCTGCGATCTGATGTGTGTGACTCCTTCCACCAACTCGCTTCATGGAAACGGATGCGGCTGGTTTCCCTAAAGGAGGGTGGATGGGCTTGGAAAGACATGTGTGTGCCAGGATGGAGGCTCTGCTCAATCTCTGCACCTCCAGTTCCTCTTCTGGAAAGTAAGGGTATTCGACAAGACGGTTCTTCAAAAACCTCCCAATCCTACATTCTATGACGTTAATGCCTTTATTACTGAGAAAATGTGCAGGATAATGTGTCCCCTAAAATAGGACGTGATTAAATAGTAAAATGTCAGTTTTCAACTGCATGGTGTAATTTTTTTAAATGCATTTTGAGACAGGAAGATTGTTCTAAGCTTTCATCGATGTCAATGCTTCAAAAAAAAAGGACTCTCTTCTCACACGATGCCAGTAAGAAGAATTTATTCTTGGACTTCTCAGCGACCTTGTTCCAAAATATCACACCATCGACATGTGGACACAAGTATCCTGAATACAGAAACCTAAAAATTAATCAGACAGTTCATCCTGAAAGGAAAAATCAATAAAACAAATTTACAACTTGAAATTCCTATCTCTTGGTTTAAAAAAAAAGTTCTTAAGATATATACGGATTGATTTTTGGAAGCATAAACTATTCTTTTATTGAGTTGTTCTTAATCTTCTGGCGTATTGTGTTACTTGTAGAGTTGATGATAAAACACGAAAACGCAGTTAAGTTAGAAGATAAAATTCCGACTGCCTCTCCATCACCCCTATCTCAATTAAATGCAACCTTTTGGTGCATTTCCATCTTTGCAATAATATCCGAACTATAAGGACCTGCCGGCATGTTCTTTGCCTGCTTTCATCTTTAGGGGAAATTTTAATCCACAAGGATCCAAGCTTGTCATGTATTTTCGTAGAAAATGGGCAAGTCCTTCTCAAACACCAGACCTGTGGCTGCTACCTGCTCGCAGAGGGCAGAGGCTCCCTGGGGTCCCAAGAGCTGCACCCCACAACCCTGGAGAGACCAGCCTCTCATCAAAACAGAACTCATTCTCATAAGAGGACACTGCCTTCCAGCCGCAGGCTCTGCGTGATTCCCTCTTTCAAGCTAAACTCCTGGGAGATCCATTTTTCGCATCATCGTCACCATCCTGGACCTCAGCCCCCGCAGGGCATTCATGAGGCTCCTGATAATGTAGACAGTGGGGTTGATTTTGGATGCAACTAGTCTGCATTTCCAACACCGAAGGACAAGTGTTACAATAGAAAAAAAGAAACAATGATAACATAAGCTTTTATACCTATGCCAGCTTTTCGGGAAATAGCGCCTTCCGATGAGAATATTTCTGCGATCACTTCAAAGTCGATTTTCACATCAAATATATACTTTGATCTCTTCAGGCTTGAGAATAACAAAAACAATGTTGGCTCAGTGTTGGCTTTAAGTCACCATTTATCTCCCTAAAGCATGATTAATGCAGCGATCAGCAGTGGTTCTATCAATTATTAAATGTCACAGCGAAGTCCTGGAAACAGCCACGTGGGATTGATTATTGAGACTCGTGTGGCTTAAGTCCTGAGTCAAAAATCCAAAAGGCTCAAAAAAATAAATAAATAAATAAAGGGAAGCATCTTTGACTATAACTATCATAGTGATAATTCATTAGGATGCTGATTTTGTTAAAAAAAAGATGCATCCAGGATAATATTATGGATATAAAATGCAACTCATCGTGCAAAAAAAAAAAAAAAAGTCATTGTGAACCTACTATGTGCCAAAGGTAGTCAAATGCTGAGTATACTTGGGGGAACAAAATGCAGAAGACTTCTTGTCTTCTAGTTGGGCAGTGAGGCAAGGAACACAGAAAGAAGCTGATAAATAATTCGAGAAGTTGGGAAGTGTTATGAATAAAATACAGAGAGAGTGATGATGGAGGTCTAGGTGGACGGAGAGTGGATAGTCTGACACTAGACTTTGGGGGAGGACAGCCTTCCGGGAAGACTTCAGAGATGCAGGCGTTAAGCAAGAAGACCTTGGCTTGTTGGAGGAATGGAAAAGAGGCCAGCTGGGCTCGAGGTCGGCAAGGCAGGGGACCTGTAGGGTGAGCGGAGCAGGGGAGTTGGCCCAGCACCAACCGTGACCTTGTGGGGACCTTGGACGCCATGATAATGGATTTATTTCATAAGTGATGGAAAGTAACCTGGTGGAGGAACACAACTGCGTTGAAGGTTTAAAACAATCCCCCAACAGCTGGATGGGGGTCGCATCGCACGTAGGGGGTGGGACAGATGTGGAGAGAGCACAGCCCAGTCAGAGGGGAGGGTGGTGATGCTGAAAACCGACCAACAGGATGGATTTAATGTCAGTGTCCGGGCAATTGTTTTACAACATCGATTATATTTTTTTCTTCTCTCCCAGGCCCACCACCCCTGCCAATTTGAACTGTATGGTCCCTTCTGGGTTCATCATAGCAAGGAAATCAGAAATAATCTGTTGATTTCTCTCCTTCTCTTTTTTTTTTTTTTTCCAAAAGCCTAAATGGAAATGGTGTTGGGCGCCCTTCTTTTCGCTGTCTCCTAAATCCTCCTTCCTTCAAGGGTCACCTCTATCAATGTGCAAATATTATCTCGTTTTTTTCTGCTAGAATGGAAGCCCTCCCTTGCCCACCACCCATCATTTTCCAGCCATCACATCGCGTCTTAAGTCCCCGCGTACAGCAGACCTTGGTGAAGGCTTGTCTGTACCCACTGGCTCTTCCATCTCACCCGTTAGTCTCGGTCCCCTCCCTTCAGTCAGGCTTCTGTCTGTCCAGCTCTCCCACTGAGGTGCCTCTTGCAAAGTCCCACACAATTTCCCTGCTGCCAAACACATTTTATGAAAAGTTGTATTTAGAGATAACTCTTCTGTCTCAGTGTTTATAACCTCACTCTCTCTGGACCTGACCTCTGACCACGCTGGTCAATCACCCTTGGTTTCGTTAGTTGGTTCCACCGGCTCTGTTTGACCCCTAGATGGTGGAGGGCCACAGAAATGTGTCCTGGGTCCTTTCCCGTCTGTACACAGCTCCCTAAGGATGCTTCTTCAGTGCCAGGCTTCAAGCATCATCTCTGCCAATGACTCTCAAAGCCACATACGTCGCCGTGATAAATCGTCCAACTGACCTCTTAACGTGCCCACATCACGTGCAGGGCCGTTTCAACCCTCTCAGCCACAGACCTCCCCCAGCCTCTGGTTCCCTTGGTAACAGCATCCTAGCTACGTCTCCCAGTCGTGCAAAGCAAAACTCTAGAAGCTCTTTGACGTTTCCCGTTCTTGCCCTGACCACACACACCCAACCTGGCAGCAAATCCCGTCAACCCTACTTGGGACACCCACCCTCAGGGCCCCCCTCCCCAGTCTCCTTGTAAGTCTCCAGTGTAAGTCCAGAACAAGCTTTCAAAAATATAAATTAGGTCGTCTCTTCCTGCTTCAAACTTCTCGATGACTTCCTAGACCACAGAGGGTGGAGGCTGAGCCCCCTGCCCTGGTGGCGTTGCCTTCAGCTCCCTGAGATGCCCTTTCCCTGCCTCATCCCACTTCGCAGCCAAGCTCCAGCCTCTCTGGAACTTGTCAAATTGGTCCTCCATCAAGGCATTTTTCTCCTGTTATTTCTTCTGCCTGAATTTCTTGCTCAAGGCTTCTCATGATTGATTCCTTCTTATTTTATTCAAATCTCAACTTAACGTCACCTCCCCAGAGACCTTCCGTGGCCACCCAGTCTAAATAGCCAAATGCAACAGCTCCTGTCCCCCCACCAGATCACCTTCATCCTCAGCCCCTCTGGAATTGTTTGCTGTCCTTGTTCGTTTACTGTCGTCTCCGCAGCGCTCCTTCCCAGGGCTGTTCCAGCCTGAATATGGCTCTGGGAACAGTGGGGATAACGAACGTGTTGTTCACGGATGGATTTCAGCACCTGGGACAGTGCCCGACACGTGGTAGGTTCCCAAGAACGTCTGATGGATAAATCAGAGATGAATGACTGTCCGGGGCAAAGTCGTCATGGTAGAGGAGCAGGAAGAGAGGGAAAGATGGGGTGATGGCAGGAGGGTCCGGGGAGACTGTCCGGGGAGGCAGCCGAGGAGTTTCTGGGCAGGGGACCTCCTGCAGCTGCTGGGGTGGCTGGTCACACACTCCCATACGCTGGGTCCTCAAGGAGACCAAGTGCCCAGATGGACTTAGACGAGTTACTGCCCAGCACGGCAGGCAGCATCAGCCCCCCACATCCCAGGGCCGTGGTGTGGGGGCCCAGGTGAACGCTACACCCCCAGCAGGTCTGTGTCCCACTCAGGGGGCTTCAGGGATGCGAGACCCTGGTCTTGCATGGAGAGCAAACTTGGTCCTCCTCCTCTCATCACTTTTATTGCTCTGGAACTTCTCCCGCTTCTAAACCTCCCTGAGGGGGGCGCTGTCTTCCTCCCACCAAGGCTGTCTCATGCAAGCACCCCTAAGCAAATCTCTCAGGGCCCTTGGCTCATGGCATGTGCATAAAGCCCAGACCCACGGGGAAATGTTTCTCAACAGATGGATTTAACCTGATTTGGGGCAGGATGTCCAAGAGGCAGAAAATTCCAAGACATTTTTGGGAGAATGGAGGGAAGAAGGGATCTGCACCCTGTTTCCCAGGGGACAAGCTGAGGAAGGCACAAAACTCAGGGAGTTTAGAGCTGCAAGTGTGTCAGGCATACGGAGCAAAGGTTAACAGCAACAGACTGAGTCCATAAAGTTGCTCCCAGACTCTCACATGTCCCCCGGAAGTGGCGACCTGCCTAACACACTGGAGGACACCAGGGAGGGGGGACAACAGACGATGCTTCAGTGGTGACTTAGAAGGATCTGCAGACCTCCTGGCCCAAATGGATGCTCACCCACAGGGCAAATGAGTGAAGGACCAGGCGTATCCCTCAGTCTGGGGATGACCCCAAGGATATGCTACGGAACATCTCTTTTTGGGGGCTTACTTCCATGTTTCAGTTCTCAACAGAGCGGGCTCAGCTAAAGCCACGCGAGCAGGAAGACACACTTTTTAGTGTTTCCCCCACCCAGGGGGCTCAGCTCAGAAATTCAACGGACTTGACTTATCCCAGGGTCAAAATTTACCCTGTGTGGACAGCAACGCAAGACAAAATGCCCAAGGACCTAAAAGTTTCAATATGGTATATGTTCATGTGCAACTGAAAAATTGTGCTCTACACTGGAATTTGACACAATATTGTAAAATGGCTATAATTCAATAAAAAAAAGTTTAAAAAATATGATATAAAGGGTAGGTGCAAAGGTTGGTAGTGATATGGGAAAAACTGCAAATCCTTTGAAATTAAAAAAAAAAAAACAGGCAGTTTATAAAACACCACCATTTATATTTGGGCTTATTCTTTCATATTCTCTTTTTCCTTAAATAAGTAAAACACATATCACATTTTTCTGAAAAGTAAAGGCAATTCTAATAAATCAGTAAATAGCATTGCTATCATGACATAAAAATTTTTGGAATAAAATGTGCTATGAATATTCATAAAAGCTGTTACGCTTGGGTCTTTAGCAGCATTAAGTATGTAACATGATTACACTTCTATTTCTTTTCCTACTATTTTTCCCTGTCTCATTTCCAAATTATCTGTTTTCCCACATTTTCCTTTTCAGTTTTTTAAGTAGTACCGTAAGCTTGTTTTCAGCTGGTTTTAATTAAAATATTATCCGTGAGCACTTTCAAGTCAGATCGCCATCATCAAAGCAGAGGAAAGAATTGAGATTTTGGAGAAAACTGGGTGCCAAGTCAAATTACTTAGATAAATGCTTTAATTTTCCTGTGTTGTTTTTTTTTTCAACTAACCTTATGTGGGTGATTATTCTATATAGGGATTCACATGGTACAAAACCATGTAAATCCAAAAAAAAAAAACAAAACAGAGCTGAGAGGAGCCGGAAGAGGAGGGCCTTGTGTCCACCATGCTCACTGCCCACTCCGCACAAGGTGGGATTCGCTCTATAACTAATGTGCACCCGAGAACGCTCCAGAAACAAAGCACACAGCAGCGTCCCTCACGAAGCCTGCTTTGCAGGGAAGAAGACTGATTATGAAAGCACGTACTGATGAGAGTTGTGGATACAATCCAGCAGCACCAGGGTAAGGGGTGACCCAGAGGAGGGAGGAGGGGGATGGGAGGAGGGAGGAGGAAGATGGGGAGGGGGAGGGGAGGGGGAAGATGGGGAGGAGGGAGGAGGAAGATGGGGAGAAGGGAGGAGGGGGATGGGAGGAGGGAGATGGGGAGGGGGAGGGGAGGAGGGAGGAGGGGGACGGGAGAAGGGAGGAGGGAGGAGGGAGATGGGGAGGAGACAGGAGGGGGCAGTGTGTGCGTAGTGATGGTTCCTGCGCAGGCATCTGAGTGACAAGTCCGGGGATGTCCCGAGATAACAGAAACTGTGAAAGGCCGCCAGGGCAGGAGGGCTGAGGGCTCCAGGCTCCTCAAGGATGTCCCGGTGATGCCGGCTCTCATCAGGGAGGGGAGAATGATGGGGTGAGGTCAGGGAGGCAGACCTGGGGTCTGCTCTGGCCTCCTCCAGCCCTGCCTGCAGGCTGAGGCAGGTTATCCTTGGAGCCAAATAAAGGTGCCCACACCCCCACCCTGCACCCCCCGCCCCCGAGCCTGCGGCCATCCTTTTAGGACAAGCTCGGGTCCCGGGACTTGGGACTTCCTGACCCTTCAAAGGGCTCTTCCCGCTGTTGCCCAAGCACCAGGGGCGGGGCCAGAAGGAGTGGGCGGGGCCAGGAGGGCAGGGGCAGAAGGGACGGGCATGGCAGGAGTGGGCAGGGCCGTGGTGCATGGGTGGGGCCAGGAGTGGGCGTGGCCAGTTGGATGGGGAGTGGCCAGAAGGGTGGGCGGGGCCTGGAGGGCAGGGGCAGAAGGGACGGCCATGGCAGAGGGGTGGGCGTGGCCAGAAGACGGGGCGGGGCCAGGAGGGTGGGGCCAGAAGGAGTGGGCGGCGGTTGGGCGGAGCCTGGACCTGCAGGCAGGCCGCTGGGTCGTCCCTGTGCCCTTGCCTCCACCTGCCGCCACCGTGAGATGCGGGCCTGGGGGCCTGACGTCTCAGGTCCTCGCTGGAGGGACAGCAGTGTGCCTGTATCCCTAGGGCAGGGGGGAGAAGCCACAATGTTTTCAGCAAGGAGCCACGTGCTCACCTTCACCTTGACCTTCGAAATTCACTCTGCAAACCTGGATTGAGGGCCGGGGAGGCGGGAAGCACCGGAGACGCAGCAGTGAGCCAGAGTCCCACTCGGGGCTCCCGGAGTTTACCCCCCAAGCAGGCAGACAGACTCGGAAGAAAAATGACAAGTGTGGCGACCCCTGCAGAGACACGGGGGTCTCAGTTCGGGTGGGGGTTCAGGGATACCTCGCTGAGAGGGGGTTGCAGGTGGGGGAGGCGGGTCAAGCCGGGACATGAACGCGGAAACAGGGTAAATGATGGATGCGGGACGTTCCGGGTCTGGACCACAGCCTTGAAGGAGGGAAAACCTGCAGATTTCCAGAAACTGACGAAAAACAAACAACCACGAAAAAAAAAAAAAACCTCAGGCAAGAAGGTGGAGAGTGAAATAACGACACATGAGCATGGAAATGTGCAATAAATGTTAAGGCGAAATCGTGCAACCCGCACGGAACGTGCCCCAGGTGCCACTTTATTCTAAAGGCAACAGAAATATACGACAAAAAGGGTTTAAACTCAAGGGTAACGTGATCAAGTTGCATTTTTTTTTTTAATACAATGTCAATTTTTCAAGTTGCATTTTAAAAAGGGCACTGACCACGCTGTGAAAAATGGTTGGAAGCGGGGAAAAGCAGAAGGAGAAAGACCGATTAGAAAGCGGTCCATCCGAAGTAAAAGACAGAGTCTTGGAAGGAGGGGAGGCAGGGAGGGGAACTCCTCAGCCAGGCTCTCCATCCATGTGTGCTCAATGCTCTGATGTTCTCACTGCCAGAGAGGGGGCTTTTGGTCGCATTTCAGAGTTGAGAGGACGGATTCCAAGACGCTGAGCACAATCCCCAGGGTCGCACTTGGTGACCCCAAAGGCGGGGATCTGAACGCCTAGAGGGAGCTCCCAGATGCTCAGAATCAGAAGAGCGCTCTCCAGGGGGCTCAGGGCTTGCTGGACCCTGAGCAATGGGTACGTGTGAGCCGGTCCTGCCCACAGCTGGGTCCGCATGTGACAGTCCTGCCCGGGAACACAGAGTCGGCGAAGGCTGCGAGCCGGGAGTGAAGGCGGGAGCTCGGATTCCGGGCGCCTGGTCCCTCGCCGCCAGCAGCACCTCCACCTGCCGCCGGAGACAGAGCATCCTTTGCTACGTGGACCTGAACCCCGCCTGCGGTGGGCGGTGGAGGGGGATGAGAGTCCATGAAGACTGTCTGGCTCTGGATGGGAGGATGAAGGTGATGGGTAAACAAGGCAGGGGGCAACTGAGGAAAGAAATCCAACACCGGACGTGCTCAGTCTGCAGACTGCACGGTGTCGACTGAAATAAACGCACAGCCTGAAAGTTGAGAGTTATGTTTTATTTGGTGGGAGGACCTGAGATGGGATGACAGACCCCCAGATCATTCTGAAAAACTTCTCCAAAGAGGTAGGGGAGGAGCTAGGATATAAAGGAATTTTACAGCGAAGACCAGTGGTCGGAACAATAAAAGATGACTTGTTAACTGAAGAAAAGCAGGCATCTCAAGTTAAAGAATTCAGTGCTTTTCTATGTATGGGAGGGAGCAAACATTTGGGCTCATTGAATTCATTCCTTTGACAAGCACCCGGCTATCCAGGGCCAGCGTCCTGTCCTTTCTTATTCCGAGTCCCCTCTGGGTGCACTCTTGTGAGTGGCTGCAGAGGCTGGGCCGCAGGATTGTCATCACTGGGGTTGGGGGGGGGTGGCAGCAGCCGCTGGTGACTTGATGGCTTCAGCATTCTTGATGGCTGATATGGTTTGCAGTGTTTTTCGTGCACAATGAGAAGTCGTTTACCGCCCCTGTGCTCAGCACCTGTGTGAGCCACGGGCAGCCCTCCCTCCCTCCCACCCAGCGAGGCCAACACTGTGACGTGTCCACCACAGTCATCAGCTGGGGTCCGCTGTGACCGGTACACTTGGGCTAATTTCTGAAACAGAAAAATCCCAAACCTCAGAGGCTTGACACAACATGCTCCTTTCTCATCCATCCTTTGGAACACTCCAAAAAATGACTTAGGGACCCAGGCTCCCTCTGTCTTTGTGCCGCCTTCACAACGTGGCCTCCAAGTTCACCACCTAAGGGAGAAATGGGTGACTCGGGGCGCCTGGGTCTGTGGGCTGGGCGGTTAACTGGGGCAGTCCGTGTGACAGCCCCCCTCATGCAGAGATGTTGGGGGCATGCTCAGCTGCGTGCGTGCCTCAGAGGACAAGAGACATATGGAGGACGCTAGCCGACTTGGCACCTGAATGGCCTTCTCCCAGTTTGCAGAATTCCATCAGGCTCCAGGTTTGCAAATCTACTCTTTAATTTTTATTTTTATTTATTTTTATTTGTATTTTTGCTTTCTCACATCCTTGCCTGTATCAGCCTGGGACCACAGCTTCTTAATTCGATCGTTGCCATGAGGCTGCGACACACATGGCTTTGTAGCTTAAAGGCATTTTTAATTCTAATATGTCATTTCCTAGTGTGTGTGTGGGTGTTCCAGAAGCAGCTGGAATTTCCAGCCCTTCATGGACCCAAGTTTCCGGACTATCTGCTTGCAAACGAGCCACTTTTCTCCCGAGTTCTTGTCTTTCTTTTGACAGCGTGCCAGCACAGCCAACTGGAGCAAACACCCGTCTACATTTTGATTTTTTTCCAACCGCTGTTGCTGGATGGAGTTGCCAGATCGTGAGGCTCACAACCTACTTCCAGAGAGATTTCAGGTAGTAAGTTGACTAAACATTTCTGCAGAGATCACCAACCTGGCTACCTGACTCGAGGTCAATGTCAGACATCCTATGGCCTTTCAAAGTACCAATTTTTTTATATATATATATTAGTCCTGTTAGTTTAATTCTCAAATCTCATGGCTTAACACAATAAATATTTTTCTTTTTCATATCTTAGTCCGATCAGAGTTGTCTTGTTCTCCTCCAGGCAGGGACTCAACGACCCAAGCTCCAGATCTGTGGCATTTCCAAATTCATCACGCAGCCTGCACGCTTACCACTGGAGGAGAAGGAGTTTTGGAAGCGCATCCCAGAGGTGTAGACATCACACCGTCCACATCCCACTGGCCAGAACACAGTCAACACCCAACCCACTGCCCGGGGCCCGGGAGGCCACTTAATCTGTGTTTCCAGGAAGACAGAAAAGGCAGATCTCAGAGGGCGCTGTCAACCGTGGCCACACTGTTTATAATAACCCCAGGTGGGTTCCTTTAGTCATTTCCCTCTAGAAGCTTCCAGGTGATGTATAATAGAGCAACTAAAATTAAGATGGGAATCAGAATTTGATACTCTCTAGAGGTTGTTTAGATAATGGCATCCTTACTCCAAATATCTCCTGAGTGCCTGCTCGGAGCCAGAAAAGGGACCCAGCGATGCAACAGTGAGAAAATTGTTTCAGTCCTTGCTTGTGTGGCATTTACATTCTGACACAGGAGAGAAGACACAACAACCACCCCTTTAAATGGTGATCGATTAATTTAGCAAGTGATATTCATCAAAAGTATGGGGCAATGTAAGGAAGTGACAAGACAGACCCGGCTTGGGGGTCCCCCTGAGGAAGAGATGGGGAACATATCGAAGTGTCTGGCTTTACAGTTGGGTAAAGGGTGGTGCTGACTCGAGACGGGGAGCACTGCGTTCGCATCCAGTAGCCTTGGATGGGAAGATGATGGCTTCATTTTAGGCTGCTCTGAAGCCAAGGTAATCCTGGGGTCTCCAAGAAGTGGGGACATCCGTATTCAAGTAAAGAGCCCACTCAGAGCTCGGCAATGGTCCTGCAAATTCGGAAGGTGTCTTGTCCACACTCTGCTCTATCCTCAGAGACGTGCCTCCCCACTGCTTCCTGGAATTCATCATCCTTGGCGGAAACTCACAGAGTTAATTTTAGGAGGATTAATTTTATTTATTTATTTATTTATTTATTTATTTATTTATTTATTTATTTATTTTGCTGCAAATGGCATTATTTTATTCTTTTTAAACACCTTTATGATGATATGATTCCTGTACAGTAAACTACAGATATTTCAGATGCACAGTTTGATGAATTTTAATAGATATCTACACCCACAAAACCACCACAATCAAGACGGCTAACATTTCCATCACTCCCCAACAGGCGCAAATTTCAAATTCCCAATTTGTCCCTTCCAACCCCTTTTATCTCCTGGTAACCATAAGTTTGTTCTCTAGGTCTGTGAGTCTGTTTCTGTCTTGTAAATAAGTTCATTTGTGTGTGTGTGTGTGTGTGTGTTTTTTTAGATTCCACATATGAGTGATCTCATATGGTATGTTTCTTTCTCTTTCTGCCTTACTTCACTTAGAATGATGGTCTCCAGGTCCAGCCATATTGCTGCAAATGGTGTTATGTTGTCATTTTTATGGCTGAGTAGTATTCCATTGTAGAAATATACCACAGCTTCTTTATCTAGTCATCTATAGATGAACATTTAGGCTGTTTCCACATCTTGGTTGTTGTAAACATGCTGCTGTGAACATTGGGGTGCAGGAGTGTTTTTGAATTATATTTTCCCCTGGATATAGGCCCAGGAGTGGGATTTCTGGATCATATGGTAAGTCTATTTTTAGTTCTTTTGAGGAATCTCCATACCATAGGAGGATTAATTTTAAATGGGAGCACTCTCATTGGCAGCGCAAAGATTTTTTTTAAAATAGTGAATCATTAATGCAAATAAGAAAGCTTTCCCGTTTTTAAACATCACTTCTCAGACCTGGGTGACAGACGGCATTACAAGAAGCAGCCACAAAGAGCAACTGGCCATCCGAGGAACCAGGATTCCTTAATAACACAAGAAAACGCCTAATAATGGAAGAAAGCAGCAAACAGACTCTTTTTTTCCTATTTTCCTTTGGCCTGGTTTATTCAGTGCCTTAAGCAGTGAGCACTGATGTAAAATTGAGCTCTTCATTGTTTCAAACACGTATCTTTGCTTAAGAAATGAGTGTTCATTGTAGGTTCTGAATATGAATATGTTAGTAGGAGTGAATACATTTTAACTTATTTGATGATAACTTTGTCAAAGCTCAGGATCTGGTCTCTCTGAAAACCCTAGAAAATGATTTGGAAGGACTCTCTTCAGAGTGAATGCAAATGCGTGAAAAAGGACACTGGTTAAAGGTCATCACGCAAAGAGCCAACGCAACTGAGAACAGGCAGCTGTTTTAATTTCTCAGGCGCGTGTTCACAAGGAGAGCTGGAGCAGTTTTCATCGCTAATCTCTCAAAGAGAGGAACGCGCCATGTTAATTAAATTCACGGATGATAGAGAGGCTGCGGGTGGATGAATCACTTCTAATAGCAGAAAAATTTTCTTTAAAAGCTACTTCTGCAAAAGGGAACCCTCCTACACTGCTGGTGGGGATGCACTTTGGTGCAGTCACTGTGGAAAACAGTATGGAGATGCCTCAAAAGACTAAAATTAGACTTACCTTATGACCCAGGAATCCTACCCCTGGGCATATATCCAGAGGGAACCCTAATTCAAAAAGATACCTGTACCCCAGTATTCATAGCACCGCTATTTACAACAGCCAAGACATGGAAACAATGTAAATGTCCATCGACAGATGACTGGATAAAGAAGATGTGGTATATTTATACAGTGGAATACTACTGAGCTATAAAAAAGGATAAGATAATGCCATTTGCAGCAATGTGGATAGTCCTGGAGAATGTCATTCTAAGTGACGTAAGCCAGAAATAGAAAGAAAAATACCATATGAGATCGCTCATATGTGGAATCAAAAAAAAAAAAAAGAGAGACAAATGAACTTATTTACAAAACAGAGACTCACAGACATAGAATACAGACTTGTGGTTGCCAGAGGGGAAGGGGATGGGAAGGGATAAACTGGGAGTTCAAGATTTGCAGATACTGACAGGTATATATAAAATAGATAAACAAGTTCATTCTGTGTAGCATAAGGAAATATATTCAATATCTTGTAGTAGCTCACGGTGAAAAGGAATATGAAAATGAACATATGTATGTTCATGTATGACTGAAGCATTGTGTTGTGCACCAGAAATGGACACAACATTGTAAAATGACTGTAACTCAATAAAATAAAGCTAGTTCTACAAATAAGAAGTGGAATTCACCAAAAGACAACTCTGAAATTAGAGAATGCTCACACGCGTGTCCGTGCACGTGCGCGCACACACGCAGAGAGCCTAACCTCCTCCCTGCGTGGATTACAGGCTGTGCCCTTTCCAGGTTGTTTTAAAAGGTGTGGTAACCGTAAGATGGCATCTCCCGTTCACTCTCTGAACAAAGCTATATCCAGCACCTGCCGTGCATAGAAAGCTGTGGCTTGAATAATGAAAGAAATTAAGTAAATGCACCTGTTCAACTGTATTTTTGGCCAGTGGATGTTTCTGCGCAATGTGTATATCGACCACCGGAGACCAAATTCTCTGTTCTGTGGCACCTGAATAAGGTAGCACCAGAAAATCCTAAGAGGACGAGGATTCCGGTGTACCATTTTATTAATAGAAAATGCTTTCGGTGCCCTGGCATATGATAAGGTATGTATCACCAGGGAGAGCCTCAGCTTTGCCTTTAAAAAGGTGTATGAAAATGAATATACGTACATTCACGTATGACTGAATTCACTGTTCTGCGCACCAGAAATTGACACCGCATTGTAAACTGACTGTAATTCAATAAAAATATATTTAAAAAAAAAAAAAAAACAGTGGAGCCAGAGTGTGCAAGACTCTTGAAAGTACACAAGGTACCCAGGTGTCCTTTCTGGGTGGATGGATTGGAAGTGTCCCGTCCCCCCTGGCTGACGCTGCTTGGTGCCAAGGCCCCCAGCTCTGACCCACTGGACCACACCACCAGTGGCCTGGGAACAGGACAGACCCACGAGGTCATTCAGAGGGCACTGGATTTAAGATTTACAGTCTCTTCCTCGTACAGTTCCTCGTACCCTCGGAAAATATCAGCAGAAAATAAGACGGAACTTCATTGGCACCGACTAAGCCTCTCCTGAACTCCAGGGAGCAAAGTTCTCTACTATATGAAATACTGATTATGGCCTTCCAGCCGCACTGAGAAAGAGACGTTAATCGCATGGGACAAGCGAGAACGCAGACATTTATCAACAAAGGCAAAGAGGAGGGGTTATTACATAGTAAACAATAAGAAACAGTTAACAAGACCTGCAAATCAATATTTTTTCCCCATCAATGCCAGAGCAATTCAGTTAAGATGACAAAATATATATAAATATGAACTTTTTGGCTAAAGATGGGTGCATTTGCATTCAAAGTGAAAAAAAATGGTAAGCGAGATTCTGTGAAATAATTACAAATGTGGAGTTTTAATAACACAACTTGGGTAGAAAGTACAAGGAATCTAAGGTACCATGACTTAAATAGGGGATAGACTTGGTATTCATTTTAGAAAAATCTTCCCAACCTTCTAGAAAAAAAATGGAAATTGGCTATTTCTCAAATCTCTCCTTTTTATGTCGTCTTTCTCTTTGGTTATAATGTCTTTTCTTTCTTTCATATTTATAACTATTTAAAAATAATTAGAATTTTAAAATAACGTAATTGATATTACAGTTAGCTGACTTTCAGGTTGTCCTTTATTTAAAGTCCTTCAAGTACTATGTTTTGAATTGTTTGTTGACTATCACTGACAATGGACAACTTCCTTGTGTGGTTTAGTAGTTGTGATATGTTCCGTTATGCCATGGAGACACCCCTCCAGATTTAAATGTTTGTAAAACGCATACCTACTGGGCTGCAGGTTCAAATCACTCTCTAAGGCAGTGTCCTCCTGACAAGGGACCAGAGTTACACCTTCATTATCAACACACGCTTTCACAATCAGTCGCCGTGGTGGAACGGGAGAATGGTAAATTATAGCACACAAACTCTTAGATGCTCCAAGCAAGAAATGGCACGTGAACTCTCCACTCGCATTTCATGGGCCAAAGCAAGTCACATGGCACTCAAGGAGATGGGGAGATGCATTAATCCTGAATTCCTCGGGGAAAGCCCAGAAATGTTGGTGAGCCGTCTTAGGGAACCACCATCGATGGTGACTCATTTTTTATTGTGAGCTCAACTTTTTTGGGAGCTGTTTTTCCTGTGGGCACTCTGTGCCTTGTATGTTTGAGGGGTCCTTACAGAGAAGATTTGAATTCATTTCTGCCTGACAGCCCAAGGATTTTACAGACAGAACCCGTTTTGTGTTAATTTTTCAGCCATGGTTTTCTCAGAAATGTTGCTCAGGGTTAGTGTTTCGATATTTCACTGCTAGATTGTTCCTGCAAAAATCTTTCCACCTTCCACCTCTCTTTTCCCTGTTCACATGCAAACCTGGCCTCTAGCCTTTAACGTTCACATCCTGTTGGATGTCTTCATAAGCCACTGCAGTGTCTCTTTGAACACTTAACATGCTTTAAATTACATCCTCTTTATGTGTCGCTTGAAATTTCCTGGCTATGCATTCAACAATGTGTCAGAGTTCATTTCGCATTTTTATATTTTGCCTTTGTGATTGAATCTGTCGTGTTGCCAAAAACACAAGTGCCGTGCACTCGTTTACCTGTCAGTCTTTTCCTACGAGACTGTAACTATCACAAAGATGGGAACCATGTCAATTGATGGACTCCGTCTCCATCTTGTTTCCCAGGGCTCAGTAAAGGGTTGATATCTGAGAAATAAATAAATACTACCATTCTAAGATAGTGTTGAAAGCAGCCATTAATTCTTTCTGTTCCTACACATGGACGCCTCTCACCTCATCATCTCGTCAACAGATGAGATTTATCTTCCCTCCCTTGAATCTGGAGTGGTCCTTGACTTGACTTGTCTCATAGAAAACAGTGGATGTGATGTTCTGGGGTTTGCAAACCCAGGCCTTAAGGGGACGGCAGTTTCTACTCTGTTCTCTTATTGCTCAGCCATTTAGACCCCGAAATGACACAGCCTGCGTGGCGAGCAGCCCTGCGGAACCAGAGGTCACCTTTGCCAAGCTTCCAGCTAAATGCGTATGCTTAAGGGACCTTAGGCAGGAGACCCACCCGACTGAGCCCCAGCCAACCCACGGAACTGTGAGAAATAATTAATTGTCTCTGTTTAAGCCACCAAATTGGGGGCTGGTTCATTACATCACAATGAATAATTGAGACACTGTTCATGCTTTTGGCATTTCATAAATTCTGACCGTTAAGTTTTAGAGAAAATAGAACACATTCTAAATTAACCTACTTTATTACAAATATGAAAAGAACGCATTTTGCATGATAGCTCGGTAATTTTCATTTTATGAATGTCTAGATTGAGGCAGTAAAGCCATTTCCATGCATTTCAACGGAATTGGCCAAAAGATGTCAAGTTTCTGGATGCTGTCGCTGCAGGCGGGGGCTCGAACTGAACAGAAAGTTTAGTTCTATTCAGGGTGGCTGCTGTATTTCTGCAGAGTTTCGCCTAAAAAACGAGGAAATGAAGCCTTCTCTAAACTTAACATCCCTCATTTGATAAAGTGCATTTATCACTGCTATTTTTTTATGTGGATGATTGCTGAAGCGCGAAATGAGAGAAAAGAGAGGAAAATTGGCTATTAACTCACTGTTAAGCACATGCTAATGATTCCTGTACGTTGTTTGTGAACTTTTTTGCATAAAACGCTCTTCTAGTTCTAAAATAACTTTTCGAATACAGTTCTTCTGACATTATTCTTGCATTAAATAATTACCTAGGTAATTGCACACTGTTGATGAAAGAAAGCTCCTGGCACCCTGTTTCCTTTCAATCTAGTAAAGATCACATTAAGTGAAGCTGGCTATTAGGTAAATAGCAAATAAATGGAATGCTGTCGTAAACAAAACTGTACATATAGAGTTTAAATGAGTTTAAGATAAATTTTAGAATATTTTAGTATCTTGAGAAAACGTTACGTAATGATGGCTCAGAGCGATGGGTGTCAAAGTGTGGACAATTTTTCATCCCGATGGAAAAGTTCACTGTAGATACATAAGCTCTTTCTATATAATAGCAAATAACTAGAAGAATAATGAAGAATTATACAAATTTTCTTTCCTTTATCCATAGTACAGATCAGGAATTTTATCTGGACCTAATTATTAACCAAGAATCTGGAAGCTGCACAAAACACACACACACACACAGAGTAATTCCTGCAGCTCACACTCAAATAAAGTAATCACACTAAATTGTTAAAATAATTAATCATGAAAAAGAAGCAATGTATCTTCCTTTTAGAGCAAAACTATACTCAGTAAAAAGTGAAGCTAAATTTTGGACTAGCAGGGAAAAAAAAGTCCTTTAGGCAGGTCTAAACCGAAGATGGTTATTCCGATTTCCTGACATCAGGGTAACAGTAATTTTCACTAAACACTCATAAGTGTCTCATCATTTATGCAAATCTGAGACGCTCAGCACGCATTTGACACAATAAATTGGCTTTGGGAATCCCACAGGACGGGACCAAGGTGAAGCATGGCAGGCAGGAAAGAGACTGATGGACGTAAGGCGCGTTTTGCGACCAACAGATCAGGTTAGAAGAGGGGTCCGGGGTTTTGCTCTTTTGCCAGAAAGAGAACTTGGAAAGACTGAAGACCAGCTGGCAGCACAAATGATGCGCGAAGCAGGACTTCCGTGCAGAGACTGGGTTAAATTTCAGGGCTAATGCTGGGAAACTGCCTTCGCAGGGCACCAGGGAGCCAGGGCCAGGGCACCTGCGTGCGGAAACCACTTCTCCCTCAAGCAACCATGTGGTCTTAATGAACCTGACTCAAGAACCAAAACAAAAACATCTAGATGTCTTTTAAGTATTTCCTATTCGGGCCACAAGCTAGCGACCCCTGCCATACACGGCTATGTAAGTCCCAATTGTACAAACGTGGGTGGCACCTTATAAAAGTACAATTTTCCCGTCTTCCAGGACCCTTGCCTTCCACGGACAATGTCGCCAACAGCCAAAAACCCTACAGAAGCACTCGGGCCCCCAGGGAGCTGCTCTGAGCAGGTTCCCTGCCTGCTCCGGGGAGGGGCAGCCTGGCCTTCGGTACATATTAAGTCAATCAGGACCCTAATCTCAATGTCCTCGAAGTGCAGTGGGGAGGGAGTCCTTCCCACTGACCCTGAGGGCCTGATTTAAGATTTTGACCCACTGGAGATAAAGGGATTTAAAATTAGTTCAAAAACTTAGAATGAAGACAAAAAAGCTGCTGTCAAAAGCAGGGCACCTGCGGGACGCATCCACCTGTGCCTCCGAAAGTGGGCGGGCTGGACCCCGAAGGCTGCAGAGTAACGGGCGGCGGGGGGGGGGGGGGGTGGCGGGGACAGCAGCGGGACAGCAGGCCCTCCTGGGGCGGGAGGTGGGGGGTGGGTCTGTCCCTCCACGTGTCTGCAGCTAGACAGACCTGCCCTCTCTGGGGACAGACTCGGTGATGGGGGCGGAAAGGAGACGGACGTGGGCAGACAAAGATCTGAAGGGAAGCTCCCCAGCTGTCCCCTTGGACTCTGGCCCACAGACCTCTGGGGCCCCCCCATCCGAGCATCTCCTACGGCTTTGGGACCCCCAAGGCCCCAAGCGCTAAGAGCGTGCCTCCCCTCACTCTGCCACCAACCTTTCTTTTTTTTTGTTTTGTTCATTTTTTTGGAGGGAAGGGGCAAATCAAGAAAATCAGAAATGATACCAACTTTTCTGACTTGCTCTTAGCTTCAAGTCAGAGCCAATGAGAGAAACCAAAAATGCGTGGGCGGCGCCACCTTCTGGAAAGCAGGAGAAAGGCTTCTAACCATCCTGTTGAACTCCGAATCGAAGGCAACAAAACCTTACCTGCATAAGGAAGCTTTCACTGCTTCAAACGCAGCAGCAGAGGAAGAATTCATCGGACACCACGGGAAGAGCTCATACGGTTTCACACACGCACAAAAATTACGATTTTCCAGCAGCCAAACCCAAAGACAGACTATGGTAATCAAACCGATAAAGGAATTCAGAAGAGCTGTTATGACAAAACTCCGCGAGCTAAGGGGAAACGCACAAAGGGACCACAGCGATGTCAGGAATAAAATTAAACAGAAGGAGAACTTTACCAAAGGGACAGAAACCGTGACATAACATCTTCACCCTCGTGCTGTCCCGGTAGCCTTGCCAGCGGACATTTCTGTCCTCTCCCCATCCCACTCATCATGCAGGATCATCATTTTTTTTTTTTTCTCAGTGCTTCGACATCACCTTCCTCTCAGAGCTCCACTCTCCAGCTTCCAAACCCACATCATTAATTCCTGCCACCCACCGCCCTTCGTAACAGTACCCGTCTACCGCCTCGTGGGTCAGTCCTCCCTCCCACCTGGCTCCTGGAAGACTTCAGCTCCTGGCTTGCTCCCCCCACCCCTGCTTCTGATGTAACTCTTGGTGATCTTAACATCCACAGAGATAACCTTTGCCATGCTTTTGCTTTCCAGTCTCTTGACTTCCTCCCCTCCAAGGATCTGGATTTTCAACCGACCTTACTTACTCCCAGTGTGATGACTGGTCACTACCTTCCATAATTGGAATTCAAGCATTCTAGTCTCAACCACAAACTCCTGTTTCTCTAGGTCACTCCCTCTAATGGCTCGATTTTAACAAATCGTCACCTGGCTGGGGTCCACAGTCCATCATCCCTCATCCAACGCATCCTCTCTATCTCCTGCAGCTGAAATTCCATGGCGTATCATTGCATCCCTCTGTGCCATGGACCTTCAACCCACCTGCCCGCTCATTCTGTCCCTTGTAAAAATTCCAATTCCACATCCATATACCCTTTCCTTCTATTAGCAAGGAGGAGTCAGTCCCACCGGTTGGGTAGCAGATCCCAGCCCGTCTCATCTTTACATTATGATTTTTCCCCCTTCTCTCCTGGACCATTTCTATTACTATGTAAGCACATTATTATTTCTCTCATCTTAAGAATAAACCCTCTCTTGACCCCACTACTCCTTTCAGCTGGCACCCTTTACAGAAATCTCAAAAGACTTGCCCAGAATTCTGTTCTTGAACTCCTCGCCCCTAACCCACTCCAGCCAGGCCTTTGTCCCAGCACCCTCCTCACCCAAGGTCACAAATACTCTCTGCATTGTCAAATCTGTCAGTTCCCAGTCCTCATCTCACAAAACCTCTTGGCAGCATCTGACTCAGTGGTCACTTGCCCCTTGAAGCAGTTTCTTCACTTGGTTCTCCCAGCACCACGATCCCCAGGGGTCCCTTCCACCTCACTGGCTGCTCCTTTTTCCTCTGACTTCTTAACCCTGTGGTCCCCAAGATGCTACCACTAGACTTCTTTCAACCTCTTGCTACCTTTCCTCCTTTGATGGTCTTACTCCAAGTTTTAAAAAAAAAAAAACCTCTGCCTTCTTAATTCCCAAATAATTTATATCTGTCGCTGAACATCTGGGAACAGCAGACTGGAACATCCAACTGCCTGCTGAGTATTTCCATTCGACTATCCAACAGGCATCTCGATCTAAGATGTCCAAACCCAAACTCATGATTGTCCTCCAAATCCACCCTTCTCCTAATCATTCCCATTTTATTAGCTTTAACCTCATCTGGCTTATATTTATCTGTGAGTGATTCCCCCGGATTTGCATGCAGCTGTTCACAAAAGAGGACTCTATTGATGCCTTCATGGTCTTCAGGTACAAATACAAATATTGAAGTTGGCAGGGCACAGTTTTCAGCTGGAATTAATTCCTCAGAGAGACAGGAAAGTTTGGGGGAAGATAATGTGCTGGTTGTTGCCTTAAAAAAGAATCTAAATTTCAAAACTTTTTTATTTTGCTGACCTCCATGGCTCTCTGAGCTGAGCACTTAATAAACTCAATGTGATCATCGTGTAGTAAGACCGGGTAATCCTGTAAGAATCCAATTATATTAATGATAACAGTAGACAGATACAAAATGTACACATGTTAAATGAATTTATCAATATATTCAAAGATATGACCATTAAGAATTCCTTGAACCAAAGACATGATAAAATAAATGTGGACTCCTGCCACAAACAGAAGATAACTTGTCAGTGGTGGTGGGAGTGGGAGTCAGCACAATCACTTCAGAAAAGGACGGCCATCCCTAAGCTTGAGCGTGGACATTCTTTGGCACCTGGAACTTGACTCACAAGTATGACCCAGAAGAAATGCTTGCACGGGTAGGGCACACAAGTAAGCAGACTCTTAGTAGTGTTCTCGGTAGCACACACCAAAACCCAGGAACAATCTAAATGCCCCTCAACAGTAAAATGAGTAAATCAATGGTGGGGAAAAAAAAAAAATAGAGTGGAATATTACGCAGCCCTGAGTATAAATGGGTAACAGCTACATATTGATATGCACGAATCTCAAAAACACTATTTTGAGTGAAGAAGGCAAGTCATTGAAGATTACAAAGAGCATGTTTCTATTTGTGTGATGCTCAAAAAAACAGGCAAACTAAACAATATATTGTGTCTGCACTCACACACGTGTGCAGCCGAAAGAAGGAGGAAACTGAGGAGAGTTACAACCTCTGCGTGGGTGGAAGGAGGGAAATAGGACTGGGGGACACACAGGAGGCTTCTGCTTGGATTTGATTTCGTAACCTGAGTAAAGAACGCATGAGTATGTGTGTTACTGTTCTTTAAACCCTTGAATCACACGGTGTATGATCTCTGAATATAATTATCATCCATTTTTAAATAATAATGACCATTTAGTGAACAATTACTTTATTCCACCCCCTGCGAAGTGAACGTCTTGACATGATGGGTTGAATATTTACAACAAACTTGCATGGTGGGCATTTTGTCTCTATTTTACCGATAAGCAGACAACAACGAACTTGTCCTCATGGTTAGTAACAGCCCAAGCCAGGATCTGAACCAGCCTGGCTCTCAAGTCCTCTGCTATCCTGTTTCTCATATTATAACATTAGTTTTTACTGTGTCCGGAACACCTCCACTCGCTTTTACATACAATATTCATAAGCACCCAGTTTTAAGGGTGAGAGCCTCAGGCACATAGAGAGCATGTGATTTATCCAATGTAACACAAATGGTAAGTCCTGAAGTCACCCCTTTTTACGCTCTGTTACCCTCCAGTTCTAACCCCCTCGATCTCTCTGTAATCCATTTTCTCATCCTCTCCTCTGCTTCTAACCAGTGTTCTTCATTCAGGATAACCTCACCACCTCTTAGAACCTTAGACTACAAACTGTCTTCCTTGCTTTTTATGATGATGATGATGGTGATGATGGTTCCACTCGGTGTATCCTCTGCACTGCCCCACCTGTGGTCTTCCCAAAATGAAATTCTAGTAACTCCCAGCAACCAGATATTCTGACTTACACATTATAAATACAAAGCAATACTGGATACTATATGAGAAAAACGAATGTGATATGTACCCTGAATTGAAGACTGGTGCTGGAAATAAACAGGGTCCCATCCCCTTTTCTCACCATAGGCAGAGAACACAGCAGACAAGTAAGTTTTCCCCAGGTAAAGTGATAACAAAACAACTTTACTCCCAAGATGGATTGATCACAGACAAATACTTCCCACCCTGGGGCTTATGAGTCCCCAGACATAATGGCCAACCACTGACACCATAAGTAAACCTTGTTGGTCTATGAGCTCCAAAAAAAAGTCAGCAGTGGTCCAACCAGGAAACAAGGATACACTCCAGGTA
The DNA here is from genome assembly GCF_036321535.1 of Camelus dromedarius. Taxonomy (NCBI): domain Eukaryota; kingdom Metazoa; phylum Chordata; class Mammalia; order Artiodactyla; family Camelidae; genus Camelus; species Camelus dromedarius. The sequence goes on along the minus strand of NC_087470.1, from coordinate 13,777,685 downwards.
ACCCAGAAAATTTAATGGAAATCTAGCTTGCAGGGTCAGCCCCTAGGACAGAGCAGGGCAACGTAAGGAATGAATCTCAGAGCAAACAGCGAAGTGATTGGCCCAAAGAACTCTCAGTCTTATTTTTATGCCTTATCCTTAAACACGAACTTAAAAAAAAATAAATGACCCAGCAGGAAAGACAATGCAAAGAATGGGAAAACAAATGTTTTTAAAATAAGGAACATAAAAACAAGCCTCTTCTCAAAGAGGTTTGAAATGTTATTGCATCCACGGAATGTTATTAAATTAAAATATTGCTATTAAATTTAAATTTAAAAATTAAATTTAAATTTTAAAATTAAACTTAAATTTAAAAATTAAGCTGAAATTTAATTTTAAATTTAAATTTTTAATTTTAATTTAAAAATTAAATTTAAATGCTATTAAATTAAAACAAAAGCGAGCTCCCAAAAATATTTAAATGATAGCTGAAATTGAAAATTAAAATCTGGAAGCTTAAACTCTCCCAGGACAGAGAATTGGAAAACGTGTGGAAAATGAATTGAGGAAGTACATTTGACTAACTAGAGGTCGAGGGAAAAAAAGAACAAAACAAAACAGGGAAAACAGAGGAAAGAACATTTTCAAAAATAATTTAATTTCCGAGAACTGAAAGATCCAAGTCTTCAGATTTGAAAGGTCCGTTAAGTGCCCAGCACAAGAGATAAATCACATCTAGACATTTAATCAAGGTAAAAGAAAGACTCTAAAAGGTTTAATAATAACAATAATAATAGAAATAATTACAACTAAAATAATTATAACAAAGTGATTAACAAAAAGTGAGGATCACCCTGAACATTGACCATCAGCAGTGTATTATCAAAGGCAATTAATTAGCAGTATCCTCAAAGTTCTGAAGGAAAAATATTTAAGTTATTTAGAACCCAGTTTTTATGCACAGCTAAACTATCAGGCAAGTTGCGATTAGACTAAAAATATTTGACCTCTTATATGTTTTATTTAGAAAGGTATTTGGTAAGAAAAAATACAAACAACCCAACCCAAAAACGGGCAGAAGACCTAAACAAGCATTTCTCCAATGAAGACATACAAAAGACTGATAGGCACATGAAAAAATGCTCAATATCACTCATTATCAGAGAAATGCAAATCAAAACTACAATGAGGTAACACCTCACACCAGCCAGAATAGCCATCATTCAAAAGTCCACAAACGACAAATGCGGGAGAGGCTGCGGAGAAAAGGGAACCCTCCTACACTGCTGGTGGGAATGCAGTTTGGTGCAGCCACTGTGGAAAATAGTATGGAGGTTCCTCAAAAGACTAGGAATAGACTTACCATATGCCCCAGCAATCCCACTTCTGGGCATGTACCTGGAGGAAACTCTAATTTGGAAAGATATGTGCACCCCAATGTTCACAGCAGCACCATTTACAACAGCCAAGACATGGAAACAGCCTAAATGTCCATCAACAGATGACCAGATAAAGAAGCTGTGGTATATTCATACAATGGAATACTACTCAGCCATAAAAAATAAAATAATGCCATTAGCAGCAACATGGATGGACATGGAGATCATCATTCTAAGTGAAGTAAGTCAAACAGAGAAAAATATCTGATATCATTCATATATGGAATCTAAAAAAAAAAAAGACACTGAACTCATCTACAGAACAGAAACAAACTCACAGATTTAGTAAACAATCTTATGGTTACTGGAGAAAGGGACTGGGAAGGGATAATTTGGGGAATTTGAGACTTACAAATGTTAGCCACTATATATAAAAATAGATTTTAAAATAAGTTTTTTCTGTACAGCACAGGGAACTATGTTCAGTACCTTATAAGAACATTTAATGGAAAAAATATGAAAACAAATATGTATGTATATATATATGTATGACTGGGACATTGTGCTGTGCACCAGAAATTGACACATTGTAATTGACTGTACTTCAATTAAATGATACATACATGTAACACACACACACACACACGAGTGTGTCTGTACATATATGTGTATTCTGATGCAAGAACTAATATACACACAGGAAAATGTTAGTTTCCTGACACTAGCGAACTAGGACCAGAAGAGTTGATGTCTTGTGCACTCAACCAGACCAGTTTTAAATTATCATGTTATATGTTGTACAGAGAAACCAGCGACGTATGGAATTAACACTTCCGTTTTAATCCCTTAGCAAAACAGGGTGGCTCCTACGTGCAGACACTACCCTAGAGCTGGGAATCAGACAGACAAGAATGCCTGCCTCTCATGGAACTTACAATCTAATGGGGTGGACGACAAAGAAGTGAAGGATCGTTTGGAAGTGTATCGAAATACCGAATCACTGTGCTGTGTTAACAGGAATAACGAACCTTGTGGGAGGTCAATTATGTTTCAAAAGCAAACTCATAGAAAGAGAGATCGGAGTTGTGGTTTGGGAGGGGTGGGAGGACGAGGGGAAACTGGGAGCAGGTGGTCAAAAGGAATAAGCCTCCAGTTACAGGATAAAAAACACTAGGGGAGTAATGTACAACACGATTAATGTAATGACACTGCTGTGTGTTATATACGAAAGTTCTCATTACAAAAAAAAAGTATCATTTCTTCAAACTGGGAGATCGAAATTTGTAGACACTGACAGGTGTATATAGAATAAATAAACAAGATTATACTGTACAGCACAGGGAAATATATACAAGATCTTGTGGTAGCTCACGGTGAAACAGAATGCGACAATGAATATACGTATGTTCACGTGTAACCGAAAAATCGTGCTCTACGCTGGAACTAGACACAACGTTGTAAACTATTAACTCAAAATTTTTTTAAAATTCTGTTACAGTTTGTATCTATGGATTGTGGAATGCTCATCAAAACTACTTCACAAGATCGGAAATTGAAATCACTACACTGTACATCTTAAACTTACACTGTGTTGTATGTCAATTACATCCCAATAAAAAAAAAAAAAAGAGAGAAAAAAAGAAGTAAAATTCCCAGGTGGGATGGCGTGGTGGCAGTGGAGGGACAGGCAGCAGTTAAGCGTGGATGTATGCTGAAGAACACGACGTCCATGTTACTTATTACACAGGGTGATCGTGAGGATCAACTGAGAAGGAACAGTTTAAAAATAAAGACAGAGCTCACGTAGGAACCGTTACCCCGTCCTCCAATCTCTACCACTCTTTGTGACACTTTTCATTTAGAAATTCAGGATTTAGGGGGAAGAGAATGCAAATCCATTTTGATTCAATTGTGGTAGGTGAATTGCCGTGTTTTATTTTAATGCAATTTGCTAAATCATGCAGCCCAGATATTTCAGGAGTCTTTTTCTCCTCTTTACTTTTTTAATTGGGATCTAATTCATATATAATAAAACCTACCCTTTTATAGGGTATGAAATTGAATTGCTTTTAATATACTCACAAAGGTGTGTACTTTTCACAACTCACTCCAGAACTTTTCATTGCCCTGAAAAGAAACCCTGAGCCCATGAGCAATCACTTCGCTTTTTCCCATTCTCAGAAGCCTTTTCTAGTCTAGGTGTCGTGTAAGAAGCCTACTGAATGGAGCTATAAGCAAGGCTGATTTAAGAGGAAAAAAAAAAAAAAAAAAACGCACGCTCTGTGAGCAACTCAAACACCATGGAGACAAGCACACATGATTGTGACAGTGGTGGGGGAGAGAGATGTTACAGGCGAAAAAGCCTTGCAAAACCGCATCCGTGGCATCTGGACATCTCCCCACAAGACTTTCCCTCGAGCACATTATGACCTGGGTGGAACCTGAGGCAGATCTCAGCTCATTGTAAGCAAATTTCTGACCTAAGGGGCTCCCTTTAAACACAAAGCAAGGCGATGCTCCCTGCACTCACTCAGGTAAACTCAGTACCCTCGCTTCCAGGCAGAACCTTTTTAACAAATGGGACACAGACGCCCCAAGAGGGGCAGGGTTTGGACTCAAGCATTGCTTTCCAGTGGCCTCCAAGCACCTGAAATAGGAACCCGGCTTCCCTTCCCACCCTCTCTTCTGTCTGGGCCGTGACCGCCTCCCTCTTCCACGTGGCTTCCTGCTGGGTTTTCTGTTGTGAAAAGCGGGTTTGCGGCTAGTGGACCAGGTGGCCGAGCACTGGGCTGTAAGGGGCAGGGGCTCACGGGAACGGCAGGACGGTTACAAGCTCTCAGACATGCCAGGAGTATGGTTAGCAAGAAAAATCTATTTTAATTTTTCCCTATTTAAGAACTGAGTGTTACTCTGCTGTATCTTGGTCAGCACTCACTTGGTATTTATAAATACAAAATATTTACATAACGCCTTACCAACCCATGTGTCAGGAACCAGCAGGTCAGCAAAATGAAAAATGAGCATCTCAAATGTATGCTATAAATAGGGATTCATAATTATCTTACATCAAGACAGCATTAATGGCCAGAATCATTGTATTTTACAAGAAAATACACACATTTGCCAGAAGCTGGCATTTTATTAGCTCTACATTTCAGAATAATTTCTACTGTAAGTACTTAATATGTGTGTGTGTATATAAACACGTGTACGTGTGTGTACGTACACAGTGCGTGCCGCTTGTGTACACAGATACACAAAAATACGTAAGCACACGTGTACGGAAACACACACACAGCTTTTGGCCTCTGAGGAGCTAAAGATCAGTAAAACGTGGGTATACGGTCTCCCTAAGATTAAAGATGGCCAAGGCCTGATTTTTATTTCCCTGAAGACAGTAATTCATTCAAGACTGAAACACCGTCAGCATTGCAAAACCAGCAGAAAATCTGCTACAATCACCACGCTCTGAACCGTGGATCCCAAAACGGAGGCACACTGGTCAACCAGACAGTTAACACGCCTGCTTGTCATTTCTAAGAATCAGAGGACACTTACCGAATGTGTGCTGCTAGCCAATTTTTTTTTCTTTAATATTTCTCTAAGAGGGGTGCTCCCTTCGAAGTGTGTAACCACGACTTCCAGGAAGCAATTTCAAGCAGCACCTTGAGTTCCACAGGAGCGCCGGCTGCCTGGTTACACTTGGAGCATTGAGGGACAAGGCTCCTACCCCACTCGCATACTCTCTCTCTCTCTCCCATCCTTTTATTTGCTGTTTCTTCCTCCATGATTTATCTGCTAGCACAGGACTCAGAACGTACAGGACTTCACCGTGCCCTTTAATATCTCCTACAAACCAAAATATGACGGATGGGAAGGAAGGAAAGAAGGCAAGAAGGAAAAATAATCCATTATTTCCTAGCATTAAAATTTGGTAATTATCTATGATGGAAAAAAAAGAAGTTTGTCTATCTTGAAATTATTTTAATTTAGAAACAGAAAACACCTTGGAAGAAAACAAATGAAAGAAAAACACAAAATTTACGGGCAAATTTTTACTCCATGAGCTTCTCAAATCCTCATTTGTTCACGAATCCCCAAAACATACTTTTCAAAAAAGGTCTTCAGCCACCACTGTAAAAGAAAGAAAAAATGGTCAATTTTGAGTATATATAAGATTTTAATAATAGTAGTAATTTGAAATGAAATGTGCTGTCATTTTATGGACCCAAAACTAGGTGTTTGAGAACCACACCTACGTGACCCCAAGATCACACAAAAGAAACTGAACTTTATTTAACATCTTGCAACTGAAAAGGCCCCTCTACAGGGAGGCAGTGTGGCTGCTGGAACAGGCCTGTGAAAATTGAGAAATCTCACCCGGGAAACGTGCTTATCAGCAGCCTAACGTAACGCCTTTCTTAACAAGATGAAAAATGCGAATCACAGAACAGGTTGGCTGGTTGAGAACTTTTTCAACTTGATGTACAATCAGCCATTTGAAGATAAAGAATGCAGACTCAACCGGTGTGTTGAGCACAGCCACTCACAAACCTCATGCAAGACTGACAACCAAAATAACCCTTTTCTGCGGAAGAACTGCTAAGTTTCAAGAGCACGCACGTTAAAACTGTCTGCCGAGAGATACATTCTACAGCTGTGCTGGGAAAGAAGGAAAAGTAATTCCAGGACTAGGTAAAGGTCATACGCTTAAAATACTCCTGAATATACACTTTAAAGCCAAACAGTTTAAGTGCTTGTACCGTTAAACTGTGTTGCTGTAACTAAAATGCCACAACTATGTAACTCCTTTAAATTATAACCCTGTGGACGTTAATTTTGACATGGTGTGACACCATAGTGGTGGCCACATGTCATCATGCACCTGGCAAAGCCCACAGAATGTCCAACACCAAGAGTGAGCCCTCATGTAAACTGTGGACGTTGGCTGATAATATTGTGCCCATGTTGGATCATCGATGGCACCAAAGATGCCACACCGATGAGGGATGTTGAGGGTCGGGGGGAGGGGGCTCTGTGTGAACTCTATCTTCTGCTCAACTCTGCTGTGAACCTGAAACTGCTCTCAAAGAATAAAGTCTATTTTACAAGAATTATAAATAAACAAATAAATAAAATCACAGAGCAAGAAACTATTGCTCACACTAAGCCTTTACACCAAACTGCCCGAGACGGCCCACTGTAACTGCACGCTGCCACAAGGCGTCCCGCCAACTTGCAATGAATGTAGAAAGAAAAGGCACTGAGAAAAGCACAAAGAAATCTCAGTGTTTCTCAGTTAATACACCTAAAGGTTAAGACACCCTCCCTTTAGTCCGAGTGCCTCATTACAATAACCACGACTTGATCTTTTCTGTAACCCGAGTTAAGAGCTATTACCCTGACTGAGTAAGCTGGGCACAGAGAAGCCAGGTAAGCTGCCCAAGGGTGTGACAGCCATTCAGTAACAAGGGAGAGGATTTGCACCTGAGCTATTTCCTCTGCACGTTAAAAATCTTGAAGACAAGTTAATACACTGCGCAAAAAGGACCTCGATTTGAATGTTCGTTTCGTGCTTGCTTTGTCTCACACCAAGTGCCACTCACTTCCTGGACCCTTTAACATTTCACTTATTAAAAATTACACACAGTGCCTAGCTCACAGAACAGCGACAGAGATAACGTAAGACATTAAATCACTGAGTTGTCTGGCACTTAATAACCATCAGCGGACCTGTCTGGCGTGAAAAAGTCAAGGAACACATCTGTGTATTAATGGAACAGCAGGCTGGGAACTCAAATGGTTTGCCTTTCCAGGATGCCCTAGATACTGTCGACTGCAAGAAAGTTTACTTACACAATGATGTTATTAATAGGAATATGGATCAGTTTCACAAAAAATCCGATGAATCCCATTATAGCAAATCCTATTGCTGTTGCCATGGCAATCTTCTGGAATTCTGGAGTTAAAACACAAAACGTACATTATTTTTGGCACTGTCACTGCAAGGAGAGGGGGGAATAGCAAACAGGGACAGAAATACACTTACTGGTGTACATTTCTCCTGATAATAAGCAGACAATTTGAAATAAAACAAAGTATGACATTATTCATAGTAATTAAGTGGATTGACAGACTTTTTAAATTTTCTTATTTTATTAATATTTAAGGAAACATAAAAATAAAAATAAGATATTTAAGGAAACATGAAAATAGTGAATCTATCAGCAAGCAATAAAACATTTCTCCCTAGCAAGTGACCAGAATACCAAAAAGAGATGATGACCAGAATACCAAAAAGAGATGAAACACGGATAGAATACACAGTGTTTGTCTTAAAAATTCTGTAACATTGCTAAAGGTATCAATTATAAAGCCTCAGAACATAACTTCTTATGAACAATAGGCCCACCGTCTTTGATCTTATAATGAGGCCAAAAATAAGGCTTGAAAAATCAAACCAGGCACACTTTTATGTGAAGGTCGGCCCCTGGTAATGTTTCCAAGTAATATTATTTCCTCGGGGAAGCTTTTCCTGCCCTCCTGACTTGGTTAGTCCTCATATTATGTGCTGTCAAACATTCCTCCGTTTCTCTGCAATAACACTTACCACAGCCATTAATTAAAAATTATAATGGTCATTATTTGTTTCTGACTATTTTCCCGCAAAGATTCTAAGCTCCAAAGAGCAAGGACTATTCTCTACTATGTTACGTATTTTTATATACTATATATATAATATAATACATTATATTGTTTCTCTATTATAGTCCCAGCTCCTACCTCAGCCAGCAGTCAATAAATCGACAGAGGTAGACAAATTCTGGTGCACCTTTTAACACATGAGTTATGATAAAGAAGAAATTAAACTTCCTAGGTTGACAACAACTAGGTTGTTAAGGCCCTTTTTTGTTTGGGGGAGTGTGGGCAGGGGCCGGGCACAGGAAGGAGAGCTGCGAAAGATTTTCCAGAGTGGAAATGTGAAAAATACTAAAAACTGTAGTCATTAACTATCACGGAGGCAGAAGCAACGTGGAAAACAAGGCTGTATCAGATAATCATATACCATTTGAAAATACATAAAGCAGAAAAATGCGTAAGGTGTCCAAATGCAAAGTGTCCAAAATTCAGGAAAAAGGGACAAGGTTAAAACGCAATAAAGCAAAGTCAATCAATAAAAGTGCTGATGAACGTAATGCAACAGTTATTAAACAGGAAGACACTAAAAGAACAGGCTTAGAAAATGCAAAGGCTTAATTTTTTTCCTCCCACTTCAAAATCATTACCTTTTCTATCCGGTTTCGTGCATCTCTTAACCAGCCGAATGGAGTCCTTCACGAACTGCCGACTCGGCTCCACGAACTGCATCACCTGATCCATGATGCCTGCTTCAAAAAACAAAAAGGAAAAGAAGATTTATATCACTGGCATTATGTGTTACACAGCGAGGACTTGCTGACTTATACAAACGTCAATGAACTGATACCTGATATGGATCAATTTCATCTTAAAAAAAATGTTTTTTTACAGACTCCAAGCCTCCATTGACATTAATTTTGAAATCCCCAGCAAAGCATCAAAAACAAGGCAGTAAGAAAACAGGTCTTGTCCATGCTATTACCACTGACAAAGGAGGCGCGTTCTTAACAGAAAAGGGCTAACGTTACTAAAAGGTTGAAGACTGACAACAGGTCCATCCCTTACCCACTCTGCAGTCTTCCCACTGTTCCTGCTAAGGGGTCAACAGTGCTGGGACCCAACAAACATTTCCTGTAACCAATTTGAAACTCCGCAGACACCGGTGTCTAGGGCAGTGAACGCCAACTGTGTGCTGCCAAGAGCCTAGTGCAGAGGCAAAGGGTAGATGTCCATCTGATGGTTCTAAACCATCGGCCACACGGTATTTTAAGAAAAGAATGTATTTCACGGGATAGGTCTATCTATAAAAATTTTCATATCACGTCGGCTAGACTGAGATCCAGATTCTGAGGAAGCTATTAGCCAAGCTCTAAACCTTAAGGTCTGGACACATCTTTTAAGGAAAAAGCGCTACATATTTCATCACGTAGGTTCTTTTTTTTCCTTTTTTAAATTTAACATTTTTGGGTACTATTTACTTATTTATTCGGGGGGGAGATAATTAGGTTTACTTATTTTAATTTTTTTTTTTAATGCAGATACTAGGAATTGAACCCAGGACCTTGGGCTTGCTAAGCATGCACTCCACCACTGAGGTACACCCTCCCCACCATTCAGGTTCTTTTGAGAAACCTATTACCCAACAGAAATGCCATCCAATCTGAGCTTGGAGAGCCACTGGTGTATGAGAACTAATGAAGTCAGTTTATTACTTGTATTTTATTACATTTCTAGGGCTTACAACGGTGGCCAGGCACACAAACACTCAATAAATGAATTTCTGTTGAATTAATGAATTAATGCCATCCGTCAGAGGAGGTGGCAGCTCAAATCCCTTTGTGTGACATGTAGCCTCTCTAAGCCCCAGTTCCCTCACCCGGGGGGGCAGCAGGAACCCACACGTATACAAACCCCGAAAGTACACTGAGAATTCTACAGACACCCTGGGTGACGTACGCTGGGTCCCCCTGAAATACAGTTAATGCCTGTTCCTCAGCATCTCACTCAATTCTGTTCAGACCCACTAGGCCTAAACCTCACAGATGCCCTGATGAAAGCGAAGGGCCCTCTCGCCACAACAAAGACATGCACGACCCCCATGACGCCGCACAGTGTCAGGCGGGGACCCAGCAGCCCTCGTGACCTCTGGACCCGGAATCCCCAACAGCGCGCCCACCTCCCGGCACAGACCGCACACCCCGGCCCCGAGGGGCCCTGCGCCGCCGCCGCCGCCCGCGTTCCCGGAGCGGGGCCCGCAGAGCCCAGCCAGGCCCGGGGCCTCCCTGCGGGGGGACCGCGGGGCGTGGAAGCCCCCTTCCCCCGGGCTCCCGGGCCTGGGTCCGCGCCCCCCAACAACCTGGGGCCTGGGGAGGACCCGCCCACGCCCGCCGTCCCTGCGAGTCACCAAGGGGCCGCCCGACCCCCGCGCTCCCCGGCCGGAGCCTCCCTCACCTGCCCGCCGTCGGCCTGAACTCCAGTGACACGTAGCACAGGAGCCGCCGCACAGGGGACCGCGCGCCGGAACCGGAAGCCGGGACCGGCTACGACCCGCCCACCCCTCCGTTCATTGGTCCTTTAGGGAGACGTCGGCGCGCCGGCGCAGCCCGGCGTGCGCCTCGACCCTGCTTCCGGAACCGGCGCGCGGAGTGCGCGGCGCCGGCGCCGGGCGTGGGCGGGGCCCTCCTTGGCCTGGGCGGGGCGTGGGCGGGGCCCTCCTTGGCCTGGGCGGGGCGTGGGCGGGGCCCTCTGTGACGCGGGCGGGGCGTGGGCGGGGCGTTCCCCGCGAGCCCTCCCTGCCCACTGCCTCGCACGGCGCATGCTCGGTTGCCACCAGCTGGGTCATCTCTGCTGAACGCGTCCCGGGCGACGGGGCATCGGCTCTGCCGGGCTTCGTCTCGGGCGGTGACCTCCTGGATACCCATACCTTTAGTGCGTGTTTAATTTCGTTGCTGAAAATGGACCTTGCAGGCAGCGCGGTGGCTTTACGGCCTCTCTTCCTCGCAGTGGCCGCCTTCCTCCGCGTCCCTCTTGGGACAACGGTGGCGCTGAGCCCATCGTCCGGGATGCTGTCCGACTGTGGAGTTCGCTGAGAATGTTACGAACCCAGGCAGTTGGTGGTAACCTGTGTTTGTGTGAATTTAGACTGAATCATTCTTTGGACAGTCATTTATGGAGCGCCTCCTGTGTGTAACACTTTTACTGGGAGCTACGAATAACCCAGGCACGCCATACCCTCTTTTATTACGGTCTAGTAAGGGAGTTCAGTTTAGGGAGGAGAACAGGCAAGAAAGCAAGATAATTGCAAGTCAGTAAAAATTGCTATATAGCAAATAAAAAGTATTGTGAAGGGGGGAGACAGTGGGGTCAAGACGGGGGTCCTTTGGATGGTCACTCCAGGGATGAAGAATTGTTCAAACACCCCAGCCTGTCCAGAATTTTTAAATTGTTGAAAGTCAGGCAGAGTATCCACATCTATGAACTACCTGCAGTGCATTGTATGGAGACTGTTAACATAAATTCCTGACCTCTGTCCCACTGAGACAGAATATCAGGACCTTTAGGGATTCAAAACCCACATTTTCTAAAAACTCACAAAGAGGTTTTGGGTGGGGGAGTTTACAGCCCTGAGAGTTCTGGCGCAGCTCTGGACTCGGTGCCATCTCAGCTGCCCCTGACTTAGGCTGATTCCCTTGTGATGCTCCGTGGCGAGGCCGAGAGAGGCATTTTGCTTCACAGACCTGTGGGCTTTGAAAAAGTTTTTCATTTCCAACACATTGTTACATCCTGTAGTCAAATACCCTGTGAAATAAGTATTCACAGGCTCCCGTGCTCTGCTATGCTGTGGGACAAAAACCCATCATCATTTCTTCACATATTTGGAAAATCTAAGAAAGAAATTGCCTAGAAAGAAATTGACGCCCACCACCCTGACATACATATATTAGAGGGGACCATTGAGCAACTGTAGATGCCACATTGAACCATTATGTCCTTAATGTTTAGGTGAGTGTGTATTTTTATGTCCGCACACGAGTGCTTAGAATTCCTCCTTGAATTCAAAACTAGTGGGCATATTAAAAATACGGTATTAACCCAAAGAAGGCAGGAAAGGGGGAAAAGAGAAAAACAGAAAACAAAGCAGCCCAAACAAAACCAAACAACTAAAACAGGAAAACTAAATATAACCCCATCTATAATTTCATTACATCTAAATGTAATTTTTATGTTTAAAAATTCTCCTTAAAAAAACAGACGTCAAAATGATTAAAAGAACAAAGAGTTAGCTATTATATATACTGATTGCAGAAGTACACTTTATACATAAGACATAAGTTGCAAGTAAATACATAGAAATGTGAACAATAAGAAGACTTTGTCAGAATTTGGTACCAAGTGTTTGTTGATATCAGATAATATTAATAATGTAGAATTTAATATAGGAATTACCGGAATGTAAAGGGGCATTTCCATAATGATAAAAAACATAATAATCATAACACCCTCAATAAGAAATGTATGTCAGTCAGAAATGTGTGCCCCTAAAAACTGAGCTTAAAAATACATACAACAAAAATTATAAAAAGACAAAGCTGAGGGGAGGCAGGCAGAAAGGGGTAAACTGGGAGTTCAAGGTTTGCAGATACTGACAAATATATATAAAACAGATAAACAAGTTCATACTGTGGAGCACAGGGAACTATATTCAAGATCTTGTAGTCGCTCACGGTGAAAAAGAATATGAAAATGAATATATATGTATGTTCATGTGTGACTGAAGGTCAGAAATTGGCACAACGTTGTAAACTGACTATATCGCAATTTAAATAAATAAATAAAGCTAAGGGAAATCTACAGACGAGTAGATTTTAACGAGTTTCCTTACAGTGATTTATAGCATTAGGGAAAATAAAATAAAATCAGCAAAGAAATAGAAGATCTGAACAACATTGTCAAATACCTTGACCTAATTAATCTATAAATGAAACTCGACCCCCCAAACTGGAAATAGACATTCTTTTCAGGTGCTCGTTGTAGCTTCAGCAAAACAGGACATATAATGGTCATAAAACAAGTCACATTAAAAAGGATTCAAAGCATACATTGTTTTTTATTTTTCTGACCACTGTGGAATTAAATTAGGAAGTCTATTACAATCAGATACCTAGAAAAATCCCAAGTATTTGGAAATTAAACAACATGTTCCTAAATAAATAATCCAAAGGGTCAAAGGAGAAATCACAAGAGAAATTAGGAAGTCAGTTGAACTGAATGATGATTAGAACGTAACGTATCAAACTGGAAGTTACCGCCACACACAAGAATGCTTAAAAACGTTGACAGCATCATATCCGGGCATAAACATGGATCGGTCAGAGCTGTCATCATTGTCGGTGGGAATGTAAAATGGGACAATCTTTTGGAGAACGATTTAGCAGTTTTATAAAACTAAACATACAAACACCCTATGATCGCTCGATTTCAATTGTAGGCATTTACCGAAGAGATATGAAAACACATTCACCAAAAGACTTGCACAAAAATGTAGCCAAAAAAAAAAAAAAAAAAGAAAGAAAAACTTAAAGTGAGTCAGAGGTCCATTAACAGGAGAATGGATGAGCAAAAAGGTGTATTTCCACCATGCAATACTATTTGACAATTGAGAAAAAAAATAGAGAGACGTAACAACATTGATGAAATCAAAATCATTACGGCGAGTGAAAGAAATCTTTGCAAAAGAGCACGTACTGGAAGGAACATTTGTAAGACGTTCTAGGCAAGACAAAAATTACTGTATGGTGAAAACAGTGTTTGCCTGGGGGCAGGGACTGAGAAAGAAGATGAGGGGACCCATGGGGTGGGGGGAAGTAATGGAATTTGACAAGGGTTAGGGTTACTGGGCTGTCTTGGTCCAGTCTGCCATAACAAAATACAATCACCTGGATGTCTCCAACAATACACACCTATTCCTCACAGTTCTGGAAGATAAAAGTTCCAGATCAGAATGCCAGCATGGCTGGGTTCTCCTGAAAGGGTGTTGTCCTGGTTTACAGAGGGCTGTCTCCTCATCCCACACTGAAAAGGATGCTAATCGCACCATGAGGGCTCCACCCCTGTAACCTGCCAAAAGCCCCACCCCAAGTACCATCACATTAATGCTTCAACAGATGATGGGGGGGGTGTACACATTCAGTCCATGGCAACAGGGATGTGCTGTTCCTCACAACTCATCAGATGGTACCCTTAAGGTCTGCCGTCTCCTCTATGTAAAAATTAACTCAAAAAAATAAAGCACACCGGACACTAACCTTAGTTAAGTGATGTCACTGCTGTCGGGAGCAATGCATACAAGTATTCAGTCACTGTGGTCCCTTCTCTGTGGTTGTGGGTGTTCGCTGAACAGCTCAACTTTTACGTACACCTGACATTTTTCATAATGTGGAGAAAAATCTATACGCACAGCACTAAATCCAGTTTTTAAAATGTTGCTCTGACAAATAATGATGAATAGAAATCAAAAGTAAACATAGCAGACATTTTTAATTGCCACCCGGTTTTAAAACATCGGGGAAATATGAAAAATGTTACTTCAGGTACGCTGAATTCATGCTCCATTTAGATTCCCGAATCTCTAGCTGAAGTCAGAAAACGTTTCAAACCCCTTGTGTAGATGTAGGATTTTTTCAACCACCAAGTTAAATCATATACCCTCCAGGTAGGTTAAATGATTTGTTACCCAGAGTCTTCTGTTCCTTAAAGTAGAAAAATATAATCTTTAATTGCAAATGGGATCTATGATACTTTTTACATTTCTTTTATTTCCAAATAAGATCTCTGTCCTTATTTGAAGGAAAGTTTAAAATTCTATCTCTATATCTTTTTATATATATATAGATTTTCAAAATGGGGATATTTTGGGCTCATTTTCAGGCCACTGTGATCAAACAAATATTGCAATAAAGCAAATCACATAAATTTTTTGGTTTCTCAGTGTATATAAAAATTACGTTTACACTATACTGTAGTTGGTTAAGCGTGCGAGAACATTATGCCTAAAAAAGTTAATTTAAAAATACTTTATTGTTAAAATAGATAAAAAGCAAGGCCCTACTGTACAGCACAGGAAACTATATTCAATATCTCGTAATAGCCAATAGTGACAAAGAATATGAAAAGGAATATATATGTATATAAATGAGTCACTATGTTGTACACGAGAAATTACCGAAACATTGTAAACCAACTATAGCATAATAAAAACTATACTTCAATTAAAAAAAAATAAACTAGTAGTTTTGGAAGGTGTTCAAATGATTCTGATACTAACTGCTCTAGTAAAAGGTTTGGTAATCTACAGTCCATCAGTCAAACCTGGCCCTCTGTTTATTTTTGTAAATAAAGTTTTACTGGAACACACACACACACTTTATTGCTAAAAAATGCTAACCATTATCTGAGCCTTCAGTGAGTCGTAATCTTTTTGCTGGTGGAGGGTCTTGCCTGGATGTTAGTGGCTGCTGACTGATCGAGGTGGTGGTTGCTGAAGATTGGGGTGGCTGTGGCATTTTCTCAAAAGAAGACAACGATGAAGTTTGCCACACTTGGGGGCCATTAATTAGCCTGATTTCAATATTGTTGTGTCTCAGGGAATAGGGAGTCCCGAGGAGAAGGAGAGAGATGGGGGAGACAGCATCAGTGGACCAATCAGAACACACAGCATTTACTAAGTTCTTACTCTTATATGGGTGTGGTTTGTGCCACCCCAAAACAATTACAACGGTTCCGTCAAAGCTCACTGATCACAGATCGCCATAACAAATATAATAATAATGAAAACGTTTGAAACAGCATGAGAATTACCAAACTCCGCTCTAGGGAGCAAATGTGGGTGGAAAAAATGGCGCCACTACACTGGCCCAACTGGGGGTTGCCACAGATCTCTGGTTTGCAGGAAGGCAGCAACTGCGAAGCTCAGGAAAGTGAAATAGAATAAAATAAGGTCTGCCTGTATTAAAACATCATTAGAGTTCTCATTGCAGTACTTGAGGAAGTTCAACTTTTGGTTACAAAATAGTAAATAGGATTCAACACATATACCCACGTTTATATGTATATACGTCTGTGTTTAGGAAACGTCTTAAAAATATAGATCATTAAAGATACAGATCAGATAGATTTGATAATGTTTAAATGTTGTTACCATTGACACTTTTTACTAGTTTAAGTTTTAAAATTTTTTTAGTTTTTTTTTTTAAGGTAATAAGATATTTGATAAAGCAAGAGATGGTAAATGTCTGTCGTATCCTGGGTGTTTAGGGGACCTTCCCACCTGTGCGTCAATCCACAAGAGGTAGGAATAAACCACTGCTGGTTTGCCCGGGGGACAGTAACAAATGCTAATTAGCTCACCGTTCCAGTGTTGCTGTCCATTCAGCCTTCTCTGACCTGTGTCAGCTGTCACGTCTCTTCTTTGCTCCCTTGCTTCAACTATGTTCACATGTATCTGTTCTTTTTTTCTGTAATTCCTCTGTAACATGCCCTCCTTTCTCTCCCAACTCTCTTTCCTTTGCGTGAGCGTCCTTCAAGTCTAGCTCAACTCTGCCCCCTCTTCTTGGAAATTTATCTGTGATTTCCTAAGACAAATAGTATTTTTATACAGTTGGCACTTCACAACGAAAATGGCTGGAAGGCGGGGAGCAGGGAGGACCTGGGAAGAAGCAAGGATTTCACAGCCCCTCCCTTTTTGTTCTGTATTTCTTCCTTTAAGCATCATAAATTAGGAAGAGCTACATTTTTTTATATTTTTTAACATTTTTTATTGATTTATAATCATTTTACAATGTTGTGTCAAATTCCAGTGTAGAGCACAATTTTTCAGTCATACACGAACATACATATATTTATTGTCACATTTTTTTCGCTGTGAGCCACCACAAGATCTTGTATACATTTTCCTATGCTATACAGTGTAATCTTGTTTATCTATTCTACAATTTTTTTATGAAGGTGAAGGTGACTCTCAGAGTCAGTAAGTGTAACAGATCTCCTATGGGAGTGGCATTCAATCAAGAAAGTGTTAGCAGAGCTCCAGGAAAAATCAAAGATTTGAAAACAAAGGGTTTTGGGGGGCAAGAATATTTTACAGTTAAATATGATCAGGTCAAATAAAGTTTTTTAAGTCCTCTGAGTAAGTTCTTCTGTTACATTTTTCTGTAAGCACAGCCACGAGAGCAGTGACAATGGCCTGAGGTGGCGTATACTTAAACACTTGTGACCCTGTTTGTCAGTTTCAATAAATAGATTTAATTAGTTCTCTGCAGGATTCTGCATCATTCGATTACTTCCTCTTGAAACTCTCTGCTACCTTTAACTCATGATAATTAAAAGCCAAAACTCCCCCCAAAACCACTCTCTGACCATCTCTGAGTCTCCTGACTTGACTTCACCTCCTGCACGGGTCCCCTATGGCGAGGGTAGGCTTAACTGCTCTGACACACAAACCCGACATTGGGTTTAAGATACTTCCTTCCCGCCCAGACCCCAGTCTAAGGGGGATTTGAGGTAGGGATGGGGTCTGTCTCCCACAGCCATTCGGCATCTGACTCCCTCCACTGGGCAGCACTGGCGATCTCTAGGGCTCTGGGGTCCTCGGCATCCAGCCAGGAGATGATGGAAGAGAAAGAAGGTGGACAATCACGTGAGATTTTAGAGAGCTGAGAACGGCGTTCATCACTTCCACCTACATTTCATTGACCGGAACGCACTCACATGACTTCACCAAACTGTAGCAGCGGCGGGGAGATGTCTGATCATGCGCCAAAAGAGGAAGGAGACATCACTAGTACTAAATTTGTCTATGACAAATTGTTACTCACCCACTGAACTGAGATTTATGTTACCTCTAAGAAAGGGTGCTCTACACTTCGGTGATAATACAATCATCGCTTGGTATCTGCGAGGGATTGGGTCCAGGACCCACCCCCTCGGGTACCAGAATCCGGGGATTATACAAAATGGGGGAGCATTTGCATTTAACCTACACTCATCCCCGCCATGTACTTTAAATCATCTTTAGATTACGTATAATACTGAACAGCATGTAAATGCTATGAAAATAGTTATAAATACAATATAAGTCCTATGTCAGTAGTTGCCAGCTCACAGTAAATTCAAGTTTTTGCTTTGTGGAACTTTCTAGAATTTGCTTTTTTTTTTTTTTTTTTTACATTTTGGACAGGGCTTGGTTGAATCCCCAGGGATACAGAGAACTTTTGATTTGTATTTCAGACATCCAGCCAGTAGAGGGCAGTGCTGAAGCACAAATGGGCCACCAGAATGGACACCTCAATGGAAACGTTTGGGTGGTTAGCCCAGGGGCACTGTGTTTCCCTGGAGGAACCAGCTAGATCTTCTACAAAAGGAGGCTAAAACCAGATTATCAGTGAGCACCAAGAAGCATTCATTCTATTAAAGTAAAGCGTGAAAGGAAAGTGAATGCATTTGTAGAAAGCATCGCTTTGATTCCAATTTTATGTTGTTGTAGTTGTTGAAAACATTACTTCTCAGTAATAAAACCGTTCCTATCAAGGAGCTCTGTAATCTCTGGGATGTGATGCAAAACGACCACGTGCTGATGCGGGAGGAGGACGAAGAGCTGGCAGATTCTGGGAAGGTGTTGACCCTGGAAGGAGAGATGGCCCTTGGTGCATTTCCCATTTTTGTGACTTTACCCTAAAGGGCCGTGAGAAAGGCAAAAAGTCTTCTCACCAGCTTTATCTTCCCAGCCCCTTTTGAAATCCAGATCTGAAGACTAATCGGCCACATTTTTGCAGGACGCGCTAGCTTCCTGGACCCCCCAAAAGAAGCCCCCAGATGGCTGCAGCCTGGAACAGAGTGCAGGAGTTACCACGTCCCTTCCTGTCACCCCGAAAGAGTCCATTTCGGATGGAGATGAAGATTAAGTTTACTTTCCCTCACGGGTTAATTTTACAGAATTTTGAGCGATCCTGTGTACCAGTTGTTCAAAGGGCCACCAACAGCCTCTCTCTATCCTGGAATCACCTGTGACCTTGTTTCTGACCTCTGCCATCCCATCACCACTCAGGGCAGGTCCTGCAGACCAAGTCCTCTTGGCTGTTCGCTTCCCCTCCGCCTGGACCACGGGGCAGCCCCCCAGCCAACTTCCCTGCTCCCCTTCCTGCCACCTGCCTGCCATCCTCCTCCAGGTCCGAGAGTCAGATTATTCAATATGCTTATCAGTTTATATTAATCCTACCCTTTAGCTTCTTATTGTGGTTAGAACGAAATCTAATCTCCTGACCCATCCCCTGATCACTTCTCTGAAGTCACCCCTCACTCACTGGGGTCTTGGCTTGCTTTCTGTCCCGCAAGCCTTTCAAACCCATCCTTTCATCCAAGCCACTGTCCTCGCTGGTCCCCGTGCGTGCGTGTCCTTTCTTTGCCTGGCTGCCCGCCTTCCATCATTCCTGCAGTGATTCTGCTGCTGTCTCCTCTTCCTGCCCGGCCCACCTCAGCTGGTCCTCACCCAGGCTCAGTCCCTCTCTGTCCCTTGGCACTGTTTTGTTCCCTTCATAGCTTTTACCAGTATCGGAAACCGCCTTCATCTGTGTATCTGTTGCAGCACCATTCAGTTCAGATGCAGAGTTTATTGGAGAAAGACATTCAGAGAAGTAGTGAAGCAGACAGTTCTCTGGTTGGGGAAAAGGATGCTCCAGGTCATGGCAGCTACCAATCAGCCTGTCTTTCTGTTAAACTATCTCAACTCTCCTCCCCAGGCGCTCTGCTCAGCCGGCAGAAGCGGGGAAGACCTGAGCAGCTGGGGCCACCAGTCCTGTCTCCTCGCTGAGAGGTGACACCACAGAGCCAGGGACGTTGTGGCTCTTGTTTGCCACTAGAACAGTCCCAGGCACATAGAAAGGCAATCCAAAAAATATTGTGAAAGGAATGACAGAATAATAGCATGAGTGATGATGAAGTCTAAAGATGATGAAGACTAAAGACGAGCCAAAATTTAGAAGGAAAGGCCCTTGGTAGTGGACTGGGACCTGCTGGGTAGATGGTGTCTGAATTTATGGCAGCCCTGTAGCCGAGCAGAAGCTGCAGGTGCAACACAGTTACTAAAGTGACCCCAGCTAGTGTGACAGCAACCCGAATCCCATCGAGAGACCAAGCGACACTCAGAGAGTTGGAGAACTCAGGTTTATTACAGAGGAGTTAACACTCCAAGCTCTGGACCCCCGTCTGTAGGTGTACACAGGATTTTTATAGGGTTTTAGGTTTCAAGTAAGTTTGCACCGTATGCAAATGAGGTTTTAGAAATGCACCAATCAGGAGTGAGCTTTTGGGAACCAATGGAATTTTAGGGGTAAATGCAAATGAGGTGTTAGAAATGGACCAATCAGGAGTGAGCTTTTTGGGAACCCACAGAATTTTAGGAGTAAGTTTCGTTCTT
Source organism: Camelus dromedarius (assembly GCF_036321535.1). NCBI lineage: Eukaryota > Metazoa > Chordata > Mammalia > Artiodactyla > Camelidae > Camelus > Camelus dromedarius. The sequence continues at coordinate 13,757,216 of NC_087470.1, read as the reverse complement.
CTAGAAGCAAGCCGTTTCACAGAAGCACAAAAGCGGGAAGGTGATGGCCCGGCCTGGGAGGTCTTGCTGGTCCCTTTGTGGGTTTTGCCCCTTCACTAGGGCGTTTAAATACACCCCTGGGCTAACTTAATACTGTCCACACTTGGCTTAAAGAATTCTAATCATCAGTTTGATGTGCACTGTCTCTTAAATCAGTGCTGAATACTTTGGTGTTGGGACCAATATTTCATGATGATTTTTGTAAAAGGGACAGATTGAGATTTGTGGGGAGACATGTTCCAAGTGTCTCTTTTTTTAAACTGAAGTAGATGTGTATATATATATATATATATATATATATATATATATATATATTTTATTTTAATTTAAGTATAGTCAGTTTACAATATAGTGTCAATTTCTGGTGTACAGTGTAATGTTTCAGTCATATATGTACAAACATATATTTGTTTTCATATTCTTTTTCATCATAGGTTACTACAAGATATTGAATATAGTTCCTTGTGCTAAACATATTGTTTATCTATTTTATATATAGTAGTTAGTATCTACAAATTTTGAATTCTCAGTCTATCCTTTCCCATCCCCTTCTCCCCCTGGTAACCATAAATTTGTTTTCTATGCCTGTGAATCTGTTTCTGCTTTGTAAATAAGTTCATTTGTGTCGTCTGTCTTTTTAGATTCCACATATAAGTGATATCATATGGGATCTTTCTTTCTTTCTTTCTCTTTCCAAGTGTCTCTTTTTCATCCTAAGACTAATTTCTTCATCTCAAACCAGGATCCCAGTCCGCCCTGGATTGCTTTTGGCAGCAAGAGTGATAATGAAGTCATTTCCACTATGATAGGGTCATTGTTGGTCATGCTTTTGGCATCCTGATCAGTTTTGGGAATGCCTCTAAATTAGCAAAGTAAGAAAAAAAAAGTTAAATGAAGGGAAAGTATATATATGGTGAGCTAAATCCCGGGGAGTGTGACTAATTCCACAACAGAAAATACCCATCAAGCACTCGCTCAAATTCATCTCTTGAGGATTTCTCATTATAACAAAGTTTTCCAGGGTTTAAGTCAGCATTTTTATTTCATAAACGTCAACCCTTGTGACAGCTATTACTAACTTGTAAAATTAATAAGATTTATATTTATAACGTTAATAAAAACTATAAAGTAGGCAAAACAAATCTCTGGTAGTCTCTGCCATGCCCCATTACTCGAATCATTTTTCTCTCCCCGCGTCATATCTGCTTTTCAGGGCTCTTGGGGACCTAAGAATGACACATAACAGAGAAATTACCCAAATTAGTTCAGCATGTATTTTTACATGTCAAGTAATCTGTTGCAGTAATTTTAAAACAATTTTCTTAAACTAATGATCCATTGGAGACAATCTTAAACTCTGCAATGTTACACCCTCGGCTGCTTCTTCCATAAAATTTTCTTCAACATCGTCTTGCCATATTTTTATTCTACCCTCTTCCTGTTTCTTCCTGGACTGTTGATTGAATGTTTTCTTCCTGTGATCACCCCCTAAACATTAATGAAACTACACATTCAATTCATTACTCTTGCCACTGTCCTCCGAGTTTCTCACACTCAGCGTACCCACATCTCTGTCCCCACCAAACCCTTTGTACCTTCAAGTCAATATTGTGATAAACATTATCTGCTTTTACCATCTTCATCACTTACCACCACTTTCCATATCCAGTCGCCAAGCCGAGTAGTTTATATTTCCTTAAAATCTTTCCTTTCTTTTCTTCCCTCTAATCCGCCTTCTAAAGCTCAGCTGTCACTCAAATTTTACAGCAGCTGGGTAGCAGCAATCCCGAATCATTAGGTCACTTCAAGATTTACCCCACAGCCACTTACGCCCGCTTGTATGAAATGTGACCTCTTCACTATGAATAAGGCTCTAAGTAGGCTGAAATTATAGGGAGTAGGTTGGGATGATCTTAAATGACACTAGAAGATATTTCTTGATATGAAGAATGTGTAAGAATTTGGGAATAAAAATCATGGAAGTAAAAGACAGGAACCTGACCTTTGGAAGTGTTGGGGCAGGCAGACAGCTAGATGTGAGCAGAGAAAGGGGGATGCAGGCCACACGGCAGGAACTGGGCAGAAAGGAGGGGCAAATGCAGGAAACCACACATCATGTGAGCATCAGGGGTCCCTGGGCAGAGAAAGAAAAGCAGGAACCTCTGGGCTGATAAGGGATCACACATTTTGGGGTGACAAGTGGCCTGGAGGCCAACAAAGAAAGGTGGGGAAAGGCAGGAATCTCCAGTGCCCAAATATAAACTTTTACTCATTCTGCCCTCATTTCAATAAAATTAGCCTTGCAGATTAGAAGTCCCCATCATGCACCGACGCTGGGACACTTCTGATCCAGACTAAATAAGGACAAAAATCCCTCCTCCCTTTGGGAAGGTGGAGTTGGGATGGAAATCGGAATATAACCCCAAATTTCTCCCTCCCCAGTGAATATTCCGCCCATTCACTTTTACACCCTATGTAACCAACTTGCCAAAGAAACTCGGGGCAGCTGCTCACCTGCGTCTGCCCGCTCCCCTTGAGAGTGTGCCATCCATCTCTTAATAAATCCTCACTTTACTTTCTTAACCTCTGCATCTTTTCTCTGAATTCTTCCTGGGACAAGACAAGAACCTGGACACCAACAACATAAGGAAGGAGCATGAGTGGGAAACCCTGGTTGGAGTGGCCTGGGTTCAGATTTCAGCTCCAAAATCAGTCTGACACTGGGCGACATACTTATGTGATTTTAGCTTTTCCTTATCTGCTCACTGAACATAGTATACCTCCACTCAAAGGGGCATTTTGACAGTTACACGATATTGCATATAAAGTTTCCATGCGGGACACTTGCCCATGGTAGGTTCCCAACAAATCATAGTTATTAATACACAGCATTTCTATACTTGAAAAGTAAAGAGACATTAATAGCCTTAAAGAACACTTTCAGGAAATAGTCGTCAAAATGCCATAAAGAAATGCACATGATCTATCAAAGATTTGTGGATTTTGATGGTCTTTAAATAAAATCAGTCCGAGAGTCAACCTCTTACCTCTGCTCAAAGTATTTTCCAGCCACAATCAGTGATTTCAGAGAAGCACTGAGGGAAATACAGACGGATAAACCTTCCCCACTTTGCCGCTCCCAGACCACCGAACACCCCTGAGTGTGAATTGGGCAGGGAGGGCAAAGAAGATTAGAAACTGGCATTTGTGTCTGCTGCAGACAATAAGAGAGGTTGTAGCTTGGTTTGGGGAGTTAGAGATCGTTTAGTCCAGCACTCCATTTACTGAAGAGAAAACCCAAGCTCAGACCGGCTGAGCTGGACAAAGTCGTTCAGCTGCTGAGTGACAGGGCCAGGCTGGGAGCCCAGTTCCCTCAGCTCCTGGTCCAAAGTTTTCCCACTGCCCCACAGCTGCCGCTCTGCAGCCCTGAGGTTTGGGAGGTTTATTCATTCAAATGCAAATGGTCCGTGTGCTTCATTCATAGGACATCTTTTTTGTCTTAACTTTCCTAACTAGGGTTTGTGGTGCTGAGTAAATGAGTATGGATGTGGAGGGCTTAACATCCCCAACCTCTTCTAAAGCATCATTGTTTCCCCTGATTCTATTTATAATGGGGAACACTTGCTTTTTCTTCTTCTTTTTTTTTTTCCCCCCTTACAGCTTGGAGACAGCATTACTGATAACTTGATGCACTGGTCCTGGTGGCCAATACATGGAGGGAGGGTGAGATTAACAAAATCGGTGTCGGCTCCCAAGAGAGTCTTGCACATCCCCACTGTGTGGGCTCCCTTGGGAATCCATCCAGGGGCTTCATGGAGGGAACTCGTTGCTATGAAACCGTCCTGCAGCTGGGCTCAGCGAGGGGTCTGGGTGGTCTCACAAAGGCTGACAATGTCCGCAGCTCTGAGAAGGTTAGGGATGTTATGGGCCATCCGGTATTACACCATCGGAATAAATCATGACCACCGTATAGCTTAGTAAGGTCTTATTCATCCATTCATCAGTGGTTTATCAAAATAAAACTAAATTCCAGATATTCCATTAGGTCCTAAAGATATACTCTCTCTGCCCTCCTTAGTCTAGAGAGACAAGTAGTTGTAATGTAGTTTGATAAGTGTCATGACAGGGTAAGAGGAAGATCAGATGTTAACACACCAACGTGACACCTAACCCCATCTTCCAAGATCAGTGAAAGCTTTTTGGAAAGATGATATTTAAGAAAAGACCTGAAGGATAAAGGACATTGTGGAGGTGAAGAGATGAGACAGAGAATGTTTCTGGCAAAGGAAACTGTGTGTGCAAATGCCCTGAGGCATCAGAGTAACTGTGGACATACAGGTGGACATTGAGTCTGGAGCACGATGAATCTGGCCAGGACCAGGGGAGCAGGAGGTGTGAGAGGATGGGCTGGGACTAGCTTGAAAGGCCTTGAATAGCATGCAAAGGCTCTTCCTGTTTTTGCCCAGGACTTTACACATGATCGCTGCACCTCCAGGAAAGCAATGTGCCACCCTGAGGCCCTACAAGCCTGGCCTCATGCCCTTGGAGGGTGGTGGCATGGAGATGATACAGAGAGAGTGGGGCAGGTGAGCTCAGAGAACGGGGTATGTATCTGGCCACTCAGAAAGAAGTCCTTGCGTGGAGGGCACGGTTTTCTGGCTGAGTCACACCCTGTATCTTAGAGTTGGAGACAGATGGCAACACAGGGTAGAGTCAGCTTCGCCAGTGGAAAGAGTTCAGGCATCTTCCTCTCCTGTGAGAGTGGCCTGCATCCAGGTAGTCCAGGGCTGGTGTGGTCTTCACAGTGCTGCCTGGGCGCCACCTCCTGTTTCTCAAGCATTGCTCCCCACATGTGGCTTCTGTGTTATGGCTTCTGAAGCTGCAGCCATCACACCCGCAGTCTACACATAGTGCTTCCTGTTTCTCTCCAGGTCGGTCAAGCTCTTTGATTTTGGAGCACAAGTTTGTGTGCGCTTCTGATTGGATTTCTCAGCCTTGCTCCATATTGATGGAAATTTCTCCCAATATCTTTATTAAGCAACTACTATGTGCCTAGCAATCACTTACTATTCTTTTCAGTGCTCTTGTATGTTTTGGTCTTTTTTTAAAATAATGTTTTATTTGCAGATACTGACTGGTATATATAAAATAGATAAATAAGTTTATACCGTGGAGCACAGGGAAATATATTCAATATCTTGTAGTAGCTCACAGTGAAAAAGAACATGAAAATGAATGTATGTATGTTCATGTAGGACTGAAGCACTGTGCTGTGCACCAGAAATGGACACAACATTGTAAACTGACACTAACTCAATTAAAAAAATTATTTTTTGACTTTTGATTTTTAAATAATTTTAGGCTTACAAAAATGTTGCAGAAGTACTGCAAAGAGCTCCCATACCCTCTTTGGGAAGCTCCCAGCTTCCCAAAATGTCAACACCCATGATAGCATAACTGTAGTATGATTATCAAAACCAGGAACTTCAATTGAATAATATTAATATTCAATGCACCATTTTCCAATTTCACACCTATACACCTTATTCAAATTGCACAACCCTACTAATGTTCTTTTTCTTGGATCAGGAGCCTGTCCAGGACTACGAGTTGCATTTGATTGTCACGTTCCCTCAGTCTACTTCCAACAGCATCAATGTTATGCCTTCTGAATGCATCATATCAGAGGACGTTTGTTATTATGTTTCCCAAAACTAGCGATTTTAATTTTGGTCTTTTGGTTAAAACAGTGTCTGCCAGGTTTCTCCACTACAAAGTTAACTGTTTATCTCTTTGCAAATATCAAGTATTTTGTGGGGAGATAATCTGAACTCTGCAAATATCCCGTTATTCATCCTACTTTCCTGCCACTAAATTTAGCACTTGGGATGACCTTCGCCTGCAATATTTAATCCTGTGTGTTTGCCAGATGGTTGCACATTTTTGTTGTGATCGTTCTTAGCTCAATCATGAGTCTTGAGCATTTCAGGGAGTTAACATTCCTCAAACCGTTAAACCATTGTTTGCTCCCTGACACTTAACCAACTACAGATCACTCCATGGCTGTCATACGAAAGCCAACCACAGTGAATGGCACCTGTCCCGGGTAGCCACTCCTTACCTATACAATGGCTGTCCTCACCCCCTTATCCGCGGTTCTGCTTTCCATGCTTTCGGTGACCTGCAGGCAACCATGGCTGGAAAATTCTAAATGAAAAATTCCAGAAATGAACAGTTGGTGAGTTTTAACTTGTGCGCTGATCTGAGTAGCGTGTTGAAATCTTCTGTGGTCCCTCTCTGTTCCTCTTGGGATGTGAATCATCCCTTTGCCGGGTGTATCCATGCTGAATATGCTGCCTGCCAGTTAGTCATTAGCAGCTGTCTTGATTATGTTTCTCTTTTGAGTCTAGATTCAAGGCTTTATTCCTAGAATAAATCTGGATCTGAGGTTCCAGCCTTCCCACCTTCTTGGTTTGGTTCCCCCGTTGTCTCTTCTCTTGACTTTCTCGATTTTCAATTTGACTCAGTCCTCTGAACTTAGAGTCCATTACAGCCTTACGCATGCATTCTCCTTTCTAGGTCCAGCTCTGAAAATCCCCATTCATTTGCTAAAACATTCCCTAAATATTTTCTCTCTGGAGGAGTAAGAGACAATATGGGAATTTTGTGGACATAGTTAAATTGGATAAATGACAATTTTGTCATTAAAAAAAAAAAACTATACTACAGCGCATTGATTATCAACATAAGGAGAAATGTGGAATTAAGGGAAAAGGGTAATTGAGGGAAATCCCACTGAAGAGTGAAGGCAGGTGTCACAAAATCTCCTTGGAGAGTTGGGCATAATTTTTTTTTATGTTTATCAAAAGAATTCATGAGTTAAAAAAAGGCTGAGAAACAGTGTTTTGCACAAACTAAGCTATTTTCAAAACTTAGATGAGTATAAAGGAGAAACAGGATTGGAGTCACGGAGTGAAGCTATTCTCAGAAGCTGCATTGAGGGAAAGGAAGAAATTGACAATAATAATCATATTTTTTTTTATTGAGTCCCTACTAAGTGCCAGGCACTGTGCTGGGCTCTTAGCAAACACTGATGCACTTAATCTCCGCAGTAGCCCTGGGAAGTAGGAACGACCACTGTCCGCATTTTATATTGTTAATTCAGAGTGGTGACGTAACCAGAAGGTACTCAGGCAGGAACTTGGAAAGCCAGTCCTCCACCCCAGGCCGCCTGACTCCAGAGCCCACATCCAGATCGGTGCCAGCCACACCAGGTCAAGCATGACATCAGAAGGTTTTCTCTGACACTTGCCTGTCCCGTGTTGAAAAAGTAAGTGATGGGTTTCCTTGGTCAGTCCCATTGGGCGAGAATGATGACCCACTGCTGGGGATCCAGGCAGGCAGTGGTTAGAAGGGTGCCCCTCCTGGTGACCTGAACTCACACACCTGTGACCGAAATGCCTCTCTCTCCACTGGGAATGTCCCCACTGACTCTGTTCTGCCACCACGGGCACTTGGCGATGGTGTATCACACTGGCCGTTGCACCACCATCCACTTGCCCTCATTCCCGTCTAACGAGTAAGGCTTCCTGCAGGATCCTGGCCACCACCAGGCACAGATTCACTCAACACATGAAACACATGACATGACTCGTGAACAGAGTGGGAGAGACTCACACCCAGGTAGAGAGGGCAAAGAAAGGACAAAAAAGAGGCTTCAGCTGCCAAGAGGAAGAAGACAGCTGGGAAGACCAAAGTTGATAATAAGTAAAAACCAGTATGGACATACCTTTGGTTAAAATATTGGAATATTTCCAACTGGTTGGTGAAGTCATTGTTCCAAGCTCAGCCCCTTCAAATGCCCTTGTCACTCCATCCACTAAAAGTTAATGTATGTGTGTGTGTGTGTGTGTGTGTGTGTGTGGTTTTAATGACTAGTGTCTACATCCTAGGAAGTTGATAAATATTTTAAATATTACCCCTTAAGAGAACTGATACTGAAAATGGGACAAAAGTCCACACTTTTATCTACCTTTAATTATTTAACTCCAGAGAGGGATTTCCATGAGGTACAATGTCTCCCTAAGTAGAAACACTGTTCTGTTGGTGTCTTTTTTCATTTAACTCTGATAACAAAGATTCTGCTTTCACTTTCCTTATTTGGCAGAAAATTCCAGCAGGGGAGGACTTCCAACTTCCGTTCCTGAGCCGTTGATAAGATCAGCTTCTTAGGAAATTCATCCTTCCAGGAGGAGGGGCTCGAACCACCTGCCCTCTTCAATGTGCCAAGATGTATCGGTTGGAAGGGATGGGACGCGCTTGTAAATCGTGGCTCCCTTCCTGAAGTTCATAGCTCATATATAGAGGTACCGTTCAGCCACATTTAAATCAAAAAGGCATTGCAGGCATCTTGCAGAGCCTTTGAAGAGAGACTCAGAACCCAAAGATCCTCCTTTGCATCCTGGATCTGCTCTCTGGTAGCAAATCCACCTGCTCCCCAGCCCTCTCTTCCTTTTCTCATTCCATTGCTTTACTCTGTAGACCAGTAGCTTCTGCTAGTCCTCCTCTCTATTCCTCCTTCCTCTCGGGTCTAGCTTCTCCTCATTTCTCCATGGTTTGGTGATTCATCCTCAAAAAAGACCCACACACTATCTGGTGGAGGCAGTGGTATAAAATGAAGGACACACACACACACACACACACACACACACAGGAATATTACTCTGTCTGGTCTCAGAGAAAGTGATTCTCAGGGGGTCCATTTTGCCTGAAAAGATTCAGGAAGTTTGGAAAGTGTCAGTGTTTTATGCATCTCGGAAGCTGAGAATTGACCATCTGAAATTATTATTGCCTAGAAGATGATGGAGGCAGGCAGTGATGAGGGGCAACGCCTACTGGAGGAGACACACCTGGTGGGATTCAGTCAGTCATCCAAGTAAACCTGCTTCCGGTGAGGAACACAGGTGAACTCTGGTGTTGGTTAGGGAATTAAGGTGATAAGGAAATGTTCCTGGGGCCTCAGACACAGCCTAGGAATCCTGCAGCCCGTGCCTTGATCCTGGGTGACTTACTGCTCTGGTTCTAGAAGGACCTGTGGTCCTCCCTCACACCTTCATCCTTTTGTATCTTTTTGGCTTGAATTTTTCACACAATATGTTCAACTCTTTTTTTTTTTTAAAGAAACTTATTTTTCTTTAAATATTATTATTGATATAGTTGGATTTACTCGACCAATTTGCTTTTTTCCTCCGACAGCACATACACATTGTATTGCATGTAAATCCATATAAACAGCACACTGCACATTTTCTTTTAGTTTTCATCTATGTATTAATTATTGTTTCTAAGAACAGGTTAGATCTTTAGCTTTTTAAACTTACATAGTTCTCAAAGGAATAAAGCCAACCACAGAATAAGAATCAACAGAATGTGGTTTTCCGATCGTAAAGGACCGTCAGATGTGCTCACACATGTTCAAGAAATCAAAATAATAATTAGTTCATTTGTGTCATTATTTATTATTTATTATTATTATTATTATTATTATTATTATTATTTAGATTCCTCATATAAATGATGTCCTATGAAATTTTTCTTTCTCTTTCCTGCCCACTTCACTTAGAATGACAGTCTTCAGGTCCATCCATAAATATGTTAAATTCTTAAATAAAATTAAAAAATAAAATAAAATCACCGCTAATTCCAACACACTAAAAGAATTCTGTGAACTTTTCAGGGTCCTACGTTAGTGTTTGTCTCTTACCATATCCTTTAAATATTATGTCAAATAGTCTTCATGTGCTTACGTGACTTTCCAAATTACCATTGTAATAGCTAACTACGTCCCTGAGCATCTACGTCCCAATTTCCTTAACCATTCCCGTATTGTTACATGTTTGATTTGTTTTTATTATTGTACAGTTGCAGAGAATCTTGCAGTTGATACATCCATGGGTGCGTTCTCCTTTCTACTATTTCCTTAGGATAAATTTTGAGACGTTAGAGGACTGGTCCAAATTATACGAGTACTTTCATAACCAATCAACGTTCCATTGGCCTGTACCAATTTATGCCACTTGCTTTATTATATGCATGTTCTATCCATTCATCTTGATGGACACTAAGTTTGCTTCCATATCTTGGCAAGTGTAAATAACGCTGCTACGAACTTTTGTTTGTTGGGGGTTTTTTGATTACCAATTCAATTCCAACACTAGTGATCAGTCTGTTCAGGTTATCCGTTTTTCCCTGATTCAGTCTTGGAATATTGTATGCTTCTAGGAATCTATCTGCTTCTTCTAGGTTATGCAATTTGTTGACACTTTAAAATTTATGACCTAGAGATGAGCAAAGAACTTACCCACCAAACCACTGGACAGCACACACCTGCAGGAGAATATGGCATGTGTTTAGTGATGAAATCAAGGTCAGAAGCTAATAAATGAGCAGAGCGGTTTAATAGGGACTAAATAAAAAGCCTGCCTTTGGGTCCAGAAGGTAATAGAAAAACAGGATAATGGGATGAAATAATATGATAGACGGAATTATGAAAAGTACCTTAGGCTTTGAGAGTTGGGTTTTGTTTATTTTTTTTTCTATTTTCTTTTTATTAACACCTACCATCAGTGTGGTACGTGTTACAAGCAATGAATCAATGCTGTTACATTATAATTCACTAACATCTTTAATTTGCTTTTCATAAGTCAGTTCATCAGTGTCATCGTTTTTCCTTTTTTTTTTACATTCCATACATGAGTGATATTTTTCTTGCTCTTTTGCTTAGAATGATGATCTCCAGGTCCATCCCTGTCGCTGGAAATGGCACAATTTTATTTTATTTTCTTGAAGTACAGTCAGTTACAATGTGTCAATTTCTGGTGCACAGCACAATGTCCCAGTCATGCAGATACAAACATTTATTCATTTTCATATTCTTTTTCATTAAAGATTATTATGAGATATTGAATATAGTTCCCTGTGCTACATGGAACAAATTTGTTTTTTATCTATTTTTACATATAGTAGTTAATATTTGTAAATCTCAACCTCCCAAATTTATCCCTTCCCACCCCTTTCCCCTAGTAACTACAGGATGGTTTACGATGTCTGTGAGTCTGTTTCTGTTTTTTAGATCAGTTCATTAGTATCTTCTTTTTTCATTTTTTTTAGATTCCACATATAAGTGATCTCATATGGTATTTGTATTTTTCTTTCTGTCTTACTTCACTTAGAATGACACTCTTCAGGGATATCCATGTTGCTGCAAATGGCATTATGTTATCATTTTTATGGCTGAGTAGTATTCCATTGTATAAATACACCACATCTTCTTTATCCAGTCATCTGTCAATGGACATTTAGGCTGTTTCCATGTGCTGGCTACTGTAAATGGTGCTGCTGTGAACATTGGGGTGCAGGTGTCTTTCTGAATTAAGGTTCCCTCTGGATATATGCCCAGGAGCGAGATTGCTAGATCATAGGGTAAGTCTATTTTTAGCCTTTTGAGGAAATCTCCATTCTGTTTTGCACAATGGCTGCACTAGATTATCCCATAGTTCCCTTATATTGTTTTCATTGGTTTCATTGCCACGGGGAAGGGGGTGGGAAGGGACAGACTGGGAGTTCGAGATTTGTAGACACTGACAGGTGTATATAGAATAGATGAACAAGATTATACTGTAGAGCACAGGGGAAATATATCCAAGATCTTATGGTAGCTCACGGTGAAAAAGAACGTGACAATGAATACAGGTATGTTCATGTATAGCTGAAAAATTGTGCTCTACACTGGAATTTGACACAACGTTGTAAACTGACTATAACTCAATTAAAAAAAATAAAAGAAGAGAGAGAGCATGGCACCCCCAGGACACGCCTCGACTTTGTGAACTCAGCCTGAGCTCCTCACAGGAGACTCATAAACACGATCTGGACGCAAACCTGTATTTCTTTTGGCTTCAAGTGGGGAATTATATAAACTTTAATTTGGCCGGGCAGGTCAGGAAAGTAAATGTCATCGCAGGCTTCCATTTCAGATCAGACTTTATATTGACACCCTCGGTCTCAGACAAAAGCACACAGAAGCAGCAAGCCATGCTTACAAGGCCATCAGTTTCATGAGTTTGTACGTTCTAATAAAATATCAAACACTGGCAGGGTTACCGTCTTCTGCCTGCCGTCCGCCGGCATGAATGCATCATAGTGTTAACATCTCCAGCTTCGTGTGAAAAATATCATTGCATCATTTCACACCCCAAAAACCTTTATTTGTTCTGTCCGTTGTGCCAAAATAATCAAAAGAGAGAGAGGCAGACTGTAAACACAGAGCCGGTCTTTGTGTTAATAGGAGAGCGGTGGCCACGCTGACCCCACACCATTCCTGCATCTCTTTGAAATTACCCTAAGTGGTCGATCTGGGGGCCCAAGGAGAAGCCACTGCACAGGGATCCTGAAGAGACAGAGCGAATTCCAGCTTTTGTCCTGAAAGTAACAGGTCAAAGCAGAAGTCCTTTGTGGAGGAAAGCAGGGAGCCAGTGGATCAGCTCAATTTGATGGGAATTATTTGGCCTCAATTCCAGAAACTATGTCCAGTGCTGGAACCCAGGGCAGAGCAGGAGGCTGGGCACATGCGGGTCCCCCCTCGACGTGGCTTGAAGACTTGACACTGAATGAGCAGAGGAGAGAGCTGGGGTACACATCCTGGGAAAGTCACACTGGAGGCTCTCGGAGACCCTTCCAACCTCAGCAAAGACATAGCAGTTTAAGAAGTTGTGACGTTTAAAAAAAAAGTCACAATGAATATACGTATGTTCATGTATAACAGAAAAATTGAGCTCTACACTGGAATTTGACACAATGTTGTAAAATGACTATAACTCAATAAAAAATGTTTTTTAAAAAATGTTGCAATGTTTTAGGAGACATCAAATAGAACACACTGCTCTCAAGCAATCACTAGTGTCACCTTTGAGATGGATCCTCTCCCCTGAAAAGGTGACAATGCAAAGACATTACACTTTGGAAAGAATTTCAAGGTTTCAAGATCTTTGAAAAGTCTGTGCCCTGATGTATGACTGGGGACACTGTGCTGTGCACCAGAAACGAACACATTGTAACTGACTATACTTCACTTGAAAAAAAGAAACAAAAAAACAAAAACCAATCTGTGCCCCAAGCCTCCAAGTTTGCAATGACAGGCCACCTGTGGGCACCCACTGACACACTGTCCTCGCTCTCAAAGAACCAAGGATTAAGACACTTACTATGTTTGCCTGTGTTTGATCACCACGTGGGATGCGGTTTGTTACCACTGAAATCTGCAGTGATTAAAAATTCAATTAAAAAGATGCTCACTTTAATAGTAGAGGAATCTAAAGAGTTAACTCTTCTGGTCTCTTTCCCTCTGCAAGTGGACTGTTTTTTGTTTTTTTTTTTCCAAACCGTCACAGATGGATGTCTTGTTGAGTCACACCGTCTCCACCTTGCCCTGCATTTCTGAGATTTTGACTGTAAGGTACATTTCCTTGTACGCGTTCCTGCAAATATGATGCGGTATTTTCTTATACCCTTATGATAGTTTGCCACAGTCTGTGGAAACCTCAATGTATATCTTTTTTTTTTTGTAATTTTTTTTATTGAGTTATAGTCAGTTTACAATGTTGTGTCAAATTCCAGTGTAGAGCACAATTTTTCAGTTATGCATGAACATACATACATTCATTGTCGCATTCTTTTTCACCGTGAGGTACCACAAGATCTTGTATATATTTCCCTGTGCTCTACAGGATAATCTTGTTTATCTATTCTATATACACCTGTCAGTATCTACAAATTTTGAACCCCCAGTCTGTCCCTTCCCACCCCTACCCCCTTGGCAACCACAAGTTTGTATTCTGTGTCTATGAGTCTGTTTCTGTTCTGTATTTATGTTGTTCGTTTTTCTTTTTCTTTTTTTCTTTTTTTGGATTCCACATAGGAGCGATCTCATATGGTATTTTTCTTTCTCTTTCTGGCTCACTTCACTTACAATGACATCAACGCACATCTTTGAAAGCAGCAGCCAACCTAATTATTGGCTGTGTCTCTTTTTTTAAATGTAAATGAAGAGTTTGTTTACAATCATCAACCTGCAAATATTTTTCGGAGATTCTGCTGTATACAGAAGGCATCGCTTTCTTGAAATAAGAAACCATTGAAACATGTTAAGTGCACCATGAAAATTCCCTGTTTAGATATTCTGGGAGCGACATGATTAAGGAATAATTCCCAGAGCTACTTCTGTGCCTTTTAAGTGAGAATATTGTTTCATGGTGTCACCTGAGACTCGCCAAGGCAACGAGAAAGCAGAAGGTCTGTTTTCAGCTTTGTCTGCAAGCAGAAAATTACTTTTCACATCAGTACTGGATCAAGCAGCCTGGGGTGCCCTCCTTTGGATCATTAAACCACTAATGGGGAACAGAGCATCACTGGGAAGCTGGCAAAAAAGATTTTCAGGACAGTCTTAAGTAGCTGGAGGCAATCCTCTGACAGGCCATGGGGCGATGCCTGCGAGGGGGCTCAGGTAACCACACTGGCCACTGATCGGCCCCTGGGAGGCAGGTCTGGTCCTCGGGGGACCTCCCCTCTTCTCTGTCCCCTCCCCAGTGGCACTTGGCCTTCTCCTCTAGAAAAGCAATGGATGGGCAAAGAAAACACCCATTTCAGGGACCACAATCATTGCTCTGCCCAATAGGAGGCACATGCTGAGCACCAGTTTTAAGATGTTTTCCCGCACTCAGGGCATCCATCTAGGGGAGGTGGCCTCAGTGTCCAGAGAGCGCAGGACCCAGGAAGCTGTGTCCCTCCCAGAATCCTGTCTCAGTGAGGTTATCACCTCACCCATGTGTGTCTAGAAAATGTCCTGTATCTGCGCCGATGGGGGTAAAAGTAAATTTTCCCACAGAATCAGTGGTGTAATAATAAGCTATTGGCCCATGACATCATTTAGTAGACACATAGGTAATTACATTTATTCACTCCTTTTTATTTGCTTTGGGCTCCGGGCTCTATCTCAAATTTCCTTCATAAACAAGATGGTGTTATTAAGGAAGCATGCCAGAACACTGTTCCAGAAACGTTTTGTTTTGTTTTGTTTTTTCCAGAATTATGCAAGCCAGAGTGGCATTCCAAAACCTCTGCTATTCCACTTTCCATCCCTGATTATTTAAAGAAAGAAAAAAAGAAAAAAAGGCTGCAGTTTTATTCCCCAGCCGCCCTCAATAGAGGCAGACGCCTGCCCCTTACCATTTCGACCTGGGAGTGGCGTTTACAATGATGTTGGAATGTCCAGAGACTCACTTTTCCACGAACTTCCTTGCTTCAATCATCGCACCAACCCCTGGCCCCATATATCTGTGCGGAGCATCAGAAGAGATAGCAGCTGCCTTTCCCAGCATCATCAGACTGCACCACAGGACATCCCCGTGCCAAGACGGGACATGTCTCCTCGCCTGACCCAGGTTGATACTAACCCCTGGAATCTGGATTGAGACTCAAAAAAATACTAAGCAGAGAAGTCCTAAGGGGAACGTTCCAGTGTTTTGACTTTTGGCCGAGGGTCTGTATTGCCAGCGGGATGGAGGCTGGTGTCCACTGTGCCTTGTCCCCCGTGAAGTCATTCGTGGGAGAGTCTGAGGGCGCTTCACAAGCCAGGCGGGCCACTGAGGCCACCGGACAGCAATGAGTTCCGTGCGATTTTAGCTTCTGATGATCCAGCTTTGTTCTCCTAAGGTCCCAAATCACTTTTTTAAAAAGAGCGGCTGGTAGAGATATACCAATAGGAAAATGACAGATTCCCATGGTAAGTCACACGTGTACTGTGACACGCGGCCAGCGGGGCCCTCAGAGCAGGACTGCAAATTACAGGGAGTCGTCTGAGCAGCCCCCTTTCTCCAGCTTTCTGCTCTCCTCTCCTGCCCCAGCCTCCACATCACTCCCTCCCCATCCTTCTGGGGGTTGGGGAACTGCCCTCCCATCACCTCAGCGTCCCCTCAGCCCCAGGGGAAGGTCCAGCTCTGCTTGCATCTCCTCTCCCCAGCGACGTGGATCTCAGTTGTTAGGAAGAAAGAAAACTCCTTTTTCTAAATCAGTCCGTTCACACGGAGGGCCTAATAGCTGGCAGGTTGAGACTTACTGGCAAGATACTCACATTGACTTTGGGTCCACCTTTCAGCAAATTCCTAAATGACTGCGAGGTGTTGCGGGAAAGTTTTAGGTGGAGAAGCTTCCCCAGGCCCAGGTCTTTTTCTCACACACAAGGACGGAAGTCACCGCTCAGGAGGGAATTCCGAAAAGCTGTTAATTGATGTCTGGGAACCTGAACTTTGTCGAATCTAAACTAGATCCTAGGAAACCCTCAGTCACCCTGACCTCTGAACTTGACTCAGTATTTGATTTAAGAACGTTTTAAAGAAAGTGGAGTTACTGGCCTCGAAGAAATTGCCTTGAATTTCTTTCATAGGAGTAGACTGTTACGTGTTGCGTAACCGTGGCTCATAAAACAAGAAATGGCTTGAATAAAAGTAAGATAATATAAGATAAATGGCTAGAAGATGTTTTGTATTCTTAGTTAGGTTGTCTCTGTTTGGACACATTCACTTCTTCAGAGCATTTCTGGTGGGCAAATAGAACAGAATTGTTGTCTATGTGTCGAGAAACTTACTGCTTGGGTGAAAAAAAAAAATCACAGGATTAAAAAAAAATCACAGATCAAAGTCTTCTATGAATCAACCATGGAATAATTACACAAGCTGGACAGAGGGAAGTCAGACAAGAAGGAAGGGAATCTCTTCAATAAACTCAGCCCATGAGAGCGCATCCCAGTGCTGCCCAACCCAGCCCAGCATCTCAAATAACCTCTAGGGCTCAAGTCTTGTCCCTCTTGGGTCTGCCCTTCACCTTGGTGTCTCAGCGTTGGCTTCAAATGAAAAGTGTGTTGGGCATGAGAGGTAGTTGTCTTGCCGCAGGAAGAATTCAGAGACAAGATGCAGAGGTTAAGAAAGTGAAGCAAGGATTAATTAAGGGGAAGGTAGTGGGCTATCAAGGAGAGAGCGGGCAGACTCAGGTGGGTAGCTGCCCCACACTTCCTTAGCAAGCATGTAATGTGAGTGTAAGAATGAATGGGCAGAATATTCACTGGTGGGGAGGGGTTTGGGGTCATCTTTCCTGATCTCCATCCCAGCCCCACCTTCCCAGTGGGGAGGACGGCTTTTTCATCCTTATTTAGTCTTGGCCGGGAAGCTGGATGAGGTCATAATGAACAAAAGGTGACATTCGGATGGGGGTACCATAAGCAAAAGGCTACATTTGGATGGAGGTCAGAATGATCGAAAGGTTACAATCAAATGGTGGGGATTCCCACCCTGTCCCACCCTTCTGCCTCCAGGACACTTGTCAACTCAGAAGGCATGGTTTTTTATCAGTCCAGAGGGTCCTGTTTTTCTTGGTCTGTCCCAGGACCCCTGTTGTTCACAAGATATATGGTTTCCTGCCATTTGCCCATGTCCCCCTTTCTCTGCTCACATTTGGCTAGCTGCCTGCTCTCAGTGGACCAGCTTAGAACCTTCCAGAGCCTAGCCATCACCTACAGAAGAAAGCCCAACCTGCCACCAAACCTCAGGGCTCCCTCTGCAGTGCCTTCCAGCCCCCCATTGCCACCTGTGCCTTGCATTTTGGGATCCAGCAGCAGAGCTGTTTGCCGTCCCCAATTTTCCATGACATTTCTAACTACTTTACTTTTATCCTGCCCCTGTGACCATTTTCCCCTCTCACTTCTCTGGCCAACTCCCACTTTAAGACTTAATGAATATATCACTCCCCCAGACCATTCTCCAGAGTTCTGCAGGGGGGTCCCCTCCAGACTCCCAGGGTGCTTTTTGTATACAAACTTTTAAAAGTCCCCCTTGTTATTTCCCTCTGAATCTACACAGAGTTATCATAATCCAGTCACTGATTTATGCATGTCTAATTCCTTGAGTCCTAGACGACTCTGCAATTCAGTAAGATAAACTTCCTGCCTGTTGACACGGGGTATGTCATGTAAGCGTGCACGTATCTCATCCTGGTGGACAGACCTTGAGCACTGCCCTCTCCAGGCTGTTTCAGGATAACACAGTTTATATTATGACAACCCTTTCGGTTGTCTTCTCCATGGTCTGTAAGTCCCTCCGAGTGCAACAGAGCAAGACCTGCTTGGCACCAATGACCGTCCAGTATCTGTAATGGTGTTTGTAACTGCTTCACTGTATAATGATTAAAAGGGTTTTTCTCGTGCTTTGGTTGACTAGGGTTGGGTTGGAGAGGAGGGAGGTCTGGGTGGTCTGCCCAACCCCCACGTGGTGCTCGTGCCGCGTGCAGGGGTCATGCTCAGGGCCCTGCTTCTGACCCCTTGTGGTTTCCTTGTATCCTGTTGTTTGAGCTACAGGTCTCAGCCAGCAGCAGGAGGTCCCGGGCCTCAGCCTGCTTAAAAGGCTTAAAGCATTTATCAACCTGACTTTAAACTACAGAAGTTTTTCTCTAGAGTTCCTTTCTGTGGACCCTCTTCCTATGCATCCTTTGTTCCAGGCACAAGAATATTAAAAGAGTCCCAAAGCCAGAGGTGAACTTCATACCCAGCAGAGAGAAGGGTTTTGCACTTCAATCTGCAAAAACAAGAACAACTTTGCAACAGTTTGTTACCCTGTGTGCGATCTCCATGGAAACCAGCTTTTCCCCCTTGAACTTGAACTTTTACCATAAAACCCCCTGCTTTCTCTCCCCAGCAGGCTCATGGTCTTAGAGGCATTAGCCACTGTGACTTCCTTTGCCTGCAAAGAAACAAAGCTGCCTTTTCTACATCATCCAAAAATCTGTCCTTGAGTCTCAATTCGGTAAGCAGGGTACAGAAGCTGAGTTCCAACAGCAAGAGGAGTAAATATATTTCATTCCTTTACATAACTGCAGCATGTGGCAGGTGATGGTCACAAAGCAGGTGTCCCACAGTAATTTGTTGAACTGAATATTTATTTATCAATAACTATTTATTATTTCTATATTTCTATTATATTTATAAATATTTGTTGATTATTTATCCATATTTATTCAATATGAATACTTTTTCTTCATCTTAAGTGATGTGCTGTCTTATGACAGACAGATTACACATTTTGAGTTTTCAGCCCAGTTGTTTGCAATCAAGACGTGGAAAAGTGTGTTTCCTCCTGGAACAGAAATGATCAGCGATATCTGAAAAACCCCATCCTCCCCTCACCCTCCTGTATGTGTGCCTAATATCATTTGAAACTTACGGTGGTGTGACTTGAAAAGTTCTCCCTTGAAACTGGAAAACTCAACTTCAATTTTATTCGCTCCACCACACCGTGTGCAGAATATAAGTACAGTTCTAAACCCTTCTGAATCAGGCTATTATCTCGTATCGCAGTGGACTTCCTGGAAATCATTTAGAGGCGGAAACTGCATCTTACTTGCTTTCCCTAACTTTAAAAAAAGTATAGCCAAGAAAATGTGAAAAAGCAGAGAGAGAAACCCCACAGCAGATCCAGCGCTAAAGACGAGCCCTGTCGCTGGCCTCCATCACAAGGTCCTGTGGTCAAACTGAGACTGCTCTTCCACGGACACAGCACAGTAACCTTCAGCTGACAGTCGACACGGAAAAAAGAGCCAGATTTCCAGGAAAGAACATCTCCTCCGCATTTGCCTTTGCTGGTTTTTGCCCTCATCTCTTCCTGCAAATTTCCCTGCACCGAAACCAAACTCCTTTTTTTTTTTTTTTTTTTTTTTTCCCGGAATAAATTTGAAATAATCTCTCAGGCATTACTCGGTATAGATAGAGATTTCTGCCAGGAATGAAATTATTGGAATAGTTACCCTAAGTCTTGCAGTTGGCCTTGGGTTGCAACTCGAATTCCAGTGCCCTTGACTTGGTCTGAGATGTGCGCCTCTCCTGCTCAGATAATCATTCTATGTCTTTATCTGGGTCCTCTGGCCTTCTTGATGCCGGAAATCTATTTTATTCATTCCCTTGTGGTTTTGGACCCTGTGAGTATAGGCTTTTTGATGCCTGGGTCTACCGAACCAGGATGATTTGTGAAATGATGTGAGAAAAACTCTTACATGGGCTTTCGGGTCCAAATTTCCTCCCCGTGTTAGATCCAGCTTGCACTTGGCAGTGTGGGTGTTACGGCCGGGACACGCTTCGCTGAGTCAGGGGAGGGTATTTTTGTCTTTCACTGACTCACATCTCAGCTCGGAAGCTGCTGACTTGTTCTTTGCCTCCTTACTAACCTGGCTTCTGTGCGGTGGGGTGGGGGCCCCTGGCTCCTCGCTAAGGCAGAGCTGCTGGGAAGGTGACCAGTGCTCCCTGCGAGGCTGCTGGTGGACTCTGTCCCCTAAAACAGATCAGGACTTTGGGGCCTGCTTGTTCCTCTCCTTCTGCATCGGATGGACTTTGAAAGCACATTAAGATTCATGGAAAGTTTTTCTGAAATCATAGGAAAACAAACATTGGCTGGTTAATACTTAGGCTAAAATAATAGCCGTCAATTTGAAATACTCTATAAAAATAATCAGAATGTGGTTCTCTCAGAATCCAATGATAATCCAATTTCCTAATTCAGATTTGAATCCTCAGATGCATAGACCTGAAAACCTCACCAGGCACCTTTCCAAGATTCTCATGGCGTTGTGTGCTGGATAAACTGAAGGCGATGGCTGGACATGTTTATTCCCTTTTACCACTTCACCCCCTGTCCCCTGAGAAATGTGGTCATTCGTAATAATTTTCTGAATTCTTCACTTCTTCTCCTAGAGTTTGATACAGTAGTATAAATGGGCATTTCTTAAAATAAGTGGCCGAGACTCATAAAATGAAAATATACTATTTAAAATATGACGATGGATACGTCTGTTTTATCACAAAATATTGCAGACTTTAATAATGTGGAGTCGGTAGAATTAACTAAAATACAGAGATGAATCTAGTCTTGTACATAAGTACAAAATATATCAAAATGTACTTTCATTTCTCGAAGCGGCAAGACGAAAGCTATCTTTCCGTATTCCAAATCTTGTCGGCTGTTCACTTAAATTCATTGCAACTTACTTCTCTCTAAGGAAGAAAGGTCACAGGAGTCACCGCCAAGGGATTTGCTCATGCGAAAACACAAGCTTTTTAAATTTAAAAAAAACAAAAGGTCTCATTTGTGGCATTTGCTGATTTCTGTGTGCAAATATTCCAATCATCACTGAGTTGAAGCTACAAACAGGTTACAACCGACTCACAAAGCTCCTGCGTGCTTAGCAAACTGCTGCTTGAGAGCCCCAGGTGTGGTGTCTGACCGAGATGGCCACTATCCCTCTGTTAACCTGAAGGTCCCCTCCCTGCGATTTGAACATCACAGCATTGCAGACAGGCTTTCTCATCTATGCAACACACTTTCTGTTTCCTGTATTATTTTTCTACAGTCTTATAATTGGCAAAGAGACAAGTCCATACGTTCTACCAGCTCCCACAATGAAGAGCTACTTTAGGATTCCAAGACGCGAGAAGATCTTGCCAGAGTCCAGATGGATGTGCGACCTGGCAGGTTTGCTTGCTTTAACTCTTGACTTAGGAAAGCTGACAATCTTGGAAAATATTTGTAGCAAGTCCTTTGGGTCTGCATGTCTGCCCCCTCCCGCAGAGACCCACGGAGAGTGGCCTTTATCAGTCATGTCTCCAGGAAGGCCTGTGTCCCCAGTGACGCTGGCTGAGTGGGTCTGTGTCTTGCTGTCATGAAGTCTGTGTCTGTGACCTAAGGGTGCTCATTCCTGTAACTTCATCACACTGACAGGTGTGTAGGGGGGAACATTTCCATCTCTTTTGGTTGCCAGGGACTAGGTGCTTGTCCCGTTGCAGAAAGAATTCAGAGACAGGACGCAGAGGTTAAGAAAGTCAAGTGGGGATTTATTACGGGATGGATAGGACGCTCTCAAGGGGAAGGCGGGCAGACTCAGGTGAGCAGCTGCCCCGAGTTTCTTTGGCACGTTGGTTACATAGGGTGTAAAAAGGAATGAGCAGAATATTCATTGGGGAGGGAAGGGTTTGGGGTCGTGTTCCCTGATTATCACCCCAGCTCCACCTTCCCAAAGGGAGGAGGGATTTTCGTCCTTATTTAGTCTGGATCAGAAGTGTCCCAGCATCGGTGCGTGATGGGGACTTCTGATCTGCAAGGCTAATTTTATTGAAATGAGGGCATAACGAGCAAAAGGTTACACTGGGACACTGGAAAGTCCTGCCTTTTTGCATTTTTCTTTGTTCGTCTCCAGGCCACTCCTCACCCCAAAATGTGTGACCCCTTATCAGCCCAGAGGTTCCTGCTTTTCCTTCTCTGCCCAGGGACCCCTGGTGCTCACATGATGTGTGGTTCCCTGCATTTGGCCCACGCCCCCTCCTTTCTGCCCAGTTCCTGCCATGTGGCCTGCGTCCCCCTTCCTCTGCTCATGTCTGGCTATCTGCCTGCTCTAACATTTTGAGTAAATCCGATTTTAAAATAGACTTCCCGACACCAAGTCGTCATCATGCTTCTCGGATAGTGACATTAAATTCTCCCTCGCTGACAGTGTACTTTGGAGGTGTTACTGCCTATTGATGCAACCCCAACACGCTTCGGGCCGCACGCATTCAATACACAAGGTGTTTGTGCGGAAGAGATATTGAAATAATACACCACCTCTTCTCCCCCAACCTGCCTCTGGAGAGTCCAGGAGAGAGATACAACCATTTGCAAATTCAGAGCAATGCTGTTTTCCAAAAATAAGCCAATGAAATAAGGTGGGAGATAGAAGTGATTGGATCCCAGTTTGGGGGTTGGGCATGGGGAAAACAATGGACCCCGGAGAAGAAGAGACAGGAGGTCCTGGAGGGAGTGGACTGGACGTGGCTCCTGCAGCCCTCACTCCACCTGTCAAGGGCCTCTTCCGGGAGCTGCTCCCTGGGGATGCAGGCTTGTGTATCCAGTCAAAGCCAGGCAGTACTCCATCCTATGCACAGGCAGGTTTTGCCTGGGGCTTGTAGGCTGGCACAAAACGGGGTGCTCACACCCCACAGAGTAGGGTCCTGGGTAGATACACATGCACACATTGCAAAGATCAGGGGCAGAAATCTATCACCCCAAACCCAGTTCCCTGGGTTCTTACCCACCGCATGAGACAATGCTAAGCCTCTTTGGTTATCCCGAGGACAGACATGAATAATGATAACTTTGAAACAGTGAAAGGGAAATGAAAGCTCAGGCATAAATGTGGAAAAGTCAGCTGGAAGTATAAGAATAAAATAGGAATCTGTCATTTCAGGGGTAGTAGAGAAATTTTGATCCAGCCAAAAAAGATTCAGAAGAGAAAGGAAAAAAGAAATAAAATAAATTTGACACAAGATTGGAAAATGACTATAACTCGATTTAAAAATGTTAAAAAAAAAAAAAGAAAAGAACAAGAGAAAAAAAGAAATAAAATAGAGCAAAATGAATGTGTGAAATAAGATGGAAGAAATAAACTTCTCCATAGCGATAATCATAATCATAATGCAGGCAGCCTGCTTGCCCGGACCCTGCTGGTCGCGGGGCAGCTTTTGGGACAGAGTGTGGGTAGGGCTTGCGTGTGTCCACATGGAGCCAGGGTGGGAAGGGGGGCTGGTCCCCGCCGGGGCTGCCCCCCACCCTCACCCGGTGCCATTCTGTCACAGAGATTCCAGGAGTCTCTGACTCCTATAAACTCTGACCTTGCGCATCATCTGGAAAACGTATTTGTCAAGACAGAAGTCTTCTTTGATGTCATGGTTTGATCATTTTACTTACAACTTTAAAATATTTAAATGTAAGTTTGTGAGTCTCTCTCTGAGCATCATGGTGGGCCTGGCAGCGGTGTGGATGCTGAGAAGGGTCTAGGTTCCGGGTGTATTGGAAGTGGGGCCAGTGGGCTTGCTGGTGGGTTGGACGTGGAGTGTGATGGGAGGGTCCCCAGATGATGCAGAGGACGGGCTGCCGTCCCCTGAGATCCGGAAGGCTCTGGGTAGAGGGGACTCAGGGACCGGTGCTCAGATTCTCAGTTTTGGAAATACTGATCCTTAGATGCACAAGTGCAGACAGTATATAAATCTCAAGGTCCAGAGAGAGGTCTGGATGGACTTTATCAAGTGGCCACCACAGGTGAGATGTCACCACAAAATTGTGTGACTGTGAAGAGAGACACAGGGGGCTGAGGACGGAGCCCCTGGGGCGGGTCTTCCAACAGCAGTAACTTACCATGTTCAATTATTTTAGATTTACTTTTTAAGGGTCCTAAACTGAGATGCTGGAGAAAATGCTAATGTTGTTCAAAGCTCACAGGAGTCTACTGGAATTCTTTGAAAACTTTTAACGTGAAATTGTTTCTTCTGTGCTCTGCAGCATAGAAGCTTGGCTTCGACAAAGCATTCTTGATTTTTAAACAAATTCCAAATTTCTTTGCATAAAATTAATGCAAAGTGTGGGGGGGAAGCCCTTCTGACTCTTGTTCGTTTGTTACAAATTTCACTGGCCAGGAAGTTCCAAATGACTCTTGTCATCTGAGGTGGATGCCTGAGTCGTACCCCTGCATGCCACGGTCACACATCCTGTTGACCCTGTGTCTCTCCACCTGGTGGCCTGGGGGCTTTCTGCGAAGCTGAGGAGACCTGTTCAGAAAAATCCAGACATAGGGGGTGCGGTGCCCAGAACAGTCTTCAACCCCTGGGGGACAGGAATCGGGGGTGGACACCCCAACCCTAGTCTAGGGACACACGCTCTCTGAGCGAGGGGTCGCCTGTGGGACCGAGCCCCAGTCGCCAGCTCCGAGATGCACGGCATGCTAATGTGTCCCCCTTGTCTGTCTTGCTTTTTCAGCCACCTCACTTCTGCGACCTGGGTACCACTTAAATTCCATAGGCTCAATTTTATTTTACGCTCTCCGTAAGGATGTTGCCATAGAGATGCATGGAAGGTCATTAAATGGAAACATCTTGCACTGAGGTTCGTACCCCGGGAGTCTGCCCCTGCTGCCGCCCCTGCCCTAAACACTGCTCCTCTGGACGTGACCTGGTTTGCTCCCTCCGAGCCCCCACAATCGCATTCAAATGTCACCTCTGTGAATGCAAAATATCACCAGCCGTATCAGGAAACAAAGGGTGCTGTGGCCAGCAGGCAAGAAGCCTGGCCTCTGCTGCCATCCCCAGTGGTGCTCCCCCTCCGAGGGGACTCAGGGAGAACAGGACACTGATCCTAGAGACCTCGGGTGCACATGATTTTAGTAAGCCCAGACCTTTGCACCTTCCCATATGTAGTAAAGAACTTAATTCCTTAACTTGTAATATCTGGTTTCCTTTAATGAACAGTCATCTTCTGATGTTCTGACTATCGGGTCTTTGTTGCAAAAATCTCCTACGTATCCGGTGATCGGAGGGGCTGCTTCCCGTGCTCAAGTCCTCAGAAGGTCCACCGAACAAAACATAACTCTCAACTTTTAGCTTGCACATATTTTTTTAGTCCACACCCCCCTGCTGAAGACCTGTGAGAGCATTCTAGAAACCAGAGCCCCTCACCCTGGGCCACGCCTCTTGTAACTTTCCTCTTCAGACTCATTGTCATCTGACATCCTTTATAGTTTATTGTTTGTTTCTCGTCTGTCTCCCTTTACAAAAATCCTTTTACAAAAATGGAGTTTCAGCTGTTTTACACATTGACGTAGCCTTTTACCCACAGCGACACTTCCCACAAATAGGCACTGGAATATTTGTTGAATGCAGAATTTATACGGCAATATTTTTCTAAAGGATGTGGCCAGGAAAGTGCCTTTTCCCGTCAAGACTTTTTTTTTTTTGACCTCACAATGAGCATTGTAAATGTATTATGGTATCTCTTCTGCTTTGGCTAAACATAATAGTCTGAATAACTTTGACCTCCTTTATTTCAGTATTCAATGAGTCTATGGATGAAGATTTTCAAGGAATTAGCTGACATCAAGACAGAGGAATGTGACAATGAATATATACATATGTTCGTGTATAACTGAAAAATTGTGCTCTACACTGGAATTTGACACAACATTGTAAATGATTATAAATCAATAAACAATGTTAAAAAAAAAAAAAAGACAGAGGAGCGCTCAATCAGCCCAAGAGAAATGGATAACTTCGTGATCACCAATATTTATTATTTTATTAACTTTCAGAGAGGCTAAAACAGAATTAAATTAACCCAGTGGCTCTCAAAGCCTGGTCCCCAGGTAAGCATCCTCAGGTTGCCTTGGGAGTTTGTTAGAAATGCAGATTTGGGCGGCCCCACCCCACAGCCAGTGAATCAGAACTTTTAAGAGTGGGGCCCAGCCACTCATGTTTTCCCAAACTTTCTAGATAATTCTGAGACACACTGAAGTTTGAGAACCATTAAATTAGATAACACATGCAGATTTTAGCAAAAGAGACTGCATCAAAATCATTTTTTTCTCTAATGTATTAAAATTGGGTTTTTTGACTCAGCTTTAATGATCCTTGGTGGAACGACCAGGGGTAGACGAGAAACTTTTATGGAGTCAAACCACTGCTTGACAAAGATTCTCTGAACTTAGGGTAAACTCTAAAATTCCAACAACTCTGAGGAGCAAACCCATTCCCATCACTGCAATATTATCCGAATTTTAGATTAAAGACATTCTTAAGGATACAAATTAATACACACGGTTCTCTCAAGTCAGGTTGCCATGCATGTGGTTGGTACCAATGAACGGTTCTTACGATCGAATATCGTGCCTCGGAAGACAGATGGTTTGGAAGGCAAGGGGCTCCTGCAGAGACGATGGAAGGGTCCTGCCTGTCACCTTTTACAAAGAACAGGCTGTCATCTTGTCTCTTACAGGGACACGCGAGTGGTAAAAGATTATCTCCCCTCCTCACACATGCTTAACGGCTATTTCCAAGTTTGGGGAAAATGTTTCCTTCTTCCTAAAAAGAAAAAAAAAATGAGTTCTCCTCCATTTTAAATATTTTCTTACCAACTCAAACTGAGGCTACCAAAACAACAGAATGAATCACTGGAGAAACATTCCTACAGAGACAGGAAAACGCCTATAATTCTTGCTGATCAGAGTTCTTTTTTTTTTTTCAGAGGAAGTCCCAGAGCACATGTTAGTCTGAAGGGTTCCCTAAGGTCTTCCAAAGAGCTATTAATAAAATAAGATACACACACAAAAGGAAAGACAAACAAATAAAGCTAATAAAATGTGTCTCACTACCTCTTACAGGGTCCCTGGGTTCATTTCTTTGTACCTTTTCGCTCATGTACTTAGGTCAATCTATTTTATTATTTTCGTGGTTAGTGTAGTTATAATTAATACCAGTTTATGATTTCTCATTTTTTTCCTCTTTACACACCCATGCAGAAATTTTTTGGATATTTTTCTTTATTTACTTACTCATTTTTTCTCCCCACCCACACATATATCCTCCCTGACCCTCAACATCCCTCATCAGTGTGGCATCTTTGGTACCATCGATGAACCAACATGGACACATTATTATCAACCAACGTCCATCGTTTACATGATGTACATTCTATGGGTTTTGACAAATGCATGATGCCATGTAGCCACCTCTATAGTATCATACAGAGTAATTTCATGGCCCTAAAATTCCTGGAAAATGCCTTCCATCATAAACATACAGAATGACTAGAAATCACACTTTCTATATACACAGAAAGGTAATGGAAAAAAAAATAAAATTCAAAACAGGAAGCATTTGTTTGTTTTTTTGCTGCAAAGAGGTGGCTTCCATCCTGTGAGGTCCTGACACAGTTACTCTATTTTCTTTCAAATTTAAAAAAAAAAAAAAAAAAAAAAAGGTGTGTGTGTGTTCAATTGCATTTTAGTATTTTTCCGTTTCTCTTTGTGGAGTTTCCCTGCTCTCATCAGACATGGCTTCTCACAGATCTGGGCTTTGTGATTTTGTGGGAGTAAGACTGTGAAGCACAGACGTGAGGACGGCTTCCTGGAGCTTCCTGACGGCGCAGAGACCCACCTGAGTGTCAACCGACACGACTCCTGCGAGCAACCCCAGGACCCGCGCCTCCCCTCCACCCTGATGGGCAGAAGGCTCGAAACACTCCCGGCAAAATCGTCCCAAGCACTGAGCACGTTGTGTGCTGATCTCATAAGGGGAGCATTTTAAGCTCCCCGTCTGCCAGAAGTTCATTTCTAAGTAACCCTGCTGCGCCTCTTGCCAAAAAATTGCCATTTAGGGCTTCAGTTAAGAAGCGATTTATCCTTAAAAGGACTTCCAGATGTTCAAATTCACCTCCACTCCAAAAAAAAAAAAAAAAAAAAAAAAAAAAACCCGCAGTTCCAAAAGCGAGTGGCCTTGACCCTCCGCGACCCCCGTGGAGCCACGCGCCGTGGATGTGGGAGGGAAGATGCGCAGTCGCGCCGCTGGCGCGGGCAGCCCCACTGCGCATGCGCGGCGGGCGGCGTGGCAGGTGCCGCGCGCGGAGGCCTGGATCACGCGCGCCTCGGGTCGGCCCGACGACCCCGGGGAGGCCCGCCGAGCTTCCGCTGCCCTGAGATCGCCGGCCCTGGCTGCCTCCCATCAGCAAAGAGAGGCGTTGCGTCCTTGCGTCCAGGCCTGCGTGCACACACGCTTCTGGGGGTGCGGGGTGCAGGGCGCGGGCGGGCGGGGGGGATGCACCCCCATCGCCGGATCCAGAGCAGGTGTCACCTCCCGCGGACGGGAGTCTTAAAGCTTGGCTCCTGCTCAAACACAGCATGGCTGTAAGTGGGGTGTTTATCGATTGTTCCGTGTAAGCTGGGAAAAGCCATTTTCCGTGCAGAATGGAAAATTTGTATTCCGATTACTTACACTGAACAAGTTCTCCCCTCCCTCTAAATTAGAGATTTAGGGACCCTAACTGCTTAGCAGGTACTTAAAAACATTTTAACTTTAGATGTAGGCTCTTAGGGGGAAAATGTGCATTTACAAAAAAAAAAATAATGAAGTGAAACATTGTGAAGTGATCTTTCTCTGCGGGAAGCCGGTTGGCAGGGATGTGCACTGCGTCAATCCTTGTAAATGGTATTCCAACTCACTGTCATGTAGTACAACCTGCTTTTGAAGTTCCATCCCAATGGGAACGACTTCTGAGTTAGTAGTCGCCTTCACAGTGTCCTGGGATGCCTGCCACACAGATCATAAGAGTTCTCTCTGCAGACATATGTTCAACATGGTCATATGCGTGTGTGTGTGTGTGTGTTTGGAAGGTGGCCGGGGCCCCTTCAGATCGCGGCCCCTACGAGGCTTCTGTTTAGAAGCTTGTCTGAGTTGAGAACCCTTCCAGCAGTTTGCCATAATTACTAACACTTCGAATTGATTAACCTTCAAAATGATTAACTTTCAAATTGGCTGGGAGTGGATTCAAGCCCGCTCCGGCGTTCACTGGCTGTGCAAAGCCGGGCAGGTAACTTAGTAATTCTTTTTGAAAAATGGGCACACTCTTGTCTCTCACAATTATTGTGAGAGACGAGGCCCCAAAAGTAAGAGTGCTTAATACAGTATTTGGCACAGAATAAGTGTGTGCGCTCTCTTCTCTCTCTCTCTCTCTCTCTATATATACATATATATATCATTATTATTAATTTTATAATTATTTCTATTATTGTTATTACCAGCTTTTTGCCATCTTAGTCATCCGCTATGGGATTCTAAAGCAGAGTTCCTGGAATGACAATGGTTTACAGAAAAAAAAAAAAAAAAAAAAAAAAAAGCAAAGCCAGGATTCATTTCTCAAGCTGTATCTTTATTCAGTCATTTTTAAAATGTCATCTTCACCTTGATTATCTTAAGAGCACACTTTTTCTGCTTTGTTTGTGGATCCTTTTTATCAGACCTGCGTGCAGGGAGGAGATTTGTTTCTTCTTAAGGAGCAGACAGAAGCTGGCGTCAGGGACCCCTGCTGAGCATGGAGACTTGGAGAGGCAGGCATCTGAACAGAGCTTTCCGACAGCCTTGCTCTGTTTTTTTGTCCCTGGGTCCACAGCCCTAAACTTTACCAATTCCGGTGTGTGTGTGTAATAGACGTGAGGCTGGATGGCTCACGCCCTGACTCCCGGTTGCCAGGGAACGTGTGGCAGTGTTTGTAGGAAGCGAAATGGTGCTGGACCATTCAGGGTCCACTTTGCACTCTGATGCCAAGCAGGCAGGAAGCATGGCTTCCTGCCAGAGGCTCAAGCATCCAGCTCCCCTTACCTGTCAGCCTTCAGTCTGGCGTGCGTGCCCTGTGAGTCCTCCCTCCCTGGAAGTCATGTTTCCCTGCATCCTTTTGAGGACTCCAGGCAGGTATGTCCCCAGGAAGCCCTTGCTTTTCTTCAGAGCAGCTCATCCTTGTCACCCATCCCTTCCCTTTGGCTCTCTGCTTCTTTTTGATGGGTCCAGCCTGGCTGATTTCTGTTAAAAAATAACAAAGGAGTGACATTCTTCTGGGCAAATCAGAAAGTCATTAATTTTAGGAATTAATATGTGAGGCAGAAAAGTAACTTTCAATCTGTCATTTGAGAGAATATCACGTTCTTTACGCGTCTGGACTTCCTGTGTTCATGAGAAACACGTGTTCAATCTCGTTGGAATCTACTGAACATGGGAAAGCTCAGAATTTATTTCAGATGTTCAACTTCTGGGAAAGAACAGAGTGACTCTTTGAGCACACAAACCCAGTGAGACATCTTTGGGGTCTGCTTCTAAGGACAATGTTACTGTCATCATCAACTGTCTCCCCCCAAAAGCCAAATTTCTTTCCAAATGGCAGTCTTTTGAGACAGAGTCCCGTGGCTGGTGAAGGGACGTGCCTTGAATCCCTTAGCAAAGTCTTATTTTGTCATTCGAAAGAGCTCAACCTTTGGAATTAAATTAGATCTTGTGTCCGGTGCCAACATTGAGCCACTGGATGAAAAGTTAAATAGCGATCTGAAACATTTGGGGTGTCGCCTGCATACCCCAAATGCTTTATATATTGCGTGCCTTCTGACTTACTATTTTTCCCTCGCAGAATCTCTTAGGCGTGGAATAGAACGTGGCCGAGTTCTCACTTGAAATAATGAAATCACTGAATTCTCTTTTTCATCCATTCTTGGACTTCCAACCGCTCAGAAAAGGAAGGCAAGCCTTTGCTTTACGCCCCCTGGTCCCCAGCCTACATTCTCCCTGACCCCCCAAAATCATGCTTTTCTCTTCCAACTTATTCAACCCAGCCCACCTTCAAAGCAGGACATTTGTGTTAGTCACTTCTACTTGTGTATGAATTTGAATCCAGTGTCCAGGTTCTAAAAATGTTTAACTCAGAAGAGAAGTCGGTCACAGCTCTGACTGTTCGCTGGAATCCTACAAGGCTCACTTAAAACATACCAATACCTGAGTCCCCAACAACTGAGCACTTTTTTCTCGGTTTGTCTGGGATGGTGGCCAGCATCGGTATTTTTTTAAAATATTCCAGGTGATTTTTACATATGGGTTTGAGAGTCACTAACCTAAAACCTACATCCAATCCTATAAAGACAGAACTTTGTCTCTTTTCAAGGTAATTTCCAGCACAGTAGGAAATACTGTTTCTGTCAAAGGGAGCTGCAGATTACAGAGAAGAGATTTACTAGAGGCTATTAGACTGGGCACATCTTGGGAGTCTGCTGCGGAAGTAAATGTCAAAATTAGACGCTGTGAGGTTGGAGGGAAGAAACCACCTCTGGAGGCCCTGGTGTGAGTGCTCAAATTGGAGGCTACCCAGTGATCCGGGAAGCCGAGGGAGGGGGCTGCAAAGGACAGAGGCTGGAGATGGCCACACCTGATGGTGGGTCTGCCCTCTGCTGCTCGCGGGACCCCTGTGGGGAGGCAGACCCCACGAGCCCCCTGGGAGGGCACCACGCTGGACCCACCACCCCTCTGCCTGCATCTCAGGCAGCTAAATGTGTTCACTTTGCCTTCCAGATCTCACACCAATTTCTCTCTCTTTTCTTTTAATTGCAGTACAGTCAGTTACAATGTGTCCATTTCCGGTGCACAGCGCAATGTCTCCATCATGCACATACATACATATATTTGTTTTCATATTCTTTTTCATTAAAGGTTGTTACAAGATATTGAATATAGTTCCCTGTGTTATATAGAAGAAATCTATTTTATCTATTTTCTACATACAGTGGTTAACATTTGCAAATCTCAAACTCCCAATTTATTCCTGCCCCCTTTCCTCTACTAACATTAAGATTGTTTACTATGTGAGTCTGTGTCCGTTTTGTAGATGAGTTTATTAATGTCCTCTTTTCTTTTTTTTTTTTTTAGATTCCACATATAATTGATATAATATGGTATTTTTCTTTCTCTTTCTGGCTTACTTCACTTAGAATGATGATCTCCAGGTCCATCCATGTTGATGCAAATGGCATTATTTTATTCTTTTTTATGGCTGAGTAGTATTCCACTGTGTAAATACACTCCAGTGTTCATAGTACCAGTATATACAATAGCAAAGACATGGAAGCAACCTAAATGTCCATAGACAGATGACTGGATAAAGAAGCTGCACTATGGTTACCAATTTCTCTTTTGACCAGTTCTAACCTAGAGCAAAACAGAGACGGGGATGCTGTGAAGACAGCTTCAGTTGAGCCAAGTGGACACCGGGAGATGTCAAGAGGAAAACATGGCGGGACTGGGGACTTAAGCCAGTGCCAGGAGGCAGCTGTCTGTGTTCTGCTCGCTTCTCCCACAGATAAAGCTAGTCTTGCTCCAAAGCATCTTCCAACCAGCTCACACCCCTGAGGATGGCAATTGTCATTAAAAAAACAAAAACAGAAAAACAGAAAACAGTGAGTGCTGGTGAGGATGTGGAGAAATTAGAATCCTTGTGCACTGTGGGTAGGAATGTAAAATGGTACAGCCTCTGTGGAAAATAGGATGGATGTTCCTCAAAAAAAAAAAAAAAGCCTATAATCCAGGAATTTCAGTTCTGGGTATATACTCAAAAGAAGTGACAGCAAGTCCTCAAACAGATATTTATACATTCATGTTCACAGCAGCATTATTCGCAATGGCCAAAAGATGCAAGCAATCAAGTGTCCTTTGATGGGTGAATGGATAAACTGTGGTATATACAGGCAGTGGAATATTATTCAGCCTTTAAAAAGGAAGGGAATTCTGGCACATGTTACAATGTGGATGGACCTTGGAGACATTATGCTAAGTGAAATAAACTGGTCACAAAAAGACGGATAACTGTATGATTCCACTTATACGAGGTCCCAAGAGGAATCAAATTCATAGTTTCTAATATCCTATGTGCCAGTTGGTTCACAGCGATGAGGTCTGTCTTGCTTCAGTTTGTTTATAATGTTAAAGATTATAAGTAAAAAGATTATAAAGCTAACTATTTGGGGGGATTCTCCACTCAAAGAAACCTCAATGTTTCAAAGTAAGGACAATACATACTTATTTCTTACGACCTGAAGGAAGCTTGTCCATCCTGGTTTCCTGAGGATGGTGTTTCTCTGCAGAACTTTCTGGCACTGCCCTGCCTGCCTGTGCTGGGTGTTACAGACCTTGAGCAAATAGAACAGACAACCAGGTCAAGTAGGAATGGAAGTTTCCAACAACTGACTCAACGGTTGGTGTTGAGAAGAGTTTCGTGCGTTATAAGAAGCATTTTATGTGAGGGCACCTCTGACCTACCTCATGCTTACGTGTGTTCCGGTGGGGAGATTTGGAATAAGGCTAACTGAACCCACCCTTAAGTAACGCCAATGCCCACGGAATGCCAGGCATCATTAGAAAGCATCTTGGGGAAAAAAATGCAGACCGAATTAGTCCACAATTGTACAAAAACATCTACCCTTAGATAAAATAAGAAATGTATGTTAAAAACCTACCAAAGCCAAGAGCCACATACACCTTAGTTATTGTTACAATCAGCAGAGGCCCATTCTTGAGTCATAAGAACTATAGTCCATCCTTCCGTTCGACAAAGTGAGTGTCTACCACAAGCCAAGCACTGCCGTGGGCCCCAGATATGGAACAGTGAGCGTCCGAGACAAAATTCCTAACCCTTGGGGACCTTCTAACGAGGGAGCAGAAAAGTAAGGAAAAAGAAAAATGAACTTTGTATTAGACGATTAGAAGTTCAAAGAGAAAACTCAAGCAAGAAAGAGGGGTAGATGGCTTAAGGAGGGCTGGAATTGTAGGTGAGGTGACAGGGAAATCCTTCTGTGTCGTGGCATTTGAGTAAATCTGAGGGGCTGATATAAATCCAACACCTAAGTGAGGGGAAGGAGCTGGGAAGTGGGGGAGGCAGGGTTGACGGAGGCCAGAGTCTTTGAGGATAAAGGGCTTTTTCAGGGATTCTAAGATGGGAAGTCCCCAGAGGATTCGGAACAGAGGAATGGCCTATACGGTAAGTGTATCACTTTGCCCGCTCTTTTGAACCTTCCCTTGGCCTGAATTGTCTTGTCTTTAAAACACAAAGTGATGTCACTGTGCACCTGTTGAGTGCCAGGCCCACCACGTACATCCCATCTCTTAATCCTGGTGATGGGTTTGAGGATCTCTGTTTTTGAGTCTTGAGGCCAACGAGAGTAAATAACCAGCCCAGGGTGGTGTAGACAGTAATTAACTGGCCTAGAGTTGAGCCAGTCCTTCACGGTCCAAAAGGCCAGGTCCAACCGCCTTTCACAAAACAAATGAATCTTTCAGAAGACGGATCATCTGAGCCCTAAGAAAGCCAGTGGGTTACATCTTTAGAGTGGCAAGTGACTGTCACATCCACTCACCATTGGATAAACACAAGCAGTAATAAAAATAGTTGTACCTTAACTTTGAAAGGCTGGGGTACAGAATGCAGAATTTCAGATTTCCAACACTCTTTTTTTTTTCTTCGCCAGCTTTACAATTAGTGCTGAAAAATTAAGGGACAAGTAAAAGGCTCAGTGACCAAGGACAGGGGCCAGAGCATTCCAGCCAAACCGTGCCCCAGTACTACCTGGAAATTGAAGAATTAGAAATGGGAAGTCCTACAGCTGGGCTTCTGCGCCTCATAAGGGCATCCCCGAGGAGAAGGGCAGCGCAGATCTGACTTGGGTCCCAAAAGCATCCTTCGCTCATGACGGTGCTCTGCTGGATGGATGAGCTGCCCTGGATGTCAGATGGGGCCTCCTCAGCCTCTGCTTCCCAGTCCACCCACGGCCTGTGTCCCCAGCCTGACCCGGGGTCTGAGTCATCCCCGGGCTCCACCCTGGGGATCACCTCCCTCCGTCAGCTGCATCTGCACTTGGCAGGGGACACCCTTGGCTGGAGCCTGCTGGCTGTGTGTCCCTTTCCCGGTCGGGCCGCCTCGGCTCCGCTGCGCTTTGCTTCCCTCTGGTGGCATCCGTGTCACTGGGCTGGGGCGGGACCCAAGCAGAGCTCCTGAACCAGACCCCTCAGGGCCTCAGGTGGGGTCCAGTCACCCCCCCCACCCCACCCTCAGAGGGACCGTCTGCGCAGCTGCGTTCCCAACACGGGGTAGGATGCTGCTAACGATGGGAAGGGGACCCCACTGTGGAGATGCCCCCCACCCACTAACAGAAAGGGGCTGCAATGGGGGAGCGTTTAAGAACCACTAGGGCAGAGCCCAAAACCTCGTTTCCTTGAAAAAAAATCAATTATGTGGCCTAGGATTCTCTAGAAGTGAAGCTGGAAGCATCCTTTTATTTAGCAAATATTTATTGCGCACGCAATGCTAGGTGCAACCCCTGGGAACCAAGAATCGTGGCCGGCCCTCCTGGACCTTACCGTCAGGGAGTGTCACAAGGCCACCGAGTGACCTGAGCTGTGCCGTAGCTGGAAGCTGTGGGGCCACAGGGAAGGAAGGGCACCGGATTCAAGCTCGGGAAGTCAAGGATGGTTTTCTGCAGGAATTCCTAAATTAAGATGGGAAGCAAGGAAGTTTCCAAGTGTTTTCAACGCTAAATTTTGATAGTTCTTAGATAGATAGATAGATAGATAGATAGATAGATAGATAGATAGATAGATCGATCCACAGATTACATATATTATATAGACAGAGAGCAGTTGACTAACCGAAAATTTTGTCTTACAAAAACACTTTAAAAATTACTTGTCCTACAGGGGGGGAAGGGTTTAAGTCCAAGTGGTAGAGTGCATGCTTAGCATACACAATGCCCTGGGTTTGAACCCCAGTACCTCCAAAAATAAGTAAGTAAACCTAATTACCGCCTCCCTAAAAGATAAAAAAATAATAATAATAATAAAATAGAATTTAAGAAAAAATTACTTAACTTACAAAAAAAGACAAAGGAGCCAAGTTTACACCAAATTAGAACGCCAAGCCCCAGGACAGGATTAATGACAGATTAGTCTATCCTGCAGGTTGAAATTGGGTTTATTTTGGAAAAGTCTTCTCGGTAATGGTGCACTTCCAAGTCCACCATGGAAACACTTTGGCCATTTAAAAATAATAACCCTTGGCACAACTAACGTTTTCAGACGACACATCATGTCCCGGGGAATTTCAACACAGTAATTCATTTATCCCGCACAGTGGGCTGTGGAATTGGATTCTACCATTTTGCCTCATTTTACAGATGTTAAAACAGATCAGAAAGGTCAAGTAACTGACCCCAGGTCACAAAGGAAGGAAGCGGAGAAGCCGAGATTCAAACCCTGGCAATCAGGGCTTCACAGCCCATCCACACAATGATTGTGATTTAAAAATTAAGATATGACAAAATAAGTTCAAAACTTAAGACAAGCAAATGGATAAAATATGAAAAAAAATGACAAAAGCATGTTTTAAAAATTCAATTATATACCTTTTGGTATATTACATGGTACCTCCCTGAGATACATAAAATTGTTATGAGATCCATTTTACATAAGGATGCTTAGAAATGCAATCTGCATGTGATTACATAAAAGGCATGTTCATGGGGGGGGAAACTAAAGCAAAACAAAGAGAAAAAATGGGAGTAACAAAGCAAAAACCATTTCGGACTTCAAGATTATAAATTCAGACGCCAGGAGATTCTGCGATCTAAACTTAAGAACATCGGTAAGGATACAGGATGAGAGGAGGAGGGTCCTGGGTCCACGACGGCATTCTTTGCATTCTTGATTTTCTTTTTCACGTTGATATTTCTGTTTTGTGCTTTTGCACCATCATTGGTGATGTGGCTTCAAACATCCTTCTTCGTATTTTCATATTTCGTATTGAGTGCGGTGGAGACACCTTGAGAATTGCAGTCTTCCATCATCCAGTAACGTCTTGCTTTTCATCTTAACTCAGGATAAAAAGATACAAAGTTTGTGGGTTCATAAT
This sequence comes from Camelus dromedarius, assembly GCF_036321535.1. Lineage (NCBI taxonomy): Eukaryota > Metazoa > Chordata > Mammalia > Artiodactyla > Camelidae > Camelus > Camelus dromedarius. The sequence continues at coordinate 13,719,753 of NC_087470.1, read as the reverse complement.
TTTTTTAATTTTTTTCTTGTTGGAGGGAGATAATTAGGTTTATTTGTTAATTTATTTTTAGAGGAGGTGCTGGGGACTGAACCCAGGACCTCGTGCACGCTAAGCATGTACTCTACCGCTTGAACTACACCCTCCCCCAGGAAAGAGGGATTTTAAGTGAGTGTTTTGCAGTCACCCCAATGCTTTGTCACATGCTTTGCTTTGACTGCTTCACTTGGCGATAACTAATTTCTTGAAAGATCAAGTTAGAGACACATTTTTGCATCGGTATTAATTTGTGTTTAAGGTTATGCATTCTGATAACAGTGCTTCCCAAAGAATATTTTTTGGGGCATCAGTCCTCCGTCATGATCCCCAGAACAAGGACTTCATGGTTTGGGAGAAGCGCCACAAATTCTCGTCGGGGTATTTGCAACATCTAAGAACATCTTCCAAGGGAAAAGTAAAGTTCACTAGTATACGAAAGCATGATCATTTCTTTTTAATTTTATTTTATCGAGTTATAGTCAGTTTACAATGTTGTCTCAATTTCCAGGGCAAAGCACAATTTTTCAGTCATATGTGAACATACATGTATTCATTGTCACGTTCTTTTTCACCGTGAGCTACCCCAAGATCTTGTATACATCTGTTTCTGTTTTGTACTTGCGATCGTTTTTAATAATTTAATTAGTTTTCACTCCATTTAAAGATAATTTGGGGGGGAGGGTGCAGCTCAGGGGTGGAGCACATGCTTGGCATGCACGAGGTCCTGGGTTCCATCCCCAGTCCCTCCATTAAAACAAATAAATAAATAAAAGTAATTACCCTCACCCCCCCAAAAAAAAAATTAAGTAAAAAAAAAAAAAAAGATAGTTTTTATACACATGCTATGCATTTGGGGGTTTTGAATTATAACCATTGCAAATCAGTCATCCACACCAAGCTTGGCAGGTCCACACCCACTGGACCAGGTCTGGTGAGTTTTTGGCCTTTAATCTGCTGAGGTCTGAGCAGAAACATTTGACTCTCTCTTTTCTCCATTTCTTTTTTATTTTATTAATTTTTTTTTTTTTTTTTTACTTTTTAAGTGGGACGTAATTAGGTTTATTTTCTTATTTGATGGAAGCACTGGGGATTGAACCCGGGACCTCATGCGTGCTAACCAGGCGCTCTAGCACTGAGCTATATACTCTCCTCATTTCCATTGCTTAAGTGTCCTGAGGACTCAAAGCAAAGCAGGATGTCTGCCAAAATTTAAAAGGATGCCACGAGGGTCTCGGAATCTATAGGCTTCCCCGCATCCGGAGGAAATGGTTATTCTTGGAAATGAGACCGACTTTTTCAAAGGATAAGCATCTAGCAAAAGCAAGTGCTGCCGGAGCTTCCTCCCAGCCCGCAGCCCCCATCAGACTGCGAGCCGTTCACAACGAGAACAGCTCGCCTGCCGCAGAGCCAACGAGGAACCCAGGCTGATCCCAAAGACACGAGAGCCTGGTTGTTACCCCCAAGCTGACTTAGATTTAACTGCATTTTGAAACGCAGATCCACTCGGTAAGGGGGCTTTCAGCAGGTAAGAGAAACAGTGTGTGAAGGACAGGATGCTGTGTGTAACGGACATGTCAGGGCAACAGGTGCTAAGCTGTCACGTGTGCGCAGCACAGGTGACAGCCCTTCACCCCCGCCTCCTCCATCAGCGTACAACCGTTCCCACACGACAAAATGTGCCTTCAGAATCCCACACCCTGTGTGAGACCAAATTCCTTGGCTTCTGCAGGGCTTTCTCCAGAGCCTAAAATTGATTCCCATCAGCAGTTCCTCTGTGGCTTTGTTCAAACAAACTTGGAATCTTTTGGCTCAGGGCACCGCGGTAATTAAAAGAATCTCTCCTGCCTGATGGTCTGCGTCAGTGGGTCTGGTCAGGATGGATGTGTCTTCATTCCCGATCACGATTTTACTGCGCTGCAATCTTCTTTGGCCCCAAACAAGTGTGTTAAATCATTCAGAATCATCATTTTTCTTTTGGTTAGCTGTTTTCCTTTTTTTATTATTATTATTATACAAGAATAATTTCAATAAAATTGTAACAGAAGAGAATAAATCTGACTGCATATTAAATCTGTTCCTTTGGCTTTAACCCTGTGCCCTGTTTTCTAGGCTCAGTCCTGCTGGCTCTGCACCTTTTGTAAAACAACGTTGCCTTTAGCCTGAAATAGACAGAAGAGCCGGTTCTCAAGGCTCAGACCTTTAAGGATGTTAACACGTTTGCCCTTATATAAAGATAACAAGTTGCAGAGTAGAAAATAACATTTGTTTTGCTGGAGGTTTGCAGGGGCATCATGACCTGACCCCCGGGGACAGCTGCAAGAACAAAGGATTCCTGCACCGAGAAGTTTGCAACAACCAACCACACCCCATCCCCTTTTTAGTATAAAAGGAGCCTGAATTCTGACTCAGGGAAGATGGTTCTCCAGGACATCAGTCTGCCATCTTCTCAGTCTGCCGGCTCTCGGAATAAAGTCACTATTCCTTGCCCCATCACCTCGCCTCCCAATTGACTGACCTGTCATGCAGTGAGCAGAATGAATTTGGACTCAGTAACAAAAACGATACATGCATAATGATGTATTAAATGTAAACATGTGAAAGTCATGTGTATGTTGTATTATATCTAGGTATTTACAGCAGTAATACTGACACCATCAGAAATACACACTTTGGAACCTCCAGGGAATTTCAAAATTTGAAACATGTAAACATGTGGTCTCATTAAGAGTTTTCTCTCCTGTTTGGGGGAAATAATATTGATGGAACCAGAAAAAAACTTCTAAAAAATTACAACTCATTTTAATAGGAAGAAGGGTCTGGTTTTGCTTTGCAAAGATATGTTTTCTCTAGCTGTATTACTTTGAGCTGACAACGTTTGAAGAAAGAGTATTTTCAAAGAGAAGCCAAATGTGGAACTAAATAGAAAAGAATGACTTAGAAGAGTATGTGGCACCCACCAGTTTTTTTTCTTTTATTAACTAGGTTCCGTAAAGGTTTATTTTCTCAGAAGAGGAAATCAAGACAGAGGTTAAGTGTTTTGCTGAAGGTCACAGATAGCAATGGTGGAAGGATTCAAACCCTGGTGGCTTAATTCATGGAATTCCAAACACTACCATTAATATCACAGATCCCCTCCAAGAGAACTGCTCATTAATTAAATCCAAATATCCAGGGAGCTCTCCTTAAAAGCATTCAGGGCAAAGATGAACAATTAAATGATGTATGTTCTGCCTTTGACATTGAGCAATAAACCTTTCTCTAGATGGGGCCAACGATTTCACATGGATTTGAGTAGATGGAAGAGTCGCTGACGACTCACTTTAAAGCCTTAGGAAATGTGCTTTATCAGATTGAAATGGGTCCTAAATCGGTTGGCAGTCCCGTGCGTGTAGTCATTTACCATTTAACTCAGTCGCCCTAAGCCACACATTCACTTTAATCTATGAATAATGCAACGATTACTCATTGACAGCTGTTTACCAGTTCAATCACTTTCAGACCAGCTACTTTTTCTTTTTCTTCTTTTTTTTTTTTAATTGGGTTATAGTCAGTTTACAATGTTGTGTCAATTTCCAGTGTAGAGCACAATTTTTCAGTTATATATGAACATATATATATTCATTGTCACAGTCTTTTTCTCTGTGAGCCACCACAAGATCTTGTATACATTTCCCTGTGCTACACAGTATAATCTTTTTATCTATTCTACAATTTTGATATCTCAGTCTATCCCTTCCCACCCCCCACCCCCTTGGTAACCACAAGTTTGTATTCTATGTCTATGAGTCTGTTTCTGTTTTGTATTTATGTTCATTTTTTTTTTATTCCACAAATGAGTGATCTCATATGGTACTTTTCTTTCTCTTTCTGGCTTACTTCACTTAGAATGACATTCTCCAGGAGCACACTTGTTGCTGCAAATGGCGTTATGTTGTCATTTTTTATGGCTGAGTAGTATTCCATTGTATAAATATACCACATCTTTATCCAGTCATCTGTCAGTGGACATTTAATCTGTTTCCATGTCTTGGCTATTGTAAATAGTGCTGCTATGAACACTGGGGTCCAGGTATCAGACCAGCTACTTTTAAGTGGTTCTAAGTAAAGCACTTTGAAAATAAGACAGTGCAAATGGCAGGGAGACATTTCACTTTTATACGAAGCTGAATGACATAAAGCAAGAGTGATTTTAGTCATGACCAATTACTCCATGACACCTGGAACTGTCCCTTGGTGGTTCCACCTTGATTATGTATCCAGTTTGGCCACTTCTCAGCACTTCTGAATCCACCCCGCCCCCGGCTCTGAATTTGAATCGTGGTCCACACCGTCTTGCCTCGCCTGGACTTCAGCCTCAGCCTCCCAAACTGCCTCCCAAATTTCTATCCCTGTGTTATTCTCAACGTGGGAGCCAGAATGATACTTGGAGATGCAATTCCCTTTAGAAAATGTAACTTCTCTTTCTCAAAACCCTACGCTTACCTGACCCAGAGAACTTACTAGGGGCTGAAAGGCAGCAGGTGATCTGGTTCCCTGGGACGTCTCTGCCTTCACCTCCTCCCAACCTCCTCTCGGCGTACTCTACTCCAACCCCTCTAGCTTCATGTTGTTGCTAAAATATGCCGGGGCCACCTCGCCACCCCACACACATACATAAAAGCCCCTTTCGCCTGCTGTGTTATTTCCATAGAATTTAGATCCTCTGGCATCCTCTACAATTGACCTATTATATTACCTCTTGTTTATGATTTATTATCTATGTCATCTAATTAGAATGTAAGCTCTAAGCAAACAGACATTTTTGTCTGCTCCTTTTGAACAAAACAGAACCGTACCTGGCAAACTGTAGGCACTCAATAAATGCTTACTGAAGGAACAAACGGGTGAATGAATGATTTAACGCTAATAGCCAAACCGTGCTTCTGTGATTGAACATGAACGTTCAGTTTTATCAATATTTGCACCAAGCATTGGTCTAAAGGCAAGTGATGGTCAGAGATAATGAACTGGCATTAATCAGGCTTTGGCAGGGAGGGGAGGGTATAGCTCAAGCGGTAGAGTACATGCTTAGCATGAGCAAGGTTCTGGGTTCAATCCCCAGTGTCTCCTCTAAAGATAAATAAATGTAATTACCTGTCCCTTGCCAAAAAAAATAAATAAATAATAAGCTGAATAACTAAGAGGAAGGAGGACCAGCATTTTTGGCTCTAAAGAAGGTAAGATACAAAGATGGGGACAGGCTGATGTCTGATGAACATTAGTTTTTAAAACATGGGCATGAATTGGCCTCTGGTCTTTTAGAATATCAGGGATGGAGATTCTACTTAATATGCAGACTGAAGCTTTGGTCAGTGGTCAGTGGTCCTCAAACCTTCTGGTCTCAGGATTCCTTTTCACTCTTAAAAACTATTGAGGGTCCCCCAAAACTTATATATGTGGGGCATACTTATGGTTACTTTCAATATTCAAAATAAAAACATAACTTTCTAAAGTTCATTCGTTAAAAAAAATCAATAATAAACTAATTACACATGAAAGCAAAAACCATTTTTATTTTTAAAAACTATACTTCTAACAACAAAAAAAATTTAGTGATAAGGGTCATGTTTTGCAATTTTGCAAGTCTCTTTAATGTCTTGCTTAATAGAAGTCATCTGGGTTCTTTTATCTGCGTTTGCACTAATCTGCTCTGATATCACACATCAGGCGGACTTTGAGAAACTCCACCATACACTCGTGAGAAAACGAGAGAGAAAAAGGCAAACATCTTTGTGCTGTTATGAAAGTTCTTTCCACCCCGCTGGACTCTCTGAAGGGGATGCAGAGGACTCCCCCACCCTCCACCCTGAGTCTCTCTGGAATACACTTTGAGATTCAGCAGACAAGATCGTGATCTTGAAAAGAGGATATTACACACAGCGAAAGAGAATGTGACAATGAATGTATGTACGTTCACGTATAACTGAAAAATTGTGCTGTACGCTGGAATCTGACACAACATTGTAAAATGACTATAACTTAATAAAAAAATGTTTAAAAAAACAAAAAAGGATGTATCAAAAATAAAATAAAAGAGAATATTACATAATTTTCTTTCAAATATATTCTCTAACTTTTTGTCGCTCTGACAGCGAATCTGATAGAAAAACTGAAAAGATGGAATTTTGACCCTTTGTCCCATTTCTTTCACTCTTCACTTGAGGAAACTAAGAATCAACAGTCTTCCAACAAAGATTAGAACTAGTTCACCAAATGTAGAAAAAAGCAGAAATCTTCCCCCTACACATGAGCTGTCCGGGGTTCAACCCCTGCCTTCAAATAATTTGTAATATGATTGAACGAAGCACGGCAGGTTCTTTGAAAAATACATTTAAAAAAATTCAAAGCAGTAGATCTCTTTCTTAGTTGTCTTTTAAAAGCAAAAAAGGAAAAAGATCCTAAGAGACAAAAGCAAAAGGGGTCACTCAATTTCCATTAAAATATTCATGAAAACAAACAGGAAAAAAGGTCTGCCTCAACGTTGGAAATTAAAAATAATGGTGAACATATGCCAAAAATCGGAGGCCATTTGACTAAACTAATCACCACTCGGACCAGATTTAACAACACTGTGGACAGCATGGGGTTTGTTCCTGGAGCCAGAGCAGGGCCAGCCCTCTGCACCTCATCTCCTGCCCCCGGGGTAGCAGGCAGCAAGGGGCTGATTGCACAGCCCTCCGGGCTTCTCTGTCTCTGCAAACGATTGCCATGAAAAACCCCAGCATCAATATTTTAATTTTTATTTTTAATTGATTTTAATTAATTTTTAATTTTTTTAAAAATGTTCAATTAAATTTAATTTTAAATCTTTTTTAAATTCTAAAATAAATTTAATTTTAAATTTTTTTGGAATTTTAAAATAAATTTAATTTAAAATTTTTTTAGAATTTTAAAATAAATTTAATTTTAAATTTTTTTAATTTTAAATTTTTATTTTAAAATTTAATTTTAATTTAAATTAAAATTTTAATTTAATTTTAAATTTTAAATAAATTAAAAAATTAAATTTAAAATTTGGATAAATTTTCAATTTTAATTAATTTCCAGTTTTTAAAAGAGCAAAATTTTTGAAGCTCTCTTAATGCAGAAAGATCTGAAGCAATCTGAGAACTAAGTGGGGTGTGGTGTGGTGGTCTCAGGAGAGCCCCAAGTTCAGATTATTGGAGCTGAGCTAACAAAGGAGGTGGAGGGGGCGGGAGATAGGTGGGGGAAAGGATCCAGGATGTCTTACAAGCTCACCTTTGCCTTTGTGCATCTGGAGGCAGAGGGCGGAGTTCAGGCTGGTGGTGGATTGTCTCAAAGCTGGAGGCAGACTGGATGACCCCCCTGCCTGCCGCCTCCCCGAGCCACAGCCCACCTGCGGTGGCCTCCCTCCCTGCTCTGCCCAGACCTGAGTGGACCTGCCTGCACGCCTGCCTTAGGGAATCCTTTGACATTTGCTTAATCCTTGCCAGGACCTCAGCCACACCCACGTGGCCTGTGAGGACACAAAGGAGACTCAATGTATGATGGCTGTTTCAAAAAAAAAAAAAAAAAAATTGGTCTGGAAGAGTTGCTTTTCATTCTAGGATTAATAAACCAAAAAAGTCAGCATGCATGTCTAGACCAGACTGGTATTCCCAACAGCTTCCTTCCTGGCCCTGCCGGGGCTGCCAGCCCTCCGTGAAAAGTCACTGTGGACAAACTCTGGCTTGGAACGGAGACGTCTCCGGCTTTCTGGTGCTCCTCTATCTGGTTTCCCTGGCTTCTGTCCCAGAGGCTCCTAACCAGATACGCCTCCTCCCTCACCCTTGTTTTGAGTAGACCCATTTCATCACTTGACTTCTCACATGTCTCTGCCCAGATGGCTTCCTTTGGCTTCACATGCGACAGTCTGTGAACACGTGAGCATCAATGCTAGGGATATTCACAGACTCTTGTCTGCATTCAGCCAAGGCCCCGAGTACAGACCCCAGGCACCAGGATAATGCAGGGCAAGGCGATAAACAAAGAGATGAAACACTAGAGAAGTGGACCAAGGCTGCAGGACTTGAATGGAAGACTTTCCCTGAAATAGATTTGCTGCAGGAAACAGAAGAATATTTTAAAATACATTTTCCCCCCATACTCTTAAAAAAGACAAATTTGACTCGAGGCAAGGAGAGAGTGCCTGGAAACCAAAATCCCAAGAGCCAAGTTGAAATGTTTGTTGGAGAGAGAAAGGCAGCTCTGACACTGAGGATGGTCTCGCTGTTGATACGGGGGCAGACATTTGAGAAGGGGGGGTCCCAGAACTTGGAGCGAAGGGACGAAGATGATGACAGAGGGATCGGAGAAGGAGTCAAGTTTGTAGAAAACCAAACAGTAAAAGAGGAGGAAGCCACACACAAGGAACCAAATAAATAATACAAGGGGAAGTGCAGAAAAGAAAACGAATGTGTCCAGAAAGACTCCTTCCCCAGTATTTAAAAGAAATCTGAGTCTGGAGATTTAAAAAGTAAACCCACCACGTTATGGACGGGTGAAAGACATATCTCTCGAGAGGCCCCCCTTCCTCCTCCCACACCACCACTGGCCAAGACCCACCTTACAAAGCCCGACTGTAATCCACCTCTGCCATGAAGCAATTTCCTGATTTTTCTGACTTAACTTTTCCTCGCTTTTGAGCTCCCAAAGAAGTTTGATCATATTTGGCCGGGTCTGATTATCACTGTGGAAGTTCCCTGTGTTAGTGTGTGTCCTCTAAGAAGCAGAAGCCAGGAAAGGATTAAACATGCAAGAATGGTGTGATGGGGAAGGACCTGTGGCGGGGGGGTGGGCAGACCATGATGCAATCCTCCTGCAAAATGAAGCAGAGAGGGGAGGAGGGGTTGGAGGCACCCCAGGACGCTGTGCGGTACTTGCAAGTTTTGTAAGACTGTTGGGGTGTCTTAGAGCCAACGCTGGCCAGTAGGGGAGTCCGGCAGCCCCCAGGAGCCCGTCTGCACAAAGTCATGGGCTGGGAGGGGTGCATGGCAGGTGTGTGTTTGTGTAAAGTCAGCAATGAATGTCAGAGCCTGGCAGCTAATGCTGCCAAGTCAGTTACACACTCAGAGCTGTCAAGTCAGTTACACACTCAGAGCTGTCAAGTCAGTTACACACTCAGAGCTGTCAAGTCAGTTACACTCCCTGCAATTGATCTGTCAGGTACAACCTCGTGGCCACCAGCATTCAATAAAAACGATACCAAGGATCTGTTAACCAGCAACCAAGCTCCAAGTGCATAATCAGCCCACAAAAAGTACACCTTCTCCCAACCCCAAAACCGTAGACTGCACTCTGACATTTCCAGAGACCAGAATCCAACGCGAAGACAAGCGTGGAGAGGTGCGCTTCACTGCAGAACACGCAAGAGTGAGTGGAGACGCCAGTCCCAGATCCTCGAGGAACGCAAAGGGACAAAACTACCTGCAAAGCCGGAGACGTTTACTGCAGAGGAAGCGAAGTTAAGATATGCCTTCAAGAATGCCTGGTATGCACCAGGCAGAGATTCCAATCTAAGGAAATCAAGCTGCTGCCTAGGGTCCCGTTGTGAATCCCACATATTTGCAGCCCCTCCCTGGGGGTGGGCATGCTTCCCTGTCTCATTCCTGTGGGGGCGGGACCACAGGGAACAGAAATGGCTTGTGGCACTTCGGGGATGGGGGGATGGGGGGGGAGGAAGCTTTAGTAGCCAGACTGTGGTGTGTTTACCAAGCTCTCAATTTTCTCTGGGCAGAAAGGATGGTCAGGAAAGTCACCCCCAGCAGCCCGCATTCCAGAGTGAAGATGACAGGAGTGAGGGTGCCAGCTGTCTCAGGAGGGACATGCAGGCTGAGCGAGAAATGAACCTTTGCTTTTGTAACCCCCTAAGATGTGTGATGCAGGCAGAACCTAGCATCCCATCCTGGACCTGAAGGACACACGGTGCAGACAGAAAGCACAGAGACACAGAAGAGTACTGGGCATTTGGGGACATCCCCCACCCTGCCTCGATGGCTGGGCGGTGATGGAGGGGGTCTAGAATCCTGTTAACAAAGGATTTTTTTTTTTTTGATGTGTTACTGATATGGGGGAAAATCCATAGGCAGTGGAGCCCCATGGAGGGCTTTTAATGAGAGAGAAGAAATAAGTAATGTGGTTTATAAAGTGTGGTTAGGAAGCCTGTCCAGAGAAGAGACCCTGAGGGCTAGCTCAGGGACCAGGGGACGGCCAGCGAGCACAGAGGAGGGCTGGGTTTCTGTGACCTGCAGGAGCGGGAGGGACGAAGTGTGAAGGGGACCGGCAGATTTCGGGGGGACGTGCCCAGGAAGTGTTTGATCTCTGCAACGTTGAATCTGAACATCCTTCGGGGCGTCCGTCTGACAATGTGCAGGAGATGCTTGGAAATGTATGTTTGGAGTCTGGACGGCGCTGAACTGAATTTCTTGAACAGCTGAATTTTAGACAACTGTCGTTTTTTTCCTTTTCCCCAGATGGCCACTCTGAGTAAGTCTGGGGCATGAAAAAGAAGCAGGGGAGGGGATGAATTTGTGCACACATAGCCAGTCCAAGATCCAGCCTTCCAGACCACAGGGCATTTGCACAGTCCTTCCCTACACTCATTGGCCTGGATGATAAACATTTTGTTAGCTTTTTTTTTTTTTTTTCCATTAACACAGTTCATCTTAGTCCACATTATCATCATTGATCCTTGAAATTCCTCCTCTGTTGTGTTTTGTTTGTTTCTTTCTTTCTTTTATTGAGTTACAGTCAGTTTCCAATGCTGTGTCAATTTCTGGTGCACAGCACAGTGCTTCAGTCCTACATGAATATACATACGTTCATTTTCATATTGTTTTTCACCGTGAGCTACTACAAGATATTGAATATAGTTCCCTGTGCTCTGCAGTATAACCTTTATCTATTTTATATATACCAGTCAGTATCTGTTGTGGGTTTTTTTTTAATTTTTTTAATCTCCATTCTCCACCGCCAGCACCGCCATGATCAACCATTCTAATTTATTTAACGTACACTTTTTCTTTGGATGTCTGCTTGCAAGATGTGTACGGGGGGTGATTTTTAATTTAGGTAAACAGTACTGTCCTTTATTCCACTGTTTTTCCCAGTTGACTCTGTCTGGTGCTGTCACCCGGATTGACCCCTTCTGATTACACAATGAAGTCTGCACATCTACCATGGGTCCTTTTGCAGTAATTTCTTCGGACTATTTAGGTAAAAACATAATATATTCAACGTGCACTTTCTTGACCTGACTTTGCAGGCGGCGCCAGATGGGGACCAGTCCACCCTCCACCCATCCGTGCACGACCCAACCTGAATCTCCACCTCTCTGCCAACACTTGGCATTACGCAGCAGTCTAGCATTCGCCAATCTAGAAATATTAAGTGATATCTCTCATTTTTTTTTTAAGTTTCTATCTTAATCACTTCTAATGCATTTGAGCATCTCTTCCTAGACTTGGTTGGCTTTGTTCCCTGCTTCCTCCATTTCTAGTTTCTAGAATGTTCTGGCTCCTTGAAAATAGAAATTAATGTTTTATTATTCTTTTGGGTTTTTTTTACTGATTGGTGGGAATTTCTTCTGCATTCTGGATAACAGCAGTGGGTCACTTTTACAATTTCTATAATTATCCCACAGTTCTTGGAAATTCTGTTCTGTTTAGCCCCCTACCCCTACCCAAGAAGGAGGCAGAGCTGGGTAGTTTCCATCCCCTACATCATGAGGCTACAGAAGGCTAGAGTTGAGTATTTCCTTCCCCCTCAGCCCCCTTGGTGAGGCTCTGGTAAAACCCAAGATGTTTAGTTTCTGTCAAAATAGTTTTTCTTGAGGGCAAGTCTTTGTTAAGGAGAACGGAATGCCCTGGGTGTGTTTCAAACGGTAACTTTTCCTCTCTCCCTGCCAGAAGCATGAGGGGTTTTTTTTTTTTTTTTTTTTTTTTTTCTTCTCCTATCTTTACCCTGAGAACCTGGCAGGGCTTCTGGTGGTAAAATTAAGGCTGGTTCTCCAGGTGTTCTTGCAAGATGGCCCAGGATCTTTCCTGCAGCCTTTTCTGCTCCCAGAAAGCAGGCATTCTCTGTATCTGCCTGGCTGACTTCCAGTTTGGGACACGCCAGTTTGCCCTGTGACCTCAATTCTCCGCTAGATCTGAGAAAAGCTGTTGACTTTAATTTGTTAAGTTTTATTTATTATTATTATTATTTTTGGTTCTGCGTTATGACTTGCAACGTCTTTATATGTCGGACCAGAAACCGGAAGTCGCACGTTACTTTTCAAGATTATCAGTATCTTTCCTCATTCTGTCCTGTTTCAGTTACCCATCGTCACCTTTCAGGGCACAAAAATCTTTACCGTGTCTGTCCAAACGTCACCACTGAGTTTGCCTTTGGGCCTGTCCTTTTAAAATTTTGTTCAAGAAGAATTTGTTGCAAAAAAATTCTCTATTTTTTCTTCTATTGACTTTGTCATTTTACCTTTAACACTTGGGTCTTTAATTCATCTGGTGTCAAGGAATGAGTCAGTTTTGTTTCCTCCGCAGAACGAGCCAGTTTTCCCAATGGAATCTATGAAACAGTCCATTCTTTCCCATCTGATTTATGGTCTATTCTGTTCCCATTTATACAACCACCTTTCTCCGGGGTCTCAATCACGTTCTCTTGGTCTGTTTGTCTGCTCTTCGGCCAATTCTGCCAATCTTTAACACTATGTCAGTATCTAACAGGGCAAGTCTCTCTTCTTCCTTCTCTTTTTGACGTTGAATGATTTTCCAGTGCACTCTTGCAGTCAATTTATTCTGGGTTTATCTTTGAACCATGGTTCCCCCATCTTTAATACGGAACGAAAACAGAGATTCCATTAAGGCAGTGTTTCGCACAAACAAACAAGTCCTTTCCTACAGGGTCACTAATCCAGTGTTGTTAGGACCTGTCCTCCAGGCTGGATTTGCAAGAGTGACTCCCTTTGCCCAGCTCACCCCACAGCAGAGGGCACACGATTTTGACGGAGCTGACCGAGGTGTCATGGTAAGAGGAGGGGTCTTCTGTTGAGGACCACATCGTGACCTCATTAGTGTCATTCTTTGCAAAAAGCTAGTCACCCTAAGAAGATCCCACTCTTAGGGGCCCCTCTGATTTAGCCAGCTTGCCTCCTGGGTGGAAGAGTTGACGGCCAACGAGGTGAGGTTCTCCACCGAGACCTCCCAGCTGCCTCTTCACAGGTCAACAGTCAGACCTCCCCTTTGATTCTGAGGTCCTTTTTCCTCCACCCAACAGGCTTTTTCTTCAGCCAACAGGGCAGGTAGAACCTCAAAGTGATCACTTCCAAGATGGATCCAAAAGTAAGCGTGCTGTTCATCTTATAGATGTCCCATGGGCGGACGGGAATGCGACCGGTTGGGTCTTTGAGTGAGTCACCAAATGTGAATCAGGGCCTTGCTTCCAGGAACAAGATGGAAGTTCTTTTTCTCCTTTACTGACAGCTTGAGGCATCTTGGGTTTCGGTGCTTAAGTGAAATAAGGTGCATTTCAAGGTCTGTTGCAAATATTTTGAGGACAGCAAAGCTCCGAGAGCAGGAAGGGGACTGAATTAGAAGCTACAGTGACCTAATTGTCCCCTACTATCCACAAATGACTAAGTGATTCTGTACACACAGCTGGAAGCGCCAAAGCTTGGAGACAGGGCCGGCCTGTATTGTTAATATAAACCATGTATCATTAACAGTTAATATGTGGTTTCCTTTAACTTAAGAGGCTGCTCTTGGATGACAGAGATATTTATCAACCAGCAGCTGAAATAGAAAAAAAAAAAAGAGGTTAACATATTGCTTTCTATGAAGAAAGAAAATTAATTCACCGATAAACAGTAGCGCCTGAAGAATATTGTATTTATTAGAAGTAATTTTATTCTGTTGTTCTTAATGTTTTCTGATTCCTTGACTCTAGAAAAATGGCCATTTAGATTTGTGGTTTTTCCTTATTTATAGGAATACATATTTTATACGGCATCTGTGAACAAAAAATACCACAAACCATATCAGTAAACAAAGAATGCTGAAGCCATCAAGGCATCAGTGGCTGCTGCCGCCCCCCCCCCGGTGGGGACAGGCCTGCAGCCCGGCCTCTGCAGCCACTCACAAGGATGCACCCTGAGGGGACTCAGAATAAGAAAGGACAGGACACTGGCCCTGGATAGCTGGGTGCTTGTCAAAGGAATGAATTCAGTGAGCCCGAATGTCTGCTCCCTCCCATACATAGAAAAGCGCTAAATTCTTTAACTTGAGATGCCTGGTTTTCTTTAGATAACAAATAATCTTTTAATGTTCTGACTCCCTGGTCTTTGTTGTAAAGCTCCTATACATCCTGGCTCCTCCCCTACCTCTTCAGATGTCATCCCGGCTCGAGTCCTCCCGCCAAATAAAACAACTCTCCACTTTTAGGCTGTGCATTTATTTCAGTTGACACATCCAATGACATTGTTAGGAAATCTATTGCTCTGTAATTGCATCTGAGAACGTTTTCTGTGTTCGACAGTTTTCTTGCAATTTGGTGAGAAAAAAAAAATTTTTTTTTTTTGCCACTGTATTTGAACTGACCAGAATCACAGACCGGACTTCAGAGCTGGCGTTGGCCTTGACAAAGACGTCTTGGCCTTGGACAACCTTCCCTTCCGGGCAGATGGCTTTTCAGTTAGCCAGCATGAAATCAGCACATTCCACCTTCTTGGTTCAGATGAAGTGAAACAGCAGGAAAGCTACTTGGGGTTTGTAAGGTGATACTTTTTGTGGTTCCCATAAGGGAGCAAGCTGACGATTCTCCTCCACTTGAAAGCTGTAAACCGAGACGAGGCCTCAAATTTAAATCCTGATGATACGGATGTGGCAAAAACGATGCTCGAGGTCTTCATTACAGCATTATTCACACTAATGAACAAGTCGAAACAATTTAAATGTGCAGCCATTCAGAACATATTATTCATGAAAACGATATTTTAAGCAGCTACATTAAAGGTTCTGTCCAAAACAAATAATAACATACGAAATATTTATGCTGAACAAGGAAAGACATTTGAATGTGTCAACCTTAAAAATTAGATAACAAGGTTTTTGTTTGGTTAGTTGGGTTTTTGTTTTGGTTTGGTTCGGTTTTTTTATTTTTTGTTTGTTTCTTTTGCTTTTTTTTTTTTTTTTTTTTTAAGAAGGCAAGATGTGCTTAATTCGGGGATAGCAAAGAACTGCAATTTGGGACGTGCAAGCTGGGGCAACTCATAGGCAAATCCAGAGAGACAAAGGGAAAGTCACTTCTATTAGGTTTTAGGAGGAACCTGGGGAGGGTGACTTGGAATAAAAGATCCTTGCAGGGGAAGGAGAGGTCAAGGTTGTGGCGGTTTCTTGTTGGCTGCAGGTGGCGGCTCCTGCATTGTTGCTGGGAAGGGAGGGATCTTCCTTCTTTTCCTTAAAAGCTGGAGATGAAATTTCCACGCGAGAAATGTACCAGAAGAAAAGTAACATTCTTATCATCAAGGGCACAAAGGTGAGATAGAATTTTACGCAAACAGACCTGATCTTCACTCGTTCTGCTGGTTATGCAGGCTTCATGGTGGTACCTGTGAAAGCTTCCACTCAGCACTTCCCAGTTCCATTTTTTTTTTAATTTAAATACAGTCAGTTTACATTGTGTCCATGTCTGGTGAACAGCATAATGGCCCAGTTATACACATACATACATATATTTTTTTCATATTCTTTTTCATTAAAGGTTATTACAAGATATTGAATATAGTTCCCTGTGCTCTACAGAATAAATTTGCTTTTTTAATCTATTTTTATATAGTAGCTAATATTTGCAAACTCCCAAATTTATCCCCTCCCACCCCCTTTCCCCAGTAACCATAAGATTGTTTACTAAGTCTGCAAATCTGTTTCTATTGTATAGATGAGTTCATAGTATCCTTTTTTCTTTTTTTTTTTTTAATTCCATATATGAGTGATCTCATATGGTATTTTTCTTTCTCTTTCTGGCTTACTTCACTCAGGATGACAGTCTCCAGGGCCATGCATGTTGCTGCAAATGTCATTTTATGCTTTTTCATGGCTGAGTAGTATTCCAGTGTATTAAATATACCACTTCTTTATCCACTCATCTGTCAATGGACATTTAAGTTGCTTCCATGTCTTGGCTATTGTAAATAGCGCTGCTGTGAACATTAGGGTGCAGGTATCTTTTCAAATTAGACTTCTCTCCAGATATATGCTCAGAAGTGGGATTGCTGGATCATAAGGTAAGTCTATTTTTAGTCTTTTGAGCAATCTCCACACTGTTTTCCACAGTGGCTGCACCAAACTGCATTCCCACCAGCAGTGTAGGAGGGTTCCCTTTTCTCCACAGCCTCTCCAGCATTTATCGTATGGACTTTTGAATGATGGCCATTCTGACTGGTGTGAGGTGATACCTCATTGTATTTCTGATTTGTATTTCTCTGATAATTAACCATACTGAGCATTTTTTTAATGTGCCTATTGGCCATTTGCATGTCTTCATTGCAGAATTGCTTGTTTAGGTCGTCTGCCCGTTTTTGAACTGGGTTGTTTGTTTTTTTGTTATTAAGTTGTATGAACTGTTTATATATTAAGGAAATTAAACCTTTGTCATTTGCATCACTTGCAAATTTTTACCCCATTCCATAGGTTGTCATTTTGTTCTGCTTATGGTTTCCTTTGCTGTGCAAAAGCTTGTAAGTTTAATTAGGTCCCACTTGTTTATTTTTCATTTTATTCCTATTGCCTGGGTAGACTGCCCTAGGAGAACATTGCTAGGTTTTATGTCAGAGAATGTTTTTCCTATGTTTTCAGGTGCCTTTTGTAGTGTATGTTTTTGGGGACGTCTGTTTAGAGACCAAAATGTTGGGGGAATACAGTGGGCCATTGTCACATGTGGTAAAAGAATTTACCAGAGACAAAGAAAAGTTTAAGCGACAAAGGAAAAATTTAAAAGATACCCTGCTACAGGCAACAGTGGGCCACACAGACAAGAGGTGCCTATGTGAGCCCTGAGGGTGGCCGTGCGGGGTCTTTGATTTGGGGGAAGGGGCTGTGTGATCAAATCGTGCAGAGGCACCTGAGTGGCTGTAAGTGAGGTAAGACTCTTCAGGGGCTCCTCTGAGTAATGGGCCTTAAGACTCTGTGAAGGGCAGGATATGCAGGGATGCCTGCCCGCCCAGGGGATGGTGAGATTAGCCATTTGCCGAGGGTGGTTAGTTTTGTTATGGTAAATGCACATCCAGGG
Organism: Camelus dromedarius; assembly: GCF_036321535.1. Taxonomy (NCBI): domain Eukaryota; kingdom Metazoa; phylum Chordata; class Mammalia; order Artiodactyla; family Camelidae; genus Camelus; species Camelus dromedarius. The sequence continues at coordinate 13,702,407 of NC_087470.1, read as the reverse complement.
AAGGTGTTTTTATTCTGAAGTGGGGAATGAGGGTTAAGGGTGCCAGTCAGCACCAGGCACACAGAGACCCCAGGAGTGATGCTTCTGTGGACTTCAAAGCAGCTTCAGAGATCGAGTCCATACGAAACAGTGGTAAGTGGAAAATGCTTAACAACCTGCGCTCCAAAAAAAAAAAAAATGTACATCAGTTTATTACAATTTTTACTGATCCAAAAGAAGCGTGCCACATAATTGATGAATAATAATAAAATATACATATTCTTTATTTTACTTCCATACACGTGTAACTTAAGCATGATTTGCTATTTCTTACAAAAGCCAACCACTTCTATTGCTAAAGAACAGTGTCACAAAATCAGACGACAAATAAATGCTAGACTACTATCTAATCAACAAAGGAATTGTTCTTGTTGGCAAAAATGGGTAATTTCAGCATGAACGTTGGTTGATAATCTGGTTCACACTAATGAGTCGGATGACGGTGAAGCAATGAGGATTTTTTGTCAATAAAAATAAAGTGGAAGAAACCAAAATTTTTTTAAGATACTGCTGATATTAGCAGAGGTACAAGTGTGTTAGATACAGTAAGTTTCTAGGATGTGCCTCCAGATATTGGAAGGATTCCTTTCATTTTTTCTATTATGATAAAATAAAATATACACGACTTAGAGTGTGCAATTCAGGGGCATGAAGTCCACTCACACTGTTGTGCGACCATCACGGCTGTTCATCGTCACAGTTCTTTCATCATCCCAACCTGGAACTCTGTACCCCATTAAACAATAACTCCCCATCTGCCCCCCTCTTGGCCCCCAGAAACCACACCTCTACTTTCTTTCTCTGTGAACTTGCCTAATCTAGGTACCTCATATAAGTGTAATCATACAACAGTTGTCCTCTTGTGTCTGACTTATTTAACTTAGCAAAGAGTGTTCAAAGCGCATCCATGTTGTATCATGCGTCCAAATCACGTTCTTTTTTAAGGCTGTATACTACTCCATTTTAATGTGTATATCGGCTTTTCATTCCTCATTCATCCACCGATAGACCTTTGGGTTGTTTCCACCTTTTGGCTAGTGTCAATAATGCTGCCATATGCATCGGTGTACATGTATCTTGAGTTTTTGCTTTCAGTCCTTTGAGATACATACCCAGAAGTGAAACTGCTGTGTCGAATAGTAATTCTATGTTTAATTATTTGGATGAACCTGTTTACAGTTTTCTGGTGCTGTCTTCTGATTTCATTTGTTTGTTTTAGTTTACTCTCACTCTGTGTTCTGCCATTATCCATTCTCTCCATGATGAAAAACTTGGATTCCAAACAGAGTCTAAGTCTGAGTTTTATTTACCATCTACAGCAGTGACAGAACACTGAACTGGCTAGTGGTGTTGCCTGGTGATATTCAGTAAATGAATTATAACTTATTTAAAGGTTTATATAAAACCAAATTTGAACAAGAAATAAAGTGCCTTCTGGGAGACAGACTATGAGCCAGCAGGAAACACAAATCACAGTACAGAAAAGTGACGGGTGACAATAATGCTATGTGACGTGGTCATTTCACCAGGAGGAAATGCAAAATTTCAAGGGGAGCTGAAAGATGGTGCGATTTACTCTCCCTTGAGGACCTAGCTGAGAGGTGACACTTGAGCTGAGGAAGGACCCCAAGAGATCTCCAGTGACAGTTTGTAAGGAGGAAAGGAGATAAGATTGACACAGGTCAGCAGAACAGAGGTACAGAGACTCAGAGCTGGTGGTGAGGTGGGGTCTCAGGGAAGGTGGGCTCTAATGTGTAACTGTGGGTGCAATGAAGTGGGGGGCAGTGGAGGTGATGTCAGAAGGTGAGGCCAAATAAAGGTTGGGCTTAGATTGAGAATGACTCTGAGTGACACGGTACGGAGTTGCTCCTTAATTTATGATTGACGAATAATCACAGCAGGTCTGTAGGCAGAGGACAGACATAGTAAATTCTGCATTTAGAAAGCCCCCTTCAGGGATCACACAGAGGAGAGAATTGAGGGGATTTAAAACTGGGGAATAAGAGATCTGACGGACTTCTACCGTTGAGAATGACATTGGACACTGACATTTTTTTCCCACGCTGTTGGAAAGGTCGCAACGTGTCTCAATGTAGAAACCCCACGCAGCAAAAAAAAAAATCTGTTTGGGTAGAGGTGTCGACTTTTATAGGTGACATTTCAGCACAATTTTAAGAGCGAATTTTGTAGCATCAGGAGAGAGGCAAATCACCACGTAACGTTTATGTGGGTTTTGTTCTTTTCTCACTATGATGGGAATTTGTCCGTAAAGAGCAAGGTACACGTTTCTGGGCTACTGCGCCTCCTTTCATATGGCACTTCTTAGGTGGAATGATTTTTTTTTTAATGAGAACCAGAAACAATGCCCAGCAGCCAGGCTCGGTAAAAACAGAATCCAGTCTCCCTCACTTACACTATGTCGGTCACATTCAAAGATGAGAATTCACAGCTGAACTCAAATCAATGCAGGCATTTCCTTAATATATTTGGAGGGATGGAATTTCTAATAGGTCTGTTCTTTGCCTGAAACATGCAAATATGTGATACTTTTAGCGTTATCAATGGCATGAGTTACAAGCAAAGATAAATGATGCTGAACACAATGTTTCTTATGGTAAATCATTTCCTTTTACGTCTGAAAATCCAAATAGTCTCATACTATTAGTTGATAGTCGCTGAGGAGAGTTACAAGACGACCCTCTAATACTATTAGTTGAAACTTGAGTTAAATAAAATACACGTAAATCTTTTTAAGTGGAAAAATATTCCCTGTGGGTGTCTTTCATTTTCAGTCATTAAAAACAAAGTTCTGGGCACCAAATACCCCCATTTGTTGTTCGGTTTCTTTGTGCACTCAGGAGATTCAAAGAGAGCTGACATTAGCATTCGAGTCACTCGCCTTCAGTAGGAGCTGACACTCACTCTGTTTTGAATCAGCCTGAATGTCCATCCCCGGGACAGAGACCACAGAGGGAGGGGACAATGGGCCTGTTTGCAACTTGTCAAGATTTAGATTCCGGCGGGGCATTCACGTGAAGATGGGCACCGTCCAGCCACACGCAGGTCAGGAAAAAAAAATAATAAACTCTGGATGGAAATACAAATGCGCTGGAAAGCGTCCCCTCCATTTCTACACAAACACATTAAATTCTTTCAAATGCACCCAGGGGTCTCCGCTCTCTGTCACTCACCACCACATGCCCTAAAAGCGAGTCTATTGAGTGAAAACAGAAACAAAGGCTCTGACTGGGGTGCCTACTTGGAGAGCAAAGTTTCTTCTTTGTGTTGGAAAGTAGATCAAAGCTAGAGGAGAGAGATTTAGGGTAAAAAAAGAGAGAGAAAGAGAGAGACAGAGATGATGAGACACATGGGGAGGGAAAAAATGGAGACAGTCTGTTCTTCAGCGTTGGAAGTTAATCAGAAACATTTCTTGGAAGTGCCTGGAAGGGACCTCGGTGCAAGGTGTCACTCTCCCTGCCATCTTTGGAGGACAGTCGGGAACTCACTGCTCACTCACTGAGCATCTCATTTGGAGTCGCTGTGGTCAGTGTTCGGGAGACAAGCGTTGGCCAACAGCATGAACGCTTAGCCCCAGGCAGAAGCAGGGGCTTCTGGACCACTTGGGAGGTGATGGTGTGAAGCCTGCGCCCCAGGGCCAAAAGAGGAATAAACTGAACCATTTTATCACCGTCTAACTGATGCAACTTTTGCCTACTCTGTTGGGCAACTTACGTGGGATACCGTTGTTAAAAATACAAATGCAATTTTTAAAAAAGGACCAAGCAGAGTTATCTGAGCTAAGCCCCACAAGAAAACTTAATACCTAATCTAACAGCAGTTTCAACCTCTCTTAGGGGTGAACTCTTCACTGGTCAGCACTAGCGAGGTAACCCTCTAGATAAGACCGTCCCTGACCACAGTGCATTCTTTGCTAACCATTCCCTTCTTCCCTCCGCCTCTTTCTGCCTTTAAAAACCTGGATGAGATGCTGCTCGAACCACGGACCATTTGCTAAAGCCAACTTGGTCTTTAAATTTTACTCAGCTGCATTTTCATCACTCAGCACTGTTCAACTCAGAATCTCAGCTTTGGATCGTACTGTAAACGTGGTAGCAACACTAGATGAAGCCAAGTCCATCTCTTTCAAGTCGATCTCTTTCAAGAATTACAAAAGGTCTGAGAATTTATCCTACTGCAAGCTAATAACGTAGCCGGCCACAGTTTCAAGGATGCTGGCGGAAGACACGAGACTCCTGGCTCCGAGACAAAGACCTTTATTCCTCCAAGCACCACAGGGAGCATGAAAGTCATGTTTGCATCAATCCACTTGCCCCACAAGTCCCACTGGGTGATGACGGAGTGACCATGTGGATGGTGTCCTGACCATGGGTCTGTATCAGCCAGAGGACCCCAGGCTTAGGAAGCCCCAATCTTTTATAGGGGAACTGAAGTCAACCTGCCTGCCCTCCTCCCCAGGGGAGCCATTATCTCCATCACAGTGGACCGTGAACCCACCTGCCCTCTGTCCAGTATCTCCACCCAGCCTGGCTGGCTGCTGTACAAACATCCTTGAGAAGAGACTGGGCACCGACATCTTAGAAAAATGATCCTCCAGGGATGAGAGAAATAGGTTTGATTCATACCCGGAGGGAGTAGTATAGTTCATTACTTAATTAACTACTGTACCCAAATTATCATCCGTGGGGCCGTTCTCCAAGCAAATAATTCTCTCTTGTGCAATTTTACGTGAATCGGATGGCTAATGGGAAACTTCAAGAACTTATTTCCCATAAAAGGCAGACTTCACCCCTACTGGATGGGACTGAAGAACGTGCCCCGTGCCTACCTTTCACACAGAGTGAGGCACATAGGCAGCCGTTAACCCGGAGGAAATGACTCACAGGGTGGAAGTAAAAGGTGGAAGGAAAGAAGTGTATAAATTGAAGGCACTTAGCCATGTCCTGGCTGCTCATCCTAACATTGCTGCCAATATGACACTTGCGCATTTCGTACAGATTTGTCAGCAAGGAGATCTGAGTGAGCTTGAAGCTGGCTCTACCCCTGAATGTTTAAGTTTTTTTCGTTGTTGTGGTTTTTGTTTTGTTTTGTTTTGTTTTAATTGAAGTACAGTCAGTGACAATGTGTCCATCTCCGGTGCACAGCACAGTGTCCCAGTCATGCATGTACATACATATATTTCTTTTTATATTTTCATTAAAGGTTATTACAAAATATTGAATATAGTTCCCTGCGCTCTACAGAAGAAATTTGGGTTTTTTTCACTCTATTTTTATATATAGTGGCTACTGAATGTTGAAGTTTTATACGCCAGTGAGTAACTTCTTTTCTTTCAACAGAGGGACGCCTCTATTGAAACATAACATACATTCAGCAAATGGAATTATATGCATGCATGGCATGAAGAATTATCACCAAAAAACACATCATGACATGAGAACCCAGATCAAGAATTAGACTAAGCCACCCCCTCAAGTGCCCCTTAAACCGCCTGCAATCAGGACTTCAATCCTATAGTCATTTCCGAAAGCAACTACCATCCTGACCTCCCACATCACAGATTCGATTGATCTAGATTTGAACTTTCTGTGATGGCATCAGACAGCGTACATTTCTTGCACCTGGCTTCTTTCTCTCAACCTCATGTTTGCAAGATTCATAGTGTTACGTTAGGTGCAGTTGTAATTAATTCAGCTTAATTCCTGGTTGGCATTCCATTGCGTGACGCTATGGCCGCTAATTTACTAAGTCACTATAATGGTGATGAAATTTTTGTTTTCAGTTTGGGGCCATTAAAGATAATGCCTCAATAAACAGTCTTCTTCTTTTTTTTTTTTTTTAATTGACATATAGTCAGTTACAATGTGTCCATTTCTGGTGCGCAGCACAATGTCCCAGTCATTCACATACATACATATATTTGTTTTCTTTTTTTTTTTTTTAACTATTTTTTTAATTGAGTTGTAGCCAGTTTACAATGTTGTGTCAGATTCCAGTGTAGAGCTCAATTTTTCAGTTATGCACGAGCATACATGCATTCACTGTCGCATTCTTTTTCGCTGTGAGCTACCGCACGATCTTGTATATATTTCCCTGTGCTTTAAAAAAAATAATAAGAAACAGTTTTCCAAAGTGACTTGTCATTTTCTGATTGATTTTGAGTTTATTTTTGTTTCTGATACAAGTTCTTTTCAATTATATGTGTTGCAAATAATCTTCTCAAACCCAGTGGCTTCTATTTCATTCTCTTAATGTGTCTTGGTGTTAATGTATGCTCTCCTTCGTCTTTTATTTTTTTTCTTATTGGTGACTACTTGTAACATTGAGGAAACTTTCCCTAATCCTGAAGACATACGTATTCTCTTGTTATCTCCTTGGAATTGTATGAATTTATTTTTCACAGAGATGTCTACAGTCCACCTGGGTTTTATCTTGGTGGAGAGCACACATCTGAGAAAGGATTCATTGTGTTTCCCTTTGCTCTCGCACTCACAACGCTTCTGACATCCATCGTGTGGGTTTTCCACCCAGCAGTCCTCGGACACCAGCTGAGTGTCCTATTTTTCATCTCAGTTCTGACACAGAGCTTATAGACCCCACAGTTTACAGACTCGGTCCTAAAAGCCTCCCCCGACTTCAGATGCCAACAGCAAACAGTAGGTCCCCAAGTGACCCGCATCTTCTGTCCAACTTGGCTGCTATTTGGAGGACCCCATGATCCCCTCTTCATGTTTGATCGTTTGCTAGAAATAGCCCACAGAACTCAGGGAAACATTTATAGTTACTGGTTTATGACATAATAAAGATGATAAATGCTGCGGATGGACAGGTATATATGGGGAGGTCTGGAAGCTCTTGTCCTCGTGGAGTGGGGGTGCACACAGATGTGTTTACCGACCTGGAAGCACCCCGAACCTCGTACTTTTGACATTTTTAAGGTGATTTCATCACATAGACGTGACCAATCATTAGCTCGACGTCCAGCCGCTCTCCTCTTCTGAGAGGACGGGGGTGAGGCTGAAATCCCACATTTCCCATCACGGCTTGGTCTTTCTAGTGACCAGCCCCCACCCTGGAGCCCACCAGAGGTCACCTTATCCAGCAAAAGACACTCTTTCCCCCAGGGAAATCCAGGAGATTTAGGGTCAGGAACCAGGGTCAAAGACTAAATAATAAAACAAAAGATGCTCCTGGTGCTTCTATGACATAGGAACTTACAAGGGTGTTAGATCTGCGCCAGGAAGTGGAAACAGAGATCAACGCATTTATTTTCTATGATTTCGCAATGTGGAGTTAAAGATTAAGATTAAATTGCTTTCTTGTGGCTATGCACTTTTTACGGATATCCAGCATCATTCACTTGCTGCCCTTTCCCCATTATTCTCCAATGATATCTTTTTTTTGGAGGCAGAGGGCATTTTCCTTTTTTTATTGAAGTAGAGTTGACTTACAAGGTCGTGTTAGTTTCCGGTGCACAGCAGAGAGATCCAATTACACAAATGTGTATCCTTTTTATGTTCTTTTTCATCAAAGGTTGTTACAAGCTATTGAATAGAAGTTCCCTGTGTTACAGGACCTTGTGATTTATGCATTTTGTATATAGTGATTTGTATCTGCTAATCCCAAACTCCCAATTTATCCCAATAATATCCAATAACTTACCCAATAATATTTTTGCCATAAATCAAGTGACCGTATATATTTTTGTACTTTTTATTCTTTTCACTTGGTTGATTTTTCTATCTTCATACAAATAGAACATTTTTAAATTCCTCTCACCTAATCATCTCTTGGTATCCAGAGTACAAATCTTCCAACTTTTTATATTCTTCTCCCTGTTTGACTGGACACTAAAATTCTGTACTAATTTTAGAATTAGCCTGTCGGCTTGCACATACGCATACACACACCTGCTGGGTTGTTTGTTTTTTTTTTTAAATAAGGATTTTTATCAATTAAATTAATTCACAGAAAATTGGCATCTTAATAACATCCAATTTTCTAATCCAGGACCAAACTATATAGCTTTATTTTTCTTTAACTTCACTCAATGCTGTTTTATTTTGGTTTTTATTGAAGTACAGTCAGTTGCAACGTGTCAGTTTCTGGTGCACAGCACAGTGTCCCCATCAGGCAGATACATACGTATGTTCATTTTCATATTCCTTTTCATTTAAGGTTATTACAAGATATTGAATAGAGTTCCCTGTGCTGCACAGAAGAAACTTGTTGCTTATCTATTTTATATGTAGTAATTAGCATCTGCAGACCTCAAACTCCCAATTTATCCCTTCTCACCCCCTTTCTCTCAATACCGTTTTAAAGTTTCCAGCAGAGGAATCTTGTGCATTTTATATTAGATTTATTCTTAGCTATTTGATGCTTAATGATGTTTCATGAAAAGTATAATTTTAAATTTCATGTCTAACCGTCGCTGGCACATAGGAGTCAGATTGTGTATAACATATTGAATTCTATTGACCACAATTGTCATAAACTTCACTCAATTCTAATTGTTCATCTGTAGCGTTTTTAGATTTTTCTACACACACAATCATGTTGTTGGCAAATAAAGGCAGTTTTATTTCTTCCTTCCAGTCCAGTCGTGGTGTATTTTATTTATCTTGCCTTATTATTTCTTGCTAGAGACCTACAGTGCTGGTCATCCAATTTAAAAGAAAAACTTTCAATAGTTCATCAACAAATAGATTCATTGCTACAGATTCCATTTATTCCTGGCTTGCTAAGAAACACTGAACATGACTTTCTGCCTATACTGAGATAATCATATGATTTTTCTCCTTTATTTTGTCAGAATTTAGATTTGCTTGCTTTTTGAACTTGATACACATGGAACCACTTCATATGTGTCCTTTGCATCGGACCCCTTTGCTCAGCAGTAAGTTTAGCCATTTGAATTTTTGCCCGTGGCCGGGATTTCATTCTCATTGCTGGAAAGAATTCCAATATATGATTCTTATCACCAGTTATTAGTCCATTTGATACTTGATGGATATTTGGTGGTTATTTTTACAGTTTCGAGGAAAATCAAGCCATCCACCTATCTCTTTCCTCAGAACAGACTGTCACAGGGAGGGTGCCCTGAATTGAGTTCATCACTGTCACTCCTGTAGCTGTGTTCACTGTGCTGGCCACGGCTAGGGACCACCACCTGACCCTCCATCCTGCAGTACCACCGTCCCCATCCATACCATGCACCTGTGTCTACGGTTGACATCCTACCATTGATTCCAAAGACCAGCATCACAGAAATCCCCAAAGACACGGCTGCCTTCCACCTCAGGGAGGGGAGCATCCTCAGGGCGCCCCCAAGAAGCCTGCTGAGATGCTACATCTCCTGGTCTTACTTGATAAACCCATTCCATCATTGCCACCTTCCTGACTCTTTTGATCCTCTCCTCAATCCTATGCTGAAGCATCTGACTCTCATACCCAAGCTTTGAGGAACCATCCCCTGGGGTGTCTTAGGGTTGGCTCCAGTGGTCCTCGGAAGGTCGCTGAGCCCAAGCACAAGGGAATGAACCATGCAAGTGAATTTTCCCCCACGGAGTTCCATATCCTCATTTTTATTTTCTCAAGATCCACTGCAATGTGCGTCCTCCCCATTCCAGCTGGTACGTGGAACTCGGGGACAATGACTTCTGCATACAGCTTATTCCTTCGAGCTGGGACTGGCTCTTCCTGCTCAGACCGTGCCGAGATTTGACTGTCACTGTCAGAGGCGGAGAGGGCAGCAAGGGTGGATCCAAGAGAGGACAGATGTCATCGTGTGAGGTGCCTCTCTGGTGAGGTCCCCAGCACCACAAGCAGAGTGTGTGCTCCTTTGGAAAGAGGAAGGATGCTGCGTCTGTTGGACCCGGGGATTCAGGGTCTGAGCTCATCACATACCCATCTCAGGGGGTCTCAGACCCCCCTCATTTCCTCTTGGGCATCTCAGACCTGGTAAAGCTGTGTCTTCATTTATTCTCATTTGCAAACTTGGCAGTTCGATGCTCCGCCCTTGGACCTGCAGGAGATTCGGGGCTGCCCACCATACACCACCTTGGAGACCCTCAGAATCTCACAGAGTGTTTAGACTTGATCGTTGGTCCAAGCATGTCATTGTATTGTTTTCAAGGCTTCCGAAGCAGTTAGCAAAAGCCAGATTTTAATTCCCATTTTTTTTTTTCCATGCCGTTCAGGGACCACAGCCAGCATGTAACCTCCTGTTTTCCTTCCTAATTGTGCCACAACCCAGTCTTGCAGAGATGACAGTACTGAGTTTCATACTTCTATGTGCCCCATCCAGTGGGGCAATCACCCCCCACAGCCAGACACGATGCCCTGACTCCCATCCATCCAGTGAGAGACCCGGCTCTAAAACCCCATCTTGAGGATCTGTTTTCTAAGGTTCCTTTTGAGATCAACTGTATGTTTGGGTTCCCTCCAAAGCAGAGGCCGAGACTAAAGCTTGCGTGTGAGCACTTGACTTGGAAAGTGAGTCCAGGAGGCAGGGATGTGAGACAGGTGGCGTGAAACAAGGAGAGAGGGACAGCCGAGCAAGGGAGCCGTGAAAGGCTGGGACCGGATGCGGACTCTGGAGCGCAGGCATGGCAGACTCCCAGTTTGCTCCATGAAATGAGTGTCCCGGGGGAAGCGGGGCCATGCACCCATCTCCTCCATCATCTTTGTGCAGCATTAACCCCTACACTTCTGGGCTGTGCGTGGTGAGCACACAGTGGGTTGGCTTGGACCCTCTATGCCATGGCAGTGGAGAAGCCCGGGCAGGGAGTGACCCCAGCTGAGGTCCCATCAGATTGCACCGCACAAAGCTGGTGGAAGAAACCTGTGTGCCGCTGACTGCTCCATCCATGGCTCACATAAGAGGTGAGCCTGGGAGAATCTGAGGGACACCAAAGGAGTGTCAACACAGACGCTGCATGTGGACAATTGTCTGGAGAAACAAGGTCAGACCAAGGAGGACTGACATTTCTCTTTGCAGGTGGCTGGGGCGGGGGGGAGGCTGTCTCCTGGTGACCCTCCTCCAGGGTAACAGGTGATCCCTGCAGAGCTGAGTCCCTGTGAGTCTTGCTGCCCCTCAGCTCAGTACTGGGGGCCAGGTTTTCAGGGTTCTGATCGACAGTGATGGGGGTTCCCAAATTCACCCAAAGCGCAGCTCAAAGGCTCAGCCATCCCCTGCGAAACCAGCAAAGGACTCCTGAGATAAAGAACATTAAATCCTGGGTCACCACCTGCCTGTACTCTCCCTCCTGTCTCCTAGCTCAGTGGTTCCCTGAATTTATCAAGTTTCGGGTGCCCTTAGCACACATTGCCTTTTTTTCTAGTGACTTTTAACGGATAAGTTGGTCCAAATTACTTACCCATCCATTTCATGTAAAGTCATCTTTTAAACAAAAATCATACACCAATCAACCACAACATAAAATAGATTATAAATGGGTAGCAAGCATTCAAAAGACATTAGCTTCTTAATTATAGAACTCTTTCCATTAAAAGTGAGATGATTTCAAATGTGACGGTACAAAGGTTAAATAAACAGAATTCACTGAGTGCCCTCAGATACTGCTAGTCAAGCAGAAACTTTTCCGAGAATTCTGGCAATATTAACAAGAATGGTGTTTTTTTTTTTTTATTCATATTGACACAGTAATTTCAATTCTCAGGAACTTATTTATTTTAAGGAAATATTCTGAAATGTGGGCAGGTTTTGAAGCCAAATATTTCAACCTAGGGTTAGTTTTAATAAAGAAAACATTAAAAAAAAAAACCTCTATAATATAGTCAGAGACAATTAATTCATCTCAATGAAATAAAATGCAACTTTAAAAATTATACTGAATGTAATTTCCCTCTGCTGGGGGGAAATGCCTTTAAATCTCACTAAGGCAAAACCTAACTTGAGGGTGGGAAGGGACAGACTGGGATTTCAAAATGTAGAACAGATAAACAAGATTATACTGCAGAGCACAGGGAAATATACACAAGATCTTGTGGTGGCTCACAGAGAAAAAAATGTGACAATGAACATATGTATGTTCATGGATAACTAAAAAATTGTGCTCTGCCCTGGAATTTGATACAACATCGTAAAATGATTATCAATCAATAAAAATGTTTCAAAAAATCCAAACTTTAAAGTATGTTCAGTATGAATTCAATTACTCTAAAAAACGCATCAGAAAAACTCTTGAAAAAATATTCCACATGTTCAAATCGGTTTCCTGGGTGTAGAGTTATAGAAATTTTTTTTTTCTCTGCATTTTTATACTTTCAACTGCTTCCCAAATTTTCCACTGAATAGGTAAGTCTTTAAAATGAGAAATAACTGGGGGGAAAAATGTAGCTTTTACATTATAATTTATAATAGCAAATTATTTATCCAGAATCAGATAGAGACTGTTGGTTTAATTTTCAGGTAATTAAATATTTACCATAAGACGTGTACTCCACGTACAGTGTCTTTTAGGAACACATAATAAAATAAATCTAACATCAAAATTACACAAACAGAAACCAATTCTCTTATGATTCATAAGGGGCATCAACTGTCACACGGTTTGAGAGTCACAATGATACGAACACCAATTGTCTCTCCAGCAAAACAACTTAATCTCTTACTTAATTCTCTCTTGTTTTCCTAAGAGGGGTACTCGCTGGTTCATGATGTCCCCAGCAATGTACACCTGATTTTTTTCCCAGGTTAATATTATTTATTTATTCATTTTTAAACTCAAATAAGGTTGCTTTGCAATGTTGTATTCGTTTCAGGTGTGCAGCAAAGTGATTCAGTTACACGTGTGTATTATTTTTTCAGATTATTTTCCGTTGTAGGTTATTACAAAATATTGAATATAGTTCCCTGCGCTCTACAGTAGATCTCTGTTGTTTATCTATTTCATATACAATCATGTATATATGTTAAGCCTAAATTCCTCATTTTTCCCTCCCCGATCCCTTTCCCCTTTGGTAACCATTAGTCTGTTTTCTGTCTATTTCTGTTTTGGAAATAAGTTTTTTTGTATCACTTTTTCAGATGCCACATATAAGTGATATAGGATGTTTGTCCTTCTCTGTCCATATGTTTGTTTTTTTAATTAATTTTCTCCACACTTCATTTAAGGGAAATATTACTTACAAAGGAGTCATGGATTCACAGAAAAGCACTGTAAGCTTTGGCAAGTTTTGCATCAGACCTTAGAGCTGGGACTTGAGCCCAGTGTCGCAGGGTCGCCCGCTCCCCAGGCCGGCGCTCCGGCTCCCAGCACACATTGTGCTGGAAATACTTGGGAACGGTTAACTAGGTTGGTTTAAGACAATTTGTTTAAGTCACTCAAGGATGCCTGATATGCATTTTTCTCTTTTTGTACGTTGATCTGTAACACACTCTGTCTTCTCGCTCTCGGGTGAAATGGCCAGTGTCACTGTCCTGTCCTGTGAGGGGGACTAGGCCCCGCAGGGTCTCTGGCAGCTGCCCCCTCGCTGTGTGTCCCCGCATCAGCCCAGCATCCCAGCTCAGCTGCCCTGCGCTCCCCACCCGGCTCAATGCAGAGCTTGGCGTGGAGGCCCGCGGGGGTCTCACCAGGCAGGAGCCCCCTTCCAAAGACCCAGGGCCTGCCTGGACTGGATTTCTTCTTTCACTGAGAAGGAGAAACAAAACAAAACAAAACAAAACACCATCAGCACACCCTGGAGTGGGGCGTCACCTGAATCTTAGAAACATGTCAGCAGAATTGACAGTCCTTCCTTTTTTGGGGGGGCAGACAGAGGGCACCTACTGTGATTAAAACCCCATCACCCCATCCGATCAATATAACACGGAAGGAAGCAGTGCAGGACGCAGTTTTTAAATCATACAGGAACAGAGAATTCTGAGCTCATAATGTGCCGTTGCGTTAAAGAGCTGGGATACAAAAATCATACACAAACTCAGAATGCCTCTAAATGAAAATATTCTTATGCAAGTAGACGTAAAAAAAAATACCACTAAATGAAAATATTCTTATGCAAGTAGACGTAAAAATAAACACCAACAGGATTCACAGAGGCTGGATATTAACAAGGTAACAGACATAAAAAACAAATTTATGGTTCCCAGTGGGGAGGGGGGTGGGAAGAGATAAACGGAGTTCGTGGTTTGCAGACACTGACTGGTATATATAAAATAGATAAACAAGTTTATACTGTCCAGCACAGGGAACTATATTCAATACCTTGTAATAGCTTATGGTGAAAAAGAATATGAAAATGAATATATGCATATTCGTGTATGACTGAAGCACTGTGCTGTGCACCAGAAATGGACGCAACATTGTAAACTGACTATAACTCAATAAAAAAAAAAAGTGGTAGATAAATTGCTATTATCCTTAAGCTGATCGTTTTTAAACATGTATTATAACATTGTATCAAATTGCAGGCTCTCTATTGCAAGAAAGGAGAGCCCTTTCAAGGCAATCAATCAATGAGATGATAAAAAAAGAATTCTCCATCTATTGCATTATAAAGCACAAAATAATAGTTCAAAAGAAAAGTACCTTTTTTTCTTTTCTTTTTTTTTTTTTTACAAGAAAAGCATAAGCTGTTTCCTTTAAAGAACATTCTGAGAGAAGTTGGAGGGCCCCGGGGGTGTGTGACCGTGGCTGGGCTCCCCTCCTCCCCCTGGGCATCCAGCCTCAGTCCACAGCTGACCGAGCAGACACTGAATATACCAGGTCCTTAACTCACACAGGTACCCTTGTTTCCCGGGAAACACTGCTTTCCACTTGTTTTATCTTATAAGTGACAAATCTTTCAACTGGAAATTCAAGGAGAAATTTACATAGAAAGAAAATGGAAAAATCAACACATCTTGACGGAGCACTTGACAGCTGAATACACCCAGTGTTCCAAATTCTCCGCACACGTTAACTCATTTACCTCAAACAGCCTTGATGACTGAGATACGATCGTAATAACAACTTTACAAAAGAAGACCCAGATCAATAGAGCACTTGAGTAACTTGTTCAAGGTCATAAAGCTACAAACTGAGACACGCAAAGTTCGAACCCAGGCATCTGGTTCTGGAACCCCTAGTCTTAACTATAATGTGAAGCCTCATTAATGTGGTAAATTACTTAAGTATATTTCTTTTTTTTTAACATTTTTTATTGATTTATAATCATTTTACAATGTTGTGTCAAATTCCAGTGTTCAGCACAATTTTTCAGTCATTCATGGACATATACACACTCATTGTCACATTTTTTTCTCTGTGAGTTATTATAACATTTTGTGTATATTTCCCTGTGCTATACAGTGTAATCTTGTTTGTCCATTCTACAATTTTGAAATCCCAGTCTATCCCTTCCCACCCTCCACCCCTCTGGCAACCACAAGTCTGTATTCTCTGTCTGTGAGTCTATTTCTGTCCTGTATTTATGCTTTGTTTTTGTTTGTTTGTTTGTTTGTGTTTGTTTTTGTTTTTTAGATTCCACATATAAGTGATCTCATATGGTACTTTTCTTTCTCTTTCTGGCTTACTTCACTTAGAATGACATTCTCCAGGGCCATCCATGTTGCTGCAAATGGTGTTATTTTATTCTTTTTCATGGCTGAGTAGTATTCCGTTGTATAAATATCCCACAGCTTGTTTATCCAGTCATCTGTCGATGGACATTTAGGTTGTTTCCAAGTCTTAGCTATTGTAAATAGTGCTGCTATGAACATTGGGATGCAGGTGTCTTTTCAAATTAGAGTTCCCTCTGGATATATGCCCAGGAGTGGGATTGCTGGACATATGGTAAGTCTATTTTTAGTTTTTTGAGGGATCAGAGAGCTTTTTTTGTGCTTTGAGTATCTTCTGTCCTTGTCATCTTTAGTTTGTAAAAGTTATCTCTTCTGTGTTTCACGTGCTCAGTAACTTCCTTAGCTCTCAGAGGATATTCATGCTAACCACCTTTCAGGTTTCCGTCTTTCTGTCTAGAAGCCCTGACGTGTGTAGGCTTGTATGCTGTGGGGTCACTTGAAGTTCTCCTGGCCAGGTCACTGTCTGAGGGCAGCAATTATCCAATGTCTGGTATCAGAATCTCTTTACCTTTGTGAACATTATCGACGACTCCCGTGAGATTTTCAGAAGAACAACACGTGGGGGGAGAAAAGATAGATTTGCTTCAGCAGAAGACTAAACTCAAGGGGAGTCCAGCCCAGTGCGAGAACTAAAAGTATGGATAAAGGGGTTTTAAAGGTTGAGAATGACAGGAAATTGCAAACATGGACACAAACCACATCCTGCAATACAAGTCATGGAACTAAGACCCCAGGAAGAGCTGAGGAAGGGTCTTCATCGAGGGAGTGATATAATTTTAAAACTAAGCCTTTTCGGAAGCTCCTTTCTGCCTGCCTTTCTGGACATGGAATATAAAAACAAGGCTGGAAGCAGCAAGGTTAGATTCGGGGCTCCCAAAATAGCCCAGGAAAAACAAACATGGCCTTGAACACGGCAGCTGATGAGAGGGCGGAGGGAAGTAAACAGATTTTCGAGATGTTTACAAGATGGAGTCATCACAACAGGGTGACAGGTTGGATGGAGGGAGGGGCAGGTGAGACACGGAGATGAGTCAGAGACAATCTCCAGATTTTTGCCTTGAGCAAAGGAGTGAGTTATGACTTTTTCCCTGAGATATGGAAGAGATGGCATTCAGAGTCATTACCTATTTATTCATGCACGAGTTCGTTTATTATGTCAAATTATCTGAGCCACATCACTCTGGATTCCAAATCGCAATCAATATTTATTAAATTCTTATTCAAGCCCTGTTGGAAATGCTACATATACGTGTGTGTGTGTTCACTGATTCTTCATGAAACTCTTCTGAACTAGAGACGATTATTATTCGTATTTTATATTTTTCAACAAGAGGCAAAGACTGGTTAAGTAAACTTTGCAAGGACCCACAGCTAAGCATTGATGCAGGAATGAGAGGAATGTGACTCTGAAGGAGGCAAGGGTAACCACTGGATGGTTCAGCGGTGTGCACGTACGTGGGTTTTACTAACAAGCCTTGGGTTTCGATGCAAATTAGTTGATGGTGGAATCCACTTCCTCCACTGATAATTTAGCGTTTTCTATTTCCATGGATTCAAGCACTTGCTATTCATCAAGTAACCTTGTATTTATCAGACCTTGAGTTAGATAAGAATTGAACTGTGAAAACCTAATGCATGCGCCCAAATGAGTCAGTGGGGATGGGAGACAGATGAAAAGGCAATGGCAGGTGCGAACAGCGGCCACGGGAGGCAGAGGAAGGACCCCTAAACCAGGACGGACTGGGGTGGGGGTGTCAGTATATTCTGCAGGAGACGAGGGGAGAGCTGTCTTAGTGCCTCAAGTCAGAGTCACACACGTGTAGGTGGAAGAAGGGAAAGTTTGAAGACAAAGGCACCTGTATAAAGAAAGAGAAGCAACTGAGAAATAATAAAAAGATCGTGGTTTCCAGGGGTTTGGGGAGAGGGAGGAAGGAACAGACGGAGCACAAGGGAATTTCAGGGCCATGAAATTAGTCTGTGTGACACCACAGTGGTGGCCACATGTCATCATGCATTTGGCAAAGCCCATAGAATGTGCACCATCAAAAGTGAACCCTCATGTAAACTGTGGACTTTGGTTGATAATAATGTGTCCACGTTGGTTCATCAATGGTACCAAAGATGCCACACTGATGAGGATGTTGAGGGTCGAGGTGGGGAGGGCTGCGTGCAAACCCTCTGTATTTTCTGCCCAATTCTGCTGTGAACCTGAAACTGCTCTTTTTAAAAAGCCTATTAATAAAAAAAAATTTTTCTTTAAGAGAAGCAACTGAGAATCAAGGTTATTCTGTTGAGACCTTCTCCACCTCCTTCATGGCATGACGCCCACAAAAAAATCAAAGATGTTAACATGGCGCCCGAAGATGTAAGGCTGCTAGCAGGTCATGGATGCACAGGTCGGAGCTCAAGGTGACCCTGAAGTGGGCGATAATCAGGAGTGTGGTGACCTCTGCGTTTGCAGAAGGCTCAGTGTGCCCGTTGCCAAAGGCTTAGAACCAGTGATGGGATTTGGGCAAGGAAGTGGAAAAATAAGAATTTGCTTGCATAGACAAGCAAGAGATGCTTTCCTTTAAGGCAAAACTCAACATTGGTTTTATCTGGGAAGAGAAGGTAAGTAGCTGGATGGATGGAGTGGGAAGGATCCTTGTTACTGACTTTCTTTTCATCTATTTTGAATTTTGACTGATGGGAAATATTACTTTCACTCTCGTATATAAATACGGAATTCACACTTTGCCAGGTTGCTATAAGGAACAGAGAATAATTACCTGTTTAATTATATTACAAACAAGGGCTCTTGTTCTATTTCATGTCCTCTGATTATATTTTTTAACATTTTTTATTGATTTATAATCATTTTACAATGTTGGGTCAAATTCCAGTGTAGAGCACAATTTTTCAGTTATACATGAACATACATATATTGTCACATTCTTTTTCACCGTGAGCCACCACAAGATCTTGTATATATTTCCCTGTGCTCTACAGTATAATCTTGTTTATCTATTCTACAATTTTGAAATTCCAGTCTGATTATATTATTTTATGCCCTCTGACTATATTGTCAAGCATAATTGCTTCCTTTTAGCGATTTAAATCAGTCACTTTTTAAACAATTAATTAAACCATCTCGTGACTTTTTTTTATGTCTTTCATGCTCGTATTTGTATGTTAAGTGTAATAATAACTAATCAAGCTCAAAGATTCCACAATCGGATTACAGCGTGGAAAAACGCATGTGGAGAAGAATTTTGACCTCAGTAGGTCTGTTCCAAACTAATTGGCCAGATTTTATGACCAAGCCAGGGCGAGAGAGCTCTGCCTGCTTCTCCCGGGAAGTAAGTCCAGGATGGGAGGCAGAGTCAGCTGTTAAGTGTGAGGCTGTGAATGATGTGCATCCAGGGATAAGAAAGAAGTGGGGCACAGCCTGGAAGCAGGTTTCCGAGGAAGTCACGTCAGCCCATCTCTGAGGTCATCGTGTCCTCAGATCTCAAGGACATTTTTCTCACTGAGTTTAGTCACAGAGCATAAAATCATAGAAATTAACGATGGTCTTATTCAATCTCTTCTTTTACAGCTGCCAAAAAAAAAAAAAAGAAAGAAAGAAAAAGCTCATGGAAATTCAATCAATAGCCTGGCTTAGTGGCAAAGCCAGACTAGAATGCAGGTCCCTGCGTTAAACCCGAATTTATGAACCCGCGGTTGGACAGGACACACAGAACTGGGTGATGCCACAGCGATGTTCAAGTCTCCACAGATTCCAGAACATTCGATCCGCAAGTTAAAAATACGGCCCTTGACAATTATAAATGATGTCGCTGTTCATAGCAAGGGGTGTGTATCTTTCTGAATTAATTTTTATTTTGCGCTTGGCTTTCTGCCTTTGATAACTATGTAAGTTTACAAAGCTAAAGCTCTGAACGTTCTTAGAAACAATGAACCATACGTATATGAAAATTTAAAAATATATGTGCAATGAAAAAAAACAGCTATCAAGCCATGAAAGACATAGAAAAAACTTAAGAGATATATTACTAACTGAAAGAAGCCAGTCTGAAAAGGCTACAAATTCAATGATTCCAACCAAATGACATTGTGGAAAAGGCACAGCTACAGAGACAATGAAAAGATCGTGGTTTCCAGGGGTTTGGGAGGAGGGAGGGAGGAGCAGACGGAGCACAAGGGATTTTTAAGGCGATGAAATTAGTCTGTGAGACACCGTAGTGGTGGCCACATGTCATCATGCATTTGTCAAAGCCCATAGAATGTACAATCAAGAGTGAGCCCTCATATAAACTGTGGACTTGGTTGGTAATAATGTGTCCATGTTGGTTCATCGAAGGTACCAAAGATGCCACACTGATGAGGGATGTTGAGGGTCGGGGAGGACAAATGTGTTGGGGTGAAGGGCTGCATGCAAACTCTGTGTTTTCTGCTCAATTCTGTTGTGAACCTGAAACTGCTCTAAAAAAAAAAAATAAAGCCTATTAAAAAATAAAAATAAATTTAAAAAATATGGCCCTTGAGAAAAAGATTCCGTTGTCACAGAAGTCTGAGACTTGAGTGAGTTTCCGAGAGGTAAACAGACTTCTGCGTTCACCTGGTAAGCTGCCTACTTGGTTTCACTGCAGACATCCTTAGGGGCTTTAGGTCTGCTTTGATCTCAAAGAGGGGTGTGTAAAAATATATATATATATTCCAAAAGTAATGTGCTGCAGAGCTTCACAGTCATGGAAAATCTTACTTCCATGCAGAAATATTAGCTTATAGAAAAAAGCTCAAAAAAGCTGCATTGTGACTTTCAAGTTTGTCTACAATATGAACATAAATTACTTTTAGGGTCCCTGTTCTCCAAGGCTCTGTTTCAGATTTTTGTAAAATTCATGACTTCCTGTGTTTGTTTATACAAACACTAAGCGTGTTTCCATCTCCACCGTGCGGAAGTCCATGACCCCTCGTTATGGAACTATCTCTAACCCTGCCCGTTAGAATTCCTTTCTGATTCCTCGGTGTCATTCAGCAAGCCTTTCTTTTATTTGACAAACCCCCAGAAAGTGTGTACTATTTTCCAGGTATATTCCAGGAACCGGGGATACTGTTGTGCTTGAAGCATAGATTTCTGCTTGAAGGGTAGGTTTATTTATAAACATGTTCTTTTTTAACTTTTTTTAAACGTATTTTAATTTTATTTTGGT
This sequence comes from Camelus dromedarius, assembly GCF_036321535.1. NCBI lineage: Eukaryota > Metazoa > Chordata > Mammalia > Artiodactyla > Camelidae > Camelus > Camelus dromedarius. The sequence continues at coordinate 13,681,569 of NC_087470.1, read as the reverse complement.
GGGGAGATATAGTTAGATTTAGTCATTTATTAATTTTTAGAGGAGGTGCTGGGGATTGAACCCAGGACCTTGTATACGCTAAGCATGCGGTCTACCACTTGAGCTAGACCCTCCTCTGATAAAACTGTGTACATAATAAAAAAAAAAATCACTGCCCTCTGGAGCTTAAATTCTTACGAGATATAGATGGGGAAAGAGAAAAAAATTTTTTAAACTGGGAAATGTGTTTTTCTTTTGTTTTGTTTTTTAATTGAAGTATAATCAGTTACAATGTGTCAATTTCTGGTGTGCAGCACAGGGTCCCAGTCGTGCATGTACGTACATATATTTATTCTCATATTTTTTTCCATTAAAGGTTATTACAAGATATTGAACATAGTTCCCTGTGCTAGACAGAAGAAACATTATTTAAAATCTATTTTTATATATGGTGGCTAACATTTGTAAACCTCAAACTCCCAAATTTATCCCTTCCCACCCTCTTTCCCTGGTAACCATAAGATTGTTTACTATGTCTGCAAGTCTGTTTCTGTTTTGTAGATGAGTTCGTAGTATCCCTTTTTTTTTTTTAAGATTGCACATATAAGTGATATCATATGGTATTTTTATTTCTTTCTGGCTGACTTCACTTAGTATGATGATCTCCAGGACCATCCATGTTGCTGCAAATGGCGTTATTTTACTCTTTTTTATGGCTGAGTAGTACTCCATTGCATAAATATACCACAGCTTCTTTATCCAGTCATCTGTTGATGGACATTTAGGCTGTCTCCATGTCTTGGCTGTTGTAAATAGTGCTGCTATGAACATTGGGGTGCAGGTGTCTTTTCGCATTAGAGTTCCCTCTGGATATATAACTGGTAAATGTTTTAATTCTCAAAATGATAAATACATGGCAGTTATTTTTATTAGTGTCCATTAAACTGTGCATACACAAAGTTATTTCTTTTTTTTTGGTTAAGGAGGTACTGGGGATTGAACCCCGAACCTTATTAATGCTAAGCACACATCCTATAACTGACCAATATCTCACCCCTCTTTTAAGAGAAAAAAAAATGTTTAATTAATACGTACACCTATAATACAATGTTTTATTTCTAATATGGTATTTTTATATACTTAAACACATGTTTTACATACATATGTGTTTCCTTCTAAACTTGTTGAAGGTAATGCTCTCCTAGTCAGCTCAGGCTGCCGTAATGAGACACCACGGACTGGGTGGCTGTAAAAATAGACATTTATCTCTCACTGTTCTGGACCCCAGAAGTGCAACATTGAGGTGCGGGCAGGGCGGGCTCCATCCTGCGCCCTCTTCTTTGGGCTGGTCGGCAGCCGCCACCTCCCTGGGAAGAGAGAAAGCCATGGTCTGTCTGCCTCTCCCCATAAGAACACTGATCCCATGGCAGGGGCCCAACTCTCCTGGCCTCAGCTCAACCCAGTTACACCCCCAAGGCCCCACCACCAAGTAACATCACACTGGGGGCCCCTTCAACATCACAATAGGGGGGGCACAGACTTGCACAAACACTGTGCTTTTTCTCAACCATTTTCATATCCCTCAGAGTTCACAGGCTCTCCGCATCTAGCAAGTCTTCAATAAATGTGGCTGAATTCGGGCTCCAGAAAGTACCATTTTGGAGTGTTATTCGCAGGCATTAGCAGGGCGTGTCCGGAAGATGGGAGGAGCAGGGCCAGCAGGAGGGTACTCTGCTCTTGGGAACTTTATCTGATGGGAGGGTAGAAAGGGGGTGAGAACCTTCATGATGAGTTTGCCAGTCAGCCGGCATATTTCTCTTGCTTCCTCCATTAACTTCATCAGGATGCTCTCAATGTCCCGGATTCAGCTTTTGCCAACAAATGACAAAAAGCTGGCCGTTGAGGTTGTTTTTCCAAATCTAACTGAACATCCTGTCTTTTTAGTTGCTACGTAAAAAAAAGAAAAAAAAGGACTGAAACCTTCATCCCTACAAGGCTCTTCAAGGTAGGAACACGAGTCCCAGCGAAAGCCGACAGAATCGTTTGCTAGTTGTGCACCTGCTTACAAACATTAATGGAAAAAGGAGCTGCTGCTCTCCTTAGTATCTGAAAAAAAATGAATGTTCTTTGGCTAGACGGGAAGGAAAAAGATACCTTTTCCTGTACGCTGGCACACAGGATCAGCTCAACAGATGTTTCTTCCCCCACCGATGAGAACAGGAAAGGTACTTTCTACCCTCTACAAAACCTGTAGGACACACGGTCACCAGCTGTTGGCCCAGCCAGCACCCATGGGGCTTCGGAGTCTGGCGTGGCATCTGGGTAACATCCTGTTTATTTATTTTTCAAATTGATGGATTTATTCATTTACTTAATTATATGGACATGGCTTTCAGACTTGATCTACAAGTACCTGAAGGAGCATTTGACATACACCACCACACACACACACACAAATACATTCAAAAATAAGTCTAAACTTGACAGTGAATATATATGTGTTCATGTATAACTGAAAAATTGTGCTCTAGACTGGAATTTGACACAACATTGTAAAATGATTATAAATCAATAAAAAAAAAAGTTTATAAAAAAAGTCTAAACTAACGTCCAAGTTAGACTGAAAATTTCTAAGGAAAAAAAAGCAAGAAAATAAATAAGAATAAACATGCTAGAAGAAATGGTAACGGACTATACCGACCTGTCAATAATTATAGATAATTTAAATCTTATGTACATTACAAAAAGTTAAAAGGGAGATAAACAGGGGAAACATGCAATCCATGTAAAATATGAGTGATTAATATTCTTTGCAGATAAAAAAGTGTCATAAATAGTAAGAAAAAGGTCAGCGTAAACACCCCGCCATTCAGAAGGTGCTGAGGATGTAAGGAAGGAAACTGTAGCCACAAAAGGAGCCACCGTGGGAGTCTCTGATGTCACGTCACACCCCTGCCAGCTCCAGCATTTCCATCCGCCTCCCAGGTCTGTCCTAGGTAATCGTCCCATTGGTGACTGACGTGTGATCGCATGTCCAAAGGTGAGGAACCGCCCTTCATGTGCAAGGTCATCTCCTCCATGTCACAGGGGGTCGTGAGGCTCACACCCTCACACACGTGCACACACACGTGCACACGTACCATGCATGCGCTCACACTGTGCCTGGCAGATCTTAAGAGCTCAAGGTAACAGCTCCTCCTTCTTGCAATCTTTGTCTCAGACAAAAGTAACGTTATTTCAGAAAGGAGAAATCCACAAGAAGTCGTTTCAGAGAAGCAGCCATCACAAGGACCTGGGGAGACGTCAAAGAATTTAGGGACAGAAAAGACAGCCAGGCAACCGGAACTGAAAACAAGAAATCGTTCTAAGGAGCAGCAAGAAGGCGGGCCACCTCCCGTGGGACTGTGGATGCAGGACCTTTGCAGGTACGGCTCCGGGGGATGCTGCTGGTACCACGGGAGATGGATGTGTCCCCGTCGTGAGGACAGATGGCACGGGAAAGACCCACATTTTAAACTTGATGGAATCAGTGGAGCCAAGCGTGGACCCTGGGATCAGGTGCACCTGAATTCCACTCCTGTCCCACATCGCATCTCAGCTGCGCTGACACTGAAACGTTTATTTTATCCCCTGGGGGTCTCAGTTCCCTCGCCTGAAACGTGGGCGTGATGGAGCCTGTCTCACTGGGTTGCACCGATTCGTGATGGATGCTCAGGCAGCATCTGTAGCCCTCCTGTGTCTGTGTTGCATTTGTGATCAGAAATAACGTGAGGCCACAAAGCAGATGAATTAAAATGGGATATTCAATTAAACGAGAGTGCATGCCGTGTTCCATCACAGGAGTTCCCAGAGTGGACTTTTATTCCTGCAGGAAGCTACTTGAAAAGGCTCCAGTCAAGTAAGTCTGTGAATGAGGGGGACGCATTCCCCACTTACAGATTTATATTAAAAAGATTTGGGCCTATTTGCATTTCTCCGTCCCGTAGTAATGTAACCTGTTCAGCTTGGCTGAAAGCAGCAACTTTAACTTCTCCCAATTGCTTTAATTATCAAATAAGAAGAAAGGCTTTTGTTTTGCTGACTTTTAAATTTTCATCGAACTCATTTTCTGTAGGACGTGTTTCCAGGAAAAAAGATACAACCCAATGATTGGAGTTTTGTCCTTGTTAGAAAATATAAATCTTATTTTTTCACTTCTAAAACGTACACAATATTAGCCTCACGGAGATGGCTGGCTCCCACCTTGTCGCCCATCACAGCAGAGCCTCCAACCCCATATTCAGTTCCTGGCCTCATCAGACCTGTGAGCATAGTTTTGGTTGTGATTCATTGGCTCCTGGGGACTTCAGGCTTAGCGTGGTCACCTCCAGAGATGGGCAAGCACTTAATTCTGGAATTGGGGGGGGGGGGTGTGGGGTGTCTGGGTGTGGGAAACTGTGAACAGTAGGCAGGCTGTGGCCAGCTCTGCATTCCAGAGAGTACCAGCTGGCTCCACAAGCCTTATGTAATACTCATTCATAGATTCACTAAAGCCTGGCGATTGGGGCTTATGAGAGCCAGGTCCTGATCGCGCAGAAATCACGGGCTAGCAGAGAAAGGAGACAGTTACCTGCAAACACAGGGGTTATAATGAAGATACACAGCCTCCAAGGAGATGTTTAGAGGATGGAAAACAAGCACCAATTCTCGGATAACTAGGAAATGTCACGATCATTTATTGAAAATAACATACTCTATAGTTTTAAAATATATATATGTCCAGTTAGATCAGGGCACATCAAAACATCTCATTTTTCTAAAACGGATCTATTCAAGGTCCCAAGGTAATGAAGTAAAGAGAAAGATCAATTTGCCTTGTAGAATTTGGAAAGATTTTCTTGTATTCTTCTGAAGCCGGTGAGAATTTCCTCAGTCCACTTCTAAATCACACCCACCTCTCACGCATAATAAGTGGGTACATTAGCCAAAAAAGGCCAGGGGAAAATTCCATTGAATCTCCTTTCACAGGCATCATTCAAATATTTATCTTTTTCTTGCACATGTGTAGGGACTTGGGAAATCAAAGATTTACATGACAAGGTCTTGGCTTCCAATTTGTACAAGATCAAAATGAATTCCACATGCGAAAAAGCAAACAAAATAGCTCATGAGGATTGAGTGCAGGGAAGGCTGTCAAAGAATGCGATGATGAACGCGTAAAGTATTTCACAACTTTTCTTAATGGCCATTTGTCTTATCGTGTATGAATAGGAATTTTCTAAATAATGAATTCAATGTGTTCCAGCATTTTTGATGTGTTTCTCCGTGTAGACATGACCGTTAATGAGGTCAGGCTTCCCGTTCTCCACATTGGTTTTGTCCTCTGAATTATGTTTTTTCTTTGTAAGAAATTCCTCCTTTGCCTTCATCCACTAGGGAAAAAATAGATGTTTTGATCAAACTGAAACAAACCTTTACGTGGAAGGAACAGTAAGCAAACAGCCATAGCACCAGAAAAGAAAAGAAAAGGGAAGGAAAAAAGAAAAGAAAAGAAAGAAAAGGAAGTGAAAAGAAAAGAAAAGAAAAGAGAAGAAAAGAAAAGGAAAGGAAAGAAAAGGAAAGAAAAGAAAAGGAAAGAAAAGAAAAGATATAGAATAGGTCCCTGGTAGAAAGAGATACCTTGAGTGTTCTTAGCTTGAGACCAGTGACCTGAATTAAATGCCTGTATCTGAATTCTGACCTAATTCTTCTTCTACTGTATATTAACATATTTATTCTTTGCATGGAAAGCCTTTATGTTTAAAAGTAGGAGACCAGTGTCAAAACACTTCAACAGCCGTTGAACAAAATTTTCAATGGCGAAACCAAAAAATACAACTACTGCAAGTCTTTGGGACCAGCTATTAGGGTTTCTCGAATTTTCTATCTGGGGATTTTTTAAAAAAGACTTTCATTTTTTCAACTGCTTTCTTAAATGTACAGTGCGTTCAGAAAAGGGTGTGACCATGTGTGCTTGCCCATATGTTTGCATGTGTGTGTGACTTTGTGGAGTTTGAACAAAACAAACACTAGGTACACATCACAAAGTTGTGGGAAAAGAACGTTACCAGCCCCTTAGAAATGCCTTCCTGATTTTTTACCCCACTCCGTTGTCCTCTCCAAGGTAACCCGTATGCCGAGGGATTCACTAACCTGTTCCTTAATTTCATTTCTTGTGTTTCCATGTATGTGTGTTTCCAGAATAAATAACGCTATTTAGATGTTTTAAGAGATGCTCTCAGGAAAGTTAAATTTGGCCACTGCTGGTAAAGCTTCCAGGATAAGAGAGGGTGAGTGCACCTTTCCCAGGATCACAGTGTGGCTTCAGTTGACCTGAGACATTACAAGAGCCCCATTTGGGAAAGTCATTGGTCAGTGAAAAAGTTAAAACTTCTAGAAATGCTGTAGCAAGAATATGGATGGTGGGTAGGGTGAAAAAGGGATGTGTTTTCTTCTAAGCAACTCAGCATAGCCAGCCTCCAACTCTGAGGGATAATTCAGAGGAAAACACTTCCACTGGGTGACATGAGACCTCTCAGCTGATTTGGGCGACAAAGTCATGGAAGGTCGAGCAGGAACAATTGGATTTCTTTGCTCTCCATGCTGGTTTGAGGTCAAAATCATCTTCACAATCATCCTGGAATTCCCTCTGCTCCTCCCATCCTTTGTATCTTTTTTCTATTTCTTGTCTTCCTTTTAGTTGGTGTTTGCATCTGTTTTGGTAGAAACTACCATCCAGTAACTTCCTAGATAAAGGTCGCCCGGAAGCAGAAAAGGTTGAAAATATATTCACAGTCCGTTGTTTATTTGCAATAGTTATGTTCCATGAAGGTGCCACAAACACTGGCTGAGCAAATACTGAACGTTGCTTCTAGGGGAAATACAGGGCTCCAGTCCTGCAAATCTGTTCTCAATATGTTTCTCTACCAATCAGTTCTTTACAGAGGGACAGACATGTAGATCAAAGGAACAAAACACATCAATGTACTCAGCTGGTTTTTGTCAAAGTTGCAAGGGCAAGTCATCAGAGAACGCAAAGTCTTTTCAACAAATGGTGCTCATTTCCACAGGCAAAAGGAATGAATCTTACATCTTACACTTAGCTTACCTCAAAATGAATCAGAGGCGTAAATGTAAAATGTAAAATGACAAAAAAAAAAGTCTGTAACCTTGAGGTAGGCAGAGTTCTTCAATATGACGCCAAGAGCCCTACCCATCCAAAAAAACTTAATAAATTAGATTTACCAATATTAAAATAGTTTGCTCTTCAAAAGACATTGTCAAGAGAATGAAACCACAGGCCACAGAAAAAGATAAAATATTTACAAATCACATTCTGACAAAGAACTTGTATCCAGAAGGCATGTAGAACTTTTCAAACCTCAACATTTAGAAAACAGATAATCTAATTTTTTTTAACAGGCAGAAGATTTACACAGTGGCTTACTAAAAGGAGACCAATATAGATGGCAAATATGACCAACATGATTATTCATTACAAGATGTAAACTAAAGCCACAATGAATACCGTTATGTAATTATTGCAATGGCTAAAAACAAGCGAATAAAAATTGGCAATACCAAGGAGTCTACAAAAGTGTCAAGGTTGTGAAAGGTAAGAAAAAAAATAGAGAAACTGTCACAGACCAGATGGGAGTAAGGAAACGTGACATGACACTTAATGCAATGTAGATCGTGGAACGGAAAAATAAAGACAGCAATGAAGAAACTGATGAAATCAGTTTGGAATTTGGACTTTGATTAACACACATACACTAATGTTGGAAGATCTACACCAAAGAACTACTGAAAGGAATTCTCGGTGCAGAAGGAATGTGATTCCAGTCAGAACTGAAATGCATGAAAAAATAAAAGGGGAAGGGAGGAATAAATAAATGGATAAATCTAAATGAATATTAGTTTTATAAAAACTGTAATAATGTCTTACCTGGTGTGAAATATTTATAAATTAAAATACGTGAAAATAACACAAAATACGGGAAATTAAATGTAGTAAATATGTTCTAAAGTTCTTACATTGTCTGGGAAGTGATCAAAGGACTACTTTTTGTTAAACTCTCGTAAGACGAAGGTATGTGTTTTAATCTCTATGATAGACACAGAAAGAATCATAAAAGAAGGTATAACTAACAAGTGAATACTTAGATGTATAATAAAAAGTGTCTAAGTAACCCAAAAAGCAAAAGAAGAAAGAAAACAGAACAGGAAGACAAGTAGAAAACAAATGTTTTCCAACTCTTTCTGTCTGTAAGAAAATGGATTTCAACCTAATTATATCTGTAATTACACTCAACGTAAATGAACAAACAATTCAGTTAAAGTACAAAGATTGTCAACTTGGACTTGAAAACAAATAAAAATTCCTAGCAAAAGCAATCAATTTATTACACTTAAAAGAAAATTTTCTTTGTTGATTTTCATTATGTTCCTTTTTAATTAATTTCAGTTTTCATCTTCATATTTCCCTTCCTTGTTGGAAGAAGGAATTAACTTGCTGCTATTCTCATAAGGTTTCGAGATGGTGCTCGAAACGCTACTTTTCACTGTGTGTTTTGATAAGAACTAGACAATTTAGAGTATGTTCTCTTAAAAAACAAATACAATTTTAAAATAAAGTATGTCCTCTTTTATGCCATGGCTAAACGGACAAGAATGGATCCTTCTACAGAACAGAAAAAGAGCAGAAACTGTCCTGGATGAGATGAACCAGCCCTCACACACGCACACAGCAAAAGCAAATTAGACCTCTTTTTGTCTTGACTATGTTAGATGTTTATAATAGAAACGTTTTTTTAAGTATGTGTTGAATTTAAGTTGCGTTGCTGGGAGCCGACTTCCTTTCAGTGGATCGACTTGGCTAGCAGAACATCTTGTAGTAACATCTTTTTTTTTTCCATAAATACCTTATTAATTTTATTTCACTTGTAATTCTGTATATATCTCAATTATCCACTAACCAGATTACAAAACAATGTAATTTCAAAATGCTTTTTAAAATTTTTGTTGCTACTGAAGTGTAGTTGATTTACAATGTGAGTTTCAGGTGCCCAGCAAAGCAATTTAGTTATACATTTATATAGATTTTTTTTTTCAGATTCTTTTCCATTGTATGTTATTTCAAGAAATTTTGGGGGGGGAGGGGGGAAGATAATGAAGTTTACTTATAGAGGAGGTACTGGGGATTGAACCCAGGACCTCGTGCATGCTAAGCATGTGCTCTACCACTGAGCTATGGCCTCCCCCTTCAAGAAACTGAACATAGTTCTCTGTGTTACGCAGTAGGTCCTCGTTGTTTATCTATTTTATATACAGTCACGTATATCTGTTAATCCCAGACTCCTAATTTACCCTCCAACATCTTTTTTCATTAAAATACACAATAATTAATTGATTTAAATTTGAAAAAAATAAAACATGTTCTCTCTGTGAAATCTGGACTTGCTGGTTTTCTACGATCCTTTTTGAAAGGAAATAAAAATTAAGCAGTAGCACTATTTTACAATGAAATGCCCAAACTTATATGACATTATCAAATTTATCCACATGTTCCACTTTACGAATCAATCAACTGAAAGCAAAATTCCAGCCCGCAACCCAACTTCCAATTCAGCACACATCCTTTTAAAATATAGAGCGACTTTACTACAAGAAGGCTGAGAGGACATCCCAGCTGGATACAAGCCAGTTCAGAAAGGCATAACCAGATTTTTTGTTTAGAAGTCTCTTTGGATCCAATCAGGCCCTTGAAGAAATTATCAGACTATGAACCAAAAATATTACTAGCCATGTTGGTAAACAAAGGATGCTCTGGCCACCAGGTCCTCAGCTGCTACGACCACCCCCAGCGGTGAGCAGAGGAAACTCAGGATGCAGACAAGCAGGCAGCCCCTCCTCTGCTGCCACCCCCAGTGGTGCCCCCAGAGAGGACTCAGGATGGGAGAGAACAGGACACTGGCCTTAGAGAGCTCAGGTGCACATCAAAGGAATGATTTCAATGAGCCCAAACCTTTGCATCTTCCCTTACATAGAAAAGTGCTCAGTCCCTTAACTTGAGATGTTTGGTTTTCTTTAATTAACAGTCATCTTTTGTCATCTTTCCGACTACCTTGTCTTTGTTGCAAACACTCCTGTACGTCCTGGCTCCTCCCTTACTTCTTTGGAACAATCCCTTAGAGCAATCTGGGGGCTGTCTCCCGGGCTCAAGTCCTCAGAATGTCAGCCAAATAAACTATAATTCTCAACTTTTAGCTTGTGCATTTTATTTCAGGTGATAAGGTTGAGAATTCCCAAACTGCAAAATTATAGATTATTTTCCACAGCAAGTAAGAAATTATGCAGCGTTGGCCTAAAGATGTTTTAAAATGTGGTACCACGGTGTCTTCCCACACATACTGATAACCTTGTCTGGTGTTTACCTGGCTTCCCCCCACCTGATTTGATCAGTCTTTCTCCCAAGCACCCCAGCACCCAGGACAGGACCAAGTGCATAAAAGAAACTCAGTTTTTTTGGACCAGTTGGACCAACTCCCTAGTATGGGACCAGTTAGTTGGAGTGGGAAAACGGGATCCTACATCCTGCCGAGGGGAGCTGGGGGTGCGGGGAGTTTTCATTTTGGCCAATTGAGGGGGAAAATTGAAAATACCAAGCACTGGATTTTTTTTTTAATCGAAGTACAGTCAGTGACAATGTGTCAACTTCTGGTGCGCAGCACAGTGTCCCCGTCGTGCAGATACACACACATATTCATTTTCACATTCTTTTTCATTAAAGGTTATTATAAGATTTTGAACATAGTTCCTTGGGCTATACCAGAACAAATTTTTTCAAACTTATTTTTATATATAGTGGCTAACATTTGTAAATCTCAAACTCCCAAATTTATCCCTTCCCACCCCCTTTCCCCAGTAACTATAAGATTATTTACTAAGTCTGCGAGTCTGTTTCTGTTTTGCAGATGAGTTCAGAGTGTTCTTTTTTTTTTTTTAAGAGTCCACATATGAGTGATCTCATATGGTATTTTTCTTTCTGACTTGCTTCGCTTAGAATGACGATCTCCAGGTCCATCCACGTTGCTGCAAATGGCAGAAAATGCCAAGAATCAGAGCAAGCTATCTGAGCCCAGAAAGGGACCGTGGGCCCAGAACGGTCCACCACCCTTGTCTGTGCCCTCCCAAGCCTGCGGGTGGGCGATGGTTCTGATTGTTCTGCACCCTGTTGGATGTTAGTGGACACACTCTCAAGGGACCATGAGTTTCCTGGAAGCTTTTGAACTTTATATATTGATTGTATGGCTAATGCCAAAAAATAATAATAATGTTGGTACATCGTGGATCATCTTATAACTGAGAACTTTCTTGTAAGTCAATATCTGGATGTATATTTGTGTTTACAGATCTTTGGTCACCAAGACATAAAGATGTATTATTCAAGATTGGCATCTTGATAAATAGGTATGTGTGAATCCGATTAAGTGGGCAAAGGCCTCATGTTAAAGTGCAATAATTAACCCCCTCCCAGGTTGCCAGCTGTAAAGACAAAGTTCTACCGTGGAAAAGCCTTATCATAATCCAAGACCTTGGCGTCCCCTGTTGAGATCCTGGTTTGACCTTATGAGACCCCCCACTCCCCCACCCCCACTCCCACCCCCTCCGCCCCCCCAACACCCCCCACCTGCCCGCAACAGCGGTTAAATGTGTTACTTTAGTTGCTATGCGTGCTAACGATGAAAAAACAGAGGTGGGCTTAATGCAGAACAGTGCCCTGGGGCCAAGTGCAGACTAAATGGTGTTACCGCACATTTGGGGGCATGAACGGGTGGAAGCTTCCAGAACAGGACAAAGCAGCGGGAGGAGCGAGCGAGAGTGCAGAGTGGGTCTGTCAGCACCGTATCCTGCTGATGCAGAATTCACCCAGCTCTGTGCCACTTTGGAACACGCTCCCGGGAGCTGGGATACCAGTTAATCAGCCATGACATTTATAAACGAGATTTTTACAATTAATAATGCATTTTGAAGGGCACGACTAACTTGGCGGTCACATCTAAATACGGGTTAACAGGGGCTGAAATGCAGAGTGGTGATGGCTTAAATTCAAGAGTGAACGGAGGAGAAGATAAAACACAAAATGTCATCTCCCGACTACGAATTCCAGCCACAGCAGACGCCACCAGTCACTCTGAATTAATGTTGCTTTTGGTTGTTAGTAAATGTGTTTGATTTTATGGATGTGTAAGAAATATGAACATCATGCATTGATCCAAATAAAATAACATACATAATAGAACAACATAGGATATACTGAGGGGTTTGTTTTGCTTTTAAAACAGGTCCACATTTACAGTCTTTTGAGAAAAACACAAGATCAAGTCTAGAACTTTGTTAAAAATGAGCATTGTAGCTCAGACCGCATAAATCAGGGTCGCCTGCAGTAGGAATTTGAGGATTTAAGTATTTAAGACTCCCCTCCCTGACCCCGGGCCAGAAGTTTATGAGTCCATTTATTTTACTCAGTTTGTCTGTTGTCGCTTTCAAATCAATTGCTTTGTATTTTGTGATGTATTAATATAATTTTATTGATTAATATTCATTACTTGATATTAATATTCATTACTTAAGTAACATTAACTTTAAGTTACTTAATTACTTAATTAATATTCATTAATCAAGTAACTTTAAGTTACTTAAGTTGCTTAATTAATATTCATTATTTAATGGATACTAATTAATATCAATATATCAATTACTATATATTTGGTTAAGTTGTTTCATCTACTTAGACTGAATTAATTTTCTCACTTCTTGTTCATTTACAATTTTTCTCACCAGATGAACACTAAAATTGATTTCTATTCATTCCTTTTTTAAAAAAATAATGTTACTTAAAATGTCTCTTACATTCAATTCTGTTGAACATTTAGTATTTTTATAGTAGTAATTTCCTAAATAGCCTAGAATTGGACTTTAATTTTGTCTTTGATTTACTGTTCACATCTTTGTTGGTCTTTTTATTTTAAAATGTCTGGTGGCTTGGATTTTGCTTTGGGTTGGCTGGATTTTGTTATTTACATCCAGACTACATCTTCTATATTTTTAATGCATTAAAAGCTTCGCTTTGTTTCATAAATATTTTCTTCATTTTTGCAAAGTAAGTGTACTTTCTGCTCATCGGATAAAAATTCTAAGTCTCTATTAAAGCAAGATGATTGGTTACATTTTTCAAATCCACCCTGTCCTTACGTAGTATTGACTTTTGTCTATTAAAGACATCGAGGGATGGTATCATGGCAAATTGCAATTTGAGATTTTTGTCCATTTCTCCCTGCATTTCTAAGCGTTTTAGTTTTATTCTGACGCTGTATCATTTCCCATAAAAGTTTGCAAGTGTCGTAATTCCACTGTCGAATCCGCCGTGTTTTTGTGAGTGTTGCTGAATCCCCTGTGCTGGTTCCTTTGAATTCTCTGTGCTTCTGACACAAGAAAAAAAATGTGGGGTGAGACCAAGTGTGGGTCCTTGGCTTCGCACAGGAAAGAATTCAAGAGTGAGCCACAGTTGAGTAAAGGTAGATTTATTGAGAGAGACACACACTCCATAGACAGAAGGAGGGAGAGTGGCCCTGAGGTGCGGGGTGGTTAGTGTTTATGGACTGGGTAACGTCGTATGCTGACAGGTGCGAGGGTTATTCCAACCACTTTGGGGAAGAGGTGGGGATTCTCAGGAAATGGACTCTTTATGATCAGCCTCGGAACCATCATGCCTGTGGGAGTGCCCGTTAGCAGTTAATACATTGCGATGAGTGTCCAGTGGAGCTCAGGTTCACTGGAAATCCCATTTCCCGCCATCTTGGACCTCAAGGTCTGTTGGGTGTTGATTTTTTCACCATCTTGGTGTTAATTGCTGTATCATTTCTTGAACATCTACGCCAGCCCCCCTTCCCTCCTGTCTCACTTTGTCCAGTAAGTTCCACGTTGTCTGATTTTAAAATTACCTCCATTTCCTTCCAAACCTCCCCACCCTACTCTGTCTACAAAGCGTTTTTCCAGTATATTTTTATCTTTCTTTTTTATTAGACTGTTTCTCTATTACTTTGCTTAGCGGTATCTCTTATGTATAGTCAATTACTATGTTGTTTTTTCAATATATGGGGTTTTAATATTAATTTAATCAGTCGTGTGCCTTAATATTTATTTATTTGTATATTTATGCTCACTCCTCTTCACATTTTTTCTCACTTTTTCTTTATCTGTACTTATAGCGATGATGTGATTTTTTTTACATTTTTGTAGCCTTTTTGTGATTTGAAAGTTAAAAATTCTTATCTTTATTCGACGTGTAGATAACTTTAAATATAAACTGAAAAGTGATGTCTGTGGAAAGAATGTGACATCCAGCATCACCAGCTGTGAAAGAGAAGTTTAAGATGCTTCTATGACTTCTAACCCATCTCCCAATATCTTACAGTTCTTTTCTCCAATTTCTTTTCTTTTTTAACACTTTTTATTGATTTATAATCATTTTACGATGTTGTGTGTTTTCTCCAATTTCACGAATAGAATTTTTATTTTTTTTTAATATTATCTGTGTTTACTTTCATTTTACTTCAAGGCGTGCATGGCTTTATGGTAACATGGACAATTATTTCACCATCGTGTCCTTTAAAGCCTTCCTTATCAATTAATTTATCAACTAATTTCTTACCAATTAATTTCTGTGATTCATTCCTCTCTTTGTAAGACAAATTTTTCAGGGATATTTTTCCCCCAAGGACACATGGTTGAACTGTGTCTCCGAAACCCCACAAGAAGGTGTGTTGAAGTCCTAAACCCCGGAACTTCAGAACGTGACCTTCTTTGCAAATAGTAGTTGAAGACATAATTAGGGTAAATTTATATTGGAGTAGAAGGGGCGTCTAATCCAACAAAATTGGTGTCCTTAGAGAAAAGGAGAGACACAGACCAGGAGGGGCAAATCTCATGACAACAGAGGCAGAGAGTGAAGGAATGCTGCTGGAGCCCAGAGTAGACCAAGGATGGCCAACACACACCAGACGCCAGGACGAAGCAAACTATGGTCCTGCTCAGAGGTTCACAGGAAGCCTGGCCCAGCTGACACCTTGCTTGTGATCTTGTGGCCTCCAGAACTCTGTGTCTACACATTTCAATTATTTTAAGCCGCCCTCTTCATGGCCCTTACCCCCCAGGGTCCTTACACCCTGTATGTGGCAGCCTTAGGAACAAATGCGGTGGGTCCTGGCACTTCTGATTTTTCGTGCTCCTTTGCGTTTTTTGCATTTTTATAGCCTTTTGTGATCTGAAAGTTAACAATTCTTATCTTTATTCAATGTGTAGCTAACTTTAAATATAAAGAAACTGAAAAGTGATGTCAGTGGGAAGAATGGGACATCCAATGTCACCCGCTGGGACCTCAGATGTGTCCCCATTGCTATGGACATTTCTTTACAATCAGAAAAACAAAGCGAGTTCAGGGCCATGTAAGATGTGATGACGTTTAGTGACCTTTCTGACAATAACCCAAAAATCCCAGTCTGGAAGCTGGAACTCCTTACCTGACTCTGCACAACTTCTCCTGCTCATCTCGCAGTGACGTGAGCTGGAAGGGACAGGTTTTTGTTGCCAACTGCAGCCATCAAGTCTAAGGGGACTTTGAACGGTGGCTTCACAGCACCCTGCCTGCCCTCCACGCTGGGACCGATGAAACCAGCAACGGGTGCAGAATCAGAAAAATTAATTGTTTCATGCAGGTTATCAAATCAAAATGTACGAAGGTAAAAAACACTGGGTTAATTCTAGGGTAACTGATGTAGAGAGAGCTCAAGGTTCACCGAGGGTGAGGAAATGGGAGTGGTTCTCTGAGCCAGGAGACAAACAGTGGCAAAGACTTTTAATGTACGTATTTGGTGATGGCAGGAAAGGGTCTCCCCTCTGCCAGATAACGCTGAAAATCTCCTTCTTCTGTTAGTCATCAATTATATTTTTCTGGGTATGGATCAGAAAATTATCTTTTCATTGAAATTTTCAAATTTATTTGCACGCACTTGTGCGTCGTATTCACTTCTAACTTTTCCATGTGATGCATTTAATGAATTGTCACTTCTTCTTCTGAATTTTATTTTCCAGTTTACAAGTTTTCCCTTCTAAGTTGATTTTCCGGCGAACTGTCAAGTATAGATATTTTAAAACCCAATTTATATAACTACTGTATTCTTGTTTTCTTTGTTCTGATTACCTATTTCTGATTTAATCGTTTATATTTCAATCCTCTGTTTTGTTTTGGGTTTTGTTTTTGTTTTTTTTTTTGACTATGGTACCTTCTGGAATATGTTAGTTTCTTTTTTTTAGTAAGTTACTCTGGCTGTAAAGTTATCCAACCTTGAATAGATTCTTCAAAAAGGAAATACACAAATGCCTGATAAATACATGAGAAAGTGTCCAACAGCTCGAGTCATCAAGCAAATACCACGGCCAGATTCCACAACCGCCCACCAGGATGGCTAAGTTAAAGAGGGTGACACTGGAACTCCCCGACGTTGCTGGTGGCAGTGAAAATGGACCAACCACTTTGGAAAAGACCCTGTGTTTTTTATTAAACACACATTTACCGGGGGGCCCATCAACCCCACTCCTAGAGAAGAAGCCATGTAGCCACAAAAAGATTTGTACATAAGCGTTCGCAGCAGCTTTATTCATAATAGGCAAACGCTGGAGGCAGCCCAGACGTCCAGATGTCCGCCAACAGGAGAATGAATAGGCAAACTGCGAGACAGTCGGAGGGCAGGTCCCTCACAACTCAGTGTTGAAAGAGAAATGAAAGTAGCAGAAACATGGCTGAATCTCAGCAACGGGTTGCAGAATGAAAGGAGCCTTACACGAAACAGCACATACTCTATGATCCCATTTATACAAAGAAAAAAAAGAGAGAGAGAGAGTAGGAAAAATCACATATTGAAAAAAAAAAAATCGTGAACCATGATTGTCTTTGGAGTGAGGGAGTAGGAAGGGTGGAAACCGATGGGGATGTGGCCCAAAGGAATTCCCTGAGTTCTAGCTTTTTATTCTGTTATGTTGATAGTTTGTCAACATTGCAAGCTGTACACTTCCCACTATATATAAATTTTACCCAAAAATATTAAGAAAAAGGAAACTGAAACCCAGAGAGGTGTGTGTGTGTGTGTGTTCTTTCCACACAATCTTAATCAACAGGTAATAATAAATGTATTGTTGGAAGAGGCCCAGGAGGCGCATTACAACCATCATGTGTGAACCAGCATTCTTAAATTCTTTAAGAGAGTTGAAGGAGACCAGTGTACGCCACCCCAAAATATGCCCCTTTAGCAAAAGGATTATTTGTGGGCTGAAAACAATTGAGAATCAACTGATGCAGAAAGAGGTCTCTGCCCTCCTCTTATCTGCCTCAAAGCAGGACGAACGTTTCCGTTTGGGAAGGTGCCTCCGCTTCATGCCAGGCAGAGACATGACTCTCTGATCACTGCAGACAAGAGTCAACACTCAGACAAGTTTCCATAAACAGACCTTTCTAAAATCGCCCTTAACTTCCGCAGTTCCCCCATATACTTTCTCATCAGTTGCCCACAATTTATCATCCCTTAAAGCCCAAACTCTCTTTCCTTTGTTAAAAGGGTAGATAAGCCCCCAAGTCTAACTATGCCTTTGAGTTTCACTTCTTTTCAAGAACTCTCATGCACATAAATGTTAATAGAAATTGGGTGCTGTTTCTCATTACCCTGTCTTCTGCTGATTTAATTCACAGGCCCCCAGTCATTTCACCTAAGAGTAGAGACAGGACTTCTCCTCCCCAACAATGTGAACTGCTCTTCTCCACAGGCATTAATCAAGAGTGCAGAGTGAGCCTTTGAAAATTCTCAGTCCCTTTGTGACCACTGCCCCCTCACCAACAAGTTCCAATGACGTTCTTTCACACTTTGGGATAAAATAGTTGTCTTTACCTGCATCACCTGATTGGACTGACTTCTTTGCCCTCACCTGTATGTTCCACTGGGCTCACCAAGCTTCAGCCACCTGGCTGGTCTTGAACCCAACAAAGAGGGACTCACCGTTGCTGCTTCTTCTCGGTGACATCCCCACAGATGTTGTATGTCTGACTCCCTCACACCCACCACATATCCTGACAGCCTTGTCTAATTAGCACCCCCTGGACATTCTCTGTCCACCTGCCCTGGTCCACTGTTTTCAATGCACTCCGTGCAATGTCATAAATGTGTCTATGGTTTGACTGTCTTTGTACATCTAGAACTTTGTCCTGGTCACCACTGTACCCCAGCACTTAAAACACTGCTGGCATACCGTGAGGACTCAGCACACCTACCGGATGAATGAATGAGCTGCTGTGTTTCCAGGGAGGGATCCTGAGTCTTCTGGATGGTGGTTCTGAGAGCTGCTATCTTTGGGGCTACACTTGATGGTGAATCAGCTCCCTGGATGAAGCCTTGCAACATACAGAAGTTGAATGACCTGGCCTTTCACTGGAATGCGCGATTATGAAACATTTCAGAGGCAGGCTGTTCGATGCGTCGGTTTCCAGGAAGCACTGATCAATAGTGGACGACCCAGAAGGCTGTTCACCTGGCACCTGTAAACACACACATGCTGGCCCACTGCAGCGCTGGTCTCATTGGTGTGTCACTGGGTGTTTGGGTTGTTTTGTGTGTGGAACTTTCTGGAATTTTTCTTTTTATTGACATATAGTCAGTTTGCAATGTCGTGTCAATTTCTGGTGCCCAGCACAGTGCTTCAGTCATATATAAATGTACATATATTCATTTTCATATTCTTTGTCACTGTGAGCAACTACAAGATATTGAATATATAGTCCTGTGTTCTACAGTATAATCTTGTTAATCTGTTTTATATATACCAGTCAGAATCTGCAAATCTCGAAATTCCAGTTTATCCCTTCCCACCTCCCTCCCCTCTGGCAACCACAAGTCTGTATTTTATCTCTCTGAGTCTGTTTCTGTTTTATATATAAGTTCACTTGTCTTTTGTTTTTTAGATTCCACATATGAATGATCTCATATGGTATTTTTCTTTCTCTTTCTGGCTCACTTCACTTAGAATGACATTCTCCAGGGCCATCCATGTTGCTGCAAATGGCATTATTTTATCATTTTTTATGGCTAAGTACCAAGTGTTTTAATTTATGCAGTGCTTTGCAATTCATGACCTAGTATTGTTTTATGATTTGGGCATGAGGAAAATGAAGTATAATGATGCTTTTACATAATGCATGATATGGCCTTTAATTCTTTTTTAAAAAATTAAGATCAGAACAGAAATATCTGGGGTGGGAGGGGGTGTTATAGCTCAGTGGTAGAGGGCATGTCTAGCATGCAGGGAGTCCTAGGATCAATCCACAGCACCTCCACCAAAAAATAAAACAACAAACCTCCCCACTAAAAATAATTTTTAAAAATATGTTTTTAAAAACAGAAATACCTTACAAATGGGAAGAAACAGCAAGTATAGTCTTACTGGTTAATAATTTGTCTGCTGTACAACAGTTCTAAACATTCCCTAAAATATTCCAAAATATTCAAAAGACATGATTTGATGACTCAAATATGATACAGTGTAATATAAATACTTACCCAGAAAGATCAAAGACATTTTAAAAGAGTGACTGAATCTTGTGTTTTTAAAAATTCTAGAAAACTTCAAAAGTATACTGATAGGATAAAAGTTACATCAAGAATGTAAAAATATGGGTTCAATCCCCGATATGTCCATTTAAAAAAATTTTTTTAAATAAAAATAAGAAACAGACTCACAGACATAGAATACAGACTTGTGGTTGCCAGGGGGGAGGAAGGTGGGAAGGGACAGACTGGGAGTTCAAGATTTGCAGATACTGACTGATATATATAAAATAGATAAACAAGTTTATACTGTAGAGCACAGGGGAATATATTCAAGATCTTATCACAGCTCACAGTGAAAAAGAATATGAAAATGAATATATGTCTATTCATGTATGACTGAAGCACTGTGCTGTGCACCAGAAATTGACACAACATTGTAAACTGACTATAACTCAATTAAAATATATAAAATAAAAATAAATTTTTTAAGATGCAAAAATAGTCTTTAATGCATAAGCCAAGTTTTTAATGTGGCAGCAATTAAAGAATGACTACTAATTTTTACTTAAATCTTGGGCAGCAATGCCTTTAGAAAACTAGCTAAAAATATCTTTGAAATGCTCAGAGGTTAGAAAAATACAAATGAGTATATCTAAAAAAAACTTTCTAAACAGGTTAAAATCATCCTGTTACATATAAAATACAAATAAATAATAGTATTAGATAAATATAAATTTTACATAAATGTACTAATAACATAAGTTGCCTTTAAGTGAATGGGTTTTAGGCAAATTAGTCTTAGGCAAATTAGTCTTAGGCAAATTGATTTGCTCCAAGTTTGGTCACAATACGAATTCAATAAAGGTTTGTGAAAAAAGGCAACCACTGAATGGGAAGAAATAATTGCAAATCATATGTTGGATAATTAGTACCCAACATACATAAAGAACACATACAACTCAACAGCAGAAAAATCAAGCAACTTAATTTTTAAAATAGGCAGAATATTTGATTAGATATTTTTCCAGAGAACACATGCAGATGGCCAACAGGTCCATGAAAAGGTGCTCAACATCACTAGCCATCAGGAAAATGCAAATCAAAACCCCAGTGAGAGATCACCTCACACCTGTCAGAATGGCTAACATGGAAAAGCCAGAGCACAGAAAGCTCATTAGACACCAAAGGCGTCCAGCAGAGAGCTCAGGAAAGTGAAGCCTGAGTAGACCTAAACTGTCCCTAGCACTGGGTTACTGGAAACCTGCCCTGACAAAGCATTTCAAAAAGTCTTAGAAAGACCCAGCTTCTCCAGGAGAAGCGGAACTCTGTCAAAAAAATTCAGTACATTTTTAAAAAGACAGAAAAAAAAAATCCAGACATCAACACTGCAGCATTCATTTTGACTTAATTAAAAAGCACTAAACATGTGAAAAAGCAGGAAACTGTGACCCAAAACCAGGAAAAAAAAAAATCAGTGAATAAAAACTGACCCAGAAGGGACAGAGGTGATGGAATTGACAGATAATGACTTTAAAACAACTGTTGTATCAAGGTTTTAAGGGAAAACAGGAAAGTAATAGGGAGCAAAATAGAGTGAGAATTAGTATTGTGGAACCCAGACAGGTTGACAAGAACATGTGAATCTATCTGGTCAAGATGTAGACATCAGTATCTGCAAATCTCAAACTCCCAGTTTATCCCATTCCCAATGGAAATGAGAAACATTTATTCTCTACATCTGCAGGACAGGAGGAGAGGATGGAGGATAATGGAGGAAAATGGGATTATATCCAAGAAACAGTTTAAAAATAATTCATGTCAGATGGGCTTGTTCTGAGTATAAGCCTTGCAGGAAAATTTTTTTTAAAAACCTGCTAACATCAAGAGGAATAAAATAGGTAAATAAAGTAAAATAAAGAGATGTGAGGGTTTAGAATCAAATAATAGCACAAAATGAATGAATATAGGATGATATTATAGAAGAAAACTACGTTAGAGCCTGTTAATTTCTAGCAGAAAAAGCTAACGTGTTACATGACTTTCTGCATCAGTTTCAAAATTGTCAAGGCCAATATGGTGCCAGGTTCATCGACAGACAAAATCCAGGAGGTTAATTCAACCAAACTATGTAGGAAAAAACTCAGGATTTAAGGATATAATGGAATGCTAGAAAGAAATCAAGTTTTTAGAAATCATAAAAATGGCAGAGTTGATTCAAGGAAATTGGGCAACAGGAGATAGGATTGTGTCAGATGGCACTAAGCCACTTTATGTAAGTGGTCTAGCATATAGGCTATTGATTAAAATTGAAATAAGGTTGGATTACAGTAAAGGAATAATGGAATTGATCAAAACCATGGCAGAAGTGTTGAGGTAGAGACACGTTGAGAAACTCACATGTTGAATTCCTCAGGGGATTCGGAGGCTTTTTCTTTTGATGAGTGCGTAGAGGGTGTCATAAATCAAGACACGTGTTGCTCCTTGGGAAGAAGGGTGGGGAGAAGGCTCTCGCTGAGCCATCAGATACACAACCATTCATATTTACCTAAGAAAGGCATCTGGGTGTTAGGGTAGCAGGGAGGGGGCTCTAGTTCCAAACCACACTTCTCATTTCTCCAGCCTGTAATGCTTGGACCCCAAATCTATTAGGAGACCTTCATTCTGTAGCTTAAGGTTTTATTTCCTGTTACAATTTTAAAGGCTCTTAAGAGGGGTGTTCATTCAATCTGATCCTTCGTCTTCTGTGGAGCTGATGAATTTCTCCAATGTTTTTACTGGAAGCAGTTTGAATAAAGAGAAAGAGGGGGAAATGCTAGGTCATAAAGAAGCTCCAATGAGAAGAAAAGAATGTAGCAAAGAGGAGCCTGTCTTTCTCTTATGATTTCAACTGAGATTGCTCCTGCATGTCACACCTTGTACGTACCTGGGCCGTGCAGCTCTGACATAGGTGTGGCCCCAAGAGTTCCAGGATATGTCCAGGCAAAGACTCTTCCTGAACCCCTGTGAAACTTACTACACAAAACAACTTGGGGTTAGGCCAAATCCCCTAACAGGAAAGACTTCACTCACTCAGTAAATTCAGTTTTCCCCCTTTGTCAGCAATTGCCCACAGAAGACTGAGTGGAAAAAGAAACTGCTCCATATAATTTCTGGGTGTGTCTGGGAAGGAGGCTAGGGGCTGGTGGGAAGGTAAGGTGGAAGGATGTGTGCTGTTTGGTTGTCTGTATCCAAGGAGTTAATCCTTTTCTTTGAACAAGTCAAAAAGATTTGTCAGCCATAATTTAAAAAAAAAAAAAGAAAAGGGTTCTGTCTTAGAACTGAAAACCAGACAAAAGTACATTTCCTATTTTCCTGCTTCAATATATAAATATGACTATTTGTCCTTTCTTTTCATCTGTGTGTGTGTGTGTGTCTGCTTTTTCATTTATAAATGAAGCAGCAAAATTGTTTAGACCCCTCCCTCTTGTCCAGAGGCACATAAAAATGGGAGGCAGTGACCGGCTCACAGAAGAATCTTGACCTTCAGTGGTTGATCAGGATTCTGATGCTCACCCTGTACGGTGAGGGGTGAGGGCAATGATCCTCACTGCAGCCTAAGCCTGTATCTTTGCAAAGCACCCATTCTGGAGAGGTCAGAGGAGGAGGACCTGAAGGTGTGACTAGATGTCGGGCAGGTGTGGTATGCAGTTTCCAGCTCACTGATTTTGACAAAGCATTTCAATTATCCACATCAATTGTGTTCCATTTACCATTTATTAGGCTACAATAATGCTTCAAACACTAAGATTTCACGAACATCGTCTCTAAAATTATGTGACTTCATACAAAGAATAATTTAATGATGTAGTAATCCATGACATTAAAGATTTATCATTAAATGTATATTTTTATATAATAAAAAAAATGAACTTAGCATTGTCAGTGGAAATGGCAGAATAAGAAAAGCCAAAAATCCTCTTCTCCATAAAAGCAATGAGAACGCTGACAAAAATTGCCAGAATTAACATTTTCAGAACTCGGGAAGTGAACCAAAATTCTTTCAGCAATCTAGGAAATATTTATTCTTCAAATAACTGCTGGATGTCAGTAGGAACAGTAAGGTACAAGGCATCTTAACATGTCCGCATCCCACTTCCCCAACTCTGCAGTAGCCTGGAAAAGTAACAGCCTGGAATCATGGTGGAAACCAGCAGGCCGGCAGCCAGTGGGCAGACCTCCTTCAAAGCCCCACGTCCAGATTATTGTCATCATTTGACCTTCTTAGTGGTTCCTTCGAAGACCCTACTCATAAGACCCTCTTGACCTCACTGACTTGGAGATTGCCCAGTGCAAAAAGCCTTCTCTCCAGAAATGTTTGTCAAAAGCAGTCAATCAGACATTCAACCCTGTAGATGCCACGGCAGTGGTGACAGCTGGCGTACACCATGGGCTCACGAAAAAGCTTAGCAGGTAAAAAGCAAGTAGAGCTAATAAATGAATTCAGCAAAGCTGTAGGATATAAAAATCAATTCTATTTGTATACACTTGCAGTAAATAATCAAACATTAAATTTAAGGAAACAATTCCATTTATAATAGCATAAAAAAAACAATAAGCTACTTAGGAATAAAGTTAACAAAAGAAGGGCCAAGCTTATACACTGAAAACTACAGAACAGTATTAAAGCAATTTTAAAATGTCTAAATAAATGAGAAGACAGCACATGTTCAAGGATCAGAAGACATGACATTGGTAAGAGAGAAATGCTCCCCAAATTAATCTACAGATTCAATACGTAGTCCCTATCAGAACCTCAGTTGACTTTTTTTGTAGACTATGAGAAGCTGATTCTAAAATTCATACAGAATTGCAAGTGATCCAAAGCAATCTTGAAAAAGAAGAACAAGGAAGGGAGACTTATAATTTCAAAACTTAACTACAAAGCAGTGGTAATCAAGACCTTGCAATACTGGCGCTAAGATGGACACGTAGATCAATGTGCAAGAACAGAGCATCCACAGATAAAACTGGGTCCTTGGTCAATTGATTTGCCATTGAAAACCATTCAATGGGCAATGAATAGTCCCTTCAACAAATGGATATCCATATGTAAAAAAATTAAGTTGGGCTCTTCTCTCACACTATATATGAATTTCCTTTATAATTAGACCATCAGGTTTATGGAAAGACATGGACAGCAGAGACCCTCTCCCCCAGCAGTTCTGGGGTGTTGGGCTCAGGCCCTGAGAAGCCATCCTACAGCCCAAGAGGACTGTACACAAATTCTAATGCAAAATGTATAAAAGACCTACATGTAGAAGCTAAAACTATAAAACTCTTAGAAGAAAACATCAGCGTAAATCTTTCTTACCTCATATTTGACGATGGTTTCTTAGATGCAACCCAAAAACACAAACGACAAAAGAACATAGAGATAAATTGAACTGTTAAAATTTTAAACTTTTGTGCATCAGAGATACAATCAAAATACATACTACTATATAAATAACAACAAAGACCTACTTTGTAGCACAGGGAACTATATTTAATATCTTGTAATAACCTATAATGCAAAAGAATCTGGAAAATAATATATACACACACATATATATATATATCTGAATCACTTTGCTGTGCTTTTGAAACTAACACAACATTGTAAATTAACTATACAATTTAAAATGGTTAAGTAAAAAAAAAAAAAGACTGACAATCAAGAAAGTTAAAAGCAACACACAGAATAGGAGAAAATATTTGCAAATCATACGTCACATAAGGACCTAACATCCAGAACATAGAAGGAATTCCTACAACGCAACAACAACAAAAAAGAATTTGAATACTGGGCAAAAGATCTAAATTGACATTTCTCCAAAGAAAATATACAAATGGCCAATAGGCACATGAAAAAATAATCAACTTCATTAGTCATTAAGGAGCTGCAAACCAAAACCACAGCGAGATGCCGCTTCACATCCACTAGGATGACTACAACAGAAAGGCTAAACATAAACTTATAATATGACTCAGCAAATCGACTTCTAACTATATACCCCAAAGAATTGAAAACACGTGTTTACACAGAAACTTGTCCACAAATGTGCATTGCAGCATCGTTCATAATAGCTCCAAACTGGAAACAACTCAAATATCCATTAGTGGATAGATAGATAAACACATTGGTATGTTCATATAATTGATCATTTTTAACGCCTTTATTGTGGTAGAGTTTGTGTACGGTAAACTCCACATACTCGAAATGTACAATTTGATGAATTTTGATAGATGTCTACACCCACGGAACCACCACCACAATCAAGACAGCTAACATTTCCATCACTCCCAAGAGAGGCAAATTTCAAATTCCCAATTTATCTCTCTTCAACCCCTTTAACAATCCGGTAACCATAAGTTTGTTCTCTATGTCTGTGAGTCTGCTTCTGTTTTGTAGATAAGTTCATTTGTGTCCTTTTCTTCAGATTCCACATGTAAGCAATATCATATGGCGTTATTCTTTCTCTTTCTGGCTGAATTCACTTAGAATGATGATCTCCAGGTCCATCCACGTTGCTGTAAATGGCATTATTTTATTCTTTTTTATGGCTGTGTAGTATTCCATTGTTCCATGTGTTCTTTATCCAGCCATCTGTCAATGGACATTTGGGTTGCTTCCATGCCTTGGCTATTGTAAATAGCGCTGCTATGAACACTGGAGTGCATGTGTCTTTTTGAATTATATTCTTCTCCAGATAGATGCCCAGGAGTGGGATTGTTAGATCATATGGTAAGTTTATGGAATGAAATTCTGATACATGACACAAGGTAAAAGAACTCTAAAAACATCATGCTAAATGAAAGAAGCCAGACACAAAAAGACGTATATTGTATGATTCATTTATATGAAATGTTCAGAACAGGCAAATCCCTACAGACAGAAAGCAGATAAGTGGTTGCTATGGGCTGGGGACAGGACAGGAATGGGGAGTGACTGATAACAGATACGGATTTCTTTAAGGGATGATGAAAATATTCTGGAATTAGATAGTGGTAATGGTTGCTTAACTTTTGAAAATACTAAAAGCCACTTATCTCAATTTGAACCTGGAGAATGTCATTCTAAGTGACGTGAGCCAGAAAGAGAAAGAAAAATACCATATGAGATCGCTCATATGTGGAATCTTAAAAAAAAAACAACAAGCAAACTTATTTACAAGACAGAAACAGACTCACAGGCATAGCAGACAAATTTATGGTTATGGGGGAGGGGAAGGGAGTGGAGGGATAAATTGGGAGTTCGAGACTTGCAGATACTAACTAATATATATAAAATAAACAAGTTTATACTGTAGAGCACAGGGAAATATATTCAATATTTTGCAGTAACTTACAGTGAAAAAGAATATGAAAATGAATATATGTGTGTTCCTATAAGACTGAAGCATTGTGCTGTACACCAGAAATTGACACATTATAATCTGATTATATTGCAATAAAATATATATATTAAAAATAATAATGCTAATTAAGCAATTAAAAAATGGGTTTAGCTTTTAAAGCGTGTCAAACATACACCACCCAAAAAATGCTACACTCTCTCTTCCTCTTTAAATTATAGTCACCTTTTGCCAAAATCAATTCTTAGGCAAAATCTTTACCCCCTAGACAAGCAACTTCCTTTCGCCAAAGCTGGGGCCTCTGATTCTATTTTAGTGCTGGAAAACAAACTTATTGGCTACAGGCATCCAAGTTAAATTCTTTGGGTTTAAATATTTAAAGCTATTTCTTAAACCATAGCTAAAATTACTACTAGTCAATTTGAGTTCATATTTTAGAGCCCGCATTCTCCTTACACTATTTATTTTATTTCTTTTGAGAATGTGAGTGAAGACTCCGTGAATCCAGGAACTTAGATTTTTCTCATCCATTTGTAAAGTGTCCTTAATTATAGATTTTGTTCCGGCAGCATGGATGTGTCAGAGCTCGGGGGGTGGGGAATGTTTCCTGAATTTGAATAATTTTTTTCTCAATGCGGCGTTCATCTGACTTCTGAACTACCTACCCACTTCCTCTCAGCTCTGACTTGCCTGCACGAGCATCCTTCCAAACCGTCATAGAGTCGAGTTTTAGGGACAATATTATGGTTTAAAATATAAATATTTTGAAGAGGGAGGGAGGTGCTACAGAATCAAAGAGAAAGTAACAAGAAAAGGAACAAGGAACAAGATCCAATTAAAAAACGAATCCCTACTGCTAAACTTTTGTTTCAGAAACTGAAAGTTTGGAATTACAGCATTCAATTGCTTTATTTAGGGGGTGAGGGTACGCCCAGTGGTAGAGCGCGTGCTTAGCATGCATGAGGTCCTGGGTTCAATCCCCAGTCCTTCCATTTAAAAAAAAAAAAAATTGCTTTATTTAACGATTTGATTCAGATTAAAGAAAAAACAATACTCTTTTAAAAAAATAATAATGGAGTAAGCTAATATGTCAGCCCAGGAACAGAACACAGGTTTGGTTTTGGTTTTGGTTTTGGTTTTGGTTTTGTTTTTGTTTTTGTTTTAATCTAATTCAGGAAACAGTGATAACACAATAATACAAAGGAAATAGTCCGGGAGTATAAACTCCTGGCAGGTTACATTATAGACACAATTTGAACTATTTTATGTAAACCTTTGCCCAAGCTACCATTGAATTCCATTTATTATGCCTTTAGTATGTGATGGAGTTTAATTCAATGATACATGACAAACCGAATTATAACAGTTCTTTAATTTCCTTGCAGCATCATCTTTTTGGCAAGCAACCTAAATTGCCTAAGAAGACAAAAATAAATATATGAAATACCAGCTATAGAAACAATATGTTCTTTAAAGTATTTGCCACATTTTGCAAATGAGTGAAGTTTCAGTAACGTTTTGAAACTAAAATTGCTTTATAAATATTTTATGCAATCTTCAAAGAAATAAGTCAATAAAATTCAAATGGCTTTTAAAATAATTTATGTGTGTGGGTTAACATATTTTTAGACATTACAAGAAGGTACAAAATTGAAAGAGATGGCATCTTTTTTTTTAACGTTTATCTCTTTGATACTTTTTTCTTTTTTTTTAACATTTTTTTATTGAGTTACAGTCATTTTACAATGTTGTGTCAAATTCCAGCGCAGAGCACAATTTTTCAGTGATGTATGAACATACATCATTGGAGATGGCGCCTTTGACCCCAGTTTCATTTTCTAGGATTATTGCCGTTAAGATTTTGCTTCAGTTGCTTCTGGTGGGTGACATTATGAGTTTTAATAATAATTGTGTGGCACTGTTTCTTGATTTCAACTTTTAATAACTTTTAATATTGAGATAATCTACACTCAACAGAAATTGCCACCAACAAAGCAGACTTCTCATATACCTTCCACTCTGCTTTACGCCTACGTTACCGTCTTCAATAACCAGAGAACCGTTATCAACGCTAATACATGACGTCAGCGCAGTATCATTCATTAAACTCCAGAATCGACTCAGATTTTTCTGGATTTTTCACGAATATCATTTTCTGCCTCCAGATCCCATGCAGGACTTACTAACTTTTAATGGAATCAATTGATTCTTCTCAAAGCAAAATGAGATTAGCGCCCACTGCCTCCCATTGTCCCCAGCGCTTGGCATCCCTGTAATTAATTTCTGACGTAGTTTCATCCTTTTAATGGTGTGATTATAATGTCCATATGTTGATTATCAACTTTTTTTTTAAGTATCTAATGATTTGCCACTCAAAAGATTAGGAAATGAGCATACTGGCACGTCCTTTCACTTCTTAATTTTTGCTAAATTTTTATTTTTATGTTATTAACGTTCTCGCTTTATATTTATATTGTAGCATCCTTGGCCCAATGTTTGGTTTATTGATATGCACCAAAATGATCCATTTAACACCTGGGCAGCTCGGTTCCTTGATTCTGCTTTTCCTCTGCCCTGTCAGACTCTTTTTCTCTTGAGGTCGCCCCAGAGCTGGTCGCTACCCACATTCACAACCCCACAAAATCTCCAGCATCACTCTCTCTCGACAATACCTCCTGTCTTTCCAGCTCGCTTCCTCCAACAATTCTTTGACTCCTAAAAGTTTCTTCATGCCTTTTGTAATTTCTCCCTCTCGCCCCTCCCTGCCTCTTCCTTAAGCAAACCCCCATATGATTTCTGTCACTACACAGTTTGTTTTCTAGAATTATAAATGTGTGAATTTTCGTTTGTTTGTTTGCTTTCTTCTTTGCTAGCTTCTGTTACTCAGCAAAATTATTCTGAGATTCATCCCTCTCTCATTTCTTTCGATTCCCAAGTAATATTCCAGTGTCTGGATAGAACTGTTCACCTGTTGATGGACATTTGGGTTGCTTTTTATCTAGTTGGGGGCTGTTCCAAATAAACCTGCTTTTAGCATTTGGTTAGAAATGGAAATCTTTGTATGGACACACATGTTCTTTCCTCTTGAGCCATTGCCCTAGACACAGAATGGCTGGATCTACAGCAGGATCATGTTTAAATTTTTAAGGAACTAGGAAACCTTTACCAAAGTGGTCACACCAGTTTACATTTCCACCAACACTGCACGGGAACTCATGTTTGTTCACAGCCTCACCAACACTCTGTATGATAGTCTTTTAAATTTCTGCTCGTCACTAAGTGTGTAGTATTGAATGGCTGTGGTTTAAATTTCCACCTCACTAATGATCAGCGATGTCAGTCTGTTTGTAATTATTTGCCATCCACAAGCCTTTTTGGGTGAAGCGTGTGTTCAGACCTTTTGCCCACTTTTTAATTGGGCTATTTGAACTGAGTTGTTTTTTGAGATGTCTTCAGTATCCTGGATTTACGTATATTCACTATCTTGCAGTAATCTGTAATGAAAAAGAATATGAAAACAAATATATGTATGTATGTGTATGGCTGGGACATTGTGCTGTGCACCAGAAATTGACACAACATTGTAAACTGACTATACTTCAATTTAAAAAAAAAAAGGAAGGAGAGAGAAAAGGTAAAAAAAAAAAAAAAATCCCAAGATGAAGAAAAAATTTAAGTCTTAAGATAGAAAATATCAAATACAAAATTGAAATATAGGAAAAAAAAAAAACACTTGTATATAATACAATGGAATACTACTCAGCCATTAAAAAGAATAAAATAGTACCATTTACAGCAACATGGATGGACCTGGAGATTGTCTTACTAAGCGAAGTAAGGCAGAAAGAGGGAAAAAAAATCATATATCACTTATATGTATGATCTAAAAAATGATGCAAATAAACTTATTTAGAGAACAGAAACGGACTCACAGACATAGAAAACAAACTTATTGCTATGGGGAGCGAGGAGGTGGAAAGGGATAAATTGGGAGTTCAGGATTTGCAGATACTAAGTACTATATATAAAATAAACATCAAGTTTATTCCATACAGCACAGAGAAATATATTCAGTATCTTGTAGAACCCTATAATGAAAAAGAATATGAAAAGGAATATATGTATGTATATGTATGACTGAAACATTGTGCTGTTCACCGGAAATTGACACAACATTGTATACTACACTTTCATTTAAAAAAGAAAAAAAAAATTTAAAAAAAGAACTTAACCTGTTGAGTAATATAAAGCTTTTTATATTCAAAAAGTAAAATGTAAAACAAAAGTGGAAAATGAATTTGAACCACATGGGACAGACATCGGATTACTTACCTTACTATATAAAAAGGTCATAAAAATCAAAAAAAGACAAGGGGGAAGGTATAGCTTAGTGGCAGAGAATCTGCCTTGCATGTACAAGGTCCTGGGTTCAATCCCCAGCACCTCCACTGAAATAAGTAAATAAACCTAATTACCTCCTCTCATAACAAATTTTAAAAAAACTCAAAAATTAATACAAGACAGCCAACTGCATTAATAGAACAGTGAGCAAAAGATACCAGGGACAAACGATTAAAACCAAAAAAACAAAAGAAAATGATTAATAATAAGATCTGACAATGTCATTCTAAACAAGAAATACAAGTGGAAATAACAATAAATGCCCTGCTTCTATTATCAAATTCGACATTAATTTTTATAATAAAGTACTTGGGGAAGACAAGGTGGTCTGCATACTTTGCAAAGTAAAAAAGCATGTTGCAAAGCAATATGTACAGAATAACTCATTTTAATTGAAAAAATGTATTTAATGTTGACCCACCATAGGATATGAAGCTACATATACCAGATAATATAAATTAGAAAGGGGAATGTGTGTACGTACAAATGGACATATTTTTATACACACAGGGAAGTAGACCAGATGTGGATAACGATTGGTCCTTGGTGATGGACTTAGTGAAGTTTTTTCTTAATACTTTGTAACATTGTGTTTCTTGAAACGTCATCCATTAGCACACGTGTCTTTGGTAACCAGGGAAACAAGCGTTTATTAAAAATCAATCACTGAGAACAAAAATTCCAAATAAATACACAGTTTGCAGAAGCATTCGTAAAACTTAGCTGAACGTAAAAACAGGCAACCACAGTTCAGATTCTCTCCTCCCGCTACCAATAAAGTGTTTCACACAGATGGACCAGGCTGTGTTATCTCCGTGTGTCACTGTTATATTTATAAAACTAAACCTGCGTAGCTCTGTAATATTGCAGGGGTTGAATGAACAGCATCATTCAAGAGAGAAATGCAAAAAGGAATCCAGAAAATAGAAATGTGTCCGATGTGGTTTGCACAGCGCCCATCTCTTGTTCAAATTTACTTGTCTCCTTTTCCTCAAAGTCTTAATTATTGGGGTCACGCCTTTGGGTCACACGAAGCAGAAGCACGTGCCCCCTGGATGAGGCGGGGAATGTCCAGGATCCCCCACCTGCCCGGTGTGTGGGCTGGTCCCTGAGCTTAACCCCCCCGGAGCTACAGAAGGAAACACAGAAATGTGGCCAGAACACACACACTCTGGCTAAAGGCGTGGCAGACCGAAACCACACATTTTATCCTCAAGGCTTCCTGAAGTCCCAGGAAATTGTTTTAAAACACTGAAGTTTTATCTCCACCTAAATCTCTCCAAAAGGGAAAAGAAAACGAGAGGGAGGGGGGGTAAGACAGTAGATGAGAGACCTTGCACCTGTCAGGAGGCGGAGGGCTGGGATGCTGGTCACCTAGTGGAGGGGAGGTGGCGGATCGTCGGCCTCCCCCCCGGGGTGGCATCAGCAGAGGACACGCCGGTCTGTGCGCAGGCTTGATTCAAGGTCCATACAAAAGCAATCAGACTCCCAGATTCCCAGCAAAGGCGGCTCCCTCTCCATCCTCAGGACCATCTACCCACAAAGGTTCCCACCACAGCCAGGAAAGCATGGAGAGATTAATCTTAACAGAGCCTCTCTCATAAATCAGAAGGGTCCAAGGAGCAAGGATGCTGTGGAAGAATTTCAGTCTAAAATGAAAACCAGGATACAAAACGTGAAGACCTCACCCACGTGCCCTCGGGATCTCGCAGCTGCAGGACTGGTTTCCCATCCGGGCCTGACTTCCAAGAGCAAAACCAGATAATACTGGAATTTTCTTACTGACGCCGCCTCATTTCAGCCTTGGGAGGTTTTGCTTGTGGTTTCTGGAGGCCTGGACAAGAAATGACCCAGATCGGGTTGGTCCGGGGGAAATAAGCTTGAATGGAGTTTTGCTGGTGTGGCTGGACGGGTTTTGTTTGCCCACGGAATTTTCCAAGCTGGGCTCTGTTGGTCCTTTACTCAAGTAGATTCTATTCCTTTTTTTTTTTTTTTTTGGTTGTGGGGAAGTAATTAGATTTGTTTATTTTTAGGGGAGGTGCTGGGGATTGAACCCAGGACCTTGTGCATGCTACGCACGCACTCCACCCCATGAGCTGTACCCCCCCTACTTTTGACTCAACTCCCCTGCCCATATGCACACCCTACCCCACAACCTCAGCAGACCCTCCTGGAAATGGCTACAGTGTGCATGTACCGAATTACAACTCCTTTCTGACTCCCATAAACCCATCCTTCTGACACTTTCGAGCTGGCTTCATTTCACCTTTTTATTCAGATCAACAGCCACGGTGGATCCACATATTTTATTTTTCTTTTTTACAATATTTTAAATTTGTTTACTGATCTCTCGAACTGTTTCTCTTTTTAAAACTCATTGACTTCACTCTTTTTTAACTGAAGTATAGTCAGTTACAATATGTCGCTTTCTGGTGCACAGCAGCCATGCAGATACACACATAGATACATTTTCGTATTTTTTTCCCATTAAAGGTTATTACAAGATATTGAACATAGTTCCCTGTGCTCTACAAAGGAAACTTTTTTTAAGATCCATTTTTATATACAGTAGCTAACATCGTAGAGGCCACCGTTTACATACTGGTCAACAAACCTCTAGGTTTTATGACTTTGATTGTGTCGAGCTGAAAAAACAAAAGCAATCAACCGAATGAAATGGATCGCGAAGATCTTTGAATACAGTAGGACATAGAATTAATTTAAAATTTTATTCAAACACTCTTGAATTTATTAGTCGCGCTTTGCCACAAGGATTAACATGTGCTTCGTTGTCTTCATTTATTTCCCTGATAGCGAATTAATTTCAGCAAAGGGGACTGGAACCCCCAGGGTGTGTCTTGTTCTGACTGTGTCTGAGGCGAATTATTAAACCTTCGTGGACCTTATGAATTAGTTTAACTTTTTAATCAGCTAAGTCCCAGTCCCAGCTGCTTATTCATCGAACTAAACTAAATGCACTAAAAATAGCTTTAAATTTCGTATAATATCACGACAAGCCGTTGTGTGTGTGATCTGGGTTCTCCATTGCACGTACGAGGGAGACACAGAGACAGACTGAGACATTCCACGGTATTTTTTGGTTTTGGTTTGCTGTCTGCTCCAGACTTACGCCTCCACGTAGCTGGCGCATAATAAAATAATTCTCTCCCCAACTTTTCAGTCGTACCACCAAATTTAGCCCTTTTCCAAAGAAGAGTTATTCTGTCTGCTGGTGTAGTTCGGTGTGGCGAGAAGAAAATGTTTATTTTATTTTATTTTCCGAGACTTGAAAGGAGCCACAGCAGGCTCACCTTGTAAGGTCTAATTCTGGGGTAACTGAGAAGCAAGTTAAAGGGGAGTTTGAGGGAAGCTGTACTGGGCATCGTGCAGAGGCCCAAAAGCGGCAGGGAACTCGCAAGTCTTGCCAATCGTGCGTTCTGCCACTCCGGGATGCAGAAATAAAAAATGAGAAAGGCCGGTCCTGGCCCCTGGGATTTTCTTTTCTTTGGGTCCAGGGCTTTGAACTCCAGTCAACGCCTGCAGCTGGCATCCCAAACGAGTCTCAGTGGGTCAGGTTGAAGTCCTGGCCAGTCCCCCACTCTGTCCCCCATCTGTACCCACCACACACAGGGGCCGTTTGAATGAGAACTTCAGAACCAGGGCTCTGCTCATTCTTCATTTCGGGCAAGATTCATCTTTGTTCCTCAAAAAACAATGGCTCTGCTCCTTTCTGTCTCAGTTGAACTGTTGGCAACATACAAAGAGCAGGGTTTCTGCTTCTGGGGTCTTAATTCCCCCACTGAACACGTACTTTGTTCCCACTGCACACACCGGGTCTCCACATACAGTGGAAATATATTCATAGCTTTTCAGTGCCTCCTGTGCCCTTCATAGCGGACGAGCGTGTCCCCGTCAGCCGGGTGGCTCTGGGAGCTGATGGGGACTGGCAGGGCCAGAAGCGGGGCTCCCGATCAGCAAACAGTCCACGTCTGCCCGGCCCTCCTGAACCAATTCCCCACCCCCGTCCCTCTGGACGATGTCAACATGCAGTTAGGGAGGAAAGATTTCATGGGCTCCTTCGTGGTCCCAGCCCTTGGGGACATTTCAATTTAGGGAAGAACACATCAGAATGTGATACTGTGACTGAAGGCAGGTTCGTGTGCCCGAGCAAAATGAGACATCCAAGTCTGGAGCAGAGAAAGGTTTGCTGCAGGGTCGAGCGAGGAGGACAGGATGGCTCGTGCCTAAGAAGACCCCGAACTCCTCGAAGGGTTTCAGCAAAGCATATTTAAAGGCCAAGTGAGGGAGGGGGATTGCAGGTGTGTGATCAGCTCGTGCACAGTCCTCTGACTGGTTGACGTGGAGGTCACAGAGGGGGTCAGCATCATCAGCCCCCAGGCACCAGACGGTCCGGGGGCCACATGCTCTCCATCATCAAGTAGCTAATTCCTCCCCTTTGGGGGTGGTTTTGAGCATCCGAAACACTCAGGAAATATACGTGGGATGCTATAAGCTGGGCCCTTCCGAGAGGAGCTGCAGGGGAGGACACGAGGAGGGGTCTGACCCAGGAGGGCCCCCCGGGGTCCTGCTCTGTTACACTATCCGCTCACTCATTGCACAATGTAGATTGCACGCCTACCACGTTGCAAGCCTGTGACGGGCCGTCTGGTCCTCGACTCTGTTTCCTCCCTGTTTCCCATGTGCTGCCTGTTTTAATTCCATCAGCTCCACCTTCAGTATCTACTCAGCTTCCATCGCTTCTCATCATGGCTGCCCTCACCCTGCCTCCTGCGAGAATTATTGGAAGAAATCCACCCCCCGTTCCGTCCTTGATGGCTTCATCCTCCATGCAGCAGCCCAGAGTGGGTCTTCTGGAACGTGGGGTGGTGTGCATGCACCCTTGTCCGGTGGCTCCCAGACACCTGAGCAGTAAAAGCTGCGTCTCCTGGGTGGTCCACGTGGCCTCACCAGATTGAAGTCGCCAGTCATGTCCCACTGGTCTCAACTCGCTCCCCCAGCCACCCCTCTCCCTCCCTGTCCTTCAGTACGTCCTTCCTTCCCCAGACCGGC
Organism: Camelus dromedarius; assembly: GCF_036321535.1. NCBI lineage: Eukaryota > Metazoa > Chordata > Mammalia > Artiodactyla > Camelidae > Camelus > Camelus dromedarius. The sequence goes on along the minus strand of NC_087470.1, from coordinate 13,645,073 downwards.
TCCCAGCTCCGGGCCTCTGCGCCTGCCACCCACCTCCCAGCAACTCGTTCAAGTCTGGGCTCTAGTGCCACTTTCCGAAGGAGGCCTTCTCTGACAGCTTCAAAAATTCTCATCTCATTGCCAAACACGTTAACCCGTATCCCCACCGACACCCCAACCTAGATTGCGTTCATATCGTAAATGTCAGGTATCATATCTTTTTACCCATAAATGTTTCCAAAAAAGATTTTTTTTTGTTTAAAACAGTAACTGAATACCTTTATCACATCTAGAAAAATTAGCCATGATTTCTTTTTTTTTTTAATAGATTTTATTCTTTTAGAGCAGTTTCAGGTTCACAACAGAATTGAGCAGAAAATACAGAGTTCGCACGGAACCCTCCCCACCCACACGTATGTCCTCCCCGACCCTCAACATCCCTCGTCAGTGTGGCATCTTTGGGACAATCGATAAACCAACATGGACACATTATCATCAACTGAAGTCCGGAGTTTACATGACAGTTCACTCTTGGTGTTGGACATTCTATGGGCTTTGACAGGTGCATGATGACATGTGGCCACCACTATGGTGTCACGCAGAATAATTTCATGGCCCCAAAAATCCCTTGGGCTCCATCCATTCCTCCCTCCCTCCCTCCCTCTAGCCATGATTTCTTAATGTTATCCGTTGTCCAGTTGGTGTACGAACTTCCCCTAATGACCAATTTTTTTTTAATTTTGTTTGAATCGGAATTCAAACAAGAATCTCTCTTAAGGTTTTTTCTAAGTCTACTTTCTCTCTCTTTCTCTGTCTCCCATCCTCCCTGCCTCTTTTCCAATTTATTTGTTGCGGAAAGTAAGTGGCTTGTCTTGTAGATTTTGCTGACAGCCCACTACCCTCTAGATTTCTGTAAGCGGGTCGTGACATCTAGATGTTTGATCAGAGTCACGTTCAGATGTTAATCACACCGGCGATGTTAGAAGTTCCCATCATGAAGCAGTTGATACTGTCTTCCTGCCTCCGCCCCTTTTCCCATCTTAGCAGCCGTCCTCAGACCCAGCAGTGCCTGGCTCTGTTATCACGCCAGAGATGAAGGATGCTGATCTCCAGCCCCACCAATCCATCCTCCAGCTTTGTTCGCTGGAAGAGATAACAGTGAGTCAGGAAATAGTTGTGCCAGGTTCGGTGGCGTCATCCAGGAAGAAGATGAGAGAGAACTCTGGGGAAATGTCAACATTGCAGGAGAAGGGAGCAGAGAGGGGCTGAAAAAGGGGGTCCTGAAAGATAGAAATCCTGAAAGAGAGAAGAAGGGGGCCACAGAAGCCAATACAGGAGGAACTTCGAGAAACAGGGAGGGGCCCACGGTGCCAGGTGTCACAAAGATGGCAAATAAAACAAAGGATAGGACAAAAATCATTGAGAAACAGCAGCATGAAACAACTGTCAAAGAACCACATGCAGAATAAAAACTCGAATCCTGGCATTTTTAGAAGTTTAAACAACCAGCTCCGTGGCCCTACAACCAGGTAATAGCTGGGCAGTGAGCAGACTCTGGATCCGTGGCCCCCGGTCCAGAGTCCCCTCACCTCACACTGTCTCCCTTTCCTGCACAAACAGCACACAGACCAACCGTCCAGCTCCTGGCAAATGCCTGGGGGCATTTGCAATTCCCGGCCTCAAGCCGAGAGGTGAGGGACTTGCTTCAAAAGGGTCCAAAGCAACTAAGGAAAATGATTTATCCTCTTCCCTACAGCAGCCTCTCTGTCATCAGCAACAGGGCCACTGGCGACCACAAACCAGAGCGTGAGCTCGAGAGACCGGGCATCACCTCCATCAGTGTTCACGTTGGTTTGGGAAGCCACGCGCTCATCTGAAAACCATCCCCATGGTATTTACCAGCAACGAGGCAAAAAGTAGCCAAAGGAATTTCCAAAGTGGTGGGACCTGCTGTGTCCAAAGAGGTAACAGGTTTCTCCCAAAGATCTTGGCCTCTGTCAGAATTCTTAGAGAAACAGGGCTCCTGGTGATGAAAGGAACACCTGTAATTGACATCTCAGGATGGGAGTTGGAGGCCAATGAACTATGCATATGGATAACGTTTTTAATAAAAATTTATCTAGAAGACAAATAAGGGTAACTATTAAGGTCTTGCCGCTAATGAACAGCAGAGCAAGAATTGGAACTCTGTTCATTTCCAAAGCTTGTGCTCTAAACACTCATGATGGTTAATGTCATGAGTCAACTTGATTGGGCCATGGGGGCCCAGATAATTCATTAACTAATTATTGTGGGCTGTGTCTCTGAGCGTGTTTTTAAAGGAGATGCACGTTTGAATCCACAGATTGAGTAAAGCAGATTGCCCTTCCCATTGTGAATGGGCTGCATCCAATCCATTGAAGGCTTGATTAGAAAAAAATAGACTTACCATATGATCCAGCAATCCCTCTCCTGGGCATATACTCAGAAGGAACTCTAATTTGAAAAGATACCTGCACCCTAATGTTCATAGCAGCACTATTTACAATAGCCAAGTCATGGAAGCAACCTAATTGTCCATTGATAAAGATCCATCAATGTTCATGGATAAAGAATTTGTGGTATATTTATACAATGGAATACTACTCAGCCATGAAAAAGATAAAATAATGCCATTTGCAGCAACATGGATGGACCTAGAGATCATCATTCTAAGTGAAGTGAAGCAAGAAAGAAAAAGAAAACTATATAATATCACTCATGTGGAATCTAAAAAAAAGGACACCATGAACTCATCTATAAAAAAAACAACAGACTTGCAGATATAGTAAACAATCTTATGGTTATTGGGGTAAACGGGGTGGGAAGAGATACATTTGAGAGTTTGAGATTTGCAGATGTTAGCCACTATATGTAAAAATAGATTTAAAAAACAAATTTCTTCTGTATAACACAGAGAACTATATTCAATTTCTTGTAATAATCTTTAATGAAAAAGAAAATGAAAATAAATATATATGTGTATATGCTTGACTGGGACATTGTGCTGAACACCAGAAACTGTAACTGGCTGTACTTCAATTTAAAAAAAAAACTGAGCAATGAAGAATGAGAGAATTCCTTCTCTCTGTCCCAATGGTTTTGAGCTAGAACATTGGTCTCCAGATGCAGAATCGGGCTGGAACTCCCACCGTCGGCTCCAGCTTGTTGATGGTAGATCTTTTTGCTCAGTATGTGTGTACACACACGTGCACACACACACATATACATGTATCCTATTGTTTCTATTTCTCTGGAAAACTCATATCATTATGCAATATGGAAATCTTAATTTGAAATAGCAATGATGTTTGGAGGACCAATTTGTTTAAATGATTCTGAAGTTCATCTGAAGCCTAAAACACCTCTTATCATTTTTGTGATTCAGGAATCTGGGAGTGGCTTAGCTTGGTGGTTTGGGTTCAACGTTACTCATGAAATTACCAAAAAAAAAAAGTCAACCAGGACTATCAGAATATTGGAAGATAATGATTTTGTTAACGTCCTAAAACTATATTGTGAGGTTGGTTGAATTTTACTAAAAGTCACTGAGTGGTGTATTTGCTGTGGTTGAATTTTATGATATGTGAATTATACCTCAGTAAAGCTGTTTCAAAAAAGAAAAACAAAGAAAAAGTTATTTCCTTTAAAAGATTAAATTAATAAACTTTAGCAAGACTGATCAAAGAAAGGAAAAGAAGATGATTGATACATATTGTACAGATACGAAAAAGATCACAAGTGTGTAACATAAACAACTCTGTAACCCAAAATTTGACAATTTGTATGAAACAGACAAATTCCTTGAAAAATACTAGTCTCCAAAACTGACACAAGAAGAAACCGAAAATCTTAAGCTACTTTATGAGGCCAGGATAACTTAGCTACCAAAACTTCACAAGCACGTTACAAAATACATGCAAACAAAAATACTAAATGAAAATAACCAAAGGTGGCAATATACAAAAGAGTGATACATTATGACCAAGGAAATTCACTCTGGGAAATAATTAAGGGTGGCTTAATATTTGAAAGAGAGGGTTTTAAAATACGTCCACTGATGCTGTAACACCCCTCCCTTCAATATTGGAGCACAGTGCCCTCCCCCCCTAGAGTGGGCTGGACTGGCTGGCTCCCTTTTACATAACAGAATAAAGCAAAGAGTATCTGACTTTGGAGACAAAGTCTGAAAGGCATTGTGCAAGCAGCTTTGTCCTGATGACACTCGAGCAGCCCTGTGAGAATGTGGTGAGAAACAGAGGCCCTGTGCCAACAGCCAGCAGCCATGAGTCAGCCGCCTTGGAAGGGTGCCTTCCAGCCCCAGGCATGACCAGAGATGACGGCTCCCTGGCCACCATCTTTCCTGGAGTCTCGCCGGAGACCCTGAGCCAGAATTGCCAAGCCCGGCTGCCCCGGGACGTCTGACTCTCAGCAATTGTGTGAGAAAATAGTCAGGTGTTGCTTTAAGCTGCTAAGCTTGGGGTAATTTGTTACACAGCAACAGATAACTTACATACCATAATAACTGACAAAGAAGAAATGATACGCGTAACCATCATGCGTACAGAAAAAGCATTTAATAAAATCAACACTCACAAATTTTTTTAAGTCCTAGCAGACATGAAATAGAAAGGAACAATTAGACATCATACTTTTTTTAAAACCCCAGGATGAATCTTTTAATTCCAGCTTTATTGAGATACAATTGACACAAAACATTGTGTAAGTTTAAGGGGTACAATGTAATAATTTGATATGGTATATAGTGCAAGATGATCACCATGATAAGGTTATTTAAAACATCTGTCACCTCACATAGTTACCTTTGTGTGTGTGTGTGTGTGTGTGTTAAGAACATTTAAGATCTGCTTATGGTGGCTCACAGAGAAAAAAAAATGTGACAATGAATATACACATGTTCATGTATAACTGAAAAATTGTGCTCTACACTGGTATTTGACACAACATTGTAAAATGATTATAAATCAATTAAAAAATGTTAAAAAAAACATTTAAGATGTGGCCTCTTAGCAAATTTCAAGTATATAATACAGTATTGTTAACTACAGTCACCACGCTGATAACTTATAACTGGAAGTTTGTACCCTTGACCACCTGGATCCATCACACTAAATGATACATTATTAAACTCTTTCCCTCTGGAATCAGAAATGAGACAAAGCAGTCCACAATAACTTTTAATAGACAATGAACAGGATTGACACATTGTAATTGAATATGCTTCCATTTTTTAAAAAATTGGTGTACACCAGAAACTGACACATTGTAATTGACTATACTTCAATTTAAAAAAAAAAAAGAATTGGAGATTCTAAGCAAACTGTATAAATAAATAAAAGGCAAAAGGCTATTAAAGTTAAGAAATTAAATGCGTTCTTTTCGGGCTGGATAATTACATACATAAAAACCCAAAGTATCATACTTAGTAAGTCATATTAGCAAGGTCTTTAAGTACAAGTTCAACATGCAAAGATCAGTTTCACGGAGCAACTAAAACACACTCATTGGGAAGAGTGTAAACTGATATACTTATTTTAGGAAAACTTCTGGCAGTTTTTACAAAGCTAAGCCTACACTCCCTTGACCCAGCAATTCCCATTCTGAGTATTTATCTAAAACAAATGAAAATTAACGTCCACAAAAAAATTTGTACCAGAACGTTCATAATAGCCCAAAAGTGGAAACAGTCAGTGTGTCAATTTGCAGGTGAATCAATCGATAAATTGTGGAATATTTCTAAAATAGATTAGTATTAAGGAATAAGAAGGAACAAATTACTTATACACACGACAATTGTTTGATTTCATTTAAACGTATGTCTAACACAGGCAAAAACTGTGCTGAAAATTTCAGAACAGTGGTCGCCTCTAATGAAATTATTCTGTATGATGCCATCGTGGTGGCCACATGTTATCATGCATTTTGGCAAAACCCACAGAATGTACATCAAGAGTGAACCCTCATGTAAACTGTGGACTTTGGTTGTTAATAATGTGTCCATGTTGGTTCATCGATGGTACCAAAGATGCCACACTGACGAGGGATGTTGAAAGTCGGAGAAGACATATGTGTGGGTGGGGAGGGCTCCGTGCGAACTGCCTGTATTTTCTGCTCAATTCTGCTGTGAACCTGAAACTGCTCTAAAAAAAAAAAGTCTATTAATAAAAAAAAAAGAGAAAAGAACAGTGGTTGCCTCTAGAGATGTGGGGTTAGAGACTGGCAGGGCTGAGGCATGAGGGAACATGGTGATGGTAACGTCCCATATAATTATAGGGATGTGGGCTGCATGAGTGTGTGCATCTGTCTGCCTCAAATCATATACTTCAGATGTATTCATTTCACTGTATGAAAATTCAACCACAAAAGAAATAAAGGAACCACAAAAAAAAAAAAGAATACTGAACTCTAGTTGATGATAATGCCTGCTGAAATAATTAGGGAGAAGGTATTAATGTCTGCAACTTATTTCAAAATGCATCTCCCAGAACAAGACTGATTGGTGTATGGGTAAAGAGATAGATAAATATGTAAAAAAAAAAAAAAAAAAAAAGGCAAGTAAGTTAAGATGTTAAATTCAAGTCTAGGTGGTGGTCTATAAGTGCTCCTTGCAATTGTGTTCAAATTTTCCATATGTTGAAACACTTTCATAATGAAATTGTGAAAATTTTGCTGTTACATTGAAAAAACGTGTTTTGGTGTAAGGGAAAAAACAGAAAAATTTTAACAAGACACCATTTGCAAAAGCGATGAAATACATCAGATACCTAGGAATGAACCTAGCAAAATATGCACATCTCTATGAAAAAAAAAACAGTGGAACATTATTGTAATAAAATAAAGAACACCTTAATAAACCAAGGCATGTATTATAGGGGTGGTCTGGGAGGTACAATGTTGCAGACACGTCGTTTTCTCCTCCAGCTGATCTGCAGATTTGACCAAGTCCCGCCCAGCTCCCCAGCAGGTGTCTGTGGTTGGATGCAAGTCATCAAAGCAATTCCAAAAAACTTTACTTGGAAAGACAAAAAGGTCAAGAATAGATAAGGAAATCTTCTGAAATCAAGACAAAGCTGGAGGACTTCCCCTGCCAGCTGTCAAGACCTTTTGTAAAGCTGTGGTGAATAAGATAATGTGGAATTGGGGTTAAGATAGAGAAATTGGCCAATGGAATGGACAGAGAATCTGGAAACAGAACCACACAAACACAGTCACCAGGTAGGGTCAATAGGAGATTCTTTATGAAAAAAAATTTAATCTTGACCCCTACCTCACTTCATACACACACACAAAGGTCAATTTCAGATGTCTCGTAGGTAAATATGGAAGACAGAACAATGAGTCTTTTGGAAGGAAGCAAAGTAGACCATTTTTAAGACCTTAAAGAAGGCAAAGATTTCTTAAACAGGACACACAAAAAAACCCACTAACCATATAAAAGAGAAAATGATCAATTGGACCATTTTAATTTAAGAAAATCTATTCATTGAATGCACTCTTAAGGGGGTGGAAATGAAAGACACAAAGAGGGGCAAGGAGGGTGTATAAAAAGGTGTATAAAGAACTGGAGGTCCATAATAAAAGACAGAAATCCAATTTTTCCAAAATTGGGTACAACTTGATCAGACTGACCACCAGGAATTGATTCGCTTTCTTTTCCTCTTCCCCGCCCAGATTTATTGAGATAAAATTGACACCTATCACTGTATAAATTTAAAACCTATAGCATAATGATTTGACTTACAAATACCACAATAAGTTTAGCTAGCATCCATCACCTCATACACTTACAAGAAAAAGAAGAAAAAAAGAAAAAGAATTTTTTTTTCCCTTGTGATGAGAACCCTTAGGGTTTCCTCTTTTAGCAACATTCAAACAAATCAGAGCAGTGTTCGCTGTAACGGCCACATGGTACATTACATCCCTCCCGCCTACAGAAACGTCTCTAGGAATGACCTATAGAAATGATTCTTGAAAATACAGTCTTTCCAGGGCTCCTTAGACCCACTCACTTGTCCAGGTGGTTTGAAGTCATGCTAGGAATGATCTTAGATGTTAGTATCAAAGTTTTCTTCTGTCTCTTCCAGTAGTTTTGTTCAGAGACAACACAGTTTCGTTGCAATGTGTTTTTTTCTTTCCAACCCATTTGTATAGCAGTTTTCTCTCTACCTGTTTAGGTCAGATTTGGGCATCTCTTGGGGGTTGATAAACCAGCGAACAGCTTGAAAACTTGGACCTTTCAGATAAAGCCCAGGGAACTGGGGAGTGTTGGCGGCTGGAGGACCCTCTCTGTCCTCAAGCTCTCTGGGCACAGAAAAGAGAAGGGCAGTCGTCTGATCATCACCTGACCAGACAGGAATTCAGCTCAGTGATGCAGAATCCTTTAAACCTGCTGGTGTCAGCAGGATAAGGGGACCACGCCACCCAAAATATCCTTACACCAATATGAAGACCCAATGCAAGTTGACCCTAAATGATTTGGACCATTGAGTCTTCCTCTTGGGGCTCAGCCCGTCTTGTTTTTAGATGCCTTTGAGCAGAGCCAAGACACATTCTAGTATCTATCTCTTTTTCCTTTTAACTGAGAACCTACTGATTTCTTTCCTGTGATAAAATATCGATCTACATAATAAAATTGACCACTTCAAAAATAGATAGCTTAATTCCAGAGTCCACTGGTGTACTTAAACTCCGCACTGTGTGATGTACGACCAACACAAACAAACAAACAAAACTCTGAAAAGTCAAAGCAGATGATTTTTACATGTATAATTCAGGGGCACAGATTGCATTCACCATGTTGTGAAACCAGCCCCACAATTTACCTCCAGAACTTTCTCCTTACCCCAAGTGGGAATCCTAGACTCATTAATTACTACTGATTTTAAGTGATAAAAAGTTTTCATTTCCTGGATTCGTGACTGGAGATAAAGTAGATTCACCAATCACTTCATTAAAGCTTTTTCTTATATTTAAAGTAGTTCTCAGGGGAAGGCAGGAATGACAATTCATTCTAAACCTGGTGTGGTTGCCTGTCTGTTCTGGAGCTCATGTGTTGTCTTTCAAAGGATGAGATCTCCTCTGGAATCATGGCATTAATTGCATGCTCTGTTTCATGATAAGTTTCCTTGGACACAATAGTTGTGTTCCGCCCACTGGGACAGACACAAAACAGGTTGACAGGATGTGTCCAGGAAAAATATCTTATGGCATCTCAGCAATGCCACTCAGCCACCAACACACACACGTTACGTTCTGTCCGTGTGGTGACATCGTCCGTGCCCGAGGCAACGTGAGGTAGGTCAGAGGACAGATGGGATGTGGACACCAGGTTTCTGCTGGGGACGAAAGGCTATGAAGTTGTCTTTGATGCCAGGACATCTGTTTTATTTTTTAATTTTTTTTTTTTGAGTTATAGTCAGTTTACCATGTTGTGTCAATTTCTGGTGCACAGCACAACGCTGCAGTCATACATGAATATACATATATTCACTTTCATATTCTTTTTCACCAAGAGTTATTACAAGATACTGAATATATTTCCCTGTGCTCTGTAGTACAAACTTGTGTATCTATTTTATACCAGTCAGTATCTGCAAACCTCGAATTCCCAGTTTATCCCTTCCCACCCCCCTCCCCCCCGGGAACCACAGGTCTGTATTCTATGTCTGTGAGTCTGTTTCTGTTTTATATATAAGTTCATTTGTCTTTTTTTTTTTTAATTCCACATATGAGCGATCTCATATGGTATTTTTCTTTCTCTTTCTGGCTTACTTAACTTAGAATAACATTCTCCAGGGACATCCATGTTGCTGCAAATGGTATTATCTTATCCTTTTTATGGCTGAGTAGTATTCCACTGTATAAATATAGCACATCTTTATCCAGTCATCTGTTGATAGACATTTACATTGTTTCCATGTCTTCGGGATTGTAAATAGTGCTGCTATGAGCAGGTGTCCAGACATCTGTTTTGACTTTTCAGAGTTGTGTTTGTTTGTGTTGGTCGTACATCACACAGTGTGGTGTTTAAGTACACGAGTGCACTCTGGAATTCAGATATCTAGATTCAGATAGAGCCATGGGATTGACTAAGCCTTAGAATTTCCTAAAGCTTTTACTTACTAGTCAGAGTCTGCCCATACTTAGAGAAATTGCTAGAATATTAAAAGTATAAATGAAATAGGTCAATAAATAATTTGCAATAAATGAAGTGTTTGGGTGCTGCTTATGAGATGCAAAAAAGCATAGCTGAAAAGCTAGAAAGGCTTTAATTAATGAGACTGTTGAAAATGTCAAGATTACAGATTATTAAACCATTTCTTTAAATAGTATGTGGACATCAAGTGTCTGCATGGAGCAAATTAAATATTCTTTTCATAATCTTTTCCTTTCAGGTCTAAGATGCCAAGTTTCAGACAAGCTCCAGAATTCCAAGTGAAATTCTAACACAGCCCCAGTGTAAGGTGATTTCTTGGCAACTCATCTACAATCAGGATTTAGCCCATTTTGGTGGGGGGGGGGGGGGTCGGGGAGTCCAGAGAAAGCTTCAAGTTCATGAGAAGTCCGTACTTTGTACTGTTTGAGGTTATTCTAATTGCAGCAGAACATCCCATTTCTATGCATTGCCACAGCCAAGGTGATTGCACACCTGAATGTGTCCTTGGAATGTGCCAAGCCACCAACAGACGCCAACTACGCCGGCTATGTCTTCATAGCTCAGCACATGTACCTGTTCCCAAACAAGAACCAAAATGGCCCCCTGGCCCCATTGCTTGAACACATTCGGGAACCTCACGCTCTCAGGTCATCATCGCCATCTTGGGTCATGCCGTAAACATCCATAAACAAGGGTGACTCAGACTGAAGGCTGAAAAACAAATAAATAACTTACCCAGGGGAAGCCACAGCATGCAGTGGAGAGATTTGTAGGGACGGTGGACAGAGCCATTGGGTCCATTCATAACCAGATCACTGATTTCCAAAAGCCTAGATACCTCCAAGGGATGTGACAAACTCTACACCCCATTAATTAATTTGTGGAAATCAATTTGTTTAGCCTCTCCACGTGTACAGTGTGCATTCGGGGATCCCAGGTGTCTGCCACCAGTGCTACTAGAGTTGAGGGGGAAGCAAGGACAGCACGGAAAAGAGCTTAAGTCCAACTGGCCAGGAGATCTTGTACCCAAGACCCTCTCCCGCAGCACTGGTGTGTCCCAGCAAAGGGACCAGGCAGGGCCATTGCCTTCCCACTTTTGCGCTTCTGTAAAACAGCTTGCTTCTAGGAAAAATGAAACTTACCCCTAAAATTCCATTGGTTCCCAAAAGCTCACTCCTGATTGGTCCACTTCTAACACCTCATTTGCATATGGCATGAACTTGGTCAAAACCTAAAACCCCTGTGCAGTATAAGAAAAGTAGAAAACAAAGCAACATGGAAAAGAAAATACAGTTCACCCATAACATGACAAATGAACAATAATAGCTTTTATTTTCCAGTACGTGACCTTGTAACCAATAAAATCAAATGTATTTATGTTTGTATTTTCATAAACAGATTTTCTTCCTCCCCATCCATTTCCTGGATATAATGTCTTCATCTTTTTATTTCTCACCTTTTCTTTAAATCATGTTTTAAGTCTTTCAAACAGAATATAGACGCATTGCATTTTCTTAACACAATCATAGTCTTTTAAGTCTGTCAAGTTCTTTTACATTTAGTTATTATATATCCATTGTTGTTCAACAAATTATCCCAAAACACTATCTCACAGCTTCCCTGGGTGAGGAATTTGGGAGTGGTTTATGTGGATCCTTCTGGCTAAGGGTCTCTGACAAGGCTCCAAACAAGGTGTTGGCCAGGGTCTTCACCATTTCTGTGCTCAACTGCAGAAGACCCACAGCTGAGACCCTTCAACCAAGACCCTTGGGTTTTGACAGGTCTTGGGTCCTTTCTGGCTCTTGGTGGTAAGAGACTGAATATAAAAGCAGACAATGGCCAGACTCTTTGCAAAAATAGACCCTGCCCGCCACCTGCAGCAGCCTGTCCGGGGAAGCTCCCTCTGACCCACAGCCCTGCAGGAAGGCAGGCTGCTGTCTCTGGAAACAACCCAGAACGCCAGTCAAGAACCCCTGGAGCAATCAGCCCTGAATGCCCAGGACTCGATGAGTGGCTGGCATTTCCCTTTTGTCCCTCCTTCCAACTCGGGACCCACCAGAGGAAGCCAAGCACGTACCTCTAACATATCCCACAGGACGCCCCCAGGAGCCGCCTCCAGCCCCCCGAGTCGCACAGCTTCCAGGCAAGGCGCTCCTGCAGCCTCCTCTTCCTTCCGCTGTAGAGCCTCCCACGGCTCTGCCTGCCTGTGAGTCTCTGATGGAACGTAGGTGGCGACGGGGAACTCCGGGCTCCGGCCAGCTCTGAAGAAATGGCCTTTGCCTGTTCTCACTGGGGGGGGTCTTCATTCATTTCCACAGTCATTTGTGGAGGCCCCATCAAAACCCAGCCTGCACTGCCCAGCAGGTGGACCCTGGCCTCCATCCAGGGCTGGTACCCACAGAGCTTCCTTGGGTCCTGCTGCTTTTGCATTGCTTGTTTGGTATGAACACGTGGTTAACTCGGCACTGCATCTGAGTCTGCTGTCTATGCCATGAATTCCTCAGCTACCTATTCATAATTTGGTACCTGGATTTTCTTATCGGTCCCCGTTTGTTTGGCAACCTTGGTGGAATCAAGCAACTTTTGTTCATCCCTTTTGTCTGTCTTAAATGTGACTTTTGTGTTGTGCTGTCATAAGAAAGAAGAATCATAATACAGAACAGAGGCAGAAGCATTGTAAGTCTCTTCTTCAAGTCAGCTTCGCGGACCAATGGGTTTTCCAAGACTGCTGTCCACTTAGACAAACTTTACCGGAGGAGGTGCTCCTTGCATCCTAATTTTGTGTTCTGTAAGGTTGGCTTTGATTCAGAGACACCAGTGTCTCTGGTTTTCCACCCACCAGGGGGCCAGATTATCTGCTTTGGGGTGGGGATGGCCAGCTGCCAGTCAAGTCAGAGACCTGAGACTCAGATGCATAGCGTTCCATCCCTGCTGACCTCGCCAGCTCTCCTGGGCTTGTGCAAATCCAAACCCTCTTCTCTACCAGCAAAAATGCCTGCTTCTTATGGGTACTTTCATTGCAATCCAAATTACAATCCGAATATCCTTCCAAATGCATAACTTCACCACTATAACATTAATTAAAAATTACAGACTTAAATAAATTTAATATTAGCTATGGTATAAATACTGGTAAATGTTCAGTGTATCTTTGAGTCATTGTCTTAAAAAAAAAAACCAGCATATTGCCAGAACGTGAGGAACCATGGTGATGATTTTCACGCTTCATAAATCTACATTTTTGACTGTTACATTCTTCGATGAGTAAATTACTGCTATAATTTCCAAAATTAAGTCTCGAGTCTTTTTCAATCGATCTTAGATTCTTTTCACACTCAATGTTGAATCAATGGCTTTTTTCAAATGAATAAAACAAATGTGTTTATTTCAGATATGCTGTGAGCCTCCGTTGGCCGCTCTGGGGAACGCCAGATTGGAACACGTTTGGTCATCTGAGAGGTGCCTTAGAAAAGAAACAGAATCTATTTCCCAAGTCCAGGGAGCAGCACTTGGGGTTGGGACGTGAGAGCTCCAAGTGAAATTCTGAATCAGAAAGCACTGCACGGTAAGATGCTTTGGCCAAAGTTGTTCACAAATTGAATGAGAAGAAAGTAGACTCACTTCGCTAGGAAGTGCCCCCTCTTTGATCTCCAGCTGCTTCCCTTATCCAGCTGCTCCTTTTCGCCCCCTTATCCTTCTGGTCTCTCTCCTCCTGCACCTTCTCCCTCCTCTCCCCCTTGTCCGGACCCCCTTACGTTTTCCCAACAACTCTCTTGAAATCCCAAAATGCTAGTTGCCTCTTAAGATCCACCCTTCCCTTGAGCCAGGTTTGCAGACAACTACAGAAGTTAAACGTTGGACCCAAACTGAACTGAGATCTGTAATTAAAGATTCTCCTCTTCATGGAGGAATTTAGAATTCTTTTGGGTGCCTATAACCCACAGTTACTTGACATATGTTAACTTGTACACATGTTGGTCAGAACCTCAGATCCTCAAACTTGCAGGGCAAAAGCTAATTTTACTGACCCAAAAAGGGACCCACAAGACCCCTCTGTGCACAATAAACCTGAGGATCAAAAAAAAAAAAAAAAAAGGCAATGCAAGAAAGGTGAAGTCTCCTAAAAGCCATCCATGAAATTTTTCCAAAAAAAAACTATGAAAAAAACAGATGAAAAAATAAGAGATTTTCAGGATAGGCTAGAAAAATGCCTTCAGGAATTAAAGAATCTAACAGGCCTCTCATCTCATTTTGTCAATGGATTTAAGCCTGAAACTGGACACCTAATTTGAAAACAGAAATTAGAATAAGAAATAATGCCTTTAGCTAAACTAACACCTGGCAGAATATTTCGAAAGGGCTTCAGAACAAAAACAAGACAGGACAGAAAGTGAACTTCGGCCCTGCAGATCAAACATGCCCACCCCCACCCCCCACCCCGCAACCAAACATCTCTGCTCTGTACAGGGACATTGTAGATACTGTAAACAGAAGGGACACTGGGGGAAAAAAAAAGACGTTCCCAACTCGGGAGAGAAAGACAAACACCTATTCAGAAGATAACAATGATCCATTCAGATCGTTGAGGGAGCTCTGAGAAAGGCAAGAGGGCTCAATCCCCCACCATGCCCTTAAACACTCAAAGGTGAATTAACTGTAAAGGGCGGTGGTCATCCTTGTCAATTCCCGGCAGATACTGCATTAAACTGCATTAAACCTTTGCTCAGCCTCTCCTGGGAGTAAACATACGGCACAGGTGGAAAGCATTTCAGATAACCCACAGATGTTTCCCTCTGTCTCAGCCCCTTAAGGGTTTCCCTTAGTAATCCTGGCGCCCTTGAGTGTAAAACTTTCCTTCCTGCTCTGTGATACCAACCCCTGTGCATTCAGGAGGGAGAGACATTTTGCAATGGAATTGGAATATCAAACGCGCAGCAGAGGGACTATTCCTTGAGGTCCCCAAGGACTCCTCTATTCACAATCCAGTTGTGTCTGCCATGAATAGACCTTTGTCTCCTCTGTTACATTTAATGCATACCCCCAAATCAAGATCGTGACCCCGCACCTGACTATGGGCTAAAATTTCTCCCGACACAGGCAAAATAATTGTAGCTGATCCTATGAAAGTTCAGCCAGATCGTACCAAACCACTATCTAACCTTCCCCAATAGCCCTTAAAACCAGAAGCAGAGGGTGAGATCATACCCACAGTTGAAAGCCTTTAGCCCAAGGCTTCCCGTCTCCTGCACTGGCCCTTGTAATGCTGCTGTCCTGCCAGCACGTGAACCAAATGGATGAAGACACTCATCTGTTTAAGACCTCTGGACCATCAGCAGAACTGCTGTCCCTCACTGCTCGGTGGTACCGGAGAGTCATCACATATGCCGATGGCAGGTGTGCTCTGGGGGACGTACCTCCACTGCAGCTCCCACCAAAAAGTAGACAGCAAGTTCACGAACGTTTAGGTGTGTTCCTACAACCTAGAGAGGCAGCTAGTAAAGGTTGAGGTCCACGTCAAATAAAAAAGACAATACGGTGGTTGACATTTGCAAATCTCAAACTCCCAAATGGATCCCTTCCCACCCATTTCCCTGGTAACCAGAAGATTGTTCATTGTGTCTGCAAGTCTGTTTCCTTTGTAGATGAGTTCATTAGGGTCCTCTTATTTCTTTTTCTTTTTTTCCACATTCCACATATCTTGTAATAACCTTTAATGAAAAAGAATATGAAAATGAATATACATATATGCATGCCTGGGACATTGTGCTGTGCACCAAAAATTGACACGTTGTAACTGACTATACTGCAATTTAAAAAAAAAAAAAAGATAATATGGATGTTGAGGGAAACACTATACAGATCACTATGCCAAACAAGCCTTTTTCACCAGGTTGTGGTCCTATCTAAGCCCTCAGGTGATAAATCTCTGGAGGGATTCACAGAGGCCATCATAAAACATCAACGTTTAGCCCCTGGTTTTGAAAAGGAAGAATGGAAAAAAATCTGATCGCACCCTTCACTCGGGTAATCTCTGGTGCTCTCAGGATGGCTACTTGGTAGCCCCAGGTGGCTTCAAGTGGATAAGTTTTTCCATGAAACCATTATATGTCTATCTTTAGGATGAGTTGAATTTTGCCAAAAAGCTACAGTCCTTACAGTTGCTAAAAAGTTGCTTGATTTTTGTGTTTCCAATCTGGTGCATCCTTACTTTTGCATTGAGTGATTGAGGCACACACTTGATGGGAACCATATAAAACAGCCCTGTGAAACATTATCCCTGACTCAAACACTGTATGTCCCCAACACCTAAATTTGGGAAAAAATTGAAAGGACCAAAGACATCTTTAAGTTAAAGTTACGAAAAATTTCAGAAGCCTTTGGGTATCCTTAGCCAAAGATATTTCCTCTAGCACTTATGGCCGTACCATCCACTCTCTGGGGGACACACTGGTTACCCATCTATGAATTAGTGACTAGAAGGCCCATGAGTCTAGGAATTTCACCCCCCATGTGAGACTCCATCCAACCACACGCAAGGGACTCATGTGCTATAGCTGGATATATCCAGTCCCCCATCAAATTTAAGGCCACCTTCTTGCAACTCTTTACAAGCTTCAAAAAGAGATTTTTGTTATTGGAAGAGACATCAGAGAAAAACTGCTCATGAGCCTTGCTGGAAGGGACCCTGTCAGGTACGGTTATCAATAAACACAACATTGAAACTCTGGGGAGTCAACCTCTGGATTCACGTTTCACAACTAAAGAAGAAATTCAGAACTCTGCACAGTGCTCTCAAACTAAGGATGGTCAGAGATCCTCCAAACACAGCCAATCTTCCGAAGCAAACAGCTGACCCGAGACCTTCAGAACAAATAAATGACAATGGACAGTGGACAGCTTCTGCCTAAGATGTCAAATTAAGACCCCTATCTAATTCCTGGTTTGTTTCTTACATGCTCACTGGTAATCAGTCTTCTCATTTTCTGTAGACTTCTTGTCATCATCCGCCATATAACCTTTTTTATTCTTTTCTTCCCTCCTTAAGTGTTAAGTCAGAACATGTCATTCTGAAGCCACCCTTATGTGACCCCAAATAGTAGCCACTGCCTTCATTCTTACTGAATGCTCTATACACCATCCAGTCCCCCACGATCAAAACCTTTGGGCAATTCCACCTTCGTGAAATGAGACCATAGACCATCATAGCTGGTGGCATCTCCACTTGCAACTACATGGACCACTGATCCTAAACCAATCAATCAACTACTTTGCCAGCGTCCTTTTCTCCCACAAAAAGAACCAATTATTGAAATCTATGGATCAGACCCTAGATCATTCTAAATTTGAGTTCAACAATCTTTGTAGAATGACGGGCCAAATATGACTTGGCAGAGACTAATAGAGATCTAAATACATAATGAAGCTCGTGTAGGATCTTGGTTCTAACCTCATACTGTGAACAACCCCCTTTTTTCTCTGGTCTTCATGTGCCTCCACTGTATACTTTGTGACCAGGATGCCTGGTTCTGTTTGCTTCAAACTAATACTTCATGCACTTTGGGAATGGTGTTCTGAGACTTGCCTTTACAGAGAGACTCTAATTCTACAAATCGATAATCTTGGGAATTCAGATTCAGATGCGAGTTCCAAAATGAGGCCACTGTTGATTATTCCAGACACTCTGCTTGTGAGACTTGCTGGCTCATTGAAGTGCTCCCATCAATGGTATCATACAAATAGAAAAGACTGTGAGAAACCTACGACTAAATCTGGCAGGAGTTCATGACACTGTCTCTGCCCTAGATGGAATATTGGGCCATCTTAACTCACTGGCACAACCAGTGACGGACATTGCTCTGGATTTCTTGTCACTCAGTCATGGTGGGTTTGTGCCATTGCCAATACTTCTCATTGTTCTTGGGACAATGAAACAAACAAGTTGGAACAAAAAATACATCGTTTTAAGGGAAAAGCTATTTGGCTTACTAAGGTTGACCCTCATGGCCCATGGGGTTTGTTCTCTTGGCCTGGGTTGGGCCAGTGGGGCTCCTGGTTATGAAGAATCTTACCAGAGACTATTAATTATTTATATTTTTGTCACAGTGGTTACTCTGCTGTATTTCTCTAGAGTCTTAAATGCTTCTACGTAGCAACTCTCTCATCAGATGATCACCATGATGATACAAGAAAAGGATCAGAAAGATCTTGCAACACAAGTGACAACATAGACAACTGGACAGTCTCCGAGTGGTGAAGATCTGAGTTTCTAGTTCTTCCTGAATCAGTCAATCTCTTGCACTTGAGAGAATGACCAAAAGGGGGAACTGAGAAACTGAATATACAAATGACAACGGCCAGACTATGTAAAAAAAATAGAGCTCTGACCCACCACCCACAGCAACCAGTCCAGAGAAACCATCTCTTGTCTATGGTCACCAGCCCAGGAAGCCAGCCTGCTGTAAGTCGGGCTTGCAGGAAGTCAGACTGTTGTCTCTAGTAATGTTGCAGCAAAAGTGTGTTACAGCACAGTTGTGACAGCAACCTGGATCCAGGCAAGAGACCAAGCAGCACTGGGAGGGTTGGAGAACTCGGATTTATTACGCCAGCGGGCCCAGAGGAGTTAACACTCCAAGCTCTGGACCCCGTCTGTAGGTTTACACAGGCTTTTATAGGCTGCCAGTCTATACTTTGCAACATCATATGCAAATAAGGTGTAACAAAGTTGACTAATTAGGAACAAGCTTTGTAGAAATGGGCCAATCGGGAGTGATAGAAATGGACCAATCAGGAGTGAGCTCCATGTAAATGAGGCACTACAAATGGACCAATCAGGAGTGAGCTCAGGGAACCAATAGAATCTTAGGGGTAAGTTCCACTTTCCTAGAAATAAGCCTCCTCTTTCTTCCACTGTATAGCCTCCCCACGGCTCTGCCTGCCTTTGAGTCTCTGAAGGAACGTAAGTGATGATGGTCGACTCCTGGCTCCAGCCAGCTCTGAACAAGCAGCCTTTGCCTGTTCTCACTTAGGTGGTCTTCATTTATTTGCACAGTGGGAGCCATCAGCTCCTTGACACACGGCCGTCTCCACGGGCAGCTCACAACACGGCAGCTGGGTTTCTTCAGAGCAAGTGACCAGAAGAACAAGAGAGGGCAGTCCAAGACAGAAACCACAGACTTTTTGTAACCTCTTCCCATAAGTGGCAGCTGACCACTTTTACTATAGTCTAGGCTTAGAAACAAGTCTCTTCGTCCAGAGAAGGAGACTGCACAAATACGTGAGCACCAAGATGCAACGATCATTGGGGTCCATTTGGAGGCTGCTCACATTTAGTGTAGAGACTGGTGAACTGAATACCGTCCAGCAAATTATTCGATATTGTTCTTTCTTTCTCTTTTCATTATCTTTTGATGTTTTAAATACCATTTCCACATGATTGCTTTGCATTTCCACTGTGCTTTTCCATTTCACTCATTGTAATTTTCCGATGCTTTCAGAGATAGATGCATATAATGCTATTTTTTAGAACAAGGGACCAGTTATTTCCCTCTATGAAATTTTATTTCATCGCTATCTCATCATAGAAGAATGAGGGTTCCTTTAAAATATATTCACTTCACCACCCCTTGAGTCTCTCATTCTACTGTGATCGTTAAATCATGGTAATACGCCCCCTCTCTCTGCCCCACCTGCTCTCCAGGCAACGTGGTGTGTTGCTAGTTTAATTTAGTACTAATTTAGGTTTCCCTCAAGGGTTGTCTCTTTGTTTCAAGAGCTGAGATTGGTGTTTTCATTCTCTCTTCCTAAAACGCTTCGTCTTGTCCACTTACACACACGTACACACAGAATTGCCATCTTTGTTGTCCTCTGTTCTTTCTCCTTCTCTTCCCAATCTCCCATTTGAAAGTCTCTGTTCTGATGGTTTGTTTTCATATTTTCAACTTTTTATTGAGGTATCTTACACATACAGCAAAGCATTCAAGTCAGAAGGGAGAAATCTGAGGACTGATCACACAGATAACACACTCATGTAACTTTCGCCCATGTCAAGAAACATTTCTTCAGAAGCTCTGCTCAGTCCCCTTCCAATCATTTCCCTTTCCCTCCACTCAGAAGGAACCACCATGCTGACGCCTAACACTAGAGATTGGTTTTACCTGATTTTGAATGTGTACCAAAGGCACGATGCAGTATTTATTTCTCAGAGCCTCATCCCTTTCATGCAACATTCTGTGTGTCAAATTGACCCATGTAGCTCTGGTTCATTCATTGACATTAAACGATAGGATTTCCTCATATGAATTACTGCGACTTATTAATCCATTCTCTTCTTGATGGACAATTGGGTTGTCTCTGATTTGGAGCCATAAATACGTTGTGTGTGTCTTTTGGTGCACGTGGGCATGAATTTCTGTCAGGTCTGTATCTAAAAGTTAAATTCTAATGCATCTTCCACCTTTCAAAGCTAATACCCATCTCCGATGGTTGTACCAGTTTAATTTCCACCAACAGTGCACAGAAAAAGTTCCTTGGTTAATTTGTTTTGTTTTAGTTAGTATCTGTTAAGTTTAATAAAGACTCACTTGAATATTTGCGTCTAAGACAAAAGGATTTCAGAGCAGAATTCTATACTTTGTAGTTGTTTACCATGATTTTACCAGTCTTCTCATTAAAAAAAGAACAAAAAACCAGAGCCCTGATATCATTCCTTGTGTGCCCAGCTCTGTGTTAAGCACAAAGAACAGAATCAAGCAGAAAACTCAAATAACCTGACTCTCTGGTGGTCAGATTATTCTTGCCACCTGGAAGTTTTTATTTTTTTACTGAGTCCAGACTGGTTCTGCTCGCCGCACAGCAGGCCAGTAAATCAGAAGACGAGGTGCTGGGGCAAGGAGGAGCGACTTTATTGGGAAAGCCGGCCGACTGAGAGGATGGCAGACTGATGTCTTGGAGAACCATCCTGCTCCAGTCAGAATTCAGGCTCCTTTTACACAAAAAAAAAAAAAAAAAAAACAGAGGAGGGGGTGTGGTTGGTTGTTGCAAACTTCTTGCTGCAGGAATCCTTTGTTCTTGCAGCTGTGCACATGGGTCAGGTCACGCTGTCCCTGTAAACCTCCCACAAAACAAAGGTTATTCTCTATTTTGCAACTTGCCACCTCTATGTAAGTGCAGAAGTGCTGACATCCTCCAAGGTCAGAGCCCTGAGAAAAGGCTGTCCTGTCCATTTCAGGCTAAAGGCAACACTGTTTTATAAAAGGTGCAGAGCCGGCAAGACTGAGCCCAGAAAACAGGTTAAAGACAAAGGAACAGATCCCATATGGAGTCAGATCTGTTCTCTATTACAATTTCTTCTTCACCATGAAATTTCAATCGTAATTACAACACTTAAAATCTGGCGATCCTAGAAACTTCATGAAGACAGCTACATTCTTACAACCAAAATTCCTGGACGATAACGACCCTTTAATTTCAGCAGTTTTCACAACGGAAAGAGATTGTTAGTGATTCACTTGCTTGATTTACACACGAGCAATTCGGGGAACGATGAACAATACCGCATGAGTTCTCTAACGGGTCCCTCAGTCGATGGTTGTCAAAGTCTTGATTACTTCTTTTAGCTGATTGCAGCCACTATCATTTTCTGTGACTTTGGCTTATTACAGAGCATAAGTTATTTGTTAATCTACTCATTTGTTGAATCATTGAATAAGTATTATCCAGCCCTGTGTTAACACTCTGCCAGGAGCGGAGGGAAGACAAGGTGAAGATGAGGTCGTGAACACTTCCTATTAAAGAATCTTATGCTGGGCATTTTGCTTTATTCTCCTTCCTCAACTCCCTCCAAAACAACCAAATGAAAGGTAAGGGGGGAGAAAAACACCATTTTTATGAATCAAAGGCATTTCCAAACCCCACGTGACAAACACTGACACATACCCTCTAACTGCTTCCCAGCCTGGACTCAAAGGTGATGTAGAAAGATTGAGGCTTCCTTCCAAAAGCTCCAATCAGGAGGCAGACAGAGATCCATGTCACTGAGATGGCCGTTGCAAAATGCAACGAGACCGTGGGGACAGTGGAAGGTCCCCATGGAATATTGGGGGAGAGGCGGCTGTATATCAACTGGCCATTTCTATTGCCTCCCAGCACAGAGAGCCTCCTGGAGGTAAAAGGAACTGTTGTGTCTTAAGAACAAAACAGGGAAACGTAAACAAAATATTCAAGGGGACAAGAAAGCTTTTCTGCAATAAAGAAATGCAGTTGCTGACTATACATAAATAAAAATACATTAAAAAATAAAATAAAATAAAATAAAAATTAAGTTAATGTTAAAAAAATTGCTTCTTGAACATGTCGGGGTTAGGGGCACCAACCCTCCATGCATGGAAAATCCAGGTACAATTTTACAGTTGCTGCTCCTTGTTAAGGTTCCTACATCAGCAGACACCACAAAACCAAGGATTTCGTAGTATTAGTAGTATGTATTTAACGAAAAAAAATCTGTGTGTAAGTGGACCTCCACTTCAAACCCACGTCATTCAAGGAGCAACTGTCTTTGACTAAGCCCAAATATCATAAACACACTCAGGAAAACCCACAGCAAGATACACCAGATACAGCCCGTGAAATGACTGCATTCCAAAAGTAAAGAATTAAGAAAGTATTCGGGTAGGAGAAACAAGTCACCTTGAGGAGGGAGGGGGCGGAGAGTCAGGGTCTTCATAATATCCAGAAATGCCGGAAGGCACCAAAGCAATGCCCAGCAGAACTGAGGCCAAAAATACTCTCAGCCATACAAGAGCATAAGGACCAGCACACCGATATGATGGTTAAGTAAGATTTTTTTTTTATTGAGTTATAATCAGTTTACAATGTTGTGTCAATTTCCAGAGCAGAGCACAATTTTTCAGTTATACGTGAACATGCATGTATTCACTGTCGCATTCTTTTTCACCGTGAGCTACCACAAGATCTTGTATATATTTCCCTGCGCTCTACGGTAAAATCTTGTTTATCTGTTCTATATACACCCATCAGTATCTACAAATTTCGAACTCCCAGTCTGTCCCTTCCCGCCCACCTCCGATCTGGCAAAAAAAAAAAAATGAACATAAATACAAAACAGGAACAGACTCATACACATAGAATACAGACTTGTGTTAAGTAAGATTTTTATTTTTTTTTTTAAGTAAGATTTTTAAACTCAAGGGACACCAACAAAAGTGCTTGATGCAACCCATCCAACAACCCAAAAACAGCATTCACTGGTGTTGAGTTTTCAATCTTTTTAAGAATACAGCCATAGGAAGAAATCATTGTAGTGGACAGTGATGATGAGAAAAGGTATAAATGGTATTGCCATGGACTTCGAAAAATAATATATGAGAATACCAAATGCTTGCAAGGATGCAGAGAAACTGAATCAGTCCCATATAGCAAGTGGGACACGACATGGTGCAATCACTCTGTATGGCATTTTATTACAAAACTAAACATATTGCTTACTGTGCAACCGAGAAATTCATCCTCAGGTGTCCATCCCAGAGAAATGAAAATGTGTTCACCGAAAAACCTGCACCTGAATGTGCATAGGGACTTGATTTGTGACAGTCCAAAGCTGGAAATAAACCAAGTACCCTTCCGCAGGTGACTGGGGGGTGGGGAACAAACCAGGGCCCATCCTTATGATGGATACCACTCAGTGACGAAAAAGAACAAACCACGATACACAAAAGGGGATTAAGCTGAGTTTAAAAAAAAAGCAATATTTAAAGTTTATATAGCTCAAGGTGTAGAGAGCATGCTTAGCATGCATGAGGTCCTGGGTTCAATCCCCAGTGCCTCCATTAAAGAAAAAAATGATAATAATAATAATAACAATAATAATAAATAAACCTAATTATCTCTCCCCACCATAAAAAATAATAAAAATAAAGTTTGCAGTGAAAAAGAATGAAAATGAATATATGTATATTTGTGTATAACGGAAGCACTGTGCTGCGCGCCAGAAATTGACACGACATTGGAAACTGACTAAACTTCAATTTAAAATATATATTTATATATATACAAAAAAAAAAGAGAGAGATTTAGAAAAATGTACTCGTAATAATGGCTGCTTCTCATGAATGAGATTTAAGGTAGTTTTTTTTTTTAACTTCCTTTTCTGTATTTTTATGTGATTTTTAAATTGTGGACATGTGGTTCTTTTAATCTTTTAATAACGACCAAAAAAAAATGTTTTAAAGGAAGAACAATAAAAGATTGAAAAGATTATTGGCTTGTAGGGTGACAAGCAGATAAACAAAAGATTTAAGAGGAGGGTCAGAGTTTTCAGGACAGCGTACAAAAGGAAGAAATTAAAACTCCCTGTGTTCCAGAATGAAAGCAGACTGCCCAGGAGTGATGAGGCGTTTTACAATATTGTTTTTTAAAACATTCATTTCTTGGTAATTTTACAAGTTCTGTCTGGAAAAAGCCCACGACAGTAAAAACTGTTTCAAGTCAGATTTTCCACTGTAAAATCCACTCTGGTTTTGATAATTTATTGGCTTGACTTTGTAAAAGGTGAGAAGCTACAGATGGAAATCACATAAACTTGGAGGCCAACATGTTGTTTATTTATTTTAAGGAAGAATAGTTTTAATAAGGAGAACTTTACTTGAATAAGATACTTTTCAAAGAATTCATGTTCACCATTTCAACCATCCTTTCCTTTTTGTCTTTGTAAAAGATTCTCTCAAAGCCGAACACTGCCATGTGCTTGTAACCTACTTGTTTCATTTATAT
The DNA here is from genome assembly GCF_036321535.1 of Camelus dromedarius. NCBI lineage: Eukaryota > Metazoa > Chordata > Mammalia > Artiodactyla > Camelidae > Camelus > Camelus dromedarius. The sequence goes on along the minus strand of NC_087470.1, from coordinate 13,620,112 downwards.
ATGATATTAAAAAGAGCATTCAGATGTTTGATTTTCACAATTAGTTGGAAACTTTCCCAGTTGTTAAGGATCAGCTATTAATTTGATTTTAATCCCCGAACTTACAACTCATGTAGCTCCACTCCGGCCTCGGTGCTTCACCAAGAAGACTTGCACTCGCAGGGAGACAGGATTTCCATCTTCCACTGAATCTAGGTCTAATATTTGTACAGTTGACTGTCCATGTCACCGTGTATTTACATGGCTTAATTGTGTAATAACATAATTGGCCATCATAAAGTCACACAGTCGGGCATTCACCTGTCCAATCTTGTCCACGGTCCTACCCTGACATATGGTCACTCGGCTCCTGCTGAAGCACCTCCAGTTTCAGGAAATTCACCACCTGCCACGTGGTCAATTTTCATGACTTGCACGTCCTTCACAATCTAAACAAAAAGACGTTTGTGGCATTGCTCTCATTAATCTATAGGCAGATCGTGTGTGTTTTATACCGATCGCTGTGTGTGTTCCAGACAGTCTGCTAGGTTCCCAATGACCAAATCCATCTCGGTCTTTGGAGGGATGGTGGAAAAAAAAGCTAGAACCCAGGAAAGAACCCTCATCATCACCAACAAACACAGACCAGTCCTTGGGAAATTTTTTGCTGCTCCAAGGATCTCAGCTTTAGGAATTCACGTCTCTTCCCTCAACAGCACAACGATCAACCCCGCCTGCCTGTGCACCTGTCTCTGCTTTGGTTCAAATGACGCAGAAAGATTCAGAATTCGCTGGCCTCTAGGTAGCTGGGAGTTGCGCGGTGACCGCCCGGTGAGGTGTATGAGTTCCGAGGGAGGCGAGATGGGAATAACACCTCAGTATGTTTCTACCAGATTATCTATTGTGATCCTTTAAATCTTGCTAATTCAATTATTTTCCTGTTTCCGCTGTTGTCCAGTGGACTACGGGCCGGACCCAACCATGGCTTGGAAGCCGCTCGTTGGCAGCGCCTGCTTTAGATTCTCAGCTCCGGATCAACACGTTTCATTCACATGTGGACACTTAATGCCATTTTTTGTAACAATGAAAATTCGGTTTGAACCATTATTCACAAGTTAATGACACGCAAGCAATATGTGATTGCAAAACTGTCCACACACCACAGAAAAAGAAATGTCATTTTTGAAGACCAGAAGCGATCATGTTTGTGGGGTATTTAGAGAACACATATCACGTGGCCGAGAAATGTTTATGGAAACCTCATGGCTTGTATTGCCCCATGTGTATAGGCAAATGTGTCTGCTTCGGAACTTAACATGTTTTCATTTCTTTTATGGTTTTGAAAAATAAACAGAGTTGGGTGGGGGCAGAAACAAGGACCTACGTCCCCCTATATGACTGGGTGATGAAAACCACATTTTTATACAAATATTATTATGAAAACTTGCTGTCTTTGTTCATTAAGGAACAATATTTGAATGTCATCATCACAAGTGACTACTGTGCTCCCAGGAGAAACGGAAAAGTAGCCAAGATGCCAAGAATCTGCCTCCGACCAGCGGCACGCGTGCATCTCTGTGACGCTGGGCAAATTACTCAACCTCCCTGAGTTTTACTTTCTTTGCCGGGAAGAAATAAAATCTCACTTCGGAGTTTTGTCAGCTCTGCTGCGGCAAATACCACACTTACATGTTGTCTAGGTCTCAGAACAAAACTTCAGATGTCCCTCAGATGTTTAGGAGCCTGCAGGTAAAATTCAAAATCCAAGGCTGATGGTGCATGGCTGGGACATTGACACATTCATGACCAGAAACTGACACATTGTAACTGACTATACTTCAGTTTTAAAAAAGAAAAGAAAGAAAAAGTAAGTCTAATGGTTCATTATCTCACGTGGGGTCCCTACCAACAGCCCCTACTCACTCCAGAACAAGCACAGGTCCCTTCATCGTCAACCCTTCCCTGCCCCTGGCAGCCGCCACGATTCTTCCTGGGTACCCTCTTACTCCCCACCTCCCCAGGGCCTCAGAGGTCCCGCCAGCCCTCAGCCCCCGCCCCCCTGAAAGAATGTAGCCCTGCCCAGGGCGCTTCCCCGGGGCTTCCAAAGCTGCAAACCATTTCGATCCACCCAACAATTTCATTCTCACCTCGGGCATCTCCCCCTGCCCGCCCACCCTCCACACTGCCGGGGAATTAAGGTTTAGAATTACCTTTCAGCGTTACGAGCCCCGAGCCCTCTTTCCTTCTTGCAGTGCCATCACTCACAGACACACACAAGGTCCTTAGCAAAGGATAGGTGCGCCCATCATGACACAACCGGGTCCTCGCCGGCTTAACCTCCGGTAACTTCCCGGTCCCTCAGCAAACACCAAAACTCTGCCAGGCTTTTGCACACCTCTTTGCCTTTGTGCGCGTGGCATTCTTGCTCCGAGCCCAACCCCGTTCCAAGGGAAGCACTGCCCATTCACCTCCTCCGTGAAGACCGAGCAGATCTTGGGGGAAGAATTCAGCCCTGCTTCCTCTGCGCCCTGCAGTTTGTCTAAACACATTTCTGATGTTGTCCAATCACTTGTGTTCTTTGGGTTTGTTTTCGGTTTTTTTCTGTTTTTCATTTAGATCTTTCATACTAGTCTTCTCTTCGGAGGCTCGGCCAATTTTTAAATATGTTTGGTGTCCCTACCACCTAGCGGAGTGTCTGAGACAGAACCGACAGTCAACGAATCATTGAATGAATGAATGAACAAAAGATATTCATTGAAGAGTTTTGTACCCAAGTACCCATCACCGTGGGGCTCTCCACCGGCTTGAGCTGAGCAGCACTGAGCTTTCCGGGCATTTGGGAGCAAACAAATGATTTAAGACGTAAGAGTGCCTGGAGAGACACAGAGAACAGTACCGAGTTCCAAATGATGAGAACCGCTGGGCTTTCCCATCAGAGCCCTCGGGGTAGGAGATGCTCCGGGGTTTACTGCCTCCAGGAGCCAGTGGGAGCCACGCTGCAACCACAGCGGGTAAGTGCTGAGGGGCCCAGCTGGATGGAGGCCGAGGACAGGCTTCCGGCCACCAACACACACCACCCAGGTCCCCAGCTTCCGCACGAAGCGTCAGCTCCGGGGAGGCCAGCCGGGCTGCATCACAGCTCAGAGGCAGGGCCCTCTCCATCCCCAAAGGCGTCATCTCTGCTAGCCCTCGGGGAAGAGGAGAGAAGATTTTCATGCACTCCCCCTCGGAGTCAGAAAAAAAAAAAATAAAACAAACCTTTCCCACCAGAAAACCAGGCAGCAGGAAGAGCTCAGCGAGGCTTCCAGCGGGCAATTGGAAACTGAAATGAAATTCAACCTTCAGATTTTGGTGGCGAGCAGGAACAGGAAAGAGGGTTAGAGCTAAAAATAGCATAACAAAAACTAACTGGATTTGAAAGCCCGAGGAAAAAAGATGTGTTGAATCAGACCCAATGTAAATAACCCCGAAATGGTGAATTTCAAACCAAGAGGAGGGTTTAACGACCGTTTTATTGCTTAAAAGAACCGAGGCTTTTTTTTTTTTTTTCCAATTTCTTATCCTACAAAAGGGACTAATACAGAGAGTGTCCAATGCCAAAATTCCAGCAAAGCGTTTTAACTGCTGAATCGTCTTTTCCTAAATTCTGCTAAATGGAAGCGTTTTTCTTATTTTTCTTTCCCCGTTACCACTGTGGTCTGTGAAATTTAAACAAGTCACCTCAGTTAAAATAGTTTTGTGAAGACGACAAAACTGAATGCTGCCTCTGCCTCAGGTTTTTCTAGGCAAAGTCAGCTTTTGCATAGGAATTAAGTGTCGAATGCAAATGTTTAGGATTAAATGTGGATCGTTTTTTTAAGAATCATTCATTTGGCCAGGATGTCTTTGTAATTTTGTTCCTACTGACATTCCGCGCAAAAGAAATTCACCTTGTGCTGAAATATAAGGTATTTCAAAGTATTGATCACAAAGTAGTTAATACTCAAAGAAAAACATTAAAAAATGCTGGAAAATAGAAAAAAGAAAAGAATATTTATTAGGTCCACCATCCAAATACAATTGTTTTCAAAACAGGACATTTCATTTTTCCAGTATTTTTTTTTCCCCTATGTGTCAAAGTGTCCTGGTTTCATGGCTTCATCCCCTCTATGTATAATTTATATGATGATTTTGTATGAAATATTGTCATTTCAATTATAACAATAGGATTAATGAAGACAACCAGCTGGGGACTTTGTCATGTGGCGGCCACTTTGTACACAAGCCACCTCGAACCTTCCCAATCTCTAACCCGCTGAATGCACTGTGGACTTCCACATCCCTGGATAAAGTATGTAAATGGATTTTTAGGACTTTCGTAGGATCACTGGAGATTTAGATTGAGATTGAGATCCAAGAAATGCCTTATTTTCCCACAAAAAGCAGGTTTTTCCAAGCTGGAAGAATCCATAACCATTCTCAAAGTGTAATCTCATTTTTAAAATGGGGAAATTAGGACCCAAAATTAAGTATGCAATTTGCTCAAAGTTACACGAATTAGGGAATTTGTCTCGGGGTCAGCCATTGCCACGGGGCCTCTTAATTGCTCTCTGGTGCTTTCCACAATGCCCACTGCCTGTCAGTCATTTGTCACCAAAATTAGTGTCCAGTTGGAGAAGGGCTCCCTGGAGCCCACCCAGCCCGTCACACCTGTTTCTCAGCCTCTGGGCCGGTTTTGGCTTTTTGGAAAGTTGGAGCAGAAAGACCAGATAAATACGACATTTCTGTCTTGAATTCATGGAGTTGCCCGCAACCTTGTCCTGTAATTCTTGAGCCCTCTCTGGGGCTGTGAATTCTTGGCTTTCCAAGAGGGAGGCATACATACTCTGTAATTCAGCTACAAAACCGAGAAGATCATCCCGGTAACAAAAATAAAATCTCAAAATCCAGTTTATCCCTTATACCCCCGTCTCTCCCATTTTTGGCCCTGACTCGGAGTTACCTGAAGCAGGGCTGGGATTCTTGGAGAAGAGGAGACAGTCTAGAAATAAGAAGAAAAATTATCACGTGTGTGAGATGCTGGGACAGAGGAACACGGCCAATCGCACTTCTCTTAAAGGACAGAAAAATCATTCTGAGACTTGCTTTCCTGTTTTCTTACCTCCCGAGCTCTCTTGTAGGACAGGAAAGCCAATTTCAGATAAAACTGTAGAGCTGGGAAGAACAGTCTTTCTAGCCTCTCTGCTATGTGCCTAGTCAAACTCAAGTTCAAATAGATGGAAGGAATCTCTGAGCTTCTAAAAAAAAAAAAACCCTAAAGAGTTTCTGTGAATGGAGCTCAGGGGAGGAGGCATTTGGGGACCCTTTGCACCCTACTTCCTCCCAAACACAGTTCCTCTAACCTGAGCTGTCTGTCCGGAAGGACGCAAAGATAGAGGTCCTAGTGAGGGGACAGCTGATCATGAGCAGAAGTGACAGCCATCAGTGGAGGACAGAAAACCCCAACACCAGCAAGGGAACTAGCCAGTGTCTCCCAGGTTTATGGTGAATCCTCTGCACGCTACACAGATTCAACTGGTCACCTCAGTGACAGAGATGACATGTCATTTGCCCAGCATCACCTCCCTTGGCCGGAGGTCACCCACTCTGAACCCCGCTTCTCAGAATGCAGCCAAGACCCCAGGAGCAAAAGCGGCCGCCAGGAAACCTGCCGAGCTGGTGCAAAGTTCGGGCTCTGACACTCAGGTACTTGACTCCTAAGAGAGGCTCCATCCAAGGCCAATTTCATTTCATCTCCGTGTGTTTCTAACCAGCATGATGACAAGGCTTCTCAGCCCGCAAATAGATTAGAAACAGCAAATATTTAAAAAGCGCTTGGCTCGATCAACTGACAGATGGTGAAGGAGAAAGAAAAATGTTACAAGTTAATAAGTGTCTTTAAACTTGGCCATCTTCACTACAATATGTCTTGTTGTGGGTCTGCTTGGGTTCTTCCTGTTGGGGACCCTCTGGGCTTCCTGTACTTGGATATCTGATTCCCACTTTAGGTTTGGGAAACTTTCAATCATGATTTCTTCAAATACCTTTTCAATCCCCCTTTCTCTTTCTTCTTCTGGGACCCCTATTATGCGTAGGTTGGCATGCTTTATATTATCCCTTAGGTCTCTTAGATCGCTTTTATTCGTTTCCACTCGCTTTTCTGTCTGCTGTTCTGATCGAGTGACTTCTGTTATCCTGTCTTCCAAGTCACTTACTCGTTCCTCTGCATCGTCCAGTCTGCTTTTGCCTGCCTTTAGCTCGGCTTTAATCTCTGCCATTGAGTTTTCTGTTTTTAACTGACTCCACTTTAGAGCTTCTAGTCCCTCCTTATAGTACTCTCTGTCTCTTTTCACAGTCTGTCTCATGTCCTTCAGTGCTTTTATCATCCCCTTTTTGAAGTCATGATCCAGTAGTAACTGACTGTATTTCAATTAAAAAAAAAAAAAGACGCCTGCACCCCAGTGTTCATAGCAGCCCTATTTACCATAGCCAAGACATGGAAACAGCCTAAATGTCCATCGACAGATGACTGGATAAAGAAAAGGTGGTATATTTATACAATGGAATACTACTCAGCCATGAAAAATGATGGCATAATGCCATTTGCAGCAACATGGATGTCCCTGGAGATTGTTATTCTAAGTGAAGTAAGCCAGAAAGAGAAAGACAAATACCATATGACATTGCTCATATGTGGAATCTAAAAAAAAAAAGAAAGAGAAAAGGAAAAGACAAATGAAAATAAATACAAAACAGAAACAGATTCATAGACACAGAATACAAACTTGTGGTTGACAAGGGGGGAGGCGGGTGGGAAGGGACAGACTGGGAGTTCAAAATTTGTAGATACTGACAGGCATATATAGAATAGATAAACAAGATTACACTGTATAGCACAGGGAAATGTATACAAGATCTGTGGTAGCTCACGACAAAAAAGAATGCGACAATGAATATACGTATGTTCATGTATGACTGAAAAATTGTGCTGTACACTGGATATTGACGCAACATTGTAAACTGACTATAACTCAATAAAATAAAATTTTTTTAAAAAAGAAAATTAATTAAGCATAAGCAACTGCAAACAAACAAACAAAAAAAAACAAGTTAATAAGCGTGCAACCACCTTGATGTGGATTCAGTGTAGAGGTTAATACACCAACAGGCTTCCATAGTTCCTCAGGGATCACTGAGTTAATGCCCAGTCTATCGATGAACGTCAAAATGACGGGTGTCCTTCGTTCCTTCATGCCCTGCAGATGGCAGCTTACACGTCAAACTCTTAGGAAAACCTTCCTCCAATGACTTCATCTGCAGCAGCCCTAACCCTGCATTCTGTTTCTCACCGCCCTTTATATTTCCTTCCCAGCACCCATCAACTTTTATAATCCTGTTGTTTATGACTTTGCTTTTTCCTTGCACTGCCTACCTGTCACACTAGATTATGAGTCAGGTGGCAAACAGCCACGTCCTTCTTAATCATCGCCGACCGCCCCAGTCCTGGCTCTGTGCTTCCCACATGAAGGGGTCTTGATGAATAAACGTTGGAAGAAAAAAAGAAACATCACAGAGAAGCGTCTCCATTCCCTGATCACAATATCTCACTGGAAACATTTCTTCGAATCTAGGGGTGCTCCTTAAGAAGGGAGCGTTATTTCCTGAACGGACAGGAGAGCTGGGGGGAGCCAACTTCTGTTTATTGAGGAAGCATCGTGTACCAGGAACGTCCACCCTCACAATGTCACTGTTAATTCAGTGTGATTAGTCCTCATTTCACCGATGAGGAAACAGAAGGTAAGCAGATTTCCAATTTTATGCAATCAGTGGCAAAGCCCGGATGCAAGCTTGAGCTCTGTATCTCGTTCCCTGGATGGGTAAAGCTTCAATTATGTTCACTTAAGGAATAGCTCATGTGTTGTCCAGGATGATGGCGAGGCTGGAACCAAGAGCTGGGTTCCCAGGGGGCTATTAAGAAAGAAGGAAGGTGTTGAGATTGGGGCTGAGTCAAGTCTGACCGTCATGACAGGGCCACCAGGTTCAAAGGGCAGACGTGGAAGGAGAGACTCAGAAGTCAGGAGCCCCACGAAAACAGGATCTGAGTCACACTCCAGCCCACTCAAATCTGGCACCCACCCCCCCAAACTTTCCCAAAACAGCTCTCACTCATGTCACCGTGACTTTGACATCACCGAACCCAATGGCTAATATTTATTCTTTATTCTTTTTCCCTTGGCATTCTGACCATTTCCTGCTGTGTGAATCACTGCTGACCTCTGGCTTCCCACTGCCCTCTCTCCCGGACGTCTTACCTGTCTGCCTGCTCCCTCTCAGCCCCATTCACCGCTTCAGTCTCCTCCACCTTGGCTGTAAATGTGGGGGTTTTTCTAGATCAAGGTGAGCCTTCCTTGTCTTCTGCCTCTCAGTCTTTACTCTCTTCCCTCTCCAGGTAAATTCATCAATTTCCAGGGCTTTAAATATTACTGGACAGCTTTATGACTGTTTAAACATTTATTTCCCATCCTACACTACGCTTCTGAGCCTCAGACTTGACTTCCTAACTGCCTACTTGGCATGGCTGTTTGGATGTTTTAACCCGTGGATCGCCAAACTGTGGATCAGGTGTTTTCTGCGGGGTCCGCATTCACTCTTGACCTCAGTGTGATGCTTAAAATGAACCTGTTTTGTATGGAGATTTCTCAGAAGACTAGGAATAGACTTACCATATGACCCAGGAATCCCGCTCCTGGGCATATATCCAGAAGGAATCCTACTTCAAAATGACACCCCAATGTTCATAGCAGCACCATTTACAACAGCCAAGACATGGAAACAACCTAAATGTCTCAACAGATGACTGGATGAAGAAGATGTGGTATATTTATACAATGGAATACTACTCAGCCATAAAAACTGACAACATAACGCCATTTGCAGCAACATGGATGCTCCTGGAGAATGTCATTCTAAGTGAAGTAAGCCAGAAAGAGAAAGAAAAATACCATATGAGATCGCTCATATGTGGAATCTAAAAAACAAAAACAAACAAACAAACAAAGCATAAATACAAAACAGAAGTAGACTCACAGGCATAGAATACAAACTTGTGGTTGCCAAGGGGGCGGAGGATGGGAAGGGACAGACTGGGATTTCAAAATTGTAGACTAGATAAACAAAATTATACTGCAGAGCACAGGGAAATATATACAAGATCTTGTGGTGGCTCACAGAGAAAAAAATGTGATGGTGAATATATATATATGTTCATGCATAACTGAAAAATTGTGCTCTACACTGGAATTTGATACAGCACTGTAAAATGATTATAAATCAATAAAAATGTTAAATAAATAAATAAAATTAATCTGTTTTGTCCAGTGTAATTGGAATTTTTTTTAAAAAAAAAATCTGTTTTCTTATTTTCAATTTTCAGCCTATTTACAGTTTTATTTCTTCTTGGAACGTTGTTATTCTGCAGGGAATAAATTCGGGTAATGGAATAGTCCGGGACGCTGTCCCATTGCTTTGCTATTTGATAGCTTGGTAGCGATGTGTGATCCGATTAGAAGCAACGATAGATAAGAAGTTGCTTTAAATGGTACACTTTCCATTTGCCTGCTCTGTTCCGCTCAGCTCGGCAGTTTCATTCTGCATCTCAAAATCTGTGCATCGCTCAAGGTTTGTTCCATGATTTTTTTTCAGATCCTTACCATGTCTGCCCGACCATGTGAAAATGCATTGTTGAAAATGACTCTGGCAGTGATCAGGAGGTCGGAAGAAGACACAGAAATAGAAATCTCGTCAAGTTCAAGGTCAGAGAATGAGGAGACACGGTGTTGAAGTTGAAGACACCGAGGTTTTAGACCAGTTCGTTATAGAAGAGGAAGAAACAGGGCGCACGGGATGGTTCTCGGTGGAAAGAGTTTCCTGGCAGACAGAAGTCGTTCATGATCACAGGAAAAAGTGGACTTCTGACCGCACTACCTCGTGGTACCAGCCCAGGCAAAGTTCTTCCGCTATTTTTAAATGACTAAATAATAAACCTTCTGGCAAAGAAGATAAACAGAGATACGGAACAAAAATTACTCCTACATCTAAACACGGAATACAGTTGAATAAAGAGTTGAAACCTACTTCTTCTGAAGAAATTAAAAAATTCCTTCCTCTTCTGATCTGCATAAGTCTAGCAAAATCAATATTTATGATTAAATATTGGTCAAAAGACTCCCCCCGTGCAGGGTCACATTGCTGCCTACCGTAATGTCTCATAGCCATTTTGATTTATTATTATTTTTATATTATTTTATATAAAAATTATTATCAATTTGCACTTTGCAAATAATGAAACGATTAAAAGAGGTGATACACTTGGAAAATACTAACACGTTGATTAACACTTTGACTGAAAATTATCAAAAAAATTTTTCCCCGGGGCCCAGATACCGTAATGGATGAGATAATGGTTCCTTGAAGGGGAAGACTTATATTAAGATGAGACACAGAAATATGGAATAAAATTATTTAAGTTACAGTCCACTAAAGATTATATGTGGTCGATAAAAATATATTCTGGACAAGAGACTAGTGGAGTCAGGCAAATCGGATTAGCTGAAAATGTTTGCGATGAGCTTGCAGAAAAATTATTGAATGAAGAACATACATACGATGTCTCTCTCTAAATAAATCTGCCTTTACTCAACGATGGCTCGCTGTTGAATTCTTTCCTGCACGAAGCCAAGGATGCACTCTTGGTGGGGCACATCCCAGGGACTCATCTGAGACCTGGGACACGGCCCCCCCTCCTGCCCCACATCCATTTTTCCTGCATCAGAATGAGTCCCACAGTATATTATTACATACACGTTTTCAGCACAAAAACAATGCTGTGCATATTGAAAGATTGGGGGAAATGCCTCCTCGGAGGAAGCCATGTGGCTGGCAGTACAGGGCTCTTTTTTCTTTTAAATTGAAGAGATTGATTAAAGCGTCTTATCACAAAGCTGGAAACACACAAATGAGAAACATGCAACCATCATCTTCCACAGTCAAGTTAAAATGTTACATATTTTTTCCCGTTTTCATAACTGAAAACTTCACATCTTATAGTCAACTCACTCACCCTGAATATTTAACTTGTTCTTCCTGGAAGTATCCAGGGCAGCAAATAACCAAAATGCAAACTATTATATAAAGAAAGTGTAGAGTTAAAAAAAAAAAAAAAGAATGTGTAATGAGTACCCGCTTCCCACTGGCCCAAATCAAAAGCAAACAAGGCTCTTGCTTAAAATAGACTTCAAAACTGTCTTCAAAATCTATTAAAATGTAATATACTTAACAACAACAGAAACAAACAAACAAAAAAGAACTCTGACTTTTAACAGATGTCCGAAAAGCTTGTTAGTGTTTGAAAATAAATGTTTAAACCAAGGAAAATGCACTTCACATCACAAAAGTTTGAGGAGCCCTGTATTTTCACTGTACACATTTTTCATCTTATTTAATTCTGAACCATGTGAATTTATGAAGTACTCAAAGTTTAAGCTCAGTTAATAAACAAACAGCCCGCCACATCTCTTAAGACCTGAGGGACAAAGCCGGTGTCTTTCTCGAGGGTCCTTTGAACCCTCCCCTACTTCCAAGGCGAGGCAGTGAGCATCCTTGTCCATCTTCTCCTTCCTCCTTCTTTGATCCTGGCAGCTGCTGATGCTGTGCGTGGACACTGGTCCTCCCCAGTCCTCCTGCTCGTCCATTCCCTACTGTGGGTGCCTTTAGCACTGTGCCTCCGCGTCCCCCCACAATTACCTTTCAGTCCCCCCGCACAGCAAAACTGTTATTTAACGTCAGCCTATGCAATATATGGGGGGGGGGGAAGACGTGTAAGTCGAAAAATACTTTTTTTTCTGATTCTGAAGATTTAACATTATAAGGAGGTACAGAAAGTATTTTGAAGATGTCAATACTTCTGGAAAAAGAACATATATATGCAAAACGGAATCACTTTGCTGTACCCCTGAAACTAACAGAACCTTGTCAATTAACGAAAAGTCAAGAAAAATAAAATACAATTTTTTTAAAGATGTCAGTATGTGGCCGAAATATCGGCCCCCGTCCCTGACGAGCCAAATAACTCAGAGGCCAGGGGTTGGAGCTCAGAAGGAAAGAGGCAGCTTTATCGCTTTGCGGGGCAAACGGGACTCACAGCAGGCTGGTGCCTTCAAAACCGTGGACCCACCTTGGGGATGGGCTGGGGTGATTACACAGCCATGGCTCAAACAGTGAAGCATCAGTAACCACCAACAGAATCATTTTCTCATCAGAAGACTCAGAACGGTGTCCTGATGCCTCCAGGGGACCGATTCTCTAGAGGCCAGCCGTTGTCACTTTTTCGATCTCTTTATCTCGCAAGCTCTCAAGGCGCGGTCCTCTTGGTATGTGGCCTACTTTGTAAGGTTTCAGTTCTGTGACCTTCTCCCTGGAGATTGACTCAGAGACCAAGCAGGCTTGCAGCTTTGGATTGCTGGAATGAAGTAGAAACAGTAAAATTAATAGCTTTAGTTTTAACAATGCGCCTGGAACTGAGAGTAGCAGCCAGTCAGTCAGGTCAGTTGACCAATGTGTTAGCCTGAATGTGGCCATCTCATTAATCCTTCTTCAAGTACTTCTTAAATCTGTCGATAAATTTAACAAAATGCCGACTAGACCCCCGTTCCATTCAGACTCCGGCCCCACGACGCCAGCGAAACCTCTTTCTGGGGGGAGACACCAGTGACAAGCCGGTGCCGGTGCGGGGCTCCCCGGCAGGTCTGCAGCTCTGGATGCAGCTAATTAAACCCTTGTCTTTAAAACCGGTTCTCCAGTTGCCCCCAGGGCAGCAGATCAGACCACTCCTTCTCAGTCTCCTTGACTTTTTCCTCCTTATCTCCCGGGGCTCCTCACATTAGAGGCCTCAGGCCTCTGAATTCTATTTATAAGCGTCTCTAATCCCTGGACGCTCTGATTCAGTCCCAAGACTTTGAAGTCACAATTTTTATCTCTTGCCTGGACCTTTTCCCCTGAAGCTCAAACTCAGATACCCAACTACTTCCCTAATATCTTCAAGTCTAAAAGTATCTCAGACATAGTGTTGCCCGAGGATGAGTTCTTGCTTCTTGCGGGGAAAGAATTCAAAAGCAAGGCATGGTGAAGTGAAAGCAAGTTTATTTAGAGAGATGCACACTCCACTCACAAAGAGTGTGGTCCACCTCAGAAGGCAAGAGAGAAGCCACCCCGAGGTGCAGAGTTGTTAGGTTTTATGGCGCACCCATGAGGCTCAAGGTCTACTGGGAGTTGAGTCTTCCGCCATCTTGGTTGGAACCAGTTTGTCCGCAATGGCTGTGTCAGTCCTTCAGTGGTGGTGCCCTGCTCCCTTCCCTCCTGTCTCGGTAGCAAGTCCAAAAATCACTCTCTAAGATTTTCTCCATTTTTCATCTCAGGAAATACCACCATCCCTTCTTCATTGACCAAGACCTTGAGGTCCTCCTTGGCTCTCATCTTTCACACAATCCCCAGATTCACTGGTGACTTGTGTCGGCTCTTACTTGCTGCCCCCTCCCTTCTCAGGGGGTGCCGCCAACCACGCCATCTCATGGAAGATGCACTGACCCTTCTGCTCTATCCTTACTTCATTATTCTGCACAGCACTTATCCTACAATTTAATTAATTTTTGGAGGGGAGGTAATTAAGTTTACTTATTTATTTATAGAGGGGGTACAGGGGATCAAACTCAGGACCTTGTGCATGCTTGGCATGCGCTCTACAACTTGAGCTCTACTCTCCCCCTTCACTTATCCTATAATGTCTGTGTTTACTGGCAGCTTTCCACCCATTAAAACATGTGCTGGACACTGTGGTACCAATCTGGGGAGTGAACTGTATGCACTGCCCGGCACACAGCTGTCACTCCACAAAGGCTTCTCAAGTACAATGGCCAAGGAGTTTACTATACAAACTGGTCTTCACATGGAATTGGGACTAGCTGAGAGCCACATTCCACTCATTTCTCTCCTTACCCCAAAACAAGATGTGGAAATGAGGGCAAAGGTTAAGTCTCTCCAGCACCACGTCTTGGGAGGTGACCAGAAGAGCATTCTGGTCACTGCTGGAGGGAAAGGAGTCGGTGGCTGTGTATACACTGCCTCGGGGAGGTCACAGCCTGCTGGAGCTGGTCCTGGGTCACCAACAGCCCCGCTCAGAGCAGAGGCATAATTTCCTGCCTTGGGGGTCAAGTAACAATTCCTGGCCGGAATCCTAGCCCAGGAATGCCTGCAGGAGCTGCGAGCAGCTGGAACTTGACATAAAGCAGAGGACCTGCACTTTCCAGAATATAGCTTCTTTCTGTCCCCAAGGCCCCCTTAGGTTCAGGGGCACGTGCGCCCGTCACTGATCATATTGGTCCATGAAAGCTGATGCCGCAGAATTTATCTCACTCTGTATCCACATCCATGGGGTCGTTAGGTGTCCTAAGGCTAGAAAAAGGTGTCCCGCTCCAGTAGACACTGCCAGCTGACCTGTGGGTGGGCTTGCAGAGTGACAGCTGCCCAGACCAGGTGACAGGGAGCAGGTGAGAGCTTCGCCTCTCAGCAGGTTCAGATCAGGGCTGTTTGTTTCCTCTAGAAGCCGTGGATCTCTTCTAGAGGGTTCTAGCTTTGGTCAAATAATCAGATCAGAGGGACTGTGTATGGGGTGGCGGTGGGGGTTGGGGGGGCGACCAGGTTACCGCGTGGCACCTCCCTGCAGACTTGTCAGCACTGTGTGCAAAGGACCAGGTGTGTCCAGCCCCACTTCTAGGAGAGCCAGCTAACTTTAGTAGCCGGGAGGACACTGATGCCCAGGGTGACAGCCCGCCCCGTGGAAGGAGGCCCGCGACTCCCGTGCGCCTAGGAAAGACCCAGCCCTGTGCAAAGCCTCCCAGTGAAACGGCACCTTTAGGGAGTTAGGGAGGAGAGGAGTCTGGTGCTGGGCCGATGAGCTGCAGCCTCCACGGTGGGGGTCCGCCTTGCGGAACTGGCTGCTCTGAGCCCTGCTCCTTCCTTCCCAGCTGCGCGCGGAGAGCCCCTGCCAGCTCCCCGGAGACCTGGGGCCCTCCTTTTTCTGTGGCAGGTGCTGGGCGCGAGGCATTGCAGGTGACCTGGCTCCCTGCTAGAAAAACAAACTCGAGAAATATCCCTAAGTCTCAGAAAAGAAGGAGTAAGAAAAACTAGCCAATATTCCCCTCCCTCGGCCTTCCCAAATCAGGCAAACCCCAATTCTCCCGCTAGTCCTGCTTCCAAACCCTCATTTAAAAGTGAAAGATTTTTTTTTAAGAGCACAAAAGTGGGGAGGGGGGTGTGCAAAACAGTAAAAAGACGCAGCGCCCAAGAAATGCTTATTTGCAAAATCACACTGAAGGGTCAACCATCACCTCTGGCCAAATCGGAGAGCAGCCCCTCGCAGGCAGCACCACCCAAGGAGGACCAGACGCAGGGCGGGCAGAAACCCGGGACCCACCCCTCATCCCAACGCAGGCCGACTCGCAGCCGGGCCCGCGCCCTCGGAGCCCTGGGCATCCTTCCCGCCCCGCGCATCCTCCCGTCCCGCGCATCCTCCCGGCTACGCGCACCCTCCTCCTGCCCCTACTCCGCGCATCCTCCCCGCGCCGCGCATCCTCCCCCCGCCCCGCGCATCCTCCCGAACCGCGCATCCTCCCGGCTACGCGCATCCTCCTCCTGCCCCTACTCCGCGCATCCTCCCCGCGCCGCGCATCCTCCCCCCGCCCCGCGCATCCTCCCGTCCCGCGCATCCTCCCGGCTACGCGCATCCTCCTCCTGCCCCTACTCCGCGCATCCTCCCCGCGCCGCGCATCCTCCCGAACCGCGCATCCTCCCGGCTACACGCATCCTCCTCCAGCCCCGCGCATCCTCCTCCCGCCCCCTCCCCGCGCATCCTCCCAGCCCCACGCGAGCTGGGACGCGGGGCTCCGGGCACCTGCAGACCCGGCTGGGCGCAGCGGGCGCCAGCTCAGCACGGTCACTGCCCATTTCCCCGCCTGCAGCTGCCGCAGCAAATAGCAGATCTTTTGAAGGCGAGGAACAACTCGGGTCCTCCAAGTTCATAATTAGAAATCTCACAGGGGGAGGAAAAAATCGTTGTTGCTAACTTGTGCCTTGGAGAGGCTGAAGGGGTCTTTTTTTATGTTAATGATTAACTCTAGGTTTATTTTGTTTGTATGACCATGAGACTAACTGAAGGGTAAATCGAATGGGGTCTGCGCTCCCCCAGCGGGTCTCGGAGCTGAGCCCACGATCTGTTTTGTTTGTTGCTCTGTCCGCATGGAAGGCAGGCTCCGAAAATCTCCGGGGAAATGAAAGAATGTTAAGTACACAGCCCGCAGCTCCCAAAACGCATGCACACACCGCTTTCTGTCAATTGCTGGGTGCTTTGCCTACAAATAATTCAGGTCCTAGCCATCCCGTGTGGCAAGCATGAATGACCATTTACAGGGACAAAAGCTAACGCTTGTGATTGGGAAGACTGACTAAATTAAACGTACTCGAAGTCACATTTAGATAGTGGCGATTTTTAGATTTCCGTTCATTTGATTACTTCATAACGCCCCCCCCAAATATATATGTGTGTATGTATGTGTGTGTATAATATACGTATATATGTATGAATGCTTACATATCAAACATAAAATACATAATTTAATATATATCATTTAAATCTGTATCATTTAATATATGTATCGCTTATCATTTAATATATGTGTCATATGTATCATTTAAATATTTAACTCGGGGTTGAAGGCCTTCCTGTATAAATTAAGGGATGCCAAGGTTTAATGGAATAAGAAACAACTTGAGCATCCAGGTAGCCCTAACAAAGGCCACTTCCTGTCCGCGGTGTAGACGTTACCAGCTGAAGGGTCTACCCCCTGCCATCACCCTCCCTCCAGGCCCAGGCTGAGGACGAAGCCACCCTCCAGACTGTCACCAACCGGGACAGAGGGGAAGTGGACCCTGCTTCTGCGAGTCTGCCCAGAAGTGGCACTGTCTCTCCCTTGACCAAGGCTGATTTCCAGACAGGAAAGTACCATCGTCCCATGGTTGGGGCGGGGGTGCGCGAGGGCCAGGACACACCCTGCCTTTCTCCACTGGTCTGCAAGTCACTGGCCACAAGCGAGATTGCTAAGAAGGAAAGGCAGTCTGCACTTGCCAAATGATCTTAGCAGGTGACAAAACTAAATGCCTCCATCACAACATCTCACGGATCTCCAAGGACACAGCAATTTCCCTAAATGCAGGCACTGGGGATCCCAGTTACGTATAAATACATATATTTTTTTCCCTAGTGGAATAGTAAAACATCCTATTTTTTGGCGGCAGTGAGAAATTAGTGAAATTGGTGGATGAGAGGGCATAGAAAGGTTCCCGTTCTTACACACACACACACACACACACACACACACACACACACACACACACACATACATCTGGTTGGTCTGGATAACCTTTCACAAGCTGAAGGCAAGGACTGGTATCTGACCTCTGTCTCCCAGCTACCTTGGACTCAGGGAGTACCGAGTAAATGCTGTTTTCCACTCTGAATCTTAATAAAATTGCTAACAACCCTGAAAACTCCAGTGTGTCTTATTTTATTAAGAAACTATTCTTTTTAATCCTTCCTCTCTCCCTGAAACAGTTCGTCTGGTCAAGGTGTTTACCTGTCACCTACGAAATGGCAGGGCCCCATCTCTGAGGTCCCTCTCATGTCTAAAGTTTTAACCTGAGGCTTTCTTGTGGCTCAGTTCTACAGAATTTACAAGTGCAGAAATTTCACATTTTTCATTTCATTACAGAAATAGAAGAGGAATTTACCTTGGATGTCTCTAACCTCATGAATCATTTTTAACCTACAATGTTCTCCCCCTCCCAGACCCTCCAGAACTGCCACCATCTAGGTTCCACATGTGAGCGATCTCATATGGTATTTTTCTTTCTCTTTCTAGCTTACTTCACTTAGAATGATGATGTACAGGTCCATCCATGTTGCTGCAAATGGCATTATTTTATTATTTTTTATGGCTGAGTAATATTCCATTGTATAAACATACCACCTCTTCTTTATCCAGTCATCTGTCAATGGACATTTAGGCTGTTTCCATGTCTTGGCTATTGTAAATAGTGCTGCTGTGAACATTGGGGTGCAGGTGTCTTTTCGGATTAGAGTTCCCTCCAGATCTATGCCCAGGAGTAGGATTGCTGGATCATATGGTAAGTCTGTTTCTAGTCTTTTGAGGAATCTCCACACTGTTTTCCACAGTGACTGCACCAAACTGCATTCCCACCAGCAGTGGAGGGTTCCCCTTTCTCCACAGCCTCTCCAGCATTTGTCTTTTGTGGACTTTTGAGTGATGGCCATTCTGACTGGTGTGAGGTGATACCTCATCGTAGTTTTGATTTGCATTTCTCTGATACTTAGTGATATTGAGCATTTTTTCATGTGCCTTTTGATCATTTGTATTTCTTTCTTGGAGAATTGCTTGTTTAGGTCTTCTGCCCATTTTTGGATTGGGTTGTTTGTTTTTTTCTTATTAAGTCGTATTTGCTGCTTATATACTCTGGAGATCAAGCCTTTTTCGGTTTCATCATTTGCAAAAATTTTCTCCCATCCCGTAGGTTGTCTTTTTGTCTTCCTTTGCTGTGCAGAGAAGCTTGTAAGTTTAATTAGGTCCCGTTTGTTTATTTTTGCTTTTATTTCTATTGCCTGGGTTAGGGTGATGGTGGCTTAATAGAATGGATCCAGGAGTGTTCCCTCCTCCTTAATCCTCTCGAAGAGTTTGAGAAGGATTGGTATGAGTTCTTTTTTGTATGTTGGGTAGAATTCCCCAGTGAAGCCATCTCCCCAGCAGTTTTTAATTGGTTAAATCAAATTCTATGCATAAAGAATGTCAACTATAATAACAATATGGTATAATCAGGAGCCATGATAAGCGTCTGCCCTTTTATGCGATTCCACATTTGAACTATGCTAATTTAAAGTGAGGTCTGTCATGATATACAACGTATTATGGCCTCTGGACCAAAATTTCTCAGCAAATACACCTGCACACGTAGGAGACGGATGGGAATGCATTGAACAGAAAAAGGAAGAGAGGTGTGAGAGGAAATGCGAGCTGAGAACCGTATGTAAAAAGTGGCAGTACCATTACTTAATCAGGGAGGTGAGGCTGCAAACGCTAATGCCTTTGGTACCCACACAAGCAAGCCCCGCGAACTGGTGGATCAGGCTTAGTGGCACTGCCATGAGCTGGAGACCTAGTGTCCTTTTGGAAGGGGACAACACCAGCTTGCGGGAAAGCAGACCCAGCTGGCCAGCACTTCCAAAGTTTCAAAAGAAACACAAAACCCACATTTGAAATATTAAATCTTCTGGGTTTTTTTTTTTTTAATGTTGCTATTAATTCAATTAAAAGAAATATTCAGTGGGCCCCACAAAACCACATCTACATCCGGAACTTGGTCTGCAGGCCACCAGGCAAAACCTCCAGGTGGAATTTCTAGTTCTAATTACCCCTGAAATGAGTACTGACACCTTTGATAAAATATTATGTGAATTTAAACCCTTAACGTGGGCAAAGCAGTGTGCAGCCTCCAGCAACCTCCCACAAGACCCCTGTGCAACATAATCAGCAAACACCTCACCAGTGCCAGAAACTAGCATTTAAAAGTGCGATCCCGCATTCGGAGCATTATGCAGCCCTCAACCCCAGAGATAATGAAGAATGAGTGTGACCTATGGCACTGGTGAGTATAGTAATGACAAACAGAGGCTTCAGCACGTTTGTGCCACCATATTATGCCTGAAAAAAGAAGCTGCTTCTTTTCATTCTGCCACAGCTAGGTCTCAACTCAGAGGCAACTGCAAATAGCATATAATGACAATTTTATGTCTTTTTTCCCAATTTGGATCCCTTTTCTTTCTTTTTGTTGCCTGATGTCCATCGAAAGATGACTGGATAAAGAAGAAGTGGTATATTTATACAATGGAATACTATTCAGCCATAAAAATGACAGCATAACGCCATTTGCAGCAACATGGATGTCCCTGGGGAAGATCATTCTAAGTAAAGTAAACCAGAAAGAGAAAGAAAAATACCATATGATATCACTCATGTGTGGAGTGTAAAAAAAAAGACGAAGAAGAAAAAGATAAATGAACATAAATACAAAACAGAAACAGACTCACAGACATAGAATACAAACTTGTGGCTGCCAGAGGGAAGCGGGGTGGGAAGGGACAGACTGGGAGTTTGAGATTGGTAGACACTGACAGGCATATATAGAATAGATAAACAAGTTTCTACTGTACAGCACAGGGAAATATATACAAGATCTTGTAGTAGCTGAAGGGGAAAAAAGAATATGAAAATGAATATATGTATATTCATGTATGACTGAAAAATTGTGCTGTGCACCAGAAATTGACACAACATTGTAAATTGACTATAAGTCAATTTTAAAAATGCAAATAGAGCAACTCAAAGGGACAGGAAACCAAGAAAACAGTGCGCCCTGCCAGAACATCAGTATAGGGTGCTGAGGTCACTGACCCTTTCTTTTCCAGAAGCAGGTGACGCCTGCTCAGTGTGCAAACTTGTAAAGGTGTAAAAGGACAGATATTTGAAAAATTGGTCTCCCTCCAACTCCTGACCCCCAGCTACCGAGTTCTCCCCCCCCCCCCAGTGGTAATTCTTGTGTCTTCTTGAAACACATCTTTGGAAGAGCTGTTGAGTGCATGTGCGTTGAGACGGAAACCTCTTTTAGAAATGCACGTTCTTGTAGAATTGTAGGATGGGAAGGGGTCTGGTTCAGCCCTTAATTGACAGCCACCCTTAGTAACGCTTCTGCATAAGAATCGAAGGATGGAGAAACACACCCCGCTCGGAAGCAGCTCACTCCACTAGTTTATAAAATAAGATTTTTAAAACTCTGAAATCTGCAACTCTGGTGTTTTTTTCCCTCTTTAATTTTTGCTTTGACCTCAAAGGCCAGAGAGGACAGGTGGCCAAATGCCTTTCGCCTAAAATGGAACTTAAAATATTTGAAGGCCTCCCATCCTCACCCCGCCGAGCAACCTCAACATCCCCTCCCCTTCCACAGGGCGTGTGGTTTCAGGGGATCTGCTGCCATGTTCCTTCTAAAAAGGATTAAACTCTCATTTAAGAGTTAATTTAAGAAACTTTTTTTTTCCTCCTCTGATGACCAGTTTCTCGTCTCTGAAGAGGTTTGCAGAAGCTGAGTGCCCCAGGATCCTCTCTGCAGGGCCCAGGCTGAGTGAAGCTCTGTTCTCTCGGGAGGAGGCCGTTCCTGCAGGCTCAGCCAGTTTTTCACGTAACAAGTAACACATTTATGAGTGCACTCTGTCCGCCTGTCAAAGAGC
This sequence comes from Camelus dromedarius, assembly GCF_036321535.1. Lineage (NCBI taxonomy): Eukaryota > Metazoa > Chordata > Mammalia > Artiodactyla > Camelidae > Camelus > Camelus dromedarius. Next base: position 13,598,655 of record NC_087470.1, on the reverse strand, counting down.
ATAAAATCACCCTGAATGTCACCCCTCACATCACAGGCTCAGAGGAGAAACTCAAAGTTGACACACGTGTCCCAGGAGGATGCTCGGCCTGCCGGCTCCTGTCCAGTCACTGGGACCAACCCCATAATGGCTCGTGCGCCTGAAGTGCCAGGCTGTCTCCTCGAGTAACAGTTTTCACGAAGCTCTGCTTCTTGAGGTGCCATCGGGTCACGGGAAGCATGCTCTGATGAGGTCGCACCCTAGAAGTTGTTGCTGCCAATCACAAAGAAGGAATTAGTGACAACCCTGATCTCTGTCTATGCACATTACCAATTCCTGTGCAGTCTTAAAAAGTCATTGTAATGCAGTTTGGTGCAGCCACTGTGGAAAACAGTATGGAGATTCCTCAAAAGTCTAGGAATAGACTTACTGTATGACCCAGGGCATATATCCAGAAGGAACCCTACTTCAGGATGACACCTGCACCCCAATGTTCATAGCAGCACTATTTACAACAGCCAAGACATGGAAATAGCCTAAATGTCCATCAACAGATGGCTGTGGTGTATTTATACAATGGAATATTATTCAGCCATAAAAAATGACAACATAACACCCTTTGCAGCAACATGGATGTCCCTGGAGAATGTCATTGTAAGTGAAGTGAGCCAGAAAGAGAAAGAAAAATACCATATGAGATCGCTCATGTGAGGAATCTGAAAAAAAAAAAAAGCAAAAGACAAATGAACATGAATACAAAACAGAAACAGACTCATAGACACAGAATACAAACTTGTGGTTGCCAAGGGCGCGGCGGGTGGGAAGGGACAGACTGGGAGTTTGAAATTTGTAGATACTGACGGGTGTATATAGAATAGATAAACAAGATTATCCTGTACAGCACAGGGAAATATACAAGATCTTGTGGTGGCTCACAGTGAAAAAAATGTGACAATGAATATATGTATGTTCATGTATAACTGAAAAATTGTGCTCGACACTGGAAATTCACACAACATTGTAAAATGACTATTACTCGGTAAAGAAAAAGTCATTACAGCTTCAGTGGCTTGGTGTTTTAACACACGGACACTATGATTTGCGCCACCACACAAAGGCTTAGGGCTGAGGCCGTGGCCCTTCTGTGAGCAGATCTGCTTTAAGACACAGCCTGGCTGCATCCTGCATTGCACTGCTGTGTGCCTCGGGTGCCCTTCTTCCGCAGGCAATGCTTTCCTGCGTCTGTGTTCCTTTACAAACCCCTTTAAGTCCTTGTCTGGAGTACGTGGAGGGGACCAAAGCCATGACTTGCAGAATCTACACCATCTTCTTCACCCAGGGGCTCACTGGTCGTCCTGATTCATTAAAACCAAGAAGCAAATGACTCTAAATTCGGAGGAGAAACTCCAGCTTCTGTAGACCACCGGTGAGAAGCCTTGTGCTCCGAACTTGCTGTCTGGGAAGGAAGGATGCCAAGTTCAGCTCTCGTCGCCATAGGAAAGGTCCTGCTTTAACCCCAACTGACTGCAGGTTTGTGATTGAACAGCGGGGAGACCAGAGCTGAACCCGCCTGAATGTCACAGTGGATCTTGTGAAGAGAGGAGATCCGGCTGGAGACAGACCAGGACATCTGTCCTGCAGGAGGACAGGTGCTGAAGGAATTTAGCTACAAAGTTCCCACAGCCTGAGAAAGCCCGAGTTTCTTCCGGCCGAGCCCTCGGTGGGTTTCTCTGGTTTTCCCCTGTTTGACTTACCGCGTGGTGGTTGGGCAGTGGGCATGGGGCACCTAGGCCGTGTCTGTGTTAAATCTTTATTCTAAGCGCTTGACTTTATTTAGAGTGATTTACCGCACAAATCTGCTTTCCAAGCATCCCTGACTGGTTCCAGGCAGATGAAACGCGGCGGGCTCCTTCGATGCCCACGCATTCATTCAAAAACTTTTGCCCAAGGCCCGCCTCTGTGCCAAGAGTTGGGTGTCCTTATTTCAGCCGATTTCCAGGATCCTTTGAAAGGAGCCTCGAATGTGAGGGCGCATCTTAGAAACCAGGGGCCCACCCCAGCCCGGCTGCGAACGCCTTGGCCACCCTCTGGCCCCCTCACTGGGATCCCGGGGTGCTCGGAGGCGTTGGAATAAACCGGTGGCTCACCCCTCTGTGCCATTCTCCGGCCCTGGGCCTGAGGCTCGGCCACTTTGCCCGAAGGTGGCAAAAGCTCGCTCCGCAAATTGGAGGAAGAGGGGAAGCGGGAATCCCGGGGCAAACGTCGCCGGGCAGAGGCGGGGCCCCCGAGCCCGGCCGGCGCGTCCGCGGGGACCCGCGCGGGGAGCGCCGCCGCTGTCCGCCGCCCCGAGTCCTGGCGGCCGGCGCTCCTCCCGCCGCGCCCGGCTCCGCCCCTCCTCCCGGGCCCTCCCCCCCGGGCCCTCCCCCTCCCCCGGCAGCCCGGCCTCCCCGCGCCCCCGCCCCCGCCCCCGCGAGCTAGACGTCCGGGCGGCCGGCGCCGCGCGCAGCCTCCGCCCCGGCTCGGTGCGCACGCCCGCCGGCCCCCGCGCGAGAGCCCTCGCCCGCCGCCGCGTCCCCCCGCCGGGTCCCCGCCGTCCCCGCCCCGCGTCCCGCGCACGGAGTGCGGAGCCCCGCGCGATGCGGCGCTCCGGGGCGGGCCGCGCCGCGCTGCTGGCGCTGCTGGCCGCGCACTTCCAGGCGAGTCCGGCGCTGGAGGAGAAGAAAGGTAAGGGCGCCCGCGCCGCCGTCCTGGCCCCCGCCCCGGGGCCGCCGGGCCGGGCCGGGCCGCGGAGGGACGGGCGCCCCGGTTCCGGGCCGGCGGGCGGGGGCGCCCGGAGCGCGCTGTCCCCTCCGATCGCCTGCCCTCCGCGGGGCGGCCCGGCCCGGCGGAGCCCTCGGGGCGCGGGGCGCGGGCCCGCGGGGTCCTTCCCGCCCCTTCGGACCCCCGGGACGGGAACAGCGCGGCCCCGCGCCCCGCGCCCCGCGCCCCGGGCCCGGCTCCCCGACCCCGCGAGCCTTCCTCCCGGGCTCCAGCCACCTGTGCTGCGGGGCGGGGGGGACGGAGGTCCCTCCTCTTCGGCACGAGGGGGCGGGCCACATCGCCCCTCCGCGGCTCCCCCGCCGCCCTGAGCGGCCCCGGCCGTCCGCGCCCCTCGGGCGGGTGGGCTCCCATCAGGGGCGCTTCCCGGGGCTCCCGGGACCGCCCCCGCCTGCAGCCCTTTGGCCGCGTGTCCCGGCTTCGCGGTGTGTGTTTTGCGGGGGTGGGGGGGACAGGGCGGTGGGACCGCCGTGGGGTGGGGGGGACAGCCAGGTCCCAGTGCGAACGCCCCAGGGCACAACCCCTCCTGGCCGGATCCGCACGGCTTCAAAATAAGGCTCACAGCAAGCTTTCCAACTCGAAATCCAGAGCCTTTCTCTGGGATGTGTCTTTTAGCTTTTAGAAGAATTTGATGTTAGGCCAACCAAAATATTAAACTTAATTAAAACAAAACAAAAAAAAAAGGATTGATGTCCATGGTTCACGTGTGCCAAATGTCCAGACCAAACATGAGCGAGTCTGGCTTCGTGACTACCGACCATAAACCCACTTGACATGAGAAACATGCCTCGGAAGGTTTAATTGCACAATTTCAAGATCGAGCAGCCGGGTTCCGAGCGTCAGGTCTCTACTTGCAGTTGAGGTCATTGGCACAGGGAGCTGGGTTTGATGCTGAGTGTGTTTGCTGGGGTGGGGGCGGGGGGAGCGCGAAGGCATAAAGGTGGTTCCCAAACTTTGTTGCAAATTGGAATCCCTTGGGATTTGAAACGAAACAGAAACCGGTGTCTGGCTCCAACCCCCCCCCCCCTCGCCTCCCACCTACTTTCTAATTCCATTGGTCTGGGGTGAGACTTGACCATCTGGATTTTTTTTTTAAAAGTTGTCCTCAGGTAGTTCGGTCGGGCAGCCAGGTTTGGGAATTACTGGCAACAGAGAAGAGGCTGGTAAAATCTCAGGAAGGCTCACCTGCCAATGTAAAGACTGTCTTTTGGAACGTCTGGAGTTTTAACAATCTTGCAAAATATGGGAGAGAGGAGGTGGGGGATGGTTTCAGTAATAAGGGGTCAGTCTTTTTGCTGAAAGTGTGTCCTCCCCGGAGTCAGACGGGCTCCCCTGTGCCTTGCTGGGAGCCGGGGAGGCTGTGGTCCTGCTCCCGAATCACCTGGCAACAGGTGGCAGAGGGACCCCATCCTTGTTTTAAATTAAACCCTTGGAGCGCCTCCGGAGATCCCTTTTCTCACGTCAGAAATGTCCCCCGCCTTTTGCTGTTTCGCCTGCAAACACTGCCATTACTGCTTGGAGATTTGTTTCTAAGAAAAATATAAATACCACTTAATTTGCCTGTTAGTCCTCCATTTGTTTAAAACAGAATGCTCCTGAATAGAATAGTGAGAGGAGGCAAGCGAATGCCATTCGGGTGAAGTTACATAAAGAGACTGAGATGTAAGGGGCGGATTGGTGACACGAAGTATTAAAGGTATTGATCGGAGTCGGTCAGTTTTATTCCAAAACGTCATCCTTTTAGAGAGATTTGTTCGGTTCTAAGAGATGGAACGGCTGTCCTTCCTGCATGTGTCCCGTCTGTCACTGCTCTAAGTGTCCTTTTTAGCCCTTCTGCCAACAGATCGAGGAGGGTACTCCTGTGTACGGGGACACTGGGGTACAGAGAAGTGAGGTGACTTTCCCTCAGCCAGCGAGAGGCAGGGTCCGAGTCCAAGCTCAGACCGTCTGGCCTCAGAGCCTCCCCACAACCACCTGACTGCACTGTCTCGTGTGAGTTCTGCTTTTTGGAGAGTCCTGGGGTGGGTGGGTGGGAGGTGTGAGCGCCTGATGTCAGATGCTGGCGGGGAGGCAGGGGACCGGGGATGGGAAACCTCCCTGCCCGGTGGTCTGGACTCCTGCTCCCAGTTACTCAGGACGTGCCTTTGGTGGGGGAGTTAAGTCACCAAGCCAGCCACGATCTTGGAGATGGCTGGAGGGAGTTTGAGCAAGCCCCTTGCTCTTGCAAAACAGAAAATGCTGCTCTGGAAGCCATCCGGATAGTATTCCAAGGAGGGCATCAGGGATCCTCAGCCCAGCCCACCTGCCTCTGGGGACATGCTTGGTTCAGCAGATCTGGCTGTGTCGAGAGGGACAGACTCGGGGAGATCGGATCTGAGGAAACCCTCCCCGTACTGGCCTGGAAGCCAGGAGGCCTGTGTGCTCATCCCAGCTCTGGGTGAAGCTGGACATGTCCCTCACCAGCTCCAGGCTCTGCGTCCTCATTTCTCAATTCAGCGAGTATTTACTGAGTCTCTAGAATGTGCCAGACATTGTGAGTTAAAAGGAGCAGGGTCAACAGAAGCTTAATGGTTTCTATTGCTGTTTGCAGTGTGGTTCTTTAAGCCACTGGTTAAGTGTCAGTAAATTGCCATCCAGACCTGAAAAGGGACCAGGGTCTGTGTGTCTGTTGTGTGTCCACACCCGTGTAGTTCCGTCCAGCGGGAACCTACTGGTGGCTTCCATCAGCTTGGGGCTGCCATGTCAAGCTTCGTATATTCAGTTTCATAGACCATAAACTTTCAGAAACTTACCCTGAAGTTTGCAAATGCCGATCGCCAGAATCCTTTGTGCTACGTAATCAGCCTTGATCCACGTGACGGCCCTAACGTGTTTTGAAATGTTTTCAGAGGTGGTGTCAGTAAAGGGGAAGGATTCTGCCGTGTTTAAAAAGAAAACACTCTTTTGTTTTTCCTTTGATCTGAGCTTCGGGACCAGCAGCTAATGTCTGAAGCTTTTTGGACGGGGGACAGCAAGCCAGCTAAGACAGCCCCACGCTGGTGCCCCAATCCCTGCTCTGGGGGTGATCAGCATGTTGGGGACACTCGGCATATTGAAGGACACCTGGGGTACTCAGTTCTGCCCCTCAGATCTGTGCTGAGCAAATCCCATTTTGTTTCCTTCTGTCGCTTGTGGACATTTGAAATGATGCTAAGAAGCATTTTGGCTCTCAGCTAATTATCACTGCTTTATTTTTTTTTTAATTTTTATTTTTATTGAGTTATAGTCAGTTTACAGTGTTGTCTCAATTTCCAGTGCAGAGCCCAATTTTTCAGTTATACATGAACATGCGTATATTCACTGTCACATTTTTTTCACTGTGATCTACCACAAAATCTTGTATATATTTCCCCGTGCTCTACAGTAAAATCTTGTTTATCTGTTCTACATATTACAGCTTTATTTTTGAGCCATCAGCGCACACAGAATAGAACTCACACCTTAGCTTCTTCGCATAGATCATTGTCATCTGCCTCAGAGCTTCTGCCCATACCTTCTTTTCCATCTTCCTCCTGAAAGACTGTCTTTTCTAAGAAAATTCCAACAGTTGTGTCTTTGCATGACACCTAAGGATCGTCTGCTGTCCGGCCCACGGGCAGGAGCCTGAAGTCGGGCAAGGATCCAGGCTTTGAGTCTGATGTCAGATAACCGGTTTGACTGAAATTTTCACTTTTTTCACACTCATCAGGTCCAAGCTTCCTTCTCGCTCGTTTAGATGGACACATTTGCTCAGTTGTCCAGAAAGTTCCCGGAGCCAGCTGGGGCGGGAGGGGTGGCTGGGGCCAGCGAGCAGTGGTGACTTGTTTATTTGGCCCTGTTAGGAGCTCAGCACTGGACCTGACATTTTAATCTCTGAAGACACTGAAGTTATATGATATCAAATGTCTGGCGCTGTTGCCAGAGCATCTGTGAATTGCATTTACCGAAAATAAGTTTAACTCCTACCCGCTTAAGAAAGTGGGCTGTGAAAGCTGGAGTGTGGGGTAGAATTTCCTTCTTTGCTCCACCTTCCATCCCGTTGTGGTGGGTTCTCATGGAAAGACCCCGAGGCCGAGTATCTTTCCTTTTCTCCTTTTGTTTTAACATTTTTGTTTTATTGAGTTGCAGTCAGTTGACGATGTTGTGGCAATTTACAGCGTAGAGCACAATTTTCCAGTTATACGTGAACATACGTGTATTCATTGTCGCATTCTTTTTTGCCGGGAGCTGCCCCAAGATCTTGAATATATTCCCCTGTGCTCTACAGGATAATCTTGTCTATCTAGTCTACCTCCTTTCTGAATCTATCTGGACCTTGTCATTACCAAGAGTCTCGAATTGCAGTTGAGGGGACTGACGGTTAGATGAGAATGTTTGTCCACAGTCCTCGATGCAGCCGCACATGGACCTGTTACTACTGGACCAGCAACCCGGGCTTGATTCAGTGTAAATAATTTCGTTCATTAACCAGTAGTGTTCTTCCAGCAAATACAAGGACACGTGTTACAACCTGTTGCAACTTTAGCTTTAATTTGCAATTTTTTTCCTGTACGTTCGAGCCATGGTGCGCGACTTGTGCCGTTCCGTCCACATTTTGACCTCTAGGAATGAACCTGACTCTGTACATGCCCTTAAGTGTCTGGACGTCGAGGCGGGGAAGAGAGATCTGTAGATAACAAGGCAAGGAAGCAATGATGGATTCCGGACAGGGAGAAGAAGTCTTCTGGAATTGGTCTTTGCTTTGAATTCTGCCTGGGCAGGGCGCCGGGTACAGCCCCAGATGGGAGCCTGCGGAGAGCTGGGGGGGCTTCCCTGGAGAGCGAAGGGCACCCCAGGAGAAGTACCAGTGGTAGCGGAGCTCTGAAGGGCACTGGTTATTTGGTGTGATGTGTGATGGGGAGAGAGGGGCGGGTGGTCAGCCTGCAGTCCACAGACAGCTATGTGTGACGGGAGGGTCCTCGTGGACTTTTAAGCTGGGACCCGGCATGATGTGTTCGGTGCTTCAGAATGAAGGCTCTTAGCAGCAGCGTGGGGAATGGGTCATCGAGGCCACAGGGGACCTCGGGGAGATCGGTGACTCCTGCAGGGAGAAATGAAGCAGCAGCCGTGAGGATGCAGAAAAAGTGACTCGGGCTGGGGTAGAGCTGATGGATAATTACATGCACTGAGTATAAGAAATGGACGCTCCTGGGGTGACATGCAGACTTCTGACTTGGGAGCCTGGACAGATACGCATCCATTCACGGAGGCCGGAAATGCTCCAGGAGGAGTGGGGTCAGTTGGCGGGGGAATTTGCAGGGCTCAGATGGAAAAGCCCAAGGGCAGGGTGACCTTGGGTTTGAGATGTGGTTTCTAATGCACCTGTTGCCTTTCGCCATCGAGCAACTCGCCCCAGCCAGGGTCGTGCTCATGTGTCACCATCCACACTGAGCCTGGCTGGGTCCTAAACCACCGGCTGCTTTTCGAACTGGGCTGCGTGGCTATTAGCAGCCTGGTAGGTGTGGTGATCAGCAGCTGATGTGTGATAATGTGCATACATGTCCCTGGGGAATCATACTTGTATGCTGATCCTCAGATGGGGATCCTCCATTTCTTACTTAAGACAGCGTCAGATTGCTTGCCTTTGTACATCGGGGACTGAACCAAAAAGACTAGGATGTGACTTCTTTTTAAAAAAAAAAAAAAGTAGCTTTTGAACCTTGAATGTACCATAGGATCACCGAGGAGCTTCTGAACAAAAGGATGTTTTGCTGCAGCCCGGACGGTCTGAATCAGGACTTCTGGAGGATGGAGGAGGGGCACATGGACTTTTTAAAACTCCCTGATGAATGGATTAAGTGGTGTGCATTTTGCTTGTGGCAGAGAAGAAATTTTTCACCTCTTTGACAAAGAAACAAAAAAACAAAACCTCTGGAACTGTTAATTTCATCTACTTTTGATTAATTTCAGATGAATGACAGAAATGCAAAAAGGTGGTCATTGAAGCTTTCATTGTATCTCCTGTGGGTTTTTAAGGTACTGATTTTAAATATGAGTCTGTTCTCTGACCCTTACTCTGGCTCCCTGCTCATTTCATGAGCTTCCTCAGGATCCAGGACCAGTTTTATCTTCCTTAGTAAATGAGTCTCAAAGTTGCATTTTTTTTTCATGAATTTGTACATGAAAAGTCCACTACAGTGGCTCTCGGAGGATGCTCCAAGACACCAGTCGCAGCTCCTGGAACTTGATGGAAATGTGCATCCCTGAATCCCCAGCTCTGGGTCCTGACACACTGGGTCGGGTGTCAGGGGTCAGGCCACCATCTGCTGCTCACCAGGGTTCGAGAACTGACAACAGGCTTCGTGCAGCTCGTTCGTGCTGGGCTCTGCATGTGCACCCGAGCTGATCTTGTCCTGAAAGGTCATGCATTTTATTTTGCAGGGCTGAGCAGGGAGACGGATGCACAGAGTTCACCATCTCATCATAGATGTGACTGGGGGTGGCTTGTGTCTCTGTGACTGCGTAGTGTCTTAAAAAGAGCACATTTAGCTGGACCTCAAAAAAATGAGGGGTTTTGCCCGGTCTCCACAGGAAAGGAAAGGAGAGAGAAGTCACGGGGGGCGGGTGCTTCTGCAGGGCTCACCCTGGCCAGTCATTCCATAAATGCAGAGGCTAAGGCTTAAATATTTCCTTCTTTGTCTTCTAAATGACCGTAAGGAAACGTACAACGTCGAAAGTAAAGTGCCTGAGAGATGACACATTTTATGCTTAAAAATTAGAATGGTCATTTGGCCATTTGTTGAAAAAGTAATCAGATGTGTGAAGGCTTGAGCTCGAGTCTGGGTTACAGTTGAGAGTTTTAACATTCTCCCCATTAGCATGATTTGTAGTGAATTAAAAAAAAAAAAAAAGACTTCGTCAGACCCTTTATTTAACTCCTACTAAAGAAAGCAAAGAGAGAATGAAAAAAAAATCTAATAATTCTAGACACAATAAATACTTTGAATCACACTGAACTCTGAAAATCTCTCAGATGAATTGAGTGCTGCCCACTTGTGAATTAGGAGATTTCTGTTTCCCGATTCACTGTTGAAAACTGCCCGGGTTTACCTGTTCGCTCGCAGAGGTCATTTGCAGACGATCAGGGGATGAAATATAGCTGTTGACACTTTTACTCCGGGTTTTGGAGAAAAATGGATGCACTGCATGTCGCCTTTCCAGCGTGACAAACTGACGTTTGTGTGCAGAAAAACTCTGCATGTGTTCGTTTCTTTGTCCCTTACTCCTAAATTTGTCACTGCTTTAGTGTCTGGAATAGTAACAGATCATCTCTTGAGTCTGTGCAGGTCCTGAAGGACAGGCAGATTTGTGCTCAGAAAACTTCTTACAATTGTAAATGGAATTTCAGAAAGTTTTGCAAAAATACATATATTTTAATATCAAAAATCGGATTTCATTTATTTGCCAGCAAACGCTGAATACTTGAAAACTGTAGGAGGATTTCATTGCAATACTTTTTGCATTTACACAGGATCTCCTGGTTCCGTCATATCTGTCAGAAGCCATCACAGATGGTTAAAATTGTGCTGAGCAAGATAAATTAAATGATTTTAAGTTTGTTCTAGTACTAACTTGCAAGATCCTTTTTTTCCCCTTTACTAATATATATTTGAACATAATCTTAGAGAGTTAAATTTTTTTCATCTTTTACAAGGAAAAAAAAACTCGAACTCTCAAGTTCATCTACCTTTGATTAATTTTAGCTGAATGACAGAAAAGCAAAAAGGTGGTCATTGAAGCATTTACTGTATCACCTGTGGGGTTTTGAGGTATTGACTTTAAATATGAGGCCTTTGGAAACTTTTTCTAAGCTTTGATTTGCTACAAAGTTCACGCGGAGTCAGAAATGTTTCCTTGTAGCTACTTCCTGGTTCGTTTCTCTGTCCATTTCCTGGTTCTTCAGTAGACTTTCTGCATGGAACGTATTTATGAGTGAGCACAACGTCGTCCCTTAATCTGTCCTTCCTCCTGCTTCTTTCTGTCCTTCCTTTTCTTTCTTTTTTTTGGGGGGGGCAGGGGGAGCTGTTATGAATAAACCTTTGCAGAGAAAGAAAATTTTGACCAGACATATAATAACAAACTTTGACAAGTGACTGCAAAGATACACTGTATAACTTTTTGAAGTTAGAAAGTGTCAAAGACATTCCGTGTTTATGATCATCTTTGATGCAAATAAGCATATTTGCTTATCATTCCTTGAGAAGCAGTGCTGCTGAAAATCTTTCTTCGTTTGGAGTTTAGTGTGTTTTTTTCCCCAATAATCTGTTGTCAGTCACAGGAGGAGAGCACAGGTTAGAATCCAGCTTCCCTGTGTCGACTTCTGTGAAATAAACTGGATGGTTCCAAGGCGCCTGCCAACTGAAAATATCCATGAAATTAAAAGCAAATCTAAGTGCATGCAAGATGCCTATTTAAGCAAGTCGATAATAAGCACACAGTCTCTATAATTTAGATGCAAACACATTGATGTCATAATAATAACACCACCTTGCCTTTGTAGAGCACTTCACAGTTTACACAATGCCTTAATATCCATCTTTCTGGGCCTCCTAACAACCCCACGGGATGGAGATAATTACCCACGTTTGAAGATGAGGGGCCCAGGCTCTCTGTGATTCTGCGGTTTGCCCCGGTCACGGGGCAGGTGGACAATGATGTGCCGGGAGCTTTTCCGGCTTTACAACACCCTGTCCTTGACGCCAGCATCACATGTCCCCCAGACTCTCCTGACTCCTCCTTTGAGATGTCATTGGGTTTTTTAGCTATGATTGATGCCTTGTACCATTTTCAGTCCTATTTTGTGAATCAAAAAATGAACAAAATATTCGTCAACACTTCTGTTCTACTTCTGTTACTGGTATTAAATAACCCCTTCCAATTTCTGCTCGGTTTTCTTCCTTTCCCACTTTTCCTCCTGTTATAACAACGTTTTTTTAAGAGTTGTCTCATATATATTATAATTTCATAACCCATAGGCAATGAATTTACGAGCCTTGAAAACATTTACTTTAGAAGTTGCAAATGCATAATTCTACTTTAAAGAGTTGTGCACTGAATGTAAATCTGTCAGATCTATAAATACCTGAAGGAAAAGAAAGAGGGGGCAAGGGAGCACTTGGGTAAGTTAGCGATGCCTGTGGCAAAACGTGATAATGCAGTTCTGTTCCAGAGTCACCCCTGTGATTTATTTTTTTTAACTTCTTTTTATTGAGTTATAGTCAGTTTACAATGTTGTGTCAATTTCCAGTGTCGAGCACAATTTTCCAGTGATACGTGAACATGCGTATATTCATTGTCGCATTCTTTTTTGCTGTGAGCTGCCACAAGATCTTGTATGTATTTCCCTGTGCTCTACAGGATAATCTTGTTTATCTGTTCTGTGATTTAAATAAAGCACACACTGCAGTTCATGGGGGCGTATAAAAGCTATTACGAAGGGAGACGTGCTTAACAAACAGTGTGCGCACCACGATTGCGTGTTCTCTCCATCACACCCTTTGTATGAAGCCATTCTGCCTGGAATGATCCTTGGAAGCATTGACTTTAGGGAGAGATCATTGTCCTTATTACAAAAGTGAAAATGATTCGCTTGGAGGGGTTTTGCTGGTTGAATGGATGGAACGTGGGACATGGCCGTGGGCGGGTCTCTCGCTGATGGAGAGACACCTGCTTTCCTGAAAGAAATCCCAGATACGGTGTTCATTCTCCTCCGTTATGAAGGAAAGAACCAAGAACCTTTTTTTGTTGTTGTTATTTTTTCCTAACAGTGGAAACTTTTCAGTATTCTAGCAGAAATACCCCCCAAAGCATATTTACATTTCAAAATTATCAAGTGAAATGGGCCAGAGTTCTACATAGAAGGTGAATGGTCGCTCCTCACTGACCACGTGGGCATTGGGCACATCACTGAGACAATGTGTAACTTTTTTTTTTATTGTAACAAAATGTTCACAGCCATTTTATTAATCATAGTCAAACACTGGAAACAAGACAAATGGCCATCAACAGGCAACGGACAAACTGATACTCTTATGCAATAGAACATTACCCAGCAATTGACGCATGAACTGCTTTTTCAATTAGTATTGTGTGCAGATCTCATATTTACAATGCTGAGTGGAAAAAGCAAAAAAAAAAAAAAATGCATATAATGTGAATCGGTGGATTCAGATTTATAGAAGATGGAAAACAAGTCTCAGGTAGAAATAAGCAAAATTTATGTAGAAGACTAACAAAAAAGTAAAAAATTATTTTGGTTTAGAACATTTTAAATAAATACATTCTTTTATTTATTTATTGAGTTATAGTCAGTTTATAACGCTGTGTCAAATTCCAGTGCAGAGCACCATTTTTCAGTTGTACGTGAACATACATATATTCACTGTCACTTTTTTTTTTTTCGCTGTGAGCTTAAATACATTTCTTGATAACTTGTGGGTTAGAGAAATTGTGACGGAGATTTTTCCAAAATTAGAACTAAACGATTCCAAAAAACAAAATATCCAGTCATTTAGATGTACCAGAATCATCGTAATGAGAAAGGTTTAACCTGAAATGTTTATATCTGAAAAACAGAATGGCTGAACATTCTAAAAGACAAAAGTCTCCATTTTTAACCCGGAAAAAAAAGCAATGGAATAAACCTGGATAAGCAGGAAGATGCTAATAAGAAGAAAACCTTTTAATTGGCCCCAAATAGGTAGAACATGTAACTTTTGATGCCTGTGATGGGTTCCCTGGTGTGTCGACTTCAGGGCCGCTTCATTAACTGAGCTGAGTCTTGCAAAAGTTACTTGGGCAAAAGACATGCCATTTCACCTTCAATCAGCAAAACCTGCCCAGCCAAGGCAGAGCAGAAAGTGAAGAAACTTGGTGACACGGGACAGCGTACAGAGTCCGTCAGGCGCAGTTGCTCCCTTTTTCATTTCACTTTTGGCCTCTAGACACTCATTTCTTGTTGAAATGCAAAATGGTTTGGGGGAGACGCAGTAAGGGAGGAGGTCCCGGGTGGATGGAAGACTTGGGTGGTTAATTCGAGTGGTTAATTGTTCTTAAAAGTCAGGGCTCGAAAAGCCAGGTTTTTAGATTGTTGAGCAACGGCTATGAAATATCATAATGTTGCCCAGTTACAAAAACAAAACATTGAGACGACAGACAGCCAGGGAAATAAGTTGTCAGAAGTTCAAGTCTGAACCATCCTGGGAGCCAATGAGAACGGGGTGTTTGGAGCCACGGTCGGGACAGTTGCCAGCAGTGAGTTTTTCTCTTCAAGTTTTGAGGATTCCTTTTTTTTTTTTTTTTTCCCCTCCTTGGACTGCATTTTGGGAAGAGGTCAGGCTTTGTTCCTCTTCCAGCCTTGCATGCTGTCATCAAGGTGCCAAGGGGGAGGTGGCCGGCGGTGGCCAGCGCAGGTGAAGCTCTGTGCTGGTCTGTTGCGGCTGCCTGCAGGCTGGTGGCTTCTGCACACCACGTGCGGGGTGCATTTTTAATTAAAAGAGAACCAGTGGGGGCCACATCGTGTGGTAACAGTGCGTGGTCCTGATCTCATGACCCTCACACACCCTCTTCCCAGGGTGCTCCGTCAAGACGCTAAGTTTAGGACTAGCTTCAAAAGTAACAGATGATCATTAATTCATACCCAGTGGTTTTGAAAGGAGACATCCAGCTCCCTGCCAGCTCAGCCAGCAGCACCTCAGAGATGGAGAGAGGATGGAATTGTGGAGTTGGTCCCTGTCTGAGGAGGCAGCCGTGGGGCGTGCGGGCAGTTCCGTGCGCCTCTCGGGAAAGCGTGTCTGCAGATGGGTTTCCTTCCAGAGTCTGATCCTTTGCAGTTCCGTTCTGCATAGAGCTTCCCGTGTCCCCACCTCTGCTTCCTGGCGTGGCCCTGACGGCTCTGGGTGGGGATCCCCGTGCATCACCTCCTGCCGCGCATGGGCAGCAGGGACATGTCTTGTGGGGCAGGTGACACACGTGACCGCTGCCCTCCTGCCCCTGCACTGGCAACTCCCACTCCATCTGCCCCCCAAATGTCCTGCCCTCTGTGGTTGGGGTCATTTTGCCGCAGATGCTTCTGGTCAGTCATCAATGATCCACCCTGCTAGTTAGTATAGAATCAATTCTCCTGGAGAATCCGTGTCCCTTCCTATTGTTTTTGGCTGTAAAGCGGAATGTGTTATGTCATGTATTAAAATTAAGTGGAGAAAATGTCCCGGGGTTTCTTGACTCAGAGAAAGAAAGAGGATGCTTCCTCTGCCTGGAACTGACTAGACTTTTGGGATGAAGAAGGCTCAGCAAACACTTTTGGGGTGACGAGGGCTCAGCAAACACTTTTGGGGTGATCAGGGTTCAGCAAACACTTTTGGGGTGAAGAAGGCTCAGCAAACACTTTTCGGGTGATGAGGGTTCAGCAAACACTTTTTAGTGACAAGGGCTCAGCAAACACTTTTGGGGTGACGAGGGCTCTGCAAACACTTTTAGTGTGATGAGGGCTCAGCAAACCAGAAGTCAGAAAAGCCATGTGTGCTGGCTGTTCGGGGCTTTTTGGAATAACTGCGCTCAAAGCAGAGGCTTCGTTTAGGTGGATGTTTGCAAGCATCCACTGGTTCCAAGTGTGTCCAAAATCATCAAATGTAGCAATAATTTTTCCAAACCTACATATTATCATAATAGACGAAGGAGTGCATTAGACCCGTGATTCAAGGACTGGTCATTGCAAGCATTTGATGTCCTTGACTTCTGTGTTCCAGAAAAGGCAAAAATAACCTTTTTATCTAAGTAGCATCTATTTGATGTTAAATATTATATAAGTAGGAAAAGCAAAGCATGAACATGGGTGTGAAATATACATACACAGAACAGGAAAGATACCAGAAAGTCTCCAGGCTGCTGGGTTTTGGGGTAAAAGTCACTCACGGAGGCTCAGTCTGCCCCCCGCACACAGCACGGGGCCTGGGCCAGGCCCCCCTGGGTTGCAGGGCGTGCTGGCCGAGTTGAGAGGCCCCCGCGCGTCCTGGTGCCCCGGCTGTGGGATGCAGCTGCTAATGGTGCTGGGGCTGCTGAGAGGATGATGTGAGCTGCTTTGCATGGAGGACGGAGCACATTCCAGGCGAGCTCGGCGCCGCCACTCTGTGAAGTGATGCTGATGTGCCCTGTGACGTCTGACCTTCACCGTGACCTTTACGATCCGTGCTGTAGATGAGGAGGGGTGCTTTGGGACGGGGGCGCCCCTAACTGGGGGTCTGTGCCCTGGGCTGCTGCCCAGATGTCCCCCCAACGCCCAGGGTCCAGGCAGGGCCCTTCCACAGCCAGCCTCACTTTCCTTACTGTTACTTTGTTCCTGTGTGGCCTTGAGTCCGTTTTCAAAATGTTCTCGGTTTCACTGTGCATCCTGCTGGTGCGTTCCTGTGCTGTTTCGGCTGCGGTGACGGCCCCACGCCTCATCTGTTGTCCCCTTCAGCCTCCCTCCTTCCGTCGCTGAAGCTCACATGGCCACGATGGCCGCACACGCTGCCCCGGCCTCTGTGTCCTCGTGGTCCCCTGGATGGACACCCTGCCTGGCGCCCGTGGCCCTTCAGCAACGGCTCCATTTCTAAAGAGAGAGGGAAAAAGAAATGGATCCGTGTTTCCTTTTCAATTACTATGTGATCTGAAATTATTTAAGCTGTTTCAGGTGGGTGCTGCGTGCACGTGTGATGGGTTTAGACCCACTGCGGGTCCCGCCCGGGGACCTCTGCTTCGCCCTGGGGCCCCATCCCCAGGACTGCCATCATCCATCCCTCACGAGTTGCTAATAAGGCCCACAGATGCTCACAGGGAACCCGGGAAATGCACCAGTTCTCTGCCCTCGTTTGCCAGTTTGCTCGCTAACAGACTGGTCAGGGATGAACGTGCCAGAGGCTTTTGGCTCTTTCCCAGCAGCGCATGAAAGTTATTTTTAAAGCTGTTTTAAATCTGTGAGTAAAAATAAACCGCTTTTGCGGCGAGAAACACCAAAAATGGAAAAGCTAACAGTTCAAAGATGATCATTTATCTCGTAGGCACTGCGAGGCACATAACTGCTTTAAACAGTGGGAGGATTTATGAGATCCTTGATTTATAAATGGTTTGAAGGGCATTCTAACCTCTGTGCCGGGTTTCGCCATCCTTGAGTTTTCGGGGTCACGGGCACAGCCTGGTAGCAGGCCTTTTGAAAACAGGCAAGACTCAGAGGAAGGCATTTATCGCTCCAGACACTTAAGGGTTTGGATACCAAACATTTATTTTCATAGCCTGTTAAGTTTATGGTTAGCTTTTTTTTTTTTTAATTTAAGAATGAGAGAAAAAAAAATGTGTGGCTAGGAAGGTTAAGATTAAGGAAGTCAACTGTCACATGTCCCCTTACTAGTGTTTGCGCAAATAAGTTCTTCATTTTCACAAAACACATTTTAGAATAGGTATTTGTCTGAACGTAATATTTTGATTTTTTTCCCTCAATATTTTTTTTTACTCAAGAAGTTAAGAAGCGTTTTAAGGCTGTTAGAGTTCTTTAAGAAGTCATACTAAAAACAAAACGCTGACCCCCCTGTGTAAATATGAATAGTGGTTTTCTGCACCAGCAAAATTTTTTGTCATTAAATTCTTATTTTTAAAGAATTAGGGATTCACGGGAAGTTGCAAAACAGGCCCAGAGAGGGTCTGTGCCCCCAGCTCCGCTTCCCCCAATGGAACGTCTTAGTAGCAAAATTTTGAATAGTCAATTTGATTTATACAATGGAATACTACTCAGCCATGAAAATGACAACATAATGCCATTTGCAGCAACATGGATGTCCCTGGAGAATGTCATTCTAAGTGAAGTAAGCCAGAAAGAGAAAGAAAAATACCATATGAGATCGCTCATGTGTGGAATCTAAAAAAAAAAAAAAAAAAAAGAACATAAATAAAAAACAGAAACAGACTCATAGACATAGAATACAAACTTGTGGTTACTTGTGGGGGAGGGGGGTGGGAAGGGACAGGCTGGGAGTTCGAAATTTGCAGATACTGACAAGTATATATAGAATAGATAAATAAGTTTATACTGTATAGCACAGGGAAATATATACAGGGTCTGGTGGTAGCTCACAGCGAAAAAGAATGCGGCAATAAATCTATGTATGTTCACATATCACTGAAAATTTGTGCTCTACACTGGGAATTGACACAACATTGTAAACCAACTCTATCTCAATAAAATAAAATTTAAGAAAAACAAAAAAATAAATACTCAATTTGACATCTTTGTCTAGTAGTCCCCTAAGCCAAGTGCTCACTGTTCCAATTAGCCTGTAAGGTGCTATTATAGAGATCAGAGCCTTCACAATACTGTTTAGAAAGTAACTTTTTAAATAAAATTTTTTGGTCTTTAAATTTGGAGGTCATGAAGGCATAAGGAGGGAAAAGGAACAAAGGCTGGAGGGAGAACATAGACAGACAAATTGATTGATTGATTGGTTGGTTGGTTGGTTGACTGATTGATTGATTGGACAAGCCAAACGTTCTCCTGTAGTTTTGAGGTTAATTTCCTAAGTTTCTATTCCGTTCAGATCACAAGCGGTTGGGTTTTTCTGTGTCGACCACTACATCCGCCCTGTGTTTAACTTTCATCTCTTCGGTCCAGTTTGCCTTCTTTAAGAACATGTGCCCCAGGTAGGGGTCTTCTGGAGTGCTGGTGACGTCATGGTTCTTGAAATACATGCTGGTTCCACAGATGTGGGCATTCGGTGAAAAACCCACGGGGCTGCACGTCTTTGATTTGTACGCTTTTCTTCGTGTATGTTCTACCGTAATGTGTTTAATATACCAGACTCACGGTCACTTGGTAGAGAAGATTTAAAAAAAAAAAAAAAAAAGCCTGCAGCGAAAGCCAAGATTTTATTAGAAAACTTAGGGTCTCAAAGAAGGTATGAGACTTCCGCGTCCAGGCATCAGTCTGTTCTTTCTTTGGGGATAAACAGCAAAAAGATCTCGTCAGCTCAAAGCGAGACTGCTATTACTGTTTTTTCAGTTTATTGTAAGTTAATTACAAATCATTTTAAATACAGGGTGGAAAGCGGACAGCATCAAAGTTGTGGCACTCTCCTTCTTCTTTACATAGATATAAAAATGCCCCCAAGGGAAGCCTCTTTTAACAGGTAGTAACCAAGTGCAGAGTCCTTGCAGAGAGGCAGTGTCATTTCGGGGTCACCGCATCTTCCTTCCCTGTCTGTTACCTCCCAGGGTCAGGGGCTCGTGGAGCTGTATTTAGACGCACACAGAGGAGGAAAATCAACCCCAAGGCTCCCCATGCACATTGCAGGTGGGTTCCCATGACCGCAGGTCCCCTTGTGGGCGTTTCCAGAGCCTCCCAGATCTCCGAGCATTCCGTGCCCCCGATTCATACACCTGTCACATTGCACAGGCATCAGCTGTGCTCGCAGTTCAGCAGCGCTGGTTTATTTTCATGGATTGGTATAACTGGGCAGACTCTCAACGCTCATGTTTCATTTCCATCTTGCCGTGGGCATGCGTTAAGTGCTGACTGCAAGCTGTGTGCCTGAAAGCTGCTGGGTGCTGGGGGGAAAACGTAGTCTCCACCCACTGGGAGCCTGCAGTCCCGAATCCTGCTCCTTCCTTCGCGTTTCTGGTGTGTGAGTGCTCAGAACTGAAACGGTAATGGTCTGGGAAGCTGGAGCAGGCTCACCGGGTTGCTGGTGTGTGGATGCACGCCAAGCATGGGGGAGCTTTCCGAGCCCTTCACGGCTTTCTCAGAGCCTTTGGCACACCCTGTCATGTTTGAATAATCATGTAAGAGTAGCCTCATTTCCCTTTTGATCCCTTGATCTGTTACAGGAACCCGAATCCCGTTGAGAGACCGAGCAACACTCGGAGGGTTGGAGAACGCGGGTTTATCACGCCGGCGGGCCCAGAGAGGTTAACACTCCAAGCTCTGGACCCCGTCTGTAGGTTTACACAGGCTTTTATAGGGTTTTAGGTTTCAGTTAAGTTTGTGCTGTATGCAAATAAGGTGTTAGAAATGGACCAATCAGAAGCGAGCTTTTGGAAACCAATGGAATTTTAGGGGTAAATGCAAATGAGGTGTTAGAAATGGACCAATCAGGAGTGAGCTTTTGGGAACCCATGGAATTTTAGCGGTAAATGCAAATGCGGTGTTAGAAATGGACCAATCAGGAGTGAGCTTTTGGGAACCCATGGAATTTTAGGGGTAAGTTTCATTTTCCCAGAAGTAAGCTGTTTTACAGAAGCGCAAAAGCAGGAAGGCAGTGGCCCTACCTGGGAGGTCTTGCTGGTCCCTTTGTGGGTTTTGCCCCTTCAGTTGTAGCGGAAGCAGTCCCTGACTGTGACCCCAGCAGGCCTGGGAGCAAGGATCTGGTCCTAATGAGGATGGAGGAGGGAGGTGGGGTCCTCTGTGACTTGCTCCTGGCTGACACCTTCCTCTTTCTTAGATCAACTCATTAAGCTCTGACACAGGACAGCTTAACTCCTACGCCGATGGTGAAACAGAAACTCAGAGCTCCCCGAGGGTCACCGTGTGTCAGCAGGTGTTTTTAAACAAGAATTATATGGGGTAGATCCAGCCTAGTCCCCACCGGGTCTTGTTACAACGAAGAAAGCTGCGTATCAAAAAAGCAAGGGATGCCTTTGTGCGTCAAGCTTGGAACCTGGCCGTGTGGAGGTCAGAGGAATGCTTTCCCTCCAGAAAAATATAAAAAGTGGGTTATGGGAGGCCAGGATAGCGCAGTGGTAGCGTGTGTGTTTACCATGCAAGAGGTCCTGGGTTCAATCCCCAATACCGCCTTTAAAAAATAAATAAATGTACCTTTTTACCTCCCTCTCAAAATAAAAATGTAGGGCAGAAATAAATCACAAATAAAAAAATTGCCTTAATAAAACCGTTTTTTAAAAAGTGGATTATTCCTCTGTAGCCGTATTTCCTGTAAGCTTTCCGCAGAAGTACGTATATATATATTCTGCACTTCTTCAAAAAAAGAATAATTCTGATGCCCATGGTCAAGGAGAATCCAGAGATGCTTAAGAAAAAGGTGAGCTTGGAAGATGTGCATGGTTCTATGCATCTTCTGTTTGCTGGACGGACATTCTCCATCGCCTGGTAAATACAAAACTGGGTGAATCAGACCTTTGCAATGCCTTTTACACGTTGCTATTTTTATTTCAGAGCAGGGTTGAGCTGTTACAAAGTAACGTTTAAAAAGTACTTTCCTGACTCTTCTTTGCTCTGCGTTTCCCATTGGGTCAGTCACTACCCAGCAGGAGGTTTGTTTTTGTTTTTCAGTGTCTACTTTATAAAACTTGATTTTTGAACTCCTGTGTTTCAGGTCCAGCGTGCCTTTTCCCAGAAGAATCTCAGGTTAACATTAAATAGGCCCTGGATGTTTATCTGATCATGTTTATGCGAGCATGAGAAATTTGGTGACCTTTGTGTATACTTGACGCTATTAACTAGGGAATAGGTCACTGGAAGGTTTAGAATTCCGCTGTAAGCTGCTCAAACTGTCAGGTGAAGGCATGCATCTCTATTAGAAGATGCTTGTTACTCACCCAGGAGTGAAATTAGGTGCGTGACAAAGAAAATGTGTGGTTCTGGCTGGAAATCTACCTTCAGGGGCAGAAATCCCAGCGCATTCATATCTTCCTGAACTCCGCCGGCCATTCTGCGCTTCTGACCACGGTGACAGCCGTGGGACAGTCAGCCTGGGCCCCTGTGGTGTTGAGTGGCATGCCTACACTCACGAAGTCAGTCGCTGATGATGGTAGAAGTTAAATATAAAGAAACAGAGTGAGCCTGAGGTAGGTGCTCTGCACATTTTCATGATTTTTTTTTTTCAATATACTCATTAACTCATTTATCTGCAAACACATGGCTAGGGTCATGACAGGACCAAAAGTTAAACCCAGACGCTGCAGTCTTTGGAGGTCAGGGGCCCCTTCCTCGTTGAGATCTGGATGGAAAAGCTTCCTTCAGTAATCTTGAAATACTCATTGCCCACACTGTGTCAGAAAACTCTCTTAGAGTTGTCCATCGTTATTCTGAAAACAAAGTTCTGTGGTCAATACACTCTTTGCCTAAAAGTCATCCATTTCTTTCATGAAACATAATTTGAGTTCCAATTTCCTTACGCAACATGCCTTTTTTTTTAATTGAAATATAGTCAGTTTACAATGTTGTGTCCATTTATGGTGCCCAGCACAGTGCTCCAGTCACACATGAACATACATACATTCATTTTCAGATTCCTTTTCACGTGAGCGACTACAAGGTATTGAATATAGTTCCCCGTGCTAAACAGTGTAAACTTACCTGTTTTATGTGTACCAGTCAGTATCTGCAAATCTCGAACTCCCAGTCTCTCCCTTCCCACCCCGTCCCCACTAGCAACCACAAGTCTGTATCCTTTGCTTTTATGACACTCTAAATTCCATTATCATGATTTCTGTTCTGGTGCGAGTTTCTCCCTAGATTGTGAGCTCCCCGGGAAAAGCAATTTACACGTCATTCAGCCCAGAACTCCCAGCATGGTGCCAGGTATACACTGGGCGCTAAATAGATGCTGCCTGCATGCACTGAACGTATCTAAAGGATGATTGCATTTCAGATAAACTTCTGAAATCTAACACATCTTTATTCACTGATAGGCATGGGTGTATTAGAAAAGGGGGTGGGGAACACTGTTTAAACTGGCAAATTTATAATGATCTCAGTTCATGGATTTTCTGTTCGGTCTGCTTCACACATAATTTGGCCAAAACCAAGCACATCTAAAGGGGAGTGACGAGTGTTTTTTCTTATTTTACTATTCAGAGAATTAATCTCTACAGTGAAGCATGTACATTGGTTTGACGGTATTTTTTTAAGGAATTAGAAGGTGAATTAAAACTGAATTATCAGGAAAGCGTGTCTTAGCTTCATGCATTCCTGGTTAGGCTTAAGATTTATCTGCCGTATTCACCATCATTCAAACAACTCAGGGGTACAGATCCCTGTTAAAAAAAAAAAAGAAAGAAAATCAAATTAATAGAAATTGGCAGGCAATTTAAGAGTAACATATGATCTTCAGATCGCCCTTAGTAATCAAAAGAAAACAAATCATGTTTGCGTGGAATACGGAAAAGTGACGTTAAGTGCATCGTGCAAGGTCATAACCATGACAGCTCTTAAATATTACATCAAAGAAAAATAAGTGTGACTTTCATTTATTTTGGAAATAGCCATTAACTGTAACTTCAAGAAACACTGTGAACAGTGAGTTCTGCTTCATGGCAGACCCCTGGGAAAGTCAGATGGCTGGTGGCTGTCATTGCCAACAGGAGGCGGAAGTCACGTCCTGTCTGCCTGTGTGTCTGGGTCTGCCCAGAGGTGGCGCGTTGATGACCACGGGGACCGAATGAGGCGTCAGCCGTGAAAGGAAGTGAATTTCAAGAACAGGGGAAGCAAAATCCATTCAGCTCTGGGACTCAGGTCCCAAGCATCGTATGCTTTTCCACACTCAGCGCAGGGGTCCCGTGTTTCTCGATTATGGATGCAAGGGTCTCTTTTATAGAGGCGGTTAATAGAATATAATTGACTCTGTGTGTGAGTGTATGAGGAAGTTAGAAAAGTTTGAACCATCAACCAGACGAATTTTTGAATCTTTAAACCAGAAGATGTAGCAGAGAGGGAGTGAAAAGAAACAGCCAAACAAAACAGTGATGGGAGGTCAGACTTCGAGTTTGAGCCCTGACTTTACACGTACACCTCTAACAGACAGTTCTTCCCCATTGACCTCTGGAAATGGAAATTAGCAGTTCCAGTAACTTTCCTGGGCTAGAGAAGCTGTCTGTGGACTTCTTTTGTTGTTTTAAAAATAGGCGATCACATTTAAATGTCAAGTATTACGATGAACTGGCATCCTTCGGAAGTACCTATTTCAAATCAAATAGGAATTGAGATGCAAACCAGGTGAACAGATTTCAGGAACACGCGGGTCTAGACCAGTGGTTTTCAACTGGGGGCAGTTGTCCCCCTTGATCCCACCCCGGGTTCCCATCAGGGAGCGCTTGGCAATGTCTGGAGCAGTTTCTGGTGTTCACACTGGGGTGTATTACAGACATCCGATGGGTTGAGGTCAGAGACAGTCCCCACCGCAAAGAACGATCCTCAACCCAAAATGTTAGCAGTGTGGAGGTGGAGAACCCGGGCCAGGCCCCACCAGCCACGTTCAGCTCTTACCCGTCTTCTCGAGCATCGCACTGGAATTCACTCATGTTCTTCATTCCTCCTCTTGCTTCGGAGTTAATTATTCCTCTGCCTGGGTTTTCGCTGGGCCCAGGAGTGCACAGCCAGCTTGGAGTCTGGCATTCCTAACCAGCTGCGCTGGGGCCAGCATTCCAGCTCTACCTGCGCCAGCCTGTCCAACCTGAAAACTCAGCGAGTGAAAGCCGGTCATGTGAAGACGCCTTAATTATACCCGCCCATGAACTTGCTTCAAAAGGAACCAGGGAGATCCTGGAGCCAGAAACTGGCTCTCTCCTTGTTGTAGAACCGACATGAATTTCCCGTAAAACGTGAGCTTTTCTTTCTCCGTCCTCTGTCCCCCTCCTGGCAATGCAAGAGGGCCGTTAGGTGAGGAAATCTCTGGCTTGCTGCTCCCCAGATGCAGAAGAAAACCCAGCTTTGTCGTGGAGGGAAGGCATGACTCCATTCTCCAACAGTCCTCCTCTGATAGCAGCCCGCCCAAGGGTGAAATGTGCTGAGAAGTTTGGATTACACAATGCACCGTAAATGCACGCCTGTTTCTGCTTGATGGCACTCGGAAACAAGGCTGTCTGGGCTGAGGTTTTAGATTTCTGCACACAGCGGCCTAGCAGCGGGACCCTGCCAGGCAGGGTCACTGCATTCGTGTTTGGGGTGCTCCCCGAAAGGGCTAAGTCACCATGCTTTTGGCTGTGCCTGAAGGGAGGTCCTAGAGTCTTGGAACAGGGCTGCACACCTGTAGGGTGTTCCCTGGACATTTGGGCAGGTGAGGAAGGGTCCTGTTGGAATTGGAGGCCCACTGGAAGAACACATCAGGCTGTGAGCTGGAGTTCTGTAACACTTGTCTCCCCCACCCCATAATCCGTGTGTATCGTGAAACACAATAATTTCTTGAACTTTGTAGAGTTACTCCTGTCATAGTGCCTGGCATACAGAAGGCGCTCAGTAAGTGTCTGTGGAGTGAATGAATGAGTTCAGAACTACATGGACTCTTGATCCAAGTCTGACTTGACAGAGAAAGGACCTTGAGGTCCACAGAGATTTCACGATTGCAAAGTGAAGATTGCTTTCTTGGCCCCAGGTTTGCATGGCCCTGTGGATTGGGTGCCAATCCAGACACCAGGAAAACACTCAGTCCACAGATAACTGTTGACAGGGGCCCCCATCATGCTCCTGCTCCCAGCTTTCTGAAAAAGGCCCCCCAGATTTGCTTCCCACTCCCCTAAATCTGCATCACTGTAATCAAAGAATGATTAGAATGGGGTTGAAGACTTCAATGTAACTATTCGTTAAATGAATGAAATAGATATTTTCAAATGTTTGGCTCCATTAAGTAAGATTTTTTTTAATGTTTCCTTTATCATATATATTAGTGATTGCCTTCTGTATATGAATGCAAAAGCATTTCTCTCTGAATAAGACAAGTTTTAGAGAATCAAACTGATTTTTTTTCCTAAATGAGACTTTTCTGAATTAGATGTTTTTGATGATCAGATGGAGGGCAACAACACCCAGGTACATCACTGATAGAGCTTAATTTGAATTTCTGTATTGTATGTTTTTTCCAATCATGGACCTCAGTGTTCCCACCTGTAAAAAGGGGTTAGGCCTCACGGTAGCTGAGGTACCTTCCGAGCTTAAGAAAAATGGCCCCAAGGGAGGAGGGCTCTGGACCGTGTGCACAGGGGGGTCCGGAGCCCCAGAGTCAGTCTCTTCACTTGGTGGCTGTGTGAGCTAGCGAGGCACCTCTTTGCGTGCCTCAGTTTCCTCACCTGTCAAACACCAGCAGAATGAGGATGCAGGGCGGTGATGTATGAAAAGTGCCTGGACTGTAGAAAGCACTCAGTAAACGTTAACTGTTGTAGTGCTGTGCTGTTGCCATGGTTACTGATGCTGCGGTTTCTGGATCCCTGCCATCCAATAAGGGGCCACATTTGGTGCCTTTCGGGTCCTTGAAACCTGGCTTGTCCAGACCAAGATGAGCCGTGAGCCCGAAACGCGTACTGGGCTTTTCAAAAATTCCAAAATAAATAAGCAGACTTAGGCACCACAAAAAGTACGTGGAAAATTGTATTAATACTTTTAAAAAATTAATTGCGCATCACGATGAAAATATTTGGGGTAGGTTGCAGTAAGTCACATATATTATTAAAGTATATTTTAGCTCTTTTGTTTTATTTATTTATTTTTTTATAAATGTAGCTACTAGAAAAGTTCAAATGATGTACATGGGTCGTGTGACCTTACCAGTCAGCGCTATGGGTAATGTGTCCAGTGAGGGTCCCAGAAGCATGAGACCTGGCTTTTGTTTTGTTTTGGTTTGGTTTTTTGGGTTTTTTTGTTTTTGTTTTTGTTTTTGTTTTTTGAGACCTGTCTTGTTACAACCCTACAGTATTGCCCAAACTCCTCCATTCCCAGCCCTTGCATCTTGGGCCTGAATCTTTTGCTTTTTGGGGCTTTATTTCTTGGAAGGGTTGCTCCTAACAGATTAAAAAGAAGAAAGATCTAAGTAAAAACGAACTGAATTTGTTTTCTGATCGCTCTGCTCTGGCCACGTGGAGGTACCATTTAAGCATAAATCTGCCCCCAGTACATGAAGTCAGATCCAGGCCCTTGCGTTTCAGAGAGAGGGTCACTGAGCTTGCTTGTGGCCGTCCTGACAAGGGCAGCACGCGGCTCCCAGCTTTGTTCCTTAGACACATGTCAGTGTTAATAGTTCTTGAGTGAAAGTCCTCAGTGGTCAGCTAAGCTTGGACGGCCCTACATGTGTGAGGCGACTTCCTCTGCACATTGTGTATTAAAGCCTCTGACAAGTCCTGCAGCAAAGGGGCCTGTCTGATGATGTCACGACCCACTGTCACTCGCGTTTGTTTGACCACAGAGCTGTTTTCAAAGAACTGCCCTCCTGAGACACTTAAAAAAAAATTACTCTCTTAATGAAAAGGGCTCTCTCACGTGAACAATGATTTTAGGGAAGGCGGGCTGACATAGTCCCTCTGGAAATAGACCCCTCTTTCCTGCTTAGCTTTGCTGGAAGGAATCCCTGATAAACGGTGCTTCTCCAGAAAGAGTGAAAGAAAACAGAGTCTTTGCTCTTTTAAAAGTGCGTCAAGCTCTTATTAATACTGTTCTTGTTTTTGGTTTCTCAAACGATGCTGAAAGAATGCCCTGTTTAGAGCCATGAAATAAGAGGACAGTTTTATTTGTAATTAGTCTGTTTCCTGCAAATAGTTGAGACATCTCATGAGAGTTTCAAATCTGATGAGGCCATTGCAGCGAAACTGGAAAGTGGCAGAAATGCAGCCAGAAAGGGGGGGAGGCTGCAGACCAGCGGCGTGAACACCTGCTCTGAGCCTCCTGGCCGCAAGGAAGCCCTTTGCAGCTTCACGGTCCCAACTCCAGGCCTGGCTGGGTTGCTGTTCACATCAGAGCACATCAGGCCAGCTCTAGCGGGGAATTCTCCAACATCCAGTAACTGCAAAATTTTCAATTTAGAAAATTATGCATTACTAGAGAATTATTGTTATGCAGAAAACTTTGTAAGAAGCCCTGAAAAGAATGAAACCTAATACATTCAATCCAAATTTTTTTTTTTTTAATGGAAAAGATCTCCGTGTACTTCATCTGCCCTGCTGCTTTTAAAAGATGAGAATTGGGGGTGAAAGAAATCTGTGCGCAACCATGTATCTGATAAAGGGCTAATTTCCAAAATATATATGGAATTTGTACAGCTAACTCAACAGCAGAAAAGCAAACGGGCAAGGGACTCAAATAAGTATTTTTCCAAAGGAGACATACATGTGAATGACAGGTACATGGAAATGCAAATTGGAACCACAGTCAAGTATCACCTCCCACCTGCCAGAATGGCTGTCATCAAAAAAATAAGTCGGTGAAAATGAATATATGCATGTTCATATATGACTGGAGCATTGTGCTGTGCACCAGACATTGAAATGTTATAAACTGACTGTACTTCAATTTAAAAAAGAAAAAAAAAAGGCAAAAAGTAACAAGTGTTGGTGAGGATGTGGAGAAAAGGGAACCCTCCTGCAGGTGGGTGCAGCCACTATGGAAAAACAGTATGGAGGTTCCTCAAAGAATTAAAAATAGAGCTACCATATGACCCCACAGTTCCACTTGTGAGTATTTATCCAAAGGAAACTAAATCAGTATTTCAAAGGGCTATCTGCACCGTCATGTTCACAGCAGCGTCGTTCACAATAGCCGAGATACGGAAACAACGTAAGTGTCCATCGATGAATGAGTGGATACAGACAATGTGACACGATGCGATATTATTCCGCAGTTGGAAAAGTTGGAAGTTACGCCGTTTGCAACAACAGGGATGAACCCGGGGGGCAGTGTCCTAAATGAAATAAGCCAGACACAGAAAGACAAAACGTCGCATGATCTCAGTTATATGTGGAATCTAAAAAAAGAAGAAGAAAGACAGAAACATGTCCTGTTTCTCAGTGATGTGTCTTATATGTGTATGTTATCATCAGATACTCATTTATCAGAGAGAGGTGCTCAAAATGTATTTTGCTAACAAGGATGATGGTCAAAAATCTTTTACACCTTCCTGCTTACAGTGGAGTCCACTGGTTTTTATTAAATTATTTTTATTAAAATAATTTCTTGAAATGACAGGTGCCTTACTCCGGGGCGTTGCCTGGGTGGGAGGTGGCAGTCCTGAGTGCGCACTGGTTCCAGGGCCCCGCAGGGAACAGGAGTTGGCATGATTTAGGTGACACTGCCGGGACTGCCCAGTGGCCTGAGGGTAACCCTGGACGTCACTGCAGCTTGCCTTTGGAGATGTACATTGCATCGTTTTTTTTTAGCATGATAAGACCTTCCATGATTTTAAAAGTGGTTTTGTCTGGTTTATTTTGGTTCCCAGACAATAGAAGACAGTGGTTAAAGGCATCTCTTTCTAGACGGACTGGTTTCAAACTGGGACCGTGGGCATGATCCAGGGTTGCAGTCCGAGCTTGGGGACGAGGGTTGAGTCTTCCCCTTGTGTCCTGAGTGGGACAGCGCAGTCCTGTAGTGTCGGCATTCACGGCGGTCACACAGTGCCATCCAGGACATGGTTAGGTGACAAAAAGTAGCAGCTGATCCAGAATCCATACAAAGAGGAAAATCAACTGAATGACCTAGGACAGATTTTTCTCTTCAGTGTCTCTAAGAACTAAAATAAAACGCTGGTGACTCTCAGGATGGACCTGCACATCAAATAGACTCTGTCTCTTAATGAAAGGAAATCCAGGCTGTCGGCACAGATGGCGGGAGCAAAGCCATTTTTACACATCAAACCACAGCCCAGCAAGGCTCTCCTTTTTCTGTTAGTCAGTATTTCCCAGAACTTCCACTCTGATTTTTGGTACAGACACCAAGTAACCCTGGTCTCAATTTTTTTTTTAATTTTATTTCATTGAGTTATAGTCAATTTACAATGTTGTGTCAAATTCCAGTGTAGAGCACAATTTTTCAGTTATACATGAACATACATATATTTAACAGAGGAATTAGGGATTGAACCCAGGACCTCATGATTCCTAAGCACACACTGAGCTCTACCCTCCCCCTATAGTTAATTTCTTCTTTTTTTTTTAAGATGTGTGTTTTTTTTATGAATATGTGTTGTGTCTAAAACTTATCCACCTCACTCTCCATGGTTTTACAAGTAAGCAAACCCAGTTATGTTTGGGATTTGTGAGCTATTCAACAAGTCTCGACTATTATACACACACGCACGCAGTCGCAATATGACAAGAAAAGTAAATCTGAAAAGCAGTTAGAAATTCTTTTCTTGGGGGAAAAAAAAGTGATGTGTCGATATTTTCATCACCTGTGGGTGATCAGTGGAGTGGAACCAGAACCTTTCATGCATTCGGTGCTTTTGTAGAACTGGGTGCTTTTGGAGGCTCTGGTGTCCACAGGTGGCGTGGCTGGGAGACCACGTGGCACATGAGGACCACACCTAGATCCTGAGGACCTCAGTTGCTTCTGCAACACCAGAAGGAAGAAGGGAAACTCCGGGATAAGAGAAAACAGAAGCCAACTAGCTGAATTGTCCCGAAGAAGGTGTTCAAATCTCAACGATGCCTGTGGGGAGCACAGAGCCCTCCACTCCATCAAAGATACAGCTAGAAACTCAAAATGCTATTTTAAAATGGTATTTTCAAATTGACCCAACACGGTAAACTGACTATAACTCAATTTTAAAAAATTAAGTAAATAAAATGGTCTTTTCAATCCTTTTAAGTGGAAATGTTCTTTACTTTTAGTACATACGCTTTTGCCCCGTGAAGTATTTCAGTTTGCTTGATGCGATACAATATTACATGACTTTTTATGCTCAGATCAGCCACGTGTGAATTCCGTCCACACGGGTGCAATGCTTTATATAAATCATAGTGCGATCTTTACCAATTGGACATAGAATAATGATCGTTATCCGCATAGAAATCTCCACCCCAGCTTCACAACCTCCTATAAGAAGCACAGAGAGAGATGCATTTGAACAGACCTTCATTTGGGGCAAAGCTGAAGCCACTGTCCCCTCCTGGTCCCAGGGACTCATTCCCGCCACCCCTGGATGCCCAGACCTTGGCTTGTCCAGCCTTCAGCCATCTCTGGACCAGGGAATCTGATTCTTGGCCCACAAGCCACTTTTGACAGTTGGGGATTAGCTGTTCCTGGGTTGGCTCCTCAGTTCTCCTCCCCTGTAGCTCCCGGCCATGCCCCCCCTGGGCTCCCCCCATGGTGGCCTGTCTGGGGGGTGTATGAAGTGATAAAGCCAAACAGAATCTGGACTGTGTGTCCACAGGCTCAGAGGGGTGCAAACCCCTTGCTTACAAGGGGCTTGGGGGCAGCCTTTGAATCAGCCCAGGTGGGAACCTGCAGAATTAAGGACACTCACGTTGCAGAGCGGCCATCACCACCGTCCATCCCCGGAACCCTTTCCGTCTTGCAGAACTGAATTTCAGACCCCAGTTAAGCAGCTCCTCATTCTCCCCTCCCCTCGCGCCTGGCACCACCGTGTCTCTGTGAATCTGGCCTCCCCAGATCCCATCTGTACAGGTGGTCACGCAGCACTCGTCTCTCTGTGACTGGCTCATTTTGCTCCGTGTAACGTCTTTGGGGTTCAGCTATATCACGGCACGTTGCAGAATTCTCTTCCTTCCGAGGCAAATAATACTTTACTGCGTGTATTTTCCACATCGTGTTCATCCATTCGCTCATCAGTGGGCCCTTGGGTGTGTCCACCTGTTGGCTATTGTGAATAACGCTGCTATGACCGTGGGCACCCACTGTTCTCTCTTACTTTTTTTTTTTTAATATTTTATTTATTTATTATTGCACTGTTTAATTATTTTATTTTGGTACTGGTAGGGGAGGTAATTAGGTTTATTTATTTTTAGAGGAGGTACTGGGGCTTGAACCCAGGATGTCACAGGTGCTAATGAGCATGTGCTCTGCCACTGAGCTATGCCCTCCCCCCAACACTGTTCTCTTTTAAAACCCAAACTGATCAAGTCACTCCCCACTTAAAATATTCCACAGCTCTGCCTGCCCATGGATAAAAGCTAGGGTCTCCCATAGGTTTCTCCTGCCAGCCCTGCCCAGGGTCTTCTGTCCCATCGTCCAGGGCTGGCTTGGCCTCTCCATCACCCTCTGCCTGTCTACACTCTGCCCTCCATCTACAGTGTAGTTTCAGTGTCTCTACCTGCTGAAATCTTGCTGCACTTTCCAAAAAAAAAAAGGAAAAAAATCAAAACCTAAAAGTCCCAAAGATCGCAAGTGTCCCGGCATCTGTCGGCTCCCCACCCCCTCCTCGTAGACGTGTCCCCGTGACCCCCGGAGGGCGGGCGCAGCGCCCTTCTTCCCCGATGAAGTGCCGAACTTACCGGACAGGCCCCTTGAGCCGTGTGACAGCCCCCGGCCCGCAGGAGAGCCCTGGGCGTCACCCCTTGGCAGACTCCTGTTGGGGCTTAGCTCACAGCTCTTTGCATGCGTGTGTTCGGTCCCCAGAGAATGACCTGTGTGGCAGGCATGGCCCCAGGAAGCCTTTCGCAAAGATGGGGCTCAAGTTAGGGTCACGAACCTCTGAAGTCCGCTTGTCCGAGGTTAAAGGGAACTTTCGAGAGCGGTACTCATGCCTGCTGGCCGCCACCTGTTCTCCAGTGTCACGTTGACCCACGGTCCCCCCTCACTTGGCTCCGGCCACACTGGCCACTGCTTGGTTTCTCAGACTGAAGTTCTTACTCCCTCAGGGCCTTTGCACATGCTGTTCCCTCTACTGGAATGCTTGTCCTGGATCTTCGGTCATAAGCGCCTCCTCACCATGTGGAGGCTGTGTGTGGCCTCTGGGTGTCTCTCCAGCCAGACCGTCAGCCCCATAAGGGCAGAGGTCTTACCCGCTTCCTTCCCTGGGCACCCACAGAGCCCAGCGCCGCACGGCCGCTGATGGCCACAAAATGCACCCGGGTGACAGTCCCAGAACCTGGTTCCCGCTCTGCATCTCTGCCTTTAGCTGAGTGAGTTTGCTCAAGTCCTGCATTCTCCCTGGGCCTCAACTTGGTGATGTGATGTGATGACGCCTCCCCTTCCTGGGGTCTCTGGGAGGGCCGCACAGAATGGCACACCTGCCCAGGGGATGCGGGTCTCTGAGGAGCAAGGATGGGTGCGCCCAGGTCCAGAGATGCTCCGGGCCGCCCGCGTTGGCGTCTGTAGCCTGCGGGGAGTCCCTGGCTCCCAGCGCAGGTTGGGTGGGGACGCCCACCGAGGATGCGACATGCACGGAGGGGACAGGACAGCGCGGAGGGCGCAGAGAAGAAACCGTGGATTCCCGGCACTGAGACGTTCCCCTCCCTCCCTCCATCTCTGAAAATAATCCCCTTCAGACATATTAGGGATTCAGTTTTTATGAGAAATATGCTGTTTTTAGCTGTCTGAGGTCAGGGAGAAAAATGCAGCCGGCTGCACATTCTTCAGAGCAGACTTTTCTCATTATTACCAATTTAATACGGGCTTCGCTTACTTAAGGAAGAACCCCCGTGGCTCCCTGACATGTTTCACTGTCACAACTTGGTGTTTGAATAAATAAGGCGTCACGGCCTGGCCCCTGCAGGAACTCGGCCCTCGGCATCGGGGGCCGGGAGGCGACCTTGACCCCCTGGGAAGATCGGAGGGTCCTTAGAAATGAGCCCAGGAGCCCGCGATCTGAGCCCTGGAGCAGATGCCCGGTGGCCAGCGTGCATGTCCCGGAATGTCGCCTGCCCGCGGCGACTTGCCCAGCCCGCCGAGCGCCCTGGCCACCTCTGCAACTTTCCAGCCTGGCCGTGGCTGGAGCCACCTCCCCGCTGGGCCTGCTTTCCCCTCCCAGGACTCTGACACAGTTCACTGCTGGGCTCGCTTGCCAGCAGTGGGGACAGGAGCCTGGCGGGAGCTACCTGCCCGAGGGCCTGCGACCCGCCCTGGGACAAGCCCGGTTATGTGCTGCTCTGCTAGCCAGCCAGGGCTGAAAAGCAAAAGTTAAACAATTAAAATGCAAAGGGCACGGCCCATCCGAGAGTTCTGAGCACCCCCTCCCCTTGCCGGGGCCACCTGCCCTGCTCCTGTCCCCCGCAGCCGCCCTGTGTCCCAGGTGACTTCAGTGAGTGGCCCGTCTCCCAGGACAGCCGATGCCCGGCCAGCCTTTCAGGTGATTCCCATGAGCTTGGACTCTTTATTTTATTTTATTTTATTTTGAGCTCTTAACTGACCTGCGCTACAATGAGCTGGTTTTGTTTGAAGCCGACAAAGCCAGTTCCCAAGGGACACTGGCGATGCCTTCAGTCCCTAAGGGGAGTTTTGTTTCTCCCCAACTTGCAACAAAGGAGGTGCTCTCCCTCCCTCCCTCTCAGTGGAATATTTCCAGGCACATCACCGGCTGCGGGTGCGGGACGTGTCGGGACGCCTGGCAGGCCTGGAAGACGAAGGCACGTCCACCTGCCCGTTCCTGTTTGTTCCCTGGCCCGGATTCCCCACCCGCCCCTTTCCGGAAGGTCTGGCGGGTCCAGCACACCTGGCCCTCCTCCTCCCTCGGACCGCAGCCCCGTCCGGGCAGCTCCCCAGGGCCGAGCTCAGTGTTAGGGAGCGCCCAGCGCCCAGCCTGGAGCGAGAGAACCTGGCCGGCCCGGTTCCACCCACCTTGACCTTCGCTGACCTCGAGAAGTTTCAGCCCCAAGTCGCCCTCCTGTTGGTGTCTGCAGGACAAAGCAGACGTTGGGTGGAAAACAGCTCCTGAGGATTGACACCTTGCTGCAGATCGCAGGAAGGGCCACATTTGCCCAGGCAGGAGCAACAGCGAGGATCTGGCAGGCAGGAACGGAGCGCCTTCGCTGCCTGCTTTGGCCTGGCCCACCAGCGGGGGCTGGGGCTCCGAAGAAGGAAGAGCTCCCCACCCCTGACCCCAACAACTGCTCTAAATGGGTCCTCGAGTCTCGTGCTCCAGGCCATTAAACACCAGTGTCTTTTGCCCCCCAAATTGGGACCCTTAATCTGCAGCGTGGTTTGACCACAGTGTGTGAGTGTGTGAAACCTCCTTGGGAAAGTCCGGGGCACCTGCTGGCCAAAACCCTGGGCCCAGTAGGTGGCCCCTCACCTCTGCACTCACGTCCCTGCCGTGGTGGTGGGCACTTGCGGCTTCCTCGGGGCATCACTGCTTTCGTGTTCGTGTCCGCTCCATCCGGGTCCCTCCCCTCCGCCTTGTCCTCGGCGGTCCCCTCCGTGCTCACGGCTAAAGGCCGCCGCTGGCCCCCGGATGCAGAGCTCCCTGGGCGGGCGCACTGGCAGCCCCACAAGTCCATGAGGTCCGCCTCGTGCACTTCTGTTCACACCCGCCCCCAAGTCACACAGCAGAGCCACCCTGGACGTCCCCGTGTCCTGGCTGACCCCGTCCTCGGGTCCTCACAGTGACGCTGCTTCCTCCTTGCTTCCACCTTGGCGGCACATTGGCATCGCCTTGGGGAGGCCCTAGAAAAATCCGAGCACTGGCCCCAAGCCCTCACGTTCTGATTGCTCCGTGTGCACCTCAGAGGCGGCCTGTGACCGTCCTCCAGGTGGTAATGCTTACCTCGGATGGTCCTGAAACGGCCTAAAATGCCGACCTGGTGAGGCCACTGGCTCCTTAAGTCTTGCAGGTAGATCCTAAATGTTGGAAATTGAACGTATTTGGGCTCAGTGTCCACGTTCGCACTTGTGTGTTGACCCCCATCGTTTAGAAACTGGTTGTTACTATAGGGGCACATGAGACTTGGATGTTTTCCTCCCAAGGGTATGACAGGTGCGTCCCTCCTTGAAGGGACCACGTCGAGCCATCCAGCCTCCCCCCACCTCCCTCCTGCTCCCCCAGCAACGCGCCCCCCCCCCCACCAGGGTCAGTGTCATCGACACTGAACTGCGTCCTGAACTGCTCGGAGTTTGAGCGACTTCTCCGTTCACTGTTTCTTTCCCCTTCAGGTAAATGTCTGCCAGCTTGAGGTCAGTTTCTCGAGCACCACGTGCTCACGGTGCTTGTTTGCACAGAGCTGAACCCACAACCCGGGGAGCCCCCGGGGACCTGGGTGGCCTCATTCGTGTCATAAAGCAGTGGGTCCCTCCAGCTCTGAGCTTGCATTTGCTTTATAAAATTGCACGATTCTGTGACACTTCGTCAAATAAGAAGGGGGGATACAAAAGGTGCGTTAGACCCTTGGCTGCTGACACATGGGATAGTCGCAAAAAATGGGAAACCAGACGGACGAGGGCAGAGTGGATACAGGCGTCTCGTGAGCGACGTTGGTCCCTTAACAGGTGAAGGAAAACCTGAGCATTCTCATCTTTAAGTAAAGCAGGTGGCCACCCTGTGTTTGCGTAACGCCTGGAAGACGAAAGCACTTGTGTGATGTGCTGCAGGTCAGTGAAGCGGCCACCAGTGCCGCTTACGTAATTTCTAAGAATAACATTTTGACCTGAAAGATGGGATCCGCACTGGTTTTTCCAGCGGGCGATGATCAGGAGCTGACTGCCTTGGAAATACACTCCGGGCCCCTCCGAACACACCTGTCTGAGGACGCAGGTGGGGCGTGAGGGGACGTCACCTCGTCGTCTGCACTGCCCCCGCGCACGTCTCCGGGCTCGGCCTGGGCCCCTGCCTTTAACGACCAACTGATGGGAATAAAGCTGACTTCTAACGTGGAAAAATTTCCCATCAGGGTCACTTGTAGGTCAGAAGTCTGCGTGTTTCCTCAGTCTGTTTGCCGTCCAGTCACCTTATGGAAAATTGTCAGCTTTCGGTGGGTCGTAATTTTCTTGACGGCAGTATTTGCTGAGTGACTGACAACGATGAAAAAAGCACCAGTTGCGTCAGCGTGAAGAGGACGGGGTGTTTCTGTTGGCTCCGGGCTATTAGATGTGACGGGGACGTTGGCGCGTGTGCGTGGAAGGGCAGGGTCCTGGCCTCGGGGATGCTCGTCCGGTGCTCCAGGTGCTGGTCAGGACGGGCGTGATGCTGTGGGTGATTCAAGGCACATTTTTTTTTTTATTATTAATAGACACTATTCTTTAGAGCAGAAAATACAGAGTTTGCACAGAGCCCTCCCCACCCACACATACATCCTCCCTGAACCTCAGCATCCCTCATCAGTGTGGCATCTTTGGTGCCATCGAAGAACCAACATGAACACATTATTAGCCACCAAAGTGCACAGTTTACATGACAGTTCACTCTTGATGTTGGACATTCTATGGGCTTTGGCAAGTGCATGATGGCATGTGGCCACCACTACGGTGTCACACAGAATAATTTCACTGGATTCAAGGCACATTTTACAGGGACCACGGCGAGCGGGAGTTTGGGAAGTGGAGTGTGGCCAGGAGGGTGGAGAGTTAGGACCCACGCAAGGGCAGTGGGCAGGACGAGGAGCCTTCCGCACAGAGGACAGACGTCGGGATGCTGACAGCTGCTCTCGGGTGTTTGCGGTGCCTCGATGTGGATGGGAAAGTAGCCTTGGTCCCCTGGCTCCATGGCCCAGAACCGAGACAAGTGGTTTGAGGGCAGAAGGACGCAATTCTGCATCAGCGTGAGAAAGAATTTCATAGCCAGCAGAGCGAGCCCAGAATGGAACTTGACCTTTGTAAGTTTGTAAATGCCTTTCGGAGCAGAGTCAGATGGGTGGCTGTCGGTAACCTCCTCTCTGCAGAGGACGTGCCGGCGTTCCCTGGGCTTCCCGGCACTAACCACCCCTAATCCGAGCATCTCACAAATTGGCAAAGCTCAGGGTTGCAGAGAAGCCCTGTGTTTAGATCTGCAGCTTGGACGTCTTGCGGACACTGTGAAACAAAACTCACACCATCTTCCGCAGACGCTCCCCCCACCCCCCCAAAAAATCTAAGACTTCTGGTTAGGGTCAAACTGGAGAGAACGCATGTGCAGCAGGTGTGGTTTTATTTTAGTGTTTTATTGGGCATCACCGTGAACCAGAACTTCCGTGCAAAGTACGCTTTCCCCAGCCTGCTTCCATGTCTGGGTCGAGTCATTTAATGTAACATCGCGAGTAGCTGGTTTCCTTTGATCCAGTAATCTGAAAAACACGTGTCCGGAGGGCTCCGGCAGAAAGAAAGAAAGAAGGAAGGAAGGAAGGATCATTTCAGTGACACTAAGGATGAAATAAATCGGGAAGAATCAGAATTTCAGCCCTGCCTGTTTCTGCTGGTCCTGGCGTTGTGTCCTGAGGTTACAAATTCCTGTGACCTCGGGAGTCACGTGGACACTAATATGAGGGACCGAATTGAACAAAGGATTAAATGCTTTTTTTTTTAATAGTTCCAGGTTTAACTGCAGTCTTTTTGGGGGGGGTGGAGGGTGGGAGAGGTAATTAGTTTTATTTTAAATTTTTTTTTTAGTGGAGGTACTGGGGATGGAACCCAGGACCTCGTGTGTGCTAAGCACGTGCTGTACCACTGAGCTGTAAACCCTCCCCCTGGACTTAAGTTTCTGGGCAGTTCTAGGTTGTCAGAAAAATGGAGCGGAGGGGACAGAGTTCGCAGGCAGCCCTTGTCCTGCACCATAGGGTCCGCTCGCATCACCATCCTTGTCTCTTCTGAGGGTCCAGCACAGATCCAGTTTTGTTCACCAAGGTGCACAGTGTGCTGGTGCGCGCTCCTGGTGTCGACACCCCGTGGACACATGTCCCCCATCACATTATCGCACAGAACACCTTCTCGGCCCCGAGCATCCCTCCCTTTAAATATTTGCACGGGTGCATGAAGAATTGGAGTTTTGCAAGCTTTCTTATCATCATGAGAAAACCGTGTTTTCACAGAGGTGCGTGGAGGGGCCCCCGGGAGCATCACTGAGTGTCCGCTGGCGGCCACGGGGAGCACGTGGGTGACCCCACGAGGGACATGGGGAACCTCCATCTGTCCACAAAAGAACAACTTAATTCTAATTTATTTCTGTCCTTCTGAGTTTTCTTAACCTTTCCAAGTGAGCCATTTTATTTTAATCAGAGAATTGTCATTGGAAATTTTATGATTTTATTTCATTAAATTAACATATTCTGGTTTGTGAAGTCATTCTTTTATGGGGCCAGTTTGTGTGGTTTCTTGATATTTCTGTTTTCAACAGTACATCGGGAGTTCTACGCAAAATTACTTTTGTCTTTGGGATTATTTCCTTGGGGTGTATAGTTCAGGAAGTGAAGTTGCCGTAGTCTCATGGTAAACTGTCGAATTTCACTGTGTGATGCCGATTTTTCAAAGTCCCACATTCTACAAGGAAAATGTCATGAGGCAGGAAAAAAGTTTTTAAATAGATCTTTTCTTAGTGTCTTTTCCATCCATGTTTGTTAGTGGGGTACCAGGCTATTTTAGGAGCCTGGGGTCTAATAATATCCTTCCATTAGCATGTCCACAATGAGCTGCTCAGTGCTTTGTCTCCACTTCAGGAAAATATCTTAAACTTTTCATCTTTTTTTTAATTGAGGTCTAGTCAGTTTCCAGTGTTGTGTCCATTTCTGGTGCACAGCACAGTGCTTCAGTCCTACGTGAACGTACATATATTCATTTTCATATTCTTTTTCACTGTGAGCGACTACAAGATCTTGAATATATTTCCCTGTGCTACACAGTATAAACTTGTGTATCTATTTTATATATATTAGTCAGTATCTACAAATCTCGAACTCCCAGTTTATCCCTTCCCACCCGTTTCCCCCCGGTAACCATAAGTTTGTTTTCTATGCCTGTGAGTCTGTTTCTGTTTTGTAAATAAGTTCGTTTGTCTTTTTTTTTTTTTTTTTTTTAGATTCCACAAATAAGCGATCTCATATGGTATTTTTCTTTCCCCTTCTGGCTTACTTCACTTAGAATGAGATACCCCAGGGACATCCATGTTGCTGCAAATGGCGTTATGTTATCATTTTTCATGGCTGAGTAGTATTCCACTGTATAAATATACCACATCTTCTTTATCCATTAAACATTTCATCTTGTGTTTTGGGAGTAATAGAAGGTCTGGGCAGGAGGCTGGCTGTATGGTAGACACTGTCATTTAGAAGGATATCTGGAAACATTTGAAAGAAGAAGTCATTCACGTAGGAAAACTAAAGAAAGAAGAAGGATATCTGGGCTTGTTCGCGCTATAACAACGCCGTTCCCTCTGAATAGTGGATGTGCAGGTTTCTGGAAATCTGGACGCTGTGGGACCTGGAGGAAGAGCCTGGACATTGGGGCTGGAGAGACCTGGTCCCAGCTCCAGCTCTGCATGTTACCAGCAGCGTGACCACATGAGCCTTAGGAAGGATGCATGCGCTTTGGTTAGCACAGAGTGAGCGCCCAGCAAATTCCTGTTGTTTTCAGTTACGTTACATGGACGTGGCCGAAACTTCTGCCACGTATCGGTCTTTTAAAGCGACCTTAAAGAAGGTGAGTGAAACGTTGGGAGACATACCTGTGCTGTTTAAACAAGATGCAAACTACAGGCACCCGGGCAGGTGACTTTTGTCCATTTTCCACCAGCGATATTTGAGCTGAAAACCAACGTGCCCACTCTGAACCATTCACGTGAAGCCAGTGGCTTTCTTTTCTTCTGTTGTTTCTTTTATTTCCTTTTCTTTTCTTCTTTCTTTCTTTCATTTGGGGGGGGTCGTTTCATGACTTACTTACTTAAATAATTGACCAAGGTGAAATTGGCAACCTAGAAATTAACCGTCTTGAAATGAACAATCCAGCGGCGTCCAGGACATTTCACAGTGTTGTGCAAACACCACTTCTGTCTCGTTCCAGAACATTCCCGTCCCCCAGAAATAAAACCTCTTGCACATCAGGCCCTTCCCCCCACCACAGGCCAGTGGCTTTCTGTTCGTTTTACTCAATAGGCCACTTGGTTGTGGACGTGCAGGTCCCTTGTGTGGGTGAGGGTCCTGCCTCTTCCGGAAGATTCTTGGTGTCGTTTGGCCCTCAGGTCCCAGCCCTGGGAAGGCTGGCCCACCCACGCGAAGGAACGCCGTGTCCCAGAGCGGCAGCCTTGCTTCCCAGCGCTCTCAGCTGCTTCCAATTACATGTAACGGGGCTGTCACTTCATCAGTGCCACTCTCCCATGTCCATGCAAATGTCAGACCACAGAGGAAAAGGAGACAACTGTGGATGCGCTGTGGTAGCAGTTACAGCCGCGCTCTCCCTTCCCCGCAGGGTTTCTTGGCTCTGATCAGACCAGTCCTTCCTAACCCAGATTTGCTGTGTGCGAGGCTCGGTTCTCCCTACCAGGGCTGAAGGTCTCCAAGGACGGCGTCCGTATAAATCGCCATGTAAATATAACTACATCTCGGTGCGAAGCATCACTGTCCATGTGTGGGTTTTTGGAGCCAAGACAAATGAACTTAGCCGAGAGACTCGGAAAAGGTGGGCCAACTATGATCTAATCTCCTTAACCTATTAAGCGGTTCATAAGTTGATTGACATACTTTCGGAGGCACCTAAAAACTAAGTCTGTTGAATCTTCGTAAGACCATGGTCTCTGCATGGATGCGTCAGCTGGAGAGGGGGGGGGTCGGGCTGGGGGTGCGTCTGGAGGTGATGGGCCTAGCCTGGGGGGCTGCGTCTGCCGGAGGGGGGGTCGGGCTGGGGGTGCGTCTGCCGGAGGGGGGGGCTCAGGCTGGGGGTTCGTCTGCCGGAGGTGGGGGGCTCGGGCTGGGGGTGCGTCTGCCGGAGGTGGGGGGCTCGGGCTGGGGGTGCGTCTGCCGGGGGTGATGGGCCTAGCCTTGGGGGGGTGCGTCTGCCGGAGGTGGGGGCTCGGGCTGGGGGTGCGTCTGCCGGGGGTGATGGGCCTAGCCTTGGGGGGGTGCGTCTGCCGCAGGGGGGGGCTCGGGCTGGGGGTGCGTCTGGAGGTGATGGGCCTAGCCTGGGGGGTGCGTCTGCCGGAGGGGGGGGTCGGGCTGGGGGTGCGTCTGCCGGAGGGGGGGCTCGCGCTGGGGGTGCATCTGCCGGAGGGAGGGGCTCGGGCTGGGGGTGCATCTGCCGGAGAGGAGGGCCTCGGGCTGGGGGTGCGTCTGCCGGAGGGAGGGGCTCGGGCTGGGGGTGTGTCTGCCGGAGGGGTGGCTGGGGCTGGGGGTGCGTCTGC
This sequence comes from Camelus dromedarius, assembly GCF_036321535.1. Classification (NCBI taxonomy): domain Eukaryota; kingdom Metazoa; phylum Chordata; class Mammalia; order Artiodactyla; family Camelidae; genus Camelus; species Camelus dromedarius. The sequence goes on along the minus strand of NC_087470.1, from coordinate 13,556,884 downwards.
TGGAGGTGAGGAGCTCGGGCTGGGGGTACATTTGCTGGAGGTGAGGGGCTTGGACCAGCTGGTCCTCTCGAGTGCTCGCTGCACGTTGTCATTCTGGGCTGGAACGGGGGTAGGGGCTGGGGGTCTCATTGCCCAGGGTTATAGGGCTGTAATTGTAGCTTCAGAGGAATTTAGGGCTCTGGAGGAGGAGCCAAAGCCCTGGGACCCAGGAGAGGAAGTGATGCTGGGGAGATAAGTGAAAAGGAACAAGTCTATCTTTTAGGAAGGAGAGAGCTTGAGGCTAGAAGCTGGAATGCCGGGGCAGGGAGGGGGAACTATTCGGAAATAGTTCCCGGTCCCAGCTGCTCCCAAGACTTGGTAGAGAAGGAAATATCAGTTTTGACTTAAGATTAGTCTTCAAAGACTTGGGAGGGTGGGGGGGGTGTCCACTGTGTAAGAAAGAGACAGGAGTTCTAACCTCAAAAGCACGTGAATTAAAACGGGAGTAAACCATGGCCACCAAAGGAGGAAACAGAAGTGGACCCCATACCCCAGGCAGCCTTTATTTTAGCTCATAGCTCTGGAAATCCATTACACATAATTAACTGTTGATCATTGACCCCTGTTGCTTGAATGGACGTGTGTTTTCTCTTTCATCACTGCGTACCTGCAGGGAAAAACGTACATGGGTTTCCGAATTCTCCTCCCTCACCGCCATATTTGTGCTACTTGGAATCATGTTTGATGGGCAGGCAGGCAGCATTATCCAGGATTATTCGCAGTATTATTTTACTGGGAGGCAGTATTGGGATTGTTCTGGTTTCCCAGTCGCCTCCTCTCCGTCCCAGTTCTTTGGAAATACCAGAAACTGACTTGCAGCATCGCCGAAAAGCGACTCAAAATGCAAGGCTGGTGCTCTGAACTTGAAGGTGCGTGTGCTTTTAAGACCAAGTTTGCCGAGCCCGTCCTGAGATGACTCTTACCGTGTTGTGGGTAGGCCTGTGCGCTGATAATTAGCCTGCAAGAGAGGCAGCGTGGCCCCTTCTCGCCGGGGAGGACACGGGCGACCGGAGAGGTGGAGGGACCGCCCCAGACCCACAGAGCCAAGCCCGACCTGGCGCCGTCTGCTGCCAAAGCCGCTCCGCTCCTCCAGCCCACCTGGCATCTCCATTCTCATCACTCGGGGTCAGATGGAAAGCACAGATGGGGTCCAGTTTCAAACAGAAGAGCCATTAGGATATCTGTGCTCGGAAGCCAGAACGACGGCCACATCCAACTGGTCCCGTCGCCTCCTCGACTGCATCCTTTTCTGCTTTGGCCGGTTTTCCCTCCCCCTCTGTCTCCCCCTCGATCCTCCCTGGTAAAGTCGTTAAGGGCCAGGCTTTGTCTAACTTTGGTCCGTAAGAGCAGCCTGTGCTGCTGCAGTTGGAACAGCATGGGGTTCTTTGGACGGCGGCCGAGTCGCGGAGGGGCCGAGTGTGTGTTTACAATGAAAAGACCAGGTGTGGGAGGAAATATAATGAGCAAAAAATCCTTTTTTTTTTTTTAAGTGAATACTAAACCTCCACTTACGGAAAAAGTTCTCTTCCCGTGAGATCCCCCCACCAAAATGTTTTACCATTGGTGCGCACAGAGGTTATGGGAGCATCCTGGGACCAGCTGGGCTGCACACGGCATCACCCAGGCCGACGAAGTGCATCCTGAACAAGAAAAGTGGGATGAAGGGTCTGTGCAGCGAGGGCAGCAAGCAGGTGGCTGGGGTGGTTCCGAGGATGTGCTGTTGGTGAGGGCGACGCCAGAGCATCGGGCAGAGCAGCACACGCAGGCCCGGAGGCACCTCTTAACTTGTCCTGGGACGTGACTTCCAACTGCTGTCTCTCTCTCTCAAACTCAGAAATCAAGCTGAATCTGCACGGTAGTTCTGGGGCTTTTTTCTGGGCGCTGCACACTTTTCTGGCTTTCCTTGTCTTTTACCTCCGCACGCATCCCTCAGGGAGTCAAAATCTAACATGAAAAATACAGCGTTTGGTACATTTCGGTCATCTGGACACCACGATCCTTCATCGCTAATGGTTCCATTACCAGTAACTAACATTTAACTAGTAACAAATCAACATTCTTATTGCTGCGGTGCCTCCAGATGGGCCCAAAAAGCAGGAAAAAATTGTATCAGTTCTGCTGGGTTCATTTGCCTGAACATAATAGGAGTTGTTTTGTTTTGTTTTGTTTCTTCTGCTTTGAAAAGAATGATCTTCCCAGGACTGAAGGCAAACTTCCAAGCCCAACTGAACATCACTTTTTGATGCATAACAGAATATATTTTTTGAGCTATGTCTTGAATATTTAGAGATTGATTTTAAAGTGCATGCAAGCTGATGTACAAATCTGTAGATACAGAACGAAGGGTTAGCAGTGGGTTGTGTGTACCACTCACAGGCCTTGGTTGACTGTCAAGGTGAAGTCATCCCACGTCATCCCAGTTGTGACGTTTTCTTTACCAGGACGCCCGTTAGGCACACGTCGCCAACACACTTGGGAAATGATGGAATGTAGCGTTGATCGCAATTTCAAAAATCGAGAAGTTTTTTTTTTTCTTTTCCTTCGAGTATCCTGCATTGCTTTGTCAAGGAGAAGGTGACAGAAAGCGGACATCCTGCGAGGGCCCCTCACCTTTTCAGAGTCCGATTTCCCCTTCTTTGAACAACACAGGCGTGCGTTAGGGGCGCCGACCGTGGGCGCGGCGGAAAATCTGAGTATAAGTTGACGGTACGCGCCTTCAGCCAACAGCAGGCTGTGTGGTGCTGTGGTATTTACCGTTGGGGGGAAAAAACCCACATGTAAGTGGACCTGTGTCCGAGGGTCTGCTGTACAGACAAGAACACATAGGTAGATACAAACCAGAGATGTTAGAGAAATGCCACTAATGTTGATCCCCCCGCCGTTTTGTTTTTTTTCTCTCATTGAGTCCTTCAAATTCTCACCCAATGACCACTGGCTCACTCTTTAGGTACAATTTAAACCCAGTTAGAAACCAGAAGCTCTTGTAAGTCCACAAGGGATTTAAAATGCTTGAGAGCAGCAAGGAGAGACGATGTAACCATTACACAGCAAGTTAATGCACAAGGATGGAATTTCTCATCGATCTTCCATGTCTGATTTTTGGAAGTGCCCGTCACAGCCTCGAGAGCAAAGAGAAAGTCAGAGGATAGAGGACAGGAAGGCAGATATGAGCTTGGTGAGCGGGTCATCGGCGTGATGGCCAGCAGCCCACCTGGGTGGAGGTCCAAGGGGTCAGCGGTCCCCCCGTCACCAATGGAGAGGCTCGCCTACACGCTGCACCGCGAACCAAAGACGGTGACTTCGGAAGGCATAGAGCAAATGTTTCACAAATATTTATCCAAAAGCATTTCCATCAGCCTTCACAAGGCTTACGGAAGTCAACCTGAGTAATCTGGAAGGTGACGGTTTTTGGTGGTGGCTTGATCCCTGATAACTGGGGAGCCAGATGGAGATTTTTTTCCTCTCTAGTGTCTCAGAAGCGTAATTCTGGAATTCCTTAGCTTCCGGGGGATTCTTGCTGCATTCTGGGTTTTTCATTTATAAACACTTAAGACGTTCTAAGTAAGTAACTCCCTAGGGAGGAGAGAGGAGAAGGGTGGATGGGGAGTAACCTTTGCGGATGACTCATGTGCTGGGTGGAAATTCCCCGAGCGAGTGAGCTGTGCTGGGTGACTCTAAAGAGTTAAAGCTTTTTCAGGCGCCTCTGATTTATTATTCCCGGAATGTCATTTACTCACTGGAAGTATCTGGGTGACACGAACACATTTGTAGCCCTTAACAGATCAGTTTTGTTTTAAGATTCAAAATACTCAAGCAAGGAGAGGTGGAAAGTCATTAAAAATGGACAGCCAGTTTCCCGGGTTTTTTGTTTTTGTTTTTTTTTTAAAGGGCTCATTAAAAGGTTCCTGTTGCAAAAAGAAATAGCTTTAGGATCGTGGCACCTTGAAACATGTCGTAGGCATGGGGAGAGGTCTGCACATGAAGCCAGAGTTAAGGTTGAAGCATCACCAGGGGGATGTGGAGCGGCGAGGGCACGCGGACTTCGTTTGTCACTTCTCTCCGCTTACATGTTCTGATATTCACCGTCGGGTTGAAGGCATCTGGGGAAACAGAGTATAAGTGAACTGATTTTTCTACCAAGTGAAGTTGAGTCATGCAGCCTCTGTCCTTCCTAAACGATTCTCTGCTGCATTCACTCCTCGATCACTCAGCACTGAGGTTCCGGAAGTCTGTTCCTGTCGCGCGCCGTGTGTATTTCGTGTACATATCCCTTCAGTTTGGAGAGACCCCCTTACCTTTCGGTGGGTGGCGTTCTTACCTCCAGAAATACGAAGTAACATTTGCGAGTCACCGTCATCGAGTTTGGCTTTGGAGAGCATTCAGAAAATCGAGTTTCAGAAAATCACAGAATTGGTAACTGAAGGATCAACACTGTGGTTATAACATTGCGGCGTTGCATAGAAAACGAGTCACCGCCGTTGACTCTTATTTGCAGACTTCGCAGCCCTTTTTCGACACGGAGACGGTTCTGGGTGGGCTGGTGTGGGGACACCGCGAGGGTGGCGTCTGCAGAAAAGGGAACGAGATTCTGCAGGCAGGTTGGATGGCAATGCCCTTAGCAAACGCTCTTCAGTACCACACAGGGCATCTCTTTCCACTGTCAGGTTTGGTTTCCTGAGTCACAAAAGAGGACAGGTCAAACGCCAATTTTAGATTGATATTAGGAAGGTAAGATAAATCTTTGATGCTGTTGGACTGAGGGCTGAGCTCACCTGGGATGCTGTGGACTCGCAAAGAAGAGAGCATCTCCTTGGTACCGGGACCTGCTCCTCTGCACTGGCACCGCCCCCCACCCCCAGGACTGGCACCTCGACGTGTGACCATGACTGGCAGGTTGTTCTGGCTGCTCCTGGGGTCAGTCACACATTCCTCTTCTTTGAAACGGACCCCAGCAAAGACAAATGATATGTGCCGCTCCTAAGCTTGGAGAAAGGATACAGCAAGAAAAAAGGCATGATTTCACACTGACACAGACCTTCCAGAGCTTAAAAATAATTAATACATTTACGGAGAGCTGGAATGATCCAACTAATTGGAGACCGAATTGGCAGTTGCAGGAACAAGATGAAGTGCTTTTCAAGATTAATTAGGGACACAATATGAGGCAGGGAATGGAACTCATGAGAAATTATTTCAAAGTATTACATTTATTGGAGGAAATCATTCGTATGGAAAATGAACCAAATAAATGCCTTAACAAGCAAGCAAAAAAATGATAAAAGTCCCCAAAAAGTTAGTTACTGGCACATCATGTTCAAAAACTTAAAGGGAGGGACCCCCGTATCATCTTTGGAGTCAAAAGAACACTCATTGTTTTGGTTTGGTTTTTTGTTTTGAAATATCAGAGTGATAATAATTTTCCAAAGACAAAAGTCCTGAATCAACACCATCATTCTGTTCCAGGCATTCTTTTTAAAAAAGTTTTATTGAAGTATAGTTGATTTACAATATTCTGTTAGTTTCAGGTGTACAGTGTAGTGATTCAGTTTTGGGTTTTTTTCTTTTTTTAGATTATATTCCATAATAGATTATTACAGGATAATGGGTGGAATTCCCTGTGCTTTACAGTAAATCCTTGTTGCTGATCTGTTTTATGTATAGAAGTTTGTATCTGTTAATCCCAGACTCCTCATGTGTCCCTCTCTCCATCTCCCCTTTGGTAACCATAAATTTTGTTTTCTATGAGTGTGAGTCTGTTTCCGTTTTGTGTACAGATTCATTTGTATTATTTTTTTAGGTTCCACATGTAAGTGATATCATATAATATTTGCTTTTGATTTATTTCACGAAGCATGATATTCTCCGGGTCCATCTATGTTGCTGTAAATGGCAGTGTTTCGTCCTTTTTATGGGTGAATAATATTCCACTGCATATTATATACATTAATCTTAAGCCAATCATCTGTTGATGGGCACTTGGGTAGTTTCCATGTCTTGGCTATTGTAAATAGTGCTGCTATGAACACGGGGGTGCAGGTTAGAATTAGAGTTTTTGTCTTTTCCAGATATATACGCAGGAGTGGGGTTGCTGGATCATAGAGTAACTTTATTTTTAGTTTCCTAAGGACCCTCCATACTGTTCTCCATAGTGGCTGCACCAATTTACATTCCCACCAACAGTGTAGGAAGGATCTGTTTTCTCCATACCCTCTCCGGCATTTATCATTTGCAGATTTTTTGATAATAGCCATTATGACTGGTGTGAGGTGATACCCCGTTGTGGTTTTGATTTGCATTTCTCTGATAATTAGCGATGTTGAGCACCTTTTCATGTGTCTGTTAGCCATCTCGGCGTCTTCTTTGGGAAAATGTGTGCTCAAGTCTTCTGCCCATGCTTTGATTGGATTGCTTGGTTTTTTGACATTGAATTGTATGAGCTGTTTGTGTATTTTGGATATTAACCCCCTTGTTGGTCACATTATTTGCAAATACTTTCTCCCATTGTGTAGGCTGTTTTTTCATTTTGCCTGTGGTTTCCTTTGCTGTGCAAAGCTTTTAAGTTTAATTAGGTCCCATTTGTTTACTTTTTGCTTTTATTTCTTTTGCCTTGGGAGACGGAGCTAAGAAAATATTACTACAATTTATGCCGAAGACTGTTTTGCCAGAATTGTCTTCTAGTTTTGCGGTGTCATGTCTCACATTCAGGTCTTTAAACCATTTTGAGTTTATTTTTGAATATGCTGTGAGGGAATGTTCTAATTTCCCTGGTTTTCTTGGAGCTGTCCAGTTTTCGCAGCACCTCTCGTCAAAGTGAATTTTTTCTCCGTTGTATATTCCTGCCTCCTTTGTGACTGTAGGTGAGTTGACTGTAGGTGTGTGTGTTTATTGGTGGGGTCTCTGATCTGTTCCATCAGTCTGTGTGTCTGTTTCTTTGCCAATACCATCCTGTTTTGATGGCTGTAGTTTTGTAATGTGATCTAAGGTCTGGGAGGGCTAAAGATTACTTTGGAAATTCCGGGTCTATTGTGGTTCCCTATGAATTTTAGGATTCTGTGTTCTATTTTTGTGGGGGAAAAATGTCCTGGGTATTTTGATAGGGGTTGTATTAAATCTGTAGATTGCTTTGGGTAGTATGGCCATTTTAATAATATAGATTCTTCCAATCCAAGATCAAAGGATATCTTTCCATTTCTTTATATCATCTTCATCTTCAGTTTCCTTCATCAGTGTTTTAGAGTTTTCAACGTACAGGCCTTTCGCCTCCTTGGTTAAGTTTATCTCTAGATAATTTTTTTAGGAGGGGGATGTGATTTTAAACACATTTGTTTTTTCACTTTCTCTTTCTGATATTTCATTATTAGTATAAAGATTTGCAGCCGATTCTGGATGTTAACTTTGTGTCCTGCACCCCTGCTGGACTCATCTGTTAGCTCTCCCAGGGTTTTTGTTTGTTTGTTTGTTTGTTTCTCCTTTTTCAGTTTTGTTAGATACAAAGCTCTCCCAGTTTTGGGTGGAGCTGTGTCATGTATTCCTCATAGACTTCAGGCTGGATACTGACCATTTTTTTTTTCTGAAAATAGAGAAGGACACAGACAAAAATTCTAAAAACTCGATAACAGGCCCCTTCTCTGTCTCTTTTTTTTTTTTCCTCTCACTTCCTGCTGCCTCAAGTCTCCTTGGGGGTAGTGCTTCCATTGGCTCCAATTACTCTGGGAACAGATAAGCAGCTCCAGATAAGATGATGGTTTTCTTCAGGGATAGTCTGGACTGAGACACCGAGCAAGGTCAAGGCAAAGGCTGCCGTGTCCTCGTGTGTAGCGCACAGTGATGGCCAACTAGCCGGACCCTCCCTGGGGACTTGCCCTCGGTGGTTACTGTCCTCGCCTCCTGCCAGTTCTCGGTGCAGCCATCCACACTGTGCGTCGGTCCCAGATAACCAGTTTATATAAAAGTAGATAAAAGACAAATTTCTTCTGTACTGCACAGGGAACTCTATTCAATATCTTGTAATAACCTTTAATGAAAAAGGATATGAAAATGAATATATGCGTATGTATGCATGAGACCAGAAATTGACACCTTGTAACTGACTATACTTCAATTTAAGAAAAAGAAAAAGAAAGAAATGTCTGGAAGGAGCGGAGGGGCAGGGTAGGCAGGGCAGCCTAGGAGCAGCGTTAGGGCGTGTACTTGGAGTAGAGAGGTCTGGCTTTGCCACCGAACTTCCCGACTCTTCGGGACCAGGGTTCACTTCTTTTTGCTACTGTTTCTTTAGGAGAAAGGTCATGAGACTTGAGTGCCCTATAAAGCAGTTTCGAGACCTTCAGTTGCAGGCTGATTGCAGAGACGAGCATGGGGCTGACTTTTCCTGTTCGGGGTTTGCCCACCGACAGCAGGGGTGGGAAGATGCAGGACAGACTTCCCTGGTGTTTGAGGACAGGGCACCCCAAGAACTAATCTACCTGCCGCCTCCACCGGTCACACACAGGGGTGTGATTGCACACCCGAGCACACCCTCACGTTCTCTCTCCCTCTCTCTCACACACACACACACACACACACACACCCGTGTTATGTAACTTTCAGACACTCTACTTTCAGAAAAAGTGTCCAGGAATACGTCATGTACCCAACCGAGCTGTGACCTGAGGTTTCTTTAGTTCTGACAGAGAGCAGTGCAAGCTGCCTTATTTTCCAAGCAACACACTTGAAAAGCACTTTGTTAACGTTTCTCTCCTCGATCTAAAAAAAAATGAAAGAGATTGTGTTGTGTCTTTTTTGAGGCCTGAAGCTCCCGTTTCCCCCCACCTTTTCCCGTGCACAGCACCTTCCTTTATTTCCCATTAACCAGGCATGGGTTTTGATAAGTGAACTCTTAATTTTTTTTAAAAAAAAAAGATGAGATGCTGGCATTAGAGTGGAACTTGGCAATCTCCCTCCCATTCAGGGATCTCCTTTACAGATGAGAGAATTGAGGCATTTGCAGGTGGTCATTTGCAAAGGACCCTCCAGTCTTCCAGTTTTGGTCATAATTCACAACGGGTGGTGATTTTAGATGGAAATAAACAGACACGTCCAGGAAGAAATGACGCATTCTGTGCCTTGGGTTTCCTCCGATCTGGCCGTTCCAAACCTCAGGTAGAATCACTCATCGGTATTGTGTTTCTCTGGTTTCCCCACACCCGGTCCTGCAGCAGGGAAAGGCGGGCGGAGAACAGAAAAAAAAAAAAAAAAAAAAGAACAAGGCTGATGGCTTTCATCCCAGGAGAATCTCACTTAATCCCAGCTTTATAAAGTTTTGCTTTATTCCATGGCAACACGGGGAGACACAGCCCACTCGCGGGATGTTTCAGGAGCTGGGAGCAGGTGAGGTCTGGGCCAAGTTCTCCGGCGGGAGGCCGAGTCGTGGCCATGGTCCGGCCGCGTCTCGGGCTCAGCCGTGAGATCCCGGAGGGTCCCCCGGGGCTGATCGCCCCCAAAGCAGAGCAAAGGCTGGGCGGGCAGCTTCCAGCTCTGCTGGGAGGAAGAGGGAGGAACCTGGGGACTGGTGTCCTGTTCCGAAGCAGGGAGAAGGGTGTAGGGGACAGAGAAACGTAAGAAGACACAAGGGCCTGAGCTGATCCCCCAAACTGACTTTGTATGTTTTGTGTTAAGGCTTTGGGGGCAGAAGGAAAGAAACTATGTTTTTTTGTTTGTTTGTTTGTTTGTTTTAATTAAGATACAGTCAGTTTACAATGTTGCCAATGTCTGGTGCACAGCACAATGCTTCAGCCACACTTGAACATGCATATATTCATTTTCATATTCTTTTCCACCATGAGCTACAAGATATCTAATGTAATTCCCTGTGCTATACAGTATAAACTTATTTATCTATTTTATATGTACCAGGAAACCGTGGTTTTAAATCTGTATTTCCATTTGCTTCTGTTACTTATAATGGTGTTTTGCCTATTTTTTTTAATTTGTATCTTTTTTGTTGGTGGGGAGGTAATTAGGTTTGTTCATTTATTTTTCTTTATTGGAGGGGCTGGGGCTCGAACCCAGGACCTTGTGCATGCGAGGCGTGCGCTCTACCACTGAGCTATTCCCTCCCCCACCCTTGCCTATTCTTTCTAAAACTCAGGATCTTCGAGAAATGTATGAAAAGTTCTCTCCAAATTTCTTACTTTTGAAAGGAGAATTGAAGCCAGGGAGGCTGGAGGTGTCTATTAAATACAGGGCCCTGGCGGCCGTCTCCTCACAAGCGTCTGGTTGGCAGAGTTTTGGTGACTCGGTGGCTCAGTCTTTCTCTGCATCCCTTTTGGGATGTGAATGTCTCTCCCTTACGACCACCCTTCCAACATCTGTGTGTGCACGTGTGTGGGTCACAAGAGCTTTTTAGAAACACTTCTACTTAAATACTAGCATGTTTGCAGATTATTCTTCAAATCAGTGCAGAATCACAGGGTTCCCTCCAAATTGCATTTGGAGAAGAGAAACAAAATTTATTTTGCAGATAGACTCTCATCACAGTCAGGTCACACATACAGAGATGTTCCAGAGTGTCGCTTATCTCTTGAAAGATAACTCACACAGTTTTCTGGGCAAGGCAAGAAGGCAAAGGGAAAAATATTCAGTAACTTAGCAACATAAACAGCAAAGAGCCAAGGGTGCAGCACATTTTTCTCTTGGATCGGGCCAGAAAGTAACCCAAAAACACAGCATGGAGAAAGCTGGAACGCTGCTGCGACAGTCACCGTGATCGGTGCGGTCCCCGATGGGAAACCCGCCAGATACACAGACGCGTGGTACCCGCCCCTCCCCGACCGTGACTTTGAGCCCAGCGCTCATTTTGTTTGTGACCTGCAGGAAAGTGACATGTGTGCGTTTGATCAAGTTCAAGGGCAAACTTCTTTTGACTTTACAGAACAGCAGTTCAGGGGTCATCGCTGTTACTAGCGAAGTCGTCTGGGACTCAGGTCTTCAGGGGATTCTGTACGGACTTCATTCAGCACATAAGCTTACTCTGGTGGATTTACGGCTTTATTCGAGGTGCTGCATCTCGGTAGGAAGTGCACACACACAATGAAGGCAGACAGACGAGGTGTGACTCCCGGCTCCCCCCTCGTCCCCGGTCAGGGGATCTCAGTAAGTCCTGTAAGCCATCTGCTCCTTTGTGACCTTGTGACTTGGCCCCGAGGCCCGTGGCGTGGACGGGGTTCCATGGTGTGTGTGAAGGGGACCGGTGCCCGGCACGTGGTGAGGTGGCTGCTGTCATCAGCGGTCCTGGCGATGGTTTCGCTTTCCAAGAAAGTGACTTTTCCATGCAAAGGCACCGGTCCGTGAGGACAACTTCATGTCAGCACAGTTACCCATTAGTTGCTTCCACCAATAGGATCAGAAATGGGGTGTGGTGTCTTTTTTTATGACTGTTGGCTGCACCACAGACAGATTGCTTGGGTGTGTTTAAATAAATACTGACAAATGCATTTAACAGTCTGCTGTTCTGTCTCCTTTCGTGGTCCTTAAAGATCCTTAAACAGACTCACAGACAAAGAAAAGAAACTTACGGTTACAGGGACGGGGAAGACGGAGAAGGGATAAATTGGGAGTTCGAGATTTGCAGCTACTAACTGCTAGATATAAAATAGATAAACGACAAGTTCATACTGTAGAGAGCAGGGAACTATATTCAATATCTTGCGGCAACTTACGGTTAAAAAAATATGAAAACAAATATACGTGTTTTCCTGTATGGCTGAAGCACTGTGCTGCACACAAGAAATTGACACAACATTGTAAACTGACTGTACTTCAATAAAAATATATTAAAAAAAAATCCTTGAAAGATGACAGGACAAATGAAAAGATGTCCAGAGTCACCCAACATCTCCAGGGGACCCTGTTTTCTCTACTTGTTTATTTGCCAGTTTCTAAAATGTCATATGTGTAGAACGTTCATGTATCTTTTTAGGTACGTGGCTACAGTTCCTTTCAATTCATCTGGAAAGTCTGCTAACAGTCAGACTCCAATTTCTCGTCTTAATGTCTCATTACGTTTACATAAGAAATACTCAGGCTGTGCTCCGCGCGATCACCCTGCGAGGCCAGACTTTGGGCTGAGTCCCTGACCAGAGCATCACCATCTGTCTTCCCTTGGAGTGATGCAAATATCTAACCTGTCAGGGGTTTTTTTTTCTGTTATTTAATCACTTGATTATCTATGATTCTTTTTTCCAAAAACTGAAGGACTGCCTCAGCTCAGATATGTCCAGGATCAAAGAAGGGCTGATTCAGTCTTGGGACGACACTGTGTTGAGAGCATCAGCCTCACGGCGTCTCCCTCGCGGCCGGTTCCCTCCCGTGGCATCGGTGTGAACATAGTGCCTCCCTGGTAGGATTTTTGGTGAGAATAAAATCCAGTCCTCACTGGAAGACTTGAGCACCACGTATGGATAAGGGACTGGCCGGAAATACCCCCACAGTCACTGGACTGAGGGGGCGGCCAGTGCCAACATCACAGTGGTACCCACGTGTTCCCCCAAAACTCCCTGACTGAACGCAGATCACGTTTTACATGTGGCCTGTGGGGACGTGAAATGTTCAAGGGTGAACTCCGTTTTGAGCTTATGTGACATCCTGGGCTCTGATGTGCTGTTGAGAGCATTTGTGTCCACTTTGTCCCATTGTCCCCACACGGGAACAGAGGAGCTGAAACCGGAGCACTTTCTAGAGTCATCCGAGTCTTATTTGTGTTCTTCAGCCACCCTGTTCATTACAGAGAAATCCACCGCTGCATCAGATTTCATTTTCCCCACCTCTGAAGATGTTATCAGCTTCATTTTTTTTAAATTGAAGTACAGTCAGTTACCATGTGTCAATCTGTGGTGCACAGCACAGTGTCCTAGTCATGCAGGTAAACACATATATTCATTTTCATATCCTTTTTCATTATAGGTTATTACAAGATACTGAATACAGAAGAAATTTTTATCTATTTCATATATAATAGTTAATATTTGCAAATCTCGAACTCCCAATTTATCCCTTCCCACTCCCTCTCCCCCCAGTAACCATAAGTTTGTTTTCTATGTCTGTGAGTTTGTTTGTTTTGTAGATAAGTTCATTCATGTCTTCCTTTTTCTTTTTTAGAGTCCACATATGAGTGATATTATATGGCATTTTTCTTTCTCTTTCTGGCTTATTTCACTTAGAATGACATTCTCCAGGTCCATCCATGTTGTAGCAAATAGCATTTATTCTTTTTTATGGCTGAGTACTATTCCATTGTATAAATATACCACATCTTCTTCATCCAGTCCTCTGTCGATGGACATTTAGGCTGTTTCCATGTCTTGGCTGTTATAAATAGAATCAGCTTCATATGTTTTTTAAAAAAGCAAATATGCTGTCTGTTGTGTCACTCAGTCAAGCAATTGCAACATATTTTTCTTTGAAGACTTTATATACTTACAGAAATGTGTATCCTCTACGAGGAATAAATTTTATGCAAGTTATAATTACAATACTGTTTGCATCTTTTTTTCTTCCCCTTTAGAATTGGAATAATCAGATCGTAGGTTGAACTCATATAGCTCTTTCTGGAAAAAGTGAGTGCAAGCCACACCCTTCACCTGGCGGGTGGAGAGGCGGGCGGGCGTGGGGCACCTGACCCCCGGGTGTGGGCGGGGCTCCAGGCACTGGGCGTGGCCAGTGGGCCCCTGCCAGGCTCTGCTGCTCCTTCAGTGCCCAGGCTGTCTGCAAGGTGCACGCTATTAACCCCGAGAGGAAACAAAGAGGCTGGCTCCCTCCCTTCGCACTTGCTCTGAGTCATGCTGAAAACGTTTCAGAATACGTGTTTTGACAATGAGTCCCCGTCCGTCCGGACCACATACTTACCGTGAGATCCCGTTTTGATTCCCTGCCCTGGCTGACCGATTACTTCATGGCTTGAATACCTTGCTGAGTTCACATCCTGGTTGTCTCGGTGAGAACTGAGACAGAGGACAGTGTCATCCAAATACAGCCTGGCTTACGGCGGGTGCCCCTGATCTGGCCTGTGTTTATAAACCAGAAACAGAAAGTGTAAGTTATGACATATTCTTTCACTCAATGCGAAAGGCCACCCAAAGTCTTTTCAAAATTATTTTTGAGACTAACGTGGACTTGGAAAAAAATATCTAAGTGTTTTAAACACCTTGCCTGTTCGCCTAATACCTAATGCTTTTACCTCGGATGTGTCAGGAAAAGGACAATTTCTCCCTACCCCTCTAATAATTAAATTGACACAAGACAGATTAACAGGAGGGGAATAAAACCCAATTTAATTCATATGCACAGACGTCTCATAGAAATGGGACCCTCAAAGTGACCAAAGCCAGCTGTTTTTGTATCATTTTAGACAAAGAAACACTTATTTGCGGAGATTTAACAAACAAAGAGGGGCTTGTGCTTCGGGTGGCCGACAAATGAGAAAGTGACAAAGTTTGTTTCTACGGCTTTCTTAGCCTTGAATTCACCACGCCTGGTGATAAAAATGCTTTCTGTCCTCTTGTACAGAGAGGACACCTTCACGTGGGAGATTATTTATTTCCCACTTTCTAGGAGAAAGAGGAAGGTCAGAGTGGGGTTTTATATCATTTTTTCACCAGCAGTTTCTCAAATGACTTGAAGTCACAATACTCAATATGTCTTTGAGGCATATTTTGGGGTGGCCTGCCCCCAAAATTATCGAAGAACATCTAATATTTAGGAAAGCCTAAAACCATGTTATAAATTACCACTGCTACAAATTGACCCATTCCTTGAAGTCCAGAGAAACTTGTAATCAATTAGGAAGCTTGCTGGCTGTCAAAATCAAGATGATTTTTTTCTCTTATGGTAGCTAACCTGTCGTTCTCATGACCCAATAAAGAGTTCTCTTCAGATGGATACTTCAGCAAAGCCTTTCCATCCAGAATTTGAACCTTGCGATTGTCAGCTATCAACCCTGGACAATTTTGGTGAAGGTTCTTAACCAAAAGAGTCCCCTTAATGGAAAAATCAGCCTAAGAACAGCCTCAAGGAAACATCTCACGGTGGGGAGGGTGCAGCTCGGTGGTAGAGCACATGCTTAGTATGCACTAGGTCCTGGGTTCAACCCCCGGTGCCTCCATTAGAAAAGCAAACAAAAACTAGTAATAAATAAATGAATAGATCTAATGATTCCCCCCCAAAAAAATTCAAAAATTAAAAAAAAAAGAAAATAGAAAAAAATTTAGTGTAAGATACCAAAAAACAATGAATTGAGCAATTTAAATGGGTAAATTGGGTGGCATGTGCTTTATATCTCAGTAAAGCTGTTTTAAAAAAAAAAAAAAAAAAACAGCTCACAATCCTGGTAAGGTCACTTTGTCGCCTTCTTAAAGCTCCTGCGGAACATTCGTAAGTCACCGAAAGGGGGGGCAGGGGCGCACCGGCGGCCGCTGGAGCTGCAGTCTTGAAACTGACACAGCGGGAGCTCAGCTCGGGGAAACTGACATGAACCCCGCCGGTGTGGACGCCGCCTCCTTCACGCCGCTCCAGCCCATCGTCGAGCTGGTTTTACCACCTGACGTGTGGACACCGTGGCAGAAGTCCCCATCACAGGGCTCTGAGGACAGAAACCGCTTGCAGCCCGTGCTCACGGGGGTGGCGGTGAGTGCGGACTTGGCAACGACACAAACACGAAAGGAGCCCCGGCGTGTATTTTGGAACCAATGTGTCGCTCCGACTTGTCCCCTTGGCTTGGCCCCCCAGTTCGCATCACAGATGATACAGAGCCGTGTCCCTCCCAGATCTTGGGGACACGTCTTCTTGAAGGCGACTAGGACAGGCGCCCTGAAGCTCAGGTTCCTGGGACCCGGAGGCAGGGCCAGGGCCGCGGGGAGGGGACAGCCGGGCGCTCGGGGCCCTTCACGAGTGCACCACAGCTGCCTTCCCTGGCAAGCTCCGAGCTACACAATGTACTCCGGGATTGGAACACTCGATTTTTTTTTCTTCAGCTGGTTTGTAAATAGGATTGTACAAAAATCCATGCAAATCAACTCTCCGCATCAGAATGTGCTGAGCTAAGAGGACTGTTAAATCAGACGGGCTGGCTTTCAGGGGTGGGGGTGTGCGTAGCGGTGCTTTATAAGACACGGATAATTTCCAAAAAACTGGAAATGTCCAACACTGTTCACCTTGACTATTGTCCTCGTCCACTTGTCCCACGTAGCAATGGCCCGGTAGTAACTAGTTATGATGGGGCATTTGATGTCAAACATCTCATTTAAGGCATTTGCTGTCAGCACTGTTTTATTAGCTTGAAATGTATTCAAAGCCAAACTATATGTGAGCTTTGCTAATTTTTCGGGTAGCATCCCTCGCTAAAATTCTCAGTTGAAATACGATTTTCACCATAATTGAATAGATTACAGAAATGGTAACAAAATGTTAAGTATCCTTAAAACCTAAGAAAGACCTGTAAGTTCCTTCAGTCTAAGGGCCACCACCAGGCAGTTTTGTTACCGAGACTCAGGGACCCCAGGAAAAGCTGGTTGAATCTGTCAGAGCAACCACTCTCCTTACACACTTTGATGGTTAACATTTGATGAATATTATGTGGCCCTGACTTAGGAACACAATTAATGTCAAGAGAATAATTCTCCTTTTTTTAAAAATAATTTTTTTAATTGCGATCGAGTCAGTTTCCAGCGTGGTGTCCATGTCCGGTGCCCAGCACAGCGCCTCAGTCATACGTGAACGTACATATATTCATTTTCATGTTCTTTTTCACCCCGAGCTACTACAAGACATTGGACGTATTTCCATGCTCTGCAGTATAAACTTATTTGTCTACTTTGTATATAGAATTCTCCTTTTTTAATCTCTTATCATTTGGTTCTGATTTTCACACACACCAGCCAAAGACACACCCACACGCACAGACACACATCTTCATCTGTTCCGTCTATGTGAGCCCTTCAGACCTCTTCTTAATAAGACCTGCTTACTCCTTGATTCGCACTGCATCCAGCAGGGAAAAGCTTTCTTCTCCTTTGCATTCCATTTGCAGAGCGTACAGTCCATTCATGCTTGAAGAAGACTTACCTGTGCATGTCAAGCCCCTCCCCTAGGATGTAACGCCACGGAGCCGTGAGCACCCCTCATTTATCCTGGATCTGTGTAATGCCTGCCTGTTCTACCCCATCACCGGTGCGGCATTAAGGTCGTCAGTAAACAGACGGTGAATAAAAGAGAGACTGCGGGAGATTGACTTGCAGCCGAAGATCTGAACCTTCTCTTGCTTTGATGTTTAAAAACCAAGTTCACCCCCATCTTAGAACAGAAAAGGGCAGAATGAAAATTGTCCGCAAACCCACGTTAGTACCAGTGTGTCCGCTCAATTGTTGAACAAACCCCCGTGAGGTGACTGAGGTGTTGACAAGTCATCTGGTGTTTTGTTAAGGTTAATTACAGATTACTTTCCAGGCTCAGATTTCCGAAGAAGGTATTGGGGTCAGATCTTCATTCTTTGCAAATCGAGGTGGAAATCGGCGGTTTAATATTCTGTGCTAGATGGCGGTACTTTTAAAAACACATCCGTGTGCCTAGCATAGGACCTTGGGCACAGAGACATTCCTTAAATGAATCACTGAATAAAACTTAAGTGTATAAAAGATCATATTAAGACTGAAAAGTTTCCTCACTGGTTAAAATAGTGAACAACTCTTTTGCGCAACGTACGTTGTATGATTTCACTGCTGAATTTTTTGACCTCAGTCTTGGTATCCACACAAAAAGGAAAAGTCTGTCTTCTGTCTTTTTTTTTTTTTTCTCTAAATTAAAAGCTCACGCGTGCCGCGTGCCCTGCCGCACGCTTCATCGTGTAATGTCTGGATTGCTGATGAGGGATGACGATGTGATTAAATGGCAGAAATGTTGACTTTCCAAGTGGACCCAACCCAGGGTAAGCCAGGCTGGGGCAGTGATCAGACTGAAAGACTGAGGTCTGAAATGGGCCAGAGCAGGAGCCCCAGGTCCCTCGGTGAGAGTGGGGACCTCGTGGGAGGCCTCGGGTGCTGGACTCCGTGGATGGAGCCGGAGTTCCGCTCAGAAAACAGGAGCTTGGAGAAGGTGCTTCTCCGGGCGCACCCTTAGCTTTTCCCTTCTTAAACTAAAGCAGTGGCAGAGAGCTGGACATTGTCCCCTGGGCGGACGCCGCCGGGCTCTGTTTGCTTTGGCCAGGACAGCTTCACACAATTGCAGTGTTTCACCAGTTAAATGCTATCGGTGGTGAGCCAGCGACACTGTGGGTGTGGAGCGGGGAGGGCGGGTCCTTCGCTGGCTGGCGTGGGGCCACTTGTGCAGGCCTGGCTTCCCGCCCTGGGCAGAGGAGCCGTCTCAAATAGGCTGTTTCTGCCCCTTGTGGCTTGTCTGGACACTTTGGGGGTATTTGCCCTTCCCCTGCGGTATGTTCCAGTCCCTGGGTGTTCTGGTCCCTGTGGGCATGTGGGCAGGGAGGGAGGGGTGAGAGATACCCCCACATCTTCCCTGAGAGCCCGAGCTGAGCCAGGAAGGTCCCTCCTCACAGCCAAGCCCTCGGCACCCCAGTGTCTCCCCACTGCACTTTTAGAGAAATGCTTTTGTGGCTTTATCTTCCTTAATACCTCAACCATGCGCTGATGGTCCCAAACCGAATAGTGTCTGAGTCTACAAAGAGCCTGTGAGCGCCATCCTTCCTTCTTCTGGTCCCAGCACCCAGAGGAGAACCGATCTCACGCACTGTTGCGTGTTCCCACACCTGCACTCGTCAGCTTGGGGACCACGCTGATGGCTGCAGGTGCCAGGGCTGTCGGGTTAGGGCCCTGCCGGTGTGGCTGACATCGTAGGAGCTTGGGGGCCGTGACAGGTCTGCAGGGTGGGGCTCTGCTCAGAAGGACGCAGGTGTGGGCAGCCCTGGGGCAGCCCTCGGTCCCTGGGCCCCAGAACATCTCCTCCATCACATGTGCCTCCTCCGCAGAGAAAGGGAATAAGAAGAAGGTTTGGGAGCTCTGCTGTTCTGTGTAGCCCCGCATCCTTGCCTGGCGCAGAGCGTGGTGCAAACACAGGCCACCAGTCCCCTACCCCCCCGCCTCCGGGGACAGGTGCTTATGGTCAGTTAGGCTTTCAAGAGGGAGCAGAGAAAAGGAGATTGGCAATCAGGAGCTTTTCTTGCCCCTGCAGGGAGGGACCAGCACGCCGGAGGCAGCCGCTCGCGGGCTGGTGGCCCTGGGGGATGTGCAGAAGGAGACAGGGCGGGCTGATGGGGAGATGGAGATGCCAGCATCCCAGGCTGGTAGGATGCTTGGGGGTGGGGCACCCAGAAAGTTGAGAACAGGCAAGATCTGCAAGGCGACAGAGAAGGGACCGCTGCATCCAAAGAGTGACTGCATCCAGAGGATGCTGGAGAAGCCGATGGGGCTGGGAGGAGGATGGACGGGTGTGTGGCTGACATGGTGGATGTGAGGCGCTGGGATGCTGCTGGGGGTGTGCTGGAAGTTCTTCCAGAAAAATCAACTGAAGGTGTCAGGAATGCATATCTCCCTTTACCTCCCACCAAGCTGTGGGTTTTTTTTGTTTCCTGTGTTCTTCCTTCCAGGACCAGGACTAGGGTGACAGGGGAAACAAGCCAAGATCTTGTCTGCATCTGAATTTTGATGACTCGGTTCATCATGGATTGTATTTCATTCATTTGGGTTTTTTTTAAATACTGCAATAAGCGTCTGTCCTGATTGCAGAGTCTTCAATTTTCCCACCCCGCCTGCTTCTTGCCTTTGTCGTTGACAAAGCACCTTACAAACCTGGGGAGGGAACTTGCACCTAATTCCACATCGTGTATCAATGATCGTTTTGGAAAAACTGCGGGGAGAGAGGGGAACGAGGCCAGTTGTTGGTGGCCCTGCCCCAGGTGTCCCCAGCAAAGCTGCAAACATTTAGGCTGTCGCCAGAAGTAAAACATCTGTGCATTTAGAGAGCTCCTCATGTATGTCTTGTGTATGAGTTACAAGTCCTTGGTCAGATGCGTGGTTTGCAAATATTTACTCCCAATCTGTAGCATGTCTCTCCAACCCCCAAACAGGCTCTTTTTTGGAGCAAAAGTTTCTCATTGCAAAGTCCAGTTTATCAGGTTTTTTCTGTTTGTTTTATGGGTGATGTTTCTCGTGTCACGTCTGAGAATTCTGCACCGAAGTCCAGGTCCTGAAGGCTTTCTGTTCGGTTCTCTTGTAAAAGTTTCCTGGTTTTGCATGTCAGACTTAAATCCTTGATCTAGTTTGAATATAATGCGTGAGCTTTAATTCATAGATCTTTTTTCTTTTTTTTTTTTTTTCGCCCGTGCTGTCTGACTCTACCCTGTTTCCAGACTTCTTGCCTAGCTGTCAGAACTAGGAGCTCTTGTTTCTTTTTGTTTTGATGATAAAGGTCAGCCACCAAAAGATGGACGTGGGGAGGGACAGATGGGGACATTCCTCCCTTTTGCACTGTGACCTCAGGGCGACTCAGTGCTGGTGATGCTGGCAGCGCCCCCATCCAGTACACACTTAGAAAAACACCCACAAAAGGTGGACACAGAAGAACAAGCAGACCGTCACCAGGCCACCTACCCACCACCCTGGGGCATCGCTGGCCATTTCTGCACGACTCCTTGGCGTTTCCTTGATGGAGACCCGGCAAAGCGATCACTTAGGATGCGTGACTTTTTTTTTCTTTAACTTGCAAGACCTTCCCCTCTGCCCACAGCATACTGTTAAGTTTATTCCTGTTTATACTCTGGGGGATTTTGAAACCAATCATAGGCTCACAAGGTTGCCCGAGAAACGTTTCAAGACGTAACATTCAGTTCAGCGGCTTCCAGACATTAGCTGAGGGTGAAGGGTTCATTTTAAATGTGTCGCGTTTACACATAAACGTTTACAAAATAACGTCTTTACAATATCACTCCGGTACTGTTTTCTTTTCTTCCTCTTTCCATTCTGTGTCTTTTTCTTTCTCTCCTGCTTCATGCTGTTCATAACCCACCAAGACGATTTCATGACACACGGCTGGGCTGGGACCCACTGTCTGAAAAACCAGTCTAGGGCCCGCTCCTCAGTGCACAGGAGAGGAAACTGAGGCCATTTGTGGGGAAGTGACTAAGCCAGCATTGTTTGAAGCTCGTTACGCAGAGTCCAGATTAAATATGTGAAGGAACTTGAGTCATCCTTCAGTAAAGACAAGGTGTTGGACCCTCACCCATCCATGTAAGATGCACCATCTTACGTCACTGGATTAAGACCCGTCCCACTGCAGGATGACCTCATTTTAACCGGATTGCATCTTCCAAGGCCTCGCTTCCGAATAAGGTCACATCGTCACAGGTACCAGACGTCAGGATGTGGCCACCGCTCAACTGAACAGTTCAGCTCAGAGCACAGTCACCTGGGGACCCCGCTGGAGGCTTTGATCTTGGTGGCCACGACCTTGGAAATACCCGTGTTGCAGGCAGCGGGGAGCGTGTGATCCGCGACATGCGCTTAAAACGCAGTGTTCACTTCCCAAGCCTGCAGCCTGTCGGCCTTGAACTCCAGTGGAGGAGCGCTGCCTTCGGGTTTTGCTCATGACTCACACCACTGAGCCCCCCTCACCGTTCAGACGGACTGGAGCAGATGGCCTAGCGTCTTCTGAACACGGTCTTTTGCAAATGCATCATGAGAGGGACACACAGCAGGTTGCCCTTGCCGGGGCGGGAAAACTTACCTGCCACAGAACAGACGGAGTGATGCGGGGAGACACTATATATGTCCCCAGTTTTAAATTACTTTTAAGGTGATTGGAGCTTTCTGCTGGATCTACGATTGAAAGCAAAGAATGAGGAAAGAATCCTTTTTTTATTGACCCCCCCTCCCCAAAATATTGCAACTCATTAATCAAATTTGTGGTTTAAAAAAATCTGTGAGCTATAATGCAGACAGTCATCGCTCAAGCACGCTGAGGAGTCTTCAGGGAAATGAAATCTGCCGTCTCTGAACATCACATGGGTCCGTCAGTGACATACTGAGAATGGTGGCCCAGGTTCAGTAAGGGCCTGGGCACTTTTAATACAAGAAATGAGGCAGGGGTGACAACAGGGACCCC
This sequence comes from Camelus dromedarius, assembly GCF_036321535.1. Classification (NCBI taxonomy): domain Eukaryota; kingdom Metazoa; phylum Chordata; class Mammalia; order Artiodactyla; family Camelidae; genus Camelus; species Camelus dromedarius. Next base: position 13,534,708 of record NC_087470.1, on the reverse strand, counting down.
AATGAATGGAGGAAAACGGGTGTGGGGCGTGAGGAGGGCCGTGTCCCAGGTCTCGGTGGAGCCCCTGGGACGTGCCCCGCCAGGTGTGGGTCCTTCGCTTCGCGCAGGAAAGAATTGAAGTGCGAACCGCAGCTGAGTAAAGGCAAAACCACTCACATGTTTGGTGCCTGGGTTCTCAGGGGCTCCCGGTGCCCTCATCTGGCTGGTTCTCGCCTGCAGCTCCTCCAGGGTCATTCGGGGTGCTGGGCAGAACCCACCTCTTGGAGGTTGTAAGACTGGGGTCCCCCCCACCAGCAGCCACCTGCCCTCTCACAGCAGGACTGTTCGCTTCTTCATGGCCTGAGTGTCTTTGCCAGGAAGGGCGCAGCCAACTATTTAAGCGCTGCCATCCTCAAGCCAGGCCCACATAGACACTCTCCTTTTGAGTCTGGGACCTGGTGACATCTGCAGAGTCCCTTTGCCTTCCCCATGTAACCCAGTCCTATGGTGCATTTGGGTCGAGTTGTGTTAAGAGATAAAGACAGGAGATACATAGCAAGCAGGCTCTGGGAGGGGCGTGACTGGAAGGGGCCAAGGGGTGGGGGAGGCACTTGGAAAAGCCACAGGGAGAGATAACGAAGGCCTGGGGGTGCTTAGCTGGGAGGATCTGAGAGTTGCCTTCATGCATTTGAAGGGCTGTTACTGGGAAGAGGAATTTGACATCCTGGCCGCTGGCCTCCCAAGAAGGGTGGTAAGAAATTCTGAAACATTGGGCTTGCCTGCCACGTTCCTTCCTGGCTCCCCCAGTTCAGTTGCTGGTCTGAATTCCAGGGGCGCCCAGCCCTGCCCACAGTCCTCGCAATCAGACATCAGAGGACGCTCAGCTGGCCGTTTCCACAGCATTCATGCAAGTCCTTTTAATGTTGCACAAACTCAGCATCATTCCTGCCTTCTTTAAAGTCTTCTGCGCGCATCCGTTATCCCACGGGATGGCCTGGCGGAGCGGGTCAGGTCCCAGGTCCCCACCCTGTGCTCCTGGACCCGCAGACGTCTGCCCCATCACACTGAGCTGTTTTCTTTTCTATACAATGGGGATGATTCTGTGTCTAAAAGATTCTATGAAAACCCAACAGAGCGACAGCAGAAAGAATCAAGCATACAGCTGGTGCTCTGTGAAGACGTCTGCTTTCTGAAAAATTGCTTCTGAATTAACCAGACAAGAATCCTTGAACATTTAGAAGGTTTAGTCTTGGCCACATCGTAAAGTCGACGGTGTGGTCAAATTCTGGCATGCGCTTTTGCGAAGCGTCAGGCAGAAGGGGAGGTGACACTCAGGGTCCCTCTGTCTCTTGGCACAGCGCGGGGTTCTTTCCGCAGCGTGTCCTTAATTCTTACAGGTGTCCTGGTGACACCTGGCGATGCGGACTCCAAGACTGTGTGTGTCTGCTCCAAGTTTCATCCACTGAATGCGCCGCCCTGAGTCTGACAACGCGCAGCGTTGATGGAATGTCACCCCTTGCCCCTTCAGGTGGATGGCCCTCTTTACAACCCCGTTTCCGGTGCGCACACAGTTAAAACCAGCGCTGATGCCATGCTGGGAGCTTACCAGGCGCCAGGCCCCATGCTGAGTAATTACTGTGAATTACCTGATTTCTCTGTTGCCGCACAGCTTTCGTGCTTTCATGTCTCCATCTTTCAGTTGAGGAAAATTAAGGCTCAGAGAGATCGCTTCTCACAGCTGGTCAGCGGAGGGTCAGGGCTTCCAGCCCAGAACCTTCTTAATGTCTTAAAGCCGGTAATTACAGGTTGTAAGGTTTGCCCCCCAAAAAAGACGGTCTGTGGTCATGAAAAAAAAAAAAAAAAAAGAAAGTGAGATGACTTGGCTGCCCGGGAGGAAGAAAGTGCACTGGAAAGACGCATCAGAGCGCATGGGAAAAGTCAAACAGTGGCTTTCCTGCGAGCCAGCTCTTTCCTGGCAGCATCTTGGGGCAAAGCCAATGACAGCAGAGTTTTCTGTTTTAATATGAGCTTCAGGGTGACTTTGTTCTTCAGTGCTCCCGTCTCTCCCCCATCATTAACTCTGGCCGCCTGGGCTGCCCTGCGGCTCGCGGTCCCCGGGTCCAGCCCTGCTCCAAGAGATGGGGGGTTTGATGCCCCCCGACCAGGAGCCAACTTTTTCTTTCCTGTCTTCCCTGCCAAGCCCCAAATCAGCCTCCACCTCTCCCTCCTCGCCTCCGCCCCACTCCCCTTCGCTCCATCCATGTCCCCCCGGACGCTTGGTCTTTGTGCTCGATGCTCCCCCAGTGTTTCTCTCCTCTCCAGGCAGGAAGTGACAAACTCCTTTTTTTTTTTTACAGCCATTCAGGAAGTCGTCCAGAGTCATAATGGCCCATTATCTAACGGCCAGAGTTTACTTACGCTCTCACTACTTCCACCGCCCACTTGAAACAAGGGAAAAACTTCCCCCGCCACCATGAGTGTGCTGTTAGGGGTGAGCACAGACGCTCAGACGCGGCGAGGTTCCATCCAGACTCCACGCCCGCGGGGCTGTCAGGCTGCCCTGCACCGCGCTTCGTGCTGCCACTGCTTCACAGTCATTTTAAGAGGCTTCTCAGTTATTATTTTTTATTATTTTTTTTTTTGCTCTGAACCTCTGCTCACAGTCCCTTCGTGTAACCCATTGTTACTTAGAGATTATTTTCTTGCTCTGAACCTCTGCTCACAGCCCCTTTATGTAACCCATCATTGCTTAGAGATTATTTTCTTGCTCTGAACCTCTGCTCACATCCCCTTCGTGTAACCCGTCATTGCTTAGAGATTATTTTTTTGCTCTGAACCTCTGCTCACGGCCCCTTTATGTAACCCGTCATTGCTTAGAGATTATTTTTTTGCTCTGAACCTCTGTTCACAGCCCCTTCATGTAACCCGTCGTTGCTTAGAGATTATTTTTTTGCTCTGAACCCCTGCTCACAGCTCCTTCGTGTAACCCATCATCGCTTAGAGAGTCGATCGGCACGAGCGGTGGCCCTTATTAAAAATGCAGGTTCTTAGGCCTGCTAAGTGAGCTTACTGGAGGCTGGGTGTCTGGGGTGCTCGTGCGGACAGTCCTGTTTTCTGTACCCAAAAAAGAAGAGCCCTGGCTTTATCAAAAAGTGCTTTGCACCTGAAGCTTGCAAAGCATTTCAGCTGTCTTGTTGGCCACCAGCGATGTATGATTTTACTAGGAACGTTCATGACAGATGAACCTCAAGGGGGAACAGGAGAGGGGCCTTTTCTCACGCACTCATTGGGATGTTGTGGCCAGCTGGGCGCTTCCCGCTGGGGTTTCTTCATGCACGAACAGCCAGGCGCCCGGCTGAGACCCTGCCCTCTGGGCCGGGTTCTCTTCCAGGATGTGCAAAGGCCGGGCCTGAGTCAGGGCTTACAGGAAGCTGTGCAGGTGAGCGGGAAACATTCCAGGACAGGTGAGCCACGGCCCCGCCCTGCCGCCTCCGCCCTGCCTGTGTCACAGGAGTCGCTCTGGGGGGGTGCGTGGGCAGCTGCTTGAGATGGCCCCACCGGCGAGGCCACTGATGGACGCAGTGGTGTCCTTCCTCAAGTCCTGGCCTGAGGCAGGGGCCTAAAAAGCACACCCACTGTCTCCCACATCCTCAGTATCTGCCACACCCATCTGGGGTCCATTCCTCTCCCATCCGGATCAACAGCCCCACGAGGCCCAAAGGTACCAAAACACAAACATGGTGGCCACCTCCAAGGAGAAGGAAACCAGGTTCAGACTGTGCACCCCACCTCCCCCTGCCCTGCCCTTGAAGGCAGCCCCCCATCCCAGCACAAAGGACCCCGTGAGAGAGCCTGAAGTCCCATCCACAGAACAGATGCCAGGGGTGTTCCTCGGCCATCTCCGTGCATCACAACACACATGTCTTCAAAGACGTTGAACTTCTCGCCCAGGTGCCCCCCCACCGGGCACACTTCTGGGTGCTCAGATGACACGGGGCAATTTCAGAGTCATTTTGAAGTCAACCGCCAGGCCTCTCTGCACTTGCCAATTAAACGCCTGGCACATGACTTTGTTAAGGCGGTAATTCATTGCGACACAGATTGCAGGGGCACACCTGGGGCCGGCGACCTCTGCGGCCACCCGGGCCCTGTCATTACCGGGGGGCCGTCACCCCGGCCCACATCATTCTGCTGATGGCGACATGGCCCTCTTATGAGCCCTATTTTTTTTTTTTAATGCTGACACTTTTCTTTCTGGAATGTAAGGCCTCTGCCTGTGAAGCCAAAACTTCCATCTGACTCCTGTGGTCCCTTTGAATATGGAACCCTGGAAAGCTCCAGAGATGTGCTGGCTTGGACCTCCTGCCGTCCTTCACTCCCCCCATCTTCCCTCCCCTCCCACCCCCTCCATCATCCTTACCTTCTCCAAAATATGCCCTCCTTGTAAAAAGTTTTCAGTGGTTGCAGCGAGTTAGGAGTAAGAGAAATCATATTTTCAGCCTCTCTGATCGCGCTTCTGCTTGCGCAGACTTTAGGGGGATCCTTCCAGAATTTTTTCTGTGTATTTTACATGCCAAATAGATATGCACAAGTAAGAAGAGTTTCCGTTTTGTTTATATTTCGTATAATGAGTTTATATAATGCAGATTGTTTTGCCATTTTTTTTTCAAACTCATTTTGCTCAAAAGCTTTCCAGATCATAGAAAGCAGACTCATGTGTGTAATTGTTCCTCCCTCTTGGTGTGGCCTGTTGCTGCTCCGGGCATTTAAATTGCTTTGGATTTTTTTGGTCAGAACACTGAGGGCTGCATGAACGTGTGTACATGGCTTTTCTGTGCACACAGTGGGGGCTTTCCCGGAAGACAGCCCAGCCCAGAAGGGGAGGACCATTCAGTGGTTTTTTCAATAAATTCTTTTTTTCAATTTCAGTTATACCCAGAAATTGTAATGCACATCCAGAGCCCCAGGTCATCAAGATCATTTTTTCTTTCCCCATCTGTCCTCCCGTTCTGGGACATTCAGAAGCCAGTCATGTCACACCAAGGAACGGCGTCATTTTGCCACTCCAGCCTTCGTCTCTAAAATCGCGAGCTTTCCTTGTGTCATCACACCTAAAAAACCAACCATAAATCTTTTATGTCATCGAACGACCAGTCTCATTGACATTTCTCGAGTTGCCTCAAAAATGTCTTTTAACTGGTGGCTTGTTGGAATCACGATATAAAAATTAGGTCCATACCTGGCCCGTTATGGCATCTCTGATTCTCAGCTGAGAGCAGCCCCTTTCCATGGGGTGTGTGTGTGTGTGTGTGTGTGTGTGTGTGTGTGTGTGTGTCCATCCATCCTCAGGTCTGCACTGGGCAGTATCCCGCGTGCACGATTTGCTTCACCACGCTTTCCTCCAACTGCGAGTCTGTCTTGTCCACTCCTACAAGTCTCTCAAAGCATTAATTAGACGCAGATCCAGCTCTGGGTCTGCCTTCTGCCCGGTGACACTCTCTACTTCATAAGGCATCAGGGGTTAGATGTGCACTTTTAATATTGATAATAATGTCTGTCTTGTTTAAGAAAAAATCTTCCCATCTGTGAGGGTGGGTGCGTAGCCCCTGTTTACTGATGGGAAACTGGCGGTTACAAAGACAGGGTGGGGTGTCCCAGCACGTCCCTTCTTCAGTGTCACACGTCCGGCTTCCCTTGGGTTGGCCACATGCTCCAGGACCCCGACGTGATGGTCAAATAGAAGATAAAACCCAACACGGAGGCATTGGAAAGGGTGGGAAGCATATGATGTCCTGAAACCACCAATTTGACAACATGAAAGATTCTCCAAATTTTTGAAAAATGCACATGTTAAGCCCTGATTAAAAGTCAAAGCTTAACCCAGACATACCAGCAGCGATAACCAAGGAGTGACAAGCCACGTGCTTTAAGAAAATAGTGCATCACTGTTTGAACTGTTTTTCTTTTCAGCACTAGAGAAACAGAAAACTTTATTGTACGCATATATAAAAGATTTGTTTAGTTGTCAGCCCTGAATTTTTAAAATGACACGTCTTATTTTTTTATATGTTCTTTTAAAGACGACCACCCTGACCGAGCAGGGAGGCCAGTGAAAGGTGAAACTGCGTCTTCACCTGCCATAGTAACTCCTGTTCTGTGGAAGGAGCCTCATTTTAACCCTGAAGCTAGTGAAAAAAGTGCCTTCTCGATTTCAAAGACCCAGCCTATACTTGGGTATCTGCTAAAGGACAAACTGTACTCCTGTGTCATCACGCCCGAAGTTTTTAATTTTAGCTGAAGTCTTTACTGTGGATTTTGTGTTCTAAGATGAGGGCGTCCTTGTGGACGGCGGGTGCCGGGCAGAGCGCTTCCTTTGATGTCATTTGACCTCCTGGGCCACACCACCAGACACTGTGTCCTGGTGAGAACTAGGTTGGTGGAGACTAAGGCCAATATTTCACCCCGATTTCTAATGTAAGGATGAGCATTGTTTCCATAGTCTCGTGTTCAAAAGGGAGATGCCTTCAGCCTCACGAGGTGGGGCGTTCTGAGTTCAAAGGACCAGCGATGTCTGGGAAAGGGCTATGATTACAGAACACGACACGTTGAGTCTTTCTTTTGTAATGAGCTGTTACAGAAAAAAAAAAAAGTGATGAAACCACCATCTTAAAGGTTCTGGCGATGATATTGGCCAACACAGAGAAAGATACGGGGCTTGAGAAACGGGGACCAGTCTGGGAAAGACAGGTGATGAAGGGCTGGGAGAGGCCAGGGTCCCCTGCCCTCCCCGCCCACCTCCTTGGAGCACATCCACCCCCGTCAGCCGCACACGGGTGCCGGGGTGTGGTCTGACTCGGGGGGCACGCACACACCCCTGACCTGCGGCAGGACGGCCTGGAACACGACACTGTGGGTGAAAACCTTGTGAACTGGCCCTTGCTTCCTTGTGCGTTTGGTCTGACAGTTCCATTGGATGCCGAGTTCTGCAGGTTTATTTGAGGGGGGACGGGAGGTGCCCTGGAGGGTGAGATGCAGCGGGTGTCCTGGAGGGGTCACCCTGCTGGCTGCGGCCAGCGCTGCAAAGTAGGGTCAGCGTGGCCCACTCGGAGCCCTGCGGTGAAGCGTCCCCGTGTGGCCCTGCTGGCCTCACCTTCCACCGTTTGGGGAGACCTGCAGATCCAGGGCTGCCCCCAAGAGGATGAGCCTGCCCTCCCTTCTCTGTATCTATCATTTTAAAAATGTATTTTTATTGAAGTATAGTCAGTTTCAACCATTGCGTCAATTTCTGGTGCGCAGCACGATGCTTCAGTCACACAGGAACACACATCGATTCGTTCTTTATTTTTTTGCTTTTTCAGTTTTATTAGGTAGAATTGTCACAGTTTGACTGCACATATGCAATGTATGGCCTGTAAATACAGATACACAATATCCTGCCCGTATTTTTAAAATTTACGTAACGTACTGATCATTGTTTCTGAGAACGTTCAGAACTTCGGCTTTTTCAACTTACATCGTTACCAAAGGAATAAAGCCAGCCACGAAATAAGAATTAATTCAAAAAGATACATACATGCTGCTCTTAACAGCAACGTTGTTTATAACTGCCAAGGTCTGGAAGCACCCTGAGTGCACGCCAGTAGATGAATCGATAAGGAAGATGAACAGTTTTATGTACGGAATGGAACAAACTCACCCATAAGAAGGAACAATGTTTTCATTTGCAGCCCTTCATTTCCCATTTTTTTCCCTACTTCAAAAACCAGAATTTTATACCTGGCATAAAACACATCCTCATTTTCATATTCTTTTTCTCCATAAGTCACTACAAGATATTGAATACAGTTCCCTGTGCTCTGCTGTGTCTGTTACTGAATAATTGTTTTTTTAGAAAGGGCTCAAGTTTTATATCACATGGAAATATGTTTATGGAATCAAGTTTATGTATCTTTTCCCAAGTTTCACTGCACGTTGTCGTATCAAACATCCCAGGCATGGTGACAAGCAGGTGACGTCATCCCCGTGGACAAAGCTCACTTGGTTACATTTATGCGCCCCGTCTTTCTCACTTGCCCAACATTTCCACGTTTTCATCGTAATCGAGAAGCCACATTTAAAGGAGACTTTGAAAAATGATTTAGCTGATACGTGTCTTAATTCCCTCAACTGGTGTCTAGGAAAAAGAAGGCGAACTCAGGCTCTACTGGGTCCCGTCCCCTTGGGCACCCAGGAAATCACTCGTGCTGGGCCAGACCATCGGGGCACTTCTGTTAAAAAAAACTCACGTCCTGTGGGAACACAGCTGCCTTCTTCCCTTTCAGCTCTGTTTCCACGTTTGAAACGACAGAAATCGTGCTTCTGGGCTTCTGTGCTGGTGGTTGTATCGGTCATTTTTCACTCCACTTGGTTTTGGAATCTACTAGCCGGGCCAATTTACAGCCAAACATGGATAGTATGCAGTTCGTAATAAATCGCAGAGGCGACCACAGTGGCCAGATCCATATATACTGTTTCCACTGCTCGTTTCCAAGTCTGAGTCCCCGTTAATGGCAAACACAGCCAGAGCATCGCTCGCCCCGATCGTGTGGCATGTCTGCACTATTTTTCTTGTCCTTTCATGATTTTGCACAATTTCCTATTCTGGAAACACTCATTTCTCCTCATATCTGTGGACAGTTAATAATGAAGAAGTGATTTGCTTTTTTTTTTTTTTGCAGAAACTGCATTTATTTCCATTCTAATTTTGATGGAAACTTTCTCTAGAGACTGGGATTTTGTTCTTAAAGTTTTTTTGCTTTGAAGCATTAGAGAGTTTTTGCATCGGTTGGCCCAGAATTGACTTCTCTTAGGTCTGTCTCAGGCGGTGTGGTTTACGGTCAGCATTTGAGATCAGTCTGCTCTTGGTGGGGCTGCTGGCTTCCCGTCACGTGACTGTTCCTGGTGGCCCAGGGAACCGCTGAGGAAGCGTGTGAGTGTGGAGGTGCCGATGGACACGGAGCAGTTGGCTTCATAAAACATCAGCTATAGTGCAGATAATGGCAAAACCATACACAGCCAGGAAATGAATCCAGCAGGAGCGTAGGATGCAGCCCACGGGAGGCGTGCCTCACGTATAAAAATGAAACTATTGTGCAGATGTTAGACCCCACTTAGGCTTGTTGAAGTTACGTTTCCCGGTGACAAAGGAAAGTTTGTCTCCAGGAGGGGCGACTTGACAGGGTGACGTCTGGCGACACCACGTTTCATCTGGAAGCTAATCTGAGAAGTGAGTTTGCAGTGATCGGTCAGGGGCAAAATGAATTGCCCTCACTCAGCATCCAGCTCTCCATCCTCGGGAGAGAGAGCTCTTGATCGGGCCTGAGAGGTGGCTGCCCCGTGCGAGCGCCCGTTCTGTGAGTGAGGTCTGCGCAGGGCTCTTCCTGGGAACAGCGATGGGGCTCTCTAGGCGTGGTCCTCCTACTGTCCCGGTGACCGTGCGGGGACAGGCTGGCCTGGCACGTTAGGGGATCCGATCACAGAGAGATCTTCAAGGAGGACAGTTGATAGACCAGTGCTTGGAGAATCCTTAAATCAGAGTCCAGTATCTAGGTCATCATTGTTTACCAAGAGTCCATGATGAAAGGAGGAAGAGAAATCCACTCCAGCGCATTCTGACAGCTTACTTTCCAACTTCATCTCTCATTGCGCTGGGCATTCTAAAACTTTGCATCCACGAGGCTATCCCAGATTGACCCTGGAAGAGGGTAACTGATAATGAAACTGAGTAATGGAAACTGATCGTGCTTTAGGTTTTTTTTTCTGGTCGTGATCACTGCTGTTGGCTTTAAGAGGTTCCTGGGTGCTTATTGTTCAGGCTCTAGACAGACCCTGCTTATCTGTGAAATATTAGAAAGGTTGCGACAAGTTTGGGAGAAGCCTTTTGGATCATTCAAAACCATGACCTGTAGGAATGCAAATTCATGCCTCTGACTTTAGTGAAGCAAAAGGAACAGAGTTCCGTGGGGGCGTCCAGACTCGGGAAGCTGCTTGCAAAAGCTTTTTGGGGACTTGGAGAGGGGGTTCGGGGGCTCCTCCTTCAGTGGTTTTATTTTTATGTGTCTTTCCTCACATTAAGGCTTGGGTCCCAGTAATTCTGAATTGTCTTGGGTCCTTTTCCAGTGGAAATGCCTGCAAGGATGGACCAAAAAGATGGTTATTTCCCCGAGGACACTGCATGATCCTCGTACTGTTTTGTAACTTCCCTGGTGCCCAGACTGGTGGCACTGAGGGCCTGGTCTCCAGACCATCCATGTGCCCCTGAGGGTGTGTGCACACTTAGGGGGAAAAAAAAACCTCAAAACATACCAATGTCTGGGAGGCAGCATCTCCAAGGGGAAGAAACAAGCTGTTAAGAACAGTGGACAAAAGCTCCCAAGGCTCGATTGACAACGGGGCACTGTGACAACAAAACAATGACTCCCTGAGCCTCTGTCCTCATAATGAAGAGACATCAGCAAACTCACAGGCAACCCTGGTTGAATCCTGAGCTCGTGTAACATCCGGCAGCTGGGAGGGCGCAGCACCGGCTCCACCAGTGGAAGCCAAGTGGAGGGCGGTCCGGGGTCAGGCAGCTGTGCTCTGCCAGACACGGCTCCTCCCTTCGCCAGCCCTCAGCGCAGTGGCTCTCCGCTCTGGCTGCTCTTTGCAGTCATCTGAAGACCTTTTAAACACCAGTGCCTACCCCAGAATGATTAACTCACACTCTTTGCAAATCATTATTTTTAAAAAAACACTCCAGTGCCTTAACACGAGTTGCTGAATGTTTGGCCCAATTATTCAGTCAACAAGTTCTTTTTCTCTTTACTTTTTTTTTTAAATTGAAGTATAGTCAGTTACAATGTGTCAGTTTCTGGCGTCCAGCACCATGTCCTAGTCATACATGTAAATGCATATCTTTGTATTAATATTTTTTTCCATTAAAGGTTATTATAAGATATTGAATATAGTTCCCTGTGCTGTACAGAAGAAATTTGTTTTTTAATCTATTTTTATATATAGTGGGTAACATTTGCAAGTCTCAAACACTCAAATTTATCCCTTCCCACCCCCTTTACCCAGGTAATGGTCAGATTGTTTAGTATGTCTGTGAGTCTGTTTCTATTTTGTAGATGAGTTTGTTTTTCTTTCTTTCTTTTTCAGATTCCACATATGAGTGATCTCATATGGTATTTTTCTTTCTCTTTCTGGCTGACTTCATTTAGAATGATGATCTCCAGGTCCATTCATGTTGGCTGCCAATGGCATGATTCTTTTTCATGGCTGTGTAGTATTCCATTGTATAAACATACCACATCTTCTTTATCCAGTCACCTGTCGGTGGACATTTAGGCTGTTTCCATGTCTTGGCTATTGTAAATAGTGCTGTTATGAACATTGGGGTGCAGGTGTCTTTTCGAATTACTGTTCCCTCCAGGTATATGCCCAGGAGTGGAATTGCTAGATCACATGGTAAATCTACTTTTAGTTTTTGGGGGAATCTCCATACTGTTTTCCACAGTGGCTGCACCAAACTGCATTCCCACCAGCAGTGTAGGAGGGTCCCCTTTTCTCCACAGCCTCTCCAGCATTTGTCATTCATGGACTTTATAATGATGGCCATTCTGACTGGTGTGAGGTGATGCCTCACTGCAGTTGTGATTCGCGCTTCTCTGATAACTAGCGATGCTGAGCACTTTTTCATGTGCCTCTTGGCCGTGTGTATGTCTTCACTGGAGAACTGCCCGTTTAGGTCTTCTGTCCATCCCTTTACTTTTCCTGTTTGTGAACGCAGGCTTCCCACCTGTATCTTCTGGGTTTGCCGTATCTCAGTGCCGTTTCAGAGCAGCGCTCTCTCTGTCCATCAGAATTCAGCCGTGGCTCCTTTCTAGAAAAGCGTAGGGGGATTTGTCCCCCCCAGCAGGTACCGATGGGTGACTTTGTGCATCCTTAATTTCTTCTTACTGCCTGCAGCTGTCCGGTTACTGTGCAGTAGTTCTGTTTCTAAACAGTGTACGTAATTTTGGATTAAGAAAACGTGTTGGCATACCCGAGGATCCAGCAGGGATGGCTCCCGAAGGACCCATTCACTAGCTCGCTTATTCAGCAGGTACCGATCAGGGGTCTGTTGGGTGTTTACTGATGGGGCACGTAGACATGAAGCGAGCACAGCCCTGCCTTCCCACCTCCCCCCAGCGGTACAGTCCGGTTAGGACAGAGCCGGTGGCCCGCGCTCAGTGGATCGACTACATACACCCCTTGGTACCATGACCTGCCTTATTCTTCACTCCCTGAACCTGAACCTTTTGGGGCATAGCTCAGTGGTAGAGCGCATGCCTAGCATGCACGAGGTCCTGGGTTCAATCCCCAGCACTTCCAGTAAATAAGTAAATAGACAAATAGATACATAAACCTAATTACCCTCCCCAGCAATCCACCCCCAAAAAAGACGGTCTGTGGCAACCGTGCGTCCAGCAAGTCTGCCGGGGCCATTTTTCCAACCGCATTTTCTCACTCTGTATCTCTGTGCCTCTTTTGAGAATTTTATTTTCACTTTTTCATCATTATATTTGTCATGGTGACCTGTGCTCAGTGAGCTTCGACGTTACTGTTGCAAAAAGGTTCAGATGATGGGTAGCATGTTTCAAGCAACGAAGTATTTTTAAATTAAGGTCTATACAGGGCTTTTTTAGGCATAATGCTGTTGCGCACTTAACAGACCACAGCGTGGTGTAAATGTAACTTTTATATGTACAGGAAACCAAAAAAAAAAAAAATATGATTTTTCACTTTATTGCAGTGGCCTGAAACCTCCAAGGGTGGCCGGTACTCTGGTTTTTTAAAAAAAAAATGAGCAGCCAGGGTTGCACGAATGCCTCATGCTATTTTGTCATAATGAAGCCTTGTCCCCTAGTGTGAGAATGTCCCCTCACTTCCCTCCGGGTTGAATTCTGTTGTTCCCTCCGGCCCCCATCCTCCAGCATCCCTCTGGGTGTCGGGGCAGCCCTCCATCCCGGTTTTGGTGACGACTGAAACCTGTACGCGTGTCACTCACTGCGACTGGCTTGGAGACGAGCGTCTGTCTGGAGCCCCGGGTTCCTCTGCATGTTCGGGGGCCACGGCCTCCTTAACTCTGGCCCCGGACTGTGGGCTGTGTTGAAAGCACCGGGCCCGCGGCTGCCAGTGCTCAGCCGCGTTGTATGGAGGGAGGCCTGGACCCGCTGACTCCCGCTTGCTGGCATCCTCAGAGTCATTGTCATTCTTCCTGCAGTTTGACGCCCTTCTTTTATATAATAAATAACATGTCCTTTGCAAATCCTTGGTAAAAGTTAAGGTGATGTATGGTCCGGCCACTCCAGGCGTCTGTTCTGCCACTCTCTGTATGTCCCCTGCTCCACCAGCACCCATCACCTCCACCCGCTCATAGGACTCATCATCCTGCAGACTTGCCCCAGGCCCCCAGCTGATGACTGCTCCAGCTTTAGATCGGGCTCTCCACCGTGATTATCAAAGGGGCGGCGAGGGGCGTGCCCCCACCGGTTTCCCTGGTAACCGATGAGCCAATCTGATGTCAGTCGCCCCTGTAACTGGTCACCTCCCCCTGCTCCAGGGACTGAAGGCTGCCAGCAGGTCCTGCCCTCCATCTGCGGCACACGGTGGGGTGGGCTGTCCCTCCAGGCCCCTGCTTCAGACGCGCAACCTCCCCCATCCATTCAAACCATTCATGTCTCTGTCTTTGGTCTTGAAGGGGGCCAAGTCCAGGCGTTGTAAGCCCGTGGGGTGCAGCCCAACAGATGACTTTCCAGTTATATTGTTATATTGACCAACGTTCTTGGTAACAATTCAGAGTCCTATAAAATATACCCACGTGTGTGGAGATTTACTTTTGAGTCAGCTCCAGCACACCAGCAGATTCCAACCTCAAATGCATTTCAGGGAATCAGCTGTCTTTGCAATTCACACTCAGTTTTTCGGCTCCTTCATAAAAATTATCCCAAGCAATGGGGGACTCGATGACACAGATCACCTGCCATTTAAAAAACAACCAGTTCTATGTAGAGATAATTTACTTCTAGGAAGATAGAAGTGTCATGATCTCAAGGACCAGGAAACCAAAATATTTTTTCCCGCTGTGACATAAGGTGATTGATCAGGAGTTCCAGGCCTGGCTGGTCCTTATTCAGCTTCCACTGTCACAGTTGGGAAATAGAAATGTCGAAGTTCCCTTTGATAAAGAGACCTCTTCTCTCCTTCCCACCGGTGCCAGCCCCGGGGGGTGGCTGTGAGTGGTGGCCGTGTCCCCGCTCAGGGAGGCTGGGGCAGAGCATTGGGGGTGGGGGCGCTGGGAGGGCTGTTTCTTAATTGCTCTCTTCCTGAAGTTACTGGAGGTTCTGTTGGATTAGCTGCCGTGGACTGTGCTTGTGCAACGGAGCTACTGGAATGGAAGGAATGTAGTGTAAATTCATTACCCTGACTGCTCACCAACCCTCCAGATGCGTTATTACCTCCTCCTTTGCCTGATAAGGAAACGGAAGCAAGGGAAGCTGACTTCCCCAAGCCTGTACTCTTGCAGAAGCTGGAGTAACTGGTTCTTAGAATTTGAGCATGCTAAGAGACTCCCAAGGGTGTCTGTCAAAATGCAGATTCCTGTGCCCCGCCCGGATCTGCAGAACCGGAATCTCCGGAGGGGGCCTGGATAGCCACCTTTCCTGGAATGCAAAACTCCAGCCTCCTCCGTGGCCCCTGCCTGATGGCCCATCTCAGACCCACAGCCCCCCGTGAGAATGACCTCACCTCACAGAGCCCCCTCACTCTTCCCGCCCAGCACTGTTTCAATAACACAACAAAACACAGTAAAGCTGTGACCAGCCCAAGTAGCCATCAGAAAGCAAACGGATAAGTAAAAATCACCCCACACTCACCTGGAGGGAATTAATTTACTTCGCAGCTGATAAAACTGAAGCCCCTTCCAAGGCGCTGGGTGGCCCCAGCCATGTGCCGGCGGGTCTTCTGTTCTGTGAAATTTGCATGTGACATTTGCATGTGAAATTTGCATAAGGAAAACATTTTGTGATTTTTTTTTCCATTCCAAGTATTTGCTTTCACTTTCTACCTAATTTTGGTTTCTAAAGCCCTAAAAACATGCATGGCCTTCCAACAGTCAAGGACTGGTTAAATATGATTTGACTCCCTATGATGAAATACTCCTCAGCCAGTTTTAAAAAAAGTTTTGTAGACAAGTATATATTAAAATTAAAAACTTGGCAATGTATTAAATAGAAAAAAGGCAAGTGTGAAACATTAAATCTCACAGAGCCCATTTTTATAAATAAATTTCCTATCTGCCATGTATGCATAGAAAGGACTCTGAAACTATAAATACCATATAAGTATCTTTGTCTTTTTTTCCTGTTTGCTCATCTCCATCATCTCAGTTTTGCTTCAAAGTACATGTTCCTCCAACAATATAAAAAATGAAATTACTCTAAGCAAAAGCAGGCAGACCTGGCCTCCCCAAGCCGTCATCCTTCTGTGGTTTGAAGCTTCAGTTTTCTCACGTGATGAAAAAGGTTTAACAGGGTATTAAGATACTACGTGAACAAGTAAACTGTAAGAGGTGCCCAGGTGTCGGCTGTGAGCCGATGTACCCAGTGATTTTTGATTCCTGACCGCCCAGACTCTTCTGATTTCCAAGAGCCTCCCGGCCGGCAGCCTGTGTGCAGGAGAGCAGGGGGCAGAGCCTGGGAGCCGCCTCCCCGGCACCCAGCCCCCCAGGCTCATCGCAGGTGCCCTGTCTTCTCCCCTCTTCCCCTCCCTTTCCTATGGCCTCAGAGAGGACATGGACATCACTTTAGAAATATTCCTGTGTTCCCTCTCACCTGTTCCGTCCACATGCTCATACATGGTTTTCTCTGTACCCCATTAATGATTTAGTCTCTGGAATTCAGTGGCACGCAGTTCTCTGCACAGAAAGCGGGGAGGCTTTTTGATTCCTCTTCCCCATGTCTCGTCAGTGACACAGGCATTTCAGATGGACCAACAGATGTCCGTCCTGGGGTAGCCTGTCCCCATCTGACTGCTTTTGTCTTGGGCCATCGGATGGGTGATTTTTTTTTAATACTTTTTTTTTTTGGTCTTTTAAAAAATTTTATTTAGAATGCCTCCTTGTCGACGTTAGCATCATTTTACAGATCGTGAGGGAAGTTCAATTCTTTTGTCTCTGCGAACGTTTATAATACGTTGGGAATAACAGATTAGAAATGTGATACATTGTAAACAAGGTACCTAAGAAAATGCTACTTGGTTTTAAAACTTAAAAGCCACTGCTTGGCCTTCCGAATTGGGAGTCAGCCGTGAGAATGCGGGCAATATTACTCTCTGTAAAAAGATGAAATGGTGGCTTGAAATAGCTGAGCAGGACACCTGGTCCCCGAGGCCCTGGAGGAACGCAGGTGCCAGCTAGGAAGAGGGGACTTGGTAGCTGAGAGCTACAATCAGGCTGCAGGGCCCGCTGCTGCCAAAGCCACCTCCCCGAGGGTCGCCGGTGGTCGCCAGCTGTGGCAGCCTCGGTGGGGGTGGGGTGGGGGCATCCTCTGACGGCAGTTCAGTGTGGCCCCCCCTCCCGGGATCTGCTCCGTCAGAAAGCACAGATTTCACAATCGCTCCCAGTGCCTTCTGCCAACTTCCCTGAACAGATGTGGGATGGAAAATAAATAAATAAATGGAAGCAAAGGTCTCCGTTCTCGGCTTAATATTATAACTGGGACGTTTCTGATGGAAGGAAACAGGCCAGCGACTTGCTTAAGCCCTTGGAGGTGGACCTGATGCATTAAATGCGCCAGCGTTTACACGGGCAGGCAGACCTCGCTTTACCGCACTCGCTCTTTGGGCTTCAAACATACTGCGTTTTTGTTTTGTGTTTTGTTTTGTTTACAGATCGAAGGTTTGTGGCAACCCTGCATTGTCAGATGATGGTCAGCATTTTGAGCAATAATTAAAATATTTTTAAATTAAGGCAAGTACATTGTTTTAGACACAGTGATATTGCACTTGTACTGGACCACAGCATCATGTAAACATGACTTTTCTATGCACCGGGAAACCGAAAAGTTAACGTGACTTGCTTTATGCCGTGTCTGCCTTACTGGGTGGTCTGGAACCGAGCCTGCGGTCTCTCTGAGGTCCTCCTGTATTATAAGGTGGGCTAAATCTTACGATTTTCAATCACTTTCTTTTAAAATGTTTCTAAGAGACACTGGGTCTAGGAGCACCCCGTGCAATCCAGTTTTGTCAAAAAGAGGCCAGCGTTCTCTCTGTGGGCTTGGTGGCCAGCGTGCGTGGCTAGCCAGCCTTGCAGCATCTCCAAGGCCTCCGGGAGCAGCCGGCCTCCCTCCCCGAGCCTGGGGCTCCGCCCCCCACCCCCGCCCGGAGCTCCAAAAAGGGAAGCTCCGGAAAATCAGAGGCCTTGCACCGAGCAGCCCGGGGCCTGACCCCACCGCTGATGTCAAATGCTGTACAGAGGCGTGGGCTCCCGGGCGCACCGTGGGCTGCCGGCCGCCGGGGGCTCCAGCCACAGCTGCGTCGTGCGCACCCCATCCCCTCCATCCCAGGATGTTCCGTGTAAACAGTGGTGCTGATTACATCTTGAAAGCATCGGCCTGGCCAGATCCTCCGAGTCCCAGTGAAGCCCGAGGTGGGCGGGCCCCCAGGAGAGCAGGGACGTAGGAACATCGCCCCCCCACCCGCCCACCCCCCGCCAGCTGTCTGCTTCTAAACTGTTTCAGAGCCACGACAGCTGCGCACTGCGGTGACCCGCGCGCAGCTGGGACGCGCCAGGCCTGGAAAGGGGGATCGCGGCTTCCGCCCTCTCGGAGCGCCAGCCCTGGGGGTCCTGGGCTCTCGGGACCACGACCGGAAGCGGTGGAGTCTGCAGGAGGGCTGGGGAGGGGGCCCTGAACGACAGGGACCTCACCGCTACCTTAGATGACCTGTGTTCAACTTCTTTCAGCAGCTCTCATAACTTAGAATTGTCACTAGGACGTGTGTGGCCCCACCTCGCCTTTCCTCTGGCCCTCCATCACCACCGGCAAGGACGAGGATGTTCTGCTTGGGGTTGTCAGCCCCGCTTTCAAGACAGCTGAGTGTCCTCAGTCCCCGGGCTGAGCCGCCCCTCCCTGCAGCCGGCTGATGGCTGTCATCGCACTTTTCCGCCCTGTCACTTACCCGAGGGGCCCGGTGCTTCCCGCCGAGCACCTGCCCTCTCCCAGCTGTCTCGGGCTTTGGGAACCCAAGCAAAGCACTTGTCATCTGTCCCTTTTAAAACTGTTATCAACAGTTCTTCATTCCAGCTTCTCGAGGACCCTCTGACCGCACTCTGCCCCCAGCACACACAGTTCTGCTGGCTTTGTTCACCGAATCCTGGCACAAATGTTGAACAAGGCTGAGTTCTACATTGTCCGCTCCTCTGCTCAGAAA
The DNA here is from genome assembly GCF_036321535.1 of Camelus dromedarius. Classification (NCBI taxonomy): domain Eukaryota; kingdom Metazoa; phylum Chordata; class Mammalia; order Artiodactyla; family Camelidae; genus Camelus; species Camelus dromedarius. Next base: position 13,516,240 of record NC_087470.1, on the reverse strand, counting down.
CCAACGCTCTGTCAACAGGCTCTGTTTACCCTGCGGGAACCCACGAAGCCCTTATCAGCCACCACATCTTTCCTACTTAATATTATGGTTTGAGTAACCAGAGGGCCTCATCGCCGTTCATAATCGCAATGTCTTAAAATATCTCTACTTTCCGAACGCTTTCTGGTGCATTTTTGAAACGGTACCCTTGCACAATTAATTAAACATTCATAAAGCTGTAGCGTCACATTAAGAGATGGAGATGAAATCTGGCATATTTCATTTGAAGCTTCGTCTAAGTCAGAAAGTTGGTATAGACAGGGCTGTGCTGGTGAGGTGCTTTGCGAAAAACTGGGTTCCAGGGGACGGCGGTGCCCAAGTCTGAGCAAGGAATATTGTCAAGGAAATTTAGACATCAGAGTGCATGCATTCTTCCAAATGCAAGAGTCTGGAGAATATTGTCCTGTCCAAAACCCCTAAATATTCTGGAACCTGTCTCTTCCTTTTTACAGCTCAGCCTGACATTCACAATTAAATATTTCAAACAGGATTGGGGAATATTCACACAGGTTTTGTCCTCTTGGTTTGCAGGGATAAAGGGAACTGTATGGGAAGTTCAAGTTCACAGCTTTTAATTCATGACTATTTTCCTTGAATGATGTGGTTTCTAAAAACTTACGGCTTGGGTTACGTTTTTATTTTTATTTTTCCATGCCAGAGGCTAGAAGTTCCTGTGCTCACATTAAAAACAGCAGTGTTAATCCCTGCCTGGATCAAAACCCAGTTTATAGGATCGATAATGTGTGTGCCCACCTAGAAGTACCCATGGACATGCTGAGCATAAATGAACATCCATTACTAATAGTAATCGTGTTACCGAGTCCAAACTCGTTCTGCTCGCCGCACAACAGGCCAGTAAATCAGGAGATGATGTGTTGGGGCAACAAATAGTGACTTTATTGGGAAAGCCGGCAGACAGAGAGGATGGCAGACTGATGTCTTGGAGAACCATCGTCCCCAAGTCTGAATTCAGGCTCCTTTTATACTAAAAAGGGGGAGGGGGTGTGGTTGGTTGTTGCAAATTTCTTGGTGTGGGAATTCTTTGTTCTTGCAGCCCTGCAGGCGGGTCAGGTCATGGCGCCCCTGCAAACCTCCAACAAAACAAATGTTATTTTCTATTCTGCAACGTGTTATCTTTATATAAGTGCAAAATGTTCATATCCTTAAAGGTCAGAGCCTTGACAATGGGCTCTCCTGTCTATTTCAGGCTAAAGGCAACGTTGTTTCACAAAAGGTGCCGAGCCAGCAAGACTGAGCCTAGAGAACAGGGCACAGGGTTAAAGCCAAAGAAACAGATCTAATAGGGAGTTAGGTTTGTTCTTTTCTGTTAACAATAGGAAATGTTTATCAAATGCTTGCTAAGTGATCGGTGGTGTTCTGTGAGCTATTGGCTCCTCCTTAATAACCCTTTGTGGCCAAAAGCATTGTGAGCAATTCAGCATGGGGACTCAAGGTAAACACCCCGAGACCACACAGGTGACAACCTGCCGCCCTGGACTGAAGCCCACAGCCATCGGTTCCCAGCCCCTCCGCACAGCTGCCTCGGGTGAGTGACATCTGGGTGGATGGAGCCTTGAAGTCCCCTGGGATGCTGGGTTTAAATCCCACCCCAGTCGCCTCCGTGCTGTATGACCTTAGCAAGGTCATTTTCTTGAGCTTCATAAATTAAGAAAAAACTAAGGCCACTTTTGGGGGGGGGGGGTCATCTTAAGAATTCCAAGGATGTACATGGCACTGGGTACCTGGAACATGCTGAGTGACCCACAGTGGTCAGTTAACGTCGCTTTGCATTCTCAGTGGAAGGATGCCCGGTGTGTTGGGTTGCAGCCGTCTGTCTGCCCTCGTCTCCCGGTTCCCAGCCCCGGACTGAGGCTCGACCCCGTTACCCTGGGAAGCGCTGACTCCTCTCATTCAAAACCCACGATTGTGGCCCTGTGGGTTGGTTTTTGGTTTTTGGGTTTTTTTCCTGTTGCTTTCCGGTGAAGCCAGAAGTGGGCAGTCGGTCAGGGAAAGTGATGGAGAATCATTTATTATTTATACTTTGGCTTCGTTAAATCTATTACAAATCACCTGCTCTCAGAAAGCTCAGATGTGGGGGATATTTGGGTTAGTAAACTTTTCCATGATTAAAAATAGTATTAATAATTAATAACTTTTTTTGGTTAATATGGCCAATTAATATTACAGTGATGCCCATTTGAAAAATAATTGTACTGTGTATGTTTCTTTTGATTGGATGATGTGGAGTGTAATCAGTATTTTAAATGATTTTTATATGAGCTTATGGTTGTTGGAGCTTTGCTTTCATTGCTTATTTTTAGCTAGGTCCCCTCATGTCAAATGTTTATGCAAGAATAATAGTTCAATTATTAACTTTTATACTTATTTTTAATGCCTTTATTATGCTATGATTCCTGTGCAGTAAACTAGACGTATTTCAGGTGGACAATTTGATGAATTTTGATAGATGTCTACACCCATGGAACCACCACCGCAATCAAGGCAGATAACATTTCCATCCGTCCCCAGGAGGTGCAATTTTCAAATTCCCAATTTATCCCTCTTCACCCTCTTTATCCCCTGGTAACCATTAGTTTGTTCTCTATGTCCATGGCTTTTTTTTTTTTTTGATTCCACATATAAGTCATATCATATGGCATTTTTCTTTCTCTTTCTGGCTTACTTCACTTAGAATGATGATCTCCAGGTCCATCCATGTTGCTGCAAATGGCATTATTTCATCCTTTTTTATGGCCAAGTAGTATTCCACTGCATGTATATATATATATATATATATATATATATATATATATATATATACACACACACACACACACACACACACACACACACACACACTGCATCTTCTTCATCAAGTCATCTGTCGATGGACATTTAGGCTGTTTCCATGTCTTGGCTGTTGTAAATAGTGCTGCTATGAACATTGGGGTGCAGGTGCCTTTCTGAATTATATTTTCCTCTGGATATATGCCCAGGAGTGGGATTGCTGGACCATATGGTAAGTCTATTTTTAGTTTTTAAGAAACCTCCTTACTGTCCTCCACAGTGGCTGCACCAATTTACATTCCCACCAACAGTGTAGGAGAGTTCCTTTTTCTCCACACCCTCTCCAGCATTTGTCACTTGTTAATACGTTCCATTATAACATGGCTCCGTGTACTTTTGGTGTGGTTTGTGGCTGAGAAGAATAGAAACTGCACATGTGGGAAACTGCAGAAAGACTCTGCCTTAATTACTTCAAGTGCTTGAGGTGAAACCAGTTCATTTGCTGTTAGTTTTTTTTTTTTTAATCTCATTCTACGTGGTTTTGTAAGTCAGTTTTCTGTTATCAGAAGGAAAGAGTTTACTCTTAACTTTCTTATAAAACAGAGTGTTAGACACATCTTCTGTGATCAAAGAGAAGTTGGGTTGGAGGGAGGGGGAAGGGGGAGATGTGGGTCACAGGTACAAACTCTCCATTGTAAGATGCGTACGTTCTGAGGCTCTAATGTGCAGCCTGGTGACCGCAGTTAATAACACGCTATTGTGTACTTGAGATTTGCTACGAGTTGACCTTAGGTATTTTCCATCACACACACAAAGAGTTCAACTCTATGACCTTGACCTCGGGGCTCATTTTACCATGTCTATATATCAGAGCATCACTTTGTATGCTGCAAATGTATCCACTTAGATGTGCCAGTTGCCCCTCAGCAAAGCTGACAGGGAAACGGAGAAGTTGGGTTTACATGCACTCGAATTGTTTCTCTCCTTTTCACCATGAAAACAGCTCCTGCGTGAGGGAGACACACCGTGAATGCGCCACGGTCACAGCCTGAGGGTCCCTCTGAGCACTGGGCGCAGAGCTGGACCACTCGCATCCAACCTTAAAGGCTCTCACGACATCCCGTGAATCACAGAACATACGTTCACCCACGTTAGAAGTAGAGCCCATGGGTGCAAAGACTAAAAGAATCCTGATTTTATTCTACAGTTCGTATTTCATGTTATGCCAAGAGTGAACGTTTGTAATTTAGCTGTTTCGGTAGAAAGACCTATTTTTAACATCAGTGTTCATTTGATGAGGTGGCTTTTAAAAACTATTTTTATTCTTTGCTCTGAAATAAGTCAGATGGTGAGAGTAAATGTTGAGAGTTTTAAGCATGAAATGAGAAAGACTGTCACATGAATTTCTTAGTTCCTCCTTGAAAACAGTACAATTCAAGAATTGGTTAAAGGAGGTATGTGAGGCGGTACCCAGAGCCCCAGGAGGGCCAGAGACCAGGTCTGGGGCCGATCTGGACCGCTTGGATGGAAAGCCAGGGCCACCGCCCTTCTGAAACTCTGTGTCCAGACACGGAGCCCAGAGACATGGGTAATTCTAACAGTACGCGGTTGGATCTTCAGGATAAACATGAATGCTGCTCACACACCCCCTCAGCACTGGTTGGGGGCTCGCTGTGGGTTCACACCCACTCTCAGGTCAGGAGTGAGCTCAGGGTCATGGAATCACTCAGTCAGATTCACTAGGAGTGGCTCCTACCTAGACGACCCACCGTGGCCATCCCCACCTTTTCCCTTCATATTTGCGCCTTTATCTCTGTGTTTCACAATGTTTCACCCTGCTCCTAACTTGAAATTGATCCCGTTTCTCTGGGCACCGAATTGCCCAGTGGTTTTTCATTAACACTCAGCCCTGTTTCCTTTAAACATCACTCTTCACGTCCAGGAATGCCCAGCCCGTGTGCTTCAGGCTCAGGGAAATTTTGCCTTTGACATAAAAGCTTCGACCTTCCAAATTAACCCTTTCACGTGGAAGTCTCGACTTCATTCATACAAAGTGGCTTTCCAGACTTTAATTCTAAGACGCTTTCTCCCAAATTCTGGAATTTTGTTGCACCCTATCAAAAATGTAGCCTTTCTGGGGCAGTTTATCAGTTCCTCCCCAACACCTGCGTTGTAAAATGTACGTTTTAAAACCAGTTTTTAAAAAGCCGTGTTTAGAGAGCTTGTTAAAAATCTAGGAGTCAAAAGACATTACCGGATTAACCATGGAACTGTCTTCAACTCCTCTCATAACGCAAACGTTCCTGAATTTGCCTTCATAATAAACATGTTAAAAATATGTGTAATTTATGGCTATATGTATATTTCCACCTTGCACCTTTCTAAGCAAAATTATAACACAGGAAAAGTCGATCTGCTTTGTCAAAGAAATACATTAAGACGCATAATTTGGCAGTTTACCGAAGCAGACATTCTGATTGTTTACACAAAATAGTTTATGTTACAACAAATGTTTTTCTTCCTGTCTGTCACTTCCTCTTGTGTTTTTTTCTGCTTGATACTAGGTGTACATTTTATTTCCCACTGCTATTGGTCAGCTACATGAGAAACAAATGAAAAACTGGAAGAAGGAAAATGCCCATTAGGTCTTGTGATGCAGTGACAGACCTTTTTCTCCCCCCCCCCTTTTTTTTTTGTTTTGTTTTCAGTAACACCTATAGAATTGAATGCTATTTTTTAAAAATCTATTATTATTTCAGGTGTTTGTGTTTAACGAAGTTCATCTGAAATATTGGTATTATAACCGAATACAAAGGAAATATGTGAGGAGTGGATGCTGCAGGGAGTGAAAATGATCAGAGTTCATATTTTTCATTATCTTGTAATGTCCTAGCAGTGCCCTGGCAGACGGAGCATACTGTCGAGCACAGGAGTGAATTCCACTTGCCCAGAGTGCATTTGACTTCCAAATTCCTGAGGCCACAGATCTGGAGACAGAGCAGTGTTTGCACATGAAATCGTAAGGTGATATTTGCACAAGTGCTATACGTTATCTAAAGAGAGTTTGCCCGCTTACAAGATTTCCCCACCTCCCTGCTGTCTGAAACAATTGGCTGAAAAGACAGGCCTGCTTATAAAATAAATGGTTTGCAAACTTAAAAAAAAAAAAAATTTTAAAAATCCATGCGAACGGTTACACTCTGTTGTATAACCATGCATAAACATGTCAATAAACAAAGAAGTAACTGGGGAAGAACCCCACTGCTGTGTAAACGAAACATCTTTTTACTGGATCCCACTGGATCTCTTAAACAAAGGTCTGAACTTCCTTTTCAGTCATTATCCTTGAAAGATGGAGTTGAAACAAAAGTTCTATTCTTCTCAAGTTGGCAGGACTTCTGAAAGGTGATTCTTAGCTGTGCTGTGACTCATTCCAAGTGCAGAATCTCTGACCTTGAGCTAGTCTGTTTTTCACGTAGGAGCCTAGAAAAGCAATGAGCGATGGGGAAACGGCTGTAGGTCGACTCTTTCCGTGAAGTCAGGCTGGGAGACCCGCAGGACAGACCAAGAGTCATGGCTGGTGGCAGGCTCCGTGCAGACTTCACACACTGCGTTTCCAGAACGCACCTGGTGTGCCTCTTATGAATGGATGGAGGGATGGCTGGTGTTCAGAGCACAGGAGTTGTTCTGATTCGCTCCCCTCGCAGGACCACTTCTGCAGCCACAATTTGCTTTTCTGATATTCAGAGTAACATGATACAGTTATACTGTAGAGCACATGGAAATATATACAAGATCTTGTAGTAGCTCACGGGAGGGGGGAAGAATATGAAAATGAATATATGTGTATTTGTGTACGACGGAAGCATTGTGCTGTGCACCAGATTGACACAGCATTGTAAACGGACTGTAACTCAATTAAAAAAAAAAACAAAAAACAAAGTAACCTGATACATATATATATTAAAACTTCAAAAGTGACCGAAATATATGATATAAAGTAAAAATTCCCATAAATCTATCCCCCACACAGCTGTTATAGCTCCCCCCAAATTTTTGCCTTTTATATAGCATATGTGTGTAGAAATGGAGATGGATGGATGGATGGATGGATGGATAGACAAAGACACAGACAGACAGACAGGATGAATGGATGGATAGACAGACAGATAAGATGATAGATAGACTGGATGGATGGATAGACAGATAAGATGATACATAGATAGGATGGATGGGTGGATGGATAGATGGATAAGATGGATAGATGGATGGATGGATGGACAGACAGAGATTTAGAGATATATATAGAGAGAGAAATGGGGAGAGATCCATAATGAACTTTCAACAAAAAATCGTATTCCTGCTCTAAACTATAATTTAGAGCTCAAGTCTACAATTGTGCTGTAAAGGCTTCTTTTTTCCTTTTTAACTTCATACTGGATCTTGAGCAGACTCCACATCAGAGCATCAAGGCTCATCTCAGTCTTCTACTAACCGCCCTGTAATTTTACTTTTATTATTTTTTTTAATGGAGGTACCAGGGATTGAACCCAACACCTCGTGCATGCTCAGCACGCCGTCTCCACCACTGAGCCATCCCCATCCTGGTGAGCTCTTTGACTCGATGACCAAACATTTAACGTTGGATGGTCGGGTTATTTCTAGAAGAGGTAGCATCTTCTTTCGTACATTTTTATGCATTCAGGCGAGTCTCTGTTGGATAATTGCTGGAAGTGAAATCTGTCAGAGGTTTGCGAAAGCTTGACGTGGTACATTTTAAGCGGGTGAGGGGTGTGATGTGTGAGTAACAGTTGAGAGGACTGAGTTTATTTGGCCAGGACAGGAGGAGGGGGAGGGAGCTGCAGCTAGAGCAGCCCCCCTCAAGTCTTCAGAGAGCTATCACTCAGGAGTCAGGAGCAGGACTGGACTCCACCTGCAGGGAGGAGACTTGGTGGCTGGAATTGCAAGCCTGGCAAGCTGCTGGCTGTCAAGGAGCTTAGATTTTAATTGGGGGAAACCGACAATGCGGAAGTAAACTTATTAAAAAGAAAGACAGAAAGAAAGAAACAAGGAAATGAACAATAGCGGTCAAGGTTCGTTAAAAAAAAAGTAGGCAGGTTTGGTCCTGCCTCTTTGATGGCTTCTCTGTGATGGAGAGTGACTTAGAAAGGGCTGAGAGGCAGCATTGAATAAAATAAACAGCAAAGACCTAGGTGAAGAAAAAACTCATTTTGTGAGCCAGTAAATCACACTGCCTTGGAAGTTAGACACGGAATATATTAATGCACACAGAGGAGTGAATCATGAGACCTGTAAAGTCATTTAAAGTCTTCCAACACAGAATATATCTGTGCAACCCAGACAAAAGGAATCTGCAAGGACTCATATCCTTACCAAGTATCCGATTTGACTGTCGTTTAAGGGGCAGACTTCCACTCTTGTTAAGGACTGTCTGGAGGAGTGAAGGACCTCAGGGCATCGGACTGTGTTCTCAGCAGCCGTCAGGCTGATTTTTGACCTTGAGGTGCGGCCCCCCGGGTTGTCTTTTTAAAAAGCTTGGTTGCAAGTGATCCTGCACACAGAGACGGAGCAGAAAGCAAGACTAGACAGGTCCCGAAGCAGCAATGCAAGGCCTCCCTCTCTTTCCCATGTGAGTCACTGTGAGTCAGGAGATTACCTTTGCAGAACAGCTTAATGCCTTTACAGCCCTTAAAGCGGTACTTCCTCCCGGCTTAGGTGTCAACTTCTGTCTCAAAGGACAGACCCCATTAATCCTTCGAGCCTCGGACTGGGACTGCGGGCACGTGTTCATTTGCATGACGAAGAAGCCTGTTTGGTGTTTTTAACCACCAACAACAGACCTGTAACTCCATTCTCTGTTTGAATGAGGATGAAAATCAGTTCTCCATTGAACTGAAGGAAGAGGAGAGCTGGGTCCTATTCCCAGGCTGGTGATGTATTTGCTCTGCTAGCTCCCCACACTGAAAACACTGAACAAGGTTATCTAGATAATCTAGTGTGAATGTACATACAGGGAGAAAAAAATTAGAAAAAAAAATGGAGATTTATTAATATAAGCATAGGGGGAGGGTTTAGCTCAAGGGGTAGAGCGCATGGCTTAGCATACCCAAGGTCCTGATTTCAATCCCCAGTACCCCCTCCAAAAATAAATAAGGAAACCTAATTACCTCCCCCCTCAAAAAATAAAATAAAATAAAATAAAATAAAATAAAATAAAATAAAATAAAATAAAATAAAATAAAATAAAATAAAAAATATTTTAAAATTTTAAGATAATAATCTTTTTAAAATAAGGAAGCCTAATTACCTCCCCCTCAAAAAATAAAATAAAATAACATAAAATTTAATTTAATTTAAAATATTTTAAAATTTTAAGACAATAATCTTTTTAAAATAAGGAAACCTAATTACCTCCCCCCTCAAAAAATAAAATAAAATAAGTAATATTTTTAAATTTTAATATTTTTAAAATTTTAAATAAATGTATATGAAGAGGTGTGATATTATCTCTGTACAGAAGAGAGGAGAGATTTTGTATGCATCTCATGGGAATTTCCAAAGAGAGAAGGAGGCAGCCAGAGCAGTGTGTGTCCCTGTGTGCCCAGCCTTGCAGGGACAGCCCTCTCGGCCCTGCCAACGGGAAAGGCTGCAGACTGGGCACCACCCTCGATCATTTACAAGGCCTTTGTCTTAAATCTGAAATGTCTTAAGGTTATTAAATTTCACGCAGGTTAATTACCATGCATCCGTAGCCAGGAAGTTCTTGGGAGACATTGCACGAGCGGAATCGAGGCCCCAGGCCACCCTCGATCCTGTAAATTACTGGGTTTCCGTGTTGCTTCCCGTCCCCACTCGGAAGTCGAATTTCAAATGTCGCTTTTCAGACTATATCTGGGACCGGTTTTAGCTCTGCTTTCCTTTCTCTTGCCTGTCGCTGGCCGGCAGCCACCAGGCTCTGCACAATGACCAGCTGGCCCCTGGCAGATCCTGGGCCCAGGTGTGGAGCTGCTGGAGGAGCGTTTCAGAGCCAAGAGGGGAGTGAGTGCGTTCTCCACTGGCAGGGAGGAAGGGGCTCGAGTGCCTTCAGAAAAGCTTCCTTCCAGAGACTGGAGTTTTGGGGGCTTTCCAGCGTTACACGGCCTTTCTTCTTGGGAGCATCATTGTCCCTTCCCTCCCTTCCCTTTATTTCCCAGGAACTGATTCAGAAACCATAGAAATCGGATTTGGACTCGCTGAAAGCGAGCAGGCAGCTGACTGCAGCCTTCCCAAGGATGCCGCCAGCTGGCCTAGGTGGCCAGGGCTGCGGGCGCTCCTCGCCCGGCGGCCAGTCGTCCCAGTGCACGGACTTTGACATCCAGGCGACAGGACTGAAGCGTTTCGACCCTCAGATAGCCTGTGGTTTGGGGCGCCGTCAACCAGGGTATGATTTCAGTCTGCAGGAATGGGTTTGGGGCAGCTGCCCAGCCGGGCGGGTTTGGTCCTGCCTCCTTGATGGGTCACACCTGTATATATATATATATATATATATTTTTTATTAGACTTGGATTTTAGTTTCCTAAGTGTTTCCACCCCCTCGGACAGGCTCCGAGGAGGACTTACCAGCCTCCTTGAACAAAATGCAGCCGTGAATGTGTTAGGTTTCAAATTGCCTAAAATGTGGTCTAAGAAACACTGAAAATGTTACCACCCAGATGGAATAAAAAAATCCTATAGAGATAAATTCCCTGACTTGAAGTGAGCCTTAAGTGGCTGGCCTTACCCTGGGAATAACTGAGTTCAGCTAAATAAGTGAAGAGTTAAGTTGCCCGGGGGAGCAGCCCGGCCTCCAGCATATTAGAGGGTACTTCTGTGAAGGCCTGGCCTCTTCCATTAGCCGCCCACCAGGTAAACACCGCAGAAATGCCACATTGAGGAGGGTTTGGGATGCTGTTGATAAAAAGAGAGGTTTTGGCAACGTGGAAGGGTGAAAAGTGTACCCAGATCCGATGACCCTCTGGGCCAGGCATTGTGCTGGGTGCTTCTGTCCACACTGAGGGTGCCCAGGCCAGAGGGCAGGGCGGGGTGTGGGGTGGGGGAGGCGGGGGATGGCTTGGCATCGCACGCTGATGCCCCAGGAGCCAGAGCCAGATGCCAGCGCCGGCCTCCCGTGAACCCCTCAGCTGATGGGTGCTCATGACTGCCCGGGGGTCACGGGCAGCCTCATGCCTGCCACAGCCAAGCTGCCTTTTCCACCTGCCTCCGGTTGGAAAAAAAAAAAAACCAGCCTAGTAAGAAGAAGCATTTACCCCATGCATCACTGTGGGCTCCCCAGGTGCATGTGGAAAAAACCCGCACAAAATCAGCTTCCCGCCCTCTGCATCTCGTGGACGCTCGCAGTGAAGGGTGATTCCATCACGACCCTTCGATGGCAGCCCCTCGGGTCCCCCTCCGTCCCAGTGTCGCGTGGTCACTGCGGGCGACAGAATCCCGGGCCAACTGTGAGGACACGGGCTGGTGACCGAGGCGGCGGGTGGGAGGGGGCCGCGGCTCAAACCCGTAATTTGCAGTCAAAACAAACAGCTTAGCTGGGGGTTGTCACTTTGAATCAAGGCCTTTAGCATCGTCTAGACGTGGGCACAGGGTGAGGCCGGGGGGGATCTGGGCACACATGGCGGGGGTGCCGTGCAGGTCACAGTCAGAGAGCATCGCCCCCCCTCCCCGGCACCAGAAGCTTCCTGGGAAGAGTGACAAGGGTTTTCCTACGAGTCCTGCTGTTAGAATCGAAAAAAAAAGGAACAGTGGATGTGAACTGACAGTCCTTGTCAGGGCTATGAAATTGCCATCAGGAGCGCTTTTGTAACCGGCCAAGGGCACACAGACGCCTGGACCCTCAGTCCTGCAGGGTTTCCATCACGCACAGCCTTACAGCAGCGCTGAATCTGCACCCCGAGCCCCTGGGCTCCAGTCTCACTTTCCAAAGACAGGCATCACTTCGTCCCGGTGGTCCTGAGATGCCCATCAGAGGAAGATAAACGTACGCCCGGTAGGTAGACTCAGCAGATGCGTATAATTTCCCCTCCAAGCTACGCACTTGTGAGAGTGCGAAGAGGGAGGTGACAGGGCCAGAGCCTGGAACCCAGGCTCTCGGAGAAACCGTCCGGGCAGGCAGAGCAGTGATGCCCAGACAGCTCTGGGCAGGAAGTTTTATGGAAGGAAGTCAGGTTGGAAGGAGGTTTTGTTACTCAGCCTAGACAGTTCAGTGGATTGAAACAGCTCGTTCCCTGAACACCGTGACTAAGACTGACACTGCGCTTGCTGGTGGCAGTGGCCACCCCGCCTCAGGGTGGGGGTGACTAAGATAACATGGTGCCTCCTGCAGAGAGAGCTCCCGGGATGTTGATCCCGTTCAATTTCCTAGTCAAGCCACCGGGCATCTTCCTTCTTATCTCCCAGGTGAGGCGTACGTGACTCACACGCATAGTGTTGGTGGCAGGACGGGGGTTTCCTTTTGGCTTCCTTCTGCCTCTAAAAGTACCTAAGGAATCTTTGATGTGTATAAGCATTATGTTTTGGTTCTTAGACAATCCCCTTCTCCCCGCATTCCAGTATCATTCCGATGGCTGTCCTCCAGTAAGGAGAAAGTCATCGAAAGCTGTCACCAGGTTCACACATGACCCAGAAACACGGCTCAGAAATCCAGCTTTTCTGCAACATCCCTGCCCTGTCGATTCACAGAACTTCAATTCTGATGCAAACAATGTATCTGTGACAGGGACCCCACGGTGATTTGGCAAGAAGCAGGGCTGTGTGGGGGCGCTGGGGTTTTTATTTCAAAGTTTGGGTTCCGTCCAAATGCCCGCAGAAAGTGTTAACCAAGTCCAAACTCGTTCTGCTCGCCGCACGACAGGCCAATAAATCGGGAGACAAGGTGTTGGGGCAAGGAAGAGCGACTTTATTCGCAAAGCCAGCAGACCTAGAAGATGGGGGACTCACGTCCTGGAGAACCATCTTCTCTCAAGTTCGAACACAGGCTCCTTTTATACAAAAAAGGGGAGGGGGTGTGGTTGGTTGTTGCAAACTTCTTGCTGCAGGAATCCTTCGTTCTTGTGGGTCAGCTCATGGTGCCCCTGTAAACCCCCAACAAAACAAAGGCTATTCTCTATTTTGCAACTTGCCACCTCTACATAAGTGCAGAAGAGCTAACATCCTTCAAGGTCAGAGCCCCGAGAATGGGCTCTCCTGTCTATTTCAGGCTAAAGGCAACGCTATTTTACAAAAGGTGCAGAGCCGGCAAGACTGAGCCTAGAAAACAGGGCACAGTGGTCAAAACTAAAGGAACAGATCCCACATGGGGTCAGATCTGTCCTCTATTACAAAAGCAGGGCATGTGCCTTCCCCAGGCCCACCCGACTCTCTGGCTCCCGGGGTCCAGGCCCTGCCCTGGGAGCAGGGATGTGAACGCTCCCAGCTTCTGCACAGCGAGGGCGAAACTGCCCTGAGAGGCACCCTGAACGGCCACTTCCTTTTCTCTCCACCCTTAATTCCTTCTCTTTGACTTAAAAAGTAAGACCCGGCCATCCTGGAACGTTAGAAAAACAAAGAAAAACGTAGTATAGTAAATAAAACCCTTGTCATCCAGAGACAACTATTATTAATATTAATTATAATTAATATTCATATATTAGTATGTACAGTGTTTTTTTACTCATTAACAGTTTTCTATGCCATGTAATATTTTTAAAAGATGTTACAGCACTCCATGTTCTATTGATGTGTAATAATTTATTTATAACAATTCCTTAATATTGGACATTTAGCAATTTTTAGAACACCCTATTTTTGAAACATCTCCGTTACTAATTTTTTATAACGCGGGATCATTGGCTTTGCTGTAATTGGAGAATTCCTTCTCTTCTATGGTAGCCGTGTCCAGTAGACTTCAAGTATTCATATATGTGTCTGTGGTTTTTCTTTTTTTCCTGGCATTGCAGAAATATGAAATATGATGTAACCAGCTATGTAAACATGAGCTTTCGAGAGAAGGAAATTGCATAGAAAAAATGGAACGTGGCAGCCTTTTTACTTGTTACTCCTTAAGCTCACATGAAAACCTAAAACAATTTCCAAAAAACGTACCCTGAGTTAAAATACCACCAAGGCTCTACTTAAGTACAGGAGTGCGTCAGACATGAACATGTGCGATGCGTTTTAATCCCATGAGAGGCTCGGAATTACCGCAGGACGCCACCACGCTGCCCGCACAGGGTAAATATTCAGTGGTTGCTGTTGTGATGAATTCAGCTCAACAAGTGTGCGTTGCCCTGTAGGACATTCAAGAAATCTTATTTATCATCACCTAAGATTTTAGCTCTTCTGTCTTGTAAAAATAGATTCTGTAATCGGTCACAGGATGGGTGACTCACAGATGCATACATCTCAAGGGTTTCCTGGAGGCCTTCTCGAAGGTGGCGGCCATCGGGCTGGGGACCGCGGGACGCAGTGTCCACACAGGTGTCACTCGCCACGCACCAGTTCCCCTGAGATGCTCAGCTCTCAGAACCCAGGAATGTATTTACATCAACTCCATCCATTACGCGGAGAACCTCCTGTGTGCCCTTCCCTCTCCCATCGAATTCCATCCACCCCAGGACGTGCCAGTGTCTCCGCTGGGCGGTTGGACTGGTTGGCCCCGGGATTGCGCAACTGGAGTGAAGGATGGCCTCAGTCAACTTCGCAGTGCTCAGGGCGGTCTTGCGTTGTTCAATTTTTACGTTTTGAATGACAGCAGGTGTGTGCAGGAAGGATGCACATGGCACTTCCCAAAACACGGATGAGCATCTGAAGTTGGAAACAAGGGTTCCTCCGTGAGCGCTCAGGGCTTTTTTTCTTAGCTTGCTCATTTTGGAAGAGAGGGCGGGACATGTGGGCTCATGGTTATTATTATAACCTTGTTTGACATTTGAAAATGTATCTTAATCACGCTGGAAAGGAGAGGTCGACCTGGGAAAAAAGACTTTGCAGCTTGGATTTAAGAGAACCAGTGTACGTGCAGGTGGACATGCGGTCTCAAGGTCTGGGAAGGTCCACACTGCTTGCCGTCCATGTCTACACTGCGCTCAAAACTCCAGCCCTGGCAGCTGTCCTGAACCGTCCAGTCACACCGAGCATGTCCTCTTGTGCAGGTGACTTCGTGAGAGGCGGTGAAGGGTCCCGAGCTGGGTCCCACCGTCCTGGCCCCTCTGTGCTGTCCCATGCCTGTGCCCTGCCAGCCCCATGCACGCCCCCTGCTGAAAACCCGAGAGTTCCTGATTAGGGATCCTGTTCAATCCAGGCACCTCTTATTATAGGGAAAATTCCTAGCATTTTCTCAAGTTAAGTCTTCAACTCATGGATGACGCAGACTCAGGAAAGTGCACAGATTTGCACTTTGATGGGTTTCACAAGGCAAACCCCGCCTTTGTAACCCGCATCCCCTTGTGTCTCCCTCTGGGGCGTGGTACCCACTGGTCTTCCTGCCAGCATCCTGGATTGGTTTTGCCTGTCCCTGAATTTCGCAGAAATGGAATCATCCAGTGCTTTCCTTCTCAGCTGTATATAGTTCATCGTAAGAGAATTCCACACCGCGTCAACCATGGCCTTGCGTTCGGGCTGTTTCTTCCTTTGTTTTCTCGGTACACTCGCGTGCACGTCTGTTGGGTACCCAAGATGGAATTTCTGGGATCCAGGGTATGGCTTTGCTCCGTGATGTTGCCGGAAGGTTTCCCAAAGTGGTTTTAGCAAACTCCATCCCACTTGCAATGTCTGAAAGTTTCCATTGCTCTGGGTCTACACCCAGTGCCTACGTTGTCTGATTTTTTTATTTTAGCTATTCTGATGAGTGTGTTCCCTGGAACTCTAATGGTGAAAATTAATATTAATTAACTTTCTTACATTTATAAACATAGCCTTTATGCCAAGGACCTGGGACAGGGCATAAGGAAGGGCAGCAGAGATGCGCTGGAGCATTGCGTCCACCTTGACTCAACTGAGTAACTTATTTCCAAGCCTCGGTTTCTCCTTTTGTAAAATTGGAATAAAGGACGGGATTGAGTGAAGATTAAATGGCATAATGTCAGAAGACGGCAAATCCCCGAGGCACACTAGCTTCATCACTGAGTCGTTGTTTATACCCTGTTCCCTACGGATTTTTTTTTTAACACAAATTCATATTTGGTGCAGAAAAGCTTGTGCCTTTCAGCAAAGCATGAGGGTTGCTGAGGGGCCACGGGCCAGTCAGCTCTGACCTGGGATGACAAGCTGACATGTGCTCTCTCTGCTTTGTTTTCCTAGAAGATACAGATTTTTCAGTCTTCCCACTGCCATTCCTAAAATCACAGAGCATGACACTTCACAGAAAGCAGAGACAGACTCTCAGACATGGAAAACAGACTTAGGGTTGCCAGGGGGGAAGGGAGGCAGGTGGGAAGGGATAAACTGGGCGGGAGTTCAAGATTTGCAGATACTGACTGGTATATATAAAATAGATAAACAAGTTTATACTGTGCAGCACAGGGAAATATATTCAAGATCTTGTAGTCGCTCACAGTGAAAACGAATATGAAAATGAATATATGTGTGTTCATGTGTGACTGGAGCACTGTGCTGTGCACCGGAATTGACACAACATTGTAAACTGACTATAACTCAATTTAAAAAAAAAAAAAAGGAGAGCTTGGAAATCGTCCAGCCCAGCCATTCACTACATTAAACCGTAACTGAGGCTCGGGAGGTGGGAATGACTCTCCGAGAGCCCACACGTGGTGCTTGGTCTGGAAGCACCTAGAACTCGGCCCCTCCGATTCCAGAACCAGCGCCTCGTGCCTCTAGTATGGGTGACATCAGCCTGTCTTTAAGCCACAATGAGGAGGAAAATAGACTGACCCTCGCAGGTCGTGTAATTTGTAGCATGGTCACAAGAAATCCGGGACCTCCCATACCAGTGTCTTAGCCATTCAGCTGATTCAAAAGGAAACGATACTTGCTTTTCTGATTCAAATGGCTTACAATGTGGGATAAAGGGTGCAGTGGTTAAAGGTTTTTCTGGCTGCCTTTTTTGATCAGTAACTGTTTATTGAATGAATGCATGAGTGGATGAGAGACCACAGTGCCCCAGGAAGGATGGACCAGTCCAGAAGAGAAGGGGCATTTCCTCTGGGAAAACCCTGGCTTCCCAACTCCCACAGTTAGGAAGCAGGGGATGGTTAAGTGGTGAAAACAAACAAGGCAACTTGTCAGAATTCAAGGAGCAAAAACATTGGATCCTCGGGAAGGCAACCCTGGAGAGGGGACCGCGGGTGAGGGAGCAGCCGTCTGGGACCACCGCCCGGTCCTAACCGCGACATCATGCAGCCACAGCAGCTGTCTTGTGGGGAGCGAGGCACAGCCGTTCTCACAGGCTGGTCCACAGCATCCTGCCCCCGCCGAGCACAAAGGTCCTCATGTTTGTGTCCTGGTGACCGTGAGTGATGCGGTCAGCGCTGGAAACCCACTCCCAAAGCATCTTCGCGGGCGAATTTCAAAAGATTGGATTTTGCAGAAGAAATACTGAAGATGGGCTGCCATCAGGACCACGGTGCTGATACCAGGGAGCCTGGGGTTTGGGCCGAGGTGGAACTGGGCCCCTCGAGGGAGGAGGAAGGAGGGACTCGGGACCCAAAATGGACTGACACCCCCAGACTCCACATCCGTAAATCTGTGTTACAATCACACGCATACCCCTCACGTCCTTGCTAGCTTTGAACGTCTGTAGCACAAGTTATATTTTTATTAATGACTTCTTTGCTGTCATAAAATGTTTAGACGGAAGTTAGCCGTTCAGGTTTTGAGCGGAGACACTGGATCAGGTAGGCTGAGCAGCAGAACGAGGCTGTCACCCGGAGCCCAGAGTGGGAGGGCAGGTCCGTCCCCACCTCTCTGCAGGGCAGGCTGCTCACCCGTGGGTTAGTCCGGCATCAGTCTGGTTGTAGCAAGTCCAGCAGATGCGGTGCCTGCCCCCCAAAATTTCACGTCCCCCAGCACAGGACAAATCAATCACCCATTCACAGCGCTGGGGCAAGGGGTGTGGGCTGGTGCCTCGGGAGGGCGCCCAGGGGTGGCCGATTCAAAGGCCCAGATCTCCCCCATAAACATGTCCACGGCGGCGGGGAAACTGGTGAAGTTGTCTTGCTTTACAAATTCTTCCTGGAAAACTCAAGAGTTTAAAAATACATCCCCCCCATAAAAAAGTTATTATTTTTACTTTTAGCATATCCCGCCTTTTCTCCAAAGTCAAGGAGCAAAGAATAGGGGTTCATGGGGGGGATCCACCAAGAAAGCCTGAAACTGAACGCACGCCCCGCTCCCCACTGCTCACGGAGAGGGTTACTGTGTTTATTGTCACAAGAGAAGAAGTGTGTCATGATCGAGACTTTTAATTTTATAAAATTGCCTGATCTGAGAAGGGAATGGATGCTGTGAAATGCAGGCCTTTGGGAACTGCTCTGACGCTATCCTGAGCTCTCTTACCTGCGTGCACGGTGTACAGGATGGAGTCCTTCCCCCGGGACACGGAACACACTGAGATTACAGACTCCGACTTGAACGTCACACCCTCCCTTTCTTTGGTGTCACAGAATATGGCATAAGTGCCTCATCCCAGCGCAGCCTCCGGAGTGTCTAAACCTGCATGGCGGCCGCAGGGAACAAGTCTGCATTGCACGCTTGGCACTTGCCCAGAGAGTAGATGTTACGTGTTCTCGCCCCACGCGCACAAATGGCAACTCTGGGAGGTGACGGGTGTGCTAGCGTGGTTCCCTAAATCGCCACATCGTGCACCCGAAACCGATCCAGACTTTGTCTGTGAATTATGCCTCAGCAAAGCTGGGGGAGATACACAGAAATGACACCTGCTCTGAAAGTGGAGGGTCTCCCGTTTGATCCTTGGAAACTGGAATGACCCTCATTTCGGTGGGGTTAGAGGTGGTCTTAGCCGAGAAAAAGGGAGAGAGTGCCGCGGTGTGTTGCCTCTTTCGGGTCAGTGTCTGGGTTTTTTTCAGAACGTGGCCCGTCTGTTCTAGCCACTGCACTGAAGCGCGCCTGGGAGAGGCCCGGAGACACTGACCTGGAGGAGGAGAGGCAGCCGTGCGCGTCCCTCTTACCTGCCCGAAGCTTTGCAGCCTCTGGCAGCCTGGCTCACGGTTAGGATCGCCTCGGTGCCTCCTTTCGGGGGCCTTTGCCGGCCTCTCCTGTCGCGAGGACACCCGGTTGCAGCTGGTAGCTGCTCAGAGGCCGCTTCAATGGATTCCCTGTGCGACCTCCCCCTGGATGGAGCTAGTTAGGGTGGCAGGCCCTGAGGTCGTCTGGAAATCTCTAAATCTGCATTTTGGCAAAATCCTGGGTGATTCCTGTGCCCACCGGGGCTTGAGAAGCAATCTAGTGCGAAGGGCAGGGCTCCAGTCGGGTGGCTGGTACGAATGGGGCATCTGTCTGTTCCGTGCGCACCTGGATGGACCCGGGGCCATCCACCTGGCCGGAGCAGGATGTTCCTGGGCTTTTCTGTCACGTTGCTCTGTCTCCCTGTGGGTCCAGGCATCGTCCTCCAGGCGGTCCTGAGAGCAGTGGCTGGGGGCCTGCCCTCCTGCTGGATGTCTCCATCCCCACAGGCATGGCCACCCCGGAGCTCAGTCATGACCAGTCTACTCCCTGCTACTCCGCATGAACTTAGCTTAGCTCCCTGCGTGGGTGTTGCACAACTTTTATTAACGGCAAAATGAAGTCCTTTCTTGGCCTGACAAATAACTGCTCCCACTGTCATTTCAAAGTTGCTCTGCTGGAGAAGAGAACGTGGAACCAGCCACAGTGAGGACACATCTGTGGGTATGACCCATCTGAAAAGGCATCGTCTCATTTGCCCTTTAAATCTGCTGATCGGGGCGGTGGAAGACAGTGTCACCTGTATTGGTGGCGTCTTTCTTCCTAGACCATCCGCTCCATGAGGGCAAAGACCATTCACACCTCCGGCCGCAGGCGCAGGACTTGGCACGTATCCGGGGCCCGGTAAACATCTGATGGATGACACATGGGCTCATTTGTTCCGGGAGCATCGCTGGCACGTCTCCGAACACCCACGAGGAGTGGAGGCAGCTAATCAGGCTGCCTGTTATTAATATGTTTATTGTGGACCCTTCAGACTTAAAAAGGCATTATTAATATTGCTTC
This sequence comes from Camelus dromedarius, assembly GCF_036321535.1. Classification (NCBI taxonomy): domain Eukaryota; kingdom Metazoa; phylum Chordata; class Mammalia; order Artiodactyla; family Camelidae; genus Camelus; species Camelus dromedarius. The sequence goes on along the minus strand of NC_087470.1, from coordinate 13,496,179 downwards.
TATAAGAAGAAACTGTGATGGAACAGAATCAAATGGCATGATGGTTACAAACTTGCCGGGTGTCATGTTTGGGAGGTTGGGTAACTGTGTTTTCTGGAGGAGTGAATTGCCTGTTTGTTGCAAGTTAGGACTTCGCTGGGCTGGTTTACAGAGCCAGGGGGAAAGAGATAAATGGGGAGGTCGTCTGTTTTGAAAGCGGGGAAGATTCCATGAACCGGATCCAAGTGTTACAACACAGGGAAGTGTCTCAGACTCTTCTGGGTAATGAAGCCCCCAAGTGAACGTTGCAACAGAGATTTTTTTTCCCACTGTCCTCTTTGGAAAGGCCATGCCATGCAAGCTCTGAGGGCTCAGATGTTCCCAGCCATGGGTAGATTTGGGGATTTAAAAAGAAGTCTGGTGCAAAGAAAAGGTGAGCTCTTTCCGGCAGCTGTCTGCAGGAGGAGGCTGTCTTTTCCTTGCTCATGTGGGTTCAGAAGCCGATTCAGCAGAGGAGGCTCAAAACGGGGGGCTCTGCGCCTGCTGGCTCTGCGATGGGGCAGGTACAGGGTGTCGTGACCCCTCCGTGGCATTGATCCCTCCCTCCCTCTCAGGTAGTGGCTTGGACATCTTTGCATTTTCCTTGACATCCGTGCCCGCATAGACATTTCCCGTGTCCCCCCGGGCCCGCTGGCCGGGGCCCTGCTTTGTCCCCCTGCCCGGCCGCCGCCACCATCACATTCCTTCTCACGCCAAACTCCTAGTTCAGAGAATTGCCGTTAAAAACACCAGAAACACAACGCGGCAGCACAATGGGGTGGTCCTTACCTTTTGTTCCAGGTTACCAGGCTGGCCTGGGTGTCGCCCATGGACTGAACTTGACATTTAGAAGATCTTCTCGTCCCAGAATAAAAGGGCGTTTCAGCGCTGCAGCCTAGCGGCTGCTGTAATTAACTCGGCCAACCAGCAAGTGGCTTTATCGTCCCGGGCACCCCGTCGGGGTCTGTTCTGTGCGGGGACCCCCCCCCACTGTCCGATACCATCACTGTGCCACGCACTGAAGGCTGGTTGCGAGCATGGCTCTCATGTTCAGTGTCTCACCGCAATACGGTTTTAAAAAATGAAATACATATACTGTTTGATTTTTTTAAAAGTCAGTGCAGATCCTTAAATCCCTTGAATCCACGTGCGGGGTCCTTTACTGTCTGGAAAAGATGTCGGGGTGGATCTGAGCCCATTTGCTGGAAGCAGTGATAACGGATTACCGAGGCAGGCTTTGTGAAACGAGCGGCGGGTGACTCACACGAAGGATCTCCTCTCTGAGAATAACCCAGGGGATCTGCCGCTGAGCCCAGACACCCACAGTCCTCGCAAACCTCCTTTGCTCCCAGCTCCGAGGCTCCCTCTGGGGGCCCCGCCGGGCCCCCGTCATCCCTGTCCCTGGACCACGTGAATGGTCATCTCGCGGCTCTGGGGCAGCCTGCGTGCCTGCCTCCCCATCACTGCCCGGCCCGTGTCTCCTGTCCCACCCGGGGCAGCGCCAGCCCTTCCTGCGGCCCCCTCCTCCCGGTCTCTCCGCTGGAGATGCTCACGGGATGGACTTGCAGCTTCCTTCTGTCTCCACCTCGCCGTCTTCTCACGTTCCGTCCCTTCCTTCTTTGTTCCCTGTCTTCCCAATGCACTCAAGCATCAGATCCTTTAGGAAGCTTTTTAAAAAGTGGACCCGTATTCTCTCTTAGCTGAGAATTAGCGGTCTGAGCAGTTGCCCTAACTTCTTTCAGCATATCACCCTGAGTTCCTCAGGGCGGGGGCCAGTGCACAGCGCCTTGCGTTCCGTAGAGGGTGACAGATGGATGCACTGATTGGTTCACTAATTTATAGTTGACAGTAGCACATCCTCGATGCAAAGATCGCAGTAACAATAATCCACATGTTGGGTTATTTTTGGGTGATGAGCAGCCTGATATACATTCAACAAAAAGAATTCCAAGACTAGGGCGTAAATTCCTTTTTAATCTACTGGCTTGCTGTAGAAGATACTGAAAATGATCCACTTGGTTCCTGAATTTTACTGGGCTGTGTCTTAAATTTCTTGTCTGGAAAAAAATGGGATTATGTGGTAGAGAGCCTTCTTGGTGTGACCTAGCAAGTTTCAGGTGAATTCATGGAACTGTGGCAATGCTGTGCTGAAAGGGTGAAAAGAAGGATGAAAAGAAGTATCTTCTTTGCATGTAAATATCTATTCAAGCAATTAAGTAAATGTTCAAAATGTACTCATAGTAACGAGCATAGTCATTCTCATTATAAGCGAAACTTAATTGAAAATACTGCATATTTCTGCTCCCAAACCTCCTACACTGCTGGTGGGAATGCAGTTTGGTACAGCCATTGTGGAAAACAGTATGGAGATTTCTCAAAAAATTAAAAATAGACTTACATATGATCCAGCAATCCTGCTCCTGGGCACATATCCAGAGGGAACCTTAATTCAGAAAGACACTTGCACCCCAGTGTTCATAGCAGCACTATTTACAATAGCCAAGACATGGAAACAGCCTAAATATCCATCGACAGATGACTGGATAAAGAAGATGTGGTATATTTATGCAATGGAATACTACTCAGCCATGAAAAATGATAACATAACGCCATTTGCAGCAACATGGATGTCCCTGGAGAATGTCACTCTAAGTGAAGTAAGCCAGAAAGAGAGAAAAATACCACATGAGATCACTTATATGTGGAATCTAAAAAAAAAAAAGACAAATGAACTTATACGTAAAACAGAAACAGACTCACAGACATAGAAAACAAACTTATGGTTACCGGGGGGAAGGGGGTGGGAAGGGGTAAACTGGGAGTCCAAGATTCCTGGCTTTCACAGCCACCTGCTGGCACCATCCTGGAAGGTTTCATCTCAGTCCATCGTGTGCTTGTGCTTCATGAAGCTTTGGGAGAGGCCCTTCAGAGCTGCAATGTCTCGCTCATATAAGTGTCAGTTTAAATGCAAGATGCAGTTTTTAAAAAGGAAAGCCTGCAGGAGAAGACAGAGGAGGGGGTCCCAATGTGGGGGAAATGTAATGAAAGGCTAGGGAGCAAGTGACCTTGCCCAGCTGAGAAACAGAATTAAAGCTGAATGTGCATGTGTGTGTGGTTCTGAAGTCTAATTCGGGAGCAAACATGATGTGAACATAAAAGCTATAACTTAAGTTACAGGGAAAAAAAATTTGCTGTAGCTCAGTCACGGTTTGAGAATGCCCAGACTTGGTGTTTTTTTCCCCTGGCACAGAATGTCCCCGTGACATTCCGTACTGCTTCAGTGACATCGAAAAGCTGTTTCTGTGCGTTTCATGGAAATCGGTGTTTCAGATCTTCCCATGAGGCGTGAAATTGACTCAACCCTTGACCGTGGAGGCTGCGTGGCACACGAGGTGGGGACCGAGGAGGCCCTGGGAACTTGTTTGACGTTGTTGTTTGCAGAATCACAACATTGCACGTTTAAGGTCTGCGGTTACAATGTTGTTCACAATCCCTGTCGGTTGCAACCTCTGGTTGGGAAGCCACCGGGGTGCTATGTGCGTACCGGGGATCTGGGCATTTTTATGATGCCTGTATTGTCATCTCACACAGGTTTGGAGTTGGCATAACTAACTCAAAAGAAGGGACCGCTCGGGGGCAGCACACTTGGCTGACTCGAGCTCAAGAGGAGAAGAGGTGGTGGGGGGCCATTGTCACCGGATTGTCCCTTGGACGCAGTGCAGGCAGATCAAGCACCGTCTGAGGCTGGCAGCCCCTCTCGCCCTGTCCAGACTGAACTCCCGTTCTCTGCGCATAATCTAGGCCTTTGATTTTCCCCTTACTGCCATGATGAGCTCCAACATGCCAGGTTTTTATTTAGAAAGGTCAACAGCCCTGGCATCCTCAACTTCCGTGCTTCTGTAACCAAGCCATCCTCAGTTCTGTGGGTTCCAAGGCCTTCATAACACCTGTCAGGGGATGCCCACGACCCTGCCGCCGTGCTGGGGCCGGGCTTGGAAAGCTCAGTGCAGGGACCACACTCTGCGTCTTGAGGCTCTGTCCAGCCTGGGCTGCAGCCCCCTGACCGGTCTCCCCACACTCCGGGAGGCCTTCTTAAGCTAGAAGAGAGAGATGATTTAATTTTACGAAGGTGCAACACGGCATAGAGACAAACAATCGTTAGTCATAAGTCAAGTGTGCACCATTGAAACCACGGGCTTTAAAAACAACGGCTTCCATCTTAAGAAAAAACTTGCAGTCGTTCAAAATTACAAACTATGGACACCGCGCTTAGGCAGGGACAGTCGCCGGTCACGAGGGCGTTGCCCGAAGCCAGGCTCATTCGCACCGGCCCCGGGCTCCAGGTTACGGGGCTGGCTTTTCCTACAAAGCGGTCACATCCCCAGGGAGGACCGTTCCCGCAGGACCTTCTGCCTTACAGCCTGTGCTTCTGCATGAGTGGTGCGATTTGCCGTCTTGTTTAGAGAAACGTGCAGAGTCCCATCTTGTTACAAATGGTACCGAGAAGTCCTGTGGACCTTTTGTCCACTTTCCCCGGTGGGAGCATCTTGCGATGTCAGGGAGGCCAGGATGTTGGCATCAACGCAGGCGCAGAGCATCCCCTCCCCACAGGATCCTCCTACAGGAACCCCTGCTCTCTGGGCCGCATCTCAGTTAGACCCACATGCAGCCAGGGAGCCTTTCAGAGCTGCAGCCCCTCCTGCAGGAAGGCACCCTCCCCGCACCCTCCTCCCTCTTGGCCAAACTCCTCTTGCCCTTGAAGCTCCCCTGGACGGCCGTTCCTTGAGGAACCCTGCCACGCACGACCTCTCAGACTGGGCGGGTTCCCCACCCCACCCCGTCCCCACGGCCACGCGCACGGCGACAGCGTGGCACCGTCCCATTGGGTGATTTGGTGGCTGTCTGGCTTCCCCACCGGACTGCAGGCCTCGTGAGGCAGGGACAGCTTCCGTCCTACCCTAGCCAGGTCCCGGGACCTCACTGGCACACGCTGATGCTGAAATGATGGTGGTGAGGGTGACCCGATGCCAGCGATAGCTTATGTGAGCCAGACAGGTTTGCAGATGGTACCAGTTTAGTCCTCCCAATGACCCGGCGTTGGAGACACATTCACCCTTAACTTAGAGGAAAGGGCGGCTCAGAGAGAAGTGATTTGCCCACAGTGTCACCGCCGGTCCCCGCGGAGGTGGCTCAAAGGCAGATATCCGAGGTGGGAACTTTGGGCTCGGATGGGAGCATCCGCCATAGCCAGCCTCTGCGCTCGGCCCCGCTTGCCATGAGCAGGTGTCCCCCGAGCATCCTGGGTGCCCTGATGCCTGGCTGTCATGATGTGTGGCCTAGAAGTCACACGCATATAAGGGACTTTCATTCTAGTGGGCTCGATTCTCAGTAGTTCCTTATTAGGCTAATTTAAAAAAAATATTTTTACTTATTTATTACTGTATTATTTAATTTTTTTTTTAAATTGTGGCAGGGGTCGGTAGGTAATTATGCTTTTCTATTTTTAGAGGAGGTGCTGGGGATTGAACCCAGGACCTCATGCCTGCTAAGCATGCACTCTGCCACCTGAGCTTTTGACCCTCCCCCTGGATTTTTTTTTAATAGTTTAAATATTAGGTAGACGTGAGTTCGAAAGTTGAGATTATCTGCAAGTGCAAAGTGTAAATCATTCTGTAAAAGTTGTTTGTAAGCGGCTGAGTGTTATCGTGACTGTAACATCATTACCTGAAAAATATTGTGGGATTTGGGGTATAAAATGTACGTAGAAATTGTCCTGTGAAATAGCCACAAACGTTCACTAACACCCAAACACCCCCATTTCACCTCAAATCAACACTAAATAATAAGTTACTGGACTTAAGAGGGAAAAAAAAGTGCAAGTGTATTTCTGGCGGTAAAAACCATTGCGCAGTGAAAATTAACTTATTGTCTAGTTAATAAGGGCTCGTCTGTCCCTGAGCACATTAATACGTGCTCCTAATTGCTGTTGAATATTTTGGGGTTTGTGTTTCTTTTGCAAATTGAGCTGGCATTTGATGAATGATGGGGTCCTTGCTACCCAACTTTGGGGCCGTTCCCAAGCAGAAAATTACAATTGTCACCAACATGTGGGTCTCGTTAGGAGGGAGGGAAGCTGGGAGATGGCCCAGTCTGGCCTCCTCCGAACCAAACAGCCATGACTTTCTCTAGCTGGTCTACAAACGATTTTAATTTTTCAGTAATTCTGAAACCTGATGTGTTTTTTCCATGAAAGGAAGTGTTACCACATTTTCCGAAGGGGGAGGCCTCTGTATCCTCTGCTCCTTTATCCTCTCGTTCCCACCCCCCTCCCCGCCGGCCACCACCCACACAACATCTGTAGTTCTTAAATGAAAAGCACAAATTATTGTAAAAGTTAATTGAGCTTACAAAGAAATGTTTGTGTAGGAAACTTCTCTCGGCTTCAAGGGGGGAAAAAATCTGGTTTGAGTGGCCATTCAACAGAGTGAAATTAGTTCACAGAAAGGCATTCTTCCAGCCCCATAGGAGTCCCCCCCTTCTGTTGCCACGAACTCCCTTCTACAGGTTTGACAACATGCCAGAAACAGCATCTTAGTGATGAGTTCAGTTAAAGCATAAAGCACACACTTACAGTTTTTTTTTTTTTTTACTTCTCTGGTTCCCAGCCTCAATAACCAGATAGCTTAAAAGGCAAAAGTAAAAAAAAAAAAAAAAAAAAAAAAAGTGCATTAGGTTACAGATGACCAACATATTGAAATAAGTCCATTGCGTTCGGCCTAGGCCCCCAGGCCACTTGAAAGGCCACTGGACACCGTCCTTGCACAGCACTGGCCTTGCAGGGACATGCAGGGCCCAGGGTGCCAGGAATGGCTCTCTCTCCCTCAGCATGCTCTGTCGGATGGAACGGGACAGACAGAGAATCCTGGGCTGGCATGAGAACAAATAAAAAGGGCTCCCATCTCCTGGATGAACTGTTGAGCCTGAATTTGGTACTTAGACATCGTAGACACACCGTGAGGGTGAGCAGCGTTCATCTGTGGTGGTTACTAGACCCAGCAACGTGGCTCCAGCCCCATTACGCTCCTCCTCTCCCTTAATTACCAAGAGTCTCCTAGACTTGCGGTCATCAGCCAGATAGACACGGAGCATCTTGGAAGAATGCTTTGTAACTTCACTTACCATGTACCTGCATCCTGAAAGACACTAGTGGTGTTCAGAAGCACCGTATGTGGCTCCCGGAGCTTCAGTCTCCAATTGTCCCCAAAGAGGAAAAAAAGTCAGTTTCCTACTAAGAGATCAGGAAACCCACTCTGGCATTCGTTGGTCTAGAATTACTGTCATGGTGGAGTCATGTCATTTGATCACTGCACTTAAACTTGGACGTTTAAATAATCTCCTTAAGACAGCTTAGCAAAGAAGAGAATATTTTCTGTGAACAAGAGAAAAGCGTAAGAGAGAAGTTGAAGGTAGGAAAAATTTTTTTTGAAAGAGGATATGAAATGTTTTCTGAATCACCTGCATGAGTTGTTCATAACGTATTCTCTTGGATAATAATTAACGAAGCTTGGGTGGCAGTGGCTAAGTTTTCCTGTCTGTTGTTCTCACAGATTTTTGGAAGACAGCGCACTGGTTCGATCTCAGATCCATTTAATCAAAAAATCGGCTTTCAGCAGCCGAATGCTGGGTCTGCGGTCAGGAGCAAATCCAGCTCTGTTAAGCTGGTAGGATGTCATAGGACCTAAAACCTAGCAGAGACCCAAGCAAGGAAAAACACTGCCTCGTCCAAGGCTGAGAGGAATTTACCGTCAGCCCTACTATTAATAGACGTAGTAGAATTCCATTTTCATTGCTCGACTGCCATTTTAGTTATTAAACTGGGGGAAAAAAAAAAAAGAATCAAGCTTGCTGGAAACTTACATGTGATGCTAACGCAGACATTTTGTTGCAGCAAAGAGTGTGACAGCAACCTGGATCCTGGCGAGACACCAAGCAGCACTGGGAGGGCTGGGGAACTCAGGTTCATCACCCCAGCGGGCCCAGAGGAGTTAACTCTCCAAGCTCTGGACCCCGGCTGTAGGTTTGCACAGGCTTTTATGGGCTGCCAGGCTAGACCTCGCAACATCATATGCAAATAAGGTGTAACAAAGTAGGCCAATCATGAGTGATAGAAATGGACCAATCAGGAGTGAGCTTTATGCAAATGAGGTGTTACAAAGGGATCAATCAGAAATGAGCTTTTTAGAAATGGCCCGATCAGGAGTGGGATTTATGCAAATGAGGTATTGCAAATGGACCAATCAGAAGTGAGCTTAGGGAACCAATAGGATCATAGGGGTAAGTTCCACTTTCCTAGAAGCAAGCTGTTTTACAGAAGCACAAAAGCAAGATAGTGGCCCTGCCTGGGGGTCCTGCCAGTCTTTTCTTGGGGCCTCCCAGCCCAATTTTAGTAATCCAGCAGTGTTTTTTCATCTGTGGCTGCTGGCTGATGCTCCCAGGGTCATAGGCTAGAAGGCAATGGGATGTCTGCTGTGGTCCTCAGGTGACATGCAATCCTTTCAAGAGACAGGATGTGCTGTGAAACAGCAGAGTGCTGCCCCCGCCCAAGTGCACGTCCCCAGGCCGAGGAAGCCAGGAAGGGGAGCTGGACGGGGTGGCCTCCCTGGAGGATGTCGCTGTGAAGCGAGGCCCCACACGTGGAAGTCCCAAGAGCCCTGGGGAGGCTGGGATCTGGGGAAAGCAGGGGGCGGTGGGGAAAAGCAGTGAGAAACAGCCATTGTCTTCAAATATCCGTGGGGCCCTGAGCTAGAGGAGAGATCTGTTGCATCTGCGTTAAGCCAGGGGACATAATGAGGGGTGTAGCTTCAGACCCAGGTAAGAAATAATGTACGTGATGGAGTTGGAAGTACAGAGCGGACTCCTTTGCAGATCCTTAGCTGGGTTAAAACTCTTAGACACTCAGAACAGACAAGCAGGACTGGATAACCATTTTTGAGGAATATTCAAAGCCAGGAGTCCTGCATACGGTGGGGATGTCCAGAGCTGGACATCCAATTCTAAGACTCAGTGTTGCCTGCCACAAACCGCAGTCCCCGCCGCCTCCAACCCCAAACACACATCAAGAACATTTTCCAGTGTGATGGTTCCTTATAATTTCTTCACACCTTGTGTCTTCCTTTCCTCTATTTAGCTGATCATGAAATAGGAAGGCCTTAGCCCTAAGGAAAACCCTTCTGGAATTCGGTCTTGGAGGAAAATGACTCACTTGCAACCAGGTTTATCTTCTAGACAGTACAAGGCAAAGGGAATGCCAGTGATACACCTGCTGACCTCCTGTTGAGTCTTCCTCTAAGACAGAGATTGGCAAAGTGCAGGCTGTGGGTCAAACCCTGCTTAGTTTTGCAAATAAAGTTTTATTGGCCCGGGGTGGCGCCCTGCCCCATCATCACCAGTCGTCTGTCCCTGTCTTTGCACCACAGCGGAGTTGAGTGTTGGCACAGACACCATACGATCTGCAAAGCCCCAAATATTTACTCTCTGGCTCTCCTGGGGGAAAGTCTGCCAGCCCCTGCTCTGGAACAGCAAGCAGGTTGCTCTGGTCTCTGTGTTTCCTGGACACGGGCCGTGGTGGGAGGCGACCCAGGTTGGCATCACCGTTCACCCCTCTTTCCAGGCACGTGACCCAGGAATAGCACGTGGTTCCATAGGAGACCGTTCACCCTTCAGTGATAGCTTCTCAAGGAGCGTTCGTAGGTTCTAGAAGCAGCGCTATCTGTGCAAAATTTCTGTGGCAGAAACTTGGCTCAGGTTTCCTCTGAGTTAACTGGGTAGCTGTCAGTGATTTTCCAGTCAGGCTTTCCCAGTCCCCGAGCCCGGGAACTGGGGCGGGCTGTGGGTCACACTGCCGACCAAGGAGCGGGTGGCAGGCCTGTCCCCGCCCTCCACCGGGGCCAGGTCTGTCTTCGTACCTGTGTTCTTTGCACAACTCTTTCCCCATTTTAAAATGAAACTTAAAAGGGGGATGCTTTGAAGTTAAGAGTCGGTGGGGAAAGTGTTCATTTAAAAACAGGCATTAGATTAAAAAAAAAATGTGCCTGCAAATCCAACTGCACTTACAAAACCTCCCCCAAGGGGGGCCGGGAGAGGCTTTTTTTTCCTAAATGAAAAATTACAAGAGTAGAGAATGTTCTGAGCCGAAATCTGGGAGCTGTCCTAGGGGAGTTTTGTGAAAGGCACACAGAAGGTGTGGCTTCCCTCAGCCCTGAGGGCCTGGCACGGGCTCCCCGGGCAGATAGGGGTCCGGATGCCTGCCCTTCAAGCCGTAGGCTCGTCCCCGTCCCTCCCCCGGCGCCCGGAGCGCACGGCTGCTGGCCAGGCCACACACACAACAGTGTGAGCAGAGGGCAGAGGGGTCACCCTCTGGGAGTGCTCGGGGAGGAAGGAAGCAATTCATTCCACTGGGATCCGGGCCAGATTTAACCCAGATTCGCGTCGTGGTGATATTTACTAAGCGTCTGCCGTGTGTCAGGCGCTTTGAGCAGGGGTCTCCCATGTCCCCGAGTCCTCCAAGGGGGTCCCTGTTTTACAGGCGACAGAAAAGACTCAGTGTGTTGCAGAAGGTGCCTCGGCGGCGGTGGGACCCACCGCAGTTCTGATCCAGACCTCGTGGCACCAAGTTCATTGTCATTGACAGGCGCCAGTGGACTTTTGATCCCTGGTGACCTGTGGTCAGAAGTGCTGGTTCAGATAGTCGTGCTGAGGACCTGATGGTTTCTGCATCTTTTAAAACAGAAAAGCCAGCAGCAGGCTCTGCTCACTGGGGGAGTCAAGCCACTCATCTTTTTAGGGAGCTGACTTTTCGTCCCTTCACTGCTTCTGGTTTGTTCCCAGCAGCAGAAAGGACACAATGACTGATCTCCGAGAACAGCTCCAGCCTGAAAAGGCACAGGGAGGGATTCGGACCAGAGATGCAGCCCAGAAATCTCAGTGGCATTAGCTCTGTCCCCTCCGCCCACCCCGCCCCTGCCCCACATCCATTCTGGCTCAAGCAGCCCCCATAGGCTGGCCTCCCAACACCTTCACTCATCCTCCCTGCTCCTTGTTCCTAGGGGTTCCTCACAGAGGGTCACAAGTGCTCTGGGATCTGCACGCCATCTGCGGGCTTTCCTGTGGTTCTGCAAGGGCCACCTTTGGAAGTCAGCACACAGTGAGGTCCAGGCAGGGTCGCCATGGCAGGTGCCGCCCTGGGTGGGGACAGGAGGGGTGCTGGGAGCATCTTTGTTTTCAGGAGAAAACACGATTGTAACGGCCCTCTCGTGTTGCCTTGCTGATGGCTCCTTTATTTACTTTTTTTATTTCCTTTGTTTTTGGAAGAAGGAGTGGCTATTGTGTGTTTAATTTTTTTTAACGCTCATACATAAACCAACTTAAATGTGTGTGATTTAGAAAAATGGCCTTGAGACACAGTTGTGCATTAGAGACTGGTTTTAAAAAAAAATGGGAAATAAGATTGTTTACTATGTCTGCAAGTCTGTTTCTGTTTTATAGATGAGTTCATAGTGTCCTTTTTTTTTCTTTTTTTTTTTTAGATTCCACATATGAGTAATGTCATACAGTATTTTTCTTTCTCTTTCTGGCTTACTTCACTTAAAATGATGATCTCTAGTTCCATCCATGTTGCTGCAAATGGCATTATGTTATTTTTCATGGCTGAGTAGTATTCCATTTGATTTTAAAAAAAACGGAAATAATAGAAGAAAAATTTAAAAGAACATTCCAACCATTTTGGGGTGGACAGTAGACATGTGTTGCCACAGAGACCCCAAACACAGTGCAAAAGAGGTCCTTACGCCCCCCCCCATTCTGGATTTGAAGTCTCTTCTTCCCTTGCAAATTACAAATCTTTTCCAGAACTTTTTTCAGTAAGAGTGGATGGAGGAGTGATTCTTAGGACACAAGAAGCATCACCTGTAATCCTCAAGTGACCGAGGAAGGGAAGGCAGGGGAGAAGTAGAAATGGGAAGAACTTTATTTTCCTAGTGTCGCAAGTTGTGCGACTGGGTTTAGGGAGATCACCAAGGCCAACACATGGCCCTTGTAGCAGCTTCCTCTTTACAGGGAATGTGGAGTCGTCTGTTCATTTGCTCATTGGTGAGGAACATAAGGTGTGTTCCCAGATAGTTCGTGATCACAGACATCCCCCCATGATGACCTGAGATGCAGCCTCTGCATGGGGATGTCCTATGAGTGTCTCATGTGTAAAGTCATCCCCTCAAAGGGCTAGTATATTTCTTCAGGGCAGTGCGCCCTTCTGATTCATTGCTGGCAAACGTTGTAACATTTTATTGAATATGTGTTAATTAAAGAAATGAGTGAACCAACGAGCAGACAGCCCGAGCGACGTGAACCCTCACTCGGTGGCCAACAGCACCTAAGGCTGGTGGCCCCACCCAGCTGGGGTGCTTCGCAGCCGAGCGTGGCATTCAGATGAGCCCCAGAGAGACAGCTCAGTCAGCAGGTGCACAGCCCGTGGTGGGGGCTGTCGCCCAGCCTTTGTCGTTAGTGAGTCATGTCGGCCTGAGCAGAATGTAAAGCAGAAGGGATGTGAGCTGGGTGGGGCCGTGTCAGCCCTGCCTCAGTTTACCTCCACGTCGCCTTGCTGGGAGTGACGTAGATCATGAGGGCGTAGCTGGAGGAGAAAAGCTGCACCCTGATCTGTAGCCTTCAGCTGTCCTGGGAGAGGCGGCTGCAGAAAAAGCGAGTTGCCAGCCCAGCCGGCCACGGGCTCCGGGACCGCTGGCCCCGTGCGATCACGCTCCCGTCCACAACCTGCCACGTGTCTTCTGTTCGCCCGTTCTCCGCCGAGGATGCTCAGGCCAAGTCAGAGGCGGAAGGTGGTGGGAAACAGAGTGCAGCCTTCAGTCACACTTGGAACCGTTGCGTTTTGAGCATGGTTTCAAGCAGTGGTCTCTGCCAGCAGCCCCATTTGGGGTTTTACATCCCTCACTTCCTTACACAGGCCTCTCTGGGCTTACGCTCTGGGATGACCAGCTGTGGCCCCTTTACCCCCCCACCCCCTTCCCCCATCTGCCCTGTTCCATCAGGTCTCCCAGATGGGCTGTGATGGGAGCTCAGACGGGCAAAGCCATCCCATTCCAGTGGGCCCTCCTGGGGTAAGAGATGGTAAGGGCTTGGAAAACTGGGGATGACTGTGCAAAGTCTGGTACTCGCGCTGGTAGGTGCCAAGAAATAGGTCAGAAGCACCAAAATCACAGTGGGGGCGAAAGATCCAAGCAGTGGTTTGGCCAGCGGACTTTTGGAAGGGAAGTGGCATTACTCACTTCAGAAGTATGCCTGTGTGGGGGGAGAGAGAGCCCTGAGCACGAGTCAGCAGCCGTCCCCAGCTAGGAGATTCGAAAAACAGTGCAAGCCGGGGAGGAGGTGCTTGATCATGGCATCTCCAGCAAGGACCCGCCAGACACACCAAATTCACTCTTGTTTATATTTTCACGTGGGGAGGTTTTAAACCAGATCCAGCATTCTGTCCTTTCTTCGGTGCAGCCTGCTCAGAATTCACTGTTCCATCAAGAAATACTCCAGCCAACCTGAAATATATTCTGATACATAAATAATTTATCTGTCCATGAATTTTCATTCCGTATGTGTCTAGGTGTTTAAAACTCAGATGACCAGAGACACTGGCCGCCAAAAGAAATTGTGTTGCCAAGTACTTGGAAGAGATTTATTGGACTGAATGAATAAAAGATCAGTGGGTGTGGCTTTCTGAAATCTTTTTCTGGTCCAGATCGGTTTCTGATTGTCCAACATGGGTAAAGCACATTTCTGATTTTCCAGCTATTCAGCCATCTATAAAAATGGAAGACAGAGGTGGGGTGGGGGTGGGGTTGCCCAGATGGCGGAGTAGAAGGACGCCTGGCTCATCCTTTCCCACAAATGCAACAAAAATTACACCGACGTCCCGAACAATTTACACAGAATGCGTCCTGAACTTTGGGAGAATATCTCTTACTTGGGAAATACAAGAAGATTCCTCCCCAAAATGGGAAGGGTGAAAAAGGAAAAAGAAAAAGGAAATCGATGCAGGATGTGTCCCTGTCCCCTCCCCTGTGGGGAGGGAGCAGCAAGGTGTCACTCTGGGACACCGTCTCTCCAGTGGGGAGAGGAAGGGAGCTTCCGAGGCTCAGAGGAGGAAGTAGCAGACTTGGCAGACAGAACTGAGAGAAACCAGCACAGGGGTCCTTGGCCCGAAACCCGAGCCAGCAGGGCTGGGCCAGGTCTGGTTGCTGGAGCATCAGTGGACGGGCCAGGGAGAGGACTGGAGCTGACTGCACAGAGGAGCCTCAGGGCGCTGGAGTGTGGTGCGGGCTGTGGCACCACAGAACAGCCTGGAAGCCCCACAGAAAGCACCCGTGTTGATTTGCCGGGGGTGGGGGGGAGGGTGCAACGCAGCTGGGCCATCGCCAGTATCTCTGCTGGCCCAGAGCGTCTAGCTCAGCACATTCTCCTGAGAAGAGAGGCCAAGTTCAGGCATGGCCATCTTGGCTTGCTCGGGAGGGACACATTCCCTGGTGCGCGTCACCAGGGCAGAGGTGGGGGCTGAAACCTGAATCCACACCGGGGGGTCCCACAGCAACACAGCCCCAAGCAGCGGGGAAGGGTTGGCTCCGCTGGGGCCTCTGTGGACCCACGCGTCTAAGGCGAATGAATGGACCCCTGATGCATGGCAGGGGCGGGTTTGACACTAATAGGGGCCTGCGTACCGTAGGCAGAAGGGGCTGGAAAAAGAAAAGGACCTTGAAAAGACATTTGAAGAAATCATGCCTGAAAGCTTCTCCAGCGTAAAGAAGGCAACAGGTATCCAACTACAGGAAGCACAGAGGGGCCCAAACAAGAACTCCAGAAGACCTATGGCGAGACACGTTATAATTAACATGGCCAAGGTTAAAGATGAAGAAACCGTTCTAGATACTGATGGCATATGTAGAATTGATAGACAAGATTATCCTGTAGAGCACAGGGAAATATATACAAGATCTTGTGGTGGCTCACGGTGAAAAAGAATGCGACAGTGAATATATATGTTTTCGTGTATGACTGAGAAATTGTGCTCGACGCTGGAAACTGACCCAACATTGTAAACTGGCTATAACACACTTGGAAAACAAAAAGATGGATGGATATGTGATAAAATGAACGTAGTAAAATGGTCCTTTAAGGATGTTTGCCGTATAGATCTTTCCGCTTTTCTGTGCATTTATGAACCATCATAGTAACGTTTGAAGACGGAACGCTTTGTGGTCTTGGTTCGGTGGACTTGCAAATGGTAGCCCAAATCCCTGGGTTCCAAATGCATGGCCCTAAAGCGATGTTAAATTCCTCTTTGAATAAATTCCTTAAGCATCTCATCCTAAATGCATATTTTCATGAAATTCTTCCCGTGCAAATGCTCCTTTTTTCTTTCTTCTGATTTGGTGACTATTCTTGAGACAAAGTAACTGTTTAAACGCCAAGTATTTGAGCAAGTCGACTGGCGGATCCCAAGACTGCCAGTTTAGACAGCACCTTAGGGCAAGTGCACATCCCCGGAGGTCTCGTAACGTCTGCCCAGATGAATCTGACGTTGAACTACAGCCACGGTTCTCAGCTGCTAGCTGCACAGAGGGAAGTTCGAAGCTTTTCTATTCATTCAATCCTCAGAACAATTCCGGGGGGTGGGGGGGGCCAGGACTGCTCTCACAAGTCTGTCTTTGAGGGGACCGTGGTGCAGCCCTCAAGAAAGGTCATTCCGTGTCACATAGGGGGGAAGTGGCCGAGCAAAATCTTTCCCCTGGCTGAGTCAAGAACACTTGCTTGTAACAGTGTTGTCTTCCATCTGCCTGACTATAACTAGTTCGTGGTTTTTATTTTTTAATAACGCTGATTCCGTGGCCTCACATTTCCGTTTTCTCATGGCTATTATTACATCACATGAGATATTTGGTATAAAGATGAAACTAAAGAGTATTCTTTGTCCAGGCAAGAAACCAAGGCCAAGCCATTCTGCTCATTACCCTATACTTCACGTAAATGCCACTGTCCCCTGTTGGGCACGTGGCAGGAGAAAGCCTCAGAGAAACAGCTGCTCATACCGTTTTCTTTTTTTTTTTTAACATTTTTTATTGATTTATAATCATTTTACAATGTTGTGTCAAATTCCAGCGTTCAGCACAATTTTTCAGTCATTCATGGACATATACACACTCTTTGTCACATTTTTTTCTCTGTGAGTTATCATAACATTTTGTGTATATTTCCCTGTGCTATACAGTGTAATCTTGTTTATCTATTCTACAGTTTTGAAATCCCAGGCTATCCCTTCCCACCCTCCACCCCCCGGTAACCACAAGTCTGTATTCTCTGTCTGTGAGTCTATTTCTGTCCTGTATGTACGCTTTATTTTTGTTTGTTTGTTTTTGTTTTTGTTTTTTAGATTCCACATATGAGCGATCTCATATGGTATTTTTCTTTCTCTTTCTGGCTCACTTCACTTAGAATGACATTCTCCAGGAGCATCCATGTTGCTGCAAATGGCATTATGTTGTCAGTTTTTATGGCTGAGTAGTATTCCATTGTATAAATATACCACATCTTCTTTATCCAGTCACCTGTTAATGGACATTTAGGCTGTCTCCATGTCTTGGCTATTGTAAATAGTGCTGTTATGAACATTGGGGTGCAGGTGTCATCCTGAAGTACATTTCCTTCTGGATACAAGCCCAGGAGTGGGATTCCTGGGTCATATGGTAAGTCTATTCCTAGTCTTTTGAGGAATCTCCACACTGTTTTCCATAGTGGCTGCACCAAACTGCATTCCCACCAGCAGTGTAGGAGGGTTCCCCTTTCTCCACAGCCTCTCCAGCATTTGTCATTTGTGGATTTTTGAATGACAGCCATTCTGACTGGTGGGAGGTGATACCTCATTGTAGTTTTGATTTGCATTTCTCTGATAATTAGTGATATTGAGCATTTTTTCATGTGCTTTTTGATCATTTGTATGTCTTCCTTGGAGAATTGCTTGTTTAGGTCTTTTAGTCATTAATCCTGGAATAGAGCTCAGGATGGACTTGCCTTAAACTGAATCAGACAGTCCATCCACTGCTTCCTTTAACTCAAGAATAAACATGTTGGACAGCTGGGCAGCGTTTTGCCATTATTTAAAAAAAACACACACAAATCAATATTTTGCATGGAAATTTAGGTCTATTTCCTTAGAATAAGTTTTCCAGAGTAGAATCACCATGAGTTAGCAAATTTAAGCCCATTTATTTGTTTACACAGGTTTTCCAGTTGCTGCCAAAAATGTGTTACAAATTAGCATTCATATTAATAATGTGTACTCCCCACTAATGATAAATAAATAAAAATAAATTAAATTGCGGGGAGGATATAGAGCTCAGTGGAAGAGTGCATGCTTAGCAGGCACGAGGTCCTGGGTTCAATCCCCAGCCCCTCCATTAAAATAAGTAAATAACCTCATTACCTCCCCACTAAAAAAATAAATAAAAATAATAATGTGTATATTCTGCTCAATTCTGTTGTGAACCTGAAACTGCTCTAAAAGAATGAAGTCTATTAAAAAACAATAATAATAATGTGCATAATGTCACTGTTATCTTCCAAATATAGGGTCTTTTTTCTGAATATAAAAGTAATTCATACTATTTGTAAACAATAAAAGGTCATGATAGGGAGTCATCAGATAAATACTTTTCGGTGCCCATTTAGCCCTTTTTGAATAATAAATGAAAACACAATTGTGATCTTTCCGCATTTATTTTCCTCTGTAACAGGCAAACTGGAGTGACGTTTCCTTTTTTTTTTTTTAACTAACCAAAGTCACTCATGCATGATTTAATGATTAAAATTCTTTGATTCAGCCAAGAGAAATGGACAAACTGGCAGCCTTGACCGTTGAAAATGTTTAACATGTTTAAAATGAACGCCTCTGTTAGCGTTTCCATCCTTCTGTGTACGGAAGAAACTCTTGGGAAATGTGCGTCAACCCCCAGGTCTAGTCTGTGCGGGGCATGACCCATCCTTGGGGCTTCCTGGACCGAAGCCGACCAGTTAGGCTGAAGTTCAGAGACCACAGTTTGCCAGCTGGGAAAGCAGCTTTTGTTCCAAGGTGTGCCAACTGCAAGGTCCCCCATTATTGTCAGACCCTTGCCACCTACATTGGTGCTGGCACCTTAAGGACCTTAGAATTGGGAACTCTTTGGGAAGACTTTGCGTTGTGGCCAACTGTGTGGTTCCAGCTGGAGCTTGCGATCCAAGCAGCCCACACTCCTGCGTGGAAGCCGCCAGAGATGCTGGGTCGATCCGAGTGTGACGGTCAGAAGAGTGACGGGATCTGTGTGCCTCGGGGCCAGTGGACGGGGGTCCATCTTGTGGGCTGTCGTGGTCCCCACGCGAGCATCCTCTCTCCCACTAGATTTGAATAAGACCACAGACGGAGAGAAGAGGGAATTCCCCACAGGGTGCAAGAGGATGCTGAGGGTCGCTTCATATTTAATGTCGGTGTGAACACTTCGCGCTGATTATGTGGTGTCTCCACTCGTGCTCGTGCCGTGGCGCCGGAAAGCAAGAGCAGACAGTCAGAAGATGCTCCTCGGAACAGCTCCCGTGGGGAGGGAGCAGTGAACCTGGAAAACAGAAATGCAGATTTGGGAAGCGTTCCTAAAGAAAGTCCCTGCCTTGTTGGAAGGGACTTGGAAGTCCCTGACTTCCACCTTGTGTTTGTGCTCAGCCGCTTGGTTACGGTGCAGACGTGGAGGAGCCTGGCCAGTTCTGAATCTCAGCTCCACAGCCAGGGGCCATATTTCTTCACTTACGATAATTTTTGGTTCAAAGTCCAGTCCCTTAACAGCTTCCCGCTTCAAAAGCCCCAAACCTCTTTGTTGTCTTATGCTTGCCTGGACCTGTCTTTCAAAGAGCTAGGTTTATAAATGTGCCTTTATTATAATGCCCTCCTTTGCTTTGAAATACGTAGACTACCAAATGTGTTTTCACAGTCTACCTTTGTCCCCTAATTGAAAATGTTTTCCTCACTTACGTTTGATGCCTTCAAACATGAGGGAGTTAAGCGTGCCGAGGCCGAATCCTGGCAGGAATGTGGGCAAACAGGGGCAGGCTGGTTTCCGAGTAGCTTGAGTGTGTTTTTAAATGTATATTTTCATTCCGTCACTTTCCAAGTGTTATATTAGCATTTGGTTTTATTCTTTGGTGCCTTTGTGTACAATATTTTTATCTCCTTTATGTACACTATACAGTCACTGACTTTAGGTTGTACAGTGTTATGGTCAGATAGGTAAATAGCCTTTGGACACACAATAATGTGACCTGCTATCTTTCTGCAAAGTGAAAACTTATTATATAGTTATTAACTCAACATCATAATTAGATCATTTAAATGCCGTATGATATGTATTTTTTGTGTACTAAAGCTCTTACAGACTGTTTTGTCTTAAAGATTTTCATAGAATTTTCAATCTACGTCCCCTTGTAGCTTTTAACATTTTCAAACAATTCCACGCATTATAGGGTCGAACTATCCCTTACTCTGAACCGTACCTTATATAACTTTTAACCATTTGGGGGGTCACATTTGCCCTGAGTGGGCTTCAATCAGAGTTCCTATCACAAGTCACTGAGGGGCACAGAAATTAGTTGAAGTTTGTGAATGTTGTTTGATTTTAGTTTGGCTGCTTTCAGTGGCATTTTCGCATGATAACTTTCTTGTTTTCTTCTTGTTTCAGTTTGCCAAGGCACCAGTAACAAGCTCACCCAGTTGGGCACGTTCGAAGACCACTTTGTGAGTCTGCAGAGGATGTTTAATAACTGCGAGGTGGTCCTAGGGAACTTGGAAATCACCTACATGCAGAATAGTTACGACCTGTCTTTCCTCAAGGTTAGTGCGATAAACTTGAGTGTCCCGTGCAAATATAAGCAGATAGAGGCCGTGGCAGGGTGTAACTGGAAGCATGTTTGTTCTTGCTCTGGCAGTCGCAAGTCCTCAGGAACGGTGCATGCAAGTTTTATGAAAAGGCCGCTTTAGGTGGGAAGGGTAGAGCTCAGTGGCGAAGGGCGTGCCTAGCGTGCGCGAGCTCCAGGGTTCCATCTTAAATCTTTCTTTATCTAGAATCTCTCCATTCTAAATAAATAAATAAATAAACCTGATTGCCTCCCCCTTACCAAACAAATAAACAAAAATTAAACATTAAAAAAAAAAATTGAGGCTACTCTACCAGCCAGTGTCAACTTTGAGCTATAAAAGAATATCGAAGAGAAAAACAGACTAGTCTGGCACCTGCCGTCATCAAGGACACCGATGTTAATTCTCTAACCAGCGCTCCAGCCATGGAGCCCCCATATACTAGCTCTTTAAAAAAAAAAATAATCCTGCTTTGTCTCATTTGCCTATTTCCCTGGTATAAATGCTCCCACCATGGTGGATTCCCAGCTACCAAGAGTTCGCAAAATTCCCGAATATTTCACGGTAGGTTTTGCTGAGCCAATTAGGAGCCAGCCCTGAAGGCTTCCAAGTTTGGTGTATTTGAACTTGGGATCAATTGGCTTTTTTCTGGGGTTTTGTTCTTTTTTTTTTTTTAAATAGGAAAGCCTGCAAGACAGATAGAAAATAAATTAATGCCATTTCTATTTTCATCTGAGTGTGTGAAACACCAAACGAAAGACATCGCAGCCTTCTGAAATGACACACTTTGTCGTTTGCTGTTGCCAGCGGGCTCCAGAGGCAAGAGGGCAGGGGTCACTGTCATCCTGTCACCTCCCGCCGGCCCCAGCTGTCATCCATCGTCTGGGTGCCTTTATGTGTGTCAACCACTCGTGTGCGTGGTTCAGCTAGGGTCCCGGGCTCTCTGGCACATGTTAGATCTTGCATTCTCCAGTTCCTCACAAGGGAAATAACACATTCACATTTCCTCTCCTTAGACCATCCAGGAGGTGGCCGGCTACGTACTCATTGCCCTCAACACCGTGGAGAAGATTCCTCTGGAAAACCTGCAGATCATCAGGGGCAACGTGCTCTATGAAAACACCCATGCCTTGGCGGTCCTGTCCAACTACGGGGCGAATAAAACCGGACTGCGGGAGCTGCCCATGAGAAACCTGCAGGGTGAGAGGCCGGGGCCTGGGGATGGTGGCTCGGATGGTGCTCAGCGAACCTGTCCCTTTTCCTAATGCCACTCGGAGAAGACTGATTGATCATACGCAGAAGAATGAAGTGCCAGCCAGGGCAAGCTGTAGCAGGTGGAGGTTGCTAAGAAGATAGTGGATGGCAGGGTGAGGAGGGAAGATTTAAGCCAAGTACCAGGTCTCCCCCGTTCAATAGCCAGAGACCGAGTAAGACATGGGGAAGGTTCTGGGAGGAAGAGAGCATGACCAGGTGACGTGGGCTCCGCAGACATTTTGTTCCTGGTAGACTGCAGTCTTCACCCGGACCTCAGGGTCATCAATCCATATTCGGGGCATTTCCCAGAGTAATGCTGTTGTGCATAAAGCTATTTTTAAGTTAAGGATAGAGCATGAAGTTTGAATTCTTGTGAGTAGGCGCTTGGGAGAGGAAACTGGAAGGTGATAGAAAAGAAATTGATTTTTTTAAAGAAATGAAGACAGCAGTGATCATGGCAGGGACAGTGCCTTCATTTAATTAATTGGTAGCTTCATTTAATGCCAACAGCCCTCATTCAGGGCACATGTTACGCTCTGCCATTGTGCAAATAAAGAAATCGTGGCAAAGCACCCCCCTCTAAAGTCCCACGTGAGTGACAGTCGGCGGGGATGCCCAGTTGTCTGTGCCCAGGGCCCTTATCTCCCTGCAGCCCTGCAGCTCTGACAGGCAGGGGCCCCCAGGAAAGGGGGGATGGAAGGCGAGGGTGCAGGACATGGAGCGGTGCTGGCGTGGAGAAGCCTGCCTGCCCCCTGGGCCAGGATGCTGGGGTGGCCGGGATCCGGGTCTAACCATCTACGTTTGTCACATGTGTGCACTTGCCCGAGCCCGGAGGGCCCTGCTGTCTGTCCCTGGGGGCAGCCCCTGGGTTTTGCATTCTGTAAAGTGCCTTAGGGATGCCCACTGGCTCCGATGCCGGTCATCTGTGCGGTCCGCGCCCGGGGCCCCGGGGCAGGCAAAGGGAGGTGGGAGCGGGGACTGTTGGGGCTCCAGCCCTCCCCCATTGCTCACCAGCCAGATGCCCCAGAACATCTCTCTGTGTCTTCAAAAACGTGGCTAACGATGCTGACAGACTTCCTGGGGTTGTTGAGAAAATTAAGTGAATTACTCCAGATAAAGTGCCGGCGGCCGTTTCTACACTGTTATTATTTCTGTTGTTGGGGCTGTATTGTTACCGAGTCCAAACTCGTTCTGCTCGCCGCAGGACAGGCCAGTAAATCAGGAGACGAGGTGTAGGGCAAGGAATAGCGACTTTATTCAGAAAGCCAGCAGACTGAGAAGATTGGGGACAAATGTCCTAGAGAACCATCTTCCCTGAGTCAGAATTCAGGCTCCTTTTACACGAAAAAGGGGACGGGGCGTGGTTGGTTGTTGCAAACTCCCTGCTGCAGGAATCCTCTGTTCTTGCAGCTGTGTGCCTGGGTCAGGCCGCGGTGCCCCTGCAAACCTCCCACAAAACAAAGGTTATTTTCTGTTCTGCAACTTGTTACCTTTATAGGAGTGCGAAGGTGTCAACGTCCTTAAAGGGCAGAGCCTTGAGAACGGGCTCTCCTGTGTGTTTCAGGCTAAAGGCAACGTTGTTTTACAAAAGGTGCAGAGCCGGCAGGACTGAGCCTAGAAAACAGGGCACAGGGTTCAAGTCAAAGGAACAGGTCTAATGTGGAGTCAGACTTGATCTGTTCTGTTACAGCATCAATCCAGATTGTTTAATGGCATTAAATAACCCTCCCATGTGAATTTCATGTGAATTACATGCCCTTAGGGACAGTCAGCACAGGGCCCTCCGTCCTCACCCCCTGCCCTCGGGTCCTGCCAGGCCCCCCCCCACTTCCCGCGTCCCCTCCTTCCGGGCCCTGGTCTGTAATCCTGATGCTCCCACAGCCTCTCTTTCCTGCATCTCCAGCTCTGACCTCGCGTCGGAGTTCGTCCCCTTGACTCTGCCTCCCTCCCGCACTCATGTTTTCACCTGATGGTCCTGCCGTCTCTGACTGCACATCCAAAGCTCCCCGGTGCAGACCTTCCTCCCAGCCTGTGACTGGATCCTCCGCGCCTTTGCTCAGGGCGCCCCCTCCGTCTTCCTGCGCCTGCGTTCCCCCCAGCCTTCTGGGCGATGTCCTCCTTTCCAGCAGCCTCGGCGAGCTTCCAACGAGAGCCCTTCCTTTCCTGCGTCCCGTGCCCGCTTGTGGGATGCTGGGCATCACTAATGCGTCCGCGCTGGAGTTACAGTAGTCACAGGGCCACTGCGAGGATCAGCTAAGACCACGGGTATAAACCCACGAGGTCACTGCCACCTGCCGTGGCTCACGGCCTTCCGTGGACGTGGTCATTGGAGCCAGCAGGAATCATTGACCTTAGCATCCCCAGGGCTCTCGCGCTGTGCTCTGCGCACAGGTCGGTTAGTCAGTGTTTACAAAGATGCCACAGACAGGACGCTTGCCTCTGCGTAGGCTGGAATTCTCACGTCCTGCCATCTCTTCCTTTGAACAGTTTTGACATCTTTTGTCTCTGCATTCCTGCTGCCCTGTCTCTTCATCACACACGCAGACCCTTTTCGCTCCCCTTCACCCTCACACCCCCTTCTCCGTTGAAATGCTCCCAGAGCCTCACAGCATCTTCCCTTCCACCCGCCCTTCCTGTCCGCTCTGCCCTTCCACGGGGTCATCATGTGGTCACTGGGGTGCAGCCCAGATCAGCCTCCCAGGGACCGCCAGCTCGTTGTATGCTGAGTGACCACAGCACCCTTGTCCTTTCTCCGCATGTGTCTCACTTCCCATCACTCATTGTTCAGGAACCCAGTGCAGAGGCCCTCTGCCTCCCCCCTCTTGCTTTTCTGTGCCCCCCACCTCTGAAGTTCTGGGGTGGGGGGGAGTCTCGTTTGCACACTGTCCTCCTTTTAGCAGAAAGCAAAATGCGAGGAGACACATGCATCTCTCCCAGAGTTGACAAGAGTCTGCTCACGGGGGCTCCCTTGTCGCGCAGAGATCCTGCAAGGTGCCGTGCGCTTCAGCAACAACCCCAGCTTGTGCAGCGTGGAGACCGTCCAGTGGAGAGACATCGTCAACAACGAATTCCTCAGCAATATGTCGATGGACTTTCAGAACCAGCCGGGCGGTTGTAAGTGGTCCCCACGCGTCTTCTCTGTCTGCAGCTCTGGGGCGGGGGTGCAGAGCTGTGGGGTCTCGGGGTGGGGGATCAGAGAAAGCAGAGTTAATGCTGACTTGCATTAACCTACAACAGACTATCTGATCACTAGAAGAGCACCTGTTTAAATTTTAATTTTTGTTTATTTTGTGGGGGGGGGGGTGATTAGGGTTACTTTTTAATTTTATTTTTTGGAGGAGGTACTGGGGATTGAACCCAGGACCTCATGCATGCTAAGCATGTGCTCTGCCGCTTGAGCTGTACCCTCCCCCTGAGCACCTGTTTAAGACAGAAGGGAAAGTGTTTTTCCTGGTGGCAGCGCCCTTGCTGGCAGATCACCCCCCAGCACAGCTGAGCCCACGTGTGGCCGTTGGGAGCGGCCCGTTAGCTCAGCCCTGGCCCAGAGGCTTCTCCCGTCCTGCGTGAGCAGACCGACCGGACTCTCGTGTGCTTCTCGCTTGCTGGGCCTCAAAGCAGTGCCAGGCCCTCTGGGAGCGGTGGGGCTGATCTCTGGCCTCCTGCTGATGGGCCTGGATGTTACCGAGTCCACACTCGTTCTGCTCGCCCCACGACAGGCCAGTAAATCGGGAGACGAGGTGATGGGGCAAGGAATCGCGACTTAATTCGGAAAGCCAGCAGACCGACAGGATGGCAGACTGAGGTCCTACAGAACCATCCTGCTCCAGTCAGAATACAGGCTCCTTTCATACAAAAAAAAAAGGGGGGGGAGGGGGTGCGGTTGGTTTGTTGCAAACTTCTTGCTGCAGGAATCCTTTGTTCTTGCAGCTGTCCCCGGGGGTCAGGGCATGGTGCCCCTTCAAACCTCCCACAAAACAAAGGGTCTTCTCTATTTTGCAACTGGCCATTTCTGCGTAAGTGCAGAAGTGCTGACATCCTTCAAGGTCAGAGCCCCGAGAATGGGCTCTCCTGTCTATTTCAGGCCAAAGGCAACATTATTTCATAAAAGGCACAGAGCCAGCAAGACTGAGCCTAGAAAACAGGGCACGTTGGTCAAAACTAAAGGCACAGATCCCATATGGAGTCAGATCTGTTCTCCTCTGTAACATGGACACTCCTACTCGGAGGCTCCACCAAAATGGGGAGCTCACGGGGGTGAGTTTGTCCATATTTACCCAGTGCCTGTGGCCTGGACCCTGTCTTCATCGGTAAAGCATCCACATACGGGAGAGGCTCAGGGGGGGCTGCATGCAGGTCAGGGGTGCCCCACCTGCCCCGTTGGCCGTGCTTTGTGGGGAATCTCTGAGGACACACCCTTGAAGTCACCAGGCTCCACTCAGCTTGCTCCCTTCCCAGTCTCCCTGGCTTTCCAGTCCTTTAAAATAAGAAGCCATCACCATCTCCTGCTTCTCTGTCTCCCTCCAACTGTGCAGTGGATGCACGGGGCTTTTTTTTTTTTTTTGGTCTCAGAACTTGGAGCTGATGTGGATATACCAAATCAAGAGCTGCTTTGGGTTTTGTTTGCTTTTTCTTTGATTTGGTTGATGGATCAATTGATAATGATGAAGCATCCTTAACATAAACTTGACCGTCTTAGCCATTTCTAAGTGCACAGTTCAGTAGCATTAATACATTCACATCGTTGTATGACCATCACCCCCATTCATCTCATTTCATCTTGCAAAACTGAAATTCTGTCCCCATTAAACACAGATTCCCCATCCATCCCCGCCCCCCCAGCCCCCACATCCACCTTCTTATTTTCTGTCTCTATGAATTAGATGACTTTAGGTGCCCCATCTGAGTGGAATCACACAGTATTTGACCTTTTGTGACTGGCTTCCTTCACGGAGCATAGTGTTTTCAAGAGCCATCCAAGTTATAACATGTGTCAGAATTCCCTTCCTTTGTATTGACTGAATAATATTCCATTACATGAATACATGCACATACACATTTGGTTTATCTTTTCATGTGTCGATGAGCCCTTGAGTTGCTTCCACCTCTGGATAATTATGAATGAAATGCTGCTGTGAACATGAGCATCGAGCCCTTTTGTTTTGTCAATCCATTATTCCAGCAGATACCCATCATAACACCAACTGTGTTTACAAGAAACCGAAAAAGCTTTATTTTACGAAAAATTTTGTATGATCCAGAGAACCAGCTTAGCCTTTCCTCAGCTGTCTGGAGAATAACGGGGGAGGTTAAATTGTGTACATTTATAACCAAAAATCTGACATGGAAAGGATGTGAGGCCAATATGGGTTTGCCGTTGGCCAGCTCAGGCAACTCACAGTGGCACAACCTCCCTCATCACACCACAGCCGTGGGAAAGGCCCGGCCAGAAAGTGTGGGAAAGAATGATTGATGGACAGGTTTATGCAGGAAGAAGACTCAAATATCACATGGCTATAAGCCACAAACCAATACGGTATTGGTTTAGGAGTAGACATGTAAGAATAAGACATAAGCCTAACTAAATCAAATGTCTGTAAAGAAACAGCATCTCAAGCAAATGAGAAAAGAACTCATTATTCAACAAATTGTTCTGGAATGATTTAATTACTCATAAGGTGATTTAAGTGTTTTATGGCCGAGAGTTGAGATTCAGAAAGGTCACCCAATGTGCCCCAGTTTTACGTTGGTGGTGGTGTAGTTTGGAATTTGAGGGTAGAATGTGTAAGTTTACTTGAGAGGAAATTAAAATAAATCCATCATCCACTTCATATACCAATGGAGGTGCCAAATGCATAGTAAACACAAAAAATATTGATTCTACATGTAAATGCTAGAAGGAAACATCAAGATGAATTTTTGTAATATTAAGTTGAAGAAAAGCCAACAATAGATATCATAAAAGAAAACTTCCATAAGAAAAAAATATTAACGACAGACGGGAAAATATTGTGCAACATCTGATTGCCTTGAAAAGGGTTAACACTCTTGTTTCGTGACTGCGTACTGCAGTCTTCGAAATCCCAAGAAGAAGTTGAATTTCCCCCCAAAAAGTGGGCCAAGGACATGAGCAGCATGCCCCAAAACATAGTAAGAGAGACAAGAAATAAAGTAAAATGTTATTTGTCACTGTAAGAAAAAGAGGTTAAAATGAAATAAGGAAGCATTATTTTTGCCTTTGCTAAATATTTGGGTTCCTTTTGGTTTTTGATTTCTCAGTACGTGGATCAGCAAAGGTGTAGAGAAGTAGAAATTCGCATATTCTGCTTATGGGCATGTAAAGTAATAAAACATGGCCACGGAGAGAATTAGGACAAAATCTCATGAAGCTTTTAAGTGTGCACACCTGTGACCTATGATTTCATGTCTGGGGATGCTAAGGGGAAAAATAAGGGGCGTGAAAACTGTAGGTGTAGAAATGTATTTTTGTTCAGGAATATTCCCTACAGCCTCGTTTATAATAAATGTTGGGAACAACTTATGTATCTAAAAATAAGAGATTGGTTAAATAAATTACGGTACCATCGTGCCATTGAACATTCACGTTAGGAAGAAGGGTATTTAAAGGCATGGAAAATTTGTCATAACGTTTTTTCAGTTCTTGTTTAAGTTAAAATACAACATATAGTATGATATTACTTCTTATATATACATCAATTTCTATGTCTATATTGATTACCTCTGGTTAATTATTTTCTTCTTTTTGCTTTTTTCTATTAGCCATATTTTCTTTTCTTTTATTAATTTTTTAATTTTATTATTTTTTGTGGGGGGAGGTAATTAGGTTTATTTGTTTATTAATTTTTGGAGGAGGCACTGGGGATTGAACCCAGGACCTCATGCATGCTAAGCATGTGCTCTACCACTTGAGTTATGCCCTCCCCCTATTAGCCATATTTTAAATAATGTCTGCAGTTCTTTTTTTTTTTTTTTTTTTTTTGGTCACAGAAAATTAAGAATAATTATATCAATATCTTGTAATAACCTTAAATGAAAGAGAATATGAAAACAAATATCTGTATGTGCATGACGGGGACACTGTGCTGTGCACCAGAAATTGACACATGGTAACTGACTATACTTCAATTTTTAAAAAGAACAGAATTATAAGCAAACCTTGAATTTCTTGATTGGCAGATGTTTTCCTGTGTTATGGAAAGATACTATTAAGCATTTTTATTTTTAATATTTTTCTTTATATATTTATTGCATGCTTACAATAGAAATTTGGAAAATATGGGGACGTATAGGGTGAAAAGGAAGGATACTGTGGTAACTGTGTAGCCATGTGTTTCTTTTGCTCTTTCCTATCAGTTTCTCTGTCTCTGTCTCCATCGTTCTTCTTTCTTCACAATGTACAGCCCGCAGCATCCTTTTGGGGGTCAGCCTCCCGTCTCCTACGATTCCACAAAGGAGCCACCAGCATTGCAATGATGCCTTTCAGCCCTGGCAGCGACTGTAAAACTTGTCAATCATGTTGAAGGGGTGCCCTGGTCCAACGATCCCTTGGCAAATCGTCAGCTCTTGTATTTGAAACCTAAATCCTCCCACAGACTAAATTCTTCCTGACAGTGGGAGACTTTGAGACATGTGTCGAGTCCTTTGGGTTACTGTGTCTTTGCAAGGGAAAATCTCTTCGTGGCTGGTCGTCTTGCTGACAAATTTAGTGGTCAGCCTGTTTTGCATGTCTGGATATAGAACACTTGGCCTTCCGATTTCTCAGTGATGATGAAAACAAAGCCACAACTAATGAGATTTAAAACCTTAGGAGCTGTCATTTGTAGCTGATCGTTTACAAAAACGGCACAAGTGGATTGTTCAATTACAGGTAATCCCAGTAACTTGCAAATTAGTAGCTAAGGTTTTTAGATACTCAGCCAGGTGACACACACCACGCACGTCTGAGCCCTGGTGTGGCTTTCAGAGCCCCTCTCTGGCTTGGAGTCTAAGAGGTTTTATTTGCAGGCCCCCAACTCCTGGGATAACCAACGCGCCCACCCAGTCACTGAGGACTGGACGTAGCGCGAGTGTGGCTGGTGCACAGCCGTCCCACCAGACTCGGCATCCTTCACAGGACGGTGGGAGACGCTGGAAAATTATCCAAGCCTAAGCGAATTTGAAACCCAGACCCATGAATCCATTTAAATGCGTTTCTGTGGCTTGTGACAGGTCAAAAATCACTCTGTGCCTCCGTTTCCACAATTAAAATGTAAATAAAAGCAGTGCATGGTACTTTTTTTTTTTTCTTATGAGAGTCTTGTAAAAACCATCTTACAGACCAGCCAGTTGAACAAACAAGCGGAATACGCAATTTG
Organism: Camelus dromedarius; assembly: GCF_036321535.1. Classification (NCBI taxonomy): domain Eukaryota; kingdom Metazoa; phylum Chordata; class Mammalia; order Artiodactyla; family Camelidae; genus Camelus; species Camelus dromedarius. Next base: position 13,466,548 of record NC_087470.1, on the reverse strand, counting down.
AAAGTTTTTCTTTGGTCTAGGACGTGGCTTTGCTTAGGAGCTTGGGAAAGTGCCATCCGGTCTTTGTCATCTGTTCCGTTTCCCTGAGATGTGAATTTTAACTCTTACTTTTTATTTCAGGCCCAAAGTGTGATCCAAGCTGTGTCAACGGAACCTGCTGGGGCGCAGGGAAAGAGAACTGCCAGAAATGTGAGTCGGGGGCAGAATTTCAGGGCCTCCTCCTCCCCTTATGTGTAGCTGACTGTGTTTGTGTTCCCTTTGAAGACGCCAGAAGCATGGCTGACTCTAAGGCCAGATGTTAGCAGTTATGTGAGTGACAGTCTTGCAAATCTCACCGCGTGCGGTTAATCCAGTGTGGGCTGTTTTTGACACTTCGGCCACCCAGGTGCCAGCCATTCTCTCCGAACAATAATATACTTGGCAGTTTCCCTGGGAAAGGAGGCTGGTCTGCAATTTTGTTTTCTCTCCCTTCCTGTCCCTCCTCGGGGCACCCACCTCTAAAGAAGTGAGAGCAACTTTTTCAGTGGGGTTTTTTGAGGGAAGCTAGTTGAGACGCGTGAACAAGCCAAGGAATCTGGGGACATGTCGGCTTGAAAACTGACCATCTGTCCTTAAGTCTAACTGTGACATGACTGTTAGCGCTACTTTCTGGCAGGCGTATTTTTATTTGTACAGGATTTCTGTATTACCCCAAAACTCAGTTCTAACCAGTATCTAATTTAGCAGGTCTGAAAGTCTAGAGTTGATCTGGTCAGTTCTCCCAAGTGATTAAAAACAAGTAGGAAATTTTTGTTTCTCTTTCTGGCTGAATTCACTTAGAATGGCATTCTCCAGGGATCCAGGGATGTCCATGTTGCTGCAAATGGCATTATTTTATCATTTTTTATGGCCAAGTAGTATTCCGTTGTGTACCATATGATATTGCTCATATGTGGAACCAAAAAAAAAAAGACAAATGAACTTACGTATAAAACAGAAACAGACTCACAGACATAGAATACAGACTTGTGGTTGCCGGGGGGTGGGGGGGTGGGAAGGGATAAACTGGGAGTTTGAGACTTACAGTTACTGACTAATGTATATAAAATAGATAAATAAGTTTATACTGTAGAGCACAGGGGAATAAATTCCATATCTTGTAGTAGCTCACGGTGAAAAAGAATATGAAAGTGAATATATGTATGTTCATGTCTGACTGAAGCACTGTGCTGTGCACCAGAAATGGACATGACACTGGAAACTGATTAGACCTCAATTTAAAAAAATTATTTTTAATTTTTTAAAAAGTAAGGAAAAAGAAAGGTCATGCTCAGTTGAATTTGGCAGAATGTTCGGGAACTCCAGCTGCAGGACCACTCAGCTCCTCCTGCTGATCAAGGCGCCATCCACCGTCTGCCAGTGCTCTGCGGGGGCCCCGGGCTGCGACCCTCCGCCCGCCCTGGCCCTGCAGCTCACAGGTGGCCTCTGCTCCTTTGCAGTGACCAAAGTCATCTGTGCCCAGCAGTGCTCCGGGCGCTGCCGCGGGAGGTCCCCCAGTGACTGCTGTCACAACCAGTGTGCCGCCGGCTGCACGGGGCCGCGGGAGAGCGACTGCCTGGTAAGAGCCACCCGGCCGGCCCGCGGGGGCGGCTTCTGTGCCCCAGACCCGGAGGGGCGCCCCGTGATTGAAACGCGCTGAGTGCCATCTGCGGCAGCCGGCGGTCGGAGCATCCGCCAGGGTCCCGCCCTCACCATTGCTTCGTGACCTCTGTGCCTCGGGCTCCCCGTCTGACCCTGGTGGATAATTACGTATCTGCCACGTGGTCTCAAACGACACAGTGTGTGTGGCACCACGGCCGGGACCTGGGCACAGAATGAGCCAGAAGACTACATGTGTTTTTATTTGTCACTAATGTCTATTGCGAGTGGCACCAGCATCGCCACATTCTTTCATTATTTCACTTAATTCTCATCGCAAACCTAGGGAGTTGTGTCGTAAGGGTCGTTAAAGTCTCGACGGTGAAGTTAGGAGGCCACGCGGACCCTGAGTGGCTGGGACTTCTCTGGCTGTGTCCTTTGCCCCTAACACCTCTGCTCGCCCCACCTCGGCTCAGATGCCTCCTGCCCGCGTCCCGCTCCCCGAGGGGTCCTGGACCACACTGTTGTCCTGTTACGGCAGAGCTCGAGCGAGGCCTGGTGTCCCCCTGGGTGGCAGGTGCCACACGTCCGACTGGGAGCACCTTGGGGGTCCAGGAGACACCACAGCGGGCAGGCGGGGGTCCCCCAGGTCAGCTGGGCGGGCTCCGGACAAGGAGACCCGCCTTGGGTGGGACTCAAGAGAGCCTGGTTGTCAGGGACAGGGACACTCACGCTCCAGAGGCTGGACCAGCCACCAGGCTTCTGCCTCACCTGGTCCCGGTCACCCTGATGGGCACCTGGCGGCAGACTCTTGGTGGGGACACCACGCTGTGTGATCTGGTCCCCTCCGCGCGACAGCCCTCCCATTCAGGCTTCTCTGCACTTGGCAGTAAATTCTCAAATGTAGCCTCGGGTGTTTTTTAGAGGGAAACCCAGCCTAAGTTAAGTTTAAAAGTAATTTCACTGCAGAGTGACTACTCCAGTGTGCGAACGCCTTCCTTATTTTGAAAGTTCACGAAGAGACGTGTCTTCTTCTCATCATAATTGTCACATAAACTATCACAGCCGGGCGATACATTTAAGAAAAATCTTGCTTTTAAGAGCAAGGTCTTCCTGCCCCTATTGCAACTGCTCTGCTAGACCTTTGTGTCCTGATCAGCCCCCAGCCCCGGGGGAGCGTGGCCGGGCTCTCTGCGCGGGGTCCCACCGGTCACACCGTCCCTCCTGTGGCAGGTCTGCCGCAAGTTCCGGGACGAAGCCACGTGCAAGGACACGTGCCCGCCGCTCATGCTCTACAACCCCACCACGTACCAGATGGACGTCAACCCCAACGGGAAGTACAGCTTCGGGGCCACCTGTGTGAAGAACTGCCCCCGTGAGTTCCCCCCGTGGCACCCGCCTCCCCTTCTGTCTTTGGCACCCATGCGTCCCCCGGGGCTCAGGTGCCCTTGGGTCCCCGGGTCCGCACCCTTGTCAGGCGGGCGAGGGGCCGGGCCCCCGCTGCTCTGACCCCGCGTCCGGTGGCCAGGACGGGACTGAGCCCCAGCCGTGGGCGTCCAGGAGATTCACCTGCCTGATTGGCACCAGCCCCCGGCCATTGGGACATGTCCCTGTTTAGGTCTTGTACTAAACAGGTGTTCAAAAGGCTTACATTTGTAGTCAGAGGACCTGCCTCTTTCAATGGTTAAAAATCTGGTAAAAGTTGTGCCCTTAAGAGTCCTGCACACAGACAGAGTAATAAGCCGGCGTAAGGAAAGTAACAAATTAAGGTAAAGTCTAAATGCCACAATTATGGCTCCGAGTCCGTCTTTGAGAGAAGGCTTAATAGACAGAGTTTAAAATCCGCAGGAAACCGCTCAGAGCCCAAAAGGACAAAAACAGTTCACAGAAGGGACATGACAGGTGTCCAGGCGAGAGGTCTGAGGACCTACTCGGGGGAGTCAAACGGAACACACGGTTCCCAAAAGACACCAGTGTCTGTGTTCATGTTAACACGCAAAAGGCGTGAGGGGAGGCTGAGGAATGGACCCACGTCTCGGGTCTGGCTCGGGGCAGGATGTGGGGTCTGGGAGGATGGAGGACCGCTCTCTGTGTGGGCTCCCACTTGTGAGTAAATATTCAGGCTTTAACCACAAGCCCCGAAGGTAAAACCTGCGGGAAAAACGGGCTGCAAAGGGGCATTTTAACTCTGGAGCAGGTTCACCCCGCCTCCTGGGTCAGCATTGTCCCTCCCCTGCCCGGCCCGGGATGCTGGGGAACTCCCGGACCCCATCCCTTTGCTTGCAGCCTTTCGTTCTTTGTCCTTAAAGTTCAACAGACGCCGAGCATCGGGGGCGCCCTCGTCCAGGACACGCGGGCGGCCTGGAAGCACCTGCTGCCCCATTCACTGCCTTCCTCCGTTGTCTTGTCCCCCAGGTAACTACGTGGTGACAGACCACGGCTCGTGCGTCCGCGCCTGCAGCTCCGACAGCTACGAGGTGGAGGAGGACGGCGTCCGCAAGTGTAAAAAGTGCGACGGGCCTTGTGGCAAAGGTGGGGCGCGGCCGGGTGTGGGCGAGCCCCGGGGGGGCGTCACCCGATCTGAGTGTCCCTTCCTTTATCCTCTGCCCTTCTTGGCGGAGGCGGGTTGGGGGGGGTCCTCCCTGCCAGCGTATCCCTGCTTACCCTTTATCTTTCATTTTGAAATTTTTCCAACACCCAGAGCATTGCAAGAAGAGCGTAACGAACGCCCGTGTGCCCTTCACGTAAATGCCCCAGTTTTCAGGCCCGACCACGTTGCCCTCACTCGCTCCGTGTTTGTGTTGAGATGTGAGCGTGTGTGTGTTCTCCGAGCCCTGCGACGGCTGCAGGTGTCAGAACACGTCACCCCGCGATCGGCCGCACGCGTCCCTGCAGACGGGGACGTTCTAAGTGACAAGAGGCAGATTCACACTCGCCCCGAGTTTAACGTGGATTCCGCGCTGTGCTTGTACCCGGTTTAATTTCAGCTCCTCCCGCTGCCCCAGAGCATCCTTTTCGGTCCAGCATCCAGGCGAGGGCTGTGGGTCCCGTGCACGCTGTTAATTCGGTACCGTTTCAGCCCCCTTTTCCTTTTCTCTCCCGTGACCTGATGCGAAGGGTCCAGGCCGGGTGTTTTGCAGAACGTCCCTTGCCCGGCGTGGTGGTGGCTTTTCCTCCCAGGTGAAGCGCTGGGGACGGGAGCGCCCCTCTCATTTCCCGGCACAGGGGACACAGCCATTTTTCACCCCCTTCCTCTGACGACAGACTTGACAGTCTGCCCGAGGTGGCGTCACCCAGATTTCTTAGTGGTTATGAAAGAGTGATTTCCCATTTCCCCCCTTTTTTCTGGTGATTTCCCATTTCCCATCGTGTCTTCTGCACTTATCAGTTGACACCCTTTTCTACAATTGTTTTCAGTCCCCATGTGAGTTCACTGAATCCCTTTTAATTCAATTCCTTTGATGATAATCATCGTCCCTCATTAATGAGTCTGACGTCCAGACTGTCCCCCTGTGGCCGGTGGGAGGCTCTCCGGCTGGCTCCCGCGTTCCCTTCGGCGTGTCCCAGCTCCAGATCGCGTCCTGCCCTCCCATCTGCGCGCTGTGCACCCGGCTGCTTCAGCGGAGCACGTCCCGGAAGTCAGTCCGGATAAGTTCACATGACCCTGTGGCTGCCACGCGCCCCTGGGCGGCTGTACCGGGATGTATTCGGCCAGCCTCCCTCCGTGTGGTCATTTAGATGGTTTCCACTGTGCTGCTGTTGTAAGAAACGCCTCAGTGGGTAGACGCACGCACCTTGACCGCCCGCCCCAGGTGCCACCTGCCCTGAGAACCACCTGTGACCGCAGTGGACGCTGACGGCTGCCCGGTGCTAGCACATTTCACGTGCACTCTTTCTCGGGGCTCCGCGTCATCGAACCCCTCCAGCCCCCCGGGGGGGACGGTGCTGCCACGATCCCCGTTTACAGACAAGGCACTGAGTCACAGGATCTAAGTGACTTGCCCAGGGGCCAACAGCCAGGGACGCCGACGGCTCACGAGGGCTCGGTCCCAGGCCAGAGCCCCGAGCTCCCGGCGCGTCTGTGTCCGCCTGCTCTCGTGACGCCTGCCCGTGTCGCACGCGGGAGGGTTGGCGGGAGGGTTGGTGCCCTGAGAGATAAGTGTCCTTTGGCTTCAGGAGGCCTCTGTGGAAGGGAGAGCATAAACACGCGGGGCAGTGCCCGGCACAGAGGAAGTAAGAGAGTGAAGCCCCTGGAGAGAGAGGGTTACTGTGGGCATCCCCAAATGGACCAAGAAAATCAAAGATCATTTTCGGTTTTGTCCTGTTGACTCTGTGTTCAAAAACATTTCGATTCTCCTGTGGTCATTATGCTCCATTTCTACCCACCCCCGGTTCGTACCTTGGGAGTAGTGGCCATCGCAGACCCCTCCGGGTGTACGGCAGCGCCCCCGGGTAAGCGGGGAGGGCCCAGGAAACAAAGGTTGGATAAATGCGTGTGTTACGGTCCATGACTTCTCCAAATCTGCTGTCTCGGGGTGAATTTGTCTCCAAATTTGGGAATTAAGGTAACCCCGTCATCACCATCACACATAACCAGAGAGAAGGAATGTTCTCTCAAACACACAGAATTCTCTTCCAGACGTGTAATTAAAGGGCGAGGCCCTGCTGGCAGGTGTCCGTCTCAGGGCTTGTCTTCCCGAAGCCACCTCACTCTGTAGTCACCACTTCCTTGGAACCCTGAGCCAGCCTCCCATCGAATTGCACAGCCCACATGAGTCAGGCGCCGTACAGCCAGGCGGCGGCCCAGGGCCTCCCCGCAAGCAGCAGGGGCTCCGGGCAGAGTGGAGCAGAGGGGGCTGGAGGGACAGGGCGCCACACTGTCCCCGGGAAGGCCTGGCTGAGGGGAGGCGGGACCTTATCCTGCACAGTGAGGTTCTCCGTGGTGATTCTTCCAAGTAAAGATAAAAATCTGAAAAGATACCAGTTTCCGAAACCAAAACATTGCACACGGGAATTCTAGAAGGAGAGCCACGCATAGATAAATGGGCTTCGGAGGGAGGTGGCATTGGAGAAGGAAATTCGGGACTGGATCTAAGTTAATAGAATGGGCTCAGAGTGTGGAAACAGGGCACCTGCCACTGCTGTCACCGGGGGACACAGATCGAAGCGTGTGGCTTGAGTAAACACTGAGGGAACAAAAAAGTTTATCTGCTAAGAGTCAAGTTACAGGGGAGGGTGAGGGGAGGCGTGAGGGTTTAGTTGGGGGCGCACGGGCGCGAGCAGCTCTGGCAGTGACAGTGAGGTGCACTGTTGTCACTCTGGCCCACGTGGGACAGGGAGGAGGAGGCAAGGTCAGCGAACACAGCGATGGCATCTCCTTTGACCGCTATAACCCCAGACCCTGCTGCGGTCCCTGGTACCCAGCCGGCCTGGCAGTGTTTGCTGATTGAATAAGTGACCGTGTGGCCGAGATCACTCCCACGGCTGCAACTGTCTGCCTGCGGGAGCCTCGCTGTTCTTAGCTCAACAGATGTGGATGGAATAAACACCTCTCTTTGTCTTTTACAGTTTGTAACGGAATAGGAATTGGTGAGTTTAAAGACACACTCTCTATAAATGCCACCAACATTAAGCACTTCAGAAACTGCACCTCGATCAGCGGGGACCTCCACATCCTGCCGGTGGCATTCAGGGGGTAAGTCACAGACTGAGTTACTGGTGTAAGAGAAGAACTCAGCATCGCTCTGTTCCCTTGTCGCTAATCGTTCTGCTGCTTGTTTCAGCGACTCCTTCACACGTACTCCGCCTCTGGACCCAAAGGAACTGGATATTCTGAAAACCGTAAGGGAAATAACAGGTATGTGCTGCGAATTACCGTATTAACACAAATGGGAAACTCGTGTTTTGGGAAGAGAACTTCAAGGTGTATTTGCTTCTCCCGTGGCATAAAGCATTTATTCTGGAGGAATGACTAATTCGTTCTGTGGTACTTAAAAATGAGGTTTTCCCTGCACCCAAGAGGTGAGCACGTGAAGCAAAGACTCAGGTCACTCATGATGTGACTTGGTGGGGCCACGTCTCCTCTCTTGGCGCCCCACCCAGGCTGGCCATCCTGAGGGGTCCAGCGACGAGGTGGGCAGAGGAGAAGGCGATGGAAAAGGATCAAATCCAGTGTTCATATCTCCTGCCCATGAGAATCCTATTAATCGTGTCTCGTGCAAAAAAAGAGGTTTCTCAGCGGTGCGTGCCTGACCCCTCCTTCTGCTCTTCAGGGTTTTTGCTCATTCAGGCTTGGCCAGAAAACAGGACCGGCCTGCACGCTTTCGAGAACCTGGAAATCATCCGTGGCAGGACGAAGCAACAGTAAGTTGGCCCCGGCCAAAGCCGGGCCCATCCTTTCCTATTTCTGTGTTTTGACATGAGCCCCACAGCAGGGACACCGAGATGCTAGCGCTCGGCCGCACACGGCGCTCGGCCGGCTCCCCGGCACGGACCCCCCGCCTCGGCCTGGGACGAGCATCAGAGTGGGGACACGAACGGTAGCGCTGAGCTGCAGGCTTCGTGGGGGCCCGCCAGTCTCCCCACGAATGCCTTCCGTGTGCGGGGCCAGCCCGGCGCCCCACGCTGCGTGCAGCTGTCTCCTTGGTCCCCTGTGGTCAGTGACAGTCCTCTGGCCTCTCCATCTTTCACGGCCCTGAGGCTTTTGAAAAGTGCAGGTCAGCGTTTTGTAGAATGGCCGGTGATTCAGTGGAGGTGATGCGTTTGGGGCCAGAACGACATGGGGGGACGTGTCCTTACCAGCACACCATTTCAGGGGGACCTGAGATGCTTTTTAACGTAGAGTGTTTCTTTTAAGATTGCAGCTCAAGTAGTGCAACACACACACACACACACACACATAAAAGCATCTTTAACGTAATAAAGGAAATAATGAGCTTTGTGGCGAGAAGCCTGGAACCCTCTTACTCAAACCTGCCTTGAAAACAGGCTGGTTCCAAGAACCAGATCCCATAATTGACCCCTAAGAGGACTGCGTAATATTGTGCAATATTTTTTAAAACTCAGAATGCAACACACATAACATATGCATCACTTTCCAAAAAGCGTCTCGGCGTTGCATCTCGGGTGTAAACTTGCAGCGTTTTGCTTCCCAGAAAGGCCCCTTGGCTCTGAGTTCTCAGGAACTTTTTTTTTCTTTGCCCCACGTTCGTAGAGAGATGAGAGATTTCAGTCCCTTTTCTTGGGTGACTGGCATGTACCTCTCGGCTTAGTATTCGGGATTTAAACAAGATAAAGATTGCTTTTTCTTTTTTTTCTTTTCACACTGACTGAGAAGTTCGCTGATAACACAGTTCCTCCTGGGCCAGCGTGACCCCTGTTCTTGCCAAAGCCGGACCAGCTCCGCAGGGAAGACTCCTGTCTTGGCTCCCCCTGGGCAGGGATGGGGGTGTTGCCAGTGGCAGTGGCGCGGGTCTCCTGGACAGAAGCCAGGCTGTGCGAGGAGAGAGGGAGGGAAGGATGGAGAGAGAAAGAGACAGAAAAAGCAGAATCTCCTAATTATGTTTAAAACTTCCATCACCTTGTGCCTTAATTCTTCAGTGCTGTCTGGGCTGACCCAGTCCCCGCCCTGGTGGCCGGTGGGCTTCCTAAATGCAAATCTCCTTGCTGTGGGTTCCCATCATTGGTGGACATCAGCGTCCTTCACGTGGTGTCCAAGGTCATGGTGTCCAAGGTCATCTGTGCTCTGACCCCATCCACCCTCCCCAGACCCCCCTCCCCATGTCTCTCCTGCAGCAGGAGCTCCTGGCTCTCAGCACCTTTCATGGGTGCTTTTCTGCTCCTCCAGGAGGCTCAGGACCTCCCTCCCTTTGGCCTCGATAACTTCCATCCAGTCACTTAATGAACACGTATTGATCGCCACGTGGGATGCTAGCACGGGGTTGGGTAGCAAAGAAAATATTGTCGTTCTTGTTTCCAAGCTCTGCACAAGCAGGCATCACCCCTTCCAGGAGATCCCTCCCCAGACTGGTTTCAGTGCCCCCCCTCTTTGCCCTCCACGGTACCCGACATCACCCCTCTCACCACACTGGGTTAAAATCACCTGCTCAAATGACTTCATCACCACTAGACAAAGGGTCTTCTGAGACTAAGAAACATACAGTTAACCTACAATTAGAATAGAATTAGCCACATACTGCCTCCCGGTGTTTGTTCAATAAATGGATGGGTGGGTGGGTGCGGGGATAGAAAGATGCACCATGATTTTTGAAGTATATTTGGATATTTGAGAGGTTAAAATATATTCTCAATTTCCGGGCAAAAGGCAATAAACAAAATGACAACATTAAGACATTTATTCAGCCCCCAGCCTGCCACTGGGATTAGAGATGCTAAATGAACGAGATGCTAGCTTTTCCCTGGAGGAGCTTAAAAAAACACTTGCAATTTTCCAAACTTGCAAGGCATGCCTTCTGCAACACGACTTGCAATGTCTGTAGCACCTCTAAAGTCCAGAAAAACAAAGTGGTTAGCGATCTTACGTTCTCATAATTTCTCACGGTGTTAACTTTTCTTCTGCCCAACCCAGTGGTCAGTTTTCTCTGGCGGTTGTCGGCCTGGACATAACATCTTTAGGGCTGCGTTCCCTCAAGGAGATAAGTGACGGCGACGTGATCATTTCAGGAAACCAGAACTTGTGCTATGCAAACACGATAAACTGGAAGAAACTATTTGGGACTTCGAGTCAGAAAACCAAAATTATAAACAACAGGAGCGAACAAGAGTGCAGTGAGTAAATCACGTTTGTTGATTGTGGAGATGGTTCCAACGGGTCACTGATTTTGGTATAGAGAATTAAGGGGCTGTTCCCAAGTATATAAATTACTTTTTTACATTGCTAAAGAAGCAAATTAAAAGAAATCGTATATTCCTCCAGGAGCATCCATGTTGCTGTAAATGGCGTTACGTTACCTTTTTTATGGCTGAGTAGCATTCCATTGTATAAATATACTACATCTTCTTTATCCAATCATCTGTCGATGGACATTTAGGCTGTTTCCATCTCTTGGCTATTGTAAATAGTGCTGCTATGAACATTGGGGTGCAGGTGTCTTTTTGCAGTAGGGTTGTGAAGTTCATCAGATTAGTTTCTAGATCATTCTCATGGCACAAGATGAATTTGCCTTGAAGTCCAGGCTACCAGTTATTGGTAATTTGCAGAACTGAATTTAGTATTAATTATGTTGCATTTTGGCTGTGTGTTCCCTCCTGCTTATTTCGTCCCCAATGACTGTAACTACACACACACACAGGAATCAGATGCACATTTCACACTGGCATTTCCAAGGTTGACTTTAGAGCCATAGTCAGCTTTTGAAGGTCGGCCAGCGCCATCGCCTTGTGCAGAAGCAGATCTGAGTTCACATCCTGGCTGGGACCCTTCCTAGCTTTGAGACCTTCATCATTTCATTTAAATCTTAGCGCTCTGGCTTCTTCATCCCTGAAATGGGGATAATAATGAGTTCCACCCACCATAGCGCAGTTGAGAGGTGAATGAAATTCCATACGATGCTCTGGCTCTGTGCACACAGCAAGGAACTGCACACCTTCCCTGTTGGTCGGCCAGCTCTGGAACGTCTCGTTCCAACAGGGAAAAGGGGACTTGGAGCGGGCCAGTGGGAGCCCAGCAGGTGTTTGCACGCTGACCCCCAGGCCCCCCGTGCCCACTGTCCCTTGGCTGACTCGTGTGGCTCCCCCCGTCTTCTCAGAGGCCGTGGGCCACGTCTGTAACCCGCTGTGCTCATCGGAGGGCTGCTGGGGTGCAGACCCCAAAGACTGCGTGTCCTGCAGGAACGTCAGCCGTGGCAAGGAATGTGTGGAGAAATGCAACGTTCTGGAGGGGTAAGAGGGTGCTTTCCTGAATCCCTTCATTTTGATAAAAAAAAATTTTTTTAAAGACTTAGGGTTGTTTTTATAGGTTTATAGTTAATTTCCTTTTTGCCTTTTTCCCTTTTCGTTTGTTTTTTTTTTTTTGGTTGAAAACTGTTGATCACGAAAGGAAACGAACAACCGTTCTTCGTTACTTAGCCCAGTCCTATGTGTAGAATCTCTTTATCTGGAAATGGCTTACATTTTTCTAAGCTGCACATAGTTCCAAGGACAAACGGAAGTCTTCCAGGGTTCAGATGGTCAAGGTCACGGGCACTAAGTCTTTCCTTTGAAGCACACCATTCCTGGTGTCTCAAAACAGTTTCCTGGTTAATTTTTGTTTATGTTCAAGACACATTGAACAATGCAAATAACTTTAAAGACAATTATCGACAAAGAAATAAACAATCCTATATCATTTGTTGAATTTGTTGCAATGAAATTACAGCTCATTGATTCTATAGGGATCTTGATATTGAGTGAGGCTTTGAGTGACCCCAAATCATGACAAAAACTAAATTAATAGGAGAGTAACAATGGAAGGAGAGAGAGTGGCAGAGGCAATTTTTTGTTTCTGGGTTTTTTTCTGGTTTTTTTCCCCTGGGTTTTTTTTTTTTTTTCTTTTTCTTTTTTTCCTTTTTTTTCTTTTTTCCTTTTTTTCTCTTTTTCCTTCTTTTCTTTTTCTTTTTTCTTTTTTTTCTTTTTCCCTTTTTTTCTTTTTTCTTTTTTTTTCCATTTTTTTTCTTAATTTAAAGACAAAGAGAAATTTTGTGATAGAGCCTAGGAGTTAGAGATGGCTCTAGTAAGTCTTTTTTCTGTCTCACACTCTGGGCTTAGACCACAGCTTAGGTCAGAAACAGAAACAGGATGAGAAGACCGAGTTCAATTCTGTAGAAATCCTTTAGCCAACAGGCTCATTAGCTTAACAGAATAATTTGCATGCATGATAGTATTGTTTCAACAATGAGAAATACCGGTGCGGTCCTTCCTGCTACAAATCGACGTGAACTTACCATCTCAGTGTTCACGTCTCTTTCAAGAGACAAGGTGGTAAAGATGGCCAGGACGGTGGTGCCCGCGTCTTTCCGTTGGAGACCCCAGTGTCCAGTCACACCTGCTCCCTTTGCCAGACTGGCTCCTTCTGCAGGTGTGAGAACCCAGAGAAGCGGCACAGGGAAAAACTCACGTGGCATATTTGGTTTAATCGACGCCGTCTCCCTGAACGGAGGACCCCCAAAATATGTCTTTCGGTCTAAACACTCCTTGTTCACTGCCTGGATGGAAGACGCGTGGTTAATGATGCATAGCTGTCGCAACTACCCTGTCTGTTCAAACATCAGCTTCTTGCTTAACACTGATCTGTGCATCTTTGGGGAACGCTTGCAATCTTACAAGCAAAATTGTTTCATGCCTGTGTTCCGAACTCACTGTTTGCGGTAATAGCCACCGAGGAAATTTTAACAGCTCTTTCTTGTTCCCAGACATTAGTCCCCAGTTACTAACTCTTTGCAGCCCAACTGAAATATCCATGCATCTTGGGTTTCGGAGGGGATGTCTCTTAAGGACTGTTTCTGGGGTTTTTTATTTGTTGGCTTGCTTACCTAACATGCAAAAACCGTGCCTGTAGGAAAAACGCAGGGGAGATGTTTTGATTATAAATGCAGCTTATGTGTTTGTTCCAGGAGAAGGTCAGAGACTCAGTTGATAGTCAGTGTATTATATTGCAATACAGTCCTTCCTTCCCGACAGCTTTACTATTACCTAAAATTGTTTTGAATTTCTGAGAGAAGTGTTTTGTGTCACCTGGACTTTGACACTTGACCTCAGACAGCGTTCTGAAGCAGGGATCTGTGGGGGTGGCACTGACCAGTTCCTCGTCTTCCTCCCATCAGAGAGCCCAGGGAATTCGTGGAGAACTCGGAGTGTGTGCAGTGCCACCCGGAGTGCCTGCCCCAGGCCATGAACGTCACCTGCACGGGACGCGTAAGGACCACGTTTTTGTTACCCACTCCCACGTCCACGGTAGAACCACGTGGTGGCCCCATGTCACCCTGCAGTGGCCAGGACAGCCATCCAGCCCACTTTCCAGACTTGAGGCCGTGCTGTCTCACAGCTGACAAGGGGCCATGCCTGCCTGGCGTGAACACTCACCTTTCCTGTCCAACCCCCAGACCCACGTGGGGGTGCCCACTTTCATAGTACAGAACAGGGCAGCCCATGCGGGCCGGGCACCCTGATATCCAGCTCTCACCGCTCCTGACATCCATCATCAGTGCTTTAAATCAAATACCGCCAGATTCTTATTTAGCATTAGTTTCGAATGATTTGAAGAGTTTTAAGTGCACAGAAAAAAATTTCAAAATTCAATTTCAAATCTGCGTGTTCAGTAATGACCTTTCAGGCAAGAATTCAGGTCCCTCCCACACCAATGTCCTGAGGTTGTTTATTCTCAATATTATCAATGTAAGGAGCTCTGTTTGGATTTGAGCTTCAAGAGCCATACCTCAGTCTACTAAGGAAAGGTTTTTCCGAAATTCTCTAAATTGCGCAGAATGACAGACCGGTTTTGAAGTAGCCGGTTACAAAGTACACCACTGGTTTTCTGGTTGATAATTGGGTTAACTTTTCATCAGAGAAATTAAGTAATTGGTAAAATGCAATAAAGTAAAGCACTTAATACACTTTCTTTTATGTTTTTATATATTCTACACATTTAAAGTCAGGAAGACTTAATTCTTTTTTTTTTTATTTTATTGAGTTATAGTCAGTTTACAATGTTATGTCAATTTCCAGTGCAGAGTACAATTTTGTCTTTTCCTTTCCTTTATTTTTTTATTTTGTAGATTTCACATATAAGCGATCTCATACGGTATTTTTCTATCTCTTTCTGGCTTACTTCACTTAGAATGCCATTCTCCAGGGACATCCAGGTTGCTGCAAATGGCGTTATGTTGTCAGTTTTTATGGCTGAGTAGTATTCCATTGTATAAATATACCACATCTTTATCCAGTCATCTGTTGTTGGACATTTAGGCTGTTTCCATGTCTTGGCTGTTGTAAATAGGGCTGCTGTGAACACTGGGGTGCAGGTGTCTTTTTGAATTATGATTCCTTCTGGATATATGCCCAGGAGCGGGATTCCTGGGTCATATGGCAAAGGAAGACTTAATTCGAAGTTGTTAGCGGTGGTCCCATCAAGCAAGCACAGTCACAAAGAACTTGTCCTCTTTAAGACCGTCTACACTGACTCTTTTCACGAGAGGTATTCTAAATAAAAAGTGAGTTCCATTCTATAAAAGAAAGAGACATTTGGCCCTGAATCAAGGGCAGCAGTTTGCTGGAGCTGTTGGTTTCGAGCAGGAGCCTGAAGAAGTGTCTTCTCATGGTCTGACAGCCATTTCAGAACTGTGGAAACGTGACGGTCAATACATTAAACGTACACATCTGAGTTAATTGGTTACAGATGTGGGGCATACTTGTTTGCAGTCGGTGAATACTGGGATTCCAAAATTTAGAGATTCCCCAATTTAACTTGTTCATTAGAATTATATTATTGTTAAATCCAGTTACTATAAAAAAAAAAAAACAATCATTGCTTTGGGTGTTCCACAAAAACAGTAGGATGATTCTGAAATATGAGCTTCCTTTAAATATTCGTTCATACAGTCATGGCCCTGACTTGTATATTTTAGACCTCGTTGAAATTGGAAACTTACACTTACAAGAAATAAAAAGGAAAAAGAAGAGACATAAATAAATGTCTGATTTATGCCGTGGTTTTCCCACCTCGGTGCAGGGACCGAGCAGCTGTGTAAAGTGTGCCCACTACATCGATGGCCCTAACTGCGTGAAGACCTGCCCCGCCGGCATCGCGGGCGAGAATGGCACCCTGGTCTGGAAGTTTGCGGATGCCAGTCACGTGTGTCACCTTTGCCACCCCAACTGCACCTATGGGTGAGTGGAGGAAGCTCTGGGCCTGGAAAGGAAAATGCAGAGCAGAGTACTTCCTAATCTTGCAGATTCTTAGCTGTGTGGCCTTGGGCAAGTGTCTTAACCTCTCTGTGCTTCCCTTTCGTCATCTGTCAATTAAGATACTAATGCTGCGTAGCTATACCAGGATTTTTGTGGTCTTGAGTGAATATGGATAATGTTCTTAAAATAGTGCCTGGAAACACACGAGCGCTCAATCCATGATGGCACTGATGGTGGTGGCGGAGCTGGTGATGAGGTGGTAATAATGGTGGTGATGGTGATGATGATATTAGTGTTCTTGAGAGACGCAGAACCTTCCCATTAGACTTCTAAAAATCAGGAGTTTTGAAAGTTTTACAAGTCTGTCCTAAGTTTTTCCAAAACAAAATTTTTTTTAATTGCATTTCCATGGAAGAACCCTGGGCCTAGACTCAAGGATTTGGGAATGACTGGTACCTGGTCAGCCTCCATCATTTCACCTTCGTAAGTTTCGGCCGCCCCGGGGGTACATGGAAGGGCCCCGTCACTCCATGGCCCTGGGGTCCAGGAGTGTCAGTCCCAGGTGACTAAAGAGTAAGTCCTCAGCCAACATGTGGGAAGTCTGCAGTCTCCTCTGTGGTCTGCACATGCCTGTCTTCTCCCTCTAATTTTAGTCTGATCTATCTGTGAGTTCCAAGTGATCTTGAACAGTTTACTAAGTGGACCGCCAAAAGAAACAAAAACAAACAAAATCTGAAGCCAATGATTTAATTTGAGTAGGGCTGACGGTTTTACAATATTTTATATCCCCCGTCAGGAAGTGATCCTTTCTTCCTATAGTCAGATACTCCTTTTTTAGATTTCAATAAACTTTTACAGTTTTGTTCTTTCATGTTCTGTCTAAATCTTTTGCATTTATTTTTGCTGTTGTGAAATGGCTCGTTTCCTGGTACATGTTCTAACTTATTATTTCTGATATATGATAGCTTTTGATTTTTTTGACGCGAGCATATATTCATCTCATATTGCTGGTCTGTACTGAATTCCCTTTGAAATTAGTGTTTTATTTTGTACTTTTTAGAATTTCTTTATTCAGGAGGGACTGGGGATTGAACCCAGGACCTCATGCGTGCTAAGCATGTGCTCTGTCACTTGAGCTACACCCTCCCCCGTGAAATTGGTGCTTCAGTTCATGGTTTGGAGTTTTCCAGGAAGAGACTCCATATCATCTCCAATAATGCGATCTTCATCTCTTTCCCAAAAGTTTCAGATTGTTACCGAGTCCAAACTCATTCTGCTCGCCCCACAACAGGCCAGTAAATCGGGAGACGAGGTGTTGGGGCAAGGAATAGCGGCTTTATTCGGAAAGCCAGCAGATCGAGAGGATGGCAGGCTAATGTCTTGCAAAACCATCCTGCTCCAGTCAGAACACAGGCTCCTTTTATACAAAAAAAAAAAAAAAAAAAAAAAAACCAGCAGAGGGGGTGTGGTTGGTTGCTGCAAACTTCTTGGTGCAGGAATCCTTTGTTCCTGCAGCTGTCCACAGGTCAACCTCCAAAAAAACAAAGGTTATTCTCTACTCTGCAACTTTGTTATTTTTACATGAATGCAGAGCCAGCAAGACTGAGCCTAGGAAACAGGGCACAGTGGTTAAAGCTAAAGGAACAGATCACATATGGAGTCAGATTTGTTCTTGTCTATAACAAAATCATATTACAAGGGCCAGAATTTCTAGAATAACACCAGATGCAGTAGTAGTGGACGGCAAGATTTTATATCTGATGGAGGTGGGAGTGGCTGTGATGAACCACCGGTAAGAACAATATTTGCTGTTAGTTAGATCCTTATTAACGTGTTAAAGAAACAGTCATGTATTCCTACTTTTAAAACTATTTTTTTAAATCTAGAATAGATTTTGAATTTTACCAAACACCTCCTTCGTAGCAACTTTAAGATTTTTTTCATATTTTCCCTTTGGATGGATCAGCATGCTGGTTATATTGACCAATTTGCAAATTCTACAAAGCACAGTATGAACTGTACCTTGCTAGTTTTTCAGTTAATCAATTTTTTTCATATTCCACAAAAATGAGCAATTTGGGGACAGATTCTCTAAATGAGAATTATACCCCCTATATAAAATAAATACATCTTTCCTCCTTTCTCTATCTTTTGGAAATAAATGTGTTTATACATTGGTATGTCTTGAACATGTCATCAGTAAAAAACCCCAGTTTTATGTATTCTTATTACTGGCTATATCTTCCTCCATAGGAATTCAGTAATAGAAATGGATTTAATTTTTAAAATATGGAGAAATGTTGATGGGGGTAAGGGAAGATAAGAAAACATTTCTTTTACCGTGTATCTGTGTTGTGCACGGCATTGTCAAATACACTGCCTCGTCGATGTCTCAGAGTGGACGGAGTGCCTCCTCGACCTGTATTGTTAAAGGGACACTTAGAAAGGCTCTTAGCCGGCAGCGCCAGACCCCAGCTGTGACCTGGGAGCAAGCTTGCTTCCAGAAGCCATGCCCTTCCCGCGTGGCTGGGGTGGTTGCCCTAGAAAACGGGTCAGGGACTTGGAGTGTTGTAGAAACCTGAATCCCATCAGGAAACCAAGCGACACTCAGAGGGCTGGAGAACTCAGGTTTATTACACTGGCAGGCCCAGAGGAGTTAACACTCCAAGCTCTGGACCCTGCCTGTAGGTTTACACAGGCTTTTATAGGGTTTTAGGTTTCGAGTATGTTCATGCCATATGCAAATGAGGTGTTAGAAATGGACCAATCAGGAGTGAGCTTTCAGGAACCAATGGAATTTTAGGGGTAAATGCAAATGAGGTATTAGAAATGGACCAATCAGGAGCGAGCTTTTGGGAACCCGTGGAATTTTAGGGGTTAAGTTTCGTTTTCCTGGAAGCAAGCCGTTTTTCAGAAGCGCAAAAGCAGGAAGGCAGTGGCCCTGCCTGCGAGGTCTTGCTGGCCCTTTGTGGGTTTTGCCCCTTCAGGAGCAAATCCATTTTTAAATGGGGCCACATTTTCGTAGGAAATCATGAGAGGAAGGCTTCTTTGAAGTTTTATGCCGATTAACTAAATAATATGAAATTTTGCCTGCTTTAATTACATGTGACAAAAAAGAAAAAGTCAAGTGGGAAGACAAGGAGTAATTTTTCTGATAAAATTAAACGACAGTGGGATATGGCCTCTTTGTTTGGTGTTCAGCGGTCACTTCTGCAGAGTTACGCACGGTGCCCTCAGCTTTCCCGAGGACCTCTAATCTGCTGGTGCTCAAATCTCCCCCCTGTGTGGTCCCTGTGCTGTGACTGTCCCAGCCAGTCATCTCTCCAAATATAAACCGGCCCAGCCTTCCCCATGAGCATCTCACCCATCAGGAGCTTCTCGCTGGCAATCCCACAAGTGTCCCAGGCTGCACAAAACCCTGCTTCTCACCCCAAATTTGCAATTCCAGTTTGCGATTTAGGCAGTCCGCCCGGCCTAGTGTTCCCATTCTGTTCCAGTCTGGACACAGACAGGCATTATGGGGGAAAAAACACTAGACAGAAAGGGTATTTTGAATACGGTTCAGTTTTATCCATGGTCAGCCATTAGCGAGTGTTTTTCGTCTTTGACGATTTGGGTTTTCCTAGGAGCTAACAGACTGTGAAAAAAAGGAGAGCTCCCCGGTGTTCCACTGCCTGAACAACCCTGGGGAGGGATGAAGGCCCCCCAACACTTGCAGGGCTGGGACCGCATCTTCTGACTGCACAGAAAGAGGTCTCAGACCCTCCAAACCAAGAGGACCAGCGATCAGAGCCCTTTTAATGAAATAGAAAAGGAAGAGACCCCGTTGCCAGTGTGTGCCCCCCCACCGAGCGCCTGTCCCTTCACGTATGTGAAGTGCACGCTTCATCTTTCTCCAGCCATGAGTGCCCGTCTCTTCCGTTTAATGGGAAAATTTCATTTTCTTCTCGGTGTTCACAATGACAAATGTTGCAGTCCTTCAGAGCCAATTTATTCTGCCTTTTCAACCACCATCCTGTAATCAAAGTAACAGATGGTGGTCTCGCCCGTAGAAGGGAGCCCCACTGCTGAGGGGTCACGTTAAGAGAAATGGTGTCTCGGCTTCGTGTACATTTCAGGTGTGTGGAAGCAAACCAAACCCGCTCCTGCTCCTGGCTTTCTGGGTCTGCAATCATCACCCCGATTTCCTAGCACACATGTCTTCACTTGTCCCCCTACCCCCCAGCTCCCTAATCAGTATGGCCCAGGAGATGGTTCTAGCCTCGGCCCCCTCTGCTCCCCGCCCGCATGGACGTTCCAGAGCCAGCTGTCAGACAGCTGTCACCTGTATCAGAAGAGCCGAGAACCTTTCCGTAATGAAGACCACAAACCGTCTACTTTGTCCAGTGTTAGAACAACCCCTGTCACTCAAACACACTTGCTGAGTGAATGAGCAAATGAATCCATGAATAATAAGTAAATGATGAACCAGCATTGAGATGCACTGTGATTCTGATGAAAGTCATTTGACCCAGGATGCCTTACAAGTTAATAAGAATTTTCCGAGAAGAAACAATGCTAAAAAAGTGAAATGATCGAGACGTGTATTTCTCGTTTTCAATCCCCACAGCTGTGCCGGGCCAGGTCTCAAAGGCTGTGCAGAGAACAGGTAAGTGGCTGGGCTCTGACCAGAAATGAACAAAGGGACCCCCGGTGAAGGTCATGCTTCCCCACTTTTCCGGCTGCCCTCTGCCTTGGCAGGTCCTCGCCCCTCCCCTGGGCCAGCCTGGGCACCCCTGGGAGACCCCCCTGCACACTGCTGGCTGTGCTTCAGTGGGAGACCCTGGGCCTGAGTCCTGGGGCGCTGGTCCTCACTGCCCAGCTCCTCTTTGTCTGCAGCCCGCCTCTGACTTCTGGGGTCACCAAGTTTTGCTGGCTCCTTCTCCTCTTCCAATGTCTCTTCTTTTTCCTCACTGACCCAGGTGGCCTTACGACAAACCTGGGTTTTGGTGAGCTTTCTGGGTTCAATGACAAAGCTCCCGTGGCTTCCTTTAGCATTTCAGTTGTGATCGATTTGTCATCATTGCCTGAAATGCTGCACTGAGACAAGCAGAAATGAGAATTCCTGCTCAGACTCACCAGGAAACAGTGGTGTCACCAATAATAATGTTGGTCGAGGAATCGGAATGATATAACACAAGCCACGCACCAGCCTTTCCTCACGTCCCTCCCAGAACACTAGCCAAACTTCCAGGCACCTCCGCCATTTCTAGTAATATTTACCAAATTCCTTCCCCCAGCAATCTTCCTCAAGGTCAGTCAGCTCACCATCCCTCCCGCCTTCAAGTGAAAAACAGTAAAAACAAATAGGGCGGTTTCCCAAAGATAAGGATTTCCTTTTATGAGGACACCAGCGAGCTCCGTCCAGTCTTCATCCTACAGTCAATGTCTTAGTGATGGCGATGTCCACCTCATCCCACCATGAAACCAGCCGATGACCGTTCTTTTGTTATATTTACTCCTTTCAACTTTTTCTTCCTCTTTTCACTCACTCGCTCGCCTTTCCTATCCACGGAACGCGTAACTCTGTACAGATTCGTCTTTAATAGCTTCCAGTGCTCCCTTCAAAATGGTTAAAACCCATTAATTCAAACTGCATTCATTGGGGAGACAGGGTAACTCAGGAGATGACTTTTGCACTCGCTAAGAAGAAAGTGTCGTAAATCCTATTTACGTGACGTACGCTTGACCCACTTAGGAGAAATTTGTAAGGATGCTGGCACATTTGTGTATGCAAATGGTGCTAGTAATTTAATCTTTAATGTTAACATTTCTACCTGAAAAAAATAAAGTTTACCAGAACCTCAGATGGCACAGATGCTTAAGAAGAACAGCTTTGTAAAGATTCAAAATTCAGAAATCTGCCAATTCAGATGGTTCTTTCCCCAGAGAGAACCAGAGTTTTGAGGGTTTGTTCCCCCGAGCTCCGTGGGAGGGAGGGGAGGACTGGAGAGGTTTGCGGCTGCCTGGCGACATCATTCGTCCAGGCCAGCAGTGTGCTGTGTGTCAGAATCCTGCGAGGCCTCGCCGCCTCCAAGTCACCCCTACAGTATTTCACATGCCGTGGTCCCACCTTGAGAGCCAAGGGGCCCTTCAGAAGTCCCAACATTTTTGGAAGGGTCCCTCCATCCAGCCTGGCCAGTAGACACCACGCCTCTCATGTGCGTGTGTGTGTGTGTGTGTGTGTGTGTGTGGAGTGCCACACTGGAAATGCACGGAGACACAAATTCATATGAAAAGTATGGCTGAAGTCAGTTTTTTCCAATTATTTGCCTTCTTTATCTGCGGATGAAAATATAATCATTATCTGGAGAAGTCCAAATGCCACCTCAGTTTTACAAACGTGAAAAAGCGGATTAGGGAGGCTCCCACAGTGGAAAAGCCGGAACCCCTGCCCTAGGACTGGTCCCCCAGTGTGCGCCTTCTCTCCTTCAGCATCCGCGCCCTATCCCACTTTTCTGACATGGTTTTAAACGATGCCACAGCGTCAGACCACGCGGGAAACCATGTGAAACAGAGTCTGCCCGCAGACCCCACCCACCCTGTGCGTCTCCCCCTCCTTCCAGGCCCAAGATTCCGTCCATCGCCACCGGGATCGTGGGGGGCCTCCTGATGGTCGTGGTGCTGGCCCTGGGGGTCGGCCTCTTCCTGCGCAGACGCCACATTGTCCGCAAGCGCACGCTGCGCCGGCTGCTGCAGGAGCGGGAGGTGAGCGCGTGCGCAGTCGGGGGCGCCCTCCCCATCCCTAGCCCCTCCCCCTCACTCCTCCTCCCCCTCCCTCCTCTTCCTCCCCCTACCCCTCCTCCCCATTCCCCCTTCTCCCTCCCTCCCGCCACGGGGAGCAAGGCCCCCCACCCCCCAGGGGGGAATGGCAGGTGCAAGCTTGCATTTTAAATGTCATCATATTATTACACTTTGTTAATTGCAATTTAAAAAAAAAAACAGAAAGAACCTCTGAATGTCCAGTTATGACCATCACATGTACATTTTGGTACGTGGATGCAGGGAAACGCAGCTGTTTCTGGGTTGAGTCCTGCAAGATACAGGGCTGTGGCCGCCGGTGTTCAGTACGGTGCTCCCCGTTCGCCCCCCTGCCCCCCAGCACGGCCCCGGCGAGGAGGAAGGCTGGGGCACAGACACCTGCTGTTTCTGTGAAGGCCCTGTGGTTCCGGAGATGTTAATTTGGGAATATGCCACCGTCTACACCAGCGGCTGCTGCTTTTTGAGCACTGTCTGTGACCAGCGTTATCCCTGACTCTATGATTCCCACGAAAGGGTCCTCTGCCAGCATCCGTGTTCCCCCATGTGTCGGAGGCCGGGTCCCTGGGAGGAGGGACCCCACACCTCCCCCCACCATGGCAGCTCGGAGCATCACGGCGCTGGCATGTGAGGGGGTCGCGACCACCACACACCACTATCCTCACCCAGGTTTTCTCAGTCCAGCTAATTGGCCTGGAGACAGGAATGGAAATCACACTTGGAGCAGCGGAGCTGCTGGGTTCACGGAGGCCTGCAGCCGGGGTCGGGCCCCATCCTGCCAAGCCTCTCACGACGTTAGAGTAGGTGGCCCCGTCTCCTGAGCGAGCAGGGCCGTCCTCGGTGTCCAGGCACCCGTGCACAGGGGCCACGGCACATCTGGACCCGACAGCCCTCCCGCGGCTGGTGGCCTCAGCTCTTCCCCTGTCCCTCCCAGCTGGTCGAGCCTCTGACACCCAGCGGAGAAGCTCCCAACCAAGCTCTCTTGAGGATCCTGAAGGAAACAGAATTCAAAAAGGTCAAGGTGCTGGGCTCCGGAGCGTTCGGCACAGTGTACAAGGTGAGCCCCCCGCGCACCGAGGCTTCGGGGCCCGGCTCTTGGGGGGGCCCCCCTCGGCCGAGGTCTTTATCATGGTCTTTATGCCACTGAGAGTTTGGGAAGCGCCAGTATTTCCCCCAAGTTGTCTAGAGGAAGTCTGTTACGGTGACAAGTAAGTGGTCCGCTGAGACCTGTACTCAGGCACAAACATTTTCAGGGACCACAGCTCGCGGGCTGGTGGCACACGTGAGGCTGAAAGACGGCCGCTCATCACCGCAGGACAGCGTGGGAATAAAGCCCAGCTCAGAGCAGCTTCCTCGTCATTTCTTTTTCTACATCCTCTTTGCCTAAATTCAGATTTCAGATCGTCCTGGACCCAGTGTCTCAGAATTCTGGACAAAGTGACATGGTTAATGTAACAACTCTGGTCCTAGGAACAGGATGGGTAAAGAGATACTGACGTGTCGTGACTCTCGGCACCGGCTGTGCTGGGCTCCTCGCCAGCCCACGCGTCCCACGGTGCCTGTGTGACGATTGCCAGCCAGCGTCTCCCCCTCTCTTCGTCTTAGGGACTCTGGATCCCAGAAGGCGAGAAGGTTAAAATTCCGGTCGCGATCAAGGAGTTGAGAGAAGCCACGTCTCCGAAAGCCAACAAGGAAATCCTGGACGTGAGTTTCTGCTTTTTGCTCTCTGGCTGTCCCGTGGCTGGCGGCACGTTGCTCTGTTTCAGGCTTTTCCCACCACCACATTCTCAGTGGTCACTGCTCCCGTCTTCTTCCCTTGTTGCTGAAGTTGGTGTAATTCCGTCTCACGGGGAGGACACCCCTCTTCCATTGAATTATCGCCCCCCAAAACGATGGAAATTTGCTGTCCCCTGGCATCCACCAGGGGCTGCCTGCCCGCTAGTGGCTTTCCACCTGCTCCCAGTGAGCCTGTGG
The DNA here is from genome assembly GCF_036321535.1 of Camelus dromedarius. Lineage (NCBI taxonomy): Eukaryota > Metazoa > Chordata > Mammalia > Artiodactyla > Camelidae > Camelus > Camelus dromedarius. Next base: position 13,442,260 of record NC_087470.1, on the reverse strand, counting down.
GGGTAAAGTTGTGCTCGGCAGGCTCTGGATGGAGAAGGGGAGGCATCACGTGGCTGGGGTAGGTCTCCAGCCCTGGTTCCTTCTGACTCTTGAAACGCCTGCTCATTTTGTGCCACAACTTATCTCATCTGTGAAATGGGTTTTTAAAGGTGCCTCGGATTAACCATGTGGTGTTACTCACCTTCCGTGCTTTCTCTCAGAGTAACTAAATGTTATTTCCAGTGTCTGCTGATGGCTGTGAGTCTCGGAAATATTCTACAAGATCATTGTTATGTGTTTTCCCTTTCGATTCTGCTGAACTTTGTCCACCTTCTCTGGACCCTCACTGTGCACTCTTAGAAAGAGGCTGGATGAAAAGGGGGCCATCCTGGAGTCTGGCAGAACCCACTGCAAGATCCCACCCTCAGGGTCCCGGGTTGACATCACTGGCCTCTGCTTGCTGTGGGTGGACGTCCCAAGGCAGAGCCAGAGAAAGAGAAGGTGGAGGGGCTCAGCAGTGAGTTAGGGAAACAGTCCAAAAAAAAAAAAAAAGAAAGAAAGGAAAGAAAAATGACTGCTTTTACTGACTCAGAAATCTAGAGAACTTAGTTCATCTTAAAACCAGGAAGAAAAAGTCAAATGCAATAATCTTCACTCTTGTAGCTAACCCACAAAATGTGCGGTAAGCAAAGCCAACATGGACCTTTTTTTTTAACTGAGTTATAGTCAGTTTACAACGCTGCATCCATTTCTGGTGCACAGCGCCGTGCTTCAGTCACACGTGAATGTACATATATTCCTTTTCATATTCTCTTTCACCGTGAGCCACTACAAGATCTTGAATATATTTCAACGTGGGGCTTTTTTAAAACGTGTCCAGATGCAGTGAGTTTCCCAGGGTAAACCCTCTACACCTCCGTTTCCTCCAGGCAGCCTCCCCTGACTTCACTGCAGCAGGAAAGTCTCTCCCCAGTACTTTCTGCACAAAAGATGACGCATTAATACAGTGCGACAGAAACTCTGACACCTTAATGAAATACTCATCAAACCAAGTTACCTTTCATTGTAACGGTTTATGTGTTAAGGTGGAGGCTGTTGACAAACTGTCAGCTCCTGTTTCCACAACCCCACAAAGTACAGCGAACAGTCAGTTTGCAAAGTCCCTTCACTTACATCCTTCTACGTTGTTCACCTGCGCTACTCAGAAGGAAATCCGTTTTGCACGATTTGCTTCCCGAAATTCACTTTTCACTCGTTTAAGGCATCCTGGCCACTTCCAGTGGACGACTCTGAGATGTGAAATTTCAGCATCTGCTACGCGGAGTTGAGGGCGGTTTGGAAGACAGATGCTGGGCTCTGGGGAAGGACAGAGTCTCAATGCAGAGGGCCCTCCGGGACCCCTCAGACTGGAGGAAATCTGCTTCTGTGGGGGCAGGGGTGGGGTGGAAGGGAGAGGAAGGGGAGACTTTCCAAAGTTCAGACTTCCTGTTCTGCCTTCTGCTGTCTCTGTCCTGCCCCCTGTCTGTCTGCCCTCTGTTGTTTTTGTGTCCTGTCCGCCCCTGGTCTCTGTCTCCTCTCACACCCCTGTCGTGGCAGCTCCGTGAGCGCCAGCAGCCTGAGGCCCCCCTTGCGGCTCCCGATGCCCCCGTGGGGTGGGGGGGGAGCTGCCCCAGAAGCCGGCCCCCCGAGGGCCAGTCTCAACAAGGAGTTGAAAAGCCAGTTAATCCCGGGCCAGGGCAGCCCGTGGGTCTGAGCTCGTGCCTTGAAACACTCACACGCACTGGGAACCGGCTCCCGGGACCCTGACTCTTGTTCCTGAACCCAGGCCAGTGCTGAGGTCCATCCATCCCATCTGGAGCGGCTTAGTTAACTGGTAAAGTTTGTGCAATGCAGAGGCACCTCTCAAGGTGGACAAACGCCTCTTCTGAAGGAGTTTAAAACCCGGTGGAATCTTTTCCCCCAGTTCCTCACGTGAAATAGAGTTGGACTCTCAAGGCCACCGAGCCTCGCGGCTCTCGCGCCTTGTGACTCTGGCCTCTGACCTCAGCCTTGGGACACCCCCCCCCCGCCTTGAGCGTGGGCTCTGCCTGCCGGGCTGCGCGCCCCTCTGGGGAAATACCAGGCATTCTTGCTGGAGGTCACGGTGCACCTTTGAGATTCCAAGATAAATAACTAAGAACAAGGCTCGCTTGGACTCCCGCACACGCTCAACAGGACGCATGACCAGACAGCACCCCCTGATCGTGCCTGGGTTTGGGGGTGCGGAAGGGATGACCTACTTCTGATGCTCAACCAAATTTTAATAGGTTCGGGGACCTGGCAGGGCTCCGGTGGGCCCTGTGTGGCCCGATGCCCACGGCCCGAGCTCTGCTCCCCGATTCCCAGGTCCAGGGCAGCCCCTCACGGCCCCCCAGCTGACGGGCCGCTCAGAAGTTTCCAAATCTCAAGCAGATCTTGAGAAAATCGGAACAGCCCGAGGATTTCTCCTGTGTTATGGTTGTACGGTTTCCCAGACTCAAGCAGAGACATGATCTGGGCTTTTCTGGCAATCGCACGGCCTGTTACTGTTTCCGCAGACTTTTCCAGTTTCAGTTTAGGGCAGGCAAGGGAAAGAGGGTGCGGAACAGGTTGACACACGTTCTCTGTGTGTGTCCTAAGGTCTAGAGCTCTCTGGTGGCCCATCAGCCACCAGAACACCCAGCAAGGCATCACGGGTGAGGGGGGTGAGCCCGGAGGGGCGGAGACCCCGGTGTCAGAAGTGTGATCTCCCTCCAGTTCCCTGGGCCTCAGTTTCCTCTTGAGATGAATAATGGTTTCAGAGGAAACCACTTGCAAGGCTGTTCCAGGCCTAACTTTTTATAAATAGCCCTTCTTGAAGACTCAGGGCTTCCTGAACGCCCATAAATGTTAAATAATTTCAATGATTCCAACGCAGAAGAGGAGAGAGGCCGCCCGCCCACCCGCACTCGGGGAAGCATCCAGACAAGAGACACCAGAGCTGGGGGATTTCTCCTGTGAGAGAGAGAGAGGCAGGGTCTCTGATTGCTTTGAATTTCTGGCTTTGTGGGATTTCAGTGTATTTCAGCTGTGACGTTTCTGAGGTTTCTACGTGCCCAGAGGTGTGTTGGACACCCCAGGAGTGGCCAAAGAAGGGAAGGTCCAGGCCCTTGGACCAGAGTGCTCCCCGCCCGGGCCGAGGCGGCGGGAGCAGGTGTGGGAAGTTGAGGCAGTAAGTAAGCCCCACCTCCCTGCGTCTCACGTGGCACCCGGAGGGGCCCAGGGAGTCAGCTGACAAGTTTGCAGGCAATGCTAAGTCTGCTTACCCGAGGAACTACAAGATGCCAGATCTGGGGTCCATCAGGGAAAGAGAAGGTGGAAGGGCGTCCGTGGGCCGGCAAGGGCCTGAGCAGGAGGACCAGAGAAGCCTGCGGGAGGAGAGGCGGTGCACAGCTTCCCCAGGAACAGCAAGGCCAGGGGAAGGGTTAAGGCCAGAAACAGCATCGTCACATTTGTGATCAGGAGTCTGTCCGTGCGCCCCTCGCCCCCGGCCCCGCCACCTGTCTGCTCTGTCCACACTGTCACCTCCGGGCCCTGTGGTGCCTTTTCCGGGCCCCGGCTGCACCTGCTTCTGCACAGACAGCCCACACCCCAGCCACCCCGCAGCGGTGAGACGGGCCAAGGAGCATCCGCACTTTTCCCCTGGAGACCCGGTGATCCCTTTGGCATCGGCTATAAATTGGCCACCACCCTTTGAATCCTAAGGGGAAAGAGATGGAATTGATGGGTTGAAAGAAAGGATTCCCTAATTCCCAGTTGGACAAAAGAGAGGCCCGGTGGTGTGCGGGGTTGAAGATGGAATCAGTTTCCTCCACCCGAGACTGGCAGGAGGGTCAGAATGACGTCTGTAGTCGTGGGCCTGTGTCAGCCCCTGGGTTTGCAGGGGTGACAGGGGCGGGGGGCGGGTTTTGCCAAGCAGCATGGTTCTCCCATCCCAAGACTGAGGAAGGGGCCACACAGACCACCCTTTCAGACGAATCCTGGCGTCTCTCAGAGTCTGTCATCTCCGTAGATGTTTAATGTCTTCTGTCCATTGCAGAGTTGGAAGCCAGGCCACCGAAAAGGCTTCTCTGCTGCGTGTGGCAGAGGCCCCTGTGGTCCCTCCAGGAGCTGTCACCTTCGCCCCCCACGGCGCCCGGGGCGAGGGTTCCAGAGCTGGTGGGCACCTCGGCATCAGGGTGCAGGGCCAAATGCAAATTCCCACTGGCCCTGCTAGCATTTTTGACCTTGAAGTGGAGTCCTTTGTGAGGATTGTGCAGTGCCCAAACGTGGTTTTCAACCCACACTCTGCCGGTGGCGAGGCTGCCTTGGTCTCTCTGTGAAGCGGCCCCAACATCCACCCAGAGGGTGTCACCCACAGATCACCTGGGAGCCCCGGCGTGCCTGTCCCCTGCACCACGTGCACCTTGTCCTCCACAAGCACACGCTTCCAAACTCAAAATCGCGTTCTGCTGTTTCCCCTGGAAACGATGTGTCTGCCGCCCCGTCGGCCACCGCAGGGAGCCTCTCTGACCCTCTGTCTCCTCTTCTGACGCAGGAAGCCTACGTGATGGCCAGTGTGGACAACCCTCACGTGTGCCGCCTGCTGGGCATCTGCCTCACCTCCACGGTGCAGCTCATCACGCAGCTCATGCCCTTCGGCTGCCTCCTGGACTACGTCCGCGAGCACAAGGACAACATCGGGTCCCAGCATTTGCTCAACTGGTGCGTGCAGATCGCGAAGGTGAGTCGGAGGGGCGCGCGGCAGGTACGGCCTCGAAGCAGGACTCGTCTCCTGGGGTGGCGCGATCATTAGTGACGGCCCCAGAGGAAAGCCCCAAGGGGCAAAATCAACAGTTACGTTCTGCATCCTGGGGTAACCGGGAGTTTGCCAAGAGTGTGTGTGTGTGCGCGCGTGCGCGGACACAGCGTACACTTTCATTTGGGACCAACTGAATTGATTGTCTTTTGCATTAGATCAGTGCCTGTCCCACTGCACACTGAAAATATAATTACTCAGCGACAGTCGCACAATTTTCTTTTTATTGCGTGCCCTCGGTGTGGTGTTAGCATTCTCATTTCCCTGGCTTTCTTTCCGTGGTGATGTGTGGCAAAGGAGGGGGATGTGGCTCTCGCCCTGTTGGGACTTGGCCAGCACACCGGGCTGAGGCTGTCGGGTGACAGAGTGGCAGGGTGGACAGGCAGGTGCTGGCTCTGAGGCTTGATGCGCTGCGGCCCGGGGTGGACAGGTGCTTCTCTGGGGCTCCTTACACGTCCCCCTGTGACAGCCAGATGCAGGGCGAGGGGGGGCCTGAGGGTGCAGACATGGCCCCACCTGTGAGCTGAGGACAGGACCACAGCAACGAGCTGGGTATTAGCTGCTCATACGGACATTCTTCGTCTCAGACCTCTCCCTCTGGACCCCAGCGCTGCATCCATTATTTGCAACCCAACTTGCTAAATTCTGTTTCCTTCTGGCAGCGTGTATATTTCACTCAGGTGAACGTAAGGAATCTGTGGGCACCCCCGTCAGCTCCCTCGGGCACCGGGGCTGGTGGGGGATGCTGAGGGGGCGTGTGGGCGCCAGGGAGGCGGAGGCCACTGGTCGTGCCCCTCACCCCAGGTTGGTAGCGTGACTCGCCCTGCAGAATTACTCCCGAGCCCGCTCTGGACAGCCCCCAGCAGAAGTGGCAGGTGACTCGTAAGACAAACAGACACGTCTTTTGGGTGTCTCTTCGCCCGGGGCCGCCCAGGACACCCCAGGATGGGCTCCTCTGGGTGAGGCAGGGTCCCCTCCCAGAACTGAGGCTCTCTGCCAGGCTGGCCAGGCGGCAGGCTGCCTCCCAGGATAACAGACAGCCCAGCGCTGCTCTGGTGCCGGCCGGGGTCCATTTCTCCCGGCGCCCAGGGACTGGGGATGTGCCTTCTCAGATCCCCGCCTGTCACCTGGTCACAGAACCAAGCAGTTACGTGCCATTGTGAAATGCTGGTCCTGGTGGAGCCCATGTGCCCCAGACACCGCGGTGACATGATTCTCTGCATGATTGTCTCGGTTTCCTGGGGCTGCCACCAAAATTTGCCACAAGCCTAGTGGCTCCCACAACAGGTCAGGAGTCAGAAGTCAGGGTGTCAGAAGGGCCAGCGCCCCCCGAAGACTCCAGGGGAGACTCCTGCCTCCCTTCCCATTCCTGATGGTCTACGCGTTCCCTGGCTTTGGCTGCATCTCTCCCATCTCTGCTTCTGTCTCCCCGTGGCCTCCTTGCCCATGTCTGAGTCCTCATCACCTTCTCTCTTGAAAGACACTAGCCACCCCCTACATCCAGGATAATTTCATCTGAAGATCTTTAACTAATTAGATCTAAACCCTATGTCTGAATAAGGTCACGTTCTGGGGTTCTGGATAGACGTGAAAATTGGGGGGACTCTGTGCCGCCCCGTACAGTGGCTGATTTCAGTGGGGAGGTAGTTCGCCCTGCGTAGGCTTCCCTGAACGTAGAATCATTCCTGGAGGTCTCCTCTGAGCCCAGAAGTTCTCCCTGAGTCTCTCCCCTGATTATCTGAGGCAGAAGGGTCACCGACAGTGGCTTTCCATGTGAGGGACACATAGCCATGGCAAGTTGTGCCCAATACAGAACTGGGTGGATGGTGTCGTGGATTCAGATCGCACTTCTGGCTTTTGTTAGGTGGTCTCTCTGCCCCTCGTCTTCGTGGCTGAAGGTGGGGCTCTGCCGTCTGTCCGCCTGACCCCACTCAGGACCTTGAGAAGCACCTGCCTCGGGCCCCGGTGCCCACCCGATGTTCATTCCTTGGTTTTTCCCCCATATGTGCCTGACCACAAGTCTCTGCATAATTGGAACTTTCTGTGACCCTCAAAAATCAGTCTTCCACAATGTGAGCTAAAAACAAAAACAGATCTGGCAGTGCCCGCTTGCAGGACTAATTCAGCTCTGCCCGGGGTCCCGGTCAGGTGTGAGTTTTCCAAAGTGCCTGAGCTGCGTTTCCTAGGCTTGAAAGTTTTCTAGAATAGTTCTCTGTATAATATGACTCACAATTTTAATCTGCTGTTTAAATCCACTGCTCTGCCTGTGGGACTTTGGATTTACCTTCAACTGAAGTGAGCGTTCAGAGAGATGATGTGAGATCCTTGGTGAGATGTGAAGGTGGCCAGGATGGGGCAGGAGAGGCCCTGAGGAACAATCCACAGTTCAGTCTATAACATAAAATTTAATAAGGATGGACTTCAAAAACCATTCAGTTCAAGAGATCTGGTTTTCAAATACACAGGCTACTGGGTTTGGTCCAAATTCATTTGGCAAACCCCAGGTGTTTGCACTGCTCACAGTTATTCGAGCTCTCGGGGCACATGAGCAGCTGAGGGAAGACACATCCAGGGGAGGGGAGGGCGTGGCCACGCCCCGTGATGTCACAGGACATCCCGGCCACTTGGGGCTGGTTCCAGGTGCCATGTCATGGATCCCATGTTGGCAAATTGCAACGTGGTCTCTCGATGGACGAGCAAGGGTGGGAGAGAATGAAGTTTATGCTGGAGGAGGGGCTGTCATCAGTCAGCCTCGCTCGGCCATCGGGAGGGAGACTCTGACTGCTCTGTGCAGCTTCAAGTGCACAACCTCCCATCCGGGCCCAGGAGCCTGGCCCTCAGCCCCAGGGCTGCCCCCCAGCCCCAGCTTCCCTGTGCTCCAGATCAAGGCTCCTAACCGTGAGACAGAAGGGGAAGGTGAGGCCTGGGGTGTTTCGGAAACTTGCCACGGTCTCAGGCTAGCAGGGAGCAAAATCGGGATCTGAGTCCGGGCATCCTTGCTCCCAGGCCTGTGCTCTCTGCCCGCACTTGACCTGGGTCAGAGGAGGACCTGCAGGCCCGAGAGCCCAGCCGTGCTGGTGCCCCACGGCCTCTGGGTGGGACAGGGCGGTCTCACTCGTTCCTGCCTCTTCTGAGGGCAGGCATTCGGTGGGGGGGAGGCCAGGCTTTCCTGCAGTCTCCCGAGCCCCCCTGCCTACCCTCCTCCCCTACTTTCTGCCTTTGCATCCTCACCAAGTCAACGGTCCTCTGGCTTCTGCACTTGGTGGCTGAAAACTAGACCAGAAATGCGGCTCACTCCTGCCCCTCAGTCCGGGCTCCGCCCCAGCGTTGCCTGGGAAGATAGTCCACACGTGTCAAGCCCACCCCAGGCCTTTCTTCTTCCGAGGATGCTGTTCCAGGAAAGTCTTCCAAGCCCAGCATGCACCCAGGACCCAGGAGTGGCTCATCAAATCCCTTTTTAACCTCAGTGTTGCAACACCCACCCCGGCTCTCAGATCCTAACCAACAAAACAAATCCATTCCGCTAAATCAAAGTGAGGCTCTCCGAGCAGATTCGGGGAAATGAGTTTCCCAGAGGCCCCGCGAGGCTCACACGGGTATTCCTTCCTGTGGGTGTCTGTTTGGATTCCGAGAGCTCGTGAGCCACGTCAGGGCCCTTATCTTTGGTGCCTGGTTAAAATATAACCCTACTGGGCCCAGAGCTGGCCTTTCAAGCTGCCTCTGTAATGCGGGGCAGAGCCCAGTGAAGGAAATTTTATCAAAGTTCAGAGGAGTCGAAATCTCGCCCCCGAGTTACCTCTGATGGAATCCCCTCTGCGGATTAGCTGTGTGCTCCGGAGTATGGAAAGTGCACTTAGCGCCCTTTTCCCAGCCTCCCCTGACGACTGGTGTTCTGAGAAAATGTCATGATTTATTGCAGTCACTCTGGTCCTTTAAAGACCTGAGCGGTGGGGGGAAGTGGGGCAGAAGTGTGCGGTGCCATCTGTTAGAGGTGACAAGGCGGTAGGAGGTCCTGCTTTGCTGGGAAGTGTCTCCTCAGCACGGCTTCCCTCCCCCTCCCCACACTCCATCCCTAAATAACAGTTCCTAATTTGGAAGTGGTATTCCAGGGGGACACCTGCTAGCTCCCTCCAGAGTGGACAGGAGCCCCTCAGGCTTATGTCCCGGCACCTGAGACAGTTTAGGAAAGGGAACATTTAAGTCAAACAACAGGGGGGCAGGTATCACTCAGTGGTGGAGTGTGTGCTCAGCATGCGTCAGGTCCTGGGTTCCATCCCCAATCCCCCCATCAAAAATAAACAAATAGGCCTAATCCGGCCCCCCCCCAAGAAAAAAACATACATCAAACAACATCTTAAACATTCAAGAGCTTTCTAGATAATACAAGCGGGCATTTTCATTTTTTCCCCAAGAAAAGAAAAACGAAATGGTGCAGAAAAACGTGTTACAGCTTAGTTGTGACAGCAACCTGGATCTGGGCAAGAGACCAAGAAACACTGGGAGGGTTGGAGAACTGAGGTTTATTAGGCCAGCAGGACCAGAGTAGCTAACACTTAAAGCTCTGGACCCCCTTTGTAGGTTTACACAGGCCTTTTATATGCTGCCAGTTTTACACTTTGCAACATCATATGCAAATAAAGTACAGCAGAAGTTGACCAACCAGGAACAAGCTTTGTAGAAATGGACCAATCAGGAGGGAGAGAAATAACCAATCAGGAGTGAGCCCCATGCAAATGAGGCACTACAAGTTGACCAATCAGAAGTTAGGGAAGTGGACCAATCAGAAGTAAGAGTAATACCCAATCAGGAGTGACGGAAATAACCAGTCAGAAGTGAGCTCAGGGAACCAATAGAATTTTAGGGGCAAGTAAGCCGTTTCAGAGGCAAAAAGTGAGAGAGAGCGGCTGGGACAGGGAACTGGATGGTGCGGGCAGGAGAGCAGTGGCCCTGCCTGGGGGTCCTGCCTGTCTTTTTATGGGGCTTCCTGCCTCAATTCAAGGCCTCAAAAATTGACTAATCCCTGGTAGTTCCTTTATAAGATCCTGTTTCCCTATGATGGCTAGTTTGGGGCTCTAGGAAGAAAATTTGTCAAGTTCCCTACAATACGACAAGTTCATTAATATCTTTTACCTAAATATCTGTGCATAAGGAAGCAAAGAACTTGCCAGAAAACGTGGGATCTGTTCTTATCTGCACATGCTCCCTGTGTTTGCACTAAAGTGGAGCTGCAGACGGCTGCAGACGAAGGCAGAGCTGTTTGAACCGGTCCGTTCCCATTCCGTGCACTTTAGTGAGCATTTCTGTGATGCTCGCTCTGCTGGAGAGTTCGGGAGTGTCCTGGAAAGGGGGCCCACCCTCCTGGCTGGAGCGAGGAAGCGACCGTTGTGAGCAGGTGCAGAGAATGTGGTACTGACAACACGGCGTGTGCAGAACTGGACCCTCCTCTCCTCCTGCCCGCGGGTCTGGCCCTGCCCACAGGTGAGGGCTGCCACACTCAAGCCAGAAGGTTAGGGCTCCCGGAGGACCCCAGGGAGCTTGGCTCACCGAGAACAGGCATCAAGCCAGGAGTGGGGGTGGGAGGTCACCCCCGCCTGTCCGGGGAGGAGGGGCAGGTGACAAAGATGCCAAGAAGGCTGTGGACAAGGGCTGGAGTTGAGGGGTCACGCGGTCAGCCTTGCAGAATCAACCAACCACGGATCAAACATATTTTGGGAGCAGAAAAATTCCAGAAAGCTCCAAAAAAACAAAGCTGGGCACGGGCAACTGTTTACGTAGCGCTGACATGGTGTTGACAGCCATGCACGTCGTGTTAGGTGTCACAAGTCATCTAGAGATGACTTTAAATACGCAAGAGGGTGTGTGAAGGTTTCTACAAATTCCATGCTGTTTTATATAAAGGACTTGAACTTCTGCACCTTTGGGTGGGAAGGGGAGGGGGCCCGGGAACTGACCTCACGGGTACCAAGGGACAACTGCACGTCGGAGAATTCACGACGTGTCGCGGGCACTGTGCTGGCTGCTTCTCCAATATTCTTTCTTCCTCTTGCAGCCTTGATTCTAACTACAGCAGAATCGGGGAGGGGTGGGGAGTGGCACTTTGTAAAGCAAATTCGATATCCACATGACTTCAAATAAAAAGAGAGAGAAAATAAAACAGGACAGAACCTTCCCTGGTACTGAATCCAATGAGATAGTCCAGGTAGGTGTGGAAGATGGGGCTCCCAGCCCTGAGGCCGGGGAGGGCGGCGCCCCAGAGGCGCTGGTGCAAGGAAGGCGAGGCCGGGCGGTGGCACGTGGTCCAGAGCCAGGTCTCAGCCCGGCCTCTTCCACTGGCTTCATCTGAGTTTGAAACCTGAGTAACTGGACCGAGATAAGTTAGTAAGTCGGCAGCTAGTGATGCTTCATGACTCCACCTTTTCATCCGTGGAGCAGAGTCACTGTCGTCTCAAGGTGCAACTTGCTGTGTCCGTCAAGGGACGTCCCAGAGCGGTCCAGCGCCTTCCCGGCGGGGAGGGGCTCCAAGGCTGCTGCGCAGGCGACCCTGAGCCCTGCACGGGGCTCCCGCGGTGACTCGCCCCGCCCGCCGCTCGATCCCCGCCCGCGCTCCCCCGGGCCCCGCCAAGCACCGCGCGCCCTCACTGCGCGGGCCCCTGCCTTTCAGGGCATGAACTACCTGGAAGACCGGCGCTTGGTGCACCGGGACCTGGCGGCCAGGAACGTACTGGTGAAGACCCCGCAGCACGTCAAGATCACGGACTTCGGGCTGGCCAAGCTGCTCGGCGCCGAGGAGAAGGAGTACCACGCGGAAGGGGGCAAAGTAAGGAGCCAGCGGGGGTCGGGGTGGGGCAGGCCCGCCGAGCGGGGTCGCTCTCGGGACGACCTGGGTGAGGGCACAGCGGCTGCCACCCACCCCCGGGTCCAGCCAGGCCCTTCGGGCAGCCCAGCCAGAGCTGCCTGGGGAGCCAGGTTTGCTGGGAAAGTGAACAAGGTCTTCCCAACACATCGAGAAGCCAAAGGCAGTGGTGACGATTCCAGCTGCATCTCTTGGTGACCATGTGCCACGGTTACGGGCCTTGAGAGCAGCACAGAGAGCCCCCGAGTTGTCCCCGGAGCTCCCAAGGGGCATGAGCTCTCCCCTGTGGGTTCTCCGGGGGGGGCTCTCCCTGAAGTGAGGGGCGCCAGCCTCCTCTTGGGCCTTCCAGACTCGCCGGGTCAGCTGCCCCCCTTCAGTTTCGCTCAGACACCCACAAACACAGGGCCCGGCCGGGGCCCCCCAGATCTGGGGCCGAACGGACCTGCTCTCTGCCCGACTGAACGCTCTCCTCCCGCTGGGCAGGAGCCCTGGGGCCGGGGGTCGGGGTTGGGGTGGCCCTGGATTTGCCACTGGTAATTTGCCCCAGTGTGATGTATTGTCTTTTCAACAGAGAGAAGCTAAAAAGTTGTCTTATTACTGTTTCTCTCTCGCCATCCCCAGGTGCCCATCAAGTGGATGGCTTTGGAATCGATTTTGCACCGAATTTACACCCACCAGAGTGACGTCTGGAGCTACGGTGAGTCGAGCCCCTGAGGCTGGTGGATGGGGCCAAGGCTCCGTTGGCTCGTGCTGTGGCCGGTTTTACAGGGCCCGCTCCATCACCGCGGGCAGTGACCATCAGTGGCACCGTCACCACTGCCTTGTCTGTTCTCCTAGAAAATGGGAGAGAGGAAACTGGGGCTGACTGCCGTGCCGAATGTCACTGGAGGTGTCAGTGAGCTTGTTAGGAGAGAGGGCGATGGGAGCGATGGAGCTTGCACTGAGGCACTGCCTGGACCCGCGACATCAAACCCATCGTGACCTCTTGGCTTGAGTGTGAAGTGAAGGAAAGGCAGATGACAAGCGAGAAGTGTGGCTTTATGGGTGACTGATAACCCCGTGGCTGTTGGTTCGTGTGCTGTGTGCAGCCTGTGTGTCACAGAGGGCTTGGCAGGGATGCGCTGTGAGGCCGCATCTGCGGGAAAATACAGGAGAGGGCCAGCTCACAGGGACCTGATTCTCTTTGTCCCTCCATGTCCCCCCCGCCCCAGCCCTGTGCTCCCGCCCCTTAAGGGCTCTCTCCTCAAACACGCCTTTCATGTTCTGGCCTCCGAGCCTGCAGGGGGCTCACCTTTCGGGAAAGCGGCCCCAGCACATCCACTGACCGCGTGCCAGGCGCTGCCCGCTGTGTTGCCACCATCGGTCCCCCCATGCCACCCCAAATATGCAGAAAGCTTGCCAAACACCTGATCCGCGTTAATCTGTGGATTAACAGCCTGTCCCAGCTTTTAAGTCAATGGAGGAGAAGCAGGGAGTCACCCCACCCCCATAAAAATGTGCAGTTGAAAGGAATTTCCAGGAGGAATTTGGTCAGGTCACAAAAGCAAAGTCACTCAGGATAGTGTCCGTTTAGCGCTTTTTTTTCCAAAGCATTATTCACTTCCCATATGCATTTTAAAAAAATTTGTGGATCTTTGTCTCTTCTGCTAGAATGTAAGCTTTACAAAGATGCAGACTTTAGTGAATGAGTAAATGAATTTGTGTATATACGTGGGAGTGAGCTGAGCTGCCTGCAGTTAACAACATAGATCAGGAGATAAAGCTACTCCAGTACCTCCTTATTTTCGGTCATTTGCAAGATCTATCTCCTCCCCCCAAGGGAGGGAAAGAAATGCCGTGTTTCCCACTGGAGGTCCTGCCCCGAGCCGTCTCCATGGTCACCACACCAGCCCAAGCCGCCCCCTCCCTCGGTGACACCAAGCAGGGACCCCTCCTGGGCGTTCTCTCAGCTTGCTGTGCACTCCGATCTGCTCTCCATTTTCAAACTAGATCAGACTGTCACTTTGCTGCTTAACACCTTCTTCGGTTTTCCACCTGTGTTCCGCCTGAAACCTGAACTCCTCACCGTGATCAGGAGGACCAGGGATGGTCTGGCCTCCCCACATCCCCACCGCCTGGCTGCGTCCCCCCGCCTTGTCCTGTGTGCCCACTCGCAGTCCACACTTCGTCCATGTTTGTCCAGTAAATGGAACTGTCAGACTCAGCGACTTAAACCCCTTCGAATGATTACCGCCGGCGTCAGAAAGTCAGCATCACCAGGAGCGTGTGTGTTTTTCATCTCAGTGGAAATTGTGCCATCCTTGGTTACGTAATAGAGGAGAACAAATCTGACTCTGTATTACATCTGCTCTTTTAGCTTTAACCCTGTGCCCTGTTTTCTAGGCTCAGACTTGCCAGCTCTGCACCTTTTGTAAAAGAATGTTGCCTTTAGCCTGAAATGTACAGGAGAGCCTGTTCTTGGGGCTCTGACCTGTAAGGATGTCAGCTCTTCTGCACTTATATAAAGACAACAAGTTGTAGAATAGAAAGTAACCTTTGTTTTGTGGGAGGTTTGCAGGGGCATCATGACCTGACCCACCTGCACAGCTGCAAGAACAAAGGATTCCTGCAGCAAGAAATTTGCAACAACCAACCATGCCCCCACCCCTGGCTTTTTTTATATAAAAGGAGCCTGTATTCTGACTGGAGCAGGATGGTTCTCTAAGACCTCAGTCTGCCATCCTCTCGGTCTGCCGGCTTTCCGAAAAAAGTCGCTCTTCCTTGCCCAGCACCTCGTCTCCTGATTTACTGGCCTGTCATGGGGCGAGCAGAACCAGCTTGGACTCGGTAACAGTTATAATCTGCCCTCCCTGGCAGCACCCCGGAATTGTTAACAATGTGAAGCTGAACTTTTAGTTTAAAAAACATATCCTGTTACTCCGCTCCCTGGTTTCCACTCAAGGAAAAATATTTTAGACAATGAGGGGATCCCTGTGTCCCACTTAAGAGCTGAAAAGAGAGAATTCACATCACCTCCCAGTCCCGCTCACAACCCTCAACCAGGTACACACACGGCCTTTTTCCACCTTTTGTTCCAAAACCTGAAAAGCTTGCCTTCCCGCAGGAAGTCATTATGCATCCTTAAATGGAATGTTTAAGCCTAGCTCGATGAGAATTCGTTGACTTCATAGGTCGGGAAATGAGATTTTCATTCTTTCAAGTCCGTATTGACTGTGTGGTGGGAAGGACGGAAGAATTAATTTTCTTGTCCCCGGACCACTGCTTTTCTTCATTTTCCGACCTTGCACTCTGCATATTAATTTGGGTCACTCTGTTTTGCAATGGCCTCTGGAAAACCCATGCAGGTCTGTGATGATAAATATTAAGAGGCTAGCTCTAAAGAAACTGGGTCGCTAAACCAATTGGAGTTCGGGGAGCCCCCGGGTTCCTGCATCTGATCCCTCCCTGCGCAGTCTGAGGACCCGGCTCCGGCCCTCTGTGGTCATCGCTAGTGGCACCCAGGGCTCCTTTGCTGTCCAGGTGGGGACACACTCCCCGTGGCATGTGTGTTTCTGGACCAGAGAATTCGATCGAGGTAGGCGTGGAGATGGAAAGACCCTCAGAACTTAAGGACAGTCTGAAAAAAACACCAGTTCTCAAATTACTACCGCTTTGATTTTTTTTAATCATGATGATTGGTTTTGAAATTAACAGTATGGGGGGTTTATATTTATTAAAAGGAACACAGGGGTTTTTTAATCTCCAATTGTTTAAAAAATTGTTAACCTTTAAAAACCCAGTTTCTAACGTAGCTAGTAGGTCATTTGGAGCAGATGTCTGAGTGTGTAACCCTGCTCCACAGACCAGGATCCGTGTGTCACCAGAGTGGTGGTGGTGTCTGGGCTGTTACTGTTGAAGTTTACCGTTTTCTGGCCACTTGCTGTTTATCTGGCCTTGTCTGAGTGTGACAGCAACTTGAATCCTGTCCAGAGACCAAGCGACACTCGGAGGGTTGGAGAACTCAGGCTTATTACGCCGGCGGGCCCAGAGGAGTTAACACTCCAAGCTCTGGACCCGGTCTGTGGGTTTACACAGGCATTTATAGGGTTTTAGGTTTTGATTAAGTCCTCATCGTATGCAAATGAGGTGTTAGAAATGGACCAATCAGGAGCGAGCTTTGGGGAACCAGTGGAATTTTAGGGGTAAATGCAAATTAGGTGTTAGAAATAGACCAATCAGGAGTGAGCTTTCAGGAACCCATGGAATTTTAGGGGTAAGTTTCGTTTTCCCAGAAGCAAGCCATTGTACAGAAGCACAAAAGCGGGAAGGCAGTGGCCCTGCCTGGGAGGTCTTGCTGGTCCCTTTGTGGGTTTTGCCCCTTCGTGAGCGTTTCAGTCATGCTGTCTTGTTTGAGGCTCACAGCCAGCCTCTGAGATACAGATGCTGTCATTATCCCACTTTACAGAGAGGTAAACTGAGGTGTTCAGCCGTTGAGCACAGTGCCCAAGGCCACAGAAACGTTGGCTTTTCAACATTAGAAAGAGCGTGTCAACACTGATGACTAAGACGAGGCGCCATGATTGTCATTGACTCACAGGCGTCTTCCCCTTACAGGAGTCACCGTCTGGGAGCTGATGACCTTCGGGTCCAAGCCATATGACGGCATCCCGGCCAGTGAGATCTCCACCGTCCTGGAGAAAGGGGAGCGCCTCCCGCAGCCGCCCATCTGCACCATCGACGTGTACATGATCATGGTCAAGTGTGAGTGGCCGCGCACCCCACCCACCCCCCTGCACGATAGCCAGACCACCCGGGCCTCCCCTCCCCGAGGACACGCTGTGCGTCTGTGGCCAGGCACACCCTCAGTGCCCTCCCACACTGGCTCACTGAGCGCTGCGAGCTGACTTTTGCCCACTATGGCGACAAGCAATTGAAATCAAAGTCCTCTAGGGGAGGGGGGGACAGCTCAAGTGGTGGAGCGCGTGGGACCCTTGGCGTGCACCAGGTCCCGGGTTCAATCCCCAGCACCTCCACTGAAAAAGAAATTAAATAAACCTACTTACCTCCCCCCAAATAAAATAAAATAAAAATATTTGAGAACAGTGCCTTTAAAAAGAAAAAAATATCCTTCATGCACCATGACACCAAAATATTCTCCCGCTGAGCTGCTCAGTGGAAAAAGCAGCCCCACACTTTGGAATCTGTTACCCGAGCATTTTGGAATCTGTTACCCAAGAGACCGAGTGTTTTCAAATGCCTAACAATGAGGAACCACGTGAGGTTTACAGAATCAGCGCTTCTGCTTTGGCTTAAACCTTCAACGGCGGGTGGATTTAGGTGCGGTCTCCCGCAGTGCAGCAAGTAAACGTTTTCATCCACACAAGAGCGTGTGGCTCGATTGTGATGCCACAGGGTCATCGGATCGCCAGTTCCGTGGGCTCGAAGGTGCCATGACACGTGTGACGGGCATTCGCCCAAGAAGGCAGCACAGGGAGCGGATGGGGCCAAGTTCGTGTAAATAGTGAGCCTTTCTGAACTTGAGAGCACAGAGATCTTCGGTTTTAACGTCCTTGCTTTGGGTTGAGGAAGCAGGGGTCCTGCGAGGTGACACGCTCGGTCTGAAGTCACAAAGCTCTCTGGCCTAAACTGGCTTGACATCCTGCGGATAGAAGATAAAGACGGACCCCCCAGATTGTGAGGGTTTCCAGGTGACAGCTGTTCCTCCAGAGTGTTTAGTCCAGACTTGGGTCATTGTGCCACCACACGCATTGGCACAACCGAGAGACGCAGCCTCCCCCGGGAGGGCACCGAGCGCCCCCCGGGCGCACCTGTCATGGCCAAGCACGTACCACAACGAAAGCAGCAGGGTGTGGCGCCCCCAAACCCCGAGGTTCCTAAAGAAAACTCCCTAAATTTCCCTAAGCTGGGTCTGCTTTCCAGCTGACCGGGCTGCCGAGTGAACACGGGTGAGGCTGAATGTCAAGTGTGGACGGTGACTGAGTCCGGACGCCCTACCGCCGCGACAGTTCACAGCCAGCGATGCGTGTCATGTCATTAGGCTTCTGGGTCACTTACGGTGATGCCACCAGGATGCTGGCCCCCGGAAGAGGAGGCGTAGAAAATGAGAGCATTTTCTTGCCATTTTGACTCAAATATATTGTGGTCTTTAAACAGTGGTCAGTGCTAGTTTGCCAGGGCTGAAAAGTCTGTCACAGAGAATTGGTCCCTTCCTCGTTTATTTGTCTAAAGGAATCTCACCCTAAATGCTTTCCTTCCGTGACGCCATCCTTATCATTTCTCTCAGGGTGCTAACTGTGCTGTGCTTTTCTCCCCAGGCTGGATGATCGATGCTGACAGTCGCCCGAAGTTCCGTGAGCTGATCATCGAGTTCACCAAGATGGCGCGGGACCCCCAGCGCTACCTTGTCATCCAGGTGCCAGTTCACAGTCTGCACCCCGCCCCCCCTGCCCAGGGAGATCCCTCTCGTGAGCATCGCGTGTCGCTCTGCTCCGTCCTGTGCCGTCCCCCGGTCACACCTTTGGTCTCAGTGCACCTGGGTTAGGGCACAAACTCAGTGGGGCTCTTCCTGGGGCCCCCCGTCTGAGCCCGGCACACTCCACACCCGGCTCCCCATCATCTTCGTGGTCCAGTTGGCCAAAGCCTTATCTTAGTCTCATGAAGGAACGGGGCTCAGGACCACATTAGGTTAACCAAACCAAGCCCACAGGGCTGTTTTAATGATTCAGTGAAATAATGTATGCAAATCATTTGAAAGTTTGGCTCAGCAATTCCTGGATGTGTGTGTTGCCGGGGGGGGGAGGGTCCCCACACCACCGAGCCATCAGTTCTGCGACACCAGCCGGGTGTCCTGCAAGCCAGCCCAGTGTGACACTGTCTACCTGGAAGTGGCGTCAGACCCCACGGTCCTCCAAGCCACGCCCCTCTCCCAAATTCAGGTGCCAGTCCCAGGTCCAGGCTGTGACCCGGGCTTCTGACCGACTGGCAGAAGCTTCCGTTAATTTGCTAGAGTGGCTCTCAGAACTCAGAGGAACATTTCACTCACTAGATCACTGGCTTATGAAAGGATGTAACTCAGGAACAGCCAGATGGAAGAGGTGCCCGGGGCAAGGTGTGGGGGAAGGGCATGCGCTCCCCAAATCTCCACGGGTGCACCACCCGAGAAGCTCCCTGAACCCCATCCTTTCGGGTTTCATGGTGGCTTCATTATTGCATCAGCATGATCAAGTCATTGGCCACGGGTAAGAGCTCTGGCCCCCAGTCTCCCTCCCCTCGCTGGAGGTCAGGAGTAGACCTGGAGGCGCTCGCCCTCTGATCACGTGGTTGGCTCTCCTGGCCACCAGCCCCCACCTTTAAAAAATCTCCTCATAAGAGACACCATTCTGCATTCATCGTGTAGGAAATTCCGAGGGTCTGGGAGCTCTGTCGGGAACAGGGGCGAAAATCGAGCGTGTGTGTCTTACTGTCCACCGCGGCGTCACCGCCCTGACGGCAGAGCACACGCTCAATGGATGCTCCAACTTCGGGCTCTCCTTTTACCCCCTGAGCTGTTTGCACTTCCTTCGGGGGCTTTTGGACATCGGGGAATTTTCAGCATGTTCACTGCAGGATGGGGAGAAGGGAGGATGAGCTGCCCTTCTGAGAACAGGGGGCGGGGTTGGAGGGGTAATTAGAATTAAATCTGCAAACACACAGCACCTGCTGGCGCCAGGCCCACCCCAGTAGCCGGCAGGTGGACCGGCAGCTCTAGGGGCCCTTCTGATGGTCTCAAAATCTGTGTGCCAGGGGGACGAGAGGATGCATTTGCCAAGCCCTACGGACTCCAACTTCTACCGTGCCCTGATGGACGAAGAGGACATGGACGATGTGGTGGACGCGGACGAGTACCTCGTCCCCCAACAGGGCTTCTTCCACAGCCCCGCCACCTCCCGGACGCCCCTGCTCAGCTCTCTGGTAACAGCGCCCCTCTTCCCCAAGCTCTGTCTGCTGCTTCGAACAGACTGAGTCTTAAAAGCAAATGCTACCCGTCCAGTGGAACTCAGACAAAAGTACATTTTAACCTGATGGTAAAGCCAGAGTCAGAATGAATCGATTAAGCGTGTTAATTATTTGATTCCCCTGGTACGCACTAGATTGTAATCCTTTTAGGTCCCCTAAGGGGTAGAATGAAATAGAGCGAAACAGGTTTTTTTTTAAGCTAATGAATCAAGATGAAAAAGAGCACCTTTAAATGCACCTGCTCCCTGAGGCCCAGCTCCTGGTTTCAGGGGCCGTGGGTGCGTGCCCGGGTGCGCCGTGAATAGCTGTGATTCTTTTTCAGAGCGCCACCAGCAACACCCCCACCGTGGCCTGCGTGGATAGAAACGGGGTAGGTATGGACACCTATAAACCGGAGTTAAGTCACCGCTCTGTACCGTGGCTCGGTTAGACATTACAAACCACCCACCTTAACCCAGATCATCTTGAATTTCCTCCCTGTACTGTTCCCTCTCTTGACCTCTGGCACTTAAGCATCCCTTGTCGAAGTGCGATTCAGAATGTGGTTCAGGGACCAGCAGTGCCAGCATCACCCCACACCTGCATCTCCGGGGTGGGGCCACCTCCCAGGGGACGGTGACACCCACGTGGGAAGCCTCCATTAGACCCACGCTTACCAGCACAGAGGCCCCTGGCCACTTGTGGCTACTGAAAATTCACTTGTCATTAAGTAAAATAAAATTTAAAATGCAGCCCCCTCCGCGGGCCCCAGCGTGGGCCCCCGCTGCGGGTGATGTCGTTAGAAATGCAGATTCTCAGGCCCTCCCCCAGACCTGCTGAATCAGGAGCTGTGCTTTAGCAAGCTCTCAGGTGATGCTTAAACGTGCTGAAGGGAGCGGCGCCAGCTAGAGTAACCTCGCCTGCTCCCTTCCCAGCAGAGCTATCCCCTCAAAGAAGACAGCTTCTTGCAACGGTACAGCTCAGACCCCACCGGCACCCTGACCGAGGACAGCCTCGATGACACCTTCCTCCCGGCGCCTGGTGAGTGTCTTCTCCTCAGCCTCCCCCGGCCAGCGCCAGCCGGCCTGCGCATCCCTGGCTGGCTGCCTCCTCCAGGCTGGTCCCCGGGTGGGGCCCGCGGCCCGCGTGCGGACGCAAGGACGGGAGGGAGGCCAGAAGCAGAGAGAACGACTGAGCGTGCACACGGGTCCCCGTCGGGCTCGAGTCACATCCAGGTTGTTTTCAGAGTCAGTCTGCAGACTTTCTAGGATGTGAAGCAGACAGCAAGGATGCACAAGAGCCAGCGTGTGAGACAGAGAGTGTGCGTGTGCGTGTGTGTGTATGTGACAGATCTGACCCCGTTCGTCTCCTGCCTCCAGTCTTGGCCTGTAAACGTGTCCCTCATGTAAGTTCTGTCCCCGGACTGTCCCTGCCTGCTCGCGCACACCCACATCCCGAGGCTGTGCTCTGAGAACTTTCAGTGAGCAGAGGACAGACGTGCCCGTTGTTTTGAGAAGGACAGGAAGGAACACCCTTTATTCCAGCAAGAGAGTCTCCCCAGGCATCCCTGCCCTCTGTCATCTGTCGCCTCATTGAGGAGTGTTCGCAGGGCGCAGGATGAGCCGGGGCAGGGGGTGGGGGGTCCTGCTCGGGATGCGCTTTGCCGATCACCCCTGCTTGCTTTTCCCTTTCAGAGTACGTGAACCAGTTTATCCCCAAAAGGCCTGCGGGCTCTGTCCAGAACCCCGTGTACCACAATCAGCCTCTGCACCCGGCGCCTGGAAGAGACCCCCACTACCAGAACTCGCACAGCAACGCCGTGGACAATCCCGAGTATCTCAACACCGCCCACCCCGCCTGCGTCAACGGCGCCCTCTCCGGCCCTGCCCTCTGGGCGCAGAAAGGCACCCCCCAGATCAGCCTGGACAACCCCGACTACCAGCAGGCCTTCTCGCCAACGCCATCCTTGAGGGCCCTGCAGCTGGGGATGCAAAGTACCTAAGGGCAGCGCCAGCCAGCAGGGACCTCACTGGGGCGTGACCGCAGGGGGACGGTGGCACCCTAAAAATTCCACTCCCTTCAGCCCCCGGGACCAAGCCAAGGCAGCTTCGCGGTCCTGACAGCCATGCCCACCTTAACTCTTGGACCCACGGTTTGGTCCTGTCTTTCAACCAAGAAGTGCCCCCGGCTCAGACGCACTTTGCACAGTTCCAGGGCCATTCCTTCGTCTCCAGACTGTGAGGCGTCCGGAAAGGGCGTCGCCCACTTGGGCAGAAGTTCGCCTTTGATTTTGCTTGCAGTGGGCTCCTGTGGCACCGAGCTGACCCAGACCCAACTGTGACCGAGAAGCAAGGGCCAGGCTTCGGGCTGCCACGGGCTTCCGTTGGCTCCGCTGGGACCCTTCCACCGCAGGACAGTTGAGAAACCAGCCAGTCTTCCGTGTCCTCAGCTGGCCCGATGGGTCCCATATCGAATCACGGCAGGTGTAAGAGGATAAGCCACTTTGATCCTTTCCTGGGCCAGGAAGAAACAGAGGGGATAGAATTCTTTCTCAGACTTTCTTTTATACGAATGTCCCTGTGGTACTTCCCCTCCGCTGGTTGACCAGTGTTCTCTGACTCTGAGTCTTAGACTGACCTGTTTATTTTCCATTCCATTGTTTTGGAACTCAGTCCGCTCTTCCCATCGGCGACAACAGTAACCAAGATCGGCTCATATTTGATTCAGCAGCGTTCAGACCAACAGCCCTTCGATGAGACGGAATGAGAGTGCCCCAAATCTGAGCCTCCGAGGAATTCCATCAAGTCCTTTGGGGCTCCGGGGACAGGTGTATCTCAGGAAACTGCAGAAACGAGGCTGTTCTTGAAAAATATTTTAGCATCCCCTCCTCCCCCAAAAATCAGTTTAGTTTCTTCATGGAAAATTATTTTCCTTTTATTTTACTATAAGGGTTTTTGTTTTGTTTTGTTTTGTTTTTACTCGAACGGTACGTTGCGCCTCACGGGGACGCTGCGCCCAAAGCCCCTCCTCACCCTTGGTGATGAAACGGTCCAGGCTCCGGGCAGGGATGCGGGAACCCCTGGCCCTCCGCGCTGCTGGCGCATTTTACAGGTGCAGCGCAGACACCGCGATGTCTTAAATGGAACCCAGGTGGTAAATAGGAAACTTGACTTTGACATTGGTGATAAGGCCTTCAGAACACTTGCAGGTATGTGGGCAGAAAAAAACCATTTTCCCTTAAAATAACTCTCTGCAATTAAAGGACCCTCTGTACTTAGGACACTAACTTTTTCTCACCTGTGTCCCTGCACCCCGATCGTGAACACGGTTCTTTGTAGACAGTGTTGTAAACGCTCCTAGTCAATGTACCTTAGCCAGACCATCTTTTCAGTCTGTGGTTGTGCTCCGCCACACACACACACACACGATCTTCCTTTAGCCTTTTGATTATTTATTGACTCAGACGGATCAGGGCCCCACAGTTTTGTCACCAAAGTATCTAATTTTGTCCCAATGGAAATGGAGACTGTATTCAACTCAATTCCATCATATGGTGTTCTGAGTACCTTTTAACATCTCAGCAGCCTGGCATAGGTCCTCCTAAAGATTAAAAAAAAGCAAATAAAACATAGTCCCTGATTCCATGAAGTTCACAATTTGGTAAAGAAAACTGGCTCATAAATATGAACCTTAAAATAATATAACAGATGCCAGGCAAGACGTGACAGCCCCGAGCAGGGAGGGATGGGGGACCAGGAGGCCGTCACGGGGTTGGGCAGAGAGACCCCCAGGCCCTCAGCCACCGGGCAGGTGGGAAGTGCCTTCTGAGCAGAGGGAGCCCAGCCCCAGAAGCACCTGCCCGAGGACCCCCTAGGGAAGCAGGCCCCCAGGCCCCGCTGCCCTTCATGCCAGTCCCCCACGGGGCATCCGGAGAGGACTCCTGAAAAGGCAAAACGCCATTTGTAAGAATCTGGCATTTTCGGCCCTTGGCCGTAAACCACCTTCATCATTTCTTCACGTGAGAGCAGAACTACCGAAGCCAGGTCTTCAGCCCTGAGAAGCAGGGTGCTGGTAGCGACGTGCTGCTCCAGCTCAGCAGCAAAATCCTAGTCTTTGTAAATCTGAAATGTTTTACTAGAACGTAATAAACCAACAAGAACGGCCCACGCTTTCCCTCCTTTGTACAGGTTTCCCACATAAAATCTTAATTGCTAAATTCATTTTGAAGATTGTGTTCCCCCAAGATGTTCTCACTGTATCCAGGGGGTGCAGAGGGCCAGATTTCAAAGTTCACACTCCTGTCCTTGGTTCCTCCTAGTTGACACCCAGTCCCTGAGGCCCCACAGAGAGTCTGTGAGCTGTTCCCCCCTCCGCCGGCTCCTGGAACCTCTCCCCATGGCCCCAGCCCCAGACCTGGCCTTTGAAGACAGATCGGGGTGGGAAGCTAACATTTACAGCTGACCCTTGAACAACACAGGTTTGAACAGCGCAGGTCCACTGACACGTGGATGCTCTCAGCAGTGAACACGGCACCACTGTGAGACCCACCCGTTGGTTGAATCTCCAGATAAAGAGTCAGAGGCTGACTATGAGGTCACAGGGGGAGCCCCCTGCTCGGAGGGGCAGCGCCCCAGACCCTGAGTTGTCCAGGGGCCAGCTGTGCAATGGGCCTGTTACACATCTTCTTATAGAATCATCATCTCTACAAAAATAGTCCCGTCATCTCAGAACCCAGAATTTGCCGAGGCCAGGTTGTCCCTGATTTGATGACCAGGAGCACAGTGGGGGCGGCAGGTTGAACCCCAGGTGATGACAAGGCTCAGGGATTTGGCGAAAGTTCCTAATGGTGAGCTTTCACCCCTTCCCCACGCAAACTGCAAACATCTGAACCCTGCCTGGCAGGAGGGCAAAGGCGGTGGCTCTCAGACTTGCTGCCCTTGGGAATCTCCTGGGTCCCAACCGAAAAGAGGCTGATTGACTTTGTCTTGGGTGCAGCCCCCGCCGAGGGGCTTCTCAGAGCTCCCGAGGGGTGGTTCTGACCAGCACCAAAGTTGGGGGTAGGGGACAGCCGGGGAGTGGGACGAGGCTGCTGGGGTATATGACTCGGGGTTCTGTCCTTCGCAGCCCACTAGGGCCACCTGCTCAACTTAAAAAGGAGTGGGGTCTCCTCAGACCAGTTCAATCAGAATCCCAGGGGCTCCCCATGCCGTCCTAATGGGCAGCCTGGGTTGAGACCCCCATCGCAAATGTCGCCTTCCGTGGTACAGGCCTGAGCGTCTACACCGCGCTCCCGAGTCAGGGCAGAGTCTGTGTGTGGAAGTGAGTCCCAGAGGCAGGGCCAGAGCGATGCGCCTTGAGACTTGGCCGTTAGTGGCCATTCCCAAACCCTCTGGGTCCTTGTCACCAGCAGCTAACGCATCCTGAATGGTGGCCCATACCCTAGTCTGAGCCTCTGTGAAGCCCTGAACAGGTTCATTTTCTAAGAAGTAAGAAAAATCAATCTTCTGCCCCAGAGAATGGCTGCTCACCCCAAGTGACCGCTGTTGAAATGGCCCTGAAGATCTGCTCTGCATCCTCTCCTGCGATGCGCACGCTGTTCCTGTCACAACACGACGATCTGTTTGTTCCCTGGCCGGGGCTGTCACACCTTCCCGCATAAAGACCCCTGCCCCTCTGACCAGTCCCACCAGCCACATCAGGGCCACACGCTTCTGTACTCTTACAGACACATTCAGGCAGGATTTTTAAATGTTAAGTCTATTTTTGTACATTTTTGAGCACTGAACTTTGTAAGGTCTATTTTTTAGGAAGACGCGTTTTTCTACTAAAAGAAACAGTTTACCTTAGGCTGCAGGCGCATCGAAATTCGAAAGTGACATTTCTGCTTAAAGAGATTTAGTTGCTGCGAGAGAAAACCCTCTTCTCTCTCAGAAAAGCCACAGCGTCTTTGCAGAGCTAAGCCAGGGCATCGTCCTGGTCAAGAGGAGAATCATTTTTATAGATTTATCAGGTGAGAAAAAGCTGGAAAGCACATTGAGTCTTGGTCTGAAGCACGTTCTGTTGACTCGAGGGCGATTCAGCAGAAAAGAGTTGCTCTCTTTGTGGCCGAAAGGCAAATCCAGCTGCGTGGTACCCCATCATCTGCCAAAATGACCCTGTAACTGACAGACATGGTGACGTAACTCTTTGTCGGTTTATATACACCCATCTGACTTTGATGTGAGCTATTTTATTTTTATGTCTATACTTGATGTGCATTGACAAATAGATTAGAAACAGCCACAAACCCTAATAATGTTTTAGCACGTTTAACGAACCACCCCCAACGGTCTTCCAACCTCAGCGTGACCTCCCTAAGGGATGCTGTTCTCAACCCCAGCTGCACGGCGAAATCACAGGGGCGCTTTTGAAAATCCTGCGGCCCTCTCGTGCCCCAGGGCAGTGAAACCCAGGATGTACACTTTGTAAAGGTCCTAAAGTCATGCTGATGTACAGCCAGGGCGGAGAACCACCAGCCTAGGGGCGGCCGCAGGTGTGGGGGTTGCAGGCCAGCTCTGCAGGGGTAAGGACCTCAGGATTGAGAGGACTCTAAGCACAAAGACCGCAGCATCCATCATGAGCATTAAGAACCCGGGTGCACGGGGAGGCTCCATGCACGTGCCCAGGCGCCGGAGGGGAGCAACCCATGAAAAGCAAAGGAAATACAGAGCAGACAACTCTGTCCCGTGTCCTCTGTTAAAGGGGCACCGGTGCCAAGCGTTCCTGCCGCTTGTGCAAGCAGCTCGCTGCCCGCCCTGAAGGGCAGCTCCGTTGCCCGGGAAGAAAGCAAACCCGGACTCACCAGTGCATCACAAAGAGAGGCGGCCAGAAGGAGCTGGATGGGGGTTATAAACACAGGAGTCCAACAAGAGAATTCTTGCTTTAAGAAACACGTTTTATATTTTTTGTATACATTGTATCTGGGGGGAAAACTGAAGCAATTAGCATGATTTTCTTTTCCACATGGAAATGCAGACACAAACTGCCCTCCGAGGTTGCAAATTCCTCCTGTCTGTCTGAAATGCCAGCGGAAATGCTAAGACTGCCCACCCGGTCACCTGGCGGATCAAACTATACATTTTTAGGTGCATTTACTTATTTTTTTATTAAAGAAGCCCTTTTGACTTAATTTGGCTACAGAGTAATCTTACCTGTATCATGTAAACCCTTGGAAATAAAGATGGATGTGTGACAAGCAATTAGCCACAGGCAGCAATAAGTTCCTTCTGAAACAAGCGACAGCTTTCTATCGATGGTACGTTTCAACGGTATAAAGGTTTGCTATGACGAAAGCAATATTTGTACAAATGGAAAGCAAGATTCTCTTTTATCTGGTTTACACTGTTGATCAAAAACATGTTGATTGTATATGGGGTATTAAAAAAAATAGATGTATATTATTCATTGTTCTTTATTCTTAAGGACCTTATAAAAATTTGTATTCTTGTTAACAACGCAGTGTTGGTATTCATTATTGATCTTATCCGACCTACGGTGGATCATCTTTCCTGGTAATTTTTTAAAGTTAATTAATAAACTGTATTTTCAGAGCAGCTTTAGTTTGCAAAACTGCAAGATGCAGGAGAAATTATGGAGAGTGACCTATGCCCCCTGCCCCCCGAGTCTCCCCAACTCCTGCCACCACCCACCCCGGGAATGATGAACTTCAGTGAGAGGGGGGTCCTCTCAATGCCGTCTTCCCAGGTTCCATCCTGGTCTCTCCCCCTTCATGGAGCCAAGAGGGAATTCCTGGGTGGAGATTATTCTATAGCAAGCGAGGTTTGGTTTCCTGAGAGTGACAAAGCAAACAGAAGTTCTGTTGAGATTCTGCTCAGTCCTAAACTCTGAGTTCATGAACCAGCTGCTCGGCTCCCACCATCAGCCCGCGGCGCGTGGCCGGCCGGTGCCCTTAGGGACCGTGTTTGGTCCCAGCACCCGTATTGTGACTCGCCCAGCCAGGAAACCACTGGTGCTGAGCAAAGTCGTTCTGCTGAGATGCAGATCAAAGTTTGGCCTTGCACTCCCTGCACAGCTGAGTGAGTAAGAATTTTCTCCTTTGAACTGGCCTTGAGGGTGAGACTTATGGGGTTTAAATTCACCCCCAGCAACTGGGAAAGAGCGAACTTCTGATGGAGCCCGGGCCACACACTGAGGAGGAGGAACCAGCTTCCAGACCCGAGGGGGAGGGCCTGAGACGGGCAGGCAGGAGGCAGCCCGGTCCAGCCCGCCCTCCCCGGGCTGCACCTCGTGTCTCCCACAAGGAGAACCAGCCTGATGGAGGCCAGAGACCGTCCGTCATTTCCAGAAAAGCCGCTGCTCTGTTCAGTAAGGTTCACCCTGAGGGTCATTCACACCAGGCACCGGCGCAGGGCTGAGCGGGGCTGTGATGCACATGGAGGCAGGACTTCAGGACTAGATCCTGGAAGCACTGCAGATCCAGGGAACTTGCCAGGTCCCCACCCCCACCACCCTGGGATTGCCCGGCGCCCCGGGAGGCGCTAAGCCTCTTAGATCCCCCATCGGGGTCAGCCCCCAGCTAGGAGGACAGGCTTCAGCAGAAGAGGTGGACACGGACGGACGGTGTTCTGGGGCCCTAGCTGCCCGGAGCCTGAAATGACACCCCCAAGGGACAGTTCGTGGCTTCCATCCCAAAGCGAACACACTCACCTCAGGGCAAACTCACCAGCACCCTCCTCCCCCCCACATCCCGCCCCCGGAATTCTAGCTGAAGCTCTGAGCAGATGGGGTTTCAGCTTGAAGAGATTTGGCCTGCGGGCCAATGATCTTGTGAAAGTCATCATAGCTCTCCGGGGTGCGGGGGGGGGGGATAAAAGCTTTCCCAGGAAAGGGAGGGTCTGAGAAGGACCCGCGGATGGTTCTGGCTGCTTCTGCGTGGGTTTTCCCCTCGTTCAGGGCTTGTCTCCCGAGGCCAACTCTCCAGGCTTGGCAGTCAGTGTCCTGGCTCCACACCCAGAAAAAGACTTTTAAAATCTTGGAGAGTTAAAGCCATAAGATCATATCTAAGTTTCGCCCTGGTCTCAAAAACAGGAAGCACTGCAATAGAGAGCCTGTGGGCAGCCGTCTGTACTCTGGGTCCCTTGACAGAGCCTCGCCCTCTGCCCCATCAGTCACACTGAGTGCACAACCGCTGCTGTTAAAGTCCCTTAGGAACCTAGGAAGCCATGAAAACACCTTTAACTGGGTAAAAATATCTACCAAAAACTGTAGTAAGTGTTAACAGCAACCTGAATCCCGTCGAGAGACCAAGCAACTCTTGGAGGGCTGGAGAACTCAGGTTTATTACGCCGGTGGGCCCAGAGGAGTTAACACTCCAAGCTCTGGACCCCATCTGTCAGTTTACTCAGGATTTTATAGGGCTTTAGGTTTCGATTAATTTGTGCCACATGCAAATGAGGTATCAGAAATGGGCCAGTCAGGAGTGAGCTTTGGGGAACCAATGGAATTTTAGGGGTAAATGCAAATGAAGTGTTAGAAACAGACCAATCAGGAGTGAGCTTTTGGGAAGCAATGGACTCTCAGGGGGAAGTTTCATTTTCCTACAAGCAAGTCGTTTTACAGAAGCGCAAAACCAGGAAGGCAGTGGCCCTGCCTGGGAGGTCTTGCTGGTCCCTTTGTGGGTTTTGTTCCTTCAGTAAGAAACATAACAGTGAAATACCAGCATCTTAAATAACAACAAAGCAAGAGTGACTTTTATCATTTCAACACTCTTCTGACGTCCACAGTTTTGGAGACAAGGAAAAATTTTTATTACTCACATATGATCTATTTGCATCTTTAGAATATCAGCAAACCTGTCCCATGCCCAAGAGTCAAATCCAGCCAGCAGGCTGTGTTTGTAAATTCAGTTTTATTGGAACAGAGCACATCTATTCTTTCGTTGCCTGTGACGGCTGTCACATCACAGAGGCAGAGGTGAGTAGTGGCAACAGGATCCAATGACCTGCAAAGCTGAAAATATTTCCTACCTGTCCTTTTACAGAAGAAATTTGCTGACTCCAAAGCAAATGGCTGAAAAACAAAATACCTATTAACAAAAATAAGTAGAATAAGGAAATTTACTAGGGTGGCCACACAGAATTGCTATCAATAACTTTCCAAAGTACCGTCAGTCATTAATTACACAATGTAATGGAAAAGAATCCTATTTGAAATAGCAACTAAATTACAAAAGAGCTGAGTATCCACTTAAATGTGCAAGAAAAGTTTGAATTCCAAAACGATACAACTTTGCTGAGGCATAAAAGAAGACTAAAAGATACATTGTATTCATGGATATGAGAAGTCAATCTTGTAAAGATACCAGTTTTCTCCTAATTGTTAAACAAATTCAATGCCATACGACTGAAAATTTCAATCGTTATTTTGGGCAGTAAACATTTTAGAATTTGGACTCTAAAAACAAAAGTGCTCAACAGTAGCCAAGAACATTGGGAAAATAATTGAGCAGGAATGTCAATGATATAAAAATACGCCACATAAGATGAACATCATTAAAACTGCAGAGTACCAATATAGTCACAGGAAGTAATTCATAGAAAGAAATAAGAATTTTGGAAACAGACATATCCATGGAAATGTAGCATATGATGGTGATAACATTCCAGATACTGGAGGAGTAAAAGGCTCTCCACTAAATGATGTTGGAGAAAACATCTATATATTTATTAATTATGGTCTTATTTCCAATTCCAGATGGGCTAACAATCTAAACATTTAAAAAAAAAAAAAAAAGAAAGTTTGGGGTAAAATGTATGTGATTCTTCCTGAAGCTCAAGGAAAGTGATGCTAAGACAATGTAACTCTAAAGCCATCAAGAAAAGACTGGCAACAGGGCCACTAAGTTTTTCTTAAAGCTTTTTAAGAAAAAAAATAACAGACACGGAAACAACCTAAATGTCCATCGACAGATGACTGGATAAAGAAGTTGTGGTGTATTTATACAATGGAATACTACTCAGCCATAAAAAATGACACCATAACGCCATTTGCAGCAACCTGGATGGCCCTGGACATTGTCATCCTAAGTGAAGTAAGTCAGACAGAGAAAAAAAAAATACCTTATTATATCACTTATATGTGGAATCTTAAAAAATAAAACACAAGCAAACTTTTTTACAAAACAGAAACAGACTCCCAGACATAGAAAGCAAATCTGTGGTTACCAGGAGGGAAGAGGGTGCGAAGGGATAAACAAGGACTTCAAGATTTGCAGATACTGACTATTACATATAAAATAAATGACAGGTTTCTACTGTAGAGCATATGAAACTATGTTCAATATTTTATAATAACCTATAATAAAAAAGAATATGAAAAGGAACATATGTATGTATACATATGACCGAAGCATTGTGCTGTGCACCAGAAATTGACACAACATTGTAAACTGACTAGACTTCAATAAAATAAATCAGTAAATAAAATTTGAAAAACACATCAAAAAGTCAAAATTTATATGAGGGAAAAAAATAAACCTTGAGATGCATCAGGGATTAATGTCCTAAAATATGAAGAATTCCAATGGACCCCTAACTAAGTTAAACACCCCACTAAAACTTTGACCATGTCTAAGTGGACAATTCATGGAAAACTTAGAAATGACTGGTAACACTTGTGAAAATATACGTTCAGCTTCACTAACAATCAAGAAGATGCCAATTAAAATGAAATGGTAAGGAAAGAAAGAAAGAAAGAAAGAAAGAAAGAAAGAAAGAAAGAAAGAAAGAAAGAAAGAAAGAAAGAAAGAAAGAAAGAAAGAAAGAAAGAAAGAAAGAAAGAAAGAAAGAAAGAAAGAAAGAAAGAAAGAAAGAAAGAAAGAAAGAGAGAAAGAAAAGAAAAGAAAGAAAGAAAGAAAGAAAGAAAGGAAGAAAGAAAGAAAGAAAGAAAGAAAGAAAGAAAGAAAGAAAGAAAGAAAGAAAGAAAGAAAGAAAGAAAGAAAGAAGAGAAAGAAAAGAAAAGAAAGAAAGAAAGAAAGAAAGAAAGGAAGGAAGGAAGGAAGGAAGGAAGGAAGGAAGGAAGGAAGGAAGGAAGAAAGAAAGGAGGGAAGGGAGGGAGGGAGGGAGAGGGGAAGGGAAGGGAAGGGAAGGGAAGGGAAGGGAAGGGAAGGGAAGGGAAGGGAAGGGAAGGGAAAGGAAGGAAAGGAAAAAATGAAATGATAAATCCATTCCACCACACATTTTGGCAGGAACATAAAGTGTCATCAACTTTTTGGAGGACTATAAATGTTTTAAATGTGTACATCGTTCAATATGACAATTTCACTTGTGGATATCAGCTCTACTAAAACCTTATTATTGACTGAACATGTCTCTCCCCCACCAGATTCCTGTTGAAGCCCCGTGCCGGTATTTGGAGGTGGGGCCCCGGGGAGGCACATAGGGTTAGGTCCCATCAAAAGGCTGAGGCCCCGTAGTGAGATTAATGTCCGTGTAGGAGGAGAAAGAGGCCAGTGGTCGCCTGCCACGCGAGGCCACCATGAGAAGCCAGGAAGACAGCCCCCACCAGGACCTGACCATGCACCCCCGGATCCCATAGTCCCAGCCTCCAGACCTGTGAGAAATCGGTCCCCTCGTCTGGGGTATTTTATTTGCTAAGACAAATACTCAAGCAGCCATACAAACGTACATGAATGAAAATGTTCACTAAAACATTATCTGCAATAGAGAAAAAACTTTTTTAAACTTTAAAATGTCCATCAAAAGAGACATTATTAAATAAATCATGGTGCCTCGTGGTATGGAATTCTGTGCGGTTGTGAGGAAGGCCAGGATAAATCCACAGGCACCACCGCGGAGATTCAGCCTCGTTCTATAAGTGAAATAAAGCAAGAGGCTGAATAATATTTTAAAAAAACACACATTTTGTGTCTACCTCCTTTGGGCGTGCATGTGCACACGATCTGGAAACATCTGGAAATACTCATGTCAGCCCATTAATGGTGGAGACCGGGGCCGAGGTGTGAACGATATGGGGGAAAATTAAGTGGCAGGCAGGGAATTTTGCATTTTATTTCCAATCCATTTACATTGTTTGGGTTTTTTTTTTTTTTTTGGTAATGAATATATATGTGTTGGGACAAATTTAATGGTTTTCAGTTCCCTCCCCTCCACTCACAGCAAAACGTTCGGCCACTTCTTGTTTGGTTTTCGCTCCCTCCTGGTCTCTCTCCCCAGAACAAAATCCTGGGAAAATCTCCTGAGAGAGCGTCAGTGGGGAGAGAGCTGTGCTCTGGGGGGCCCGTGGGTGGCAGGGAGGATGTGGCGTGCGGGGAGCTGGTTCCGGGGGTGACCGAGCCCCTCCACGGTGAAGGTGTCTTTGTCAGCTCACCTGCCATAAAAAAAAAAAAAAAAAAAAAAAAAAAAAAAAAAAAACCTGCAGACAGTAGCTGACACAGCTCTGGGGCCTGAGAAACCCAAGGTCAACGTGAAGGAAGATTTGTGTCCTGGCCTCTTCCCGGCCTCATGTGGCAGAAAGAAGAGGGAGCGAGTCTCTTCTTAGAAAGACACTAATCTCATCGGGAGGGCCCCACCCTCACGGCCTCCCAAAGGCCCCATCTCCAAAAACCACCATCACTGGAGGTTAGGACTTCCACATGTGGATTTGGGGGACGCCAACGTTCAGTCCACAACAGAGAGGCTTCTTTATTTCAGTATGCGAGGGGCGAGGGAAGGAGAGAGGAGCTCAGTGAGAGGACATACACCCCACAGTTCAAACCTGCGGTTTGGGTTTGCATCTTGTTTCTTTAGCTGAGTTGCCGATCCCGGTATCCAAGGCTTGCCCATCCTAGATCAGAGTTTCCATACGTAACATTTTAATGCTTAAGAGACAGAACAATGTTTTTAAGGCTCCTGGCTACAGGAACCAGCAGCAGAAAACATTTGGAATGTGGGAAACGTCAAGTGGTCCTGCTGCTTTTGGCTTCCCGGTCCTGCCTTCAGGGCCCCAGTGAAGGAGCCCCTCCCACACCACCCACGGAGCCTGGAAACCCAGGAGCAGCCCTGGGACTCAGCTGGTAGGAGGCTCATGTGATTCCTGGACTAGCCTTGCAAAAGCTTCTCTGGTTCTCCAGGCAGAGCAATACACCCCCCCCATACGTGAGCAGGAGGGGGTGGCAGCGAGGGGGTCTGGAAAATCCTGGCAGGACAAACTTTCCAAGAAGAACTCGTGGACGCTCTGGGCTGCCAGGGTGGGACGGAGGCACCTCCGGATGAGAGAATCAGCCCACAGACGACCACGTCTCTCTTCATCCCGGAGCCAGAGGAAGGCGCCCCCGCACCCCCAATGCCTGCGAACTCCATCAGGGGCCCCCGTCCCCGGAGCTGGACAGGCTTCAGGCCACCCCACTTTTTCAGCAGGAGACGCCTTCCCCTCTGCCGAAGACCTTCCCCTTTGTCAGAAAACAACCTGAATTCCCAGACTTCCAAGACTTAAGCCAAAAGAAGCACCAGAATCTTCCAACACGGCCATCGTACGGTGTTGGATTCCATTGTCACCCAGGTGGGCAGGATGGCTGCCACGCCTCCAGACAGCGAGTCAGAATTCCAGGCAAGAAGATGGGGAAACGATAAGTAGGTAAAGAGGATAAGCAGGTCTAGCGCCTTGGGACCAGAAAATCCAGGAGTCTGGTTGTGTGTCATCTGTCAGAAGCCCAACCGAGGGCAGCAACACCACCATGACCTTGTAGGGCAGTCAAGCGTCACCCATTTGGGCCAAGTAGTCACTCACCCTCCCAGGATCAAGGATTCTCTGCCAACCACCTGAACCCTGGGCTGTGGTAGCAGATAATCAGAGGGAGGAAATGCTGTCGGGCTGGTACTTGCCAGTGCGCACATCAGGAACTCTGCGGGGACACAGGACTCGGGTAAAGACACAAACTCAACAGGGTGGCGATCAGTGGGCTCATTACAACCCCATCAGACAGGGTGGCAAACTGAGGCTTGTAGGCGTGACAGCAACCTGAGTCCTGTTGAGACACCAAGCAACACTCAGAGGGTTGGAGAACTCGGGTTTATTACACCACCGGGCCCAGAGGAGTTAACACTCCACGCTGACCCTGTCTGTAGATTTACACACTCTTTTATAGGGTTTTAGGTTTCAACTGAGTTCATGCCACATGCAAATGAGGTGTTAGAAACGGACCAGTCAGGAGTGAGCCTTCAGGAACCAATGGAATTTTAGGGGTAAATGCAAATGAGGTGTTAGAAATGGACCAATCAGGAGTGAGCTTTTGGGAACCCGTGGAATCTTAGGGGTAAGTTTCGTTTTCCCAGAAGCAAGCCGTTTTACAGAAGTGCAAAAGCGGGAAGGCAGTGGCCCTGCCTGGGAGGTCCTGCTGGTCCCTTCGTGGGTTTTGCCCCTTCATAGGGAGTGCCCAGGGGGCTGGGATGTATCCCAGAATATGGGGGTGCCCGGGAGCGAGGAGTCCCCCAGTTGTAAACCGTGTTAGACTCAGTGTGGAGCAGAACCCCGAAAGCCAGTGGGAAGAAGGGCAGCGTCCAAACCATAAAGAGGGGCTGGAAAACTGGACCAGGACCTCTGGGCCCAGCTAAGCGGGTCCAAGTTCAGGGAGGGGACGCAGCCTCCGGAGGAGACCAGAAGGCAGCTGAGAGACCGCGGCGGAGCGGACGGCACGGCCCAGGCAGAGGCAGCCGCGTTAGAGAGGACAGTGGGGGTGTAGCAGGCTTGCCGGGACCCAGAGCTGCCCCCGGCTGCACCCCAGGAATTCTGAGGACAAGATTCAGAGCAAGAAGACTGAGCCGAACTCACCCACTGGTAGAGGTGAGGCTCTCAGAGGCCGCCTGCGCCCTCCTTGCTGGACGCGACCACGTCCTGTTAAGCCGACCCTAACTGAGGCCACCCGGCTAAAGGGGAGCCCTGGGGAAGAGGGCCTGGCAGTCCTCAGGGCTCCTGGTCACCTCGGCTTTGCTTCCCAGGCTCCTGCACATCCTTCCCTGAGACGGGACCCACGGCACACGCCCTCCGCCTCTCTGCCCGGGCGCTTGTCCGCCCTCGCGCTTCTAGAGGAAACGTGGGCAGAAAACAAGGACCCTCCCATCTTTTTCTCCCCATAACGCCTTTCCCAGTGTCTTGACTTGGGTCTTAATTCCACTCAGTTGTGCCTCCCTCTGGTTCATTTCTGCCCTGTTCCGTGTGGGAGCCCCATCCACTGGGCTGTGGAAAGACATCGGAGCCCCACAAACCATCTCTGCTTCGGGCCCCACACAGTAGCCCACCTTCCCACCTCGATTAGCGCTTGATGCACGGAACACAGCAGCCATCCTGCGACCAGCCACCCGTTCAAGCACCGTCACGCATTTACTTACTAAAAACGAACTTAAAAGCCAGCTTTCTTTTATGATGCTGTCATCCCTTGCACACTGCAGCTCGGTCTACCTCCTGGTCTCCCCAACGTCCTCTGTCTAATAGAATAGGACGTGAATAGTTAAGATCATTTGCTACAGAACGAGTGAACGGTGAGGCACTGTGGCCGTGGCCTCATTTAGTTCGGTGTTTTCATTCCTAATCAACGTAGATTATAAAGAATCTTCTTGCTGGTAGATGGTCTGAAACTGTCAGAATAAGACATCTTGCTTAATAGACACGAGTCCGAAGTTCTGTCCAGAAGTTGGCCTAACATCTCTGCCCCTCCCC
This sequence comes from Camelus dromedarius, assembly GCF_036321535.1. NCBI lineage: Eukaryota > Metazoa > Chordata > Mammalia > Artiodactyla > Camelidae > Camelus > Camelus dromedarius. The sequence continues at coordinate 13,405,889 of NC_087470.1, read as the reverse complement.
TGCTTTTCTGACCCATCGCCCCATTTACAAATGAGAAAGCCACCCATTTCTCGCATCCGCGCTGCAGCCGGCTCAGACATAACCACCACCCTGAACTGCGCGTTGAATCACCCTCCTGCTTTTTCGAAAAGCTGTTTTATCAGAAAGGTGATGAATTTCTAAACAGTATATGCTTTCCTGTGGCTTGATTTTTATGCCTCTTAAAATGAATCCCTGGTCTGGGTGATCTCTTGGGACTGTTTTTCGCTTCTGCGTGATGTTGGTAAGATCCCTCGTGTTCTGTCCAGCTGCCACTAATTCATTTCCAGTGCGGCAGCTTCTTCTACACTCAGGCAGAAGTTGAGGACAATGCCAGGCGCTGTCCTGCCTGCATGTAGCCCGGGTGACTTTCTGTCCTGCACGGTGGACCCCGGTGACGGTTCCCCTCGTCCAGGTGCACAGCGTCAGGGGACTCCCCGGCTGGGTCATTGAGGGCTGCTCCGTGTGCAAAGGCAATTTTTGTTAAGTCATAAATGATGTCATTGCGCCTCTAGTTTTGAACAGCTCTGCAGAAAACAGAAACGGTCCTGTTATTTCTCAAGAGTGCCTTTAGTGGGTTCTAAGATGACCTGATCAAAACCTACCCCATTAAGAGCGAGGGTGACCCCGGAACAGACAGGTCTCCTGAAAAGCCACATTCCTCTTGGCCTTCGGTGCATGCAACTTGAGCCTCAAATCACCTTCCCTGTGGTCTTCATAATCAAACTTCAGCAAGAAATGGGGGTGCCCGCGGCCCTACAGATGTGCACCGGCATCTGGGGCAGAAGCCCCAGGATCCCGTCTGGTCCGAGTCTGCGAGCCACTCGCTGTGTGCCTTCGAGCGGGCTTTCCTGTCCGAGCTCAGGCAGCTGGACCGTCCGGTGCCTTCTCACTCCAGAACTCTAGCATCCTTTAACTTAGAACAGAACTGAAAAAGCAGGAGCATTACTGGCAAACTCCAGGGTGAGAGAGGGATTGACACGGCATGGCCTGTCCCACGTGGATGTTCACCACGTGTTCTTGGCAGCCAGACACCGCATCCTTTTGTGGACCTCTTCACCAAACCCAGGTCTGGGTTGGAGGGAGACTGAGACCAGTTGGCATGTGTGAGGGGCTTCTGAGAGCCTTCCTTCCCAACATAAAAACAAAGTCCACTGTCTGAGCCCAGCCCAGGCACGTGCGTTTTCCAGAAACCGAGGAGTTTGAAGGCAGCTTCAAAAGCATGAGCTGATGGCGACTGTACAGATGCCGAAGCCAGAGTTAAAAGAAACACACAGACGCAGTGCGTGAGTGAGTGTGGTTTCATCTCTCGGATGCACAGGAGCACACCTTCCCGTCCTCACCCGAGAGGCCCCCCCGGGCTCTGCCACTCACTGCTGGGGTGACCTCGGGTCCCCCCCCCCCGACGCTTACAGTGAGGGGGCAGGGTCCTTAAGGTCTAGTACCTCCGAAGTCCCAAGATCAGACGATCTGCCTAAAATAAAAGAAACACGTGCCCATGTATGCAGAGAGGGTTCAAAGTTCAGAAAAAGGAGTCTGGACCCAGACATTACCTCCTGCACAGCTTGGGTCTTCACGGGGCGTCTGTCCTGTGCGGGACGCTGGCCTCGTGTCTCATACATGTTTCCATTTCACAGCTGAGCCAACTGCATCTCAAACACAGCGGGTCACTCTCTTCATGAGTCCCGTACTGGCCGCACTGACACTGAATGTCCGCACTGCGGTCCGGGCTGAGGCCTGTTGCCCAGTGCGTGCTGTGCAGACAGTGGATCCTGGAGGTGTGTGGCCCGTGGGAGACAATGAACAGAAACCACTCGGAGGCTGAAGGTCTAGCTCAAGTGGCAGAGCGCGTGCTTAGCCTGCACCAGGTCCCGGGTTCGATCCCCAGTCCCTCCTCCAAAAATAAATCAATAAATAAGCCTAATTGCCTCCTCCCCCTCCCCCAAAAATAAATAAAATTTTAAAATAAAATTTAAAAAAATAAACTGCTCTGCTTTTCACGGGGGATCTGCCTCCCCGTTGGACGCCAGCATGGCCCCCCATCTCCTGCCCTAAACAGAATGATGGGGAAATTAGCTGAGGCATGAGGGCCCCGCCACAGCGCTGCAGCGGGCTTCACCCAGAGGGTGGGAAAAGGCTGTTTTGCGTACCTTGTTTTATGTTCCCTGAAAAACAGCAGGATGCCTGCTTGGGCTGGTTAACCAGAGGAGCCACTTCCTGGGCAGCGAGAGTCTCAAATGAGCCACTGATGTGACTTACAAGCTGGTATGAAACAGATGCCAGGCGGCCTGGGGGGTCCCCAGCCCCATCCTACATCCGGCAGGGGGTCCAGGGACGTGCGCGTCATCATTTCCAAAGGACTCACCTCGAAGGAAGTCAGGATTCTTACAAAATAGACCAGCACGGTAATTTTCTCATCAATTCAAAGTAAACTTTTTATAGAATGCCTCCATGCCCCAGCCTGTTCCCAACATTAGGAAGCCATAAACCACAAGGGGACAGGATTTTGTCACATGAGGCTGTCTTCCTACAAGCGGGGAAGAATGCACGTTGAAAGAACACATGGTTCTTTGAATTTCGGGTTTGGGAAGCAGGTGTCTCCTAGGGCAACGCAAATTCTGGTGAGAAGAGATAACCGAGTTATGACAGCAGAGCAGTGAGCCAGATTTGAGAGGCTGTCTCCTCCTGGTCCCCCCGGCCTGGTCCACTCTTGTGCGGTGCATCTCACACACACACACACACACACACACACACACACACACACACACACACAGGAGCAGGCAGGGAGGCAGAGGCAGGGCTCCCAGGGCAGCGCCAGACCAAAACCCCAGGGTTCCAGCTGGCATTCCGGAACAAGGCTGAATGTCATCAGCTGATTATCTGAAGCCAAAGTGTCTGGACAGGGTGACAGGAGAGCCAGGTGGCTCTGTCCGCGGAGGAGCGGGGGCGCCGGAGAGGCCCGCTGGCAGCCGCCCGTGTCCCCCCTGGCCCCGGGCCGAGGCCCCCAGCCGCGACCCACAGCCTGGTGGGCCGTGCGATGCGCGCAGGGGGCTGGGGAAGGATGCTGGAGGGTCTGCCGCAGTCCACCTGGGTTTGTGAGCAGCTTTTTCACTCAAAGGACAGGATTTGGTGCAATTCCACCCCCGCCCTGGCCAACCTGGGTCCCCTAATTTCATCCGTTCCCCGCTTCCCACTTAGTCCTTGCTGCCACCTGCACACCGTGGTCCCGCCTCCCCCCTCCTCATCCTTGTCGCCCTTGAGAAGCAGCGGACCCTGACCTCCACGGTGGTCTCACGACCACGGACAGGTCATTAAACCCTCCTGGCCTCGCTTTGCCCCCCTTTATAAGATGCATGACAAACTGTGGGCTGTTCTGTGAGGACGCTGCTGGCCCCCTGGTGGCCGCTGTGCTGGCGGCCAGGTCTGCCTCTTTCCAAAGCAAATGCACCAGTCTTTCCTCTCGGGTGTCCACACACTTGTCCTTGAGCACAAAGGAGAGACAGGGCCCCACCATGTGCTGCCGCCTTCAGGGATGCTCGGAGATGCCACCTCTGCCCGAGCCCTGCTCCTGCCCCCGGGAAAGCAGAGGTCCCACCTCGTGACCCTGCCAGCCGGGTCTCCTGTCGCTGTGGACGGGGTGGGCCTGGTGCCACCCAACTCCACGGGCATGGCACCCAGTCCAGCGCTAGCTTTATCAGAGCTGTGGGGGCTTCCCTTGGTGAGAGGAAACCCCATTAAAATAGGGGGTGAGACTCCCAGCGGCTGTTAAGTGAGGAGCCGCCGGTCCACACCTGGCAGGCCCGCCAAGAACATCCCGTGAACTCGGCTGTCCTGGTAAGTGCCAGGAAGTGTTACTTTCCTTGTCCGATTTTGGCCATTACTGCTTCATCCTGGTCCATGCACGAATGTCAGTAACCATAAATAATAAAAACAAACAGAACAAAATGCAGGAACCAGCCACTCTCCTCTTTGTGTGTGTCTGCCTTGCCTCTTGCACAACTTACACTCCATGAAGACAGCGACTGGTCCGTTTGCTTTGGCAAATATAGCCGTTAATAAATTATAAATGATATTATATATAATATCAGTATCAAAGGAGAATTTAGAAGTGTCACCTCTGCAAAGGAAGCTCTTCCAGGCATGCATCCAGATCTTTCATTAAACCAACCTTAGAAACAAAAGTTTTAGTAGCACCTGGGCTGAAATTCTAAAGTAATATAAATTTTGAGGCATCTCCTGAAATTAAAAGACCACATTATAAAGGCTACACAAAACTGAAGGCTGAAGAAAGGCTGGAAGTGAGAGAGAAAAAGGTATCACCGTATTACAGCATCTTTCAAGGCTGAAATGCAGGGAGCGTTGTTGATCACAGGCCCGGAGTCCACATGGCCGTGCAGTTCCGGGGCCAGTTGGTGGCAGGGACAGGACACCGAGACCATCCTCGTGGGGCGGAAAGAAGCAGATGAGAGCCAGTTCTGTTACCAAGTCCAAACTCGTTCTGCTCGCCACACGACAGGCCAATAAATCGGGAGGCAAGGTGTTGGGGCAAGGAATGATGACTTTATTGGGAAAGCCGGCAGATCGAGAGGATGGCAGACTGATGTCCTCGAGAACCATCTTCCCCAAGTCAGAATTCAGGCTCCTTTTATATTAAAAAGGGGAGTGGGTGCGGTTGGTTGTTGCAAACTTCTCGGTGCAGGAATCCTTTGTTCTTGCAGCTGTGCACATGGGTCAGGTCATGGTGCTCCTGCAAAACCTGTAACAAAACAAATGTTACTCTTTATTCTACAGCTTGTTATCTTTTACCTGAGCACAGAGCTAGCAAGGCTAAGCCTAGAAAACAGGGCACAGGGTTAAAGCCAAAGGAACAGATCTCACACGGAGTCAGATTTGTTCTTTTCCGTCACAGTTCCAAGAGATCTCCAGATCTGCAACAATCTGAACAACAAAATAAGGGATGATAGTAACAGATTATAACTCATCGCACCAAACAGGAGCACATGACTCCATGCCAATCATAAGGCAAATAAATAAAGGAGAAATAAAAGCTCTTTTCTTTAAAATAAAACGCCAACTAGTAAATGGAGACTAAAGATGGAAGCCTCACTGGCGGGAGCGCGAAGGCAAGCCTCGCCTAGGACTGCCGGCGCCTTCACGGGCACAAACGCAGACTGCCCGCCACCGCCCTGCACTCTTCCCCGCCAGGCACGCAGGCACGAGCAAAGTGATGGAGATGTTAGCTGTCTTGATTGTGGTGGTGGTTTCATGGGTGTATATACATCAATCAAAACTCATCAAACTGTACCTCGGAAATATGTGTCGTTTTCTGTACAGGAACCATAGCACAATAAAGATGTTTTTTAAAAAGTAATCAAAAAAAAAAAGTAACACTCTGTGCTATACAGAAACTTGTTTATCGATTTTATATATAGTAAATATTTGCAAATCTCGGACTCCCAGTTTACCCCTTCCACATGAAAATGGACGTACATGCATGTATATGTGTGACTGAAATATGCTGAACACCGGACATTGACACATTGTAACTGACTAGACTTAAAAAAGAAAGAAATGTGACACCAACAGTAAGTGAGGTCAGTTTCTCTTAAGAAGCTTCTTGATAAATTGGTAAAAGCGATTAAGTCATTAACTCTTGGCCCATTGACGTATGTCCTTTGATCCCCTGTGAGATGAAGTCAGAAGGGTAGGTAAAGCGTGCTGGCTGGGTGACTGGGTCCTGAAGGGCGCCGGTCCCCGGTGCCGAAGGTGGCTTGCAGCCGGAGCCAGCCAGCTTTCTCGTGGACACCAACTTTACTCTTGAAAGAAAGCTGATGGACAAATACGGTATTCAAACGTGGGCAGTAGGCAGACTTTTTCTCAAAGATGGACGAACCAATGATGCTTCAAAGAAGTAACTGAGAGCAAATACCGCAGATGAGAGAATTCAAGTTTTTTAACAAAAACTAGAATTTTGGAAAACCTGAATCTGCCACCATGACCTTCACACTTCCCTCTGGTATTGATCTAATAACCTCTCTAATGAGGTCAGTGGTGATAGTAAGAGATGTACTTTTTTGGGTATTATATAATGAAACGTGTCAACACTTGAAAACCTTCAAAACTCAAGGATCCAATATTTTCCAAATGACTAATGTCACAAAATGTGACAAATTCACAATTGGTTAAAACATCTACTCAAACTGCAAAAAGACAGAACAGCGGATTTTAACGTAACAGAGTATGAAACTTTAATTGATATGTTTCAAATTCCACAGCACAACTAACCTTTCAAGAAACTATTGTTGTTATGGGGAGGGTGTAGGTCAGTGGCAGAGTGCATGACTCGCATGCATGAAGTTTGGGGTTCAATCCCCTAGTATCTCCATCAAAAAATAATAGTGGGTAAACTTAATTACCTCTCCCTGCAAAAATTATAATGATAATAAATAGGATGATTCAGAAAAGCAAAAAAGAAAAATTAAAAAAAAATAAACTACCACTGTTGAGTTTCAGTGCAATATTAAAAAAGATCAATTATCAAAAGGCTACAAAGGCAATTATCCTAAATGAATATTTAAATATTCCTCCCCTTTGTGGATTCTCTGCAAAACTTTCAGCCATAACAGCTTACTGCAACAGATCCAAGAGGTGTGGGAAAATACATAACAGAGCACTCTTTGCACTACACTTTCTGTTGACAATATAATTATTCTCCATAAAATTGTTCATGTATGTTGACATGTAATTGGTTTATTGCCCTTGCCTTGAAATGAATTAGTAAATACTGTTAAAGTTCCTCACCTTTTAAGTTCCACTTTGGTAGATATTGATAAATCATATTCACAGAAGCTCTTTGGGCAGAAAGAAAAATACCGTATGCGATCACTCCTATGTGGAATCTAAAAAAAAGGAAAGAAAGAAAAGAAAAAGACAAATGAACATAAATACAAAACAGAAACAGACTTATAGACATAGAATTCAGACTGTGGTTGCCAAGGGGGAAGGGGGTGGGCAGGGACAGACGGGGAGTTTGAAATTTGCAGACACTGACAGGTGTATATAAAATAGATAAACAAGATTATCCTGTACAGCACAGGGAAGTATATACAAGATCTTGTGGTAGCTCACGGTGAAAAAGAATATGAAAATGAATACATGTATGTTCATGTATGACTGAAGCATGTGCTGTGCACCAGAAATTGACACGATCTTGTAAACTGTAAGTCAATAAAATAAATTTTTTTAAAAAAACTCTTTGGAGACCATTTTTAGTACTTAAAATTTTATTTTTACTTATTTTTTAAGCACATTTAAGCCTTCTATTTCCTTTACTGAAAACAATAAACACGAGGAACCCGGGGACCGCAGGAGCAGCTACCACGAACCTAGCTCGCCTCTCCAGCAACAGTGTCTGCAAAGATGTCCTCGGTCCTGCACGTCTATGTCCGTCCCTCTGGCCATGAGGGAGCAGCCTGCGGGGACCCTCAAAGGAAGCTGCAAGAGAAACTGCCAGAGCTGCAGGGCACCAAGACCGAACTGTGCTGCAGCGTGAACTGGACAGCTGACGCTTCCCCAAGTGCCGAGGACCTGGCTGCCCCTGGTTACTCGACACTGTCCCCCAGGAGTCCTGGCTCCTTCCTGGCCCCAGTGACCTGTGGCTGGAGGTCGGGCCCAGGCTGATCTTCTCCACCCCGACCTCCACCAGCATCGTGTCAGTGTGCCAGGCCGCGGGGCTGGGGGCTGGGGGCTGTGGACCGTGTGGAGAGGACCCGGCGCTGCCCGCCCCCTTCAGCTGAGATGGATGCCATCGCTCTGGCCACCCTGCATGACCGGATGACGGAGCAGCAATTCCCCGACCCATCCAGGGCTTCTCCCCTGACTGCATCCCATACTGGCCGAGGCCCGGTCTGCCCTGGAGAAAGCCAACCAGGAGCCAGGTCTGGCCCCGGACTCTTGGGACCCGGATTTCTACACCAAGCGCCTCCAGGAGCTGCAGCGGAACCCCAGCACCATGGAGGCCTTCGACTTGGCTCAGTCCAGCAGTGACACAGCCGACACTGGGTCTTCAAGGGCCGACTCCACGTGGATGGGCAGGAGCTGGCACACTCCCTGTTTGAGTTCGTCATGAGCACCCAGGCAGCGTCCAGCCCCAGCAACGTCCTCAAGTTCTGTGACAACAGCAGATGGGCTGTGCCCTAGGCTGGGGTGACCTCAGACCCGGGGGACGGGAGGCTCCAGGCTCCGGTGGGGCGAGCGCAGACCCCAGAAGGAAGCAAGGTCCGGAACGGACGTGTCCACAGTGCATTCCATGGGAAGGGAGTCCAATTCCTACTGCCCAAGGACCCCACGTGGCCAAGCTGCTTTCGGCAACATCAGGGGCCGAGACATGCTGTCTTCACAGCAGAGACCCACAACGTGCCCACAGGAGTAGCCGCCCTTCAGCAGTGCAGCCACTGGCACAGGGGGCCGGATCCGAGATGTGCAGCGCACAGCTTGCTTCTAGGAAAACGAAATTTACCCCTAAAATTCTACTGGTTCCCAAAAGCTCACTCCTGATTGGTCCATTTCTAACACCTCATTTGCATTTACCCCTAAAATTCCATTGGTTCCTGAAAGGTCACTCCATTGGTCCATTACTAACACCTCATCTGCATATGGCATGAACTTAATCGAAACCTAAAACCCTATAAAAGCCTGTGTAAACCTGCAGACGGGGTCCGGAGCTTGGAGTGTTAACTCCTCTGGGCCCGCCGGCATGATAAACCCCCGTTCTCCAACCCTCCGAGTGTCGCTTGGTCTCTGCACGGGATTCAGGTTGCTGTCACGGTGTGAGTTCTGAAATGTCACCCTCGGGGGCCTGGCTGAGCCTCTGTCCTCCCATTGTGCCGGGACTGCCCCCTGGAGACCGTCTCCCGGCGTCACCCCGACCCCGCTCTTCTGCAGGACGGCGCGTTCTGATTTCCACGCACGTGCAGCCGTGATGGAATTTTAAATTCTTCCCTTAGGGAGCTGCCCTGAGACTGCCAAGTCAACCGACTCTCCGGGTCACTTCCAGAAACCCCTGCGCACAGTTAGGCCGGAAGCTGGGTCCCCGCTCGGGGCCACGTGGCCCCCTCCCCGCACAGGCCGGCTCGCTGCCCGGCTCAGCCCCCGCCTCCCTCCTGCGGCTCAAGCCCTGGCAGCTCCTTCTCACGTCCCTGATGGGATGCGGGTCCCTCACTCCCAAAGGATCTCCCGTCTTGCGTTCCCATCCCTCCGGGAGCCGAGCTCCCGCTGGGCTGACCTTTACCCCGCCCGTCCTGGAGGGCTGAGCTCACACCCCACCTTCCCTGTGAAGTTTTCACAGATGCACGCAGGCCCTCCTTGGCAAGCAAGCCTCTCACTCAGCCAGACCCACGAGTCTGCGCGGGTAGCTCTTACCTCCCCGCGGCCGGCTCTCCGGGGTCCCCAGCCTCTGCCTCCGGCCGCCGGCGCGGCGGGTCGTACATCACAGAGTATCATCTCTCAGTCTGAAAGGCTGGGAAGAGGGGGGTTCTGTGAATGGGACGGGACCTCATTGGCTTAAAAAGATCAAGAAGCCAGAGAACCAGGACCTCGTACAGCTTCCCAACAGACGTTTAATCCTATTTGGGGTTTGCTGAGATTTTGCACCCCTGAGTTTCAGGTCTGCAGGAGCCTCCCTACTCTGGTTTCACCATCAAGCTAATCGCAGAGTGGCCTCCTTGCAGTCCGTGACCCGAGTTTAAGGTTAAAGGAAGTGGATCAGGAAAACAGATCACTCCACATCTCACCAGGGAAAAAGAAGCTTGCAGATCGTAAAAACCGGGGTCTGGCCGGCACCATCGAGGACCGTGGTCATCGTCCCTGCAAATGATCCCAGCCGGTTTAGGCCTCAGAACTTGGAGACCAGCAAGGGACAGCCTCTGTCCCCAGCCCCACTCCCACCCACCCAGGCGAGGAGCCCTGGGCCTGGGCTCTGAACCACGTCCAAGGGGCTGGGCCCAGGCATGTCTCGTTTTGTCTGTGTTTTGTCAGGAATGAGAAGAAGGCCCAGGCTTCTCCGCTCGCCCTAGACGAAAACACGTTATCAGCTTTCCGAGAAGCAGGAACACGGAAAAGAACTGACTATTTCTTCTTGCTCTAGGAACGCCGCCTTCTGCACTGCACCCTCCCCTCCATCCCTGTCTCCTTTGCTTCTCCTGTGTTACAGTCGAGGGAGTTCAGATAATTTACAGGAGAGCAGGGCCAGTTAAATGCAAGGCTAATTAAAGGCTTGTATATCTGTGGTACAAATGAATTGATTTACAAAAGAGACACAGACTCACAGATAATAAACAAGCTTATGGTTACCCAGCAGGGAAGGGGGTGGAAAGGGATAAATTAGGAGTTTGGAATTAGCAGATACAAACCACTATATAAAACAGATAAACTACAAGGTCCTACTGTGGAGCACTGGGAAGTACATTCAGTATCTTGTAATAAACCATAATGGAAAAGAATAAGAAAAAGCAAAATTTTTTTTAAAAGAGTTGAATGTTTAGAGACAACTCAGGGGTCCAAATCTGACCTCTGCAGCCAGTACTTCAATATCCTTTTTTTTTAAATCAAAACAGTGGAATATTTGGAGTCAAATGATCAACTAGCTTATTTATTTTCTTTGATATGAGAAAATGGAAGTCTTTATTAAGAAAGTAAAAATTTTAAATAAGCCTCAAATGATGGGAATTTAAGGGGTTTTTTTTTCCCCCAGTTATACACATAATACATGTAGAAAAAAAGCAATTAGGAAAACTTTAAAAGTTACTCAGTTTTTCTGGGTTTCTCTCCCATGTATATCAGTTATTAACTTTTTTTTTAAAGACAACTTTGAAATTTTTAAAATTTAAATACAGCTTTGAACCATCCCTCAGGGACCCGTGTTTTTCCTCTCTGGCTTCACCTGCTGTCCTCAGCACACAGCCTTTAACTCCCCGTCCAAGATCGCTGCTCTACGTCCAGCCACAACATCCACACTCCAGGCAAAAAGCAGACAAAGGCAGGAAAGGGTGGGCCTCCTGTTCTTGAGGACGCGTCTCAGGGGCTGAGTCCACGCTCGCTGGCCTCCCAGGCTGCCGGGTCCTCACACAGCCACCCTCATGGGGAAAAGCAGTCTGTGCTGGTGGCCACGTGCCCACCCACACACGTCGCAGAAAAATAGGAGGACAGACACTGGCTGTCACCAGCAGCCCCCGGGACCAGGAGCAGGTTCCAAGGAGAAGCCTTGTTAGATCAGCAAAGGGATGACTGTGAAGATAAAAATTACTTGAAAAAGATGTGTGAGGTGGGGACAGTCTGGGAAGACAGGGCTGAGGCCGGCTAGCCAGGGAGGCCCAGACGCCCCCCACGTCCAGGTGGAAGGAGGAGGCAGCAGGCTCCAGGAAAGGAAACATTGCATGTTCAGAAGAGCTGGCGGGGAGCCGGACCTGCCTGGGGAAGAAGCATGTCTTGCTTTTTGCGGGGCAGGCAGTCAGGCGGCTTCAAACCCCGGAGTCCGTAGGTTTCCTGCGGCGGGTCATTGACAGGGGCAGGGGAAGAGCCTTGAATGGACAGATCTCTCCAGGCCTGGCCCCAGGATGTGAAAACAGGGCACGGAGAAGGCCTGCCGCCCACAGTGCCCACGGGTGCAATGGGGGCGTCCCCCTGGTCAGGCGTGGCGTTCCCATGCCTCCGAGGGGGGCCGCTGCCTGGCATCCTGGTGAGGGCGTCCGGCCTCCCGGGAGCTACAGGGAGCGGGCAGTGCGAGTCCCAAGTTCCCCTCTGTCCTCCGTCCTGTACTGATGCCCAGGGCACAAATGTGTAGCAGAGAATAACCTTTGTTTTGTTGGAGGTTTGCAGGGACACCATGACCTGACCCACCTGCGCAGCTGCAAGAACACAGGATTCCTGCACCAAGGAGTTTGCAACAACCAACCACACCCCCTCCCCTTTTTAGCATAAAAGGAGCCTGAATTCTGACTGGAGGAGGATGGTTCTCCAGGACGTCAGTCTGCCATCCTCTCGGTCTGCCGGCTTTCCGAACAAAGTCGCTGTTCCTTGCCCCAACACCTCGTCTCCCAATTTATTGGCCTGTCGTGCAATGAGCAGAACAAGTTTGGACTCTGGAACTTGAGGAGGCTCCTGGAATTAGAAACCTTGGCTTGACCGACAGCACCACCTGCAGGCCAGCCCCACGCCCCGAGGCCCAGTGTGAACAGAAAGCACTCAGCAGCCTCGGTGCCGTCACCCCGCACGGACCTGGGCTGGGGGCGGCTGGTGCAGCGCCTGGAGCCGGGTCTCTGACCACCGCACTGCCCTGCGGTCAGTGTCGCAGGCCCCCTTGTGTGATCAGGGCCCTCCTGAGTCGAGGCCAAGACGCCGGGCCTCTGCTCTCATCCTGACTCCAAGCCCCTGGTCCAGTGACCGGTCAAACACCCCAGGGGACTGGCCACCTCCAACACACGCCATTGGCCAGAGGCCGTCCCCTGTGAACAGGTCCTCGCCCCTCCGTCCTCCCTTCCCCCGGCACCCAGCAGGCTCCCGTCAGTCCCACAGCAGCACTGCAAGGCAGTCCCACCGTCACCCAGCCAAGTGACAAGATGGCACAGGACAGAGTCCCACCCCCTCTGTCTGCTGCCCTGCCCTGGGCGTGTGGCGACGCGGAAGCAGGGCCGCGTTTGCACGTGAGGACAGCGGAGTGATGCATGGCTCCAGAGGGGGTGAGTCCAGCATGTCCCACCCGTGTCATCTCAGCCCACGTGGCCGTGCATCTTTGTGCCTGGAGGAGAGGGACAGAACTTTCAGGGATCCCCCGAGGGGCCCAGCCAACACTTAAGCTTCTCTAAATCTGGTTTCAAAAGCATTTCCTGGCTTCTCAGGACAGACACACCAAAACCAAAACCACGACTCCGGGCAGGACACCTGAGAATAAAGACGAAGCTACCAGACAGGATCTTCTGTAGCTAAAAACCTAAGGAAGAAGCCCCGACAAGGCCAGTGGGATGGGCGGACTCGCGATGCACTCAGGTCCCATCCGCCCGGGGAGGGCGGCCCACAAACCGGAGAATAATTATAACGCAGGGGTCCTCCCACAGGGGTCGGGGTGCCGAGTCCAGTCTCCCCAGCCCGGGGATCTGGCCCCGGGACGAGGAGCCCCCAGAGGGCTGGGCCTTGAAGGCCAGCAGGGCCTGATTACAGGAGCTTCGCAGGACTGGGGGAAAACTCTCCTGGCCTCCGGAAACCAGAAAAGGTGAGGAAACAGGCTGTCCCCGAGGGCCATCGGAACAAGCAAGCTCTGCCTGGCGCTCGATGCTGGCTCAGCGAGGCCCCTGACCGCCGGAGCTGTGGGATGATAACTGTGTGGGGTTTGGTGGGTTTTTTGGTTTGTTTTTTTTTTTTTGCGCCGCTAAATTTATAGGAATTTGTTGTGGCAGCTTGAGGAAAACCAATACACCTGCCCAGTCTGGGAATATTTTGGAAGCTGTGAAAATGGGGAGCAACCAGGATAAACAGAAAGTCATGGAAAGCTGGAGATCCAAGGAAAGGAGAGAGGGAGGGAGAAAGGAAAGGATGCATCAAAGGATGTGATGGGGGAGACGGATCAGGGTGCAGACCGGCTGCCAGCAGAGGGCACGCGCTGGCCCGGAGAAGGTGATGGGTAAAGAACTGAAAACACAAAGAGCATGGCATGAGGTGTGGAACCCCGATATTCAGCACCTGTCCGTACCCAGAGCCCTGGCCACACGGCCAACGCCTGGGCTGAGTTTGCTCAGAAAGGCCAGGCCAGGAAGCCAGCTCCGGACGCGGCCCAGGGCACGCACGCTGCAGAGAAGCCACGCACCTGCACAGGACTCTCCAGGTGAGCCGTCTGGGCTCCCTCGGTGGAGGTGACAATGATCAAAAAGCCCCCTTTTAGAAGCTCATTACTGTGTCCAAGCACTTGAGGGACTGGATATACGAACAGAGAAGGACCAGACTATACACAAGAGCGGAGCCCTGCCCGCCACCTGCAGCAGCCTGTCCGGGGAAGCTCCCTCTGACCCACAGCCCTGCAGGAAGGCAGGCTGCTGTCTCTGGAAACAACCCAGAACGCCAGTCAAGAACCCCTGGAGCAATCAGCCCTGAATGCCCAGGACTCGATGAGTGGCTGGCATTTCCCTTTTGTCCCTCCTTCCAACTCGGGACCCACCAGAGGAAGCCAAGCACGTACCTCTAACATATCCCACAGGACGCCCCCAGGAGCCGCCTCCAGCCCCCCGACTCGCACAGCTTCCAGGCAAGGCGCTCCTGCAGCCTCCTCTTCCTTCCGCTGTAGAGCCTCCCACGGCTCTGCCTGCCTGTGAGTCTCTGATGGAACGTAGGTGGCGACGGGGGACTCCGGGCTCCGGCCAGCTCTGAAGAAATGGCCTTTGCCTGTTCTCACTGGGGGGGGTCTTCACGTGAACACTTCGGAAGCTCTCGCTCACGGCCGCCCTGGGCAGCGATGACCCCCGTAGCCGAAGCTGGGACATCCCGCCCCGATGGGCACCTGAGTGAGACTCCGTGTTCATCATGTGACACTTGGAGCCCAGAGAAGTTTGGCTAAATACGCGGCCCCAAACCCACCACGAGGCACGCTTGGGAAAGACTGAGCTAGTGCTTCAGAAGCAGAGCCGTAATTTGGAAGCCAGAAACATCAAAAGTTGGCTGCCAGAGCAGAAGGACGAGGCAGGGAAACCAGAGGAGGACCAGCGGGATGGTCAGACGCGTCTGGCCCACGTCGCAGGGGCATTTCTTTTTGGAAATCAGCACGCTCCAAAATGTGCCCACGTGCCCCTGAAGGTGCCTCCAGGGTGGCTCTCGTGCTGTCAAACACCGTCCAGGCCTCCAGCCACCCTGCGCCTGCCCAGACCCTCTTAGGACCCCCGCGCTGCTGGGGCCAGCAGACGGCCCCTGGCTGTCCCGGGTCCCCGGGCACTAACTTGGGGGGGGGGGGTGCTGCCTTCAGAATCCTGTACTGCCGAGCCCACCCCCCCACCACGGGCCCAGCCTGCCTCCCAGAGGGCACAGCCTGGACCACATGACCCCCCTCCCTGGGGAGACACCACCACCCTCATTCCTGTCCCGCTGCCCCTCCTCGATCCCTGTGTCTGGTCCCAGCATCACTCTCCCTCCACGTGATTGACAGGCTCACGTCGACTCTCCCCCATCCCGGAATCGATGCTGAAAGACGACCACTCAGTCATCCGACGTCGCCACATTCCCGTGATCGCCGTGTTGAACTTGGAACAAGCAGTCTTACAATTACGTCCACAAATACCATTCATGCATCACGCCAGCCCTCTTTTGGAGGGTTACGAACACCGGGGTGGGGGTGGGGGGCTTGAGTTTCCATCCAAAGAGCAAAAATATATTTAAAAGCCAAAAACCTCTCCTCAACTTCCATGAAGTCAGGGACACGATTTCAAAGCAATCAAGCCACGCCAGCTGCCCTCCACGTCCCCGCCGCCTCCCCTCACCCGGGGGCTCACGTGGCTGGGTGGGCCAGCATCTGAGGTGGGGAGGACATGCTGGGGAACAGGCCACAGCGAAAAGAAGACGGTACATCCAGGTAGACCTGCCAGAAAATCAAAACTGCATCGGCAGAAGGCCAGCTCGTGGGGAGGGAAAGCCTCTGAGGTCACGGCCACAAGTCCAGCGTGCTGCACATGGGTCCCCGAGCCTCCCATGTGGCCACGGTTGGTGACGGTGCTGGTCAAAACCCAAAGGCAGCACGGATACCAGAAGTGGGGTGCACGGGGGATGAACCCCAGAGCTGAGCTGTGCTCTGAGCGGAGGCATCGGGGACTCTCTGTGTGTGAACCCGGCGGCGGGGAGCAGAGAGGTCCCATCGTCCTGAGAGCAGGGGCTGTGATCCTGGGGCTCTGCTGTGTGTGTGTGTGTGTGTGTGTGTGTGTGTGCGCGCACGCGCGCACACCCCAGCCAAGCCTCCTCCTTCTTATGGAGACGTCTGCACTCGATGTAAGGCTGTCAGAGCCAAGAACGGAAGGCCGTGGCCTCGTCTGGGACAAGGCTGACCCGCCAGCGCCCCATCCCTCCAGACGCTGTGGTTGGTTAAGGCTGAGATACGACCCAATCGGAATATTCAGGGAGATGGATGAGGACCTCTCTCCTGACCGACTTCTAAGCGGCAGGAATCGTCTGAACCCAGGGCACCTGGATGTCACTGTCCTCACCATCTTACAGTGCAGGGCCGAGGGCCTTCCAGTCCCGAGGGCTCGCATCAGAGGCCGGCTGGGAGGGCCTTCTTCAGAGGGTCCGTCAGCAGAGCAGCCGCCCAGGACGAGCGCTGGAACGGGGCCTCCCTGGACCCCAGGAGTGGGGGCCAGGCCAGCTGGTCCCCAGCAGCGTGTGTTTATGCCCCCGGGGCTCATGTGCCCCGTGTTCCCGGCATGGTTCCCCCATCCTGGGGCTCCCCTCTGAGGGTCCTGGAGCAGAGGAGGTCCCCTGCCTCAGCTGACTCCTGCTTCACAGCGCAGCCACCCCGCCAGGAGTGGGGGGCCTGGCAGCGCTGGAGCCCCGTTGTCCTGCCAGGTGTGTGACCTCGGCCCCTGTCACTGCTGCTGACCCCTCCCTTCATAGCCATCCATGCCGGGGGCGGCCCTGCTCGGGGATCCCGCCACGCTTCCAGAGCCCCTTTGCTCTCTCTCGCCGCTCCCGGCCAGAACGCCCCACGACCCCCTCACTCTCCATCCAGGCCACCCCTCCCACCTCCCTGAGTCCACAGAGGCTGCGATCTCCCCCCGCCACGTCTGCTCAGCTCCCTGCGCCCGGGGCCACCGGCCCCCTGTCCTCCCGGGGCAGCTGGTGAACCGAACTTGCTCCTTCCTGAGGCAGCCCCTCCCTGTGCGCTCGGGACCCCTTCCTCTCGTGTCAGCGCCAGACTTTTCTCCTGCAAGTGTCTCCTCTCCCTCTGGCTTCGCTGGTTTACCCCGGCTCCTTGCCCTCGATGCTGAGTTTTCCCTTCCCTCTGTAGTTGCCCCCAGGTCATCTCACCAGTCCCAGGGCCTTACTCACGATTATTAAACACCTATTTCCAGCCCCAGCGTGCTCCCCTGAGTTCCAAATTCAAATATTCGATGCTTCTTCAGATGTCTGATAGGATCTCCAGGTTGGTTAAATCAAAGCAAATCTCTTGCCTGTGACAGCAACCTGAATCCTGTCCAGAGACCCAGCGATGCTCGGAGCGTTGGAGAAGCCAGGCTCATGACGCCGGCGGGCCCAGGGGAGTTACCACTCCAAGCTCTGGGCCCCGTCTGTGTCGGTTAAGTTTGCCCTGTATGCAAATGAGGTGTTAGAAATGGACCAATCAGGAGTGAGCTTTGGGGAACCAATGGAATCTTAGGGGTAAGTTTCGTTTTCCTAGAAGCAAGCCGTTTCACAGACGTGCAAAAGCGGGAAGGCAGTGGCCCTGCCTGGGAGGTCCTGCTGGCCCCTTTGTGGGTTCTGCCCCTTCAGCCAACTCCCCTCCTCTCCCTTTGCAGGTTCCATCTCAGCAAATGGCACCGACTTTCCCCGTTGTCAGGTCAGAACCCCAGGAACCCTCATTCACTCCTCTTCCCCACACAGCCTGGAGTTCCTGCTGGAGCTCTTCCTTCGTGAATCCCAAATCCAGCGCCCCCTTCTCAGGGCCGGCCAGCCCCACAGGCTCGGCTCGGGGCCCCTCCCTGAGCTCCTGCACCGACAGCTGCCTGGGCCGCGGTCCCCGCAGTGCCCCGGGGCAGCACAGTAAAAGACGAGCAGGGACCAGAGACACTCCCGCCAGCTGCCACACGCAGGGCCAGGGCCACGGAAACGGTCATTATTTGCCCTAAATCGCAAGACAGTAAGTAGAAGAGGTGGGATTTGAACCTGGGGAATCTGGCTGCAGAGCGTGTGCTGTGAAATACAGACAGGACCTGGGCGGGCCTGGAGCGTGTCCAGCACAGCTAACGACCTGCCTGGCTGACCTGCAGACCTTGCGTCCTCGAGATGGACAGAGTTAGACGTGTTCAAAGGCCCCCTCTGCCCCCACCCACACGTTCCTGTGGTCACGGGCCATGCACGGTTGCGTGAAGTCACAAGGCCACTTGTCCCGTCTTCAGAACCACTCTCCTCCAGGGACCAGGGGCCAAGGTCTGTGTCCATGAATGTGGTCAGTTGAGTGACTGGTGCAACTGGGGTGGGAGTGACAGGAGCCTGGGAGTAGGGGGCGTCCAGAGAAGCGGCGAGGTGCAGACGGGCAGCTCCTGAACCAACACAGGGCTCCCGTCCTGGACCACAGGGTCCTCCTCATGTGGCCTGGCCCGTGGGAACAAAATCTAAAAGACACCCACCCGGACAGGCAAACAAGAGCCCAAATCCCACAGACCGTGTGTTCCCACTGTGATCACGGGGGGTGCTTTGGAAGCCTGAAAAACACAGATTTTTGAAGTCTGATTGGATCAAAACCTCTCAGGTGGCATCTGAGAGTCATTCCTTTTAGAAGCTTCTCAGATGCTTCTGTAGACCCTCCAGGACTGGGGACTGTGGGTGCAGAGTGGGAGGAGGAAGGGCTTGGGGCAAGGGGTGATACCCTGCCTCCAGGCTGGCCCCCAGTGCGTCCTCCCACCATCTCATGTCCCTGCCCCAGGGCGCCTCTTGCCATGAGGAACCCTGACCTGGAAATCCAACAGGACAGTGCAAACCGGTGGTGTGCGGCTTGAGGCCACGTCATAAAAGCCGACACACCATGACATAGTGACGGTCAAGCACCCCGCAGGGAAGCCCCCATTGAAGGGGCCCCAGGCCTCCTGCCGACAGCCAGCAGTGATGTGGCAGCCCCCTGCGTGCACCATCTTGCATGTGGGTCCCAGCGCCAGTCAAGCCTTCGGATGAGACCTCCCTGATCCTTCATCGGAGGCTCCAAGTCAGACCCATCCAGCTAAGCCACCCCTGAGCTCCCCACCCACACATTGGTATGAAATAATAAATGTCTATTGTTTTAACCTGCTGGGTTTTCAAGTGTTTTGGGTTTTTTTGTTTTTTTGTTTTTTTTTTTTTTTGAGCAGAAAGGGAACATTCATATGCCTGCAATGATCGGGGCATTCCATGAGGGAGATTCGACTCTGGGCCCTGATAAAAAGAGAGGGGAGGGCATTCGGGTAACGGATAAGCTAGGTGAGGAGTGGAGAGCTGACGTACCCCCATGTCCGCAGGGCCCTGCGTCCCCAGGGACAGGAGCCGTGCCCTCCTGGGTGTGGCCGGGGCGGCTGGCGTCACGATGCTGTGTGCTGAGCTGGGCTGGATCCTCACTGGCTGTGTCCATGGATCTGAAGCTGGGTTGCACGTTGACATCACCTGAGGGGCTTTAAAAAGTCTTAATTCTTGGGCCACATTCCCAAAGCTTCTGATTGAACCGGTCTGGGCTGTTTGCTGGGGCATGGGACGTGTTAAAATCTTCCCAGGTGATTCCAATATGCAGGTCTGGCTGAGGACCACTTCTGCAGACAAAGAGCTTCAGGACCTTGCTACCACAAGGCTCAATGCATGTGTGGCGATGGCGGCCAGGACGCTGTGGCCCTTCGTTCTAATGCAGCCCAGAGGCGATGAGACTTTGTGCACTCAAGTCAGGTGCCTAATGCAGCAGTAACTGAACAAGCAGCCGGTGAGGACTGCTGTCCTGGTCACCTGCAGCTGTGTGACATAAACCACAATGAACATTTATTATAACCAGCCCTCCGGGTTCCCGGGGTTGACAGGACTCAGCCAGGCGGTGCTCCCTGGGACTCTGTCACGTGGTCACAGTCAGACGGGGGCTGGGGCTGGAGTCCCCTCTAAACTGCCCCTCACACGGCCCACGAGCTGGACCTCGTGTGGGGCGGCAGCTGGAGCGTCTCCGTGCGGACGTCCCACGTGGCCTGGGCGTCCTCAGAGCACGGTGGCTGTGTGCCAGAAGTGAGCGTGGCAAGAGGAACCATCAGAAGCCGTGGCTCCTTTTCTGAGCCAGCTGTGGAGGTCACGCACCCCCACATTTTATCAGCAAGGCAGCCCCACAGGCCTAAGACAAAGGTGCCGGGGGCTGAGTTGGGTCCCCCCCAAAACCCATATGTTGACACCCTGATTCCCAACGTGAGGATGTTAGGAGATGAGGCCTTTGGGGGATAATTACGTTTAAACGAGGTCACGAGGGTGGGGCCCTCATGGTGGGATTAGGGCCCTTATGAGATGCCAGACAGCTGGTCCCCCCTCTCTCTGGCTCTGTCATGTGAACACACAGCAAGGCGGTGGCACCCGCAAGCCAAGGAAGAGGACGCTCAGCAGGACCCGAGCACACGGGCACCTCGATCGCAGACTTCCAGCCTCCAGAGCTGCGACCGTGAGCGCTGCTGAGCCCCCGGTCTGTGTTGTGTAGTTACAGCCGTCTGACCTGCGACGGAAACCCCAGCCCTGGATGGGAGGCGCGTGTGAGACCGTGCAGGCGTGTTTGAAAACCGTCTGGAACAGAATGGACACAGACAGCGGCTCTGGGACACAGCAGGGCTCACGCTGGGGAGCCGGGGGCTGAGCCGCCTCTCAGGGTTCATGGATGATCAGCAGTGGAGCTACGCTGTGATCCACGCACCTCCCGTGACCGCAGCCCCCAGACCTTCCCCAGCATAGACGGAGGCGGGGGAGGCACTTGGTGGCCTCACCAGGGCGGCAGCACAGGACACCCTCACTCACCTTAAATCCCCAGCGCAGAGCGCCTGCCCAGCTGAACGGACGGCCTCGGGCCTCAGCACCAGCAGGTGCGGCCTGGGAGCCCCGCTGGCAGGCGGGGCCGCGCCGTCCCTCCCCCGCGTCTGGCTTTGCGCCGCCTGTTGGGGCACAGAAGCCACTAAGGGGACACGGTGCCCCCGCTGCCCGGGGGCGGAGACGGCGCTGGCCGCAGAGGCTGGCCCTGGTGTGAGCAGCTGGGGGAAGAGATTTCTGCTCTGAGGGGCAGCGAGGGACGTGGGAAGGGGGACGGGCTGGGGCAGAGACACGGGGATGCGGCTCAGATGTGGGTGACAAGACACAGTGGGGCTGGGACGCAGCCAGATGTCCCCAGGCGGCTCCAGGCTCCCACTGCTGCCGCGGGCTGGCGCTGTGACAGGACGTCGCCCACTGGCGACAGGTGGCCGGCCCGGGGCCCGGCTCCCAGGGCCCCTCCTGCCCTCAGAACAAGAGTGTGATGTCCATGGGCTTCCATCGGCCGTGCTGTACTGGGGTCCAGTAAACTGGCATCGCTTGGGAGGGCAGATGGGTGGACGTGCCCAGGGGTGGAGCTGCGGCTGACACGCTGGGGCTCCCTGTCCCCGGGCAGCAGGACCCTGAGGAATGGACACAAAGGCCCACAGAGCCCCAGTGCCCCCACCGAGGGGGTGGGCCTGGGGGGTTTGCTAACTGGGGGAAACATGAAAAGGACACGGGGAAGGGGACCTGAGATGAAGCGGGAAGGGATTCCCATAAGCAGGGGGCGGTCACCAGGAGGTCCCTCAAGAGCAAAGAATCAGCCCGAGTGATGACTGTTTAAGGGGTTACTGTATGCCTGGCAAGAAGCAAAGCCCTTGGCCGTCCAGGGCTGCGGCTGGGCCGACAGACGTGCCCGCACAGCCATTCACAACTCCTCGCATCAGCCGACCTCCCGGCAGCCACTGAGGAGATGTCATCTCTTCTGTGCAGGAGGGGCCGGGGGATGGGAGAGACCCCAGAAGCCCAGGCTGGGGGCATGAGTGTGGGTGCAGGGGAGGGCCTTGGCCATCTCGAGCTGGGACAGGGGCTCCTGGCTGATGGGCAGACAGGCCCTGGACAACACCCAGTCCTTCCTTGGTCCAAAGAGTCCGCAGGGCGCTGCCGCACATTATTAAGAAACAGGAACTCAAAACAGCTCGGGACTGGAGAGGACCCGCCTGGTGCATGGATGCTGTGACCCCCCCCCCCCGTGAGGGCGGGGCTGAGGACAGACAGCAGGACAGGCCCTCTTGCTGACCCACGCCTCCCCCTGTCTGGGCCTCAGGCCAGGCCCCGGCTGGAGGCAGGTGGTGGACGGCGGGGCCACCGTTCAGGGGTCACCTCCGCCAAGTCGCCAGCCTGCTCTGGGCTTCAGTCCCTCCAGTTACACAAGGGAGCCAGGACACCCTGACAGTCGTGGCCAGGAACAAGCGGGGCAGTAACTGCAGGTGTCCCCTGCAGGTCCCTTTCCGAGGAGAAGGCAGCATGAATGATGTGTTTCACAGTCTGGATGGCTCCCCGGCGGGCAGACGGGCCACAGCCCAGAACTATTTCCACGTGGCGGGATCCAGGGCCTGGGCTTGGCTGAGCCCAGAGCAGGTGTCAGGACAGGACCTGGGGCCTCAGAGGCCTGTTCCCAGAGCTTCCACGGCTTCGCCAGCTACCTGTCTCCCCTGAACCCAGATCCTGCGGCCACTTCCTATTGAATAGGAGCTTCTCCTCTCCAGCTGTCATCTTTCTGTTCAGCCCACATCCTCGCTGGCTTCCCTCCTTGTTCTCAATGGGACCTCCTTCTCTTTCCCAAAGGCCTGATCCTCCGAATTAGATGGTGAACACAGTGTAGCTCAGCCCTGCACCGCTGGGCCTGCGGCCCCCGCCCCGGGGAAGCGCGGGGTCAGGCACTGGGACAGGCTGGGGTTTGGCGAGCATGTCAACCTTCACAGCCCTGCAGACGGCAGGTGGCAGTGGTTCCCCGCAATGCGGGATTTGGAAAAAGATCTCTTAGTTTGCCAGCCAAGGAAGTCAGACAGGGTGGGGAGTGGGGAGGGAATCTGAGACCCCACTCTTACCCCTTTGCCAAGACCCAGGCTGTGGAGGGGAAGGAAGGGGTTAAGGGAAGTTGAGGGAGGAAACGGGATGGAGCCAGTGTGGGCTTCTCTGTCCCAGATCCAGCTCTGAGGCGCCCTCACCGGCAGCGCCACCCTGGGAGCAAGCTCAGACCCCTGTCCCGTCACCCTGCAAGTCTCAGGAGCCCGCCCCTCCCTTCCCCATCCCACCCCGCACCCACTGTCCGGTAAGGCAGTCATTGGGGAAGGTACCTTGGCAGTGTTAACCAAAATTATATACCTTAAATATATATACCTTTTTGTATATCATTTACACCTCAATAAAGTGGGATTTTTTTTAAATGTCAAAATGTACATATTGTCAATTTCACTTGCAGGAAAACATTCCAAGAAAAGAAGTGAACATGTCAACAGAGATACATGTTTAAAGATATTCATCTAGGAGTTATTTACGACAGTGAAAATTTGGTAATAAATGGTGTAAATGACACAGTGAAATACTATGCAGTCATTAAAATTTTTCTTGGCAGAGAATTGGCGTCCAGACGGTAAGATGCCGAACACATACTGGTAAACTGAAGAGATCAAAAACGTCTGGGCACTGAAACCAAATTTTGCATTATTTAAATGAGAGGGAGCCAGAAAAGGAAGGAAAGAATCAAGGAAACAAAAGCTCTTAAGCAAAATCTCGATATTGATTAGTTGTGGGATTATGAGTAATTCCTTTTTATAATTCACATACATCATCAGGTTTAAAAGTCTGTACTCACAAACATGAACGAGAAAATTATCTAAACACACTTACCAGCCTCATTATTTGCCATCCTCACACCTTAGATATGTTTTAAAGGAAACAAGCTCCAAAAATTTCAATTCAAAACTTGAGATTTCAGACATACTCCTATAAAAAGAGAGGTGTTTAGGGGAAGTGGGTTTCCCTCCTGGACCCCACAAATCTCTGCTTTTATTAGTTTGAAAATGTTTAGTTATCAGGAATAAACAAGGAAGGGTCAGGAGGGGACGTCTGGGCCTGGGGAGAGTGAGCGGGTGACACGGACCATCTGCTGACACGGGATTCAGAGGGAGGTGGGGCGGCAGGGCTGGCTTCCCCAAGGATGGCCACCAGTCCCTGGCCCATCCTGCTCCTCGGAAATGGGCCGTGTCCTCAGGGCGAGATTGGTCCTGGAAGGGGGAGCTTGTGGGAGGGGACCTGGCACCGTGGGCCTCACAAGTCCTCCATCTGCCCCGCCAGGCCCTTCACGTGTCCAGGCTGTGCCCGGGCTGAGCCCCAGACAGCCCGTCCCTGCCCCTTTGACCTCCCCCCGTGATCATCTAAGAACCCTGGTGAATCCGCTTGTTCCCGGCTTGGGCATCGCCCCCTGGACCAGTGAGAGTCAGACCAGCCGAGAACCTGGGCGTCAGGATCTGCTCTGTAGCAAGTTCTCCAGGGGCCTCCCGGGCCCCTTAGCGGGTGAAGAGCGCTGGTGGGAACTCCTACCCCTCCGCAGGGCCACCTCCTCCAGGGAGCCCTCCCTGACCTCCCGCCCACCAAGTCTGCTGCAGACACAGACGGAGAGCCGCGCAGGGCCCGGCAGGGAGTGTCCAGACCACACTCGTGGGCACCAGCGTCCCCGAGTCTGCTCCTCCCACGGATGTGCACTCGCTGGAGGAAACCTAGTTCACCTGGCGTCCCCACAGGGAACGTCTGAGTGGCTGCGCTCAGGGGGCAACTGCGTCACACTCGGGGATCCTCCCCCTGCACCCCAGCCCCTCCCCCTGCCCAGGGGGTCCCTGCTGGGGGAGCAGCTGGGAGGTGGGACCCCAGGATTCGGGGGGAGGAACCACGTGGAGTCCAGATACACGTCTCTGACTCCACGCTCGGCTCCTCAGGGAAGCGGCTTTCCCAGAGGTCACCCTCTTATTCCCAAAGATTCTGCAGGGCTCTCCTGCAGAGCTGTCACCAGGGTTTACTTGGTGCCTGAGGGCAGCAGGGTCACCAGAATGTTCTGCGTCTTCTCAGTCCTCTTCCCGACCCCGCAGCCGCCCAGCACAGCCCCTCAGTTCTCCTCCTCCATCTCTGTGATGACCCCCCTGGGCCAGCACCCAGGGCTCCACGCAGACCCCTGAGAGGCCCCTCCCCGGCTCAGAGGACCCCACTCCCCTCCTCCCGCCAGGCCCCGGGTGGGGGTGGGGACAGCGGCCCTGTTGCAGCCCCTGGACCCCCAGCCTCGGCCCCCCCGTCCCTCCTGCCCCCGCGCAGGACACAGCCTTCATCCCGGGGTCTCCACCTGCACCGCCTGCAGGAGGGGGTCTAGCTGGAATCCGGGCTGAGCCTCGGGGCCTCTCCCTTCCTGTGTGTGGGATTCAGGACGCGTGTATCTCTATAAAGTCATGTGCACACGATTGCTTCTCTTCAACCACCTTTATTGTAAAACAGTTCCAGAAATTGGCAACCCTCTCACACTTTCAGGGTGTGTGGAACAGCTGACATTGTCCAGCATCTGCCTTGTGGGTGGGTGTGTTTCGCATCAAAAGAAAGCGTGTTAATTGTCACTGCACACACTTAGAAATGCTAAATGACAAACACCATCTGAAACAAGACAAGGGAGGTGAACAAGAAATGACAACACAGGAAACAGTGGTTGCAAACTCTCAAGCTTTTCTAATCTATGACTTTAGCACAGAATTGTTATGAACTTGGGACAAACTAGAAATTAACTAATAGAAATAATATGTAGTTAGAATGAGGTCGTCTTGCTTAAGTTTTTCTTTTAGTTCAGTTTCTTTTTTCCCCTTTTTAATGGTGTTTTTTGTTTTGGGGTTTTCTTGGTTTAGGTTTTCAAACAAACCAAAATTTGCTCAGGTCAATACCCAGCAGTTACTTCCACGTTGTCAACAGCGGCCTGATGTGCAGAGAATTCCCATCGTCTCACACATCTCTAGCAGGACACACTGAGAGGATGCTTCAGGTCACAGGGAGCATTTAATTTCCACCCAAATACAACACTATACGCTACATTCCTAAGGGTTTCAATGGGGACAGTGGGTACTTAAGAGAAAACATGAACGTTTAAACACTGCTCCCGGCGAGGGACAACGCTCCACTCCCAGGAGACACTGTGGCCTCGAGGTGCCACCAGGACGAACGAGGGAGCGCTGGATGGACGCGACCCCCCCCCCCCCCGGACACCCGCGCAGACGGGGTGAGGTGGTTGCTGGGCTCAGACCTGGGTCAGAGCAGGGGGGACGGCGGGGGGCGCTCAGCAGGTGCGCAGCCAGGGCCTCCAGGTGGGTGACTTCGTCCTGCAGGGCCCGCTCCCTCCTGGCGATCGCCTCCAGCAGCCTTGCTTTCTCCTCCTCCTTCTCTGTGACTCTCTGCCTCCATGTGGCGATGTCCTGGGCCAGCAGCTCTTCGGACACACAGGCTGCTCCCTGGGGCGCGCTGGTGCTCGGGGGCCGGGGGCTCCCGGCTCCCCTGGGGGGGTGGGGGCGCTGGGCTCCCGCCAGCCTTTCCTGCCGGGTCTCCGGGGCCCTCAGTGCATCACCTGCTCCCGCCCGCGTCGAGGGAAGCCACACGCAGGGTGTGCGGGAGGGGAGGGCGGGCCGCCCCGCCGGGCGGGCTGCCTGCCCCGCGGGCCTGGGCCTGGGGTCCCGCGCGCTCAGCTCCTGGTGCGGCGTCCCCGTCGTGGGGAGAGCGCTGCCCGCCTGGGGTCTCCCTGCTGTGGGAGGAAGACCATCTGTGTATTAGGAACAGCAGCCCTGCCGCGCACACCAGGGCTCCCCAGGGAAGCACCAGGGTCAGGCTCTCCCGGAGCAGCAGCAGGGCGCCCCCCAGGCGCTCCAGCATCAGGGGGGACAGGGCCCAGGGGGCAGGGAGCAGGCCCCCCATGGCTGCCAGGGCCCCACAGCTCTCTGCCTCTGAGGCCAGGGTCCTTTGTGTCACCACTGGCCGCTCGGAACCCTGCGGGGCGTTCCGTCTCCAGGTAAACAGGTCCCTGACGACCTGGGGGACCATCTGTTTGGCCGGGGGAGGGGAGGCCAGCCGGGTTCTAGGAAATGGTTCCCTCAGCTCGGATCTGGAGTTCGTGATATCACTTGTCCAGGCACCGGGGGAGGGGCCAGGGCCGATCCCAGCCTGGAGCTGGGCCACTCAGCCCCCGCCCGGCCCCACAGGACACCCAGGGGGTCGGCGCAGGGCCAGGCCAGGACCCCTTCTGTGCACAAGGGCAGGTCTGGGCCGAGTGAGGGGGACCCTGTTCCTGGGGGAGGCCCGATCTCCTGAGTGAAGGTCCCCAGCAGCGGGGAGGGCTGTGCCCCCACCCAGGGCCAGGGATCCGCGTCCCCTGAGGCTCCAACTGTGCTGTGAAGGGGGAGGTGTGAGACGGCCGTGGGGAAGGCCCTAAGTGTTCAGTAAGAGAGCTGGAGTCCAGGCCCCGAAACTCGGGGAAATGAGTGGAACGGGCAGGGCCGAGAGCTTCCTGGCCTCAGTGCAGCCAGCAGGTCCCTTGATCAGCTGGGGGCAGAGCTGGGACCCAGTCCTGAGCGGGGCACACCTGGACAGCCGGCCGGCACTCACCTGGGTCCGGGCCATGGCCGCCAGCCCCACGGCAGCCACGTAGGACCTCCGAAAGGTCTTCAGCTTCTCCAGGTCTTGTAAAAGTCTGCATCCATGAGCTTTGTTTGAAACACAAGTGTTAAACGTTATATAACATTTTACACAAGTCACTGCCGTGTACAGCCACCAGGAGCCACTGCGGAGTGGATGGGCACGTGCTGGAAAGCAATGTGTCATCTTCATGTGGCTACGAGACAAGTTCTGGGGCTGAACTGAGGAACCCAGCCTCAGGGGCCCCTGCAAAGGCATTTAAAAGAGGAGCTGGGAGGGGAGCCATGCATAACACACCGTCTCTCACACCTGAGCCCACAACCACCCATCGAGGGAAGGAGACCCGCACAGACACAGGACTCGGGGTGGAGGGTACAGAGGGGCCCGCCCTCCATCCTGTAGTTGAGGCCACCCACCTGAGCCCAGCATTTCCTAGGTAGGCCACGGGCACCAGCATCCTTCCTCCCAGCCCAGCGCCCATCCTCCCCAACCCCAGGCAAAGCCCCTTCCTCAAAGGCCAAGGTCGGCTGGGACTCCCAAGGAGACACAGTGCATGTGCCCCACCCCTGCCATCCGCAGAGAGCAGGCCACAGCGGCGGGCACAATCTCAGCCGCTGGGGGCTGGACTGCCGGGCGCCCTCAGGCCCCAGGGAGTCAGGGCAGTGGGGCGGCCCTACCCCATCCAAGTCGGCGATGATCTCGTTCCGGGGGCGCAGACACTCCACCCCCATGTCGCTGTCATCAGCTCAAGCTGGGGCTGGAGGCCAGCATGACCCCCACCTGCAAGCAGGACTAGCAGTCGAGGTCCTGGGGGTCAGAGGTCAGGTCAGCCACCAGCGCCGAAGCGGAGACCAGAGCAGCATTCAGGGCTGGTGCTGGGGACAGGCCCCCCGGGAACCCTTGCCAGGGCTGCCAGGATGTGCTGGGACCCCGCGCCACACCGAGAGGGGGCTCGAAGCACCCAGGACGCTGCGAGGTCGTCCAGCTCACGGGTGAGAGCAGAGCCCCCTGTGAGGGGGGAGGCACCAGGGAGGGACGCACTGTTGTGGGAAGGCAAACCGCTCTGGACACCCCCAGGCCCAGCAGGATGAGAGATGAGCCCGGGAGCTACGTCAGGCCAGAGCTGGTCAAGCGGAGTCTTGGGGTTTGTGCCTTTGCGACCTAAAAACCCAACCTGAGCCCCTTCATTTTTGAGTCGGCTTTTCCAAGCCCTGCGCTGGGCGGCTGGGCTGGTTTTAGAGCTTCCCCTCCAGGCCATGGCCCCGGTCGATCGCACTGAGCAGGGAGGAGGGAATGAACCACCAGCTTTGCAGCTGGGCGGGCAGGGCCGGGCTGTCCACACAAACTCAGCCAGCGGGGGGCGCCACCCAGAACATGCGGGCTGTGAATCCGCGCTTTCCCCTTGGAGTGTGGGTTCCTGAAGCCCCACCTCCCGCCTGGTGGGGACGGTGAATGCTACACTCTGTGCCAGCATCAAAGGGGAGGACACAGCAGTTCTGGGCACCTGTCCATCCCGCATCCCAGGGGCCTCCTGATGGCCCAGCCTCTGCCCTGCCCTTGGGGGTGGGCAGGGGGGCCTCCCATCCTTGGTGCAGCTGAGGGCTTGGAAATGGCCACTCTTTGTGATTTTAAGTGGGCGGTGGGGGTGGGGGTCCCTGTTGGCCAGACCTCCAGCTGCCGCCCTGCAGCCCCCAGCAGGCCAGCTCGGCTTGGGGGAGCACCCGCTGGGTCTCGGTGCCCGGGGAGCCGCTGCCACGCAGGCCGCACGCTCACCGCGTTCCGGGGGCTGGATGCAAGGAGGTGCTGGGCGCCGGGCGCCGGCAGGAGGTTGCAGACGGCCCTCTTACTGTCCAGCTTCACCCTCTCCATGTCGTCCTGCTCCTCCTCCGCCGCCCGGGGAGGGCGGGATCCCCCAGTAGCCACGCGCCCGCCCACCCAGCTGCCTTCACTCACTCGACAGCCCGCCACCGGGCAAGATTCTCCCCTGGTCCGAAGCCTGGACCCTCTTCCCAGCTGGGCCCTGACTTTGGGGCATCCCTGTTCATTTCCATGTTGTCCAGTTTTAGCAAGAAGCCTGCTGAGCCAGTTCGCCCGGACACCCCCTCCCTGACACCCATCACCCCAGACATCTGATCGGGTCCCTCAGCTCCCACCCAGGTGACGTCCAGTCACCCCGGCCTGTCCTCAGCGTGAGTCCTGTTCCGTCAGCTCATAAACCCCTCACCCCTGGCGCCTCCTCTTAGTAACTCTGCATCCACCGTTCCCCCTCTGCCCTTGGCCGTGAACGCCCACTTGCCCTTGCTTTTCTGGGGTCGAGCCTCGTCACTCTCTCCGACCGCGAGACCCCACCGCAGGGGTCCCTGCACCTACACGACGGTCCTGAAGAATGTCTGAGTCACCGTCTTTAACACGGGTTCTGGGTCATTAAGCCTTTAACACGTCTTTCCAATTATCCAAACTCACCGCCAAGCGTGCCCATCTCCGTGCTCCCACCAGGCAGAGTGACCAGATCAACGTCAGGGGCCCAGAGAACCCACCAAGTTCTGGATGAATCACCACCCCGATCAGCTGGAACTTTCCAAAGACAGCGAGGGGCCAGCCCCCATTTCCGGGGTCTACCCCAGCCACGTTCTGGGGACCCGATGCCCGAAGCAGCCCTTCTTGGGGCGCGGGCCCACTCTCAGGGCACACGGGGCCCCCAGCACCTCTGACGTGCCTCCAGGGCGCACCCAGGCCCACCGGCAATGCCAGGAGCCACGCGGTGGCCCCTCTGTGAGCTCCGACGTCCTCTGCACTCTCCTTGTCTCTCGGGGCACAGAGACACGCAGAAAACTGCAGGGGACTTGGTGGGGGGAGGCCCAGCCCCAGAGTCGCTCAGCTGGGCACCGACTCCCTGGGGCAGAGGATGGAGGCCGGCAGGTCTGACCAGGGGGACGAGGCAGAGCAGAGGCAGGTGCGGCCTGGGTCCCGCCTGGCTGGCCTCCCCGCTCAGGGCCTGGCCTAGACTAAGGAAACCAGCGGTGACAGCCCCACCCAGTGGCCGCGGTGACAGCCGCAGGGGAGCTGCTGAGGAGCCGCTGAGGGCAGCCCGGGGTCGCACGCCGGCCCTCAGGGCTGATGGCCGCCCATGGCCCTTGCTGGCTTCCGCACCCAGCGCCCGGCTGGGGCCGGGGACCGAGCTCCGTTTGGGGGGCATCCCTAAGCGTGCGCCAGCCTTACGGGGCCAGCACGCTCCTGAGTGCGGTGACAGTGTCACCATGATGCCATGTTGCTGGCCCGCGGCCCGGGTACCCACCCCCACCCCCACGTGGAGGCCGGCACAGCTGGTTTGGGTCCCACCTCGTGGCCGTGAACCCGCGCGCGTCCCCTCCGTGAATCGGTGTCACACGCCCGTTCACAGAGGCGCCGTCCCTACGTGTCACGGGGCGAGGAGGGGGCACGACACCTTGTGACACGTGAGGGGTGTCGCCGATTGCTGTCGTAAGAGCGGTCCAGCTGGTCGGGGTCCTGCTGCCGGAGCCCCTGTCCTGATTCTGCGAGTGAAGAGCGAGCAGCTGAGGGTCCCCAAAGGAGGACGTGAGGGGCCCCAGGCCGCAGCCCCGGGGTGCGGGGGCCTGAGCGGGGCCCCAGGCCGCCCCCAGCGCGTTCTCGGGGAGACCGACGCGGGCGGCCACGGGGGGCGTCCGTCACCACGGAGGGCGTCCGTCACCACGGAGACCGACGCAGGATGGGCTGCTCCTCACAGCGGGCGGGCCGGCGGCGGCTGAGGGCCGAGGAGGGAGCCAGCAGCCACGGGGCCCGGCGCCGGTGACCGTGGGCCCTGCAGACAGGAAGGGACGCGCCGGGGACGGGGCTGAGGTCGCATCCGGGGACACAGCCGTGGGGGAAGCCAGGCCTCGGGAGGGGCCCGGGCGGCTCCTAAGCCACGTGCCATTGTCCTCCTGTGACACGTGTGCCCTGACAGACACACAAGGTGGTTTTATCGAAGGATGAGAGAAAGAGAAAGGAAAGAACGGTTTTAAAATAGCAGGTTTTGTTTTATTTGTTAGTGGCGCAAATATTGTTTTCCTCGAAAATGATTAACGGTCATGATATTTTAATGCATTCGGTGTAATTGGATATGAGTCAACTTAAAAAAATCTTGGTGGATCACTTTGTGATAAAAAGCATTGGTTCTTGGTTTATTTCTTTCAATTTTCTTTTTACATTTGTTTCAGTTTATTTCAATTTATTTACAATTGTAACAGATTTACGGCCGTCAGAGTAGCTCTCTTCCTGCATAATCACGTGTGGTTTCCCTCGAGTGGGGGACGTTCGCCGACGTTTCGGTCTGTGGGCCTTCCCCCGGCCCTGCGCTGCGGAACCGCTGTGACTCAGCCCGAAGCACCGTCCCCGGGGGGTGGGGGGTGTCTGCGGAGACGCACTCGCCCCAACGGCCCAGAGGAGACGCCAGGGCCGGGAACAGACAACAGCATGAACTCCACACACGGCCCTTCGGACGTGAAGTCAGGGTCACGGGCAGGGTGGCGCGCACGTCCCACGGCCCTGAGGATGACTTTACCGGCACGCGTGTGGGCAAAGGAAGCTCGCAAAGGGAAGTGGCTGGAGAAGGAGACGCAGCAGCCTCGGCTTGGCCCAACCACAGGGAATGCCCCGTCCGTGCCGGCCCTCCCTCCCAGCGCCCGGAATGGCAGCTGCACAGAAGGGAATTACCCTGAGAACAAGCATCACCTGGAGAGAAAGGACCTGTCCTGCTACAATCAAAAGCGTCACAGCCCTCAAGATTATGCACTGAATTCAGAGGAAAATCACTGCAGCGAAAAGCATTCCGATAGTTACAGATGAAGAGGCCGAAGGCGCCATCGGGAGGGAAGCGCCCGTGTTCACGCAGGGCCGCAGGACCAGCCAGGTCTCAGTAAATAATTAACCCACCGAGGCTCTGGTCTGGCAACTCTGTGGCTGCCAGAGGCACTCGGATGCCTGCCTGATGGGCTTAAGCATCCGGGGAGGCGAACGGGCCAAGTCTAGAAATGTTCTTGTCTTGCCGTGTTTACAGGGAAGACATGTGTTTGCTGTCGCACATCCTTGGAAAACTAGGTCAGTGTGTGCAGCGTCAGCAGCCCTTCCCCTGCGACCCAGCGGGTCCCTCTGGCCCTGAACTCCCCGGAAAGCTCACCTCACGGTGGGGCCGGCCAGAGCCGGGCAAGACCAAGTGCAGAGGCACAGCTCACCACAGACAGGCTGTCCCTGTCACCTGGCGTGGCTCTGGCCAACTGCAGTGGCCAAAGTCCCCTTCCAGGACCCGGCCAGCGTGTGCTGGTGTCTCCCACTGGGGTCTGCTCTGACCGCGGGACCACCCAGGGGACTCTCCCTGCAGGTCCCCCTGCCGCCTGCTTCTGGTTGGGCTCAGCCAGGCAGCAGCACCAGCGCAGCAGCAGGAGCTGGGAGGGAGGGGAAGAGCGGCCGGGTCCCTCGCAGCCTGGGCACTGCAGGCTGGCCGAGTCCCTCGGCCGACGGTCACGAATCCTGCCTGGTGGCCCGCCTTGTCCCGAGTTGTGCAGACTGCCCCCCTGCCCCCGAGGTCTGGGATGAGGACCCTCCACGTGGTGCCCCGAGTAACACACAGCCTGAGGCGGTCCTACACCCGCCCGCCGCTTTCAGATGCTCATCCGCTCCCTTGACCTCACCGGTCTGGAGTGTGCCCTCTGCCCTCTGCCCAGCCCAGTGATCTGTGCCTAAGACCACTCCCACCTCCACCCGCCCCCCCTCCCCCGCCCAGAGGCCAAGCACGCCCAAGGCGCCCTCCTGGTGGCTCCCGTCACTGTGGGAGCCCTGCCCCCTGCCCTATCACACTCCACTGCCAGGCCGCCTCCCAGACAGGGATGGGATCCTGCCCTCCTGGCCCCGGGGCTGGCGGTCAGCCCTGCCCAGAGAGAAGGGAGGCCCTGACTCCTCAGCGGTCTCCCTGCCACCCTTCCCGCCTGGGGGTCTCTGCAAAGCTCCCCCTCTGCCATACGCCAAGTCCCCTTTCCCCAGCAGCAGCCCCTCACCCTCCCTCGGTCACGTCTCAGCCTCCAGGAGGCCCGGGGAGGCCCAGGCTCCCCCAGCAGCCTGGCCGGGCATCGTGTGGACACGCTCACGGGGCTGCGGTCTGGCCCTGGCACTGATGAGGGCAGCAGCCAGGGCGCCCCGAGCAGGGGCTGGGTCAGGACCAGGTGCTCTCACCCGTGCGCCCTCCCCAGAGGCCCCGCCTGCGCCCCACACGGCACAGACACCCCCTGGGCGCCCCCGCCCATGGAGAGCAAGCAAGGTGCTCAGATCTCAGCAGCCCCCTGCTCTCCAGGAATCCAGAATCCACGTATGAAGCGAGGACAGCACCGGGCCCGGGCCCCTAAGGATCGAGGTCTCTCCCACCAAGGCCTGGCTCGGGGCTCCCACTGGCCACACACAGGGGGCCAGTCTGTGCAGAACGGGCACTAGCTGAAGACGACAGGCTGAAGAATGAAAGAAACAGGCAAGTCATCAGGGACGGAAGGCAGATTAGAGGTGGCTCAGGGCTGGGGGGTGCGGCTAGAAACGGGGACTGACTACAAATGGACATGAGGTCTTGGGGGGGGCAGGAAAAATACACTAAAACTGACTGGGGATGGCTGCACAACTCCGAGAACTGCCTGGGGTTCTGGGTGAGTCACATCTCAGTGAAGCTGTTGCACAGAAAGGGGCAAGTGGGCTGTGCTTCCCACCTCGCGCACCTGCAGATGCAGAGACGGGTGCACACACACGCACACACAGGACACACGCACGCACAGGACACACGCACGCGCACACACACACACGCACGTTCCTTCTTCTGTTTACCCAGGGGAAGGCAGTAATTCCTCGTGAACCTCCACAGGAAACCTGCCCTGATGTGCAGACAGAAACCCACTCAGCACAGGGAGCTGGGTTCAGTGACCCTGTAATAACCTTTGATGGAAAAGAATATGAAAACGAATACGTGTACGTGTGTGCACGACCGGGACGTGACGGCGCAGGTCAGAAGTTAACACACTGGAACTGACTTACATACTTCAATTTTTTAAAAAATTAAAAAAAAAAAAAAAGCTGTTTAACCAGCGTCTGTCTTTTACAGGCTTCCTGAACTAGAGGGGGAGCAGTCGTGTTCATCGGTGCGGCCACTGCCCCCCTGTCCCCACCGCAGGTGGCACATGCCCCTGCCCCTCCCAGGCTCTCTCCCACGGAGAGGACAGCCCAGCAGCGGCTGTCCTGAGGCCCCAGAGGGACCAGGGGCTGCCGGACGTCGGTAACGCAGCGTCTGCAGGGGGTCCAGCTGTGCGGAGGACCTACGGGGCGCCAGGCCCGGGCCGAGCACACGGGGAGGGGCTGCTGGTAGGCGTCAGCTCCCCGGGCCACGGGGCGCCCAGAGGGCTGGTGAGCGTCACCGCGGCTGCGTCCCAGCAGGTGCGTAAGGAGAGTCAGTCTCCGCGCCGCTGGGCGGAGGGAAGAGGCCGCCCTCCACAACGTGGGCGGGCGTCCCCCAGTCCCCAGGGGCCTGAACAGAAGGAGAAGGCAGAGGAGGGTGAATTCGCACTCTGCCTGAGCTGGGTGTCCAGCTTCCCCCGCCCCCGGACAGCGGGGCTCGAAGTGGAACACGTACACCCTGGCATCCCTGTCCTCTCACTGCGGACAGCAGGCCGCGGGACCGCCCTGCCTCCGCGACCTCACGGGCCCATCCCTGTGATAAACTCTCCTCCTCTCTCTCTGCATCCGAGTGGCTGGGGAGACCTGCTGTCACGTCCAGCCCCCCTGCACCGTCACCCCCCTGCCAGAACGCCTCTGGGGACAGGGCGCTCACTGCTGGCCAGACAGCTGAACTCCGACTGCCAGACACGGTTCACAGCTGCCCCCCCCTTCCTGCCGCCCTGCGGTCCTGCTCCTTGTCCCCGGCACCTCCTGCCCGACGGTGCCGCCCACAAGGCCGCCGGCGTCTAACCGGGAGCCCCCACCTGCACCCCCCCCAAGAGACTCCCTTGCCAGCTGCCGGCCCCCAAGGAAGCAGAGGGCTCCTCCTGCCCGTGTGGCCCAGACATACTCTGGCCGCAGCTTGACGTCCACCTGCCGGGCGTGCGGGGACAGCGCACGTGAGAACAGCAGGACAGCCACGATCGGCTGGAGGCTGCGCCTGGAGACGCTGCCGCCCGCTGGGGAGGAGGAGGAGGAGGAAAACCCACGTCAGTGCCCAGAACACAGGGCCCGTGCACGGAGGGCCCCTCAGACGCGACTCCCCCGGAGGCGCCTGGGACCGACCCGGGCTGAGCGCCACCCCTCACGGGGAAGCCCAAGGACCTGCTGGAACTGGCGCCCAAGTGAAGAAGGGGTGACGCCTGGCACTAACGAGCTTCTAGCCAGCAAACCGGAACACAGGGCATCACAGGCGGGGATTCGCCACACCCGCCCACGGGCTCCGGCGGGAGCAGCGGACCTGCCCCACGGTCTTCGTGTACCAGCTGGGCTCCAGGACCAGGAGTAGGATGCGGTGAGCACGTGAGCAGGATCACTCCGGACAAGGAGGAGACCCGCAGGAGTATGCCCAGCGGGAGGGTGCCCGCGAGGCCCCAAAGCAGGGCGTCGGGTGCAGACTCGCAGGGCGGGGCGGGCAGCACTGGGGCGCGGCCCCCAGATGGCAGGACCACCAGGGACCCGTTGGGGCTGGAGCCCCAGGCCCAGGGCAGGCGGCCCGCCTGGAGGGGACGGAGGGGCCCCACCCAGCACCCCCTGCTCCCCCGCCCTCCCAGCTTCCCGCTGCAGCCACTCCACCAGTGCCACCAGCCGGGCCTCGGACACTCCCGCCTGCTCGTGGCCCTTCAAGGCTCCTCACTACCAGAAGCGGAGCCCCAGGGCCTGGGCTGGGGGGCACGAGGCCCCCTGCCATCCTCCTAAACCCCTCAGCTCCATCCTCTTCCTGCCCACCACCTCTCCGTCCTACCTCTCTGCCCGGCTCCTGTCCCCGGCACACCACGAAGGGCCGATCACATCGCCTCCCCTGGGTGACGTCCCCCTGGCCCTGGCTTCCTGGGGCACCCCAGGCCCACCTCTGACCCCTCCCCACCCTAGGGTCGGACCTCCAGTGCGGCTCCTGCAGGTGCCCCTCATCCCTGCACCTCACGGCTCCCGCCACGCCCCGCCCCCGCAGACATGCTCACCACTCATCCTGGGGCCACGGAGCAGACTCAGACCACCATGAAGGTGCACAGGCCGGTGCGGGTCTGGATCGCCAGGCATCCTGCAAAACACTGAACCATAAAACGCTACTGAAAACAGCCTCTTTTACAAAGTCGCTGGTGGCCACAGTACACCATTCCACAGCACAGAACGGCGAGAAGCATCTGACCGCGGCCAGACTCTCACCCGCTCTCATCTGCCACACACGTTTCCTGGCTGTTTTCATATAATTAACCTCCCAGGTGAAAACGCTGCCAAAATCTGAAACCTGAACAGTGACACCTTTAAATTGAAAAGAGCAGCGCCTCCCACGTCCGCTCCGCCCCGTGGCACTGACTGGCGCCGAAATTCCCTGAGCAGATTAACTTGACACTTCCATTCTATTGCGCCCTTCTGTCTCAGAAATGGTAAAATTCCCCTTTGTTTGTTTCTTCTTGTATATGCGTTAAGTTTTATCACTTTCTTCACACAGGCTTTATACAACTTTCGTTAAGTTACTAGAAATTTTACTTGAAGCCTATTTAAATACATTTTTGCAACACTCAATAGATGATTTCATGGATGAAGTTGGAAAGTCTTAGAATCACACTTCTGACATTGGAAGTGGAAAGAAAAAGAGAGACCGCGGGACCTCACAGAAAGCACCCCCGAGCAAGGGTGCCCTGGGCCACGTACTCGGTTATCCGTGAAGTCGGGGTCATTACGCTCCCTGCTCTGCAGGTCAGGAACCGGGGCCCAGACACCACCAGCCAGCCTCACTCCCTCCGCAGACGGGGACACAGGCCGGGTTGCTCAGCTCACACAGGGAGCCGAGACGGGTGCACACTCAGACCAAATGACGGCTCAAGGACTAATTTGTCACAACACCAAAAAAAAGGCAGCTGGTCGGACATGAACAATGGAAAACGCCCCTAAAATGGGGCCCACAGTTAGTTAAAGGCAGCCCAGTGGGGTGTGAGATGTTGGAACGTCCTCAAGGCTCGCTGTCACTGTCTCAAGGCGACTCTGCAGCCATGGCCAGGCTGGGCGTCCCGGACCCCATGGCCAAAGGGCAGTTCACAGCCGGTGCTGAATTTCACGAAGGACCCCAACAGAGGGACGAGGGCACAAGGCAGGGGGACGCAGGGCAAATCGGGAGCGAGAGCCTGAGCCCTGCAGGGAGAGAAGCCGTGGAGTGTGCCGTGACCCGGACACGACACGAGGAAACCGCAGCTGCGCCAAATGGTCGGGGGAGGCAGGTGGCCGCTGAGTGACGGCCCCGCTGTGCCCGAGGCCTGTGGCCGTGGACTCTGAACAGCGTAGGCAAATGGGACCACTGCACAAGCACGTTCGTCTCCACTCGGCAGGCCGGGCTCCTGCCCTGGGTGTGTCAGGGGCCGGGAGAAGGGAGGCCCGGCTCCCTGGACCACCTGCTCCCATTGGGGGCGGGGGGAGGGCATTCAGAGGCTTCCAGCCAGGAGACAAGCCAAGAACCATGCTGTAGATCACAGTCACACAGACACACACAGCTGGAACAGACTTCCAGGACACCCTGTGGGTGACTGACACTGAGTCACATTTTCATTCATTCCTATTCCATTGCTTTTGTTCACAACTCACCAAAATAAAAAAAAATGTACAGCCCTAGTGAGTTGCAATTTGAAATTTAAAAAATACTGACTTAATCTATGCTACATAAATGAACTCAGTCCCACACATATACACTGCGGGAGCCACTGAGGCCGAGGTAGGACACGATGTAACACGGGGACCAGGAGCTGCTGGGTTTGTCTCCAAGGTCATCGCCCTCTGCTGAGGCTCCGTCTCCCGCCCCAAAGAGGGAAAACCCAGAGGTTTTCTGACTTTCCAGTCACCGTCCATCCATCAGCCACGTCTAGTTTATCTCACCAGCGCTGCACACCCCCTCCCTGCCTCCCCACCCCCTGCAGGCGGCACTCGGGGTCCAGGGTGGGCGGGGCTGGGGGGGCCAGCCCTGCCAGGGCAGCAGGTGTAACAGAAAAGGACAAATCTGACTCCACGTGAGACCTGTTCCTTTGGCTTTAACCCTGTGCCCTGTTTTCTGGGCTCAGTCTTGCCGGCTCTGCACCTTTTATAAAACAGCGTTGCCTTTAGCCTGAAATGCACAGGAGAGCCTGTTCTCGGGGCTCTGCCCTTGAAGGATGTTGACACCTTCGCACTCCTGTAAAGGTAACAAGTTGCAGAACAGAAAACATTTGTCTTGTGGGAGGTTTGCAGGGGCACCATGACCTGACCCCCGGGGAAGGCTGCAAGAACAGAGGATTCCTGCAGCAGGGAGTTTGCAACAGCCAACCACACCCTCCCCTTTTTAGTATAAAAGCAGCCTGAATTCTAACTTGGGGAGGGTGGTTCTCTAAGACGTTAGTCTGGCATCCTCTTGGTCTGCTGGCTTCCCAAATAAAGTCGGTATTCCCTGCCCTAACACCTCGTCTCCCGATTTA
Organism: Camelus dromedarius; assembly: GCF_036321535.1. Taxonomy (NCBI): domain Eukaryota; kingdom Metazoa; phylum Chordata; class Mammalia; order Artiodactyla; family Camelidae; genus Camelus; species Camelus dromedarius. The sequence goes on along the minus strand of NC_087470.1, from coordinate 13,366,752 downwards.
CTGGCCTGTCGTGCGGCGAGCAGAACAAGTCTGGACTTGGTAACACAGGGAGGGGAGGAAGCCCGAGTTAGGACTCACCGGCCTGAAGGATCTCCTCTGCCTTTGCTCAGAAAACCACAAAGGGGTGACTGGGACAGGGAATGGGAAAATGAGGCTGAAATATGACCATGAGCACCGGCCTTGGGGGGAGGCTGTGGGGGCTGCCGTCCCAGTCACACCACACTCGTGTCCCCGGGAACCAGGGAGGCCTGGCGCCCCCGAGAACGACACGCACCTGCACCTGCAGGTGCCCAGGGGCCGGTCCAGCGGGCGCCCCTCTGGCGCCCTCCTCACCACTCCTCCCCACCCCGCCCCACCCGCTCAGCCCTGGTCCCCCCACGTGCCCACCCAGGGCCAGCACCGCCGCAGGCGCACCCTCGGCAGGCCACCCAAACTCAGCTGGGCCCGCGCGTCCGCTCGGGGCTGCCCTGCCCCGTTCCAGCCCTCACCGCGGACCCTCCAGCCGCCTGCCCCCGCGCCCTCCGCCCCCAGCCCCGCAGAGCGCCCCCTCTGGTCACAGCGACCTGGCCTGTGGGACCCACACGGACCCCGCCCCTCTGCTGCACCAGTCGCTTCTCTTGTTCTAAGAATGTTCAGTGGAGCCGGTGGTGTCCCAGGCCCTGCTCCCAGGCCTTCATGAACATCAGCTCCAGTTCCCGTCCCTTTCACAAAGGCCCCGGAGCTGGCAGCCCCTGGTGATGAGGGAGCCACTGGGGTGGGCGAAGGGCCCAGGTGGTCCTGGAGCTGCCACGCCGGCCCTGACGCCCTGGCTGTGGCCACTCCTGTGGCACAGAGGAAGGCCCTCTGTGACTCCCAGGCCTTCTCAGGACGCGCGGCGGCAATGGACCTAACCCAGCCGCGGGCACAGCCGTGCCCCTGGCACCCCCCTCCCTCCGTACGCGCCGGGCCCTGCTGGACAGCTCTGCCCACCCGCCGGCCCCCATCCTCCCCAGCCGGGTCCCGCCGACCACGCGCCTCCCGTCGCCTGGCCCCACAGCCTTCCGCACAAGCCCTGTGGTGAGCTCAGAGCCCTGCTGTCCCGTCCAGGGCCCGGGGAGGGCAGTGTCTGAGCACGTGGGTCGCCCCTGAACAGGCACGCGCCGGCCGGGTGGACTGAAGCCGCCTGCCGTCAGGACCGTGCGCTCCGCCCGGGCGGCCTCCTGCCCCGCAGCCGGGAGGGGGAGCCGCCGCGGCGCCGGGTCACAACCCCACACGGAGGACAACGCGCAGGCCGACGAGGGAGGGCGAGGAGGGACAGCGGACGTTCAGAAAGAACGGGGCTGGCGGAGCCCGGGCCCCCCCCCCCCGACCAGGAGAACCGTTCGTCCGCCGGGCACACGGGTCCCCAGCACTGGGGACGAGGGTGACAGGCCTTAAAAGCCAGCATCTACTTGCTGCGCTTTCGACTGAAATCGGGTGAATAAAGCCGCCTCACCTGCAGCGGGAAATCTCAGCTGACTGAACCCGAGGCCGCTCCACCTATGAGATCAAGGAGCTGCACTGTGGCCGTTTACTCAAATGGCGTTTTTCTCTCAACTTCAATCAAGAGGGTGCCTATGAATAAGAAAGAATTGAAGTAGTTAAACTAGACTCAGCCTTCCCAAGTAGCTCTTTCCAACAACTGTACAAAGATAACCCTGGGTCTGTCAGACGTGCCAACTGGGGCGGGGAAACGGGACGTTTGGAAAAGGAGGTTCAGGAGGCGTGGAAGGTGTGCAGGACAAGGACAGAGCCCCCTCCCGGGAGCCTCGGGCAGCACCGGGCCACGGGCTCAACCCTGGCTCCAGAGCCAACGAGGACTCCTCGAGAGTGTGGAGGCCCCCGTCTGCGACACGGTCACCCGACAGGGCACAGGGCCCTCCTTTTGGAAAGAACAGCGTCACTCCTTGTGTTCATTCACTCAGTCACCATCCACACCCACCCCCGTGTCTATACGGCACGGCCCAGAACTCCACACGGCACCACACAGGATGGGGCTAGTGAGCTTCTCCTCCATGGACGGCTCTTCACCTGCCAGGAGGGCGAGGGACAAACTGCCTCCCCCTGTCCTGCCAAGAGGGCAGGCAGAGGCCACGCACCTGCGTGCTCAGGTGATCGGCAGGTACAGGACACACACACGTGCCTGGAGCAGGTGATGAGCAGGTCCAGGACACAGGACACCAGGAAGCAGACGCAGAACACCAGCGGGAGCAGGCAGCCACACCCCTAGGACAGACGACACACAGTCCCTGCGGGCTGGGCCAGGTGAGCTGTGCCCAGAGGATGCCCGGGGCCCCGCCCTCCCTCCCCTGCCCCACCCGGGTCCCAGCCCCCTAGAAGCAGCAGTGGCCTCTGGGGGGCTGCCCGTGCTGGTCCTCTTCTCGCAGAGGAGCCCCTCCTGTGCCTGCCCTCACTTCACCACCACCCCAGGGTCTCTCCAGCCCTGGGAGCACCTGGGAGGCACTCTCCTCATGCAGGAAGGCCGAGGGCTGCACAGACCTGGCTGCCGGGCACTGCCCTCTGCCTGGGCCTCATCTGGAAAGGGCTTTTCTAGGAAAACTTGGGTCCCCAGGTAGGGCCGTGCAGACGGCCTCTATGTGCCCGGTGTTTGGGGCTGGGGGTGGCTTCCACGCGTTTCCTGCAAACTCGCAGGAGGATCACTCCACTCGGGAGGTTTATTAAGAAAGTGGTATGTCTGGGAAAAAAGTGGAGATTTTCTGGGGTCTTTCTTACTAAAACACAAACACTGCCAAACTCACTAGGACTCGTAATGATTAAACGTTGTTTAAACTATTATATCTGCGTTCCTTTCCAGAGCCTGCTTTTTCTGGAAAATTGGGCCACAAGCACCTGGAAACCAGGGTGCCTGTTTGGTCTGTTTCCTCTCGCGGAAGCCGTCATGAAGCCAATGGTGCGTGTGCTGTGGACGGAGAGGTCTTAGAATTGAGGGCACTTAAAATTAAGAGCAGCCCCACACAGCGGCCAGCAGGCTCGCACAGCCAGTCCCTCCGGGAAGTGGAGAGCTGGCGTGTGGCTCAGGCTGTCCCCAGAGGCGGGGCACCGTGGGAGTGTGACTGCGGGAGTGAAACCTGAACTTGACAGGCAAGGGACTCGCGGTGCCCTCTGACCGACGGACCCAGAACAGCACTTACTGCGGGGTTATCAGCAGGTAGACAAGGCCGAGGGAGGTGGCCAGACTCAGGCCCAGGGCGACGGCGCTGGTGGAACACTCGCCCTGAAGCTGGTGGTACCGCAAGACAGGAATCCCCCGTCAGTGGCCCTGGCTTCCCGGAGACACCAGGCTCTTCCCGACGGCGCGGGGTTGCCCAGAACCACTGCAGCCTTGAGAAGGGCCGCACCCACGTTCTCAGACGTCCCAGGGCCCCAGCCTCCCACCGGTACCCCACCCCGGCACCTACCTTCCCCTCGCCCAGCCTGCCTGTACTTCAGGGTGAAGCCGCTCAGGTCCTCCATCCCCAGCTCCACCTGGCTTCCAGGAGGCGGCCGATGTACCTGCTGACGCGTGTCCTGGGGGTGGTGCAGACCACGTCTGCAGAAAAAGATGAGCGGTGTCTTGAGTTTTTCCGAGGCTTTCTCAAGCCCCTCTGCTGCCCATCACGGGAAGGAAGGAAGGAATGTTGTCACACACTCCACTTACCAAAGAAAAGAACTCTATGGTCCCTCCTTCTGGATCCTCGCCCACTGCGGAGTCTGGGGGCCTGGAGTGGGGATCTGAGATGCAGCTGCGGCTCCAACACCTGCTGGCGGTGAGACCCCAGGTGAGTCATCTCGTCATCATCCCGCGTCTGTAAGTGGGGTTACACGGCACACGAGTGGTGGCGCCGTGCGGAGGGTTTCCGGGCCGCACACACAAGCAGTGGACAGTGTCCGGCACACAGCGATGAACCTGGTTCTTTGAAAATACTGATGAAATCAATAGATCTCTAGCAAGCGTGACAAAACAAAAAAGAGAGAAAGACACTAACAAGTTCAGGAAAGAAATGTCACTTTACTACCGACCCTGCAGACACGAAGAGGATGGTAAACACCACGACAGCAGCGCGGTGTGAATCTGACAGCTGAGATCAGTGACCTGCTCCCTGAAACACGCAAACTACTGCAGCTCACCCAGCAGGGAAGGTAATCAGAACAGCCCTGTGATTGCTAAAGAAATCGAACTCATGATTTTAACATTCGTGGAAAAGTAATCTCCAGGCTGAGACGATTTTACCAGAGGATTCTACCAAACACTGAAATAAAAGTTAACAAAAATTCTGTACAATAGCTTCTAGAAAATAGACGAGGAGGCAACACTTCCCAACTCACTTTATAAAGTCAGCATTAAACTGATCCCCAAACCAGGCTGAGACAGTAAGAAAAAAAAAAAAAAAGAGAGAAAACAATCTTTGAGGCAATACCTGTTACGAATATTGATGAAAAAATCCTAAGAACTTTTTATCCAGCAGAAAGAGTTTAGCAATATATACATAAAGGTTTGCAACATGACTGTTCCAAGACACGCAAGGCTGCTGAGGTATTTGAACATCAATGCAACACTTCATTATATTACAACCGTATTCACCATCACGTGGAATCCCCCATGGTCATATCAACTGATACAGAAGAAGCACTGCACAGAGTTCAACATCCATTCCTGATACACATGATCGGACAACCAGGACTGGAGGGGAGCCTCCCCAGCTTGGTGAGGAGCGTCTACTGAGCACCGACAGCTGACAGCGTGCTCGGCGGTGACAGACTGAATGCGGACCCTCTGCAACTGCACAGTCAGCGGTGTCCGTCTCACCCTCCCGTTCAACACAGAGCTAGAGCCCTCCAACCAGGGCGAGAAGGAAGGGAAAAGAAAGAAAAAACAGATCAGCACGACAGAAACGAAACTGCCCGTATCTGCAGAAGGTATGACAGTCAGCACAGAGAATCCTGACGGGAGAAGAAAACCCTAGGACGGATGGATGAGCTCCAAAAGGTCACAGGGTACGAGGCACACAGTAAAAACCAACCGTATTTCTTCAGACTAAACTATGAGCACGTGAAGACCAGAATGAAGACAGAGCACCATTTACAGTCACTGAGACAGAGAAACACTAGTCAGTCTAACAAAGCATGCACAAGGACGCGTAGGCTGAAAACCATAAAACGCCAGAGAGAGACATCAACGGACAGGAGAGCCACCGGGGATCAGAAGACTCAGCACAGTGAGGACGTCAGTTCCCCCCACCCTGATGGACACAGGCTTAACGTCCTTCCCCTCAAACCCTAGCAGGGGTTTTTTTTTCTGTAGAAAGACAAGCTTATTCTAAACATTAAATGGACTGGCAAAGGGATCAGAATAGCTTCTTTGTCTTAAAAAGAAACCAAGTGAGAGGAATCACGCTGCCAGTGACTTACTATCTAATTACACCCCAGACAGTGTGGTCTTGGCACAGGGACAGATACACAGATCAAGGGAACAGGACACAGAGCCCAGAGACAGCCTCACGCAAGTACGGGCAACTGAGTTTTTGGTTGTTGGCGGCGGTAGGTTTTTGTTTTTTGTATTTTTGAGGGGAAGTGTTAAGCTTTATTTGTATTTATTTTTAGAGGAGGGACTGGGGATTGAACCCAGGACCTCATGCGTGCTAAGCACGTGCTCTGCCACTTGAGCTGTACGCTCCCCTCCACGGACAAGTGATTTCTGACAAAGTGCCAAAGCAAGTCAGTGGAAGAAGCATAGCCTTTCAACAAACGGTGCTGGAGCCACAGGAGAGCCGCCAGCAAAAGTAAATACATAAACCTTGACCCAAACCGCACACTTTACTTTAAAAAACTAACTCAGAATGGATCATAGGCTTAACTATCAAACAGAAAAATATGAAATTCAATCAGAAAGCAGACAAAAGACACAAGAGGCATTTCACCAAAGAAGGAAACATACGGACAGAAAATGAGGGCTTGAAAAGACATTTGACATCATTAGCCAACAGGGAAACACAAAATAAAACCACAACCAGATGTCCCCACACGTTTATTACAACAGTAACGGTTAAAAAAAAAAGGTAGTGACCTTTTTTACAGGACCAAGTGCTGGTGAGGAAGCAGAGAAAACTGGGTCACGCATGCACTGCTGATGGGAACGTGAGCTGAGACGGTCACTCTGGAAAACAGTCTGGATGTTTCTTAAAAAAAAAAAAGTGGGGGAGGGCGTAGCCCAGTGGTGGAGCACGTGCTTAGCATGCACGAGGTCCTGGGTTCAATCCCCAGTCCTTCCATTAAGTAAGTAAGTGAATCAATCCATCAATCAATCAACCTCCCTAGTTAAAACCCATGACCCATCAGGGCACACATGAGCATCAGTCCAAGAAAATGAGAATTAATTAACGTCTACATAGAAACCCGCACCTGCAGGTTTAGCGCAGTTGTTTATGTAACAGTCCAAACTGGAAACACCTAAATGTCCTTTGGCAGCTGAGGGGTCAAATAAAAGCGCACCACCCGACCCGTGCCGGGCCGGCCAGCCACGCCTGCGGGGGTCAGCAGCCTGAAGGGCCCAGGGGCACCGAGCTGGGCGACGAACGGGCCGAGTTCCAAAGGTCACACACCGTGCGGTTCCATCTGTACAACATCCTCGGGTGACCAAGTCACAGGCAGGGAGAGCAGACCAGCGGCAGCCAGGCTCAAGGGTGGCCGTGGGGAGGGAGGCGGCGTGACCCTGCGCGGGGAGAGACCTCGGCGGTGACGGCGATGTCTGTATGCAGTGGCACGTGCGGATGGTTACACGGACCCACCATGTGATGAGCTGGCAGAGCACCCCCACACACACGGCGCTCCAGGGTCCGCCGCCTAGCGTGGGTGTCACACCGTAGCTCTGAGATGCCCCCGCAGCCCCATGGGGAACGTCCCTGCGCAGGTGCTCGATGCCACGGCTCACATGCCTGCCATCGGCAGTCTGTCAACTCCACCTCCAAAAGCTGGAAACATGCTAAATACGTGAAAAGACAAAACCTAAGGCACTCCCCGTCTCCGCCTGGAAATCAATGATCAGTCTTCTGCAGCACGTCCCTCCAAACTTCTCCCTCAGCAGACACCAGCCAGCCAGATGGGGGCTTGGCCCTGGACCCTGGAGGGAGGGCTCAAGGTGACAGAAGCGATGACTGGGGGTGCAGACCCTGAGGCACACACGCACCCACCGCCCCAGAGCTCACTGCATGGCTTCTTCCAAGGCGGGAAGCGGCCAGCCAGCCAGAGCTGGGGTCTGGGGGCCCTGAGCCCACAGGGCGCCTGTGGGAGACTGTGGGGACACAGGGGCTGAGGACGAAACCCGGGACACTGCCCCTCATGCTCCCGGGGACGGTGGGAAGGCCACAAAGCCAGGCAGATGAAGGGCACGCAGCATGCGGGACTCCAGGAATCCAAACGGGACTCCCGACACTGGTATGAGAGCAGGGAGGGAAGGGCCCTGCATGCAGCCAGGCCTGCCCTCCCGGGAGGGTCCTGGGCCACAGGGTCAGGGCAGGGGGCTGTAGACCCCGGCCAGAGAAGGTGGGCCAGTGAGCTGAGGTGTGCATCCTCCCGGACCTCTGGAGCCCTGGGAGGAGCTGGGGCGGGTGCTGCTGACGCTGAGGTCCAAGTGGGTCACCGAGGAGGCTGCTCAGCCCCAGAGACGGAGAGACAGACCGTAACTGTGCAGGTTAATCAAACACAGTCTGAATCCTGGGGTCACAGGTCCTTTCGCCAGTCAGCATGCTCTGCCCAAGAGAAGCCTGGACCCCTAGGTCTTCTCAGCCCTTCTCTCAGAGGAGTCCTGGGGGCGCTCAGCCCTTGCCTCCGCTCCAGGATGGCTCTGGACTGCCCTGGCTTCACCTAAAATTTGATTTTTTGTTCCTTGTGGATTCTTTTGGATTACATTTGATTAAAAAAAAAAAACTTCTTTGGTTTAACACAACATTGTAAAATGACTAACTCAATAAATAAATGTTTAAAAAAACAAACTTCTTTGGGGGGAGGTGATTAGATTTATTTATTTACTATTATTTGAGTTTTTAATGGCAGTACCAGGGGTTGAACCCAGGACATTATGTGTGTTAAGCACACACTGTTACCACTGAGCTACACCCTCGCCCACATTTGACTTTTTTAAAACATTGCATTAACTATTATTTATCCTGATTCTGAACGTTGGACGTGTGTTTCAATGGTGCGCCCCACCCCCCTCCCCCAGTTCCATCCCCACGGGCCCAAGTTCAGCCAAGAGGGCTGGGGGTGGGGGCGCTGTGGGAGGAAGACAGCGTTTAAACCCCTGTTTCTACTCTGACCATGTTGCGAACAAGAGCGTCTGAAAGTTCTCCTCTTACAACTTCTGGGTACACGTATTAACTCGCACATACGCTGAAACGCGTAACTCGGCAGTCAGGAAGGTGAAAGAAAATGACCAGGGCCGGAGACATCAGGACGCAGGGATGCGGGCCAGGGGAGGGCCCGCCATGGGGGAGACCAGCTTCCCGAGCCCCGTATGTGTCCTGGGCTCCCACAGAAAACCCGGGGCCTGAGCAAGGCGGGCAGGGAGGTCGAGGCCCTCCAGCTGAGCCCCAGGCTCCGAGGCTCCATCAGCAAAGAGCAATCAGGGGAGACTGTGCAGTGGGGACGCGCCACTGCTGGCCTGCCTCAGACCCGGCTCTGCACCGGGGGCACCTCAGGCGTGTGTCTGCCCCTGTCGGCCGCCTGGGGCCAGCGTCTCTACCTGAGACTTCAGGAAACGGAGACCGGAGGGAAGGGGGCAGGGCACAACCATTAAAAGAAAGACACAGCCATCAGCACCAAGGAGATGGAAGATTCAGCTCCCAGCAGACCTCCAGCTTCAATACACGCTCATCAAACTACAATCTCATGGTAAATGGCCCTCCCACGGGGGCCAGGACAGTTCCCAGGCTGCCCATCAAAGGTCAGAGGGCGCGCGGTGGCCGATTCCGGGGAATCCAGCCCCTTCCCCAAAGTAGTTGGAGCAACCCCCCACTTGTCAGCATATGAAGCTACCAAGCCCATAAAACTAACCGCCCCGCACCTCATGGCCACGCTCCCTTCTGAGACGGCCGCACGCCGTCTGTGGAGTGTGCGTCTCTCTGAACAAACCTCCCTTCACGCAGCTGTGGCCACAGATGCAGCCATGGACACACACCTGGTGGGGCGCGTTCTGGGGACTCGACCGAGACCTGGGACACGGCCCTCCTCTCGCCCCACATTTTTCCTGTTTCAAAACCGCAAGCCAAGCATTTAGTTTACAGCCGCCCTCGCGGCTGGCAGGGGAAAGGCCAATCTTGATGAAGCTCACCGTCATGAGAGCGCTTAAGGAATTTCCAAATAAAATCGTCCCAAATACGAGCTCAGAAGCAAAATCACAAAAACTCCAGCTAGGATAAGGCGCTGCACCTGAGCCAGCAGGAGTTTGTGGCTTCCTGAAAAGCTGCTAAAACTGCGGTGATGAAGCTCCTTTTCAAAGCAGTAAAACCCACACAGCAGAGCGCGCGAGGCGGCCATCTCGGGACACAGGCAGCTGGTCACTGCAGACCCAAGGACGCAAACGACGGGGACAGCGAGAATGTCCAGGAGGCACAGGTGTCAGGGGAAGGGAGGGGCTGGAGCGCCAAGGACAGGAGGACGTGGGGAAAATGCAGTGCCCACTGGTGCCCACTGCAGTCCCCACTGCTGGGATCCCCCACGTCCGCCTGCAACCCCTCAACAAAGCACACCCTTTGCTGACGAGTGTCCGCCTTTGTAGAGCTGACAGCCCTGGGAGAGGGTCGCCTCCCCGCAGCTCAGGCCGGCCTGTCTCAGCCCATCTCCATCTTACTGGAGCCGTAAATCCACGCTCCTCCATGTACCAAGGCCCCTACCTCATTTACAGCCAATCAAACATCTGTTCTCCACCCCTTTGTGTTCACAGCCTGTGTCCCCCAACGGAAGACACTCCAGGCCCTTACAGAGTGGGGGAGCACAGGCTTCACCCCAACCCTGGGGACAAGGCTGTCCTGCCCCGAAGGACTGGGGTCTCCCCTGGAGGGGATCAGCTCAGGGTTGCTGGCCCGGGTTACAGACACCAGGACTGTGTGGTGGAAGCGGACACTGAGGGCCACCTCCCCCCACAACATTGCTTCCCACACTTGGCTCCAGAATTTCACCCCAGACCCCCCCCCCCCAGCAGAAGACTAAAAAAGATCAGAGGTGACTGTGACCAGCACAAGAAGGAAGATGAACGATGCTGCACCCAGGTCTCCCTGCAGAGACGCCCACAAAAGGAACCTTGGTCAAGGGCGGGAGGCCGTGCCCCATCAACTAGCAGGACTGAACCAAGGAAGGGGACCCGGCGACAGGAGAGCCAGGGGGCCCGCAGCGCGCAGGGGGCCCGGCTGCAGCAGGACGGCGCCGAGAGGACAGACGGGTGGGGACCTGGAGTGGGCCGGGCCCGCGAGCACTGGGCCGACCTACCTTGTCGCTGTCCCCGCAGGTCAGGACGCTGGAGAAGGGGATCTCCGCCTGAACACCTTCCGGCAGCGGCAGGGAGCCCACGGCCTTAAACTTCATCCTCTGGGCCGGTTTCCTGTCCGAGGAGCCAGCCCTGGAAGTATCGGTGCAGACGTGGGGCAAAGAGAGACGCCGTGATGGACACACACGTCCTGCCTGGCGGGAGGGGGCACAAGTGCGACGAGCAGGGAGCTCCCGGTCGGCTGCCCAAGGCCTGCTGCTCGCCAGACACAGCGGGCAGCGGAGCCGGCACCCTGGTTCCAAGCACGCAGCTCTCTAACACCCCAGCGCCTCTGAAAGCCAGCCTGACGCCCCGAGTCCTGGGGCGGATCCGTGGGCCGCGCCCGGCTGGGTCAGCGCGAGGCTGCTGAGCATCACCCACGGGCCCGGGGCCTTCCCGCAGGCTCCCCTCCTGCCTTTTGCCTTTTTCTCTCTCCTCCTCACCCCAAGCTTCTCCAAAGGGGCAGCTCCTTGAACAGACCTCGTCACCCCGCTCACCCCCAAACCACAGCCGACCTGGGGTTTGATTCTGCAGGACACGCGGGGCAGCATCCTTGCAGGGCACCAGGCCCCCTCCCCGGCTTAGAGCCCCCTGCATCCCTGCAGTGGCCCACAGGCCTCCGCCCTCAGCCTCTGCCCTCCGCTCCCTTGTGCCCAGGTTGACCCCGGCGGGTCACCCAGACCTCTCCCCCCGCCCTCCTGCCGGCCATGCTCACACGTGCAGGTCCCCCAGACACTCACCCCTTCCTCAGGACTCAGCTTACTATCTGCCTGTCCCCCTCTGAGCCCCATCTCTCTCCCCTGGCCAGTGCCACTCCCGTCCACGGTCCCCAAGTCACACGAGCACCAGCGCATCCCAGGGCCCGGGGGAGCACCCAGGCCGCAAAACTCAAAGTTCTCCCTCATATCTGACCTACTTGTGTCCCTGGAAGTGGCTCAGTCACTCTCGATCATGTCCAGGTAACTTTTCTTGGGCAGAGTGACCTCCAGCGCCCTACACAGGATGGTCACAAGCCTTCTGTGTGCACAGACCCCTCAGTCCACAGGGCACCCCGCCCTTGACCTCCTGAAAGGGGTCCTCAAACCTGACTGCAGGAGAGGCAGTGGGAGGTGCGGGAGGGCGCAGGATGGCCCAGCCCTTGAGGACCCAGGGCCCTGGCCCCAAGTTCCGTCCCACTGCCCTCCCCACACACGCAAAGCCCAGGCCCAGGACACAAGGTTCGTGGGGATACCCCCCAGTGTGCATTGAGCTCAAGGCCTGAGCAGCAGTGATCTGAGGAGGAAGGAGGAGCCGTCTGTCTCTGAGAAGGCGCAGCACGGGAGGGGTTCTGGAACCTACCTTTCGGCGATGCGAGGGCACAATAAAAGGTCTTGATGTTGTGAGTTTTCAGAACACTGTTCCTCTGGTGCCCATGGCCGGGCTCCACCTCAGTCACCGCTCAGGCACGCCAGGGTGGTCTGTGTGATGTGAACCTCCCTATGGAAAAGGAGGCAGAGATGTGGAAGGAGCATTCAGGCCGAGGGCAGCAGGGGCCGCAGGGAGACAAGAAGCAAGTGTCAGGATGTGGCAGAAACGATGGGGAAGGAGAGGGCGGCCAGGTGAGGGGGGAAGCCAGGCCCCTCCCCAGTCAGCAGTCCGTCCCCAAAACCCGCAGGGTGGGAGGACCCGGCCCAATCCCAGGCCCACGCTGCCCCCACACAACGGGGGCAGGCGGGAACAGGCCCCTGCTCCCAAGTGACCTTTCTGGTGACAAAAGGGGAAATCCGTAGTTGGCATAACCTGAGCAGAAACGGGCCCCACGTAACCTAGACACGCGGCCTGAGCTTCCGCCCCTCAGCACTGCCTGAGCGCCAAGTCCTCGCATCACTGCACAATCTCCTCAATTCCTTGCGGGCCTGGGGGGGGGGGGACACACAGGGCACTGAGGCAGAAGTGAGTGTCCCCCTGCGGCTGGCCCTGAGAGCACCTGGGACACGGTCACCCCATTGGCCTGGCCCTGAACTGCAAAGGGGCGCCAGCCACCAACGGTCTCTAGAAACGCATACGTGTCTGCTCATGTGTTCACTGGTCCTCCCTCCCTCCCTCCTTCCCTCCCGTCTTTGCTTCCACAACAGAGATGGACGCATTCCTGTCACTGAGCTGAAGGGCCCACAGGGAGACAGAAACGTCACCCAGGGCGCTCAGCACAGAGCCTTCCAGGCCTGGAAAAGAGGAGAGGTCTTCGGCGCAGGAAGCCCTAAACGCACGCGGTGGGAACGGACGGCACCCAGCGTCCCTGTCTGCACCCGCAGAGAAATGAGGCCTGGCTGGTCCTGAGCAGCAAGGCCACTAGGCGGCCAGAGCTCCATCACCAGTGAGCGCTGCCCACACTCAGCCGGGGCGATCGCTCCCCAGCACGTGCGGTGGGAGGGGAGACAGCCAGCCACGCGAGCTCTCCTTCCCCGGGGACAGAGCGAGGGGGTGCCCCGTGTCTGCCACCTCTCACAAGGCCACGGCACCAGCGGCCCCGTTACTTGCGAGACCGTCCTGTCCACGACGGCGGGGGCGGGGAGACATGAGGCCTGGGACCAGGAGGGCCCCCACACCCCACCCTGGAGCTGGGTGGAGGGCGCGGGGGACTCCCACCATGGCTCCTGCCTGAGGGCCCCTGGGAGCAGGGGGAGGCCACCTGCTCAGGGTCCAGTTCCACCTGCTTCAAGGCAGCCTGTGGAACGAGCACCCAGCACACCAGTGCGGGGCAGACCAGGAGCCGCGCGCGCCTGGGGCAGCAGAGCGGGCTGTGCGGTCTCCTGCTGCCGAGGAGCCGGAAGCTGTCACCACGCAAGGAGCAGGCAGGTGCTCCACCCTCCCTGGCCTTGGCCTCTCCAAGGCCACCACCCAGGGCGTCCGGCCTTGGGAACGAGCCCGTGAACCAAGTCTCAGGCGTCCTGCCTGGCATGAGAGGCTGGGGTAAACACACAGCAGGGACTCATCCCCCCAGTCTGTCCACCCGTCCATCTGTCTGTCTGATCAGCCACGCTCCCCGAATACCCAATGAGTAGGAGGTGAATGTTCGCTGAATGGATGGATGGCAGGAAGTGTGGAGGATGGATGGGTGGGTGGATGGGTTGGTGGGTGAAGAAAGCAAGAGAAAAATCACACTGGGAACAAAGCAAGACCAAGCAAACCTAAAGGGAGGCAGAGTGAGGAAACGGGGAGAAGCCTGGGGGTGGACGTCAGTCCAGGGGCCTGGCAATCTCTGAAGGTTAATAAACAGCCCCATGACCGTCCCGACCCAAGGGCAGGGCAGGACCCCGAGGGATGCGCCCGCCAGGTGTGCCAGGGCCCTAGAGGCACCGGGGAGGGCGGGCTGGGTAGCCCCTGGTCCCCACTCGTCAGGCAGCTCCCCTCCGCACCCCCCCCGCTCCCCTGCCGGGGAGACCTGCAGCGCTGCCTCCCCGAAAGCCATCCCTGTGCCCTGAACCCCCTGCTGAGGCCACCGCTGGCCCCCTGCACCTGACCCGGCGTCCAGCCCTCACTCTGCAGACAGGAGCAGCGCTGAGCACTCCCTCTCCCGGGACACACCCTCCAGCTGCCGGCACTCCCTCTAACCGACGCCCCCCCCCCCCCCGCGCCCTTCCTCTGCCTCCCCACTCCCCCTCCCTCAGCGACCCGGAGCCCAGGCTTGGCCCTTCATCACCTTCTCTCCTTCTTGTAATCAGCATGGAGTTTCCAGGGTTTCAGTGCCCCCTTAGTATCTGTGACCCCCCAGATTCAACCCCTCCATCCCAAATCCCTGCCCAGCCCCTAACTGACCTCGCACCTCAGCACCTTGGGGACCCAGCCTGACAGGTGACAAAGGACCCCCAGGCTCAGGACCCCGAGCCCAGCCCCGTGTTGATTAACATTCCCTGCCGTGTCGTGCCCCCCCCCAAGACCGTGAGCCCCACAGGGCCGGGGGCTGTCTCCACTGCCAGCACCCACCTCCGAACAGCAGCCGCGCACAACACGCACGCGGAACCACTGTGCTCCCGGCAGGCGGCATTCCTTGGTGGAGGGGGGATCATGTTTTAGAAATGGGGGTGGAGGAGAGGAGAGCAGCAGCAAAGGAGAGAGCAGGGCAGGGAGGACGCAGCCCCTCCAGCGGGCTGGCGGGTGGAGAGAGGGAAGGGCAGCTGCGGGTCGGCCCGAACCTGGTACCTGAAAAGCGGCCCCGGCCGGGTGAAGGGCCCAGAGAGGGGCTGCCTTGCGGCGGGAACCCTGCGCCGGCCCTAAAATGCGGGGCTGCAGGGCAGACAGGACGCGCAGCACCTCAGCTCCTGTCACCTCCTGGCCTGCGAAGGGTCTGCACTTTGTGGGGGACGGTGGGGAAGCACAGTGATGCCATCCAGGGTCACCCTGGCTGCCGGAGGGCGAGGGGAGGAGACAGTGAGGGGGTGTTGACAGCAGCCCCGAGACCCTGTGCAGAAGGGTGGAGGCTGGCAGGAAGGGCTGTGGCAGGGAGGGGTCAGTGGCTGCAAGTGTCCCCTCAGGGGGATGCTCAGAGGCAGCCAGGTTCGTTTCTGAGCTCACTCAGAAGTGCCATGGCCTCCTGGGGCTGCTTCAGCTGTGGCTTTAAGTAAGAATTTGAGCCCCCACCTCCCCTTGTCTCTTGCTGGATTCTAACTTCCATGCTGGCTGCGGCCGTGACCCCACTGGGCCTTCCTTCCATGTGACGGGCAGCCTTGGATGCCTCTGTCCCCAGCCAGCTCGGGGCCTAGGCAGCCGGGAAGGTGCTGCCTGTTTCAACCGCCACCCCCGAGGCCAGGCCAGGGAGGGGAAGGATGCGCCCAGGGCACACCAGGCCTGCAGGGCGGGAACGGGCCGCCTGGCGGCAGGGAGAGGCAGGCGGTGAAGGGCAGAAGGGCCCGGGCAGAGGGCACGGGGCTTTGTCCTGACGTCCATAGGACGTGTGCAGAAGCAGACGGGGGCGTGTGGGCGTCTTAACGCTCAACTCCTGCCCCTGGGAGCCACCGCTGGTCCCCGCAGCAGTGATGTGGCGTCCTGTGAACTGTAAGGGAGGAAATCAGGGCGGCGGGACCTCGCGCGGGAGCCTCAGGGCCCTCTCTCCTGCGGCCACATCAGTGTCCTGCCGCCCACTCCTTAGTGGAGGAAGGGGAGCTTCTGTAGTTCGGGTTTTCTTTACAGTGAACTACGCCTCGGCTTTGAGAAGTGGTTTGAAGAAAATGAGCCCAAGGGAAGCAGATGTAACGACAAAGCGTCAGAAGCGCACGGACCGCTGAGCAGCGCATCTTCGGTCTAAGGGAAGGTGTGACCCCCCCTAGTGCGGATCTGAAGCCAAGCACCTTCCCCTTGAGTCTGAGACGGAAGGCAAAGTGCGGCGTGGCTGTCAGCTCTCCGGACGGCCCCGGGCCAGGCCGGCGTCCCTGCGCTGTCCCCTCCTCCAGGGCCCACTGGCCCTCTTTCTGTGGGGTTCATGGGGTCAGGCGCCCGAGCCAGCCCAGCACAAGCCTCTCCCATGTCGGTGGGGGGCCGAGACGGCCAGGATCCCCCGGGTCCCCACACAGAAGGTCGGATTAGAATCCCTCACAGCTGCCCTGAGGGTCCCAGGCTCACCCAGGAAGGCCGGCGGCTTCCATGACGTTGGCCAGGGCCACATCGTTGGACCATACGTCGTACTGCCCCATGTGCAGGCCCAGGACCCCGCAGAGGTCCCTGCCGGTGTGCAGCCCACACGCGTGCTCAGGTCCACCTCAGTGGCCTCGGCCACGGACCCGCAGCAAACAGACATAGGGTGTGGGGCTAGGTCCCTGCTGTCTGCTCCCGGGAGGCCACGAGGACAGGAAAGCCAGGCCTTGTGCTGCCCCTGCTGTGAGGCCGGGCATGATGCCCAGAGGAGGAGCATGGGGGTCTCCTGGCCTCGTCAGCCCAACCCTGAACTGTGAACTGCTCCGGGCTGGCTCCCCACAGCTCCCTGGCCACGGGCCAGCTCACAAAGCATCACACCCCCCTCCCCCTCCCCACCCAGGGCCCCCTGAAGGGAAATGAGCCCAGGATTCCAATCCCAGGACCCCGAGCAGTCTCTGTGCACCGCTCCCCTGGGCGGGGCGCTCACACCTGCTTGCTGGCTGGAGGCCCACATGAGAGCCACGGGGAGCATCTAACGGTCCCAGGAACCCTGGAACAGGCAGGGTTTGACCCTGGGTCCCCTGACTGAGAGGTGGGCTGCAGACTGCGCCTCAGTCACTTGGGGGAGGAACACGACAGAACGTGCAGACGCCGAAGTCAAGACTGCAGGGCCTGGCGTGCCACTCGCGACCCTGGGACCCAGCCCGGCTGGGGACACGACAGCTCCAAGTCCTGAGGCCAGGCCCCGGGCGTGACCACCCTCAGAGGCGGGGACAGCATCCCAGGAAGCAGCCATGCAAGGTGACAGGAGGCGGCTTTAAGGGCTCCCTGTAAAAGGAGACTCACCGCAGTGGTGCAGGAGGGACGCGCTCAGAAGTCCTCCCAGGGGCCCCTGAGGCGCCCCGCACGGCTCCCCCAGCCCCATGACGCCCACCGTGCAGTGAGACGCAGGGGGCGCATGACGTGCCTTGGGCGGCACAGTCGGAGCCCAGGGCGCGCTCCACGGCCACCGGGACGCCCTCGCATGCTGTTTCCTGCATTTTCCACTTTTCCCCAAAAGGCAGAATTTACTTTTGAAAAGTCTGAAACAGGAAGCCGTATCGGGCCTGGATGGTGTGCGCCAAGGGACAGACGGGCGAGGAGGCCACAAGGGAGGGGCGGGGGTCGGCCTCGGCGCGTTTGCCCCTCCCCAGCCTGGGGGGTCTGAGGGCAGCCCTGGACGGCAGGTGTGTCAGTGGGACTCTCAGACAGCGATGAGGTGCTGCGGCAAGAAGGGCAAGGAGGCTGAGCTGAGGCTAGGGGACACTGAAGTCCCGATGAGGACGCTGGCCGTGAGAAGGAAGACCAGGAGATCGGGGCGCGCACAGGGCCGCACTGCCACCACCCTCCAGCAGCCCGACAGAACACGCACCCTCGGGTCCCTCCCAGCAGCAGGTGCTCGTAGTCCAACCAGATCTAAGCCCACAGCACACCAGGTGCCCGAGCCTGTGAGCTCACGGCAGAATAACACTCCTGCTCCAAGACTCAGGGCTGATTCACATGCGTCCCACCTTGTTCCAACATGACGCAGGCCCAGCCGGGACACTGCCACCCAGAAGCCTCCCAGGTCCCTCACCACCGCAAACCCACCCCGCCCCTGCCCAGACCCGTCAGTCCGCTTCTGCTATGACGGCTGCATCAGGCTCCACCAGAGGAGACAGCTGTATCCACACGGCCAGGCTCACACCACTGACCAGAGGCCTGGTAGACGTCCTAGGACCCTCCTGGAGTGTGGGATGCAGACACCCCGGGAGGTGCTGCCCCCAGCTGTTCCTCACCTGTGCCTTGTCCCAGGAGGCGGGGACTTCGCATGCGGCCCCCTGCACTGCTGCAAACTGTAACGGGGCTTAGCCACTAGATGGAATGCGTTCCAGCCATGGCACCCACCAACGGATCCTTAGGTTTGGTGTCTTCTCAAGGGACAAGGCAGGTGGTAGCTGACACCTCCCGCCCTGGCTGGTGCTGCCCCACTTCACCTGCATCCGCCGTGCCATGACCACCCCCACCCCACCTGGTGGTTACTACATAAGGGCCAGCCTCCACGCTGGGCGCCCGGAGGTGGCTGTGCCCAGACAGGTCTGCCTCCCGCTAACCCAAGGCCCGTTCACGAGGCGTCCCGGCCACCTGCTTCCCAAGGCCTGGGGTATCACTCAGTCCTAGAGCCCCATGAGTGACTGGCGTGCAATGAGATCCCAGTTCCCCTGGCCTGCCCCTAGCCCTGCGAGCTGCCAGCTCGCTGACCTCCACGCAGCAGTGGGCGGGCTCGGTCCTGGGCTGGGGGAGGCCGGACACGAGTAGTAGCAAACTCCCAGGATCCTGATGTGCTGGCGGGGGCTTTCCTTTGGGAAACAGGACAAACAGCCTGTTAGTGACATGCCTGGGGACACCCGAGCACCTGCACCTTTGCCACCTCTAATGTGCTGACCATCAAGGTCGAGGCACAACTCACACCAGGGCCCGGGCCACTCTCCTGCTGTCAGGGCAGCCTCGGGAGGGTGGGTGGCCCCTGTGGCTGTGAGCAGGGTTGCCTTGGGGCACCCCAGTCAGCCCGACACCTGCACTCAGCCTCTTCCCACGCGGGGGTCCACCCCTCCGGCCCTTCAGTTCACCAGGCCAACCTCACATACTCTTCAAGGTCAAGAAGCCAGCTCCTGTCCCCAGGAGGAGTCGCACAGCACCCTTCCTGCTGACCAACGAGGCTCACCACCTGATAGACTGTCTGGGACATGCCGGACTGCTCCCCACCCCACGAAGGGCACGCCACATCTGAGTGACCCTGTGGCTTTGAACCGTAGGCGGGGCCACACCTCCCCTACACTCTCCCCATCTTCACACTCAGGCTGCCTTCACTGGACCGAGAGCCCAAGGGTAAGATGAGGGTCCACAGCCGGGGGCTGACCCCTCCCCTGGCACAGAGGCCGTCGGCAGAGGGCTCACCCCCCGAAACTCATCAGGCTCCCCTCTGCGCACCCCCAGCTCGGCTCTGCAGTGTTCTCAGCCGTCTCCAGGCGCCAGGCCCCTGAGGCCTGCTGTTCATCTCTGTGTGTCCCCAACAAGCCCGTGCCTGGGGCTGGAAGGTGCTCAGTATGAGGCCACTGAGCGGGCAGGGGGCGTGAGCGAGTGAACGGACCATACACCCAACAGGCAGGTGCGGAGTGGCAGCACTGCCATCAGATTCGAAGGCAAGTAAGAGGCCGTGGGTGGAGCTGCCCCAAACAGCCTCAGCCCGGAAGCCCGGCTACTGCATCTGACACAGACTTGGGGCAGCTGCCACAGGAAAGGGAAGTCACCGCGGGGCGGGGCGCAATCCCCAGTGATGGGCTCAGGGCAGGAGGCCTCAGAAGAACAAGCTGTGAACTGTGAGGAAGGCGGGGGGCGCTCTTGGTGAGCCTCAAGAGTGACCCCGACTACCCAGGGTGGCCGCTTTCCAAGGCAGGACCAGGGCAGCCAGCTGGTGACGTCCAGGCTGCGAGGTCCACTGCGTTCTGGGGAGGGCTTCCCAAAGAACAGCCGCCCTCAGCTGCCCCCTCCACACACGCAGGACTGGGCACAAAATCACAGCCCGTCAGTGACAGATGAGTCCTCGGTGACCATCCTGAGACGCGGTCCCTCCCGAGCCTGGCTCCTCCTCGGGGCGGCTGACACAGCCCAGGACAGACTGGGGAAGTCAAATCCTAATTTTTGTCTTATTTTAATCTCAACTCTCCTGGCTTTTGTTAACAAGATGGAGAGACCAAAAAAGGTGTTTCCCGTTGCTTTTACTGTTCCAGGTTATAAAACCTTCCCTGTAAACACTGAAACCCAGCGCCTGGAGGTCCCCATCAGGGAGCACCTGTGTCGCCTGAATAGCACTCCCAGCCAAAGCGAGGAAAGAAAACGGAGGAGGAAGGCTGGCGGAGCTCGCGCGGAAGGACAGGAGTGACCAGATAGGACGACAGAGCCCCCGCAGGGCACCGGAGCGGCTGTGGGAGGGCCCAGGTAGGAGGGGCTCGTGCTTGCGTCCCAGGTGCGGTCTGCAGCTCACAGGTGAACTCTGGACCCACCTGGCCCTGCCCGAGAGGACCTGAGACCCTCACGCTCAAGGGCTCTGTGACCCTGCTCCCCTGGCCCCAGGCCCGGGGAGAGGCAGAGGACGCAGTGGGATCAGAAGGCCCACTGCGATTCCAGAGCCCAGAGGTGCCCCAAGCCCTGTGAGGCCAGCCCCGGAACAGCGGGGCCATTACTTCCCAAACAGAAAGACTGCTATTTATACACGACGTGTCTACACCCACAAGCCCCAGGCCTCCCCCGTCAGAAACCTGAACACGTGCGCGGGCAGGCGCCCTGAAGGAACGCGAGCCTGCGGCGAGTCACAGCTGACCCGAGGGCACCCGGCAGGCCTGACCGCGGCCAGCCCTGCGCGGCTCGCGGGGCTGGGGTGTCAGGGCGGCGAGGCACGGCCCTCTGCAACCAGCCCCGGGCACGTCTCCTGAGGAGGGGGAAGGACTGGGGAGCAGGGAGGACGGGCGTGAACACACAGCGTGTAACAGAAAAGAACCAATCTGACTCCACATCAGATCTGTTCCTTTGGCTTTAACACTGTGCCCTGTTTTCTAGGCTCAGTCTTGCTGGCTCTGCGCCTTCTGCGAAACAGCGTTGCCTTTAGCCTGAAATGCACAGGAGAGCCTGTTCTCCAGGCTCAGACCTTTGAGGATGTTAGCACTTTTCCATTCACATGAAGATAACAAGTTGCAGAACAGAGGACATCTGTCTTGCTGGGGGTTTACAGGGACACCAGGACCTGACCCACGTGGACAGCCGCAAGGACAAAGGACTCTGACACCAAGAAGCTTGCAACGACCAACCACACCGCCCCCCTTTCTCAGTGTAAAAGGAGCCTGGATTCTGACGTGGAGAAGGTGGTTCTCCAGGACACTAGTCCCCCATCTTCTCCGCCTGCCGGCTTTCTGAATCAAGTTTCTGTTCCTTGCCCCAGCACCTCATCTCCCAGTCTGAGTGGCCTGTCGTGCAGCGAGCAGGACGAGGCTGGACTCAGTAACCAACCAAGGTTAGGCGACTGTTGCAATGGAGATGCGTGATGGGGACACTGAGCAGCCCCGAAGGGCGCTGTTGGTAAAGGGGGAGCGGCTTCCACTAAAAACCAAGGAAGTGCATTCACCTTCCCATCTGAACAGACTTCTCAGTTGTAGGGAGTCTTCAGTGTCTTTTCTAGGTACTCGGCCAGGATCAGGTTGTTGGACTGAAGGCTGATGACAGCCAGCCAGACTTTAAAGCCGTCATGAACCTTTAAAACAGATTTTGGATGGACAAGGGAACTGTTACATGAAAGCTGCGAATCGCTGCCCTTCTAAGGTCGCACTCCTAGGCGGGGGGTCTCTTCTGCACACGCACTTCAGGAAGCCCGAGCTGGCAGGGCAGCCACCAGGAGGCTTTCTGTGACACTTCCTGAGGTCATGGGGAAACGGCCCGGGGGGCTGAGGGCCCGCAGTCGGGGTCACAGGCCTGAGGTCTAAGATTCCCGACCAAAGGGGGGCAATTAATGCTGCTTTACGCCCGGGCGTGGGGACACTCTCCAGGAATACATGGTATCTCATGGGTCCCGTCCAGGAATACCAGCTTTGGAAAAGAACACTTAGGGAACACGCTGGTGACACTTAGATGCCCTCAGCCCAAACCCAGGGGCCTGAAATTCTTTCACAGAAAGCACAGCAAACCAGAAGAGCAAAGCCACCTCTCAAATGCCTGGGGGAACTTGAAGGGGTGACGCGTGGCTTGGAAAGCTCCCCTGGGGAGCACGGAAGGGAAAGGGAGGAGGGAGCCCGGAGACGAAGCTCCGCACCCGGGTGCGTCTCCGGTGGCTCGGTCCTGCCGGGGCCTCGGAGCAGCCTTGGCTCTGCGTTACCATCCCCGTCAGCCAGGTGAGCTGAGGGGCCGCTCCACACACCTCACGCGCTCTCTCCGGAACACCTGCCCCCGTCTGCACTGCTCTGAGGCAGAGGCAGTCCCGGGGCCCCACCTCCTCCGGCGGACTCTCAACAGACGGACGTTTCCACTTAATCTTCAGGCAAGAACGGCCCCAGGACCTGAAATCATTAGAGGTATTAGCTGCATGCTACAAAGCGCGTCCCTGACTCCCTCCCATAGCTCCAAGGCCCTGGACAGGCCGGTCTCACCCGGGAGCAGCCCGAGGAGCTGCAGACACGCCGGGACAGCGAGCCGGGGCCCGGGCACGCCGCCGCACGTCTACGGAGGGGGAGAAGTGTCACAGGGAGCGTGACCACACTGGGTCCACACGGCACCGCCGACCCTCCCCTCCCGAGAGTCCCCTGGGCCCGAGGGGCCGGGTGCTGGCTAAGAGAAGGTGGCAGCAGGTGGGGGGTGCTGGGGGGGTCAGCAGGAAGGGCTGGACGGGGACCACAGAGCTGACAGAGACACAGAGCGGCTGTGTCCGCGGTGAGGACAACCGCACCTCTAGGCTTCTGAAACCACCCTCCCAGGAGGCTCCCAGGGAGCAGGGGTCTCAGACGGGGTGCCCTGCACACACCGGGCCTCTCCACGCCCCCCAGGCCGGGAGACGCCGGGAGACCCCGCGAGCTGGGAGGGGACATGAGATCCATTCCCTAGGGCTCCTGCCTGACCCGGGGGGACAGACAAGCCAGTTAAACTGCTGCTTCACGTGGGGCAACGCCCTTCATGGTGACGCCTTTCCAAATAGATGCCTGACAAGTAAGGCGTCCCCGACGCCAAGGACGACAGGGCCTGTCTCCCGCCACCATCACCGCCACTCACTGGCCCAGAGCCAGCGCCTCCCTCGGCGCGGGTCTCAGTCCAACACCGAGGACCCGAGGCGGAGAGGCCCCACCACTCACAGCTGGAGGACCAGCCAGGGGAGGCCAGCTCCAGCCGCTGACCGTCCACGGGGAAGGACGCCCGAGCAGACGCGGCCGCCCCGTCCAGCCCTCACCCTGGAAAACTTTGTGTGCAAGCTGGGTTACCCCCCACCACGGCTGCTAAAACCTTTGAACTTCAGGCCGCGAGGCTGAAAACAAGAGGGGCCGAGTGTCTCGGGTTTTCCAGAACTACAGGAGGGTGCGGGCGCTCGCCAGGCAGCACTCACGTCCCAGCGCTCCGTCCCGCAGGAGTGGTCATGCAGGAGGGTCTCCGCTGGGTCCAGCATCACACATCTGTTTATAAACGACAGGAAGAGAGACAGTTTAACTTTCAAAACGATTCTGCTCATGAGTTCAGATGCTGTCAACATGGGAGGGCCCTGAGCCTGGGAACACTCAGGGCTGAATTCCGAGATCGTGCAAACCTTGTCGGGTCACCTGGGGGCATTTGGGCAAATCAATGCTGGCTCTCTAAAAGGCAGCTGTATGAGGCGCCACACGACTCTGAGGGCTTTTAATTCCTAACTGATTCTAAGCATTCACAGGGTCTCTTCTGACCCAGCCACTGACCTGGGCGAGCTCATAGGCTCCCTGTGCCCATTAGTGCAAACTAATGCAAACCTACAAACAAACAAACAAACAAAAGGAGCGAACAGAACCCAGCAGGGTATTGAGAGAGTCACAGACGTGACAAAGGGAGTTCATACCAGGAAGGCAGGGGTGGTTCGGTGTTCCAACATCTGTGACTTAGCTCCCCACGGTACTGGGTAAAGGGCAAACCTGTAAGACCGCGGATACCACAGAGAAGGAAAGGTCAGCATTTACTCCTATTTGTAAAAATCGCCTGAATGAAACAGAGCCTAGGTTCTCCTTATCGTGTTGCTTCTCCAGCCAGAAGCCGGCCCCTTCCTCAACGAAGGCTCAGTCCCCTCCTCGCACAGCGAGGCTGCCCGCTACGGAATAATCAGCACCCTGAGAAATCGGGACCTGCAGGAGGGGCGCTCCAGAGCCAGCCATGGCCCCGCAGGCCTGGGCGACCCAGGGGGCTCAACGCATCCGGAGAAAGGCCGGCTCCCAGAGTGCTGACGGGGAAGTGGGCGGGGTGCCCAGGGCCCCCACACTTCACCCCAAACAAACCCTCAGGGGCTCGGAGATAAACATGAAAACTGAAACTGTAAAAGCAGAATGAGCAGTGGTATGAGAGAATTTTTAAGAATACTGGGGTGGTAAAGATTAGACGGAAAAATAAACCTAGAAACCTTTAAAGAACACACAGGTTAATAAACTTAAATACATAAAAACTTAAAACTCCTGCAAAGAAAGAAATTGGCAAAAGGTTTAAAAAGATGCATCACAGAAAATCATTTCAAGAGAGACTTTAAAGCTGATTTTACTCCGACATCAAGAAACGTACATTCACAGACCAGAGAGCCACTTGTCCCTCATCACAGCTCTAGGGCCTGCTGGCTGCCCGGGGACGGTGGCTCGACGGTCATCAGGCAAAGCACACCTCACCCCCACGCACCCAGCCTCAGTCCTGGGTGAGCCTCCATTTTACTTCCAAAACTGTGCAAAAATGGTTCCTGTCTGTAAAATCCTAGGGCCGGTCAAAGGCCACCCCAGCGGGCGGGCTCAATGAGTGCTCTGACAGGGGGCAGAGACAACTGCAAAAGGACATGGTGACCTTGGCGGTGACCTCCAGGGGCTTCAACCCCCGAGGGCATCACGCAGTGGGAAAGGGGCAAACAGCGGGAAGGCCACGCAGAGAACCCTAAGTGGGCAACTCCACTGGTGTGTTAAAGAGGGAGATGAACACCGGCGTTGGCTGGGAGCAGGAAAGTTCTAGAAAGCAGCGGGGTGGCCAAAAGAGCAGTGGCCGCGGGGGCCGCGGTGGGAGCAGGGGCTGCTCCTCAGAGGCGGGTTCACCACGAGACGCAGTGTCACCTGCAGGGATGCGCCTTCCACCCCGCGTCCGGCTGAGCGGCTGTCCTAGGACAGAGCCGGCCGCCCCCGGCCCAGCCCGGGTGCCCCCCGTGTGGCTCTAGCTCTCAGAGACACATGCTCCCCAGTGCTCACGGCTGCACCGTTTACAACGGCCAAGACACGGAAGCAACCTACATGGCCATCGACAGACAACCGGATAAAGAAGACGTGGTATTTTCATATAACGGAGTATTACTCAGTCATAAAAAGGAATGAATTCATGCCATTTACAGCGACACGGATGGACCTAGAGATTATCATACTAAGTGAAGTAAGTCAGAGAAAAACAAACATCATATGATACCACTTACATGCGGAATTCTTTTAAAATGATACAAATGAACTTATTTACAAAACAAAAACAGAGTCATAGACTTAGAAAACAAACTTAATGGCTACCGAAGGGGTAAGAAGGGGGGATAAATAAAGAGTTTCAGATTAACAGATACAAACTACCAAATGCAAGATAAATAAATGACACTGTATAACACAGGGAACAATATCCAATATCTTGCAACCAATAATGGAAAAGAATCTGAAAAACAATAGACTATTTACATGCACAACAATCACTACGCCCTACACCTGAAACTAACACAACATTGTAAATCAACCAGACTTCAATTAAAAAAAAATGATAAGCTCTAAATACCTTTATTCAAAGAAACTCTTCAACACTTTCCTCTTTAAAAAGTTAAAATGGGAAGCTTAAGCAGGGCCAAGTTAAACTGGACGCGCGGTTACACGTCTCGGCCAGCACGTGGTCCTTGCCACACACGCGCTGTGCTTTCCCTCAGGTGGGCGCGGCGCTGGCTGCACAGGGAGCGAGTCCTGCTGGGACAAGGCCAGCCTCTGCAGCAGCGGCCTCCTCATCACCGCTCCATCTCACCAGGAGGCCAGGGTTTTCAGAGGGGAGGGGACACAGAGCTCAGACACTTCAGATCTATTTCCCGAGAAAAACTACGCAAAGACCAAGATCACCGGACGTGCGGGGAACACAAGCAGGGCCCTTGCGCAGAGCAAAGGCTAAGACAACAGGCCCGAAGCAAGACGGCCCAACGTTCACACCAGAACCAGAACAACGGTCATCTGGCCCCAGTCAGACGACCACCACCTCACCTGCAGTGAACTGCCTGTACTCAGTGACAGGGATGTTTCTGTTCAGACTTGGAAGATCAAAAAAGTCAGACCAGGGAATTCGGACCTGGTGGATGTCGGGCCTCTGGGGCAGCACCAGCGCCCACTCCTCCACCTTCAGCAGGGTATTCAGGAGGGAGGGGATGTCGGTGTAGACGTCCCTGCGGAGGCTGAAGCCCTGGGTGGGAGGGGTTGACATCGCACAGAAGGTACCTGGAAGGGAGCACAGGGGAGCAGTCCTTCAGGGCCAGGCCTCTGCACAAGAAACCTGGCTCCCTTCCCCACAGCCCATGGCCCAGACTCCAAGCAAGTTCAGCAGCTTCTGGTTTGTAAAGTGGAGGCACTGCCCACCCATCTCCAGGTGGCCCATTACTTAAAGAGCCCGAGAGCAGACGCAGAAAATATCTTGGCATCTGTTTAACACCAGCTAAGCACCTGACTAGCACTTGAGCACCTGTTCTCCAGGGGCTCTCAAACTTCTTGGTCTACAGACCCCTGTGCATTCTGCACAATTAGTGAGGAATGGAAAAGGCTGCTGTTTACATCGGTTAAATCTATGAACAGTTTCTGTGTTAGAAGTTCAATTTAAAGTACGTTAAAAAATATTTATGAATTCACTTAACAATAATAACCAATTATGTTATTAATACTCTTAAAAAATTAAGTATATTTTTCAAAACAAAAATCACTAGCGACAAGAGTAGCAGTGATTGTCATTTTTGCAAATCGCTTTTTGACTGGTGAGAGCTGGATTCTCCTATCTGCCTTTGCATTCCCTGTTTTGTGGTTATCACAGGCCAGGTGGTCTCTGGAAAATCCCACAGGAAAACTCGGGACAGCGGGAGACTGCATAAGGCAGGTGACATCCCGGCGTTTCTATGAAAACGGTCTGGCACCTCAGGGGCCCTGGGACACACTTTAAGAGCAGCTGCCCTATCCCAGGCATGACCCCCCTACGCAAGAGCCAGGCAAGGGTCCCAGCTTCTGTCATGAGTTACCGCCGTCACTTCCCTCCCTTCTCTGCTAAGTTTTCCCACCACCTCCCTGACTGCAGGTGAGAAGGAAATCCTCCGCTGGGGCCTCTAATCCCTGAAGACTGCAGCCCCGAGAGGAAGGGGCCCATGTACCATCCCCACAGCTCGCACACCCTGTTTTGGGTCAAGCCCTGAGTAACCGCTGAACTGCACTGACTCTTGCTTATTCCTGAGGTTTCCCGACGGAACCAACATCTGGATGGAACTGAAATTTCCCTGCAGACACACAAGGCTGATAAACCACCCCATTCCAACATCTGATTCTGGGGCTCTTCCAGCCCCGGGCAAGCCCCGCTTCATCTAAGAGGGCCTGCCCTTCCCGGGGGCTGCGGGAGGCCGCGACAGCCTAGGGCGACCCCGACTCGCCCCTCCACCCAGCCCCGGCGCCCGAGGGCGAGGGGAGCCCGAGGCTCTGCCCCGGCGCCGGCCCCAGCCCTCCGCCCCCCCGTCCCCCGACCCGCCCCCCTGCTCCACAGCCCCGCCCCGGCCGCCGCCCCCTCCCCGGTCCCTGTCCGCCAGCCCCGCCGATGCCGCCGACGCGCCTTTATCGTCTGCGGGACGCCGCCCCCGACAGGATGCCGGCCGACGGCTGGCCGGGCGAGAACTCCACGCGCGAGGCCCAGGCTGGCGGCCAGGTCGCCGCGCCGAGCAGCAGTGAAAACGCGGCGAGCGCCGCCATGGCCCCAGGCTGCTACGCACTTCCGGAGACGGCGCCCCGCCCCGGAAGTGTAGGACAGCCCCAGCGGAGCGTGCAACCTGTAGCCACGGCAACGCCGCGGGGCCCTCGCCCAGCGCTTGCGCCGTGCGCCCTCTCAAGGCAGAGCGTCCCGGGGGCAGAACGTGGGGAGGGGCCAGGACGAAGGCGGGGCCAGGACGGGGGCGGGGCCGATGGGGACAGCTGGGCGGGGGCCGGGGCTGTGGGCGTGACCGCGTGTGCGTCCTCAGCCGCAGGTTGCGCCCACTGGAGGCGGGGGCGGGGCTGCCGCCGGTGGGCGGGGCGGCGCTGCTAGGGGCGGGGCCACGCGTCCAGGGGCTCGTCACTCTCACCTGCCCGCCGCGCGGGGCTCGGCCTGGGCTCCGCGGACTCCGCTTGCACCGGACGTGGGCCGGGGCTGCGGGTGGGCACGCTAGAGGACTGAGCCCAGGCCCGCACGGCTGGCCGGGTGGGCACCTGAACTGCAGCTCCGCCAGGCTGCCTGCGGGACTTGAATTCGCGCTGCTGGGCAGTTTCCGAGAAGACAGAGTCTTTCCCAGGAGGGGAGGTAGGGCTGGGGTGCCAGATGCGGGCTGGGTGCGTTCTCACTGCAGAACCGCCGTGAGAGGGCGCAGAGCAGCCTCTGTGCTGGCGGGCCTAGGAATCTGGGGTATGGGGCGGGGATGGTGTGTGCCGTGCTCTGTGGTCTCCTCAAGAACCCTCACCCCAGAGCGAAGGGCCCTGCTCCCCGCCCTTCACTGCACCCCCTTCCTCCCCCAGCACCACCGCCCCTGCCCCTGGAGTGCCCTATGACCTCTCCCCACATGGGGCACTGTCTGTTAGAGGTACTGAGCTCCTGGTGGCTCCAGCCCGAGGGTGGGGGGCTGTATCTGACCACTAAGGACGCCTAGAGCCTTTGTGGTTCCTGGTATGAAGCCCCAGGCCATAATGCAGGGGTGCACAGAAACCCTTCAAAGAGGATTCCCTGCACGGCCCTCCCCGCCCGCACCTACAGGGCCGCTGCCACACCGGGCCACGCCTGGCTGAGGACCTGCTGGTCCCTCTCCTCCTGTATCTGCAAGAGTGCACCTCCCACACTGCTGGGCATTTAGGGGGCCTTAGAAGAGCAGCTGGTGTTTTCCTGGGCAAATATTTGCTCTTTTGGGAAGATTTGAGTGCAAAGGCACATAGGGTATGTTTTTTCTCTTGCCCTGGAGCTGGTGACTTGGATGCAAACTGAAGCCAAAGCAGTTTTTATAGAGAGCCGCAAAACGTCCCACAACCAAACATCACTGTTCCGCAAGCAAGGCAACACCACGGCCGGGACGGGGTGGAGGGGATCGCCCCTCCTGCTGGAGGTGGGGGGGTTCCCATTTGCAGCCACATGGATGGACCTAGAGATTATCATACTGAGTGAAGTAAATCACAGAAAGACAAGTATCATATGATACCATTTATATGTGGAATCTGAAAAATAACACAAAGGAACTTATTTACAAAACAAGCAGACTCAGACATAGAAAACAAACCTAACGATTCCCAAAGGGGAGAGTGAGTCCGGGGAGAGATAAGTTAGGACTTTGGGATTAACAGATACACACCACTGTATATAAAATAGATAAGCAACAAGGAATCACTGTGTAACACAGGGAACAATCTTCAATATCTTGTAATAACCTATAATGGGAAATAATCTGAAAAAAATACATGTAACTGAATTACTTTGCTGCACACCTGAAACTAACACAATATTGTAAATTGACTATAGTTCAATTTAAAAAGAGGGGCTGGGTTCTAGAGCAACAGCCAGAGTGGGACAGAAGAATGAGATCTGGGGTCCCTCTGATGCTCCCGAGTCCTCAATATCTCTAATCCCATCTCGCTCCCCTCCCCCCACCTTCTTTCCTCTCCTTCCCCTGTATCCTCCCCTCACCCCCCTCTCTCTCCCTCTCTGTCTC
Organism: Camelus dromedarius; assembly: GCF_036321535.1. Taxonomy (NCBI): domain Eukaryota; kingdom Metazoa; phylum Chordata; class Mammalia; order Artiodactyla; family Camelidae; genus Camelus; species Camelus dromedarius. The sequence continues at coordinate 13,336,876 of NC_087470.1, read as the reverse complement.
CTCCCTGTCCCCACACTGTCTCCAGAAAATGCTGATTCTCTAGTCCCCTCCTTGTCAGCTGAGATTCCGTGGGAGGAAGAACTTTCTCTTTCCCCTTTTATTAATTGAATGTGTTTATGTCACTAGAGACAAGCAGAGCCTCATTTGTGCGCTGGGCAACCACCTGTCAGTGTCTCTATTACACTTTATGGCTGAAATTTTTCCCAGCAGGACTCCCTTTAAGCCCGTTTCTGACTTTCCGCTGTGCACCCGCGTTTGGGTGTCCTTACTGGGGTTCAGGTCTCTCCACCCAGCCCCCCATCCTCCCCTCGGGCTCCCTCCTCTGCACTGTACGTCTCACCTCCACCAGCAACAGAGAGACTCCCAGTGGCCTCCAGATGTTTGCTGTTTGCTCAGCATCCCCCTCGCCCTGCGCCTGGTGGCCTAACTCCCTCCCTGCCTGCTTCTATGACCGCAGGGAGGTGCCTGGGGCCCTGGGGACAGAGGTCCCTGTGGGGAAGACAGACACCTGCTCCGCACCACTCCTGGTGGGGAGGGCTCTGCCAGCCCTAGAGTAGCCTCTGCTCAGGCCAGCAAGAGAAGAGGGGTCTCTGGGGGATGCGGGATCCACCGCACCTTGGGGGTCACCAGGCAATGACGGGGCCCTGTCGTCACTGCTCCCAGCCCTCTGTGAGGCCACGGGGGACAAACAGATCCAGGCTGGTCCGGAGACCCTGGGACCTGGCCTCAGCCAATGCTAATTTAAATCATCCTCTGCTAACTGTTCCTGCAGCTCTGGCAGCTCTGAGTGAACATGATGAATTACCATATTTACGACTCTTGGTTGAAATATTTCCCCGAGGAGAAAGTGGCCCTTGCCTGTAGCCAGCATCACAGGCTCCCTCCCAGTAGTCCTGGGATGAACAGGGGCCTGCTGGCTGCACTGAGGCCAGGAAGCTCTCGGCCCTGCCCGTTCCACTCATTTCCCCGAGTTTCGGGGCCTGGACTCCAGCTCTCTTACTGAACACTTAGGGCCTTCCCCACGGTCGTCTCACACCTCCCCCTTCACAGCACAGTTGGAGCCTCAGGGGACGCGGATCCCTGGCCCTGGGTGGGGGCACAGCCCTCCCCGCTGCTGGGGACCTTCACTCAGGAGATCGGGCCTCCCCCAGGAACAGGGTCCCCCTCACTCGGCCCAGACCTGCCCTTGTGCACAGAAGGGGTCCTGGCCTGGCCCTGCGCCGACCCCTGGGTGTCCTGTGGGGCCGGGCGGGGGCTGAGTGGCCCAGCTCCAGGCTGGGATCGGCCCTGGCCCCTCCCCCGGTGCCTGGATAAGTGACATCACTAACTCCAGAGCCGAGCTGAGGGAACCATTTCCTAGAACCCAGCTGGCCTCCCCTCCCCCGGCCAAACAGATGGTCCCCCAGGTCGTCAGGGACCTGTTTACCTGGAGACGGAACGCCCCGCAGGGTTCCGAGCGGCCAGTGGTGACACAAAGGACCCTGGCCTCAGAGGCAGAGAGCTGTGGGGCCCTGGCAGCCATGGGGGGGCCTGCTCCCTGCCCCCTGGGCCCCGTCCCCCCTGATGCTGGAGCGCCTGGGGGGCGCCCTGCTGCTGCTCCGGGAGAGCCTGACCCTGGTGCTTCCCTGGGGGGCCCTGGTGTGCGCGGCAGGGCTGCTGTTCCTAATACACAGATGGTCTTCCTCCCACAGCGGGGAGACCCCAGGCGGGCAGCGCTCTCCCCACGACGGGGACGCCGCACCAGGAGCTGAGCGCGCGGGACCCCAGGCCCAGGCCCGCGGGGCAGGCAGCCCGCCCGGCGGGGCGGCCCGCCCTCCCCTCCTGCACACCCTGCGTGTGGCTTCCCTCGACGCGGGGCGGGAGCAGGTGATGCACTGAGGGCCCCGGAGACCCGGCAGGAAAGGCTGGCGGGAGCCCAGCGCCCCCACCCCCCCAGGGGAGCCGGAAGCCCCCAGCCCCCGAGCACCAGCGCGCCCCAGGGAGCAGCCTGTGTGTCCGAAGAGCTGCTGGCCCAGGACATCGCCACATGGAGGCAGAGAGTCACAGAGAAGGAGGAGGAGAAAGCAAGGCTGCTGGAGGCGATCGCCAGGAGGGAGCGGGCCCTGCAGGACGAAGTCACCCACCTGGAGGCCCTGGCTGCGCACCTGCTGAGCGCCCCCCGCCGTCCCCCCTGCTCTGACCCAGGTCTGAGCCCAGCAACCACCTCACCCCGTCTGCGCGGGTGTCGGGGGAGGGGGGGTCGCGTCCATCCAGCGCTCCCTCGTTCGTCCTGGTGGCGCCTCGAGGCCACAGTGTCTCCTGGGAGTGGAGCGTTGTCCCTCGCCGGGAGCAGTGTTTAAACGTTCATGTTTTCTCTTAAGTACCCACTGTCCCCATTGAAACCCTTAGGAATGTAGCGTATAGTGTTGTATTTGGGTGGAAATTAAATGCTCCCTGTGACCTGAAGCATCCTCTCAGTGTGTCCTGCTAGAGATGTGTGAGACGATGGGAATTCTCTGCACATCAGGCCGCTGTTGACAACGTGGAAGTAACTGCTGGGTATTGACCTGAGCAAATTTTGGTTTGTTTGAAAACCTAAACCAAGAAAACCCCAAAACAAAAAACACCATTAAAAAGGGGAAAAAAAGAAACTGAACTAAAAGAAAAACTTAAGCAAGACGACCTCATTCTAACTACATATTATTTCTATTAGCTTAGTTAATTTCTAGTTTGTCCCAAGTTCATAACAGTTCTGTGCTAAAGTCATAGATTAGAAAAGTTTGAGAGTTTGCAACCACTGTTTCCTGTGTTGTCATTTCTTGTTCACCTCCCTTGTCTTGTTTCAGATGGTGTTTGTCATTTAGCATTTCTAAGTGTGTGCAGTGACAATTAACACGCTTTCTTTTGATGCGAAACACACCCACCCACAAGGCAGATGCTGGACAATGTCAGCTGTTCCACACACCCTGAAAGTGTGAGAGGGTTGCCAATTTCTGGAACTGTTTTACAATAAAGGTGGTTGAAGAGAAGCAATCGTGTGCACATGACTTTATAGAGATACACGCGTCCTGAATCCCACACACAGGAAGGGAGAGGCCCCGAGGCTCAGCCCGGATTCCAGCTAGACCCCCTCCTGCAGGCGGTGCAGGTGGAGACCCCGGGATGAAGGCTGTGTCCTGCGCGGGGGCAGGAGGGACGGGGGGGCCGAGGCTGGGGGTCCAGGGGCTGCAACAGGGCCGCTGTCCCCACCCCCACCCGGGGCCTGGCGGGAGGAGGGGAGTGGGGTCCTCTGAGCCGGGGAGGGGCCTCTCAGGGGTCTGCGTGGAGCCCTGGGTGCTGGCCCAGGGGGGTCATCACAGAGATGGAGGAGGAGAACGGAGGGGCTGTGCTGGGCGGCTGCGGGGTCGGGAAGAGGACTGAGAAGACGCAGAACATTCTGGTGACCCTGCTGCCCTCAGGCACCAAGTAAACCCTGGTGACAGCTCTGCAGGAGAGCCCTGCAGAATCTTTGGGAATAAGAGGGTGACCTCTGGGAAAGCCGCTTCCCTGAGGAGCCGAGCGTGGAGTCAGAGACGTGTATCTGGACTCCACGTGGTTCCTCCCCCCGAATCCTGGGGTCCCACCTCCCAGCTGCTCCCCCAGCAGGGACCCCCTGGGCAGGGGGAGGGGCTGGGGTGCAGGGGGAGGATCCCCGAGTGTGACGCAGTTGCCCCCTGAGCGCAGCCACTCAGACGTTCCCTGTGGGGACGCCAGGTGAACTAGGTTTCCTCCAGCGAGTGCACATCCGTGGGAGGAGCAGACTCGGGGACGCTGGTGCCCACGAGTGTGGTCTGGACACTCCCTGCCGGGCCCTGCGCGGCTCTCCGTCTGTGTCTGCAGCAGACTTGGTGGGCGGGAGGTCAGGGAGGGCTCCCTGGAGGAGGTGGCCCTGCGGAGGGGTAGGAGTTCCCACCAGCGCTCTTCACCCGCTAAGGGGCCCGGGAGGCCCCTGGAGAACTTGCTACAGAGCAGATCCTGACGCCCAGGTTCTCGGCTGGTCTGACTCTCACTGGTCCAGGGGGCGATGCCCAAGCCGGGAACAAGCGGATTCACCAGGGTTCTTAGATGATCACGGGGGGAGGTCAAAGGGGCAGGGACGGGCTGTCTGGGGCTCAGCCCGGGCACAGCCTGGACACGTGAAGGGCCTGGCGGGGCAGATGGAGGACTTGTGAGGCCCACGGTGCCAGGTCTCCTCCCACAAGCTCCCCCTTCCCGGACCAATCTCGCCCTGAGGACACGGCCCATTTCCGAGGAGCAGGATGGGCCAGGGACTGGTGGCCATCCTTGGGGAAGCCAGCCCTGCCGCCCCACCTCCCTCTGAATCCCGTGTCAGCAGATGGTCCGTGTCACCCGCTCACTCTCCCCAGGCCCAGACGTCCCCTCCTGACCCTTCCTTGTTTATTCCTGATAACTAAACATTTTCAAACTAATAAAAGCAGAGATTTGTGGGGTCCAGGAGGGAAACCCACTTCCCCTAAACACCTCTCTTTTTATAGGAGTATGTCTGAAATCTCAAGTTTTGAATTGAAATTTTTGGAGCTTGTTTCCTTTAAAACATATCTAAGGTGTGAGGATGGCAAATAATGAGGCTGGTAAGTGTGTTTAGATAATTTTCTCGTTCATGTTTGTGAGTACAGACTTTTAAACCTGATGATGTATGTGAATTATAAAAAGGAATTACTCATAATCCCACAACTAATCAATATCGAGATTTTGCTTAAGAGCTTTTGTTTCCTTGATTCTTTCCTTCCTTTTCTCGCTCCCTCTCATTTAAATAATGCAAAATTTGGTTTCAGTGCCCAGACGTTTTTGATCTCTTCAATTTACCAGTATGTGTTCGGCATCTTACCGTCTGGACGCCAATTCTCTGCCAAGAAAAATTTTAATGACTGCATAGTATTTCACTGTGTCATTTACACCATTTATTACCAAATTTTCACTGTCGTAAATAACTCCTAGATGAATATCTTTAAACATGTATCTCTGTTGACATGTTCACTTCTTTTCTTGGAATGTTTTCCTGCAAGTGAAATTGACAATATGTACATTTTGACATTTAAAAAAAATCCCACTTTATTGAGGTGTAAATGATATACAAAAAGGTATATATATTTAAGGTATATAATTTTGGTTAACACTGCCAAGGTACCTTCCCCAATGACTGCCTTACCGGACAGTGGGTGCGGGGTGGGATGAGGAAGGGAGGGGCGGGCTCCTGAGACTTGCAGGGTGACGGGACAGGGGTCTGAGCTTGCTCCCAGGGTGGCACTGCCGGTGAGGGCGCCTCAGAGCTGGATCTGGGACAGAGAAGCCCACACTGGCTCCATCCCGTTTCCTCCCTCAACTTCCCTTAACCCCTTCCTTCCCCTCCACAGCCTGGGTCTTGGCAAAGGGGTAAGAGTGGGGTCTCAGATTCCCTCCCCACTCCCCACCCTGTCTGACTTCCTTGGCTGGCAAACTAAGAGATCTTTTTCCAAATCCCGCATTGCGGGGAACCACTGCCACCTGCCGTCTGCAGGGCTGTGAAGGTTGACATGCTCGCCAAACCCCAGCCTGTCCCAGTGCCTGACCCCGCGCTTCCCCGGGGCGGGGGCCGCAGGCCCAGCGGTGCAGGGCTGAGCTACACTGTGTTCACCATCTAATTCGGAGGATCAGGCCTTTGGGAAAGAGAAGGAGGTCCCATTGAGAACAAGGAGGGAAGCCAGCGAGGATGTGGGCTGAACAGAAAGATGACAGCTGGAGAGGAGAAGCTCCTATTCAATAGGAAGTGGCCGCAGGATCTGGGTTCAGGGGAGACAGGTAGCTGGCGAAGCCGTGGAAGCTCTGGGAACAGGCCTCTGAGGCCCCAGGTCCTGTCCTGACACCTGCTCTGGGCTCAGCCAAGCCCAGGCCCTGGATCCCGCCACGTGGAAATAGTTCTGGGCTGTGGCCCGTCTGCCCGCCGGGGAGCCATCCAGACTGTGAAACACATCATTCATGCTGCCTTCTCCTCGGAAAGGGACCTGCAGGGGACACCTGCAGTTACTGCCCCGCTTGTTCCTGGCCACGACTGTCAGGGTGTCCTGGCTCCCTTGTGTAACTGGAGGGACTGAAGCCCAGAGCAGGCTGGCGACTTGGCGGAGGTGACCCCTGAACGGTGGCCCCGCCGTCCACCACCTGCCTCCAGCCGGGGCCTGGCCTGAGGCCCAGACAGGGGGAGGCGTGGGTCAGCAAGAGGGCCTGTCCTGCTGTCTGTCCTCAGCCCCGCCCTCACGGGGGGGGGGGGTCACAGCATCCATGCACCAGGCGGGTCCTCTCCGGTCCCGAGCTGTTTTGAGTTCCTGTTTCTTAATAATGTGCGGCAGCGCCCTGCGGACTCTTTGGACCAAGGAAGGACTGGGTGTTGTCCAGGGCCTGTCTGCCCATCAGCCAGGAGCCCCTGTCCCAGCTCGAGATGGCCAAGGCCCTCCCCTGCACCCACACTCATGCCCCCAGCCTGGGCTTCTGGGGTCTCTCCCGTCCCCCGGCCCCTCCTGCACAGAAGAGATGACATCTCCTCAGTGGCTGCCGGGAGGTCGGCTGATGCGAGGAGTTGTGAATGGCTGTGCGGGCACGTCTGTCGGCCCAGCCGCAGCCCTGGACGGCCAAGGGCTTTGCTTCTTGCCAGGCATACAGTAACCCCTTAAACAGTCATCACTCGGGCTGATTCTTTGCTCTTGAGGGACCTCCTGGTGACCGCCCCCTGCTTATGGGAATCCCTTCCCGCTTCATCTCAGGTCCCCTTCCCCGTGTCCTTTTCATGTTTCCCCCAGTTAGCAAACCCCCCAGGCCCACCCCCTCGGTGGGGGCACTGGGGCTCTGTGGGCCTTTGTGTCCATTCCTCAGGGTCCTGCTGCCCAGGGACAGGGAGCCCCAGCGTGTCAGCCGCAGCTCCACCCCTGGGCACGTCCACCCATCTGCCCTCCCAAGCGATGCCAGTTTACTGGACCCCAGTACAGCACGGCCGATGGAAGCCCATGGACATCACACTCTTGTTCTGAGGGCAGGAGGGGCCCTGGGAGCCGGGCCCCGGGCCGGCCACCTGTCGCCAGTGGGCGACGTCCTGTCACAGCGCCAGCCCGCGGCAGCAGTGGGAGCCTGGAGCCGCCTGGGGACATCTGGCTGCGTCCCAGCCCCACTGTGTCTTGTCACCCACATCTGAGCCGCATCCCCGTGTCTCTGCCCCAGCCCGTCCCCCTTCCCACGTCCCTCGCTGCCCCTCAGAGCAGAAATCTCTTCCCCCAGCTGCTTACACCAGGGCCGGCCTCTGCGGCCAGCGCCGTCTCCGCCCCCGGGCAGCGGGGGCACCGTGTCCCCTTAGTGGCTTCTGTGCCCCAACAGGCGGCGCAAAGCCAGACGCGGGGGAGGGACGGCGCGGCCCCGCCTGCCAGCGGGGCTCCCAGGCCGCACCTGCTGGTGCTGAGGCCCGAGGCCGTCCGTTCAGCTGGGCAGGCGCTCTGCGCTGGGGATTTAAGGTGAGTGAGGGTGTCCTGTGCTGCCGCCCTGGTGAGGCCACCAAGTGCCTCCCCCGCCTCCGTCTATGCTGGGGAAGGTCTGGGGGCTGCGGTCACGGGAGGTGCGTGGATCACAGCGTAGCTCCACTGCTGATCATCCATGAACCCTGAGAGGCGGCTCAGCCCCCGGCTCCCCAGCGTGAGCCCTGCTGTGTCCCAGAGCCGCTGTCTGTGTCCATTCTGTTCCAGACGGTTTTCAAACACGCCTGCACGGTCTCACACGCGCCTCCCATCCAGGGCTGGGGTTTCCGTCGCAGGTCAGACGGCTGTAACTACACAACACAGACCGGGGGCTCAGCAGCGCTCACGGTCGCAGCTCTGGAGGCTGGAAGTCTGCGATCGAGGTGCCCGTGTGCTCGGGTCCTGCTGAGCGTCCTCTTCCTTGGCTTGCGGGTGCCACCGCCTTGCTGTGTGTTCACATGACAGAGCCAGAGAGAGGGGGGACCAGCTGTCTGGCATCTCATAAGGGCCCTAATCCCACCATGAGGGCCCCACCCTCGTGACCTCGTTTAAACGTAATTATCCCCCAAAGGCCTCATCTCCTAACATCCTCACGTTGGGAATCAGGGTGTCAACATATGGGTTTTGGGGGGGACCCAACTCAGCCCCCGGCACCTTTGTCTTAGGCCTGTGGGGCTGCCTTGCTGATAAAATGTGGGGGTGCATGACCTCCACAGCTGGCTCAGAAAAGGAGCCACGGCTTCTGATGGTTCCTCTTGCCACGCTCACTTCTGGCACACAGCCACCGTGCTCTGAGGACGCCCAGGCCACGTGGGACGTCCGCACGGAGACGCTCCAGCTGCCGCCCCACACGAGGTCCAGCTCGTGGCCCGTGTGAGGGGCAGTTTAGAGGGGTCTCCAGCCCCAGCCCCCGTCTGACTGTGACCACGTGACAGAGTCCCAGGGAGCACCGCCTGGCGGAGTCCTGTCAACCCCGGGAACCCGGAGGGCTGGTTCCTGTGACAGTCTTTTCGTGGTAGTTCCCTGCCCTCTTCTCTCCTGTCTCAAAATCACTCGTCTAGTTCCTGTCTTCATAGACTTGACAATTCTGGGCAGTTCGTACATCACATGATGCAGAGGAGGAGGGGGAACTTCCCATGCCATTGTCTGCTAAGGAGGTCAGCTAGTTAACCGGCAAGCCAGCTCTTTCTGCATGAACAGGAAGGCTGTCCTGGCGAAGTCCTGCTTGCATTAAGAAAGGCCTGTTTCTTTGCATGGAGAAGAGATAAAGAAAAATTATCAAGGTGGAGGCATAGCATCCAAGGAGAAGAGGTATCATGTAATACTTGTTAGTGAAAAACAGTGTATTTTTTCCTGGGAAGAGCGCATCTCTGCCCCTGCTCTGTGTACCAGGTAGACCAGACACCCAGTAGTAAGTCCCATTTCACTGTCATTACCTGCAACCCACTCCCCTTGCCCGGCGGAAGATTTATGGAAATTTCAGAGGGTGTCTCCTGTGTTCATGGAGCAGTCTGCTCCTCCAGGGCCGTGTCCGCTTCTCAGGGCCCCGGGCCGCCTCTGCCGCCCCACAGGCTGTGCCTGGCCTGCGGTGAGGGCGGGGAGGTGCACGGTTCTCCGTGAAGCCCCTTCTTCCTTCAGCATGACCGCATTCTCTTTAAGGGTGCCCGTCAGGGTTGAGCCGGGGATGAGCCCCCTCCCTGCATTGTTTTTGGAATTCCACCAAGTCTGCAGACAGCTGAGGTTTTGTTCCTGGGCAGGTGTTTGCGCCTTGCCCTCAAAAGGTAATGGAAGACAAATTCCTTACAAACTGACTGCCTGAGTGACCCCAGACCTTGGAGACGGCTGAGCCCCAGCAGGGATCTCCTGTCCGAGTCACCCTTTCTGTCCCTTACGTTTGGGGGCACTCCAGATGAGCTGGTGCTGGGAGCCTTCTGCTGGTGGTGTGGCCTTTGTTCAGAGGTGGTTCGGGAAGGACAGTAGAGGCGGGCCGCCCCACAGACACACACTCAGGCAGGACACATCGGAGATGGTGACTGCACCACGGCCACTGCCGTCGGACTCCCAGGAGACGGCCAGTTACCATGGATTCATAGTGCCATGCTGCAGGTTTGGGTCCTCATTCCTCCTTAGGGCCTGGACTCGTGTTCCTCGGGGGGCTGGGAGTTTGGGGGGTGGCCTGCCTGAGAGGTGGGGAGCCCTGGGGAGCCCTGCAGAGCTGTGACTTCACTGATGTCTCCTGCTCCTTTTAAAAAATTTTGTATTTATTTAAAACCTTTAATAATTATTGTATTATTTAATTCTTTTATTTTGTCTGTGGGAGGGAGTAATTAGGTTTACTTATTTTTAGGGGCGGTACTGGGGATTGAACTCAGGGCCTTGTGCCTGCTAAGCACATGCTCTGACACTGAGCTACACCCTTGCCCCTCTCTTGCTCCTTGTCAGTCTTTCCTGTGATCTAACCAACTTCTGGGATTGTTTTTGCCATCTCACCTATGTGTTAGCCTAGCACAACTTAAATCCTCTCACTGATTCCCCTAGAGATCTAGAAATCAAATGAGACCTCATGATGGATTTTGATCCCGTGTTGAAAGTGAGTACGGAATGGTATGAAGTTACACATTTTGACTCAAAGACTTTCAAAGAACATGGCCGATGGAACAGCTTGCTGAAGGCAGTAGTTCTCAAATTTGGGGTCTCAGAACCACATTACATTCTTAATAATTACTGAGGACCCAAGAGAAATTTTGTCTGGGCCATATCTATCAATATGTACCAAATTAGAAATTAAAATGAAAAAATTTGAAATACTTACTATCAACATATTAACATAAATTATATGTTCTAGATAAACATACTTTTATGAAGAATGACTATTTTCAAAACCAAAATAATCTGCATAAGGAAGGGCCATTTGAAAATATGGGTTGTCTTTCAAGCACGTTTCACGGCTATCCGCCAGATTTAAAAAAAAAATGAGAAAACCTGTCTTAACCTCGCACCAGCTGTGGACATAACGCTGCCTGCCATTCAGTAACCAGCCGTTCGTGCCCACCACCAAGCCCTCAGCCACTGCACTGCAGCCGCCCCCAGCCGTGCGCCCTGAGGGGGATTCATGCAGAAATACCGGACACTGGCCTTGGGTAGCGAAGATGCAGATCAAAGGATAATGTGGAGGGGCATCTTCACTACACAGAAAGGCCACAAAAATGATCAACTTGCACGTCTCGGGGCTCTGTATGTGTGATTAGCATAATGTTTTGATATTCAACTACACTTTTTTGTTTTTGTTTTTTTCCAGCAAAAGCACCTGATTATCCTGACTCCTCCCTTACCTCTTTGAAACAGTTTCTCAGAGCAATCTGAGAGGCTGCCATCCCAGGCTGTAGTCCTCAGGAAGGCCGTCAATAAAACATAATTCTCCTTTCAGGTCGTGCATTTTTTTTTTTCAGTCAACAAGGGGTAGAGAGAGATCAAAGGTCACCAGGCTGAACGTAGCAAAGCCTGCAGTGGGGGTTTCTGCCACACCTCCATGTGTGTAACGATCTAAATAACAGGCTTTGGGGAAAATGTGCTGTGTGTTATTTCGTCTGGTAAAGTCCCTGAGATGGGAGTGGGATGGCTCCTAAGTGCAATAGGAAAGAACAGTTCTGACTCGTGTTGGATCTATGTTTTTTTTCAACTTTAACCTTTGTATTCCATTGCTTTTGCTGCAAGTTAACAATGCTGCTTGCAGCCTGAAATGTACAGTGCAGCCCATTCTCAAGGCTCCTACCATTAAAGGTATAATGCTTTTCCATTCACAGAGATACAAAGTTGCAGAACAGACAATAACATTTGTCCTGTTGGAGGTCTACAGGAACATCATGACCTGAGCGAGGTGGACAGCTTCAAGAACAAAGGATTCCAACCCCAAGAAGTTTGCAACAAACACCTCCCCTATCCCTCTTTTGATGTAAAAGAAGCCTGAATTCTAACTCTGGTACAATGGTTCTTTTGGCCACTAGTCCACCGTCTTCTCAAGTGAGCTGGCTTTCTGAACAAAGGCATGAGTCGTTGCCCCAGCAACTTGACCCTGGATTTACTGGGGTGTCACGCAGCCAGGAGTACAAGCCTGGGCTCAGTAACATAAGACAGGTGAGGATCGGTGTTTAGGGGGCTGAATTTCTCACATGGTAAAGGCATCGGAATTCAGGAGCAGTTAGGAAATGTCCTTCACTAAGGGTGGCAGAGAGATGGACCCGAGGACAAAGGACTGAGGCAGGAAAGTGGAGCGGGCCCTCAGCACATCGTGTGGTATCAGTTCTGTTTCCTTGAGCGCTGAGGATACTTACGCTGAGTCACCCCTTCGCAACGATTTTCTCCTGCAGTGGAGTTTCCCATGGTCCTCCTGCAGGTAGGGGTTCACACGCGCATCCTTGCACGGCTGGGGGCGACAACAGGACAGGAGGAGGGAGCCTTTCCCGTGCTCGGTGCTGTGCCCCATCAGGCCACTTCTGTCACATTCACGGACACCTTGCTGGATTCCAGGGAAGTGTCCGAATCACGCTATACTCTGCATACCTTGCATACCTTCCTCACCCACGTACTTGGAATCCCTGGGACAGAAACTATCATTTGTCACCACTTCATACCATATGGCATTCGGCATTTAAATGGAATCAATGTTTAAATGGGAGGGAAAAAACCCTGGAATAAGGTATTTCCCTTGAGGAGGAAAAATCATGAGCTATTTGGTTCCAAGTGACTTAAAAATGACAGGAACAGAAAGAACCAATAAAGGCTGCTAACCATGTTGTGATTATATAAACACAGACTCAGTGGCTTATGTCCTTTTATTACACACGTTATGCTCCTGCGCAATTAATGTTGGCGGAACTTCGGGGTCAATGAAATATGTAGGTGATTCAGTCTGTTTTCATATTCTCCGCTGTTACCAAAAACACCCATTTAATGAAAATGAAGGGACTGAGAAGAAACACTGCAAAAGGGAGAACGCGGCGGTGGCTCCTCCCCCGCCCCCTCCCCCGGCGGAGGCCTGGGACCCGCCCTCCCCGGAGACGCCGTCCTCGCGGCGCCGCCGGCGGCCGGAGCAGCGTCCGCGGAGGGGACCCGCCAGCGCGGCGCGCCGGGGCGCCGAGCCCGCCGCAGCCGCCCTCCCCGGGGGCCGGGCCCGCCGAGCCCGCCGAGCCGGGCCGGGGCGGGGCGCCCGCCGCAGCCACGCGTGCCCGCCCCCGGCGCCGCCCGCCCGGGGCTCACCCGCCGCCCGCCCGCGCGCGCGCCCCCCGGGGGAAGCTGGTCCCCGCTCGCTCGCCGTAGCGCGCGGCCCCGCGGAGGGCAGGGCGCGCGGCCGCCATGGGCGAAACCATGTCCCGGAGGCTCAAGCTGCCGCTGGGCGGGGACGCGGACATGGAGGAGCGGGCGTTCCCCAACCCCTTCCCGGACTACGAGGCCGCCGCCGGGCCGGCCGAGGAGCCGCCGTGCGCTCGCCCCGCGCTGCCCCCCGACGAGCTGGGCCTCCCTTTCCACAGCGACGGGAAGGTGAGTCGGCGGGCGGCGGGCGGCGGGCGGCGGGCGGCGGGCGGCCGGGCGGCGGCGGGGGCGGGGGGCGCCGGCGGTGGTAGCGTCCACCCGCCGCCCCCCTCTCCGCGCTGACGTCACCGCTCGCGCTCACGTCACCCACGCGCGCCGCTCACGTCACCCGTCCGCGCCGCGCTGCGCCCGGGGTGCGGCCTGGGCCCCCCGGCGGGGGCTCCGGGGACCGGGCGCCTCTGCGCGCCTTTCGCCGCCGCGGAGCTGCGGTCCTTCCCAGGCGACGGGGCCCTGGGAGGCTGTGGCCGTGTGTCTTGTCGCCGCTTTCCTCCCGGTGGGCGCGTCCTGGCGCCTCGGGCCTGGGCGCTCGGGAGTGCGGGCCGGGCGCCGGGGTCGCTGACGCGCGGCTGCTTTACCGCCGCCGGCCGCCGTCCTGCCGCCTGGCCCCGGGCCCCCGGGCTGGGAATCCGCGGCACGGGAACAGCGCACGGGACGCATTGTTCCTGCGCAGTCGGGTCGCCCTGACGGCTCCGATCCCTGCGCCCCGGGGTCGGACGCGGGGCGTCGGAATGAACGTTCCCGTGGCGGGGGGAAAGCGGGCGGGAGGGAACCCGTGGGTGTGCTGGTGCACAGCTGCCTTCGTGCTGGGTGGAAACGTTTCCTGGCGAGGTTTCCGTCTTCCCACTGCTCTCCGTTCCCACTCTCCCTTTACCTCCCCGGCTCCCCCACGTACTTTGTCCTTGGAAACGTGTAAGTTCGCCCGAATTTAGAAGGAAATTTTGGAAGAGCTGTTGTTCCGAATATGGAATCTTATAGGCAAGTGACTTCTTGGAACATCTCTTTTCTTGTATGTGATTAATAAGTGGAGAACAGTCCCCAGCTCACAGGGATGTCGGTAACTGAATTAGGTAAAGTCTGTAAATGGCTCGACAAACTGCATTATGTAGTATCTAGTAGGCCCCCAATAAATGCATCTTTTCTTTCCCCTTGGAAAGTCAGTGCTTACGGTTTAGAATTCAACATTGTCAATATTGGTTTTCCCGATTTTCTTCTGTTTTCACGTACCTTTCGGTTACGTTTGTGTCTTTGTTCAAATTCTTTACAGTCAGTATTTTTAAACCCGTCATTCATACTGTCAGTCACTGTCCCAATACTATCCTGAGAGTAAGGAGGTTACTGCAGTGTTCAGTTAAAAATGAGTGAGAGGAACTCCTGACCACTATTTCAGTCTCCCCGAGAACAGTAAAGAGGTGGGAACAGTTGAGTTTCATTTTCTGCCTCACGGAAGATAAACACTTGTTCTGAATTTACATATTTTTCTTTTTACCCTTTATATCTGGTAAATGTGGCTTTGATCTCAACCATATACCAAAGTGGCTTAGGTAAAAGAAAATTGAACCACAAGTGAGTAATGGGGTTGTGATGGCTCCATGCAGTTAAACAATTAAAATGAGTCAGGTGGGGACCCTTGCCAGTGGTTGTGATTATGTGCTAAAGGAAATGTTCTTTTGTTTTTTACTTTTCTTCCATATTCTTGAACTTGAAAATGAGAGCCCATTAAAGGGAGAGAGGGACTTCTGATTTTAAAAGATGGCAAGAATACTTTTTAGGTTTCGGAAAATTGTAAGATAAAATGAATATGAATTAAGTTCCACTGTCTTCTGTATAGATGATGATTGGCAGAGTATTACATTTTTAATTCTTAAAATAGTAAGAACGTCATAAAGATAGTTGTTACCAAGTATGCATTTGTTTTGATAAACATGAAGTTTCATGAAAATGAGGGTGTTAATAGGCTGAATTGTGTCTCCCAAAAGGATGACGTTCTAACCACCTGAACTTCAGAATGTGACCTTATTTTGGAATAAAGTTATGTTAAGTGTAGTTAGTTAATTTCATACTGGCGTAGGGTGGGCTGTTAATCCGATACGGCACAGGAAGAAGGGAGAAGGCTATGAAATGATGGAGGCAGAGGTTGGAGCGGTGCATCTGCAAGCCAGGGAACACCGGAAGCTAGAACAGGGAGGAATTCTAGCCAGAGTCTCAGGGAGCATAGCATGGCCCTGCCAGCGCCTTGATTTTGGGCTTACAGGATCCAGAACTGAGAGACTATATTTGTGTTATTTTTAAGCCACCCAGTTTGTTTCAGCACCCCTAGGAAACCAATTCAGAGGGTAATTTGTAAAGTAGGCATTGAATAATTTTACCAATGATGATGTGAGAAAAGGCTACGTAAACTCCCAACCTGATAACTTTATTACTCAGTATTGAAGTCATTTATTGGTTTCATTTAGGTTTTGGTGAGTATGTGTGGTGTAAACAATGAATGCAATTCACCTCCAATTCTAAAACCAGCTCAAGTCTACTTCACTGAGTTAAGTTTCCATAAGTAAGCTTCCGTAACATTTTGACAACATTGGTCCAAGTATTATGAAAAGCAATGAACCAGTGAAACAGGGCTTTTTTTTTTTTTTAATTATGAAAGGTATCTAAAGTTGGCACTGTTGGCCATTTCTTCCCTTCTTTTTACTTGTTTCTGTCGTGGCCGTGGACTTCAGGATCTGAATCCTGGTTAGTCTACACCAGCGTTTCTCAGAGTGTGCTTCTCTGATCAGCAGCATCAGCTCCCTTTGCTTTATCATCAGGAGATAGGAAACCACACAGGGATTTGACAGGGAAGGTTTAATATAAAGAATTACTCTAGCCATAGTGATTGGATGAATGAGCGATTGCCTGTAAGAAGTAAGGAGAACTCTGGAGACCACAGGAGTGGCCGACGTGAGGAGCAGCCCCACTCCTGGGGCTAAGAGGGCACTTGGGGAGAAGCCCCTGTTACTAGCCGTGTATTGCTGTGTAGTAAATGGTTCCCCAGCTTAGTGATTTAATAAACACTTACAATCTCACATAGTTTCTCAGGATCAGGAATCCAGCTGCTGTAGCTCGAGGCCCAGTTGGCTGTGACTGGTTGTCCTCAGGTTTTGATTTTGTAACCTTGGGGAATTTACAGGTTTGGGTTTAGGTGTGCGTGGGTAGGTTGGAAAGGCCTTAGAGCCACCTTAGCTAAGTGGCCTCCTTGTTTTGATTAACTTCACAGTATTCATGAATGAGAGGGTGCCCTCAAATTGGGTGTAAGTGCCACCTTCAGTCCCCACCGGAGTTCAGTTGCCCTTGTCTCCTTGTGAAACTCAGGCTGTGTTGTCAGGTCCGTGGGAGAGCTGCTTTTGCCGTTGATCTCGTTCGCTTGGTTCTGTTTCTCCAAGAGCAGTGAGACCCCTTGCTGTGCTGTTGGTGGCCGTGAATATGCCTTTAAGACCCTTGAGAGGACACGGACCACCAGGGAGACCATGATGACGACAGTTAGGAAGAAAATTACCAAGAGGTGAGGAACAGTCCTTAGCCAGGGCCCCACCCTCGTGAACCAGACCGGCTGGTGTCAAATAAATCGAAGAATGTGCCTGCAGGCTCATCGCCCTGAGTGGCTTGCTTGCTGGTTTCCTGTATTTGCTAATGTGGCAGAGGTGTAGATCCGGGTGTAGCCCGAGGCATTGCTGGGGCGCACGCGCCTTGTTCAGCCAGCCCGAGATCCGATGCAGGTCTGTTACCCAGAACCACCTTAGCAAGAAAGCCCGGGGACTGTTGTGCTGCTGTGGCCTTAGCAGTAGATTTAGTGACGGTTCCCAGAGCTGGGGAGCAGCGTCTCCTGGTGCGTTCACGGAAAAGGCAGGCAGCGAAAAGGCAAAAGGGGTAACGGTTTCTGTATCGGAGATGAAGTCCTTGTTCTGGGATCTGGCGAGACGTCGTCTGCTTCCGGGAGGAGCCTCCCGGCTCAGGTTTCATTTGAGATCTCCAGCTGGTGTGCAGTTCCGAGAGTCTGGAGGACCCTCTTTAACTGAGGGATGTGGACCCAAGGGTCAAGGCCCTGGAGTTTGGCTGCCATCTGGGTTGTGACAAGGACTTGATACGGTCCCTTCAGGGAGGTTCAAGGGCAGCTTTGTTCTTACGATTTCAAATCAGAAAGTAGGAGAAAATTCAGAATGTTAGTTTGGCGAAACATAGCCAGGTGTTTGAAGAAGTGAGAATTCAGGCTCCAGTCCAGTTTACAGGTGGAGAACAATCCTGAAAGACGGTGAACAGGACTAGAATCTGATATGCACAAGGCTCTGCTGTAATTTTCTACTGAAACACAGTTTTTTTTCCCTCTACAGTCCTCATTTCTACTGCAGATAATCGAAGTAAGGCTAATTTGTTTGCAAATTAGTTAATTAGAGTTAAGTGGAAAACTTAACTCTAACTGAACTCTGCATGGGTGGGTCTTCTATTCTGAGATTCTTTTTATCTGGGGAGTCAGCCAACCAGGGATTGTGTATTACTGTAGTATTTACTACTGAAAAAGGTCCACGTACAAATGGACCCTCACAATTCATACCCGTGTTATTCAAGGATCATCTGTATGGAAAAAGTGTGGAAGCGCAGTAAGGGTGTGATTGATTGCCCGTAGCTTAAAGCTGAGCTGTCGGTCTGTGATCGGTTGTCCTTAGTGTTTCAATTTCCTAACCCTGAGGCTTCCACAGGCCTAGATTTTGGTTTGCTTACGTGGGCTGCCAGGACGTGAGAGCCACCTCCGTCCAGTGGCCTCTGTGAATGAATCTGACGGTGGTGGTGGGGGCTTTGCCAGAGCAGAGACAGGGTGCAGCTTGAAGGGGATGGCAAGGAGTGAGATATGCCGGGGCGAGGGGGGTGCGTGAATGACACTGGGCGGGCATGAGGCAGGAAAAGTGGACTGGAGCCAATTCTGAAGGACTTGATGGGACCTAAGGATTGTAAACCTTTTCCACACAAAAGTGAAGATTAAGAAAATTTCCGCTTGGGATCTGTAATTTGGCATAATCTCGGCTGTTGGAAATGCTCCATTTTATCATTCTTCACCTGATTTTCTGTATTTCTGTTTCAAAGTTTTTGCACTTCAGAATTTATTTAATGTCATAATACGTCATGGAAACATAAGGAAATATTGCACTTTTCAATAGCCCAGAGAAATACAATTTTTCCTGCATTCAAAATGAGCTAAAGTGGGGCTGAGGGAGGGACTACAGTGCAGCCTTCGTCCTCAGAGTGAGATTTGGGGACCGAACACTTCAGCCTTCCCTGAAAGCTTGTTGGAAGATGCAGGCAGCTTCCACCCTGCACCCAGTGAACCAGAACCTGCATTTGGGTCTGAAAGGGTCCCCAGGCCCGCGGACGGTCCATGTGCACGTTATGTGGGTGAGCACCGCCGACAGCTTGTTGGATTTCTCTGTTAATGTGAACTTCAGCTCCAGCCAGTTTTCAGCTCCCGGTGTGGAAAATACTGACATGGGAGGATGATGGAGGGGAGACCACAGAACGCTGTAAATCAGCATGTCCCTTCGCTCGGCAGTAAGTGTGGCGCAGAGCCGCAGAGAACTTGGCCAGGCCTGGGTTCGATGTCTGCTTTTCTGCCACTTGTTTGCTGTAGACTTTAGGCAATGACGGTACCTTCCCGATAGGTTATGGCAGTTACGTTAGTTAATACACGCAAACTCTTAGAACAATACCCATTAACATAGGATAATAGCATTTATGTCATCAGCTCATAGCAAAGGGTTAAGTTGGAAAGGTAATTGAAGTTCTTAATATAATATTGGTGTAAGATATTGATTGAAAGCGTATGGTAATAACGTTGTAACACAACCCCTTCCTCATTAGGGTGTTTGAGTTAAGTCCACTTGCAGCACACAAAACAGTGCCTGATACAATTAGCACCTTGTTCCGCAGTTACTGACACATGGTGAGCAGGTGAAGAGGTCAGTCAGTGGTAGCTGTTAGCATTATTATATATCTGTCAGCATTATTATCTGTCTTGTTTTTTATTATTAGAGTATAAAGTGTGATAATGAAAAATTTCATGGAGGTTTATTTCTTTCGTGGAATATAAAAAAAAATTACACATCCTGTCTCCTTAGAGACGGCTTATTCTTGCGCCTTTGCCATCTGAGGAGAATGCAGTCCGACGGGCAGCGTTTGCATGCGCGTGTTCACAGGTTGTCAGCAGATTTCTAAGTCCCACCCCGCGTACGTTCCTCGCTGTCATCATCTCTGCAGTGGGGGCACTGACACGCCTGGCGGTGAGGGTGCAGAAGGGTTATTGGATGGTGGCAAGCCAGCCCAACTGTCTGCCCACAGCTCTGTCAGCTCACCTTCTGTTTCCATTTGGTCCTCGGCGTCACTGAGAATTGTATATCGTGACGTGGGTCTTCAGAATCACATGCTTATGCTTGAAACCTCAAACAGGAGCTCTGAAGGTTTAATCTGTGATTAGTGAGTGCCTACTGTAATTCTTTTTTGTTTCTGTTACCCACTTAACTTTACTCTTTGAGACAGGATTTTTTTTTCTTACTTATGCTTGAATTATTATTATTAAAAAAAAAAGTCTTCACACCTGATACCAAGCCAGGACACAGTAGATACTGAGTAAGTGTTTGTTGAATGAAGAATAAATGTACTGAAGTAGAAAACTCCTATTGTTTTATTGGAATTGTTTTTATATATTATTTAACAGCATCATTTTATTTTTAAAATCCCTAGTGTGTCTAGAATGTTATGTAGGGTCATGATGTAGGTCCTCTGGACAATATTCTAAACTAAAGTAAGACTGTGTGGTATTCCTTATGGGTGTCGCAGGTGAGGCCTGTACTCTCAGGGCCACCTGGCACGCTGCTTGGGCCAAAGCAGCTTTTGAGCAAATTTTGCTTGAATAGAATTGAATACAGCAAACTGAGTTGCCTTCTCAGAAAGTGCTTCTCTTCTGTAGATTTTAGCTAATACCATGCAGCAATCGTGTAATCAGAATAAAGCCTAACTTTTCACTGGCAGCTTTCCAAAAAATCAGCATAGCTTGACCACAAAGTGCCACTGTCCCTGTGTTAACAAGAAGCGTGTGTGCTCTGAGCCCTGGGGATCAGCTTACTAACGCACCGTCACTTAGCGGTTGTCCTTGGTTCTTTACTGCGATTGTAAACTTTCTTGTGGTTACCATATATATCCGCTAGAGAGTGTACACAGCAGGTTATCAGCTAATTTTTGAGATACAAAATACACACATCAAAATTGGACAGTCGCGTGTGTTTCGAATACGTAATCTAGAGCATTTTCTGTTAATAGTGTTACTGCGCTTGAAATAAGGAAAAGAGGACAGACCCAGTTATGAAATATTTGCTTATTTTTACAAGAATGAACAATTTTCAAACGTCGAAGCCGACAAACGGCATTTCCTCGGCGCCCACCTGGTCTGGGTGAGCGTCCTGCTGCTGCTGCTTGAAAGCACTAGTAGCCAAGGGAGGAGTCGCGCCACCGTCTGGTCCTTCACCGTCGGCGCGCACAGCGCTCCCCCTTTTCCCCCTCAGTGGTCAGGGTACTTACTCATGTTTGTTTGCAGACAGAGTCTTAGAAAACCAAGCGCGCCTTCCTCGTATGTGTGAACCCTTCCAAAGCGGCTTGCCCTGGGAGAGCCGAGGTTACGGAGCGCCCCAGGGGGAGAGGTTTGCGAACGCTTCCCTGTGAAGGAGGTCCTGGCCGGCGTCGGTACAGGCGCACGAGTCCCGGTGTGCGCGCCCTGTATCGCCACATACGCAAAAGTTGGGTCAGTTTTTGAATTATCTTTAAAAATGTCGGCAAGTTATGGTTAACTTGAGGTTCTTTGTCTGTAACACGGGGATGACAGTGTTACAAGTTATCAGAATTGCATTAGGTGAACTGTCCCCCAAGTGCCGACATTCACGAGGAGTGTAGTGAATGACTGCATTCACAAGCTCTCCTGGTCCATTGAAAATATTATTCATACTCGGAAGTTTGACTCCGGAATACTTGTTCAAAACGGTACCTTTTGCCTTAGGAGTTATTTAAATGTGCATGTTAAACCCCTATTTTGAGAGTTTCCGCTCTTCTCTTTTCAAGGTTAAGATCATGATTTTTTTAAAGTTACTTGTTAATCTTTTTAAAGATGTCTGTATGTTTGTATTTGGCAGTTGTATTTCCTCAAACAGAACTTTCATGGAAAAAATACATTAAAACTTCAGTATTTGAGAAGGAATCATTGCATATTCCTTACTTTATCTTCTCAGGAAGGACTGCTCGCTCTCCGTGCCTCAGCACAGAGTGGGGCACCTGCCACCTGCAGACCCCTGGCCCCCCCTGGAAGCCGCGTGTCCGACGCAGGTTTCTCAGGTTCTCAGACTTGTCCAGGGAGATGACCTTGCTCAGCCACACAGAAGCCATTCGAAGGGTTAAATAAGCAAGTTGTGTTATTTTCCCGTTCCTCCCATAAGAAATTGCTATAAATTTATCGGCTTCAAACAGCCCCCGTGTATGTGCTCACAGTTATATGAGTCAGGGGCCTGGGGGCCGTGTGGCTGGTCCGTCTGCCCAGAGGCTCACAGGCCACAGTCAAGGTGCCGGCAGGGCGGGGCTCCCTTCTGGAGGCGCTGGGATGAGCCGCTCCCGTCTCAGGTGGGCGGGGAACTCAGGGCCTGGGGTGTAGCAGGTGGCTCCTGTCCCCTTGCTGCTCAGGGCTGGGGCTTCTCTTTGCTCCCAGGGGCTGTGGGAGTCCTTGTCAGGCTTCCATGTGGCCCTGCAGCCACACGAGAGCCGGCCTTCCACTGCAGAGCTCTCTGCCAGCACCTGCAGAGCTCTCTGCCAGCACCTGCGGCCACATCCTTTGACTCCGGGCAGAGGAAGGACTCATGTGGTTAGATTGGCCCCGCTTGGATGCCCCAGGACACGCCCCCTACTTAAAGTCTGTGACGCGTTTCAGATTCCAGGCATTAGGGCGCGGACATCTCTCGAGGCTCACCTGCCCCTCCCCCCCCGAAGTCCTCAGCATGGTGGTCCTCAGCTCGGAGTCTGGGGCCGGCTGCCTGGGTACCACTCGTGGTTTGTATCGTTTTGGGCAAGTCTGTGCCTCATGTTTGTCACCTGTGAGATGAGGATAATACTTGTACCTCGGCCGTGGGGTTTGATGACAGTGACAGTGCCTGGTGGGAGGACACCCGCAGACCTGGACAGGGGATGTGTGTCCCTGTCAAGGAGCTCAGGGGACAGCTGTCCACACACAGACAGCTGTGCCGAGCAGACTGCAGCGTTTTCCAGCTTGAGGAGCCAAGGTTCCTGGCCTTTTACCCCACAAAGTGCCCCACTGAGGTTCTCCTAGTCACGGAGAGGTCTCTTGGGTCCTGCGGAAGCCCCTTTCCAGGCTCCCAGTGGTGGTTAATGCCCTTCCGTCTCCTCTTCAGCCTTCTGAGCGCCCTGCCTACACCCTTGCCTGCCTCCAGGAGCAGGAGTTGAGAACAAACCCAGAAAATTCCCTGAATTCCTTCTGCAGGGGTGAATCGAAGCCCATGTTCCAAGACACACCACATTCCCAGCAGCTCCAGGCTGTAGACGTGACTGAAGTCTGGATGTACAGACGCCTTTCCCAGCATGTTCCAGGTTACACGTGGCCCTTCAGGCATTTACGGTGTGACATCGTAATTACATTTATGTTTGTCCCATTAGACCAGGAAATGTCGAGGGTGGGGACCCAATCTTAATTAAGCTTTTGTCCCAATAACAGTATCTGGCATGTGGAGGGAAAGAATTATTTATTTTTCAGAAGAATAACTGAATAAAATAATGTAATAGGCTAAAAATTTGATAATGATCCACATTCTTTCCCCTCAGGTGTTTCTGTATTGTATTCAGACCGTGTGATTGACTGAACGCTATAAACCTTTCCAAAATCTAAAGGTAAACTGTAAATAGACAATCGAGCCAAGATTTTCACAGTCAGTGCTCAGCATGGGGGGCCTTTGGGATTCCAAGACTCCGAGAGTTGTCTCTGTTGTCATGTGACCTTGGGCTAGCCTCAGGTGTCCCACCTAAACATCAGAGCATCCTTCCGCGATGTGAATGTTAATTGAGATACTGTGTAGAGCACGTGGTGCCAGGCGTATAAATGCCCAGTAATTATTCTCTTTATAATAATACCATCATTAAGTAAGATGAACCCGTTAAAATTTCTCCAAAAACAATGACAGCATAATAAATTTTCTTACTTTGTTTCATGAGACTTCGGTTCCAATATAAACAAATTAGAAGTCTCTCTTATGAGCGAGGGTTAGAAAATTAGGAACTGGAAGAGATGCTGGAAAGCAAAGGTAGACAAGTTATTTTTACGGTGCAATTTTGGCGAGTGTTAAAAGGAATTAGAGCAAGTAACCATAAGCCTTAGAACTCTGCTCCAGGAACATTTATGAGGAATACAGTATATGCTTTGCAATAAAGTCATCACCTCAGAGCTGAATCTGTACATAAATGTGCGTTAGGCCTGCATTCAGCTACAGTAAACAAGACTCAAGTTGAGAGTATCTTGGATGGTTTTTCCTGTATAACAGGAAGTCTGGAAGTAGGCAGCTGTTGGCGTTGATTGCTTTCAACCAAATCAGGGTTGAAATAATTGCAATTTGTGCAGTTATGTTGGTTTTTCTCGTATTCCTTGTGTTACAAGAGGGCTGCTGCAGTTCCGGATTTCTAGTCCAATTTACACCAGGATGAAGGGAGGAAAAAGAAGGGAGCGCCAGCTGCGTCTTTCTTTTTTATCAGGAAATACGGGAACCTTCCAAGAGCCCGCAGAGGACTTGCACTTGTGTGTGGTTGGTCACAACCGTGTGGTGGCTGCTGCTGGGGAAAGCAAGGCGGTGTCCTGGGGCTGGATGCGTTGCTGCTGTGAACACAGCCCGGATTCTGGTCCCACGGAAGCGGGGTGCGGGGAGTGGACGTGAGCTGGGTTCTACCTTACGGTTTCCACCACGTCAGGTTATAAAGAGGTCGTTGTCCACTGTTTCTTCCTCCCATGAAAATCATTGTGCATCTGATTAACGGGAGAATCCAAAGAGCGAGAAATCGGAGGGTTACTTTTTTTTCCCCCAGAGGTTTAAGTTGCTAACTTGGAGGCAAAAAGTTAGGAAACAGCTGGAAGGGGAATCAGACAACTGTGCACGTTTATTGACAGCAGTGCGCGTTAATTCTTCTGATCCCGGCACGCAGGGTAGCTTTGCATTTGTTTGTGTCCTCGGTTTCTTTCATCTGAGCCTTACAGTTTGCAGCATTCACCTCCCTGGTAAAATGTCTTCCTGAGTGTTTTGTTGTTTTTGATGCTATTGTCATGGGATCGTTTTCTTTCTTTTTCCAGACAGTTTGCTGTTCGTCTGTAGAAACACACCTGATTTCTGTGTGTTGGCTTGACGTCCTGAATGTGTTGGGTAGCGGTGTCGGTTTCGTGTCTGAGTCCTCGGGGTCTTCTGTGTGGAAGCCCGTGCCTGGGCGCGGCGCGCTGACCTGGGGCGCGTGTCCCGGGCGGTGACGCCGGCGGGGGCTCCACGTGTGCGGCCGAGGGCCGCGTGATCTGGCCGGTGGCGCGGGCGGCGGGAGGAGGGCCCCACAGGGGAGCGAGGACCCCCGGCCCCCCGGCCCCTGACCCCGCGCGCGTGCTGCTCCAGGGCCCGGCCGGCCCGCGCGCCCCGGTGCGTTCCGGACCAGACTTGGCGGGGGGCGCGCGGGGTCGGGGATCGGGGGTGGGGGGTGGGGGGAGCTGTGAGAGACCCCCGCGTGGACATGGAAACGTGAGAGCGGGCGAGCCCCCCTCCTCGTCCTCAGGGGGCGCCTTCCTCGCGCTCCCGCGGGGAGTCCGGCGCTCCGAGGCCGCCCGGGCAGGTGGGGGCTGCGCGGGGCGGGGGTCCCGGAAAGCTGCGGCGTCGCCCCTCTTTCTCCTGCGCGTCCTTCGGGGCCCGGGGGCGGGGCCAGGACGGGCTGGGGGGGCGCGGCACGTGGGCACGCGGGCGGGGCGTCCTGGGGGCAGGGTGGGGGTCGCGCGGCGACGGTGGCTGCGGACGCCGTGTGGGAGTGAGTGTCCCCGTGCGCCCGCGGGGCCTGCCAGGCCCCCGGGAGCCCGGGGACCCTTCCCCCTGTGTGGGTCCCAGCCTCTCACGGGGCCGCGCACTTGGCATCCGCCTCCCCATCCAGGCGGTGGCCGGATGGGTTTCCTTTGTCCCGCCTGGAAGGGGCGGCATCCGTGACCAGACGGCAGCAGCCGACCCTTGAAGGGGATGACAGCCGAGAACCAGCATGGATCACCTCGACAAGGAAAGGCTTAGGGGCAGGGCCCGTGCGTGCTCAGGGCGGGACTGCCACGTGGTGTTTGCGCAGACGCTGGGACCCAGAAGTGATGGGGACCCTCCTTCAGGAAGTGGGTGACACTGGGGTGCGCGTTTCTGCCCTGCCCTGGGGGTTTAGCAAGGACCGCTCAGTTTTGTGTTTCTGACCGTCCTCCTTTAGGTGTGTGGCTCATCCTTGTCGTGAGAGCTCTGGAGTCTTTGGATCAAAGTCCCAGTGAGTCACCGGAGCCTTTAAATTTCTCTCTTCCTCACCCTTTTACTCCTCTCCGTTTTCTTGGAAACAGTACTGGTTAAGTCTCTGGTTCTGCGTGTCCACTTCACACAGTGACACCTTCTTGGCGGTGGCAGCGCAGAGACACGGAGGGGCAGCCAGCCTTGCACGCAGTCGCTTCAGGCTTGGACCTGTCGTCCTGTAGACGTTCTCTTTCTTCTGGTAGTGGTCGCAAGTCTTCTTTTCAGTTAGATTATGTGAAATAATGTTCACTGACACCAGATCAGTCCATCAAGACCAGTGGCTCGTTAGATCTGACAGCAAGCAGTGGAGAGCTAGATCATGCTGGCCTGGATTCGAGTGCCTCCTGTGTGTCAGGCTCAGTGCATAGACATATTCCAGTGCCCCTAGCAATCCAGCGCCTGGGGGCGGGGGTGGGGGGCGAGCATAGTCCCACTTCATAGACGAGGAAACTGAGGCTTCTGGAGGCCAGGCTGCTTGCCCCAGACTGCGGAGTGGTGGAGAGGCAGAGCTGGGCTTCCCTGCGGGGCAGCAGAGCCCAGGGATGCTCCTGTTTGCAAGCCCAGTGTGTGAGTATTTCCCGAGGGCTCCTGAAACGCAGGGACATTTACTTGCCCAGGCTCCACTGCATCTCTTCTTGGAGTTGGGAGGGTGACCTGGTGACACCATTTCACCCTGCTGTGTCCTCAGAGAGCAGAGTTGTAACAGCTGGGTTTTAAGAACCAAGCCACGAAGTCACTCCTTTGCTTTGCTTCCATAGCCTACAACTCAAAAAATTGGCCCTTTGCTAGGAAGCAGTTTAGATTGGGGTTTTGACAGTGATTTGCTCAACCCTCTTCTTACATACTCCCTCCACCCTTCACCTTTCATCCTCTGTTTCTCCCCTGAAATTCTGAAGCCGGTTTTTACGGAGGATTGCCTCTCATCTGGGATGTGGTGTAGAGAATGGGATGGCTCCTGTACCAATGATTTGGGTGCATTGTTACTTCCATTCAGATAACATCGTTTTTTAAAATGTCAACCCATCTCTATTAATGCAGCATCACTTGGCAGACCCTGCAATCTTGCATTTTGATAGCAAGGAAAGAAGTAATGCTGCTCTTGGTAGAAAAAAATCTTGGAAGGATTTGCAGCAGCATGTCAACAGCAAAATCTTTGGATTAGGGTCAGCAGTAGGGTTTTTGTTTGTTTGTTTATTTGTTTTTGTGTTTTGGTTAAACTTTCTGGTATCTCTGTTTTCTGATTTTTTTTAAGCTGATGACCATTGTTTATTTCAGTAATAAAACACATTTTAAAGACTCCAATTCTCAACTCTCCAGTAATTCTCACTTGCTTTGCATCATTTATTTTGTGACTTCTGGACTGATTTATTCAACAAACAGCGTGCGGACTGTGCCCCCGGTGCTCAGCAGAGTTTGCGGTGAGGTTAGTGGGAGAGAGGTCATAACCAATGTCATAAGCTTGGGGAAACTTACAAGGGCCGAGGACAGAGGGACACTGTGACCTGGCGAGCGAGACTTGGGGGCCTTCAGCTGGGATCAGAGAGCATGT
The DNA here is from genome assembly GCF_036321535.1 of Camelus dromedarius. Lineage (NCBI taxonomy): Eukaryota > Metazoa > Chordata > Mammalia > Artiodactyla > Camelidae > Camelus > Camelus dromedarius. The sequence goes on along the minus strand of NC_087470.1, from coordinate 13,309,829 downwards.
AGGGGCTAGATAGGTAAAAGAGAAAAGGGAGAGCTTTTCCGGCAGAGAGAGTGCTTGGGACTGAAGGAAGATCGGTGTGTCTGAAGCAGAGAGGCAAACAGGTGGTTAGTCCCCAGGGCTGAGGGGGTCTGGAATTTACCTTGAGAGCAGTGGGACCCCACTGAGGAGGATAAAGCAGGGGCTGGTGCTGTGAGGGTGTGCTGGGGCTCCTAGCTAGGACCCTGGATAGCAGAGGACCGAAATATGCACCTAGATGTGAGTGGGGAGGGAGCGAAGCCATTCTGACATGTGGGCTTTTTTTTTCTGGTGTTTTGTTCTCTTGGGAGAAGAATCAAGAATGACCCGCAAGGTCTTGAATATGTCAGTTTCCACGAGACAAAAATGTCACAGCCTTAGCGCTGAATCCATCTAAGGACTGTTGGTGCGCTGATCTCTGAGAGTGTGGACGATTGACTGGAGAGCTACTGTTTGCACTTGGGCTGTTTCTGTGCCGTCAAATGGAATGGACAAGGCTATTTTCCTTAGCTTTATTTTCCCCCTGATCATTGAGTTAATTTCTGCTCGTTGTAGAAAAACCAGGAAGATGATGAAATACGTAAGTAGGTGAGGGCTTCATGAGCAGTTGTCCTGGGGTAATAGAGCATCGCTGGGACCCGCTTGTAACACGGCAGGCTGGCGAGTGTGGCCGAACCAGCAGGACGCGTCGCAGTGCCACAGTTCGCGGCTTACAGAACCGTGCTGCCTGCTGAGTGTGGTGGTCTGTGAGAATGGATGCTCCTGAGTTACCTGAACTGTTTTAGGAAGTGAGTTAGACAGTCTGGCCTCAGATTGCTGTTCTTTCAAGTACTGAGACATGTTTCCTGTGCTAAATGTGCAAAGCTGTGTCATTGCCTTGAATTAGGAAGGTAACGTGTTAAGATCGTTGAGGTAAAAAAAAAAAGACAGGGCACCTGAAGTGGTGGTGGCAGCGAGGTGGAAATAGTGAGGTGGTGTTACTAGAAACAAAAGTACCCGCCGTGGACAGATCTTGCGTACTTGTGGGTTGCAGCAAACACGATCCGGGCCATTTTAGTCAAGAGGAATGTCAGCGCGCGGGTTTCTTGCCCCTCGCCTCGCTTCTGAGGCTGTATTTGTCTGATGAAAATGTAGGTTAGTGTTTTAGAAGATGAAGGAACTTACTGTAATGAAGTACGTGCAGGTGGCCTTAGGAGGTGACTGGGAGTCCTCTGGGAGCCATCCAGGGCATGTGGGAAGGCATCCTTGCATCAGTGTGCTGCACCCTCTTTCTCTCTGTGTTCACAGAGGTGCCTGTTTCACAGGTGAGTGTGTCAGAGGCCTTGCTTTCCTGTTCTGATTGCCAGTCGTGGATTCCTTACACAAAAGGACGGAAGACTTGCTACCTGCCCAGGGAACAGAGGCCAGCGTCCAAGGTGGAATGTGCTGGCAGGGGCTGGGCTGCACCCGAAGGGGGGCCCCCAGCAAGCTGAGGCAGGAGTTGGGGGGAAGGTCAGATGCCTTGGGGCTTGGAGGCTGCTTGGCCTCAAAGATGGACGGGTGCAGTGCAGCCGAGGGCAGGGAGGGTGGAGGCGGAGGCGGCACGGGGGACTGGGGGGAAGGTCTTCACTTGTTTGAGGCTGGAGACTCTGCCGTTCCTCCTGCAATGCCGTCTCTAGACCTGGCACCACCCGACCCGCCTTGTTGGCCAGGTCTTTTGGTTTGAACCTTTCAAACAGAATTCATCCTAAATGAGGTCATGCCTTTGAGCGCACTTAGAACACCCCTGCTGCCCTGTGGTGGCGGCCAGCTCCTCCTGGGGCCGGGGAGGGGGCCCACAGCCCGTGCCTCCTGCTGTGTGCCGGGCGGGGCCGCGGGCCTGCTCCCAGGCAGCCGGTCCCGAGAGTCGTGCTGTGGGCCAGCTCTGGCTTTGCCTCAGGCAGGTTCCCAATGACGGCCACTTCCTAATGACGTGACCTTAGTGAGCCTTGCCCTCTGTGTCCTGTTTCTAGAAAGGGGATGGTGACGTCTACGCTGAATGTCTGGGCAGCGCAGCACCTGTTGTGCGCACCTGCTCAGTAAGCTGGAGTCCGGGGGTGCACCGTCGGGGCTGGCGCGGAGGAGGCAGGGCCCAGAAGAACAGGTGACCGCTCTGCTTCTCTCGTGTGGAGCGCCTCCGTGCTTGGGGGAGGAACTGTCACTGTCTGCGTGGTGTCCCTTGGAGCCACACCTGTCCCCACGTTGCAGGTGGGAGAAGGTGAGGTCCTTGTAGAGGGTGATACTTGCCAGGGTCACTTTGCTGATTTTTCTGCAGCTGGGATGAGGCCCTCGCCTTTCTGCTGTCAGACTGCATGCTTTTGCCACCAGCCTCGGCACCTGCCTAGAGAAACAGGATGGCTGGGTCGGTGGCCTCACCAGGGCAGAGGAGCTGCTGCCCTCCTTCCTGACCCGGGGCTTGCTGAGCCCCACGTTCTGACTTCCAGGGAGAGCCCAGCCCTCCATCTGTAAGGTGGGAAGATGTTTGCCAGGCAGCTCTCTCACGGGGTCCTGCCTTTGAGCACCAAGAGGGTCCCCTGTTCCTCTGGTTTTGTCCCTGAGTAACTCCGGCCAGGGATGGGAAGTGGATTGCTGGATGGTGCTTGCGGTGGCAGATGAGAAGGCCTGGGCCCGAGTCCCGTCCGTCTTCCGCACCTGCACTTGGGACTTGGACAGGCCTGGCTTTGTCACCGACCGCAGTTTCCAGCTCTTCAGCTTTGGGTGGGTTGCCTGGCCACCTGGCTTCAGCTGCCCCATCCACGGATGGGGACTGGGCCTTTAACGTCATGGGGTGGCCACGAGGACAAGTGGGAAATGTTTGAAAGTGATCTGGGGTGCCCTAGCTCTTGCCCCCCTCCATTCGCCTCTGAGACAAAACCCTTGGCAACTATGTGATGACCCCCCTGGGGTCTTACGTCTCAGTTACCACGCACAGTGAGCCACTCAGATCGAGGAACGAGACTGCAGCCTAACAATCCGGAGGTCTTCAGGGCTCGTTGTAAGGAGATCTCACCTGCAAAGGGCAGTCAGGTCATCCCAGGAGGGACGTGGAAAAGCCCTGTGGCCTTGAGTCTGCGTAGAATCCCAGTGTAACTTGCCTCCCATCCCGGTTGCTCAGTGCGGGTTACCTTGAGCCGGTGGCCGTTAAACTTTGGCACAGCACATTCTCACCTAAGAGGCAACTGCTCGCCGTAACCTTGCAGGTGAGCAGGCTTCAGGCCAGTGTGTTCACTTGAGTTTCCATATGGTGGCATTTTGTAGTAGTGGCAACAGATTTTTAGTTTTCTTGTGTATTTTGGGCAAGCTCAGTCTGCCAGCCAGTTCTTTTGTTTTGTTTGGAGGGGAAGGTATATAGGTTTATTTATTCATTTGTTATTATTATTGTTATTGTTGTTGTTGTTATTATTATTATTATTATTATTAATTATTTACACCTTTTAGAGGAATCAAGCGTGTGTTTGGAAGAGACCGTCCTGGGGCTTGGGCGTGGGGACGGGGGTCTGGGAGGCCCACTGGTGAGCTGGGATCTGGGCTCAGGAGTGGACGGCAGGCCTTTCCTCCGGCTGGTGCCACTAGGCCCCCACTCACCCTCTCAGGGAGGTCCCAGGGCTTCCTCCTGCTTTGCAGAGGTAAGGTCAGGGGACCATGCCACAAAAGGCAGCCGAAGCGGACAGGCCACCACCTGGGGAAGGCGCTCTGCTTTGGGGGAGCAGAGAAGAGGCAGGCCCTGGCCTGTAGGTGACGTTGAAGGTGGTGGGAGTGCGTCCACTTTGTTGCCTTGGTTTACTGCAGAAGGGACAAGGAGACTTAAATTGCTCAGAAAAATTAGGTCCACCTTGATCAGTTTAACCAGTCTTCTGAGTCTGTTGGACCAGTGTTGGCTTTTTTTTAAACAAGCTATTTTAAAAAGTTAACCCATTAACATTAAAAGAAAAATCTGAGCACATGCTTTTAAAAAAATACATATTTTTTATTGAAGTCCAGGCAGTTTGCAATGTCGTGTCAATCTCTGGCGCACAGCGCGATACTTCAGGCATCCATGCACGTACATGCGATTCGTTTTCCCCGTACGTTACTATAAAATCTTGAACGTAGCTCCTTGCGCTCTACAGTATGCGCCTGTTGGTTACCTCCCGTTGACGTTTCGGAGCTTAAACTACTCAGTAGGTGCCACGTGGCGTGAAATGCGGCCCAGGCTTCTCGCCACCACACAGTGGAGTGCCCAGAGCCGGAGATGCTGGCTGTGTGCTGTGGTTCTCCCGGCAGAGCTTCTGAGCCGGCTGGCCGAGATGGGTGGATGGCAGGGACGGAGAGAGCTCCTTGTGACCAGGTGGCCCCAGCCCCAGGCCAGCGCCCCGGGCTCTGAGGAGCCCTCATTTTAACTGCAGTGCGTTGTGCAAATACAATTTTTGTTACATGCCGTGATGGGAGAAAGGTGGGGCATCTGATCTATGCCCTCCGTGCACCCTGTTGTGAGAAGAGATGGTTCTCTTGGGCTTGGGTTCACAGATACTGTGAAGAAGGTCTGTCGTGCTGGGCTGAGCCGCTCACAAGGAGTGCTCCCTGCACTGGAGTGTCAGGAATGGGTGGAGCTGGCAGATCCACCTCCTGGACCTCAGGGTTGATGGGAAGCCTTAGTGGAACATAAGGTTGAAAAATGATTATTGTTGGTGACCTTAAATGGAAGTCTCTTTACCCCGCATCCTAAAAGCATGGAGAAGTCTCACATGAGAATGTTGATTTGAATCGGGCAGGGAAGCCAGTGAGGTAAAAGCCATTGATAAGAGGCCGGCAGGAACTAATATGGCCTTGAATTTGCCTGATAGGGAATAAAAGGCAGGGACAGGTGGCAGAGACACTGCGTGGAGACTGGGTGGGGATTCACTGGATGCCGAGGGCCAAGGACAGGACTTCTGTCCATCTAGCACCTGGGGTCCTTTCCCTGCTGGGCCTGTGCTGTGCCCCTGGCTTCTGGTGATGGCTGAGATGGCCTGTTCCCATACTCGGGGGTCTTACCACGAGACAGGGCAGGATGCCCTGGGCAAGGGGAAGGGTGGGCAGGATATGTCTGAGAGGTGGCAGCTGAGTGAGGGCTGGAAGGTGACACAGGCCCCGAGATAGTGGGTCTTCAGTTTTAGGGGCGCTGAGTTTGAGCAAAGGTGCGGTGGGCTGGGTGGTGGAGAGGGTGGTCTGAGATGTGTCTGCTGCCTGGGAGGGTGGCAGTGCGGATGGCCACTCACTCCCCATTTCCCTGGGCTGGGAGAACACAGTGGGCTGAGGACCCTCGTGAGCTCGAGGGGCATGCCTTTGACCCCGGCAGATCTCAGCTGGCTCTGGGGACTGGGTGCAGAAATTGATAAAAGAAGAAAAAAAACATATCTGTAGGTCTAGAGAGTTTCACTGCTTCCTTTCTGAGTCAAATACCTTGAATTTCTTTATTTTGCCTGATTGTATTCTAGCCAGGACTTCTAGCACCATGTTGGACAAGAGTGGTCAGAGCGGGCATCCTTGTCTTGGTTCTGATCTTAGGGGAAAAGCATTCAGAAACCCATTTTGTCGGATTTTCTTTTTCGGGAGGTTTTGGATTACTGATTCAATCTCCTCCACTACTGGCCTGCTCATATTTCCTGTTTCTTCTTAATTTGGCCTTGGTTAGTTGTATGTTTCTAGGAATTTATTTTTTCTAGGTTATCCATCTTGTATATAATTGTTCGTAGTGGTCTCATACTACCTTGCACAGTTGACTCTTAAAACAACTCAGGGGTTAATCTACATATAATGTGTAGTTGGTCCTCTGTATTCTTGGTTCCTCCACATCCCTGAATTCAACCAACCATGGACCATGCAGCACTGTAGTATGTATTACTGAAAAATGTTTGCATATGAGTGGACCCATGCGTTTCACATCTGTGCTGTTCAAGGGTCAGCTGTGTTTCTGTGGGATCACTGTCATGTCTCTTTTTTCACTTCTGTTTTTATTTATTGAGTTTCCTCTTTTTCTTAATCTACATAAAGGTTTGTCAGGTGTTTTTAATTGTTTTGAAAAACAGCTCTTAAGTTTGATCTTTTCTATTATATCTCTGGTTTCTGTTTCATGTACTTCTGTGGTCTTTGTTATTTCCTTTCTTCTGCTAACTTTGGGGTTGGTTTATTCTTTTTCTAGTCCTTTGACATGTAAAGCTAGGTTATTTAGTGAAGATCTTTCTTTTTTCCTTTCCTTAGGCGTTGATCACTATAAACTTCCCTCTTGGAACTGCTTTTGCAGCACCCTGTAATTTTGGTATGTGTTCCGTTTTCATCTGATTCAATGTGTTGTTTGCTTTCCCTTGTGACTTCTTTGCCTCGGTGGTGGTTCAGGAGTGTGTTATTTAAATTCCTCGTATATGTGTGTTTTCCACGTTCCTCTTGTTGATTTTCCACTTTCAAACCAGTATCAGGAAAGATAAGTGGTATGATTTCAGCCTTTTAAATTTGCTGAGACGTGTTCTGTGCCCTGCCATGTGATCCATCCTTCAGAGCGCTCTGTGTGTACAGAATTCTGTTGTATATTCTGTTGTTGGATGGAACGGCTTATGCATGTCTCTTGGGACCACTTGGTCTAACGGATGATTCCAGTCCAGTGTTTCCTTGCTGATTTTCTGTCTGGATGACCTGTCCATTGCGGACAGAATAGTACTGAAGTCCCGTATTAATTGTGTATTGTCTGTTTCCCCCTTTAGCTCTGTTACTATTTGCTTAATATGTTTGGCTGCTCTGCTGTTGAGTGCATGTGTCTATTTCCAATTGTTAATTCCTTTCCTTTTTGACTCTTTCTGCATTCCTTTATGAATTTGTGATTTCCCACCTTCGTGCACTTCTGATTTCCTTGTCTTTATCTTCTGTGAGTCCACTCAGGTTTTTTTTGCTTTGTGGTCATCACGAGACTTAACAGAAAACATCTTAAAGATGCAGCAGTCCATTTTACCCTGATAACAGCTTAGCTTCAATCTCCTGCAAAACGTATAGTCTTTCACTCTTTCCTCTTTTATGTTTTTTTGTGTCACAGTTTGCCTCTTTGTGTTGTGTATTCATTAGCAAATTACAGTAGCCAGTTATTCTTCGTTCTTTTGTCCCAACCTTTGTACTAGAGTTGTGTTAACACACCTCATATTGCAGAGTTTTCTGACTTCATCTTCATCAGTGTGTATGTTTCATGTTACTAGTTAGCCTCCTTCATTTCAGCTTTAAGAACTTTCAGCATTTCTTGTTAGGCAGTTCTGTTGGTGATGAATTACATCAGCATTTTTTTTTTTTTTTAGATTTGGGAAAGTCTTTATTTCTCCTTCTTTGCTGAAGGATAACGTTGCCAGATGGAGTATTTTTGGTTGGCTTTTTTTTTTTGGTCTTTCATCGTTTTGAATATATCATCCCACTCTCTTCCGAGCTGTAAGATTTCTGCTGAGAAACTCACTGACACCCCATTTTGGGTTTTTTGTAGGTTACAGTCCTCTTTTCTCTTGGTGCCTGTAGGTTTCTCTTTTTGTGTTTGATTTCTGACAGTTTTATTATAATGTGTCTTAGAGAGGACATTTGGGATTGAGATAATGGGATAATCTGTTTATTAGCTTCATGAAATCTATGTCCAAATCTCTTCCCAGGTTTGCAAAGTTCTCAACTGTTATTTCTTTAAATAAGTGTTCCATCCTCTTTCCTCCTTACTTTTCCTTCTGGAACTCTTAATGATTTGGATTTTGCTCTTTTTTTTTTTTACATTTTTTATTGATTTGTAATCATTTTACAATGTTGTGTCAAATTCCAGTGTAGAGCACAATTTTTCAGTTATACACGAACATACATATATTCATTGTCACATTTTTTTCTCTGTGAGCTACCACAAGATCTTGTATATATTTCCCTGTGCTACACAGTATAATTTTGTAGAATAGATAAACAAGAGTATATTGGATTTTGCTCTTTTGAAGACGTCTCGTAGATCAGGTACGCGTCTTCACTCTTTTTCCTTCTTTTTCCTTTTTTTCTCTAGAGACTGGATTATTTCAAAGTCCCCGTCTTACTGATTCTGTCTTCTATTTGATCTGCTCTGCTTTTGATGCTCTCTGTTGCATTTTCCACTTCATTAAATTCTTAAGCTCCAGGATTTTTGTTTTTTTCTCAATGATTTTATATTTCTTTGTTATATTTTTCATTTTGATTGTGTACTGTTTTTTTAATTTCATTGAATCATCATTTTGTGTTTTGTTGTGTTTTTTTTTTTTTGTAGATCATTCAGTTTCCTTAAAACAGCTATTTTGAATTCTTTATTGTGTAAATATTAGATTTTCGTGTTCGGGTTTGGTTATTGGGGGGTTATTGTGATCCTGGGGTGATGTCATGTCTCCTGGAGTTTTCACATACCTGGTGGAGCCCAGAACACACCAGCAGGAGCTGCGTTCCTTTGATGCCCTCGGGGCGTCTCATGTGCTCTTCCGATTTGCTCCCCCTTCCCGGCCGTGGACTCCCTCTGCAGTGCTCTGGATGCACGGTGAGAAGTGAGAGGAAGGATTCTCTTCAGCAGAGTCCTGCGCAGATTTAGAAACCGGACCTTCCCTGTGCCCTGCAGGACAAACCCTGGGCCATCTGTTTAGCTGGGCGCCCTACCTGTAACCCCAGGTGCTGCTGGTGGAGACAAGCTGTTCCACCAACGCACTCCATCCGAACTCCGTTTCCTTCCCTCCAGCGGAGTGCTGGTCCTTCTCCTCTGGAAATCTGGGCTCCCACACAGGCTCTGTCATCTGACAGTGACTGCCTGGGTCATTGTGCTGCCTGCACCCCGAGACTGTAGCTGAGAGGGGCTGGCACCGGTTCAGCGTCCTGGAGGTTTCACAGCTGGTGCTGAAGTCTGTCTGCTCATCACCCGGCACTAGACTTGCCGTGGGTCCCGTGGGGTGAGGTGCTGGGCTCCGGGGCTCACACGGAGGCGGGCACCTGTGTCCATGGTAATGCCTGCTTTCTGTTATAAACGGGAGGACGAAGCAGGGGATGTGGTGCACCGCCTTGATGCTGACGTCGCCCCAGTGGAGGCCTTTAATCTTTGCACTTGTTAATTTTTTCTTGAATGTACACCGGAGGTTTCTGCATCAGAGATGTCTTGTTACTTACCAGACGGAAAATAACCAGTGAGTGGTTCCCTGGGTCCCAGGTCCCACCTGTGGGGCCATGGAAGTCAGGTCAAATATTCTGCATGCACAAACCCTGTATTGTAGTTAAGGGATGAAGAAAAATACGTTTTCTGTGCTTTTAATAAAGGGGAAAGGGGCAACTCTCTCTCTCTCCCTTTTTGAGAGTTTCACTGGAAATATCTGTCTTCGGAATAAATAAATCTCTCGGAAAAAGACAGGCCCATTTGGTTTCAATTCTCAGAAATACATCCCTGGTCCAGGCTCTCATCCCCCTTTGCAGTGTAGACACATCCGTCCAGGGTTAAATAAACCTCTCTGGAGCTTTCACTGTGTATACAATTGTAACCTAATTCTTTCGGTTGCTTTTAGTTCAGAATCCCACATTTTCAATAAAATCTGCCTCAAAAGCCTGAATTATGCAGTACTGAGAACATTTCCCCTGTAGTCCCACAGAGGGGACATTTCTTTACGATAAAATCTGTCAGGAAAATGTTAACAGTCCTGAATTTGCCTATGCCAAATAACAGGAATGCAAACGCAAAGGGAAAAAAAGGCAGAATTAAAGGGAGAGACAACATCACAGTCACAGCTGGAGCTCTGACTACACGGCAGGTACCCACGTAGCAGGTGGAATTTTCAGAAGTCATAAGAGGCAGAGATCTGGACCCACCGTCAGCTACGTGGTTAAGAATGTTGCCAAATTTCCCTGGAGAAACATCCCTGGCAGTGAACAGAAATGCCTGTTTCCTTGCCTCCTAGCTGCCTTGGGACTTCACATTTTTTAATTTTTAATTTGTTTCTCTGATAGGCAGGCCATGGTACTTGTGGTTTTTTGCATTTCATTAATTGCTAAGTGATTGGACATTTTTGCATGTTTGTCCTTTGATTTTTTTGAATGGGATACTTGATAGTTTTAGATGGATTGATAGGTTTCTTTTATTTATAATATTTTATATTTGCAAATATTTCCCCCTTGTCATTACCTTTTAAACCATCCTCCTTATGTTCTGTAACTTAAAGAAGTTACACTGTCTGTGTGCTCAAATCCACTTCTTTCTTTTTTTTTCCCATTATTTTTTTTTTAATTTGGTTTCTGCAACTTATTTTCCGTCATTCTACTGATGAATAACGGTTCATTCAGGGTGTTAATCTCATTTTAAGACTTACCCTGTAAAACCAAGGTCGCCTCCCTCCAATCAATGAAACATTGAAACGGGCCAGGTAACATAATTTCTGTCTGTTTGTTACAACTTAGACTGTTGGTCGAAGTATTTACTACAGCATTCTCCTGCTCCGGTGCGATTGAAATGTCTGTCTGCTTTCGGTTCTCAGATCGTTCATCATTTCACAAAGCGGATCCAGACCAAAATCAAAGATCTTCTGCAGCAGATGGAAGAAGGACTGAAGACGGCTGATCCCCACGACTGCTCTGCTTACACCGGCTGGACGGGTAAGGCCCTGGGCTGTCACTGACCGGCAGGTCTGCTTTTCGGATTATGCTGTGTGAGACGTGGATCGGAAATGCTCTCCTTTTAAGATGACCGTGTTTTATACATTTTATTTTATTTTATTTTATTTTATTTTATTTTATTTTTAAACATTTTTTATTGATTTATAATCATTTTACAATGTGTCAAATCCCAGTGTAGAGCACAATTTTTCAGTTATATATGAACATGTATATATTCATTGTCACATTCCTTTCTCTGTGAGCTACCACAAGATCTTGTATGTATTTCCCTGTGCTCTACAGGATAATCTTGTTTATCTATTTTACATTTTGAAATCCCAGTCTATCCCTTCTCACCCCCTATACCTTTTAAAAGAGGTTTTAAACTGTCTTCATTGATGAGATGCTTTGTAATCTTATTTACAAAGAATTTTTTTTCTGTCTGAAGCTTGAATGTCATATGAAGTTAGTATGTCATATTTTTGTAACCTTAATTATTTGACCTAATATGTGGCTGTTTTTGAAAATGTATAATAAGAGCAAACTTGCTCTAAGTGTGGCCAGTGACTAGGTTCTTGCCCTGTCAGAGAAAGAATCCAGAGACGGGATGCAGATGTTAAGAAAGTCAAGTGGGGGTTTATTAAGGGATGGATGGCACACTCGCAAGGGGGGAGCGGGCAGACTCAGGTGAGCAGCTGCCCCGAGTTTCTTTGGCAAGTTGCTTACATAGGATGTAAAAATGAATGAGCAGAATATTCATTGGGGAGGGAAGGGTTTCGGGTCATATTTCCTGATTATCACCCCAGCTCCACCTTCCCAAGGGGAAGAGGGATTTTTGTCCTTATTTCTTCTGAATCGCAAGTGTCATGGCATCAGTGCATGATGGATACTTCTGATCTGCAAGGCTAATTTTATTGAAATGAGGGCATAATGAGTGAAAGGTTACATCGGGACACTGGAAAGTCCTGCCTTTTCCCACCTTTCTTTGTCGGCCTCCAGGCCACTTGTCACCCCAAAATGTGTGACCACTTATCAGCCCAGAGGTTCTTGCTTTTCTCTGCCCAGGGACCCCTGGTGCTCACATGATGTACGGTTTCCTGTATTCGCCCCTCCTTTCAGCCTAAGTCCTGCCATTTGTTCTGTGTCCTCCTTTCTCTGCTCATGTCTAGCCATCTGCCAGCTCACACATAAGGTCAGTTTTTTTGTTTGCTTTTGTGTCTTTGAGCTTTGTGACAAGCTGTGTTTGTGTGATTTCTCTGGTCCTGTATATATATGAGCGGTTTAACCTACTGCTTGTACTCATTTGGATACAGAACGATTTTTATCTTTATATTTATATCTATATATTTATCTATATATTTAATTATTTGTTAATAATTCAACAAGCAGCCAGTAACGCACTTCACATCGAAAAATTTAATTTCAGAATTAGCTTGCGTTAGCTAATCTCTACATTCTTCTGACTTTTTTTTACCACGTAGCTAGAACGTTGTAATAGGTGTTCAAGGAACATAAAAGAAATGAGGCCGACCTTGTTCTGAGGGGTTAGACTGCAGTGAGATTATTGCTAATGACAGCTCACATGTAAATTCAGAGGCTTCTCTTGCTAAACGTTTGTAGTTTAATCAGTGAGCGGCGTGGACACAAGGTGCGTGTCAGTCGCTGTGAGCTGGCCCCTGGCTTTGCGGTGCCCGCCCACACGTGAGGGCCCTGACCTCTCCTATTATTCGTGTTTGCATTTATCCTCATTTCTGTGATGCGTTATTATTTGCCTGTTACGGATACAGTATTACGTAGTGACATTCGAATGAAACTTTTCAAACTCTTATACCCAGGCCTTCACGGAACCAGTTCACTTACAGGTCAAAGAAATTTATCCTAAATGTAAAATTAGATAATTCTGGCTAACTTGAAGTAAAGTACAAAGGATAAGGGTATTTGGAAAGAAAAAAAGGCAGTTATTTATAGCACAGGTTTCCCCTAGAAAGTCTTTTATTTGAAACATTTTTTAGGAATGTTTATCTTATGGTGGAAAAGAATCTGAAAACGAATGTATGTGTGTGTGTGTACATATGTGTGTGTATATATGTGTGTGTGTGTATTCATGTGTGACTGAAGCACTGTGCTGCACACCAGAAATTGACACAACATTGTAAGCTGACTATACTTCAATTAAAGAAAAAATTTCTTGTTGAAAAAGGGGTTTTAACCCCATGATTGTTAGGTCCCAAATTGGCTGTGCTTCAGAATTATCCAGAGAGCTTTATAATAAAAAGACTGTGTATCAGCCGCCACCCCAGGACGGTTACATCAGGAACTCTGTGGGGGTGGATTCCAAAAATCTTAAAAATCCCCGTGTGTTGGCATCGTTTGGAGTCACTGATCGAGCCATGATGGAGGTATTCGGTGTGAATGATTTCAAATGACATTTAGGGCCTTGGGTTTCGTGTAGCAGTATGGGATCTGCCTAGACTCCTCCCTCCCTATTTTTTTCTCCTAAAACTGTGCAATAGAAGAATACATGAAGCACTGCAAGCGTGTCCCTTTAGCAAAATTGTGAGATAGAGAACATACACAAGTAATGGGACAAACAGGTTCCTCCAGAGTGATTGTGGAAAGCCGCCACGCTGGAGCAGGGGAGGGGGACCAACGACCCAGGGTGCAGAATCTGTCCTCTCCTGTCTGTGTATCTACTGCCTGTCCCCACTTTACAAATCAGCGAGCAGTTATCCCCAGAAGCAGTGAGACACACCCTGCCGGGGAGCTTCTGAGGGCGTATCTGAGTGTGTGGTGGGCAAGAACTGCTGGGAGAAGCAGAGATAAAAGGAATGGGGGGGCACACGAGGGACAGAGGTTTTATTTTAGACTTTCTAGAAAAGCGCAGTTCTGAGAAAGAGGGGATTAATGTACAGAGCAGAAGCTGCACCCCTGGTGGCACTGGCTGAAGGTGCAGGCTGGGAGGGGACGGCAGTGATGGGAGCCCTGCTGAAACAGGAGGGGACCTGAGAGTCAGAGGACCTCTGGCCGCCAAGTCACCGTTTATTCACTGTTCGTCACTTAGAAGAGGATGCCTTTGAGATGAAAGCTTTCCTAACCACTTTCCTCTTCTAGAGAATTTTCTTAATAGTTTGATCCAGAAAAATCCACCTATTCCAAATTAAAGGGAAAAAATCAACAATTATTTACATAGTATTAGGAAAAAGAGAAAAGAAAATCAACGTTGTCAGTAGGAGAAAACACACCACTACAAGGTGGAGAAAAGTTGCAGCACCTTGAACATTGATTTTATAATTTAATTACGTTGTATGTTCACAACACAGAAGTAAACGAACTCGAAGAGAAGACAGGACGGTAAGATGGTGTGAAATAAGGACTGACAGAACTAAGACGTTCGAGGAAAAGACAACGTCACTTTAGAAATGAGGACCAAATTGCAAGGAGATGAAGAAAGGTGACACCTCCGAAAACACAGCAATGCCATAAGAAGGGGAAAAAACAGAAGAACGAAAGCAAATAGATTGTAGAAAGACTTCCACTTCTGGTCTGACTTGTAAGGAGTTTAGGACTGTGATCCAAAAAGTAAAAAGCTGACCAGACTGGAAAGCCAGCCGCTCTTCCAAGATCCGTCAGAGAAGTGGGGTCACAGGGCAGACAGGGCGATTCAGAAAGTCAGTTTAGTGGAGCAGAGACCTGGAAGGAGAAACCTTCACGGAACTTCAGCTGTCAGTGGTTAGTTCCTGGAGGCTCAGTGTGGGCAAACACGAGAGTGAAAAAAAAAAACTCCAGGAGGACCGGTCACAGGGAGCCTTCCACGCTGCTGCGGGGTTGACTTCAGGAGCTCTCCCACATCCTCACCGTGGCTTCTGGAAAAAAACCCCCTCGTGCTTCTGGTGGCAGGAGGGGAACAGGGACCATTTTGAAATACGCCAGAGCATCCTGTTCTTAACAAGGCCAGCCTTCAGGAGAAGCTTTTACCAGATCCCGACCTACTGGAGATTTATAACCTACCTGGGGGAACGGGCATAGCCCCCTCCAGCCCCCTCTGGCCACCCTGTCCGGCCTGAGGGGAGGAGGACCCTGAGAGGCACTGGTGGGGTTCGTGGTGCAGGGACAGAGGCCCGGCAGGACACAGATCCAGTCACAGAGCTGTGGAACGCTGCCACTCCCCCCTCCCCTTTACCACTCCGCTGCTGAGGGACTGTTGGCTGCAGTTTCTTTTACCCAGTACATTGTGCCCACCTTTCCATGAAAAGTTACAAGACACACTGAAAGGCAAAATCAGACCAGTCTGAAGAGACTAAACGAACATCAGAACCAGACTGAGATATGCCAGCAATGTTGGAATTATCAAACCAAGAATTTTTAAACACTGTGATTAATATACTAAGGATTTTAATGAAAAAAGTAGACAACATGCAAGAACTCATGGACAATGTAACCAGATCGATGGAAATTCTAAGAAAGAATTGAACATTAATACTAAATATCAAATATACTGTAACAGATGAAGAATTTCTCTGACAGGCTCATCAGCAGACTAGACCCAGCTAAGGAAAGAACTGAAAAAAAAAAAAAGAAAAGAAAAAAGCAACAGAGTATCCAGAACTGTGGGACAGTGACAGAAGGCTTAACACGCGTGAGATGGGAATACCAGAAGGAGAAGGGACGGAAGCCATGAGGACTGAGAATGTTTCCAAGTTAATATACACCAAACCGCAGGTCCAGGAAGCTCAGAGAATTCCGAAGAGGATAAAAGCCAAAAGCGAAAAAGGGAAAAAACAAAACCGCACCAAGGCATATAATACGTAAACATGATAAGAGGGAGAGCAAAGATGAAAAATCTTGGAAGAACACAAAGGAAAAAACTTCAGTTACAGAGGAGCAAGGATCAGAATTACAGCAGACTTCTTCAGCCACCGTGCACGCAAGACGAGAGTGGAGACAAATACTTAAAATATGGAGAGTTAAAAAAACAAACCCAACAGCCTAAGACTTCGTACCCTGTGAAATTATCCTTCAAGGTGAAGGAGAAAGAAAAACTTCCTCAAGCAAAAATCAGTGGAATTTGTTCCCATTATACCCGGACTTGCAAGAAATGGTAAAACAAGTTCTTCTGAGAAGGAAAATGATGTAGGTTAAAACCTTGGATCTGTGTTGAAAAAAAAAGGGGGAACCTCAGAAAATGAGTAAGTGAAGGTGAAATACGAACTTTTATTTTTTATTTTAAAATGATCTAATAGATCAAAACTTCAAAATAATAGCAGCAGTGTGTTCAGCTCTGTGTGCTTCTGTGTTTGTTTATGTGTGTGCATATATACATGCTTATATGCATATGTTATGTGTGAGAAAAGTGACAGCAAGTGACAAGAGATTGGAGGGAGGAACTGGGAATATTTTGTTATTATAAGGTGCTCGTTCTGCCCTTGAAGTGGTAAAGTGATGTTTGAAAGTGGAGTGGGATTAAATAAGAAAAAAAAACATCATATAAATAGATGCAGAAAAAGCTTTGACAAAATTCAACACGTGTGCACGATTAAAAAAAAAAAACTCAGCAAACTAGGAAGAGAGGGGCGCGTCCTCAGCTTGGTAAAGAATGTCCACGAAAAACCTGCGTCACATTTGATGGTAAGACACTCAAAGCTTTCCTGCTAGGATCAACAAGACAAGAATGTTCAGTCTCTGATGAGCTTGGATACAGAAATCCTCAGCAAAATACCAGCCAACACAGTCCAAGAGCTTTTTTAAAAAAATTATTTTCTATCTTTTTTTTTTCCTTTTTGGTGGGAAGATGTAATTAGGTTTATTTGTTTATTCTGAGAGGAAGTACCGGGGATTGAACCCAGGACCTCATGCGTGCTAAACATGCACTCTGCCACTTGAACTATGCCCTCCCCCATCAAGAGCTCTCTAAAAGGATATGCCTGAGCGGTGGGATTTGCCCCAGGGGTGCCAGGATGTTGCGTTTCAGCAAACGCAAGCCAATAAATATGATACACGACATTAACAGAATGCAGGCTAAAAATCATACGGTCGTCTGAATAGATGCCGAAAAGGCATTTGATAAAATTCAGCATACTTTCATAATAAAAGCTCTCAACAAGTTTGATATAGAAGGAATATACCTCGACGTAATAAAAGCCTACAGCTGTCCTCATACTCAGTGACACTGATGTGTAGCTAACAATGCTCAGCCTTTCCTCTTACGGCAGGAACAAAAGATAAGGATGCCCAGTCTTGCCACTTCTGTTTAACACAGTGCTCAAAGTTCTAGCTGGAGAAGTTATGCCCCATGAAAGAATGAATGAATGAACGAACGAACGAACTAACAAACAAAATCAGAAAGAAATAAAATTGTTTCTGTTTGCAGGTGACATGATCTTATATATAAAAAAATCCCTGAAGACTCCACCAAAAAAATTAACCGATTGAAAAAAGCCGATAAATTCAGTAGAGCTGCAGGATACAACCACCAGTTGTGCTTTTATACACTAACAACAAAGTACCGGAGAAGGAGTTTAACAGAACAATTCCATTTACAACAGAATCAAAGAAAAATCCTTAGAGGGAGAAGACCTATATACTGAAAATCGTGACACCGATGAAAGTTGAAGAAGCTGCAAGTAAATGGAGCGATATTCCCTGTTTATGGATTGGAAGCATAGCGTGGCTAAAATGTCCATACTACCCAAAGTGATCTATAGATTTAGTGCAATCTTTATCAAAATTCTAATGATGTTTTCCAGAGAAATTGAAAATCCTAAAATTTCTGTGGAACTACCGAAGACCCAGAATAGCCAAAGCAATCTTGAGAAAGCTGGGGGCATCACACGTCCTAATTACAAAGGGCTGGTGATCAAAGCAATATATTAGTGGCATCAAAACAGGCATGGAGAGGAGGGGAGGGTGTAGCTCAAGTGGTAGAGCACATGCTTAGCATACATGAGGTCCTGGGTTCAATCCCCGGTACCTCCTCCAAGAATAAACAGATAAACCTAATTACCTCCCAACAACCAAATAAAATAAAATAAAGTAAAATAAAATAAAACAGGCATGGAGACCAGTGGAACAGAATAGAGCGCCCAGAAGTAAACCCATGTATGAATGCGGTTAATTAATCCTTGACAAGGCAGCAGGAACACACAGTGGGGAAACTGTCTCTTCAAGTAAGTGTGTTGGGAAAACTGGACCCCTGTCTTACACCGCTCTCAAAAAGTGGACTCAAAATGGATTAAAGACTTAAAGATGTAAGGCCCGAAAGTGTAAAACTCCTAGAAGAATCTGGCAGTAATTCTTTTGGATATCGTGCCAACAGCACAACCAACAAAACCAAACAGGTGGGGGCACATCAAACTGAACAGCTTCTGCAATGCAAGGGAGACAATCAAAACGAGATGGCAACTTACTGAACAGGAGAAGATATTTGTAGACCATGCATCTTCTAAGGGGTTAGTATTCAAAGCATATTAGGAACGTGTATGACTCAACAGTGAAAAACAAATGACCAATTAAAACATGGACCCAGGGACCTGAGTGGACATTTTTCCAAAGAAGACATCCATCTGGCCGGCATCTATATGAAAAAGTGTTCAACGTCACTCATCATTGGAGAAATGCAAATCAGAACCACAATGAGATACCATCTCACACCTGTTAGGAAGGCTTTTTACTTAAAAAATGTAAAAAAACAAGAGACAAGTGTTGGTGACGATGTGGAGAAAAGGGTAACCTAGTACATGGGGAGAATATAAATCGGTGCAGCCACTATGGAAAACAGTATGGAGGTTCCCCCGAAAATTAGAAATAAAACTGCTAATAGGTCAGCAGTCTCGCTTCTGGGGAAGTCGGTGTCTCAAAGAGCTGTCCGCACCCCCATGTTCATAGCAGCGTCGTTTACAGCAGCCAAGACACGGAAGCCACCTGAGTACCCATCGATCCTTGAACGGATGAAGAGGTTGTGATCTAAAAAACGTACCTACTGACTCTTCAATAAAACTATAAATCCAAAAGGGAAGAAAAAAAAGAGAGGTTTTGATCTACCTATGTATGTATGTATCTGTCTGTCTGTCTATCCATCCATTCATATATCTGTCCATCCAACCATCCATCCAGCCATCCATGTATCTATCCATCCATCAGTCTATCTGTCTGTCCATCCATCCATCCACCTGTGTATCCATCCATCCACCCGTCCATCCATCCATCCACCTATGTATACATCCATCCATCTGTCCATCCATCCATCCATCCATCCGTCTATCCATCCATACATCTATCCATTGATCCATCTGTCTATCTTATCCATCCATCCATCCATCCATGTATCTATCCATCCATCCGTGTATCTGTGTATCTATATATCCATCCATCCATCCGTCTGTCCGTCTGTCCATCCATCCATCCATCTATCCATCTGTCCACCCATCTATCCATTGATCCATCCATGTATCTATCCATCCGTCTGTCCGTTCATCTGTCCATCCATCCATCCATCCGTCTGTCCGTCTGTCCATCCATCCATCCATCCATACATCTATCCATCCATCCATCTAGATGTCTTATCTATCTAGCTGTCTGTCTAATGGAGTGTTACGCTGTTTATGCATGGAATGTTCAGCCACAAGAAAGAAATCTTGTCATTTGTGACAAAGTGGACGGTCCTAGAGGACATTATGCTAAGTGAAAAAAGCCTGACAGAGAAAAGACACAAACTGTGTGATCTCATATATATACCAATTCTTCAAAAAGACAAACCAAAAATCGAACTCATGGAAACAGAGTAGAAGGGGGATCACCAGGGGTTGGGTGGTGGGGGAAATGCAGAAGTGGCAGTCCCAGGGCACAAGCCTTCAGCTACAGTGTCTACATTTGTACAGGTCTCGTGCCTCAGGGGAGTTCACAGTGCTTCCTTGTCTACGTGTAACTCGCTGAGAGAGCAGGTCTGAGGCGTTCTCATTAATACATGCACAGACCTCAGGTGATAACTGTGTGGGGTGATGGACGTGCCAGTCTGACTGTGGTGTATTTCCCAGTTGTGCATACATCGTCCTAAATGTGTACTTCACTGTATATACAGTTGTATTTGTCAGTTGTACCTCAATAAAACTGTGGGGATAAACAGCAAGGCCCCACTGTATATAGCACAGTAAACTATATTCAAGATAACACCTTTAAACTTGCTTTAAATTTTTTCTACCCTGTTTTTTTTTTTTTTTTCATTTTTAAGAAACGTATGTAATTTGGCGTTGCCCCTTCCGAAACACAGGCTTTCTGTAGGCTTTTCCTGGAAGCATAAAATAATGTCCTGAAGGTGCAAAGGCAAGGAAGTAACGCTTTTTTGGGGGGCGGGGGCTCCTTGCAGGCATAGCCCTCCTGTACCTGCAGCTGTACCGGGTCACGTGTGACCAGACCTACCTGCTCCGGTCGCTGGACTACGTGAAGCGAACGCTTCGGAACCTGAACGGCCGGAGGGTGACTTTCCTCTGCGGAGATGCCGGGCCCCTTGCCGTCGGGGCTGTGGTTTACCATAAACTCAAAAGCGACTGCGAGTCCCAGGAGTGCATCACAAAGTGAGTTTTCAGAGCTGCAGGTACTTTCTCCAAATTCTCAGTCTGGCTGCAGAAAGAGGTTCAAAAGCAGAATTCGACTTTAATTCATCTACTCCTGCAAACAGGGCTCCGCTAGAAGCGAGGAGTTTGTGTAGCAGGCCTGATCACATGCTCCCTTGCTGTCCAAGCATGTGTTTGCCTTAATTTCCCCTCAGATTGAGGGGGGACCAAACATGGTTTCTCCTAAGTGGGTTTTGGCTGCCTTCAGTGCATGAAAATCAGCTTGTACACCTTAGGTGCACTTTAATTGTCTATGAAACAATTAGAGATTGTGAACTTTTACTACACCTGTTGGCTCATCTTCTCCTGAAGCGGCAGAAATCGGGGCTCACCGCCGTGGTCTGGAAGCATGTCTGGCAGGTGCCCGTTGGTTAATGTTTGTTAAAGATGGGACGGCTCAAGCTGTACATTTTGGTAACATTGTCATTAAGGTTTTAAATCACTTCCTTGTAATTCTGGATTTCAGAACTGAGCGTCTTGCGTGATTCAGAGCACTGTACGTGGTTCATATGTATGTATCTTACATGTTTTAGATGTAAATATAGAACTTTTGAACAGGAAGCTGTTCTGTTATTAGTTTTGAGATCTGAGAGAGAAATTTGGTTTTGTAGTGGGGAAGTTTTTGTTTTCCATTTTTTTTTTTAAATCCGTTTAAAGGGAAATAGATGATCTCTAAGGTGAGAGGGCTACTTGCGGTTTCAGGGGGAGGCACTGCAGACGTTCGCGGGTAATTTTTCTTGTCGCGCAGACTCTTACAGCTCCAGAGGAGCATCGTCTGCCGGGAATCGGACCTTCCCGACGAGCTGCTGTATGGCCGGGCCGGTTATCTGTACGCCTTGCTCTATGTGAACTCGGAGGTGGGCCCCGGCGCCGTGTGCGAGTCGGCTATCAAAGAGGTACTGCGGGATGCCCCCGACTGCGGCGTCCTGTCCCCGCCGCGGCTGCTTGTACAGACTTAGAGGGGTGGCTGGACTCTGCCTCTGGTGGGGGGGGGGGGGTAATTTCCTGAGGCATCTCATAAGATTAATAAACAGCCCCCTTTTCTTTTCTCCTATCAGGGATTTTTTTTTAAAAAAATTGGATCTGTATTAATTAAGCTGTTTTCACTAGAACCAAACAGCATCTTCAGAAAGACAGAATGTTTATTTCTCCTTCGCGAGGTCTCTGAACAGCTGGGGAGTCCAGGCGAATATGGTTCTTCTGTCTCGCTCCGCCTTATCTTAGGGCCGGGCCCTTCTCTGCAGGACCAGAGCCAGCTGAGCACCAGCAGCCCCCGGGGTGGTGAGGAGGTGGAGGCTGAGCACCTTCCTTAAGGCCGACTAGAAGTTGCCCGCCTCCCTTCTGCTCACATCCCACTTGAAGACTTCAGTCAGGTGACTGTGTGCAGCTGTCTGCATCTCGGAGGCCAGATGCTCAGCTAAAACTTGGAGCATTGTTACCAAAAGTATACAGGGGAGACGATATGAGGAAACGAGTGTCCTTGCCCCGTAATCACGACAGTTTTGATCTAACTAGGATCCTGCAATACACCTCCTTTCCTTAGCCTTTCATGAATAAAGCCAGTTCCTCCAGCCTTGGACGGTGTGCAGTCAGCCCGCAGCACCTGCTGGGGATTGGTGCCAGGAATCCTGTCAGACACCCGAATCCTGGGATGTTGGAAGTCCCTTGCGTCAAGTGTTTTATTTGCGCGTAACCTGCACACGCCCTCCCCTGTGCTTTAAATCATCTCTAGCTTACTTGTCACACCCAGTGTAAATGCTAGGGAAATAGTGGCACATATGCAGCCAATTCAAATTTTCCTTTTTGGGAACTTCCTGAATTCCCACCCCCCCTGATATTTTTGACCTGAGGTTGGTTGAATCTGTGGGTGTGGAACCTGCAGTGGATACGGAGAGGGGACCATACTTGCCAGTCTTTTGGGGAAAACATTGAAGCTACAAAGCAAGTAAAAAGTCTAGAAGAGTTTTAGAAGTTTTTCTAGATACTGGTAAACTGTTCATACAAAGACCCTTTGAATTCTTGGTTTCTACTTCTTAATATCTTTTTCTGTTCTGAGATTGTCTTCTGATTTCTCTCTGCCTGTATTTATTAATTAATAAAATAAAGGTAACAATGTTGGCTACTAACTAAAGATTTTTAGGTTGTCACCTGTCTATGTAAAGACGTGTCGTTGCTGTTAATTAGGCTAAAACAGATTTCAGTTGTTAAACTTGTGCTGTCTCGTTGTCTCTGCAGGTGGTCGATGCTATAATCGAGTCGGGCAAGTCCTTGTCGCGGGAGGAGAAGAAGGCTGAGCGCTGCCCGCTGCTGTATCAGTGGCACAGGAAACAGTACGTGGGCGCGGCCCACGGCATGGCCGGCATCTACTACATGTTAATGCAGGTGCGTGGCTGGCGCGGGGACCACATTCGGACAGATCTCCGCTGGGACAGCAGACGGGGGCTGAAGTCTTACTACAAACCAAGCAGGTCGAAATGAAATGAGGATCCTACCTGGAGTCCTGGCTCCCTAGGCCCTGCTGCATCCCCAGGCAGGGACCTCCTGAGAGCACATCCCGCGTGCAGTTTCGCGCTGGATTAGATGTCTGCTGCCCAGCTGTATTTCTGTCCAGGTCCTCCTGCTCTTGTAATAGAAAACCTTCCGGGGGCTGGAAGGGCTTCCAGAATCCAGACTGGGGCAGAGGCCTTTACATACTCAGACACCCCCAACTTGCGATCAGTTGCGTTCAGAATTTTTAACTATTTTACTGTTGTGGTTAGGACCTCGTCTCTGAGTCATCCCTGACATCTGGTGGGTTAAGTACTGACTCTTCCATCACACAAAGACCACACCCTGAGTACTGCTGCGGCCTGCTTCCAGCCTTATGGGCTGTGGGTCCCGTGGGTCCCCTCTCTGCTCTGCGCACAGCCTTCAGGCAGACCTTGGAGACATCGCGGGTTCGGTTCCAGACCGCTACGGTAAAGCAAATACCGCAGCGAAGCTAGTCATGGGAGCTTTTGGTCGCACAGTGCATATGATAAAAACTCTTACCATAGTGGATATAGAGGGAGTATATTTCAATGTAATAAAAGAACGAAGCTGGAGGAATAACCCTCCCAGACTTCAGACAATACTACAGAGCTATAGGAATCAAGACAGCATGGTATTGGCACAAAACCAGACACATGGACCAATGGAGCAGAATGGAGCGCCCAGAGATAAACCCACAGACTTGTGATCAGTTAATCTTTGACAAAGGAGGCAAGAATATGCAGTGTAGAAAAGACAGTCTCTTAGGCAAGTGGTGTTGGGAAAGCTGGACAGGTGCATGTAAATCAGTGATATTAGAACCCTCCGTCACACCACACACCAAGGACTTAAACATAAGACCAGACACCATAAACTGAGAAGAAAACATAGGTGAGATGTTCTGTGATATAAATCATAGCAGTGTTCTCCCAGGTCAGTGTATCAAGGCAATAGGAATAAAAACAAAAATAAACAAACCTGATTAAACGTAAGCTTTTGTACAGCCAAGGAGACTATCAACAGAGCAAAAAGACAGCCTACAGAATGGGAGAAAATATTTGCGTATAATGCGACTGACGAGGGCTTAATTTGCAGAATATACAGACAGCTCAGTAACAAGAAACATACAACCCAATCCAAAAATGGACATAAGACCTAAACAAGCAATTCTCCAGTGAAGACATGCAACTGGCGAAGAGGCCTTTGAAAAAATGCTCAATATCACTAATAATCACAGAAATGCAAATCAAAACTGCAATGAGGTATCACCTCACACCAGTCAGAATGGCCATCATTCAAAAGTCCACAAATGACAAATGCTGGAGGGGCTGTGGAGAAAAGGGAACCCTCCCACACTGCTGGTGGGAGTGCAGTTTGGTGCAGCCACTGTGGAAAACAGTATGGAGGTTCCTCAAAAGACTAGGAATAGACTTACCATATGACCCAGGAATCCTGCTCCTGGGCATATATCCAGAAGGAACTCTACTTCAAAATGACACCTGCACCCCAATGTTCATAGCAGCACTATTTACAATAGCCAAGACATGTAGACAGCCTAAATGTCCATCAACAGATGACTGGATAAAGGAGAAGTGGTATATTTATACAATGGAATACTACTCAGCCATAAAAAATAGCAAGGCCATTTGCAGCAACATAGATGGACCTGGAGATCATCATTCTAAGTGAAGTCAATCAGAAAGAAAGAAAAATACCATATGAGATCACTCATATGTGGAATCTCAAAAAAAAGTGACCCAAATGAACTTATATGTAAAACAGAAACAGACTCACAGACATAGAAAACAAACTTACGGTTACCAGAGGGGAAAGGGGGTCGGGGGTAAGTTGGGAGTTCACGATACACAGATACTAACTAATATATATATATATATATGAAAGATAAATAGTAAGGTCCTACTGTGTAGCATAAGGAACTATACCTTGTAATAGCTTATAATGAAAAAGATGAAAAGAAATACATTTATAATTTATATGTGTATATGTATGTATATAAATTATATATATATGTTATAACTGAATCACTGTGCTGTACACCAGAAATTAATACCACATTGTAAATCAACTGTATATCAATTAAAAAAAAAAAAGGAATTGCCATCAGCTTCCTTTGGCAGTCGCTAAGCAGCGGTGTGCCAGGACCCGGTCTCACAAGGGCTCACCACGCATGTGTCTCCCAGCCCTGCTCTTGGTGGCTGCCGAGCACCGAGGTGGCTCTGTGTGCGGTTTCATTTGGAAGGCCGTCAGAACGGCATACACAAAACGTTTCAAAATAATCACTTCAACAGAACTCCACTTTCACGGTGGCAGGAAAATCATTCAAAACCCCAGGGAAATGAGAAAACAGACACCCAACTTGTTTGTTGATACTTGAAGTCCTCTTGGAGCCCCACACAGCAAATATGTAGACAGAGTGGATGAAGGAACATCAGGTGGCCTCAGAGGACAGAGGACCATCGCACAGAATGCCTGAGGGGGAGGATGCCAGCAAAAAGGAAGCCAGTTTGTCCCGGAGCACCCTAGCCCTCAGGAACTCTAAGTGCCACGTGCCGTCGAAGGCAGTGGCGGACGGGTGTCCACGGGAGGGGTGAGGTCAGGGCAGCAGAGGGCTGCTGTGAAGATCTGGATGCAGAACAGTTTGAACTCTGCAGTGAGGTCATCCTACTGGGAGGTGACCGTTCCTCCCCTGACCCTTGCTGGAGAGGACAGTGAATGGTCCGGAGGAAGTGAACCAGTTCTTTCTAACTTAAGAAAGCCAGGTGGGAAGGAGAGTTGAAGGGATGCAGAACTGAAACGGGAGCTTCATGAGTGTCCACACAGCCAGCCTCACACACCACCGGCTCTCCCTCCCTGGCTGGCAGCACCGCCGCCATCTCCCACAGGAGACTGAAGTTTCTTTTTCTGGAGAAACAGTTTCGATAAAAGATTTATAGATAAAGGTGTGTGAACGTCTTCATTTAAAAAGTTAGGTAGGATCCTGTGGTGGTTAATTTTGTGTTAATGTGGCTGGGCTACCATGCCCAGGTATTGGGTCACACATTATTCTGGGTGTTTCTGAGGGTGTAGTGGGTGAGATTGACGTTTCAACGGGTGGACTTTGAATGAAGATGTTTGCGCTCCATGAGGTGGGTGGGCCTCTTCTAATCAGTCGAAGGCATCCCTGAGCAAGAAGGAATTCTCCAGCAGACGGCCTTCAGCTTCGTGTGCAGCGTCAACAGGGATCGATGCCCAAGTCTTAAGTAGCTGGAGAATTGAATTAATTCTAATCTTAGATGCTCCTCGGTATTTCTAGGTAATTGCTGCTTAAATACATGTAGAGGTTAAAAAAAAAAAAAAAACACGGAAAAACAAATGTTTTGGTTTTGTTTGTTTAAAGCCAGCAGCAAAAGTGGACCAAGAAATCTTGACCGAGATGGTGAAACCCAGCATTGATTACATGCGCCACAAGAGATTTCGATCTGGGAATTACCCGTCATCGCTGAGCAATGAGACAGACCGGCTGGTGCACTGGTGCCACGGGGCGCCGGGTGTCATCCACATGCTCATGCAGGCGTACAAGGTCAGTGCAGCCTCCGTCCTGAGCACCCACGTGTGCAGAGACAGTCAGCACCTCCAAGCTTCCCGTTTGGTTTTGATAAGCGCATTTGCTTGCAAACGTAAAACCTTTTGAATTCACGTTGTTACAGAAAGTCTTTTTATTTTGCTGCTTACCACTGGGGTTAGAGCTGTCAGTGTACGTGTGTGTGTTTTAACAGGAATCGTATTCATGTGTTAAAAAAAAAAACTAAATGACAGCATACTAATGATTTTTATTCTAATAAGTACAAATAACCAGTAAGGCAGTGGACAGTATTATAACCAAAATGCCTCTTTGTTTGACGTCACATCATTTGATTTCCTTGTTTGCATAAGCTTTTATTGCTTGACGTGATGGTGAAGATTCAGGAGCTTTTAAATTTGAGTTTAAAACTACTATAAAATTATTTACAAGAGAAAATGTGGCATTCAAATTTTTACACAGAGTGGGTAATTACAAGAAAACAGGCAGTAATTTTATTAATTAATTGCAGTAGGGTCTAGATCTGGGCACAGTATTAAGAATACTGTTGATTCCTCTCCTGGACTTTGAATTGTCATGCCAGTTGAAAGCGAACAACGCTTCTTCTGCAATTTTATTTCTGTTTTAATGCATCATTATTTGTAATAATTAATGTCAGAGATTGTTGCTTATAGACCCAAGTATGTAACTGTCAGCACAATGATCGATAAGTGTCTGGCAGGGTCTCTCAGTTCTGCAGAAACAGATGGAGTCACGGGAGCAGAATTCACTTGTCTACATGACAGTTACAGGAGAACTGGCCCCTGATTGAATTTTATTTTCCTTTTATGAGTAACTATAGTAAGTTAGTTAGAAAAACTGAGGAATTCTCTCAGGTTTTTGGCTAATTTCTCAGAATTTTTTTAGTCCTACAAAACACGAAAAATAATTCACATAATGTAAAAGTCAAGTGTAAGCATTCAAGAAGGTAACTCAAAGTTACGGTTTTTGGTGAGAGGGAAGCCTGGTAAGTATACTTTTTGGAAATAGGAAGAACTTAGTGATTCGTGTTCCTAACACTATTTCAGCTTTTGAATTAAAACTCGATTCTGTTCGCATCGCTGCCTCCCGTTTTCTAGACTTTAGAACAGTTGTATCTTCAGGGACATAGAGATAAGTCTAATATAATAAATATCCAACCAGAGTATCTGAGCACAGTATTGACAGCGCAAACAGGAACCCTCTGATACTCAGAACAGACACATGACTTCATTGAAAGTGGAAGTTTCTGCTTGTCTGACCCCTTTTGTCTTTCGCATTAAAGACGATCAGCTGTCGAGGGAGGCACTCCTGGCAGCCGATGGCCTTGGCTCCTGGGGGTCTCCCCACGCATTTCAGCGCCTGAGCTGTGGGTGGGGAGCACTAAGACCCCACGCTTAGTCACTGAAACTTCATTTTGTCCATTTACGTCAAGATTCTCAAACATGAGGAAGGAGGAGGTACAGCAGGATTTTCTAGGGCAGAGGCACCAGTGGGAATTTGGAGACACGTTTATAACACGGTTTTACAGTTGGGGGTGAAGGGAGGGAGGGTGTAGCTCAAGCGGTAGAGCGCGTGCTTAGCGCGCAGGAGGTCCTGGGTTCGATCCCCAGTCCCTCCTCTAAAAATAAACTGAATTACCCCCCCCGCCAAAATAAAGTAATTAAATACTATAATAATAAATAAACATATTTAAAAAAACAAAACAAAACAATTGGGGGTAAAAATACATCTTCCTAGTGTAAGTGAGTGGAGTGAAATTTGTGTTTGGCCGGGGCAGGGGGTGGTGCACAGCTGGGGAAACAGCTCTTAGACTGTTTTCTCTCAAGTTATTGTTAACTGAGAGTAAGAGGGTCCGCGTCCATTGAGACCATCTCTTAAAATCAGGAAGTGTTTAACTTTTGTTTAGTAACAGGCGTTCAACAGTGTCTTATGCTGGCACGTAAAGATGTTAAGTGCTTCAGGAACACTCATGAAGGCGTAAGGTGTTCAAGCATTTGAAAACCTTATTAATGTCTTTCACAAATAAAACTGTAAGTTGAGTCCAGCTTCACTCACTTTCTTTTCCCTTCCTGTAGGTGCTAGTCACCTTTCAGCTAGGGTTTGCTCTTCTTTGTATGAACATGTTATTGTATTGTATTGTATTGTATTGTATTTTGTTTTGTTTTAACTTTTTTTACTGAGTTATAGTCATTTTACAATGTTCTGTCAAATTCCAGTGTAGAGCACAATTTTTCAGTTATACATGAACATACATATATTCATTGTCACATTTTCTTTGCTGTGAGCCACCACAAGATCTTGTATACATTTCCCTGTGCTGTACAGTATAATCTTGTTTATCTATTCTACATTTTGAATTCCCAGTCTGTCCCTTCCCACCCCCCGCCCCCTTGGCAACCACAAGTTTATATTCTATGTCTGTGAGTCTGTTTCTGTTTTGTGTTTATGTTTTGTTTTTTTGTTTTATTTTTAGATTCCATATATGAGCAATCTCATATGGTATTTTTCTTTCTCTTTCTGATTGACTTCACTTAGAATGACATTCTCCAGGGACATCCATGTTGCTGCAAATGGTGTTATGTTGTCATTTTTATGGCTGAGTAGTATTCCATTGTATAAATACCACGTCTTCTTTATCCAGTCATCTGTTGATGGACATTTAGGCTGTTTCCATGTCTTGGCTGTTGTAAATGGTGCTGCTGTGAACATTGGGGTGCAGGTGTCATTTTGAAGTAGGGTTCCTTCTGGATATATGCCCAGGAGCAGGATTCCTGGGTCATATGGGAAGTCTATCCTAGGCTTTTGAGGAATCTCCACACTGTTTCCCACAGTGGCTGCACCAAACTTCATTCCCACCAGCAGTGCAGGAGGGTTCCCTTTTGTATGAACATGTATTACTTAAAATTATTTAGTATTTTAGATGGCCTTGGGAAAAAAAGTCAAGATTTTAACAATATTTCCATGCTGTAGTAGGAACTTTATTAACTGTAAATGGTTTCCCAACAAATTACATTTGGGGACCTCATAGCTGGAAGCTACTTTGATGAAGAGCTAACAGTCAGTTCTTGATTATCTGACGGTAAATCACAGGTAACGGCAACAAATTCTGCCTTCCTCTGACCGCACATTTAAGCCCTAGGACACTAGCAGTTTGTATGGACTTGGCGGGGTAAACAAATGCTCACGTCGGTCAAATGAAATTGCATTTGGAAAGGTAAACACGTTGCCCAAGAAAACCGCGTGAGTCACCCCGAAGTGGTATCAGTGGAATCCTTTGATTCTGCGCTAAATGAATGAGACAGCCGTGCCCCCCTCCCTAAACCCGCAAGCCTGCTCTGACATTCCCAGAGCAGAGCTGTGTTAGGAATGTGTCCTGATGGGCACCTGCTGACTGTACATCAGGAAATATTTTCATAGAAATTATGTTCCAAAAGCTCATTTGTAAGTTGGTTTTTTCCCAACATGGAATGTCTGTCTAGGTGGTGTATATCAGAGTCACCTGGAGAGATTTTTTTCCAACTGTGCGTCCTCCTTCCTCAAGATTCTGATACCTTCCTAATGTTAAGCATTATTTATAAAAATACTATGATTTATCCCTTTGTTTTTCAACTGTGTCTGCTTTTTTTTTTTTTTTTTACACTATTTTGAATAAGCTGCAGTGAACATTCTTGCTACATACAGGTCTTTCTGTGGACGTGTGTTTTCATTTCTTTGCCGCTGATGCCTGGGAGTGGAATTGCTAAATCAGAAGGTAGCCTGTTGGGTTTGCTAAGACCCTGCCAGACCTCTTCTCCAAGGGCTGAGCCGTTTTGCATCCCGTCAGCGGCTCAGGGGGGTTCGGGTTGTTCTACGTCTCTGTCGGCACTTGGCGTTGGAAGCCGCCTCGGTTTTACTCTGGTGGGTGGTTCATCGTGGTTTTAGTTTGCGTCTTCCTGATGATTAAGGATGTTGAGCAGTTTTGCTTGTGCTCATGGGTCGTGTGTACAGTTGACCCTTGAACAACACGGATTTGAACCGTGTGGGGCCACTTTTATGAGGATTTTTTTCAACAAATAGTTACAGTACCGCACAGTCCAGGGTGGGTTGAATCTGAGGATACAGAAGGGCACACAGAGGGGGCCGACGGTAACGTTATGTAAGTGTTTCCAACCCCCACGTTGCTCGTGGGTCAGCTGTGTATCTTTGTTGAGTGTCTGTTCATATCTTTTACCCACACTGTTTTATGTATTTTATTTTTTATCCCTTCGTTACTGAGTTGTAAAAGTTCTTCATATGTTTCGGTTACAAGTCCCTTTGTTAGATACATGTTTTGGAAATAATTTCTCCCAGTCTGTAGTTGGCCTAATCATATTTTCTTTTTTTTTTTTTTTAGTTTTTTTTTTATTATTTTTTATTGATTTACAATCATTTTACAATGTTGTGTCAAATTCCAGTGTAGAGCACAATTTTTCAGTCATACATGAACATACATATATTCATTGTCACATTTTTAAATCATATTCTTTATGAATATGAATACAGTTTTTAATTCTGATAAAGTCTATCTTATCCTTTTTTTTTTTTTTTTTAATGGCAGTCACTTTCTGTATCTTGTCTAAGAAATGTTACTTACCCCCAGGTTACACCGATAATGTTCTCCAGCATGCTTCATAGATTTAGATTTTACATTTAGAACTGTGATCTGTCTCAAATTAAGTTTTGTATGTTATAGGAGGAGGTAATTAGGTTTATTTATTTACTGGTTTATTTTAACAGAGGGACTGGGGATTGAACCCGGGACCTCGTGCATGCTAAGCACGTGCTCTACCCCTGAGCTCTACCCTCTCTCCCAAGTTTTGTATGTTACATGAAGCAAGGAGTGAGGTTTTTCTTTTAACCATAGGGGTATCTGATTGTTCCCACATCACTTGTTGAAAAGATGCTTATCCCCCCCCCCCCCATTTGATTGATTCAGTGCGTATAAAGGCACTTGCTTGGTCAAGACCAAGAGACCTGCTAAGTGTGGGTTTATTTCTAGGCTCTGTTCTGTTACTCTGGCCTGTTTACCTGTCACTATGGTACCATGTGGATTGAATTAGTCTAGCTTTATTGTAAGTTTCAAAGTCAGGTAATTTAAGGCTGCAACTTTGTTGCTCCTTTTCAGAATTGCTTTAAATATTCCACATTGGAATCCTTTGCATCCTATATAAGTTTTAGAAATTAGTCAGTGTCTGCAAAAGAGGTCTGTTGGGATTAAGACTGAAACTGCATTCCATCTGTAGATCAATTTTGGTAGAAATGATGTCAATATTGACTGTTCTTACCCACAGATACGGTATGTCTCTCCGTTTATTTACATTTTCTTTCACATATGTCAGTAACATTTTATACTTTTTGATGTCTTTATATTTAATGTGTGTCTCTTCAGAATTGGGACTTGCCTAGCAAGGCAGCCTCACAATCTCGGCCTTTAATTTGAAATGTTCAGTTCATGTATAGTTAATGTCATTATTTATATTGGGTTGGATTTGGCTCAGCCTCTTTTCCACGTGGTTTCTGTTGGCTGCATCTTAGAACTTTTTTTTTTTGATCTTTGGTTTTTTTCCTTCTTGCCTTTTTTAGGGAGGTAGGAGAGATTAATTGGATATTTCCTAGAATTCCATTGTAATTTCTCTGTTGGCTCTTCAACTGTCTGTTTGCACATATTTTTAGTGGTCGCTCAATACGCGTCTTTAACATTGCAACATACAGATTGCAATACACGTTAACTTTTCACAGTCCGCTCAGCGTTAACACTGTAACTTCACAGAAACTGTAGGAAAGGACCGGGTGCGCGTTGTCTGACTGCAGCCCTGTACGTCTTCACTGTCAGACGTGTCAGCAAACGCTGCAAACCCCCAATACCGTTTTATAATTTTTGCTTTTTAAATGGTCCTATGTATTTTAAGGAAATTAAGACAAAAGAACGTGGGCTTTGATATGTTTGCGTATTTCCCCTTTTCGGTGCTCTTTGCTCCTCCCGGACGTTCCAGCCCCTCACCTGGCACCGTCTCCTTCAGCCCAAAGAACCTCCATTAGCATTTCTTGTAGTCTAGGTTTGCTGGCCATACATTGATTTTCACGCATCTTACGTCTGTCTTTATTCCCCCTTCATTCTTTAAAGATATTTTTGCCGAGAGTAGAATTCTACGCTGACAGTTTAATTTTTCCCTTTCAGAACTTCAAAAGATTCAGCTCCACTGTCTTGTGGCCTCCACGGTTCTGAGAAATCCGTCATCCATTACGCGCAGTGTGTGTCTTCTCCGGAAGCTTTCAGAATTTCCTCTTTTTTTGGTTTTCAGTTTTATCATGCATGCACCTCTGTGTCTGTCTCTATTTGTCCTGCTTTGACATTCCTTAAGCTCCTTAAACTTGTAATTGCATGTCTGTCAGTGCATTTGCTAAACGTTAAGCCATTACTTTCCAACAGGTCTCTGAGGCTTTTATTTTTAGGGTTTTTTTCCTTTTCTGTAATTCAGATTGTGTAATTTCTGTGTAACTCCCATTTATCCAGCTTCGTCTTCACTAATGGTTTCCTTTTCTACATCCAGTCTGCTATTCAGCCTACTCAGTGAGTTTACTTATCTCACCTGTTGGCACTTTTTCAGTTCCCGGGTTTCTGTTTCTTTTTATAGTGACATTTTCTCTCAGATTTCCAGACCATTCATTGACAATGAGTGTAGTTTCCTTTTCACCCTGAAAGATTTTAAATAACTGCCTCAGATCCTCATTTCTGTTTTCAACACTTGGTCGTCTCAGCGTCTGTCGGAGAAGTCACAACGGCCACCCAGAGTTACACAGTTAGTGTTTGTGGAAGAGGGAATCCAGCCAGTGTCTTCCTACTCCAGGTCCCTTGCGTCCAGAGACAGTGCATGCCTCTTCCGGCTTTTAGTCCTGACGTTGCCCAGGGAAATTCACCATTCGAGAAAAGTAAGGTGGATAAGTAAACAGATTTTCTGGCCAAGTTTTAATGGCTATGATGTAGAGGTGATGGGGCAAGGAATAGCGACTTTATTTGGAAAGCTGGCAGACCGAGAAGATGGGGGTAATGTCCTGGAGAACCATCTTCCCCACGTCAGAATTCAGGCTCCTTTTATACTAAAAAGGGGGAGGGGGTGTGGTTGGTTGGTGTAAACTTCTCGGTGCAGGAATCCTTTGTTCTTGCAGCCGTCCCCGGGGGTCAGGTCATGGCGCCCCTGCAGACCTCCAGCAAAACAAATGTCATTTTCTATTCTGCAACTTGTTGTCTTTAAGTACAAAAGTGTTAACATCCTTAAAGGTCAGAGCCTTGAGAATGGGCTCTCCTGTCTATTTCAGGCTAAAGGCAACACTGTTTTATAAAAGGTGCAGAGCCGGCAAGACTGAGCCCAGAAAGCAGGGCACAGGGTTAAAGCCAAAGGAACAGATCTCATATGGAGTCAGATCTGTTCTTTTCTGCTACACTATTAGCTTTGATCAAATGTTTGTGTAGGATGGGCAAGTTTCTCTTTATAGTTCATCTGAAGAGGCTTCAGACACAAGCGACAGGATGGAGCGTGTGTGCTGGCAGGGCAACGTGAAGGAATGGTAGCTGATGGCAGCTCAGAAGTCGTTAGCTCTGTCTGGGTGCCAGGCACTGTTCAAAGAGCTGCTTGTACGTGACTTCATCTTAACCCAACAAGCCGCTGAAATAAAGAAATGGTGAAGAAGACAAAGACGTAAGAGGTGAAGTGACTTGTCCAGGGCCCCCGTTAACGGTGACAGAGCTGAGATTCAGACGCCGGCAGTCTGACCCCAGAGCCCGAGTCTCAGTGCTTTCATGACTGCAAGTTGCTTCTGACCCCGCGAGACTCTGCCCTGGGAGCGGTGACTGACGTGGGAGTGTGGCCCTGCCCCGGGGCGGACCCTGGGTGCGGTTCAGGCCCTTTGCTTTCCCTGCAGCCTCCGACCTTCTCAGCCACGTGCCCAGGAGGAGGTCACTGCTCGGCAGTCATAAGGAGGGTCCTGTTTTCCACCCCAGGAATGTGTCCCCAGTGACCTTTTTGCCACTGATCTGTGGTCCAAAACTCGTTTGCCCTAGAATGCAGTGAGTTAGGCAGGTGGAGAGTGCTCATGAGAGATTCGGAGGAGAGGACGAGGGAGAGGCCAAAAGTGATGTGTGAAGGGAATCTGGGGAGGTGAGAATGGCGCTTTGTCTCGCCGGGCGTGCTTTGTCTGTCCACTTAAGCCCCTCCCCGGAGCTGGAAGCACTGTGCGAGTTTACGTCCTCTCATGGGGCACTTTTCGTGCGTGGCTGACCTGGGATATAGAATGTTCCAGACGTAGCCGCCAGGATGCTGTGAAACCGTCGACCACCCGCTACACGAGCAGGAATTTCAGGGCCGCAGCCTGGGTCTGTTGGTGACAAAAACATCTTCACAAAAGAGATCTGCTAGTTTCCCCTTTGCTTTTTGAACTCCGTCTTAGAACTGCTTTTGAAAAACCAGGCACGGACGGAGGACGAGGAGGAGGAGGAGCGGACGGGGCCGCGGGGCTGCTGGTGTGATGCTCCGGCGGGGGTTGGTCCTACCCCCCCCCCCACTCCCCCGCTGCCTGAACAGGAAGGGAAGCGTTTTGCTGCCTCTTATGGAAGCCGTCTCTTTAACGCTGACCTGCTCTCCCCGGCCCAGGTGTTCAAGGAAGAGAAGTACCTGAAGGACGCCATGGAGTGCAGCGACGTGATCTGGCAGCGGGGCTTGCTGCGGAAGGGCTACGGGATCTGCCACGGGGCCGCCGGCAACGGCTACTCCTTCCTGTCCCTGTACCACCTCACGCAGGACAAGAAGTACCTCTACCGCGCCTGCAAGGTACGGGCCTCCGGCCAGGCGGCCCCGGGCCCCCCGGAGCGTGCACAGCGCCCCGCACGCTCCCTCCTCCTCCGGGCGTGCTCTCCCGGCTCTGGGGCTCCTCCCGGCCCAGCCTTGCCCCTGGCCGCTCTGTGTCAGGGGCCCCTCCTGTGAGGTGGGTCCAGGGAGCGACCTGCTCGGGTGCCCTCCTGCGCAGTTAACTAGCTTTATGACTTGGGGCGCTCCTTCAAGCTTCAGTGTCCCCATCTGTAAAAATGCTACCCTCCTCGGTTTGTTTCAGGAGGAATTAATTGAGATAACGGGCAGGTCGCCTTTAGCGGCCCCTGCTTACCAGCCTCCAGTGTTTCCCACGGCCGCTTGTCCAGGTCACGGCCCTCAGTGGTGCCTGGAGTGGAGCCCGGCGCCACGTAGAGGCGAATTAAGTATGCATCCGAGGTGTGAAAACGAATGCGCAGAGCAGCACCCGGAGAATGTTGGCAGGTGTTTTTATTATTATACACACTTCACAGAATAGAGTTACAGAGACGCAGAAAAACAGAATACACCAGAGTGTTGACCATGACGCTTGGTAGACGGAGGCGTTCCGGGCGGCTTATTCTGTAAATTTCTTACTGTCATGAGACCTTTTCTCCAACCAGGTGGACTAGAGCCCCCCGCCCCGGTGCCCGGGACACGTGTGCTGCTCAGTGTCCGCACGCGCAGAGGGGCGCAGGGGGGGCAGGCGCTGAGCGCGGGCGTCGGGAGGTGACCTAGGGCACAGCTGGAGGGGTGGGAGCCTTGCCACCAGCGGAGGGGGCTGGAGGGTGCGTCCTCCGTCCCTGTGGCCGGAGCAGGCGACGGGGCAGGACAGGTGAGGGCGGCGATCATAGCAGCAGGTGGTGAAGGAAACGTGGAGACTGGCAGAGACCGCACGCCGGGCGAGGCACGGCTAGTTTTCTGAAGGTGACGAGCTTGGCAGGTGGCCGGGCAGGTGTGGCGAGGCGAGGTGGAGCCCGCCGGGTACGGGGGATGCTGTGCACAGGCCGGGAGCGCTGGGGGCTGCGGGGGGCTGAGCGGTGGAGTCGGGGGGACGGAGGCCAGGGGAAGCGCGTCCTCGCCTGTAGTCAGCCCACCTCAGCCTTGGGCACACCTGAGCCTCAGTGGGGAGCTCTGAGAGAATGCCGGGAGCCCCCCCTAGATCAGGCGGGAGGGGGCCCAGCCCCCAGGGGGTGCTCGTGGCCAGCCTTGCGGGTCCTTCTCCGGAAGGGGGGCCTCCCAAGGGTGTGGAATTTGTGTTCAGACTCCTCTCTTGAAGGGCTCGCCATGGTCGCAGTGGAATGAACGGGGTAGAGGTCGGGTTTCTCCAAACTGTTGCTTAATGATTAATGCAAGAAATGTTGAGTTATAAACCGAGGCGTGGGCTGCCATACGGAAGGGGAGAGATTCAGAAGCACTTCGGATGTTGGGACCACGGAATTTAGTGGCTTTTTTTTAATGTGGAGAAGAGGGAGATGGACGAATGTCGCCCTGATGTCTGACTGGGGCCACCAGATGGCTGGGGCGTCACACGAGCTGGAAGAGGGAGCGGGTTCGGAGGCAGGAGGCAGGGGAGGTCTTATTTTATACGCACTGAGTTTGATGCTCCTTGTGATTCTCTGTATACATGTGACCAAAAAAATAAGTTCCCTTAAGCAGAAACAGGGAAACGCATTATAATGTAAAAACCCGTTGGAGAGGTTTAAGAGGGAAGGACCGGGAGCGCAAGGGAAGTGGCTGAGAAAGCAGAGGGCTGACTTCTCAAGATGAGCCCGCGGCCGATCACAGCGGGCGGCCCCCTTTGGAGGGGAGTGCCACCCGACAGGCGAGGGGACGGGCCCAGGCAGGTGTCCCCCGCTCAGAAGACGGGGTGCTGCGTCCCCACCGAGCCCGCACTCCTGACCGCTCGCCCCCCCCGGGACTCTGGTGTCTTTGATTCTCGGTGGACTCCCCGTGGTGTCTCATCTGTCACGCTTGCCCGAGTGCGGTCTCCGCTCTTACAGACACATCTGTTCCCTCCTAGTTCGCAGAGTGGTGTCTCGAGTACGGAGCACACGGGTGCCGCATTCCCGACAGGCCCTACTCTCTCTTTGAAGGTAAGCGCCGGGAGCAGCTCCAGGCCTCCGTGTCTGGGGGCGGGAGTCTGTCCCTCTGTCCGTCTGCACCGGCCCTGTCACGGCTGGTCATCCTGACCCCGCAGCTGTTAGATGGCTGTGAGCAGAACCGTTCACTGCTGAAAGTCACCCGAGTCTCTTTCCTGGCCCATTTTGGGCTCCTGTGAAAGTCTTCCGGGTATTTTGGGATCTTTTGTGAAATTTGTAGGGATGCACAACGCAGGCTGCGTGCTGCTCAGTAATGGAGGAAACAGTAAGTTCCCTCCCCTGCATTTCATCTGCGACATTGTGTGTGTGGCATTGACCTGTTCACAGCCGACTTGGTCGGTTATTTAAAATAATGTAATTGTTCAAGTCTTAGAAAGAATAACCAACATTAGTAATTTAAAAGTGTTAAAAAGTAAAAATAGTCACTGGAAAAAATACTGAGAGAAAATTGAAGACAGTTCTGGAAAACAGGAAACCAGCAAAGAACATTGAGTCTTCTGCAGGCACAGAGCATACAGAATGCAATTCAGGAAGGCGGAACAGAAGTCCCACAGAGACGTCAGATAGTCTTCGCTTAGTGTATATGTGTGTGTGTGTGTGAGTGAGAACTGGGTACTTTGCAACACAAGCCGCGGGAACCAAAGGGCAAAGCTTAAATGTGTTAGGGTGAATCGATGCTGACTTTTTAAGGAACTTGAGAGCTGCATTTCATTCTAATTCCAAAATACATTTCAGAAGGAATAAATGATTGGATACTTTTTTTAAAAAAAATCAAAGAGGGTTGAGCTTGGTCGGGTGCTTTTCCTGCATCAGGTGATAAGATCACGGTTCTTCTTTGACTTCCTAGTGTTCTGGGTCACGCTGGTCGATTTTCGAATATTAAGCCAGTCTTGCGTCTCTGGGATAAACCCCACTTGGCCCTGGTGTACAGTTCTGACCCTGCGGAACTGTATTTGCTAATATTTTGTTGAGGGTTTTTGCATCTATCTGCGTGAGGAATATAGTTTTCCGTTTTTACACCGTCTTTGGTTTTGCTGTCAGGGCAATACTGGCTGATACTGAATTGAGAAGTACCTGCTCCTCTCTTTTCTGAAACAGATTGTGTATTAATTGGTGGAAAAAATTGGTGTTAATTCTAATTCCAATTTAAAAGTTAGGATGGAGTTCTTCAGTGAAAATCTTCCTGGCTTCGAGTTTTCTTTTTTGGGAGTTTTGAATTTATAAATTGAATTTGTTTAATAGTTTATAAGGCTGTTCAAGTTATCTATTTCATATTCAGTGAGTTTTAGTACTTTGTATTTTTGAGATATTGCTGCATTTCTTGTATGGGGTCAAATTTATGTGCATAAAGCTTCGGTACTATTCCTTTATTATTATTATTATTATTATTATTATTAATGTTTTTGGTGTCTAAATTGTAGTGATAATGCAGTTTTATTTTTGCTATTGATAAATATTTTAATCATATAATAGAAAAACGAGCAGAAAATGGAGCATTTGTTACTCTCTTTTGCAGAATAAGATCCTTTTGACACCTAAGAAATTATAATGAAAAAGTATTTCTCGGAATAAACATTTTTAGTCTTTTGTAGCATAAAAATGCAGTGTATTTGAGTCAGATATAACGGTTAAAACGTGAACTCTGAATGGAGTTCATTCAGGTTTATAACTTCAGGTTTGTGGTGGCCACGTTAGAGCCGCAGTGGGTGACAGTCTTTGAGGGTCTGCTCCCTAAAGGCTGGGGAGTTACCACATCACCTGTTCGGCTGTGCCTCCCAAGAGCCTGGCAGTAGACAGTGACCAGGTTCTTGTCGGATGGGTGAGCGCGTGTCAAGGCCGCCGGGCTGGCAGGGTCGCAGCACCTGTGTCCCTCTCTGGAGGAGTCCCTCTTGCCCACGTGTTCTTCGGGGAGGCCTGCTGCCCCGCCCCCAAAACAAGAACACGGGGTCCTTTCAGCGTGGCCAGCTCTGCGACCCCTCCTGATGGTGTTGGGGTCGCTGTCCACTTCCAGCCACTTCTGATAGATCAGTGGTTTTCAGGTATCTTATGCTGATGGAACCCTTTTCCAAACAAAAACTTCAGGGACGGCTGGGAACAGCCCAAAGGTGGGAGAACAGCTGCGCCTGTAACCGAGTCCAAACTCGTGCTCGCCGCACGACAGGCCAGTAAATCGGGAGATGAGGTGCTGGGGCGGGGAAGAGTGACTTTTTTGGGAAAGCTGGCGGACCGAGAGGATGGGAGACTCATGTCTTGGAGACCCATCCTGCTCCAGTCAGAACACAGGCTCCTTTTATACAAAAAAAAAAGGGGGGGGAGGGGCGTGGTTGGCTGTTGCAGACTTCTCGGTGCAGGAATCCTGTGTTCTTGCAGCGGTGCGCATGGGCTAGGTCATGGTGCCCCTGCAAACCTCCCACAAGACAAAGGTTACTCTCTATTCTGCAACTTTGTTATCTTTACATGAGTGCAAACGTGTTAACATCCTTAAAGGTCTGAGCCTTGAGAACCAGCTCTTCTGTCTATTTCAGGCTAAAGGCAACGTTGTTTTACAAAAGGTGCAGAGCCAGCAGGACTGAGCCTAGAAGACAGGGCCCGGGGTCAAAGCCAAAGGAACAGATTAGTTGCAGTCAGATTTGTTCTTTTCTGTTAGACACACACGAAACATGAGTGATTCGCAGAAACATCCGAGGGAAGCAGCCAGGCTTGTCGAGCTGTTGGTTCCACTCATGCGATGCCCAAAACAGTCGACGCTAACCGCAGGGTCAGGCTGGAGAGGAGCTTCCCAGGGGGAGGTGATGGCAGTCTTCCATGTCTTGATTGGGGTTCGGTTTACACAGGGGTGTGCACTTGTCAAAGCTCACGGAAGTACACTGAAGACTTGTGAGTTTTGCTCTGTGTAGATGCCACATTACAAGGCAAATGTCAAGCCCACAGCAGGGGATGGGGTCTTCCGACTTAAAGCAGAGGCTGGGCCCCCGCAGCCGCTGGGCCTGCCCTGTGCGAGCTCCACGAGGCAGCTGGAGCCAGTGTTCAGTTACTGCCGAGTTTTGCTGCGGGCATTTTGAAGAGATCGTTTTAAAATAACATCTTAAAAACCTCCTTAAGTACAAAATGCAACTTTCTTGTTTGGAACAAAAACATCAAGGCTCTGAGAGGAGGTTTGTATGTTGAAATATCACAGATGCCTTAAGGTTTTTGTTAGCAATTCTGTGAAACCATCTTAGTCAAGATGCAAGATTAAAGCTTAGAAACCAATTTTTAAAAATAAGTGGTGAAGAAAACTGGTGTCATTATCTGCTAATACAAGGATTTCCTTTTTATGTTTGTGAACTTATTTTTAAAGTCCTCATCGCTTTCCCCCGCACCCTTACAGCTCTGGTAAAGGCAGCGATTAAAGGTCACTTGGTTTTTGTGGGGGGAGAGGGTACAGCTCAGTGGTAGAGCACATGCTTTGCATGCACAAGGTCCTGGGTTCAATCCCCAGTACCTCGTTTAAAAATAAATAAAATAAAATCCAACCAAAATTAAAATTAAAAAAAAAAAGTCACTTGGTTTTGGACACCAGCCTCACACCCTTTTCCATAAGGGACTGCGTTTTACGTTGCAGGCATGGCCGGCGCCATTCACTTTCTGTCCGACATCCTGGTCCCCGAGACGTCATGGTTCCCGGCGTTTGAACTCGGCTCTTCACAGGGGGATGCAAAGATGCAGAAAGACTACTGAGAGAGCCAGCTGGCCCAGGAGCCGCCGGGTTGCTCGGTGCCTGACACAGAACCGACTGTGAATCCTGCAAGAGGGAGGAGCGGGGGAGGCAGACTCCTTCACGGCCCCCTGTGTCAGCGTGAGTGGCAGGGCCGCCCCGTCGGCGTCCCGTCCCCGTGCCCCCCCTCACCGGTGTCGAACACGACCTCTCCGTGCCCGGCCCTCCGTAGCGTTTGCATGTCTCGATGTTCGCTGTCTGTAGGCGTAGGTTGTTCTTGGCGGAAGCCCTTCCCGTCCCTGCGCCCGAGCTGGCTGTGCATGAGGGCACGCGGCAGCCGCTTCTCTGTATATAACACTTACAGCGGGGTGTTTTCTGTGTTGGCAAACCAGGGACTTGGCGGGTGGTGTCTCTTTAAGTATCAGAAAGATTCCCTAAGGTGATGGCCCAGGGGTAAGACTTTCCGGCATTTCCTGTGGGTACCTTGCAGATGAGCAGGAGAGAAAGGCCACTCCAGAAATGAACAGAAACAGAACAGGTGGGGAAGTTTTGCTGGCGTGGAGGGTGGGGAGCCACCAGGCAGGGCTTCTGTGCTCGTCTTGGTGTGAAATTCCAGACTCTCCTGGTGGTCAGTCCAAGGCAGCTTGTGCCCTGGGGAGTGGATTCGTGACACCAGGGACATTCAAGGGAAGCCTTTCCACGGCCACGTTGCAAACCAAGCAGCAGTGACTGAAGCTTGGCCAGTCTAGATTCAGTGTGTATTATTCAAACAGGCTGCACCTCACTTTTCTCAACATTGTAACTCAGCGTTCAGTTCAGTGGACACAATTCTAGGTGGGTAATAAACAGAAACACTCAGCTCTTCCTGTGTCCCTCCAGTTAAACTGATTTCAAAGTTCAGTGAGCTAGCAAAGTGTACATTTGGGATGAAGATAGTCCTCATTTTTTGTCTACTATTTGGGTGATGAAAAAAAAAATCGCACGTTGATGAAATATATTACGTACACAGTGCTGGTCTGCATTTACACACGTGGGCAACGAGGTTCCAGCCAGGAACATTGGGATCCTGTCTGACTTTTTTTATTTTAAAAATGGGCATTAGTTTGCATTTTACCCTATAGATCTCAGTTTTTAGAAGAGCTTTGTTGTCAAGATACAGGATGGTCTAGGGTTTCTCCAGACTTCGCATCTTACAAGCTGAGGCCCAATGCTGAAGCACGAGGTGGGTCTCTGAGGGCCGGAAGGCAGGTCTCTGGTGGGTCCTTATCTATAAGGGGGTCTCAGTGTTTGTCAGGCCTAGTGTCCCCCCTTCACAAAGGAGAAAGAAGGATGTGGATGTAGGAGACAGACTCCTTCACACATGTGCCGTTCTCAGGGCGCTGGTGACCACTGCTTGTGGGGCGACACCTCCCGTGTGACCCCCAGCTTCTGAATGCTGCCCTGTGGGTCTCTTCATGCAGTCCGGTTTCTGAGACACAATCGTTCAAGTGAGGTTGGTGGTGACTTCGGTGGGTGTAAATCCTCCTGGTGGGTCAGGACCCGAGCGAGCCGAGGGGGCTTCCGGCAGAGGAGCCCTGCTGATGCCACACCCCGCATGGCCGCCCTCAGGGCCTCGACGACAGGTTTTGCAGCTTTGCCGTTTCTCAGGGGAGGCCGGTGGGGCTGCCTGGGGGCCACCCCAGCTCGGCAAGAGGGCGGCGGATCGTGGACGCCTTGCATCTGATGTGTCTCCTGACCAGGAGCAGCGAGAGTGACCCCCAGTCATCTGAGCATCTCACTGTGTATGAAAAATGTTCAGTTTCTGATTGACACACTGAGGGAAGGATAGCACACTTGTGGGGTACATGGAGGAGATTGTATTTACAAGGTTTTATTTACAGCCTACTTACGCACTCGCTGTTAACAGA
Source organism: Camelus dromedarius (assembly GCF_036321535.1). Classification (NCBI taxonomy): domain Eukaryota; kingdom Metazoa; phylum Chordata; class Mammalia; order Artiodactyla; family Camelidae; genus Camelus; species Camelus dromedarius. The sequence continues at coordinate 13,266,913 of NC_087470.1, read as the reverse complement.
GGTGCAGCCTGTGACTCCCCAGTGACCCACTTCCTAGCCCCTGACGCCGGCTCCGGCTCTTGGGCCCTGAAGGCAGCCGGACAGGATGTGCAGAAGCCGCTCGCACAGTTCCAACAGGTGTTTGAATTCGGATCTCCGATCATCTCACAGCGATTTGTTAAGATTTGGTTGTGTCCTCGAAAACGTGTCCTGAGTTTTTTAAATAATGCGTGTGTGCACTGTTCCATTTTAAGAAGGAAAGTCGATGTTTACAAGAAGTGCGCGGGGTTCTCTGGTTTGGTGCTCAGTAAAGTTTCGGTTTCGTGGTGACACTTGTGGGGTCTCTGTTTGTTCTCGCCTGCGCCTGACTCTGCGAGCGACAATCAGGACGGTGGTCACCGTTCTGAAGATTAAAAACATGGCCATTGCTCAGGTCTGATGTACCGGGTAATTCATTAGAACGACAACTTTCCTGTTTTGTTCCAAGGCCCTCCAACACCTGGGTGGTCTGAGAAGAGAAGCCTATCTTGAGCTTGCCTGTATGACAGACTTTCTGCTCCCCGCCGCCCTGCGCGGTCACAGCGCTGCCCGGGCTGGGCACTGTCTGACACGTGAGAAGGCCGGTGGCCTTGCCCAGGGTCTCGGCTGGAATGAGGGACAGGCGGTGTTCAGACCCGGACGGTTCTTGCCACTGGCCGCGCTTCTGCCTTGTCCTCAGTACCTCTTCCCCTGTGTGCCCAGCACAGAAGGGAGGAAACAAACCTGGGGGATGCCCTGTCCTCTGTCCCCCCGCCTTCCTGGCTGGGGAGGGACCCTCGAACCACCCGGTGCAATTCCATACATACCACTTAAAACTCCGTAAGGGGGTTTCACAGCTCTTGCTTCATTGGCTAAATTCACGAGAGCAGGACCCAGGGGTGCCGTGCAGCTCCCCTGAGCAGCTCCCTCCTTGGTTCCTGTATTCAGCAGGCGTCCATTGCATGCCTTCAGCATGCCAGCCTCGTGCTGGGTGCTGAGAGGCAAGTGCTAACAGTGCTTGTGCACAGTCCAGCCTGGGGGACGTGAGCGGCCTCAACGCTCAGGCTCCGGGGAGCCCGCCCTGGGCAGGACCTGGGACAGCTCCTCTGCGTGTTCGGGGCCGGGCGTGGTGTGCGGGGCGGCAGGCCTCCCAGCGAGCGCCGGCCGGTCCCGGCAGGAGGGGACCGCAGGTGAGTGTGGCCAGCCCAGCCTTGCAGCGTCATGCCCTTAGGCTGTCCCTGTCATCAAGGAGCCTGTGGAGTGGAGGTCGTGAGCGGAGACTCAAACCTGGATGTGTGTGGTCACCCCAGAGCTCAACCACTGGTGTGAACTTGGGCACGCGGTTTCCTAGAAAGGTTTTCTGTGTACTCGGGGCAACCGGATGTGGTTGGGGGAGGATTAAAGGGAACTGTCCTCCGTGGTGAGCTGAAAATCCAGACCTGTCCAGCTCCAAGATCCCAAGCATCACCACATCTGGAACCACTGCTCGGCCTGGCAGCTCCGAGCCTTCAGCCAGCCGTGTGTGCGTCGTGTGTGTGCGTGCGCCTAGCTGCCCCAAGGTTCTTCAAGGGGAAGGGAGGAACCAAGCCACGATTTTCAGGCTCACGCAAAATCTAAAAAGTTCAGAGAGGCTGGGTTCTCCGTTCCTCTGGCCTGTTCTTTGCTCAGTGCCCCCCAGAGACCGTCCCGGTTCTGCACCAGCTGGACTTGTGGCTTTCGTAGGATCGCCCATCAGATGCAGCGCTGGTCGTGTGTTAACAGGGACCTTGCCCCACTCTTGAAAGTGTTGTGCATGAGAGAACAAAACGGGTACCCAGCAGCGCCCACTGTCATCCTACAGACAGCCCCCAAAACTGGTGTGGCCAGCTTTTCACACCAGTTCCTGGCGGAGGCCACGGGAAAGCCATCGAAGGCTTAATGCTCGGCTGCTGGAGCTGCAAGGAAGGTGACAGAGAGACGAGCGGTCCCCTCCCAGGAGGCTCTCCAGGAGCAGGAGGGAGGCCCGTCTCCCTGCAGCCGAGCTGGAGGTCCTGAGACCTTGCGTGTCTGAAGGACGTCTCTGACACTGAGATCACAGGTTGTTCGGAGAATTCTGCACTGGGAGTCACCTCCCTAGTGAGGTTTCAAGGCATCATATGTCTCCTAGCTTCCAGGAGCGTCGCCTCTGAGAACCTCACGGCCACGGTGACCCTGGTTTCTTTGCGTGCGATCTTGCGTTCTGGTGTGATCGCTTTGCAAGCTGTAGAATTTCTCTGTCACTTTGTCACGATAACGAGCCTGGCCCTGAGTTCTTGGCAGGCCCTTCCGATCTAGAACTTCATGTGTTTCAACTCTTGGAATTTTCTTTTGAATTATTCTCTTAGTGTTTTTTTTTCCCCTGTCTCTGCCTTTTTTGCTTCCCTTTCCAAGAGATTTCAACTTTATTTTCCAATCCTCTTGTGTGTTCCCTTCTTTCTGGGAATTTTTCTTGTTCTTGGGGTATCTTTTGGGTACATTCTCTTCTTGTTTCTTGTTGCACTGTCTTACCTCTTTGAGGATGTTAGTTTAGCCTGTCCTGTTCGGGAGCGGAGTGAGGGTGTGTGTGTAGGGGCAGGAGCTGGGGGAGAGGAGATGGAGGAAGGCAAGGCCATTCCGAGGAGTCTGGCTTTTCCTCTAGGTGGAGTAGAGAGCCTCCCAGACTTTCTGCGCCAAAGCAGGACGTTACCTGATTAATGCAGACAGGGGCCACCCTGCAAGAATGCCGGGCAGGGGGAGGGAGGCTGGAGGGCTGGTCCAGGAAGGTGGCTGGTGGGCTTGGTGGGGACGGTTAGAGTCGGGATGTGTCCTGAAGCCGGAGGCAGTAAGGCTTCCTGGCCGTCGGGTGCGGAGCGGAAAGGGCAGGCGGACTTGGCTCCGGGGTGCTCAGCCCGAGCCGCGGATGGGGCGCTGCCCGCCGCTGAGGTGGGGGGGCCAGCCAGGCGGATCGGGGTCCGCTTAGGCACGTGGGGTCTGCTGACCGGGGAGTTCGGAGGGAGCCTGGGAGAAAAACTCCCTCTGGAGTCATTTGCGGTGGGGAAGGGAGCCGGCAGCTGTTACAGGCGATCCTGCTACGGAAGAGAAGGGTGGAGACGTGGCCACTGGGCTCAGCGGCCGGATTCTGTGAGCAGCCCGGGGGGCAGATGGCGCGGGGCGGGCCGGTGGCGGGGTGCAGGCGTCCCCCGTGAAGTTGGGAGCCAGGCAGCAAATGCTGGGGAGGGGGAGGAGGGGGAGGGAGGGTGGAGGAGAGGAGAAGATGTGGGGGTGCCGTCCTGGGGGGAGTGGGGGAGGGCACGAGCAACTCAGAGGCCGGGGGTCACGCGGAGGGTTTGTTGAGATGGGCGAGTGTCTGATTCCCTTGGTCTGGGGCGGGGCCCGGGGGTTTGTCCCCTGGCCGGTGCCAGGCTGGCCCTGACGCTGCCCCGGGCACCCCTGCGTGAGGACAGCATCCTGTGGCTCCCTTCCTGGTTCCTCCGGGCACTCAGAAGGGCTGGTCTGCCATGCCGGCCACGTCCAGCGTGCTTTTTAGTTGATCTGAATTGCTTTTCCTGCCTGCGAGCTGCAGTTTTTATCTTTCACATCAGAGGGCCCGCTGGTTCCGTGCTGCGGACGCCGGCTGGGGATGCCGGTCCGCGTGTGGGAGCTGGCGGGGCCTTCGGTCCGTGAAGCGCTGGCATCAGTCCCTGCTGAGACCCCCCCCACCACGGTCCCCGCCTGCAGGTGGCAGGAGGGACCCCGTGAGGAAGAAAGCTGGACAGCCACCCTCACGGATGGCACTGCCACCTTCACCTAGATCCAGTGTCCTCCGGGCCAGAGACCAGAACGCTTTCCAGAAAAGAAGGCCCCGGTTTGGCAGAGGAGGGGAGGAGGCCGTGACGCTGCTGGGCGGGTGGAGAGGCATCTGGTGTCTGAGGGGACATGGGCCTGGCCGCCCTGCCCCCAGAGGCCTGGCCACTGCCCCACGGGTGGAGTCGGGGGGGCTCCTGCCCTTCTTGCTGTGGGCTCAGGGCCCCCCTCTGCTCAGTCACTGGCCCCCCTCTCATCTGCTTTGGGGCCTCCTCACCGTGTGGCTGTTTCCTCCCCGCTGACTTCATGCTCTCTGGGCATCCCCTGGGGGGCAGGCCGCTCACCGGCCTCGGGGGGGCCCTGGTGCTCAGCCCCCAGCTTCTGGCTGGGTTCGAAGGGCCGGGTGTGGCCCGAGGGCCTTCGTCTCCCTCATCTTCCTGGGGCTTCTCCCGAGCTGGTCTGAGCGCCGCGGGGCACCCCAGCCATCGCGTCCCCAGCCTCCCCGACACCGCTGATCCACGGCCCTGCCATGTGCTGAAACAGGGTCTAGGGAGGGCTGTGTGTGTGGTGCTTTTCTGAACTGTTCTCACCTTGAATTCTCTTACTACCACCTTATTTTTGACCTGGTCCCACATAGGAAGCCTGCCTATTTTTGTCAGGTAGGAAATTCACAAATGACAAATGTGAAGTGTCTGCAAAACAGCCTCGTTTCTCAGTTGTTTGGCCATCGCAGGTACATGCCGTGTCTGGAGGAGCAGTGCTTGAAGGCCACGGAGAACAGAAGCGAGGCAGCCGGGCAGGCGGGCACAGAGAGGAGGGGGCCCTGCAGCGGCCAAACCCCAACCACCCGCCTGCTGCCCCTCCAGCCGGAGGGCTGTCAGCCCGCAGGCGCGGGCCTGCCTCCCACGCCGGGCAGAAGCCGGGAGTTAAGTGCCCTGGGGGGACGAAGGGACAAGAACAGTCCCAGACACCAGGCCCTCCGGGTTCCAGTCTGGACCCTCTGCCTCTGTCCCTGCCGCCCCACAGGGTTGATGGGGGGGACGTCAGACAGCCCAGGAAAGCGCCCAGCACAGTGCAGGTGCCCAGTGCCACATTCACTGTCCAATTAGGGAAGAAGTAACTGACATCAAGTCATTTTTTAGGGAAGAAAGTCTGTGATAGTGAAACAGGTGTGCGGGCGTCACCGCGGGCCGTGGTGGGACAGCCTCCTCGGTGCTTCCTGCCTCTCCTGCAGCCTCCCCGATCCTTCCAGGGCCCTGAGGCCGGCTTCTGGGGGGCGCTGGCCTCCCCACGTCAGCACGGACACCCCCAGCATCTTCTATTAATATTTTTATTACTAACTCTACGTGAAGTGCGATCTATTAAAATACGGAGTCACTGTGTTGTACCCCTGAAACTAATAGATTGTTATGAGTCAACTATACTTCAACAAAAAAATGAATAGAAGTAAAACCAGCGCATTTTGGAGTTCCCGGTAATGTTCCCAGTAACCACGCGAGGGACAGAGCGACAGGGAGTCTCCGCAGGTTTATTCTAGGCCCGCATATACGTTTAATGGCTTGAGTACGCCTCCTTCCTCACATGCAATGACCCTTAGGGAAGCCTGTGTGCAGCCACGTCTTACAGGAGGCGACTCGGGGTTGGGAAGGGCTGCCCAAGGGGACAGGACTCCCGAGTGTGGGGCAGAGATTGAGCCAGACCCAGATCTCCGGGACATTTCAAGGTCACGGATAAAAAACGGAGCTAATTTCCATTCTCACTGAGAGGGGAGGGGAGGGAGATACACCTTTAAAATGTGCAGGAGAGTAATGTCACGGTCAGCGCCGTGGACAGGATGCTCAGAGCAGCCGCCCAAAGATGTGCTCAGGACCTAAGCATTAAGTCGTGCACGGGAGCTTAAGGATGCTTGTTGCATACTCAGTTCGAACAGGCATGACTGTCTGTTTCAGCCTAGGATACACTTGAAGGAATAAAGGAATGTAAATGGTACAGCGTTGCCCCTAATTAATTAGTCTAGGCAGGGACAATCGAGACATGCAGACGTGTCCCTCCTGATGGAAATACACACTGCCACCTCCGCGGTCGCCCTTCCAAATAAAACTCAAAACAAAACGAAGCCTGAATCTGATCGAACTTCTCTACGTACCAGTTTGCAAGAAACCCAAATATCGTGGAGATACTTGAGTCGCTGTGACGGTGGAGATGCGATCAGCAAGTCCCAGATGGTGGCTAAACCTGCAAGGAAAGCCACCTGGCTTCTTTTACAGGGAAACAACAAAAGGATAAAAAGAAATGGAGAGGAAACTAAGTGATCCAAAGAGATACAAAAATCAGTATCGTGATGTCACTGTAGATGATTTTTTTTTAAAAAAAACTGCAAGACAAGAGAAATGGAAACACTGATTCGATTTTTAAAGATACTGGAGAATCACTGTTGGTTTTAACTCCGTGCTGCAATATTTGGGGATGAAATCAATGTCTGGGATTTGCTTCAGAGTAATTCAGGGAAGGGCCAGAAGGAAGAGAGATTGAGCAATTAAAACTGGCCGTGAGCTCAAAATTGTCAGAATTGTTGACACTTGGTGATGGGTGCCTAGAAGTTCATTATCCTAGTCTCTGTTCTTCGGTGTTTTTTGCAATTTCCTCTCATTGAGGCTGGAACCATGGGTCTCCGGTGGTCTGGGAAGAACGCTGGAAAAGCAGGGCTCTGACCTGCAGTCGTGTTGGGCAGGACGGGCTGAAAGGAGAGCCCTGAGCTGCGGGAGGGACGGGGGACGAGGAGGGTGCTCTGGGGAAGGCGGGCTGTGAGGTGCTCGGGGCTCACTGAAGGCCACGCCGGTCCCCGCACCACCTTTTCAGTCTGATCATCTTTAAACTGATGGCTCAGGACAAGCCTCCAAACCATCACACCACAGCTCTCGACCGGAGTCAATAAATTATAAGATAAAGAAGTAAATGTATTCATTCATTCAAGGCTACGCATGGCCTTCCCCCAAGATCCTTGCCGTGTTAGTCTTAGCTGTTAAAATTCAGTTAAAATCCTGTTTCTGTGGGACAGAAATTGAAGAGCCCCATGGCTGGCATTTGGGGCTTGGGGGCTGTCGTGACGTTGCAGAGAAGGTGTCACGTGCAGCTGGAGGAAGGTGTCCCAGACGGGCACCCTCCCTGGCTGGCGAGCCGGTGTTCCGGGCAGGAGGGCTCAGCGCATCTCTCGGTTCATTTCCGGGGGCCACCATACAAAGTCTCACCTTCTGGGTGGCTTGAAACAAGATTTATTCTCTCAGTTCTCACGGCTGGAGATCTGGGAGGAAGGTGTCAGCGGGGCCGTGCTGTCTGAGGGCCCGGGGAGGATGCGGTCCATGCCTCTCTCGTAGCTCCGGGGGCTGCCACCGTACTGAGCACCCTGCCGTGCGGACACGTCGCCCCAGGCTCTGCCTCCGTCTTCACACGTGTGCGTTTCTGTGCCCCTTCTCCTAGTCTCCCTGAGGACACCTCGCTACGCAGGATGGCCACATTTTAACTAATGTCGTCTGCAAAGACCTTTTTTTCAATTAAGGTCACATCCTGAGGGTCTGGGAAGGACAGGAATGTGGGGCTGGGAGGGGGGCTGTGTGCTCACACTGACCACACTCTCCACGTGGGCCTGAGAGGCCAGATGCCAGGGCCGCTGGATCCCCCCGAGCAAGGAGAGCCCAGGGTCATCGTGCTCCGGCCAGACACCGTTTCTGCGACACTGTGTTCAGAGGGGAAGGTCTGCACGAGGCACAGATGGCAGGAGGCGGGGACCTCGAAGGCCACCTTGGAGGCTGGCTGCATGAGTCACACCCCTGCACCCGAGGAGACACACTCAGCCCCTCCCCGGGCCCCCCAGACGCTCACCCCGCGGCGGCTGCAGCTCCGGGCTGCAGAGCAGCAAAGCTCTTTTGAAATCCGGACGGTTGTCTAAGGCACGACCCTGGAGTTTTCTCTTAACAAAACTGAATCGCCTTTGTACCATATTCCCCCGACAGCCCCTGGGTTCTGCCTTTGCCCGGAAGCCACGGCTTCATTTTAGCATCATACGCGTCTGGGGGTCCGCGAATTTTCAGAACCAGCAAGTCCTGGCTCCTCTGTGTGTAGCGGCCTCTCTGAGCTGCTCTGTCCCGTCTCACGGTGAAGAGCGGGCAGCCGGCAGAGAGCATCCCGGACGCTCTTCCCGGAAGCCTCTCCTAAAAGGCTTTCTGCTTTCTTGGAAGAAGTGTTATGCATGACAGGACTATTCTAAAACCATTTCCCCGATCGCTTCTACCTTCCCTCTCTCTCCCCACCTCTCTGCACATGCACACCCACACACCTGCTGCATCATTTACAAAGTTGCAGGCATAGTCACTCAGACCTCACTGTGCATCTTCTAGAAGTAATAACATGCCACTGTCATCACAAGCGCGGTGTCACCCCTGAGGAAACGAACAAGAATTCTGCAACACGACGGGGCCCCCAGCGCATGCCCGGTGCCCCCCCGCGGACCCAGGGACGCTTTAAAGTCTGTGCTGTTGTTTCCAACTGGGGTCCAGTCCAGTTTCCTGATCTGTGCTTTTGTTAATCTCTTCTAACCTGGGACAGTCCCCGCCTCACCTGCTTTTTGGTTTTGTTTTTAATGACACTGACTTTCTGGGGACTCTAGGACTGTCATGTTATAAAACCACCCCATGGGTTTGTTGATTCTTTCCCCACTGGGGACGTGTTCTGCCGTCTCCCCCTTCCTGTAACTTGGAGGTGAGGTTTGAACTCTGACCACGAGCCACAGATGAGTATCTGAATTTAAGTTAGTTTAATGGAGATTAACTTTAAAAAAATTTTATTTATTATTATTTTTAAATTCTTTTTTGTTTGGGGGGGTAGGATGTAATTAGGTTTATTAACTTTTTTTTTTTTTTTTAGAGGAGGCACTGGGGATTGAACCCATGACCGTGTGCATGCTAAGCATGCCCTCTACCACTTGACCTCTGGCCTCCACCCCGAGATTGACTTAAATTTTTAAACGCAGTTCCTAATCTTCCCAGCTTCATTTCAAGTGCCCAATATCCACCTGTAGCCAGGGGCTGCCATACTGGGCAGTGCAGACGTTCCCTTCATCATAAAAATTGGCTGGATAACACTGCTCACAATGCCGTGACACTCACGTTGGACATTTTTGGCATGACTGCTTCGGTGACGTTTGTGGCTCCACACTGCATGACACACGCTCCGGGAAGAGCGTCCAGGATGCTGGGAGTCCCGGGGGCCCTGAGGGACTTGTAAACTGCACGCGTAACTGGCAATGTCACACGCCACCCCCCCCCCCCCCCACACACACACATCCTTCTCTGGTACTGTCGCCAGGATCCCACATCCTGTGATGGAAAATATTTCTAGGGAAAATAAAAATAAAAGAATTTTAGAGCTGAGAGGGAACTTTGATGTTATTTTATAAACAGCTGAGGGAACTGAGGCCCACAGAGGTTCAAGACTTGCCCAAGGTCACTGATGCTAGTTGGAAGTAGACAATGACCTTCAACAAGCATCTTCTTACTCCCAGACACTCATGTATCAGAGTTAAAATACCCTGTGGCAACTGAGGTTGGTTGGTACCAACACTGCTACTAATAACCACACAATTCTTTCTATTGAGTAGTTGTCAGTGTTAAGCACTGTATTTCGTTCTTAAAAAAATGGCTTCACGTAATTTTCGCAACCACACAATGAGGAAGCTTACTTACAGAAAATCTCTACTTAACAGGAATGAATTTTTTTCAGGTAATAAGAAACCTAGAATTGGTTCACCAGTTAAGCAGCTCAACCCTGTGAAAGCTGGTATCTATCTGCGATCACCTTGGCTTTTCCATCATGCTCACAGGGTAGCTGCTGCAGCGCCAGACATCACATCAATGATCCAAACTGGGTGAACCCGAACGTGGCAGTGCCAGCAACTCAGGTTTATGACAAAAGTCTTTCCCAGAGGCCCGAGTAACTTCTGTAGTATCTGTCATTGGCCAAGCCTGGACCCCTATCACAGCGAGACCGGGGAAATGGACATGCGGTGTAGCACTCCTGGCTTCTGGAGAAGAGATAGGGAAGGGATGAGGGTTGGATAAACCAAGCAACAGTGGAGGTGTTCCTGTCCTCATGGGTCAGATGAGGAAGCTGATGCTCAGAGTGTGAAATACCCCACCCAGGGTCACCCAGGGAGTAAGTAAGTGGCCGAGATGCCTTGTGCTCCAGTGCACGTGACTAGCGAGGCGTGCTCACTGAGGAAAGCGAAGGGGACTCGGATGCTGCCTGGGTCTGGGCGGGTTCAAACACTGCAAGAGTAGGATGTGCGTGTCCTCAGCGAGCAGGGGAGGGGTGGCCCAGACAGTGACGCTGCCACCTGAATAATGAACTGAAGGACGTTCAGGAGAAGAGCAGCCTGCTGGTGCCCACAGCTCTCCGGGGAGGGGACCGCTTACAGAACGTTTATTATAATACATTTTTTAAATTGAGTTATGGTCAGTTTACAATGTTGTGTCAATGCTTTGGTCCTACATGAACATACATATATTCATTTTCATATTCTTTTTCACCGTGAGCTACTACAAGATATTGAATATAGTTCCCTGTGCTCTACAGTATGAACTTGTTTATCTATTTTATATATATCAGTCAGTATCTGCAAATTTCGAACTCCCAGTTTATCCCTTCCCACCTCCCTCCCCCCGGCAACCACAAGTCTGTATTCTATGTCTGTGAGTCTGTTTCTGTTTTATATTTACATTCATTTATCTTCTCCTTTTATTTTGAGATTCCATATATGAGCGATCTCATATGGTACTTTTCTTTTTCTTTCTGGATTACTTCACTTAGAATGACATTCTCCAGGGATATCCATGTTTCTGCAAATGGCATTGTTTTATCATTTTTCATGGCTGAGTAGTATTCCATTGTATACATATACCACATCTTCTTTATCCAGTCACCTGTCGGTGGACATTTAGGCTGTTTCCATGTCTTGACTATTGTAAATACAAAATAGGTGATGGTGGGAGGTGCCACGAGGCAGAGATTCACAGGGGCCCCAGTTCGGTGTCCTAAGTGTAGATGTGTGTCCATCTTACTATTGTATTTGGTCTGCATCACCCACAGGGATGCCAACACACTGTGAGACACCACAGTAAAGGTTGATTTTTTTACTGGAGCCACCATCCTGCGGTTTGCAGGCGCTCTGAGCCCCGGGCAGTCGTCCAGAGCTCGTCTCCATCTTCCACAGCCCGGGGGGTCCTCCACTGGCCTCCAGGTGCCAGGGAGGGAGCGCATTAAGGGCTTTGCAGGAGTTGCAGGGCGACACCGGTCCCCTGCGGTGCCCCCTCCACTGCCCGCCCCCGGCCCCACCCCGCCCACCCACCTTATGCAAAAGTTACACTCGTTATGCTGTGTGTGGACTGCTTTGTTGTTTCAAACTGAAAAAATGGAATGATCCCCACATTCGATCAGAGTGGGTGGAATAAATCAACTGCAGAGCAGCCTTATGCCGAGATGCTGTTTAACCGTTGCAGGGAAGGGGCCGGAGAATATTTAAATGCCAGGAGAAATGCTAGAGAAAAACGGGGCTACGAAAGATCCCGCGGTGGGTGGCGTCAGAGCAAGGGACCGAGGAAGCGACAGAAACACGTCCACCTGCACTCCTGGGGCACTGGGGTCGCGGGCGATTTTTTTTTGCCTTTTGCTTTGTGCTTTCCATCCTGTACACTGTGCATGTTCTGCAATGAGAGTATTACTTTCGCAGTCACATTAAAAATAAAGGCATGGGTTTGATTCTGAGTTGAGAACACCTGCAGGGACTTTGCCGAGAAGGGGGACGCAGGGTCCCCCCTGGAAGTTGCCCTCGGGCCGCCCCACCCTCTTTGCAAAGGTAGCGGGGCCTGGTAAGTCGGGGCCGGCGTTGGGGCCAGGGCTCCGGCCCCCATCTCGGGTCCTGGGGTCCTGGCCCCCACATCTAGCCGGTGATCTGGGACCAGAAGCCGCGTCCCGGGTGCCAGGTCTCAGCGTGGGGCTGGCCTGTGCATCATTGTCCAGCCCGCATCACACCCCTGGGCACCTCTGTGGCCCCACTTTCTCGATGGGGAAATAGGAGCTTTGTGACCCCAGTCGTGGAAGCAACTCGGGGGTCGCGTCTCTCCAGGACCCGGCGTGCGCCACCGAGGCGGGGCGTCCGGCACGGCCACCGATGTGCGCGCGCGGTCCCCTCCGTGCCCATCCGGCCCCCGCGCGAGCGCGCAGCCGGGCCTTCACCTCAACCCAGGGTGGCGGGGAGCGGAGGACAGCGAGAGCGGGAGCAGAAGGTGGGAAGAGGGAGCTGGCGTCCAAGGTCAACGCGCGCAGAGCGCCATCCCGGCGCTGCGGGACCCCCGTGGACCCGAGTAAGGCACGCACCTACCTCCCCAGGGCTCCCCAGAACTGACCCACACTTTCCCGGCACCGGGGCCTTTTGGTGCTTGAGGACCAGACGCACAGACCCTCCCGGCTCCTCCTCATCTCTGTGAGAGGCCGGGACATCTGGAAGGAGGGTCCCGGGCTTGGCATCTCCCCAGGGGAGCGCAGAGAAGAGGGGAGGAGAGCAGAGGGCCCTCCCACCCGCCCGACTCTGCCCTCAGAGGATGCTGTCACCCTCCCACTGTCCCCTGTGCCGCCTCCCCAGACGTGGCTTGTCACCTTAAGACGAGTTTTGTTAGAATCTGCGGTACCAGATGTTTGATGTAGAGAATTTGCTGGTTCCCTAAAAGTTGCAGACTGTGTCACAGGTGAGGTTGAACTTGACCTTCAACCTTTTTATAGTTAACTTCCTTCTAACCTCGCTGGGTCTTGTGAGCAACCAGCCAGAACGTAAGGGCCGAGGATTTTCTCAGGCTCTCGTCCCACCCCGTCCAGTGAAGTGGCCGCTGGCCGTGGACTGACCGCGCCCTTGAGATGCAGCAGCTCCAGGTGGCGCCCCTGCCCGTGAATGTGAAACCCATGCTGGATTTGGAAGACTGTGGAAAAAAGGACGTAACATCTCTTGATACACTGTATATTGCTACAAGTTGAAATAACATTTTGATAGATTGGGTTAAATATTACTAAAATAAATTTCACCGTTTCAAAAACGTAACTAATTTTCATTTAATATACTTCGTTCACATTATGTTTTTAATGGATAGTCTTGGTCTAGAAGGTACACCTAAAAGCATTTCTCCTTGTAAACTGCAAAGCAAGATGAAAAATTCCTTTCTTCCTCAAAAACACAAGGGATTGTGATGGTAAGGGCTGAGCCAGGCACCTGTCGGAGGTGCGCGCTGGGTGCCAAGTCTCCTGTTCCATCTGTGCAATGATTAATGGACTGGGTCTGCTGCAGGCATGACCCCGGGGCTTCAGGACCTCAGGACTGCCAAGCAGCGCTCCCACATTCCTGCTTTTGCTGCAAGGAAGCCGCGGGACCCTCCTCGTCCTCCCATCATCGCAGGAACAGGAGTCCTGCCTCCCAGAAGCAGAGCCGGACCTTCGTGGCTGGAGTCCCAGTGCTCATCTCGTAGTGGGGCGATGTGCCAGGACCCAGCTGGAACCCTCCAGCTTCTTCTTGGGTGTTGCGGGGAGGGGGGCTGTGTCGAAAATCACCCCTGCGCCCACCACGCCGTTTTTAGGAAGGCTTCAGGCACAGCCCCTCTGAAGCAGAAGCATCTCAAGACACAGCTGTGGCCAGGGGGACAGACAAGTGATATGATGAGACAAAAAAAAAAAAAATACTGCTTGTCATTCGTGGCTGGTTCTGGGGCACTCAGATCTCGTCCTTCATAAATAAATGGTGGGGAGACAGATGGTGGTGAGGGTCCTCCATCCGAGCTCTGATTGGCTCAGCGCCCTCTGCTGAGCAGCACCCGCCAACATTTCAAGCCAGTATGGTGACGTTGGGGTGCACGGGACCCCCTTGGCTTCCGTCTTCACACGCTCATGGCCTGAGATGGTGAACGCACGGAAGATGCATCTCCTGATGGACAAAGCATCGGGCGGGAGTCTGTCTCCCACTTGGCTTCAATCTCTCTTGCTCCGGGGAACGTGGGATGAGGGAGAACAGGGTTTCCAACGCTTGTTGAGTGTCCATAACATGCCTGATGACGCAGAGCCAGCGAACAGCAGACCCAGAGCCCAGGGCTCACCCTGGTGTCACAAGGGACAGCGACATTTGCAGGGGCTGCCCTCACACCTGCTTTGTGCTCTCCTCCTCGGCACTCAAAGAACATTACAAGCTGGGAGCTCAGACTATTAAGGATTATTTTAGCTGGGAGAATCTGGGGCGATGGGGGCGAAAGGCTGGTCGGAAGGAAGCTGGGCTGAGCCTCCTTCCTTTGGTGTCGGAGAAAGCTTGGGAGGGAGGGACGGCTGGTGCTGGTGGCTGGGTCGTGGTGTCGCCCAGACTCTGAGTTTCTGGAAACTCCCTGCAATCTTGGCCCAGCTCCGGGGGCTGTGGCAGCTCAGACTATGCAGGCCTTAGCTGGCTGATACACTAAAAAACGCCTGGCCCGGCCAACAGCCCACCTCCCAGCACCTCACCACGCAGAGCACCCACTTTGTGAAAATGTGGGCTCGGGGGCACGGACTCCCACCGCCCACCGCCCCGCTGACATGCGAGCAGGATGGAGCCCGCCCTCCCTCCCCACCGTCCAGAACAGCCACCAGCCGGCCACGCTGCCACCCAGCCACCTGCCCACGGCCACTGCTGCTCGCTCACCTGCTGGGGCCTGGGGTCTCCCCACCGCCTCCCCCACACATTTCCAGCTCCATCAGTCAGCGCCACCTGCCGTGTTCTAGTTCGGGAATCACTCACACTTCCTCTTCTTGCACTTTTTTCTTTTTGCCTTGAGAGCTATTACGGACTTTTTGGAGTTCAGTGAAACTCGGGAGGGACAGATGAAGTGAGCACCGCCTTTGCCATCTCAAGTCTTGAGCTCTGATTTGGAAACGACCTGCCCCGTTTCACCGGGGGAGGCCGAGGACCGGGAGCCGCGTCCAGGGCAGGCGTGCGAACTGGCACCAGGGGCCGCCTGGCCTCCTCTGGCTGTATTTCCCGTCCCGTTTTAAGACAGCAAATTATAAAACGCTTCTTTATAAACATCTCAATTAGTGGTTCATCTAAAACAGCCCAACTGTAGCAGCAAAGGATCCATGAGAGAGATCGTTTCTGACCAGAGCTGGATTTTAAATCACCTCCCTGTGGAAGGCACATCCGGACAAACAATGTCAGTCTTCGCTGTGAGTTTGTGTAATTCATGCCTGTGTCTTCCTTCTGACCCTGGATAATTTTTCCCCTAGCCAGATTTAAAGAAATGTGTTGGTGAACCAAAAGTTCCCTATATTCTTTGAAAGCATGTAATTTCCAGTTCTCCTGAGATTGGGTGCATCACCCACCCCACATCCTTATCTGAAACTTCCTCCCTCCCCTCCCCCCCCAGCAAAACAGTCAGAGCACGTGGCCAAATTTATTTTTATTCTGCATACATAGGAAACAGGACCCTATCAAAAGAACAGAAAAGAGAAATGAGCCAAGTTGCAGAGGAGAAACATGCACAGATCTGCTCCCAGCCGTGGGCACAGTCCCCCCACAGCGCGGAGGGACCCGTGGGCAGGCGATGTTGCCGCGAGTGGACTCTCCACACACAGGTGCCCACCGTTCTCAGCCAGGGTCAAGGGGACACAGAACTTCTCTCACACAAACATGAATATAAAAGTGGTGAGTGCCACCGGCACCACCCAGTCCCTTAAAATCATGTGCTATCAAAAAGATCAACAGAATTTAGTCCCGGGCATGTGGGCGTCTGTCCAGCAGCAAAGATCCAATCCAGGGGGCAGCTCTGCGTGTGCTTCGTTATCAAGACAGTAAAAGGGAGAAAGTGATGTTGAAAATGCAAAACGGACGCCCTGCAGGAGGAGGAACTCAGGGAGCCACGGGGCCGCCCTTGGCTGTAAACAGCGAGTGTTGTGCTTTGTGGCCTCGTCCCATCAAGGACTGGAGTGTGGGGGCAGGGGCTCAGAGGTCACGTGCGGGTGGTCGGAGACACCGGCGGCAGCGTCCGTGTCCAGGCTCTCCGGGGCCCCTGGGAGGCTCCCGGATTCTCCATCCTCAGGAAAGGGAAGTCTCGGTGGCCCCATCCTGACTCCTCACTCGTCCCCCATAGACCAGGGACACCAAGCCGGGGGCCGTGGGAACGAAGGCAGCGCCCACTCCAGCTCAAGTTCAGTGACTGACAACTTCTCAACAGGCTCTGGTTAGTTCATTTCAAAAAGCACCCCCCCCACCCCCCCACCCCCCACACAGGGACCTTCCTGTCTTGGCTGTGCCCTCTGATCCTCTATACCTGACCGGGCAGGTCTCAATCTGGGTTTAGATCCACGGCCACGGGCGTTACTACCTACACAGGGGGGCAGGACCCCGGCCCAGTGATGGCCCCCGGCAACCTGTGATCCCAGGGTGAGGGGGCTCCCGGGTCGGGGCTGGCGGCTCCAACCACATCTTGGTTCTCATTTTGACCAGCCCACCAGTGAGATCTATTCCGTTCTTTTTGAAGAGATCCCTCTCCGCAGCCCTGGGGTTTCGCTTTCTTTTTCTTAGCAAACTTCTCCTGTTCAGAGCCCAGCGCACACCTGCTGAGGTCAGACACCCAGGCTCCTACGCCGCCTCTGTCCAAGGGCCAGTGTGGCTCCCAGCCGGATGTGCCTGCTTGGAAAGTGTCCAGCAAGACCCACCATCAGAGCTGCCTGACGTCAGGGCACAGACATCTGGTCACCATCACAGACCGGAGAGCTGCAGGCTGGCACCCAGGGAAGACTCGGAGCCTGACCTCAAAGGACCCACTAACAATGGGGCGGGGGGGGCACAATTTTTTCCTCCCCAGGTCAGACCAAAAACTCATAAAATGCAACGACCCGGTATGAGGCCGGGGGCAATTTCCCATGAATTTAAATAACTTTCCTTAGTGATTTTCAGGTTAACTACAGACATCCCGCTGGGCCTGATTCCGCTGGCTCAGCTCCCTGCGGGGACAGCCAGACGCGATGCTCCCCGGGGCTGGGTGTGCACAGGGCGGCCTCCCTCGGCTTTAGCAAGTGAGAGGGGATGGAAAGGTGCTGAGAGGCCGCTTCTCCACCCACTGCATCTCTAACAGCTTTTTGAAGAGGAAGGCTGACGGGACAAGGGGCTGGGACGGTGACTCGGGGTTGGGGGCTGACTTCAGCGAGCAGCCTGCCGGGCGCAGGGCCTCCCAGGGTGGGAGGAAGCCCCGAGCTGGGCGCCCTGCCCCCGCCCCCGGCATCACTCAGCCGCACGTGTCCCGCCGGGCCTCCGGCCTGGTCTCTCTCCTGAGGATCTGGGCAGGCGACCCCAGGGTGTCACCCCTCGGGACCGTCCACGCAGCCGGAGCACAGATCACATCGGGAACAGGAGCAACAGAGGAGACGGGGGGTGAATTCGGATGCTGGTCCTCCGAGGAAAACTTGAGGGGAGGCTGGGCGTGCTTTGAAGATAGCAGAGGAGTTCGCCCTTAGTGGCTCACAAGGCCGTTCCTGGGAGTGAGCGCGGATGGGGACCGGGGGGCTGACAGCCCTCCCTGCCTCCCGGGCCCAGCGCACAGGCAGGCGCCAGGAGGCCCCCCTACTTGTCCTTCACCACCTGCTCATACGGGGGCGGGGGCGTGTTGCAGTAGGAGGGGGGCGGTGGGTAGGCAGAGCTTCCCTGGGGCGAGCTGGGCTGGACCTGGAACGCCATCGCCACGGGGTTCCCCGCAGGAGTCACGCCTGGTCCTCCCGGGTCGGTGTAATAGGGCAGCCCCAGCTGCTGGGCCCCTGAAAGACAGGCAAGCAGACAGACGTGAGTGCAGCGGCAAAGTCCCACCGCCCGTCACCGCCAGCGGGCGGCCGAGGGGACCACCGCCCCGGGCGCGCCCTCGGCTGACGCGTGTCAGGGGCCGAGGCACCGAGCCGCGGCGGGCACTGGGCTCAGGCAAAGGCGACCCGGGGCCCCCATGGCGGTGCCTGGTGACAGGACTTCACCGGGATCAGGGGTGGCGGGGGCCAGCCCGCAGCCGAGGGACACACCAGGGCATCTTGGCCGAGACCTGGGGAGGTGCACCAGCAGAGAGGGCTGCGCAGAACTTGCAGCCAAGAAACCCGGGGCACAGGAAGGTCAGTCAGTTAAGACGACCCTGGGTTCCTGACTCTCAGCCGCAATCATCCCCGGAACCTCCACGAGCCTTCTGAGAACAGTCTGCTGAGGCAGGATCTCCATCCCCACCTGCTGGGGTAGCAGGTGCTCAGGGCGGATTACCTGTCCTCCAGGCGAGCCCAGTTCCCAGGCAGGGAGACAGCCTATGGGGCCCGATGCCAGCGGGGCGGGCGGGTTGACGCTCCCGTGGACTGTCTGCCTGCCCTGGACGCTGCAGAAGGAAGATGCTCTTGTCCCGGGGAGAGGCTGCAGGATGCGGACCGACCCCTGCCGCAGGCCAGGGTGCAGGCACCGGGGTCCACAGAGCCCAGCCGGTGACGAGAGGAAACAGTCTGGTCACCCTGCCCCAAATCTAGCCCCAACTCTCATTTTAACGGCAGAAGTATGTCAGGGGCTGTTCTGCAGCCTGCTTCTTATATCTGCTTACTCTGATCATGCTCGCAACACCACAGAATACCGGCCAATACAGAAAGAATCAAGGAAAGAAACTGGGGGCTCTGGGCTTAGGTGGGCTGGGCCGAGTTCATGCGTGAGATCGATGTACCTGAATTAGGTCTCATTTATTCCCGGGGGCACTCGCGCACCAGAGAAGTTTCTGCATGTCTGTTGCTTAGGGCCTCTGGGGGTGTGTGTGTGTGTGTGTGTGTGTAAGTCTCCCTCTGCCACAGTTTAACTGAATAAAGGTCAGATTCCTGGAAGGACGCCTGCCAAGGTGTGCAAGGCGTCTCAGACCTGACACAAGTCACATCTCGGAAATCCATGAACGTGCTGAGGGAGAGAGAGGGTGGAAGGGAAACCTCAGGCCAGAAAAGCACCCAGGGTGCCGGGAGGGGAGCGGGCAGCCCCCGCCTCACCCCACGCCCGTGTGGCCAGCAGACGGCATCTGCTCCCACCGGGGCCTCGGGCCGGCTGCCGGGGACGTGTGTGTCTGCGGGCCTGTGGCCGCCACGGCCAGGAGCTTCTCAAGGGCGGAGGTGACACTTTATGTATCTCTGGTTCCTGTTCTATTTTATATAAATTATAAGTTCAAGATTAACACAAGAGGCTACTGGAAGGGTCCAGGGGAGACACAATGGAAGCCTTGGAATATGAGAGAGGAAATGGGGGGGATGGGGAAGGGATCCTGGAGGTGTCACCGAAGGACAGGGGACCAGTGAGAAGAGGCGCACAGAGCGAAGAGCCGGCTTCTGGTCTTACTAAGGGGGCCCAGCAAGCACGAGAGGGGACGGGCGGCAGCCCGGCCCTGGAAGGGCGTGTGGGGACGGGGGGTGGTCGGGGGGGGTGCAGCCGAGACCACACTCAGGGCAGGAGAAACGCAAAGCACGGAGGGGGAGGAGAAGGAAAGGAGGCTGGGGGGAAGCGGGGACCACTGAGGCAGGAGCCGCGGCACATCCCAGAGGGAGCGGGCCAGTTCAGGGAGGGGGAGGGGCTGGCAGCCCGCGAGGCCGAGGAGTGGTCAGGACAAGAGCCACGCCGGATACGACGTGGGGCCTCGGTGGCTTGAGGACATCAGGGCTGTGCCCGCCAAGCCCGCACAGACACCCAGCTGCCGGGACAGCAGCCACTCGGGGGGAAGGGCTGACAACCAGAGAGGCGACAGGTGGTGGCTCTAAAGGGCGCAGGTTGGGGGCATATGTATTTTTTAAATCTAATTTAATTTAGAAATTTTAAAATGGAAGTATAGTTGATTTATGATGTTAGTTTCAGGTGTACAATGCTGATTCAAAATTTCTATAGGTTATAGTCCATTTAAAGTTATTACAGAATAATGGCTATGTTTCCTCCTGGTGGCACATTTATTTTACACATAGTGGTTGTGTCTCTTAATTCCCAACCACTGTCTTAACCCTCCCTCCTCCCTCTCCCCACCAACTAACCATTAGTTTGTTCTCTATCTGTGAGTCTATTTCTGCTTTGTTATATTCATTCATTTTATTTTTCAGATTCCCCACACAAGTGATGACAGACAGCATTTGTCTTTCTCTGTCTGGCTTAGTTCGCTTAGCATAATACCCTCTGAGTCCAACCATGTTGTTACAAATAGAAAATTTTTCATTCTTTTTCATGGCTGCGTAGTATTCCATCATATAAATATACCACAGCTTCTTTATCCAGTTATCTGTTGATGGACATTTAGGCTGTTTCCATGTCTTGGCTGTTGTAAATAGTGCTGCTGTGAACATTTTGATTACTATAGATATGCAGTATGGTTTGAAATCAGGGACCACATTAACTCCAGCTTGGTTCCTTTTTCTGAAGATTGTTTTGGCAATTTGGAATCTTTTAGAATTACTGGTTCCAGTTCTGTGAAAACGGCCACTGGAATTTTGACAGGAGTTGCACTGAATCTGTAGACTGCTTTGGGCAGTGCAGACGGTTTAACAACATTAATTCTCCCAAAACATTAACATGGAATACCTTTCCCCTTATTTGTGTCTTCTTCGATTTCTTTCATCAGTGTCTTACAGTTTGTCGTATATGTCTTCCACTTCCTTGGTTAAATTTATTCCTAGGCATTTTATTCTTTTTGAGACAATCGGAAATGAGGTTTTTTTTTTAACTTCTCTTTCTCATAGTTCATTATTGATTTATCATTGAGGTATCACTAAGGTATATCACTGAGGACTTGGTCCTTGCCTTCAAAGACGTTCAAGGAACATACACTGTAAGCCTTATTATATCAAGAAAAAGACCTACATTGCTAGTTACATTACTAGTTCATAGCACCTTCCTTACTGTTTTTTTTTTTTGTTTGTTTTTAAAATTTTTTTCTACTATTTTTAAATATTTTATTTTATTTATTTTTTGGCAGGGGGAGGTAATTAGGTTTATTTAATTTTGGAGGAGGCACTGGGGATTGAACCCAGGACTTTGTGCATGCTAAGCGTGCGCTCTGCCACTTGACCTATACCCTCCCCCCTACCTTACTAGTTTTGAAAGAGTTGTGGTAAGGAACGTTATATATAAAATTTCATCAACAGCTTCTTCAGCATTTACTGAGATATTTGTTGCCTTTTTTTTTTACATTTTTGTTACTGCAAAATACATATAACATAAAATTAAAAAATAAACACCCTAACCATTTTTAAGTATGCAATTTAGTGGAATTAAATGCATTTACCTCCCTGTGCAACCCATCACTGTGATGCATCCCCATAACTTCCTTCACCTCGTAAAACTGAAAAACCTTTGTGGCCTGGGGTGAGGGAGGGGTGTTACTGTGCCACGAGCTGACTCTGACCAAAGTTAAGTGCAGTCTGCCCTCCAGACCTTACCCTGGAAGTTGCAAGTCTTGAACAGCCTCCAAGTTCCAGAACAGTTACATCAGACAGATTCTGCCGGTGCCATTTTTGTCGAGGTGAGGGGGGAGAAGCCTTGAACTTCCCACGCCACCGTCTTCCCAGATTCCTCTGCCAATAATTGCTTTCTGACATAATGTACAATGTTAACAGCTCCTCTCGTGGTAGGAAGACCAATGCTTGGTCATGGCAGTTTCTTTGACATATGATTCAATTCAGTTTCCCAGGATTTTTGCATTCATGCTCATTAAACATGATTCAATATGATTTTAGTTTAGTGTTTGTTTCCAAGTTGCAGTAGCTTTACAAAAAATGAGGTAGATTTCCATAACTTTCTATACTTTGTACTAATTTATGCTGCATTGAAATGAACTGTTTCTTAAAAGTCTCAGTGATACCATATGAATTTGGAGCCATTCTGAAAGCTAATTCCTTGAAAATGTCCTCAAACTCATTTGCTTTTGGGACCACTGAAATGTTCAATGTTCTAATGCATCTTTGATAATGTAGACTTTCCCGTCTGACCAAGATTGTCCATTTCAGGAATACTTCGTGTAATTTTAAATCTCTAATGGATATGTCATGTTTTGATTTATGATTTTATCTTTACCCTGCTTTATTGATTAGATTTATCAGGGGGTGGAAGTGGCAATATTATTTACTTTTATTGCTTTTTACCAGGCACTAATTTTAGCCTTGAAAACCAGTTTTTCCGTTTTATGTAATTAATTTATATTTTTATTTACTACGTATTTCTCACTGCTTTCAGTGAATTTATTTTATTTATTTCTTAACCTCTTTTAAGGAGAGGTCAGTTCATTTTCTCTCTTATTTTAAATTTTTAACAAAGAAGGCGGCTATGAATTTACCTAAATATCAGCTCATGTGCATTGCATATGGTTTTGTATTAATTTTTCACAGATACTTCATTCACTTGTATATTAAACAAACATTGAATTCTGACAATCATCCAGCGCTGTTATGGGCACTCAGGATACAGCAGTAGCAAAAACAGAAAATCTCAAGTCCTTAAGTTACTTCCAGCTAAGAGAGACAACAAGCAAGGTGAAACAAGAATATATCGTATATTATTGATGCTAATGATGGAGGAGCAGCACGTGTACACGGGGGAGGCCGTGTGTACACGGGCAGCAGGTGATGGGGGAGCAGCCATGGGTACACGAGGACGTGGGTACAGACGGAGAACGGGCCTTTCAGGTGGAAGAAACCACAGTGCTGAAGCCACCAACGTGGCAGCCTGGAGGTTTTCAGAAAATCAGAAGGGCAGAGTGCAGCAGGCGTGGGACGAGGGGGACCAGGACAGCGGGGGCAGCGGGTGGGAACAGCAGAGATGGGCGAGCAGGTCTGGAGTGAGGGCGGGGAGCCCGGTCCTCCCTCACTCCTAGCCTTCATTCGCTCAATGACTAATGCAGGGGGGAGTCCTTCACTTCCAAGTGCGTGCAGATGACTCATTTGCTCCTTTACAGATTTCTTAAAATGACACATTTCAGGAATATTGGCAGCAGCCTTTACCACCAAGAAAGTGTGTCATGGGTCAGGTGCTTCAGGCTTAGAGAAATGGAGTCACTTCCCCAAGATGTGCTAGAGGGACGTGAGGTTAGGAGTGGGGCCCAGAGCATCCTGGTCTGGACCCCACAGCGTAGGATTTCTGCTTTTGCAGACTGATTCAACTTTTCTTCGTAGTGTAAAATTTGATAAATTCGTCTAAATACGCCACGTTATATTTTGATCAGATTAATAATGATGCACTGACATGTCTACAGTTTCCATGTATTTTCCTCTCCTGAGTTCCCGTTCTGTATACTTTGACGTTATTCAACACAGGACTAGAGTTGTAGCTCACTGTGCAAAGTTATTTTTATCAGTATCAAAACGACTTCCTTTCTTATATACATGTCAGAAAAGTCATGGATCATTTCTTGAAAGATACGAAAGACTGGTCACACGGGTCGGCCCCAGGAAGGGAGCCAGCAGTCCCAACCCCGCGTGTCTGCTCTGGCAAGGCTTACCCACAACACAGAAGGCCCTTCTTTTACTGTTTCTTTGGGAGGAGGGGGAGGATGGAAGCGAAAGCCATATCTGTATCAGGTACCTGGCCTTTCAGGCTGAGCTGTCACAGCTTGTAGAGATTATCCAGCTGAAATTCTGCCAAGACACATGTGAGCACTGGGGCCCTCGCCTCCCACGGGAACAGGCAGACAGAAGCTTGTCCTCACGGCTGAAGCAGCCCCGTTTGTGTTTCAGCTCTGATTTGGAGGGTAATTAAACTGTCAAAACACACTCCCTACCATTTCCGTTTTCCTGCACTTGGCATCATTTATCCAGGCCACTACTGTTACTGCAGATTGACAGGGTTAGTATAGGATCCGTCAGAAAGTCAGTCAACAAACTCCCTGGAAATGCACTGGTGGAAAGGAATTACAGTGTATCTCCCAATGGGAACAATCCTACTTTCGTTTCACTTATTTTTTTTTTTTAATGAGGATTAGCCACATTACAGTTAGCCAATTTCAAAGACAATTTAAAGTCACATTAACAGCACAGCTGTCACTCCTCCTGTCCTCTCGCACTTCCGTGCACCTGTGCGAGCACACAGCACACGCCGCTTCCCTAAATAACAGCTTCACATTTATCCTGCCACAGTTACAGGGCCTTGATCTAGACTGTCAGCTGGAGAGCCACACGCTATCCCACAAAGAGAGACCGTAACATTATTATCTTTTCCTTTGTGTCCCGGGAACCGTCCCCAACACCAGCGTCCAGGGCACAAGGTCGGCGAGGCCCTGCTCAGATCTCCCTGAAGCCCAGCCCCACGCTCCTCCAGCCCCGCAGCCGTGCTGTAAACGAGGTTTTACATTCTTCCCACTCTTCTAAGAGTTCTTTTTTATTTCCACTTTTATTGAGCTATAACTGACACAGAACACTGGACAAATAGAAGATGTAGATGGCACAATGATTGAATATACAACCATATTGCGAAATAATCACCCCAGTGAGTTATCGTCCATCACCTCGCAGTTCTGCATTCTTTCCTCGTGATGAGAACTTTTAAGATCTACTCTCTTGGCAGCTTTCAAATACAGTTACCGACAGTCACCAAGCTCACATGACAGCCCCAGGACCTTACGCATCTTCTAAGTGGAAGTCTGATCCCTCAGGACCCCTTCCCCTTCACTCACCACCCGCTTCTGCAAGTTCTTAAAGGGCACTCAGCACTGTTCCTCTGACCCTCCTCCTGCGTGGACGCAGTGCGGCTGCCCGGGGGGCCAGAAGGGACAGGGTAGGTCATTCCTCTTTCCCCAGGGGGCCGTGTCCATGGGCCTCCAGCTCACGGCAGGGAGGACTGGGGGTCTGCGTCACTCGGGGACCTCGGACCTTCTCCAGTTACGTGGTGGCCACCTCTGTATAGACTCGCTATACCGAGAACCGCTCTTCTTCATACAATTTCATTTTGCAGATAAGGTGCAGAGGCTCAGGAGAGACAGGGCCCGCCCCAGCCCACGGACCTCAGGCCTCCTACTGCCCGGTCCAGGCGCCTCTTCTTGGTCCCCAGGCCACGCTTCTCCCCACTCCTCCCACTCGGCCTTCCCTGCAGAGGCCCAGCTGAGCTGGATCTCGGCCCCGACCTCCGACCAGCAGCTTTGTACTAGAAAAGGACAAATCTGACTCCATGAGATCTGTTCCTTTGGCTTTAACCCTGTGCCCTGTTTTCTGGGCTCAGTCTTGCTGGCTCTGCTCCTTTTGTGAAACAGCGTTGCCTTTAGCCTGAAACAGACAGGAGAGCCCATTCTCAAGGCTCTGC
The DNA here is from genome assembly GCF_036321535.1 of Camelus dromedarius. NCBI lineage: Eukaryota > Metazoa > Chordata > Mammalia > Artiodactyla > Camelidae > Camelus > Camelus dromedarius. Next base: position 13,241,751 of record NC_087470.1, on the reverse strand, counting down.
CCTTTAAGGGTATTAACACCTTCGCACTCATATAAAGATAACAAGTTGCAGAATAGAAAATAACATTTGTTTTGTTGGAGGTTTGCAGGGGAACCATGGCCTGACGCACGTGCACAACTACAAGAACAAAGGATTCCTGCATCCAGAAGTTTGCAACAGCCAACCACGCCCCCTCCCCTTTTTAGTATAAAAGGAGCCTGAATTCTGACTTGGGGAAGATGGTTCTCTAAGACATCAGTCCGCCATCCTGTCGGTCTGCTGGCTTTCCAAATAAAGTCACAATTCCTTGCCCCAACACCTTGCCTCCCGATTTATTGGCCTGTCGTGCGGCGAGCAGAACAGGTTTGGACTCGGTAACACCTCCCGTCTCCACTGTTTCCAGAGACTCAGTATAGTCCCTACATTTCTCCACCCTTCACGAGCATCCTGCAGTTTTACGCTGTGGCTGCGGGCACCAGAGCAGCGGTTCGGACCCCGCAGCTCAGGAGTCTCGGGGGGCAGGTGTGCGAAAGGCTGGTGGCAAAGGACGACCACCGGAGCCGCGCTGGCGGCTTCTCCATCTCACGCTCCGCCCGCCCTCACTCCCACTTAACCATTCTTACGTATTCTTCAGTCCCTTCCATCCGTTCTCATCACAGTTGGTGACTAAAGAGTTACTGTGCAACTACACAGCGCTCCCACATCTGGTTGTGTAAACCACGCAGCGCACAAGGGGGTGAGTGAGGGCTGGGACCCAGGCTGCACGCCACACACCTGCAGCATCTTAGCAGGTGTGCAGTCAGTATGCATCCAATGAGGCCCCCAGTGTGGCCACGGCAAATCCCCACCCTAAGCAGACAGTCCTGCCGATGCACTTGGCCCGAAGTATACATAAGGGGTTAAAACTCACCACGATACAGAGAAAACCTTAAAGATACCAGCAGAAAAAAAACAAAACAAACAAACAAACAAAAAAACCTATTAGAAATAATAAGCACAGTAAACTGGCAGGGTGCAAAAATCAATATAGGAAAATCTGTTTTTTCTATACACAAACAATGAGCTAGCAAAAAGAAACCAAGAGAACAACCCCATTTATACACGCAACAAAAAAAATACTTAGGAATACATTTAACCAAGGAGGTGAAGGCCTGCACACGGAAAAACTGTAAGACATTGAGAAAGAAATTAAGGATGATGCAAAGAAATTGCAAGGTATTGCACACTCATGGATTATAGAAGGATTAACGTTGTTAAAATGTCCATATTACCTAAAGCAATCTACAGATTCAATGCAATCACGATCAGAATTCCAATGACACTTTTCGCAGAAATACAACAGAGTATTCTAAAATTTACATGGAACCACAAATAGCCAAAGCATCCGCGAGAAAAACGAACTAAGCTGGAGGGAACACACCCTGATTTCAAACGATACTACAAAGCTATTGTAATACAAACAGCATGGTCTTGGCATAAAAACAGACACACATATCAATGGAACAGAACTGAGAGTCCAGAAGTAACCTCACACATATATGAATGCCTCATTTACAAGAAAGAAGCAAAAAAACATACCATGAAGAAAGCGTAGTCTCTTCAACAAATGGAGTTGGGAAAAACTGAAAAGCCACATGCAGAAGGGTCAGACCAGACACTACCATATACCACGCACACAAATTAACATGGATTAAAGGCTTGGATGTAAGACCTGGAAACATAAAAATTCTAGAAGAGAACACAGCATTATCTTTTTCAGACATGTGTCCTCAGGCAAAGGAAACAGAAGCAAAGATAAACAAATGGGACAAGATCGCACCAAAAAGCTTTTCACAGTGAAGGAAACCATCATCAAAACAATAAAGCAAGGTTTCTGGTCAAGATGGCGGAGTGGCAGGACCACAAGCTCATCTCTCCTCACGACTACAGCAACACCACAACTGAAAGCTAAACCACCATGGAAGATAAAAAAGACTGGAACCTAGCCAAAAAGATCTTCTCCAGCTGGAAACACAAAGGGGGAGCCACAGCAGGGCGGGAGGAGGGGCGTGATCACGCTGTGGTTGGGGTTGGGTCCCCTGCCCCACCGGGTGGGTGGCCCACAAGCTGAAGAACAATGAAGTCGCAGAGGCCCTCCCGCAAGTGAGAGCTCTGAGCCCCAGGTCAGGCTCCCCAGCCCGGGGTTCCAGCACTGGGAGGAGGAGACCCCCCGGACATCTGGTTTTGAAGGCCAGTGGGGCTTAACTCCAGGAGCCCCACAAGACTGGGCGAAACAGGGACTTCGCTGTCTTGGGAAGCGTACACCGAATCTCACGTGTGCCAGGTCCAAGGGCAGAAGCAGTGATTTTCTAGGAACCTGGGCCAGGCCTGCCGGCTGGTTTTGGAGAATCTCTGGGGAGGCAGGGGAGGGCTGCGGCTCACCCAGGGGACATAAAAGCCGGGGGTGGACATTCTGGGAGTGTTCAGCTACCCGAGCTTTCCCGGAGGCTGATACCTCGATTGGCTCATTAGCACCAAGACACAGCCCCACCCAACAGCCTGTAGGCTTAAATGCCGGGAATCCTCAAGACACGGCCGTACCCACCATAGTTCCAGGAACAAGCCTCTCCCAGCAGTGGGCAGGCTCCTCCTGCCAGGAACCCTGCATAAGCCTCTAGTCCAGCCTCACCCACCAGGTGGCAGAAACTAGAAATAAGAAAACAACGACCCCAAAGCCTGTGGAAGGAGTCCACAAACACAAGCCAGACTCTACACTGGGACCTGGCTCTTGGGGGACAAGAGAAGAGTGCACTGCTGGGACACACAGGACGTCTCCCACAGAGGGCCACCTCTCCAAGGTCGAGAAATGTAATTAACCTACCTAAAAATACAAATAGAAAGACAGACGATATGAGGTGGCAAAGGACTATCTCCCAGGTCAAGGCACAAGATAAAACCCCAGAAGGAAAAATGAGTGATGAGGAGAGAGGCAACTTATCTGAGAAAGAGTTTAAGGTAATGATGGCCAAGATGTTCAGAGAACTCAGGAGAAGTATAGATGCACAGAGTGAAGTTTTTAGCAAAGAGTTGGAAAATACAAGAGTTGAATAAAATCACTGAAATGAATAACACACTAGAAGGAACCAAGAATAGACTAACGAGGCAGAAGAATGGATCAGTGAGCTAGAAGACAGATTCGTGGAAATCACTACTGCGGACCAGAAAAAAATAAGAAAGAATGAAAAGGAATGAGGATAGTTTAAGAGAGCTCTGGGACAACATGAAGGACACTCATATTCACATTATAGGGGTCCCAGAGAGAAGCGAGAGAGAGAGAGGACCTGAGAAAATTTTTGGAGGTAGTAACTGAAAACTTCCCCATCGTGGGAAAGGAAACAGTCACCCAAGTCCTGGAAGTGCAGACAGCAGCACACAGAATCAACCCAAAGAGGAACCCGCCAAGGCACGTGGTCATCAAATCGACAAAAATGAAAGGTAAGGAGAAAATATTAAAATCAGCAAGAGAAAAGCAACAGATAACATCCAAGGGAATTTCCACAAGGTTATCAGCGGATTTTTCAGCAGAAACTCTATAGACCAGAAGGGAGTGGCATGATATATTTAAAGCGATGAAAGGGAAAAACTTACAACCAAGAACACTCTATCTAACAAGGCTGTCGCTCAGATTTGATGGAGAAATCAAAAGCTTCACAGATAAACAAGAGTTAAAAGGTTTCAGCGCCGCCAAACCAGCTTTACAGCAAATATTAAAGGAACTTCTCTAGTCATCACACCATAAGAGAACAAAAAGAAGAAAAGACCTACAAAAGATTGCTTTGGCAATTTGCAATGTTTTATGGTTCCATATAAAATCTGGAATTGTTTGTTCTAGTTCTGTGAAAAATGTCGTGGGTGTTTCGACGGGGGTTGCACTGGATCTGTGTATCGCTTTGGGTACTGTGGTCATTTTGATAATGTTGATTCTTCCAATCCAAAAGCACAAGATATCTTTCCATTTCTTTGTATCATGTTCAATTTCCTTCATCAACGTTTTACAGCTTTCAGAGTATAGGGAACCTCCTTGGTTAAGTTTATTTCTAGGTATTTTGTTGTTTTTGATGCAATGGAAATGTTTATGCCAGTTAAAAAATTCTGGTTTTTGAAGTGAAAAAAAAAAAGTGAATGAAGGGCTGCGAATGGCAAAATATCCTTCTTTTTTGTGGGTGAGTTACGCTCTATTACGTATGCATGCTACATATTCTTTGTCCCTGCATCTGTTGGTGTGTGCACTGAGGTTGCTTCCATGTCTTGGCAACTGTAAATAGTGCTGCTGTTAATAGTGGGGTGTATGTATCTTTTTGAATTAATGTTTTAGTTTTTTCTTGCATAGATTCCCAGGAGTGGGATTGCTGGGCCATGCGGTGGTTCTATTTTGGGGTTTTTGAGAACCCTCCGGGTTGTTTCCCACAGTGGCTGCACCAATTTACATTCCCACCATCAGTGTACAGGGGTTCCCTTTTCTCCACATCCTTGCCAACATCTATTTGTGTTCTTTTTGGTGATGGCCATTCTGACAGGTGAGAGGTGTCCTGTGGGCCATCTGCCTTTCCTCTTTTGGAAAAATGTCTGTTCAGTTCTTCTGCTCATATTTTAAATGCGTTGTTGTTTGTTTGTTTTTTAATTGAAATATAGCTGATTTAAAATGTATTAGTTTCTGGGGCACAGCATGGATGGATTTAGCATTTATGCTAAGTGAAGTAAGTCAGACAGAGAAAGACAAATACTGTAAGATATTGCTTACATGCGGAATCTAAAAATATACAACAAACCAGTGAATGTAACAGAAAAGAAACAGACTCACAGATGCAGAGAAGGAACTAGTGGTGACCAGTGGGGAGAGGGACGAGGGAGGGGCCAGATGAGGGTGGGGGATTAAGAGGTGCCAACTCTCAGGTATAAAATAAGCAAAAAGGATGTATTGTGCAACATGAGGAATATAGGCAATATTTTGTAATAACTATAAATGGAGTATAACCTTAAAAAATTTGTGAATCATTATACTGTGTACCTGCAACATATAATATTGTACGTCAGCTATACTTCAATTTAAAAAATACAATATTGTAAAATAAATACATAAATGAATTTTAAAAATGGTTAAAGTAAAAAGAATAAGGAAACCTTCTGAATTGGAGAAATATTTGCAAACCATAAATTTGATAAGAGGTTAGTAGCCAAAATATATAAAGAATTCATACAACTCAACAACAACAAAAAACAAGCAACCTTACTGAATAGTGGGCAGAAGATCTGAAAAGACATTTTTCCAAAGAGGATATACAGATGGCCAACAGGCACATGAAAAGATGCTCAACATCACATAATCATGAGGGAAATGCAAATCAGAGCCACAATGAGATGTCACCTCATACCTATGAGAGTGGTTATCATGAAAAAGGTAAGAGATAACAAGGGTTGGTGAGGACATGGAGAAAAACAGAACCCTTGTCCACTAACAGTAGGAACGTAAGCTGGTGCAGCCACTGTGGAAACCAGTATGGAAGCTCCTCAAACAATTAAGACAGAACTACCATACGACCCAGTAATCCCACTTCTGGGTATTTTTCCAGAGAATATGAAAACACAAATTCAAAAAGATACATGCACCCCAATGTTCACAGCAGCATTATTCTCAACAACCAAGATATGGAAGCAACCTAAGTGTCCATCAATGGAAGAATGGATAAAGAAGGTGTGTGTGTGTGTGTGTGTGTGTGTGTGTGTGTGTGTGTGTGTGAGAGAGAGAGAGAGAGAGAGAGAGAGAGAGAGAGAGAGATGGAATATTACTCAGCCATTAAAAAGAACGAAATCTTGGCATTTGTGACAACACAGATGGGATTTAGCGGGTATTATGCTAAGAGAAGTTAAGTGAGAGAGACAAATACAAATATGGTTACATGATTTCACTCTTCTTTAGAATATAAAACCAAACACACGGATACAGAGAACAGAGTAGTGGTTAAGGGGGTGGGGGGGTTTGGTGAAGGGGGGACAGACAAAATGTGTAAAGGCGATCAACCGTATGGTGATGGATGCAAAGTAAACTTTTGGTGGTAAGGACACTCTAGGGTGCACAGTAGCAGAAATACAAAGTTGTACACGTGAAACTGATATGTTGTAAACCAATGTTAATGTCAATAAAAAAAAAAATCACCACAATAAGTGCGGTTAAATCACCTGAGCACCCAGGAGAGAAAGAGGAGGAAGGGAAGTAACCTGGGACAAAGGGAGGGTGGGGGCTGGGGCCCCAGCGAGGTGGGGGACTTGGGGGCAGGCTGCCCCCCCGGGGCACTGGGAGGGTGAGGATGGGGGATGAGGTGGCGGGGGCCTGGGTCCTTGGCCGAGGAGTCTAGACTTGCTGGGAGCAAAGTGAGCTGGTGGAGACCCTTAAGCAGGGGAACATGACCTATGTGCTCTTTTTTCCCCACCAAGAACTTTCTGGTGGCAACATGCGAGACAGAGAAGGGCTGGCAGAGGCCAGTGGCTGGGAAAGCTTTCAGCAGGCATTGATCAGGGGTGAGGTGAGTCTGAAATAAGATTAGGTAGGATCGGATGACCTATTTATTATAAGGGGGGCTGAGGATTCCAGTTAGGCGTGGTGCACTGTGATGCAGAAAGGAGACGACGGGGACAGGGAGAGGGGGTGACGGGGGTGCGTGGCATCCTTGTCCAGAAACACTGAGACGCTGAGGACATTCAACCAGAATGGTGCGGCCCAGGAAAGGAACCACAGACCTGACACTGTGGGCCAGGGACACATGGCATCTTGCATCTGTGACCACATGGGACACTAGAAATCCATGTAATGAAGGCGGAAAGGAAGAGGAAATTCATTAGTCTTTTACCCATTTCTCCGATTTGCTGCCTGCTTCTTGGAAAAACAGTCGAAGAGGACTGAAAACTCAGATTAACCCAGATAAAATCTAGCTTTCACCTCCCATTTTAACCGAAAATTTTCACATTACCCTACGCTGGGGCACAATTCAGATACTTCCAAATATGAAAGAATAAAAACCTACTTATGTGTGAAACGTGGTTCTAACCTTGAGTCAAAGCTTAAGGTACAGCAATCTCTGTAACTGTTGTGCAAAATACACATTCAGATTTTTGAGCAACGTTTTAAAAAATAATAAAGATGCATCTTTAAAAAAAAAAAAAAAACCCGGGGAGAATTTGGTGGAAGAAAGCTGTTAAGACACAGGTCAGCAAAGGCGCATCTCCGCACCTCTGTGTCTAAACAGCAGGAGAGAGCTCTTCCCGCCCTCAGCCGCTTGCTTTTCTTTTTCCTTTGAAAATGCCTTTTCTGAGGTGTGACGGACATACAAAAAGGTGAAGAAATTTAATGTCTGAAAGTTAATGAGTTTAGAGACTAAATATACGCCACGAAGCCATCATCACATAGATGCCATGAAGTTATCCATCTCCAAACATTTCCTCCCACCTTCTGAAATGATGGTAACAACTCTGAACATCGGAGGGGGCTCCCCCGGGGGCTCCCCCCCAGCCCCCCAGAGCCCCTGGCACCTCTCAGTCCCCAAAGGGAAAACGGTTAAGCTAGGGAACTGGGCTGCGTCCCGAGGGAGACTCGAATTTACCCACCACAGTACCTTTGAGTTTTAGGTAGTTAAAGCAGTGTTTTATACGAATTAAGAAACCACAAATTCTTTCTGACCCTGGGACACCACTTTAGGTAATGTTCCCCGAACAGACCAAATGTAACTTGTACAGAAATGTCTGTAGCAGCGCTATTTGTAAGTACTCAGGATACCAGTCAAAGCACAATAAACACTGAATGAATGAATGAATAAAAAGCAGAACAAAAGAAGGTGAATGATCAGCCAGGACAGAATATCTAAGCGTAATTTCACCATTTAGAAACGTAATTAATATTTAGTCCAGAAGCATTAAGAAAGGCAAGCACATTACTGTTTCTACATAATAATATATACATGAAATAATCTTAAAGGAAAATGCAAATAATGTGCACCTATGAACTGCATAAAGACGCACCACTAATCAGGTGACTACATGAGGTGACAGACACACAAAACAACAGACGGTGCATTTTTTATCGGCACAAACGCACAGGAGGGCTGACCACCAGCACTTAAGTGAACACATGCGGCCTGATTTTTCTTCCCTCTGAGCATGTTCGGTGGCAGTGCCCTTTCCAAAGGCTTGCAGAAGGACACGGAAAGCGCAGGGAGGAGAGACAAGGACGGCGGCGTGGCTGACCTGGAGTGGAGCTCGCGGGCTGCCTGGTGTAGGACACGTTGAAGGCGGGCTCCTCGATCAGCGGCGGGGGGTACATGCGTCTCCGGATGAAGAAGCCGGCTCCGCAGCAGAAGAGCACGCCCATCATGAGGAGGAACCTGGGACGAAATGACACAGCAAAGCGCGTTACAGCTCAGAGTGACAGCTCAGTGGTGACAGCAGCCTGGGTCCGGGCGAGAGACCAAGCAGCCCTCGGGGGTTGGAGAACTCAGGTTTATCACACCGGCGGGCCCAGAGGAGTTAACACTCCAAGCTCTGGACCCTGTCTGTAGGTTTACACAGGCCTTTATAGGCTGCCAGTCAAGACTTTGCAACATTTGGCAACATCACATGCAAATAAGGTGTTACAAATGGACCAATCAGGAGTGAGCTTTATGCAAATAAGGTGTTAGAAGTGGACCAATCAGGAGTGAGCTCTGGGAACCAATAGGATCTTAGAGGTGAGTTCTGCTTTCCTAGAAACAAGCTGTTTTACAGAAGCACAAAAGCGAGATAATGCCCCCGGGCCAGGGAACCGGATGGCGCTGGCAGGAAAGTAGTGGCCCTGCCTGGGGGTCCTGCCAGTCTTTTCCTGGGGCTTCCCACCTCAAGAGCACATGCCGAGCTCAGGCTGAGGCTAGAGATGCAGGTCCCAAACCCCTGTCCTGGCCCCTCTCCCCGCGGACATTTCCCGGTGGAGGTGTCACGTGGCCTGCCCAGCTCTGGGTGCCCCTGGACCACGGCCACCCCCACCGAGCTCTCTAAAGTGCGCTCTCTGTCTCAAGCACATCCCAATGGCTCCTGGCTTCAAAGGCTTGGGGCAATGACTTTCCTGTCCGTGGCTCTGACCTCACCTCCACCTTAGTCAAAGCAGGAGGTCCCTTCTCAGTCCTGTTTGGACACTGCTGCTGGTCCTCGCTGTCTGCTTCCCCCAGTTTTCTGCACCGCAAGAAGAGTAAGCAGGCGCTCCGTCCCAGCAGTCGTGTCCCCACTGTCATACGGCCACCCACAAAGAACACGTAAGAGGTGTCCTTTCTAGGGCACGTCTTAATTACAGAGGAACTACAGGAGAAAACACTCACGATCAATAAAAAAGCTGATTTAATAGATAAACAGGATTATACTGCACAGCACAGGAAACTATATTCAATACCTTGTAGTAATTTGTGGTGAAAAAGAATCTGAAAATGAATGTATGTATGTTCATGTCTGCCTGAAGCACTGAGCTGTGCTCCAGAATTGACACAACATTGTAAACTGACTAAATCTCAATTACAAAAAAAAGGATTTAAAATTCTTAAGTTCTACGTAAGGGGGCACCTTCTCCTACTGTGACCCTAAGGTCTAACAATGCAGACCTGACTGCCTTAAGGACCGGACCTTTGTCCAACTCATCTAAGGATTCTCGGTGACTGTCACATCACTGGCTTTCAATGAAGAATGAATGAATGAATGAATCACTTCTTCCCAGCTCACATTTGCCTATACTTGCTTTTCTAGAAACAGGGGGAGTCATTCATCCAGAGAAGGGCCAAGCTGTCTGTCCCACACAAACTTCACTAAGAAACTTGTCCATCTTGAAACTGACATGATGACGAGGCTCTTGGAACCTTCCAGAACGTCACACACATGCACACGCACGCATGCACTTTTGTGGAGGATGAGCACACAGCAGACCCAGCCACGTGATGGTCAAAGGCACCTGTCCACGCACAAATGAAATTTAAGAAAAGAGCAGAGAGTGAAGCCCTTGGGAGCATTCACACGACGTTAAGTATTAAGTCCCATAGTCAGTCAGTCGGCATTTACCAGACAACCTTGGAACGGTGAGCGGGAGCCAAGATCAGAGACACCAGACAGGAAATGATTCAAGAAAGGGCTGAAACTGGCTTTCTGATCTTTTCATTCACATTCATTCAACAAGTGACTTTATGCACCTGCCATGCTCCCAGCACCAATGCGCGCATTACAGGGGGTAAGACAGGGAGGTCCTGTCACTGAACTTGCGTTCTGTTAGGGGAGGGGGGCCGGAGACAACAAACTAACAAAAGTATTTATTTACAACTTGGGTAGTTCTAAGAAAATCAAGAGTGCAACACAGGTGTGTGTGTGTGTGTGTGTGTGTGTGTGTGTGTGTGCGCGCGCAGTAAAACACACATAACACACAAGTGACAATTTTCATCATGCCAAGGTACCGTTCAGGGCAACAAGAGGTTTAAACAAGGGTACGTGTCAGAATGAGGAAGATCAGAAAAGCTTCCTTTCCTTCAAAGCAACAGCTGAGCTTTGGAAACAGCTGAGGATGGGAAAAAAAAAAAAAAAAGAGACACGTTGGAGGGCAGGGAAGGGGAGCTTTCTGGGTGGAAAGACATGCGCGGGTGCTCCCGCAGGAAGAGCTGGGTGGGCGAGGGACCCAGAGGGGACCACTGTGGGCTGCAGATGGGGAGGGGGCCAGGCGTGCAGTCCTGGGGAGCTGGAGGAATCCAGGCCGTGCGGGGGGCTGGCAAAGCAGGGCAGACGCTGGAATCACAAAGGGAACAGCTTCATTTGGACTCCCTGAAAATCTCACATCCAACCCTGGTCCAAGGCCACGCATCCATCCGAGCAGGAGCGCAAAGCACAGGGAGGCGAATGACATAAAGGTCTACTTTGTCAGCAACACAAGACCAGGCTTCCTGGGTTGGACATGCAGGAGCCGGATGAGGTCTCGGTCTTTGCTGTGCGATAAGCCAAAATGTTGGTCACACTATCAAATCAAGTATACATTTTTCCCCAGGAAAATTAAAGCCGTGTGCACCTCCCGCCTTGGACGGCCCGAGAGCAAGTCGGTGCAAGCAGACGAGACGACGCCACGCGCAGGAGGCCAGCTCCTGGCGCGGGAGGTGGTCATCGCCAGAGTCACCCCTGACTGAAACAGTAGTTGGAGGCCAACTTTATTTTAAGAGACAAACTGAGAGGCGACAAGGGAACGAGCTTCTGGTGACAAGGAAAGCGAGGACGCAGGGCGTCAGGGAGGGAGGGAGGGAGGGAGGGAAGGGGGGCGAAAGCATCTCTTGGAAGTGACAGGTTTTTTTTCCATTTTTAGGAGCATTTCCACAACTTTATCATCATTCAGCTGGTGCTTCGGACCAACCCGGCTGAACCCTTCCGGGACTCATGCCCCGTCCTGCCTGCTTCAACCCAAGGCCCAAGGGGAAGCGTGTGTGAAGCCAGGCAAAGCTCTGAAATGCCACCTCTCCCCTGCTTTGGTACCAGTCATCTCCACCTCGACATGTACACAGAGATCTTGGGCTAAAAAACCCTCCTGTCACAGAGCTTGATGCCCTGAGCACCGGGAGATGGGAAGAGGCGGCGCCAGCCTGCCACCGCTCAGGGCCCCCCGTGACCCATGTCCCATCAGGGAGGTGGTGACGGTGAGCACCAACGGAGGCTCTCCTGGGGAGGACAACGTGGCACGTGGAGCCCCCACCTCCTGCCGGCTCCCCTAGTCAAACACCAGAACAGCTGTCAGAGGGGAAAGGCCTGGGGGTCGTGAGAGGTCAGCAGCGGCTGAATCTGAAAGTCACGAAGCGGGGTCCTACCCCTGCGTGGGGTCTGCCTGGATGACCGGGCCCCTGCGGTGGCGCAGAGGAGAGGCTGGAGGGCACGGGAAAGGCTCTTTTCGGCTTTAGGCAAACCCCTTCCCCCTTCCTGCCATCTCTACCATCTGAAGCCTCTCTCTTATCTGCAGAGTCAGAAATCCTCAGACAAACCTCCAAACGGGCATCCTTTGAGGATGGCAAGCCCCGGGGGGGGTCCCTCTTGTTAACAGAAGCCCTGCGCCCATCCTTCTGGGACACTGTCAGGTTGGCTCACTCGTTCCCTCCCAAGGTACAATCTTATAGACTCCAGACAGCTCTCCCAGCCTCCCTCAGCAGAGCCGGAGGATGGACAGGGAGGCAGGCTGCCAGTCTTGGAAGCCGGGACTTAGCCGACACAACGTGCATAAGGAAGATTTCCAGGCGGCAGAAACCTCAAGCAACATTCGCTGATTCTCTGATTCTCTAAGACAGTTGGGGTCAGAGCCACTGAAGGACCAGGCTGTTGTCCAGTCCAGTTTCCAAAAGAAGAACTTTTCTCCCCAAGCACAGGCACACTCTGTGAAGCCAGCCCAGACGTCCCTGCGTCCTTGACCGCGCCCTTGGTGGGGGTGATGTCACTGCGGCCGCGACAAGCTGCCCGGGCAGGGCCCCTGGGGTGGGGGGCACCCGGGAGCAGGGAGAGCTGCCACCTACCAGAAGTACCAGAGCCTCTGGATGGAGAGCGCCCGCACGCAGCACCGGGAGCCACAGCAGTCCTCGAAGGGGCGACATCTGTGGGAGAGAGGGCACAGGCTGGTCAGTGTCCCGCAGAGGCAAGGGCCAGGCCGGCCAGCAGGCCCCGGCGGACTTCAGCGCGAAGGACAGAGCTGCCACCGCTGCGTCTGGTGGCACCAGCAGAGCTGTGGTGGCCCAAAGGGAAGGCGCTGAGAGGGCCAGGGCTGGTGTCCTTCAAAGCACTGTGATCGCTGCACATCCCCTGGGCCGATCACAGCGGTTTCCCTCTGCGGACGCACCGTGGCCGGAGGCCCGAGGACCGGCGTGGAACCTGCCCGCCCGCACCCAGAGGGGCTGAGCCCGGTCTCACCACTTACCAGCCGCGGGACTTCTGGCAAGCGAACCGCCCTCTGGGAGCCTCAGTTTCCCCATCAGCAGAAGGGGTGGGCGGGCAGGATCCCCTCAGGGCCTGCTTGAAGTCTGACAGGGAGTGCCGATGGGGACGGCTGCCACGCCTCCCAGCCCCGCGATGCTGGCGCTTGTGGTGTCCAGCGTCCGTCTCCCCCAGAGGAGCCCCGAGAAGGGCCCTCGAACGCACCCCCTGCTCAACCCAAGGACAGGCCTCTGCTCGGTCCCTGGGAAAGGCCCTGCGCTTCGGTTTCTACAGACATACTGCCACTAAACGAATTTCAGTCCAGGTAGCAGTGGACTGGGCTGCGGGCAGGGGGAGGCTGTTTTTCAATAATATTATATGATCATGGAATTGGGGTCTAGGTCCCTGCTAGCTTTCCAGCTGCTTAAACCCCCAGCACCCAGTCGCTGCTAAGTCCTCTGTCATTTCAAGGACAAACTGAGCTGAGAGGGTCCCCCCACCAGTGAACCACCACCATCACATACACACAACACACACCCCGTTCTCCACATAATGGGACATTTCAGCCCACTCTCCCCAGAGTCCACGAACTAGTTAGAAACTGCCGATTCTAATGAGATGCTCCTATGAGCTGTGACATAAGCTAACCTGGTTAACTTGCTTTAACCAACCAGCAACTGGCAGAGCGCCGAAATGTGTGCTTAAAATGCTATGGAGACGGGGCAGGGTGTAGCTCAGTGGTAGATCATGTGCTTAACATGCATAAGGTCCTGGGTTCAATCCCCAGCAGCTGCTCTAAACATAAGTAAATAAATAAACCTAATTGCCTCCCCTCCCCCCAAAAAAATTTTTTTTAAGAAAATGCTATGGGTTCTCATAACCTATGCATCCAACAAAAAGCCACCAAGGCTACTAGGGACTTGGCCTGTGGTGGGTCCCAGGGGTGGAGCAAAGAACATCCAGACAGACGTCCCTGCCACAGAGGAGCCTTCTTTCTAGAAGAGGGGTATAAACAATAAGCAAGAAAAACAGGAACTGGGTCGGGGGCCCAGGGTACCACCTGCCAGCACCGCGCACACAGCATCACCCACAGCGAACCCTTGGTGTGTGCGTGGACGGAGCGGGGGCCGCATTCGAGGGAGACCAAGGACTTCTCAGTTTTAGCCAACGTGGAGTTCAATTAATTGTACACAAAAAAGAGATGGGACTGTTTCCGATCATGAATTTGCAAAAAGTCCTTAGCAATCACGCTAGACTCATGATAAATGTGACCTTATGGAAGGCAGAATTCAAAGAGGGCCTCAAGACCCTTGCCCCCCTAGTGGAGATGGCCTGCGTGACCTCCTCCCCTGGAGTGTGGAGGGTCCTGCGAACAGGGTGAGACGGCCACCCCCATGGACCCAAGGTGAACCATTGTGCAAGACTGCTGGCTCTGAGGAAGCAGCTGCAGGGAGCCGTGTGGCGGGGGCTCAGGGTGGTCTCCGAGAGTGGGTGCAAACCGCAGCCTGCCAGCAAGGAGACTGGGGCGTCAGTCCTACAACCGCGAGGCAGTGAATCCTGCCAGCAACCTGGATGAGTGTCCAAGAGGACCCTGAGCCCCAGAAGAGGGCACACCCCCGCCAGCCTCTTGGTTTCAGCTTTGTGACCCCAGGAGCAAAGGGACCCATCAATGCTCTGCCCGGTTTGTGACCCACAGGATTCCTAAGATAATAAATATGTGAGACTTCAATCTGGTAAGTCTGTATGGTTCATCACTCAGCAATAGGATTTTAATACAAATAAGAACACAGCTTACAGGCTTTGGGCACAGCTTAACAACCTGGATGCCAGGTCACACGACGTAAATACTGTCACTCCCATGTCTGAAAGCAGCTCAGGAACCAGGGCACGAGGGATGTCACACCTCCACCCAGCCCAGGTCACCGTCTGCTGAAGCCAAGGGTGGAGCTGGCCAACATCTCAGGGAGGCACTTGGCGGAGATCCTGCGCCTTCGGCAACACTGCGTTTTTCATCACCAAAGGGCCGCCTTCTCCGATCTCACTTAACTCTCCTAGTCCTCCTCGTCCCCGCTTCTTACAAAAGCCATCACGGCGATGGTGCGCTGTGACTGTGTTCGTGAACGGTGACGGTGTAAGATTCCACAACCATTTCGTTCATGCGAATGCACCAACCAGGAAGGACCAGGAGAAGCAGGGATGTGGAGGGATGTGTAAGAGACTGAAAGAAGTAGGGAGGTGTAGAAGGGAAGGTGACGTTCACAGTTTCCCAGAGGGCAGACCACGCCCAGAGGAAGCAGGAGGAAAGACGGAGGTTCGGCAGCACTGTGGGAACAGGCGACGTGAAGGAACCAGACGACCCTTGGGCAAACGATACAGCCACAGAGAGAAGTTCGGCAACCGCTCTAACAACGCCCGAAGGGGTCCTTGGTTTAACCTGGAACTGCAAATCGCCCCAGCCACCTGCTACACTGCATGTCAAGAACTCGCTACAAATCAGTAGAAAATATCATAAAGACAGAAAGACATTAAGATGCGACACTGGCTAAAAGCATGGTGTTGATTTGGAAAGAAAGATCAAATTTCCCACAAAATCATACGACAGAACAGAGTTTTCAACCACTGTGACCCACTACTGGGTTGTGACATCATGTTATTGGGGTGTGACAAGCGTTTTACGAAGGTAAAGACCACTTTTTTTCATACTTTTTTTTTTTTTTACAAATTAGCTTTATTTTTTATTCTATTTAATTATTTTATTTTGGTGGGGGGAGGCACATAGGTAATTTATTTATTTTTTAGAGGAGGCACTGGGGATCGAACCCAGGACCTCATGCATGCTAAGCATGCACTCTAACACTTGAGCTGTACCCTCCCCGCTTAAAGATCACTTTTAACAAATCAGAGGGCACCAAACGTAACTCGTGTTTTGTGGAACTTAGGTTTGGGTCACACATGCAGCCACACAGATAAACACATTCCTCCAAAGCTAGCGCTGTGGAAGCCCTGGGTCAGACGCGGACAGGCTCAAGTTTCTGTTGTGTCTGCGTGGGCTTCGTCCTCCTGGTGGGTTCCGGGCAGCTGCAGGTCCCCGTCCCCTGACTAGCTAGCAGGGCACTTCTTGCTGTCAACAGTGCTGAGCTAAGGGTTCTTTCTGGCCCCCTGTGATTTCTGTCTGGGTGACACTGGGTCCGATGACCTACTGCATCTTTGCTCCTAATTCTGCTAAATGTCCTTCAACGATCAAATTCTAGAAGGTGTAACCCTCCCTGAAGGGGCAAAACCCACAAAGGGACCAGCAAGACCTCGCAGGCAGGGCCACTGCCTTCCTGCTTTTGCGCTTCTGTAAAACAGCTTGCTTCTAGGAAAACGAAACTTACCCCTAAGATTCCACGGGTTCCCAAAAGCTCACTCCTGATTGGTCCATTTCTAACACCTCATTTGCATTTACCCCTAAAATTCCATTGGGTCCCAAAAGCTCGCTCCTGATTGCTCCGTTTCTCACCCCTCATTTGCACATGGTGCAAACTGAATCAAAACCTAAAACCCTATAAAAGCTTGTGTAAACCTACAGACGGGGTCCAGAGCTTGGAGTGTTAACTCCTCTGGGCCTGCTGGTGTAATAAACCTGAGTTCTCCAACCCCTGAGTGTTGCTTGGTCTCTGCACGGGATTCACGTTGCTGTCACATCTCGAAGACCCTCTCCGGTGGGAGTGCCCCTGCTCATATGCCTCCTATGAACAGCCTGTGAATGAGGGCAGGAGGCGGCTGCAGAGGACGGAGAACACAGATGGCAGACACCTGCAGCTTTGGAGAAACGGGACTGCGATCCTCCCAGTCAGCTCAGCTTCTCTCCCATTGTCCTACGCCTTTTGTCACTGCGATGTTTCCTGGAGGGTCAGCCCCGACCCCGACTATACCCAGAGCTTCCTGGCTCGGGCACAGCAGGGCTGAAGGGTTCCTGGAGCCCATCCCAGTCCGGCAACTGGGATCTTAGTACAGAAGAGGAAAGCAGGTGGGGATAACATTTAGTGAGTGGGTCGTCTTTCAAGAGCTCAATGTGCTTAAATTTAAATGCCTCCCTTTCAGTGTCGCATTTACAAGGAAGCCCCTCAGCATCCTATTCTCATGATAGAGGAAGCACACGAGACCAGAACTGCTACGAGCTTTTAAACATCCTTAGCGCCTCCTGTCTCAAATTACACACACACCTCAGCCTGAGAGCAAACACTAGAAGTGTACTGACTGTGAGTTCCTCATTCAAATGCCTCTGTTGACAAGATTCAACATCGAAGCACTCCACCTCAGTCTCACCTTTTGGGATCGAAATTTGTAAGGCCAGCAGAAATACGCATTGTCAACAGATTACGTCCTTTTCTTCCCCTCAAAATAGACTGCCTTTTACGCTCTTTTGTTTAGCTGCAGACGCGTTCGCTCCCAGCACTGTGGTCATCTGCGTCATCTGTGGTCCTGGCCCGGCTCCCGGCGCGGATGCTGGGGAGAGCGAGCCACTTGAAGGAGCCCGGCTCCGACCCGTGGGGTGTCACCGTCACCCGCTTTCTCTCTGCTGCCTTCTCCCCATGAACCTGCTGGCAAACTGGGGCCCTAAGAGCACCGCCTGCTGACATTCCTAACAGCTGCAACTATAAAAAGAGAGTTAAGTGTGAACACCGAGCTTAAGCAAAAGCAGCCAATGTGAGTGGGCAGTCCAGCGAATAAATAACTCATCATGGGACACACCAGGTCCCCGGCCCCAGTGCTCAAGCCCTGAAGTGGCTCTGATGTCCCAAAGGACAGTGGAAGCCTGACTAAGCCCACGACCCTCGCTGTGCTGCGGGCTGGACGAGTCCGGGTGGAGACAGCAGGAAGCAATCTTCCTCTTCGCGCTGCTCTGTGCGCCAGATGTCAGGCTGCAACTGACATTGATTTTAACTAAACCAACTCCCAACACATCCAACTAGAGGTCTAGGGCTCTGAAACACACACAGCGGCTTCGGAAGGGTGAACAGAGCACGTGCATTAGCAGAACGGGGCCCCTGGAACTGCTCCCTGTTAACCAGGTATTTGCCACTGTATTCCGGGATCCAAACATAAATTTCTGGTAAGATCAGAGGATGGGATGGTCTGAGCAGGTGTGAATTTATAAGGAAGAACATCACAGAGATAAAGTCAGGGTGTGCGGGTTCTCCCCCGAGGAAACAACAGGTGATGTGGTTCTGGGGACGGCCATGTCTGGAAGTGTATCTGTCAGGAGTTAGAAATTCATCGTAGCAGGGATTAAAGGCACAGATGACAAGAGGTCCCTTAGGGAGTTTCAGGAGCCTAAGGAGTGAGCACATGACATGCTTAGCACTGTCCAGGAGGGGAGGTGTGGTCTGACCACCAGATACATTTATTCTTAGCCTCTGAGTCGCATAAATCTCAAGCACAGAGAAAGACAGCGTATCAGGTCAGGGAGGGTCCAACATTAATAAACGGACAAAGTCTTTCTGTTAAAGAAAAGTGGCCTTTTGCACAGCAAAGGAAAACAAAAAGACAACCTACGGAATGGGAGAAAATGTTTGCAAAAGCTGAGACTGACAAGGGCTTACTTTCCAGAATATGTAAACAGCTCATACAGCTTAACAGTGACAGAACAAACAACCCAATCAAAAATGGGCAGAAGACCTAAACAAGCATTTCTCCAATGAAGACACATGAATGGTCAACAGACACATGAAGAAATGCTTAATATCACTGATTATCAGAGAAACGCAAATCAAAACTACAATGAGGTGTCACCTCACACCAGTCAGAATGGCCATCATTCAACAGTTCATGAGTGACAAATGCTGGAGAGGCTGTGGAGAAAAGGGAACCCTCCTACACTGCTGGTGGGAATGCAGTTTGGTGCAGCCATTATGGAAAATAGTCTGAAGCGCCTCAAAAAACTAAAAATAGACTCACCCTATGATCCAGCAATCCCACTCCTAGGCATATACCTGGAGGGAACCTTAATTCAAAAAGACATCTGCACCCCAATGTTCACAGCAGCACTATTTACAATAGCCAAGACATGGAAACAACCTAAATGTCCATCAACAGATGACCGGATAAAGAAGCTGTGGTATATTTATACAATGGAATACTACTCAACCATAAAAAAGAATAAAACAACGCCATTTGCAGCAACATGGATGTCCCTGGAGATTGTCATTCTAAGTGAAATAAGCCAGAAAGAGAAAGAAGAATACCAAATGATATCACTCCTATGTGGAATCTAAAAAAAAAAGACAAATGAACTTATTTACAAAACAGGAACAGACTCACAGGCATAGAAAGCAAACTTATGGTTACCAAGGGTGAAGGGGGTGGGAAGGGATAAATTGGGAGTTTGAGATTTGCAGATAATGACTGATACATACAAAATAAACAACAAGTTCATACTGTGGAGCACAGGGAACTATAGTCAATCTTGTAGTAACTTATGGTGAAAAAGAATATGAAAATGAACGTATGTGTATTCATGTATGACTGAGGCACTGTGCTGTGCACCAGAAATTGACACAACATTGTAAACTGCCTATACCTCAATAAATACATATATATACCAAAAAAAAAAAAAAAGAAAAATGGCGAAATGTTGGTAAGTAGATTTTTTTTCATGTGGTGTAAAGTGGTAATTTATATTTAAACTGATTTCATGAAAAATTATCTCGGCATCTAGCAAAGCACCTAAAATATGAGTCAGGTCTTCAGGGTGGAGGATGGAGTTCGTGGCGGATGAAACATTTTTGGTGGTAAAGAACAGAGCATGGCTGAAACAGGAAAGCTTGAGGGTTTTAAGGAAATTCCATCAACCCCACTTCACGCACGGGCCAATCCTCCCCCGACCTGCTGGGCTAGCTCTCAGCAGAGCATTCTCTCTTCTAAGTAGCTGCTGGGACATTTTTCCCCCTGTGTAGTCCAAAGTTTCTTAGTTTGACAGCTGGTCTGGTCTTCTCAATTATATACTGTATGGATTTTTTAAGTTTTATTTTGGGGGGGGGCGTAGTTTGATTTATTTATTTTTTTAGTGGAGGTACCGGGGATTGAACCCAGGACCTCGTGCCTGCTAAGCACACGCTCTACCCCTGAGCTACACCCTCCTCCCCGACCATGTGGGTCCTGACACCCGGACCTGCTTCTTACAGAGCTTTCATTGTCACATGCATTTTCCCGCAGGGCGAAGCACACGGCAGATGCTTGAAGAAGGCTTCCTGAGTTAGCATCAGGAAGCACGTGCACCGTTATCTGAGACCTGCCATTAACCTGTGAGAAACTGGGCTCCTAAACTAAACACAGCCCCGCAAGATGAGAGAAAACCCCAAAGGGGAGGTGAAAACTCCGAAGGGTGGAACAGAGGTCGCCTGGACCCCGGGCCCACACAGCGCCCTTGGCAGGTCTCCCCGTAAGGGCCTGACGGGTTCCGCCCCTCCTCACCCGTACGGAGGAAGCCACCCCGGCCACGTCCCTCCCCGCCTGGGGCCGCCCACACCTTCCACGGCCACGGGCATCCTTCCTCGCGCACAGTCCACGTCTGCTCCCCCCGCCCCACGCCATTCCCGCCTCACGGGGCCGTTACAGCACGAGCCAGCCCTTCAACTCCTGGAGGGGGTGGTTCTCATGGTTTCCCGGTCTCTCTTCTCCAGGAAAAGCACGCCCCATTTGGGTACCACCCTGGCTCCCCAACATCAGGAAGGATGCCTCCGCTCTCTGCCTGCAGCCTCACACGGTGCTAACATCCTCAGCAACCACAGACAGCTGAGTCATAGCGAACTCTCTGTCAACGGCAACTTGCCAGGCTCTCGCAGTAAATTCTGTCTTCCCATCCTGCGCCGGTACAGCAGGGCTTCGGGACCTAAATATAGCATCCTACAGTTATCCACAGTAAAAATTAAATGCATGAAATCTGGCCCATTACGCCAGCCAGTCAGGAGCTTCTGAAGCCTCACGGTGCCACTCCAGGCGTTCACTACTCCTTGTCATTTTCTGCCGCTTAAAATGAAGGATGTGAGTCAAGCTTTGTTGGGATCCAGCAGTGCCGAGCACACCCGTCTGCAGTGACCCCACGGCAGGTGGCAGCGTGGCAGTGTCCAGCCACCCCACGGCAAGGAGGAGAATGGGGCTTGGGTCGGGACACAAAGTGGACTCCTTCACACCCTGAAGCCGTAAGCCAGACTCCGAGGTCGCCCCAAATTCCCACAGGCAGTCTGGAGGAAGATCAATGGAAGAGAGAGAGGAGGCTACCCCACGAATGGAGTCCTGGCCGAGCTGCATGGACTGTCAGAGGGGACGCAGCCAGCGGTGCAGACTGGGAGGGAGGACTCTGCAAGCGGGGAGGGAGGAGGGGCTGGGTGCATTGGGCATTTCCTGGATCCCAACCCGGGCATGTGGCCCAGGCCCCCACGAGGTGTCTTCTGCTTAGCTGTCCTACGTGTCAGCCAACCACATCAGCTCACGGCCTGGACACAAAGACAGCAGGAGTGAATGTTCCGGTATGTGGCTTGCGTGTTCATTTTTAAAAGACGGAGGATGAAAGGAAGAGAGGGAGGGAGGGAAAGAAGGAAAGAAAACGGAAAAGGAAAAAAGAGATTAGATGTAAGACATTTTCTCCGTACAACCTGAAAACATACTGACAACGGAGCCGACGGCGAATCCCATTCAAGACCTTCCTGCCGTGCTGGTTTCTCATTAATCCTACTTGCGCGGGTCCAGCTGTTGGCCAGTCACGAAGCGGCCTAGCCGGCCTGTTTGTTTAGCCCGGAATTCCCTATCTTACCAGACATGGACTGAGATGCTGTTAAAGGTCCTCCACGCAACTCAGGCACGAGCCAGGTCGCAGATCTCCCAGCCTTGTGGTCCCACTGGGAAAATGCGCCCAACCTCATAGGACGTTAGCAGGCAAACCCGAATGGCAAGAACCCGTTTAACAATTCCTTCTGGGTGATTCTCGGGAAGCCTTCGTGGAGGTGCCTGCTCCGCTGCCCCGGGGGACCACTCACTTCTCATCTTTCGCACAAGCCCTGTTGAAAGCTCGGCCTGGGAGGCCGCTTGCTTCCTTAGCACATGACGGCCTGGGCGTTCCAGCCTTGGTTCCCTCCTAAACCAGGCTGTCTGCGGTCCCCGTGACGCTTCAGGGTTCCCGTTAATTCCCCGAAAGATATCAATGAGTCAGAGCCATCTCTTTCCCACACTATCTATTACTCACCACCAATTCCACTTTCCTGTTAACAAGCTTCTCGATACTATTTAAAGTATCTGTTTATTTTTAGCCTTATCACGGCAGAACACGGCAACCGGAGCTCCAGCCCTGCCATGGGAAAGATGGGGAAGTCCTCCATTTGAATGAAGCAGCCGTAAGCCCTCCCCTGCAGGACCCTTTCCATCAACAGGAAAGGAGGTGGCCCAGGAGGAGCCCCGCAGCTTCAGATGGTCACTGAGAAAGCAGTGGCTGCTCAACACCGCCTCCCATCCCAGTTACTGGCATGGGAGTTAAGGTCCGCCCATGCCTGCTGGTTGGGAATCACTCTTCAGGCGAGTCTAGGACACAGCCAGGCTGAGAGCCAGCGCCCTGCGGGTGGCACGCTCTAGACTGTCACTCCTCTCCTGGGACCCAGCACGAACATCGCAGGGGAAGGGACGGGGTTCTGGGGTTTCTGATCAGTTTAAAAAAAAAACAGCTGTACTGAAGTAAAACGGATACACAAAGAACTGCACATAGTCCAGACGTACAAAGTCGTTGAGTTTGGACACATACAAACACATGGTGCCGTCATCACAAATGAGGTGACGGACATATTCTGGTAAGTTTCCTCACTTCTGTCAAAAGAACTTTCACCTCTCCAGTCACAGGCTTCAGACCTCATGCGTGCCTGGCCGTCGAGTCAAGAACTTCACAGACCTGAGGGTGAACTGGTGGTTCGTTCTTTCTGCCCCTTTAGCTGACGATTCTCCTGTCAGAATCTTTCCCTTCCTGGTCTGATCTGACTTCCCTGACAGGCGGGGATGTGCCCTGAGTCTGGGAAGACAGATGCTTATATTCTGACGACCTTTTATCGTCTCGTGGCAAAGTCACACATCTCTGGGCTCTGAAGAGGGGACCGCAGTGGCTCTGACGAGACCGGACCTCAAGACTTGGAGGGTGGCGGGGACAGACCCCCTGCGAGGCATTCCTCCAGAGACACGCCTTTTACCAGAAAGCATCTCAAACTTGATCAAATCAAAACTGGTTGTCCGTATGGGTGGCACGTGGGAGAATTTTACCTCCAGTCTTCCAGGGAGAAGGCATTACAAATGCTTATTAGAAGCCTTAAAATTAAAAGACCACATAGGTTAGAAAGGGCTCATTTCCTTGCCGTTTGAACTGCTGATCAGCTGCTGCCTCCAAGCCAGCTGCACCCAGAGCGGACGTGGGGGGACGAGGTAAGACGGACTTTCGCACGATTGCTGACCTCTGCTGGCTTCAGAGCCTGAAGCTCCACCCTCGTGATTCTAAGGGTTTCTCCACTCTTCTCCTTTGGGTAAATTGCTGATCACCGAATATCAGTTCTATTCAACTCTATTCTGGAAAACAAGGATCTTTTCCTTCTAGACTTTGGGGCTGACCAAGTCTCCGATTAAAAAATAAATTCTGGCCAGGGAGGTCATACGGGAAATGGTAAAACAGAAGTCCTCCTATGACCCTGTAGAACTGAAATCTGATAATAAATTTCATTTCATTGAAATAACACAAGTGTGGCAAGTACACATGGAACCATGAACTTGGCCATGAGCCCTGGGAAGCAGACATTGAAGTGCCCATTAGCTCAAAAGTCTAGAAAGCTGGATTCGGGTTGACACGTGGCTGACTTTCTCAGCTCGACTTTCAGTTGACTTGGTAACTATCACGTGCATGCTTAGACCTCGTCGACCTGCATCCTGTCTGTGGACTCCCTCCTGAGCTCCAAAAGCAAAGCTCTCACTGCCTGGATGTTCCGGGATGTTCTTGGAATGTCAGACTCAATGTCCTGCACTCCCTCTTCTGCTAAAACCCTCCCTGAACCCGCCCTCTTCGTGGGTTCTCTCATGGTCTGTCCAACCAGAGACCTCTGCTTTAACGGCTCCCTCCACCCTGCGTCCACTCTTCTGGGAGATGCGCCTGAGTCCAGAACCTCGCTTCTTGGCCCCATCGGCACTGAAAGAGGCAGACCCTCCACGCTGCGCCCCCTGCAAAGCAACCTCCTCAGCTCCAGGCTCGACCCCCCAGCCCGTCACTGTCCAGGCAGCCTTCTGAGAGGCCAGGCTGCTCCCCTGCCTTGTGCAGCAGAAGGAAGCCCAGCTCCTCAGAGGGCCGTTCAAGACCCTTCTCAATGAGCCTCAGCCTCCCCCCACCTCATCCCCTGCCACCTCCAAGGCAGCCCCAACTGCAGCCTTGTGCTTCCCCAAATGTGCGCGCACCTGCGTACCTCACTGGTGCCTCTGAGCCTGCTCCTCGCCCTTCAGAGGTCAGCTCTGTGGGGTCTTTCCCAACACCACCCACTCGCCCTCCCCCGGGACACGATCCTCCCCTGGCTGGGTCCCCATTTCTGCAGCCCTGACCATGCACAATATTTTCGTTCATTGTTAAAGGCATCTGTCCTCCGCCGGACCGTGAGGTTAAGACCAATGCTCGCCCATCCCTTCATGCACAGCCCGGGTGCTTACCATGGCTCCCGGCACACCGTCAAGTGTTTCGCCTTCAGCAGGAGTGATTTGCTGCAGACGCTCCCTACAGTGACCGCGCACATGACCTAGAACTCAGGGTGCAAACTGTCCCCTGATGACAGCATGACACCCAGCGCTGGTGAGGGTGGTCGGAAGCAGCTGCTCTGACGCCCCGATGGCTGATTGTATCCTGACAACCTTTGGGGGACCAACAGCATTTGTTCGAATATAAAATAAGCATGACCTTTGCGTCGGCAATTCTGTTTCTGCAAATTCATCTCGTGACAAAGTAAGTTCTTAGGACATGTTTAGTTCAGTCCTGGGGCACACTGGGATCCTTTCCCCAAACTCCTGGGATCAGATTTGTAGAGACCCAGAACGGTTTGGGTTCATGAATTATGAGATACGTAACACCACGTGGGATACATCGCTGCCAGCCGAACCTGCCCTGAAATGCACAAACCAGGAGGCTGCGTTAGCCTGATGTGGCCCCAAGGGGTTCGATGCCTCGTAAGGGAACTGAAACCCAGCCCAGAGTGGATTCCTGTAAATGCCTCGAGGTGAGGAAGGAAACCCATGACCTGCAGCCAATTCTGTTTTCCAAATCAGGCAGCCGCTTAAGCCAGTCAGATCGCTTCCTTGTCTGCATCGCTGTAAACACCCCGCCCCCAGCTCCGGTCGGTCGGCAGAAGGGTCCTCGTCACCCCCTCCCACCCCCACCCCAGCCACCGGATGGTGCTGTCCATCTTGAATGGATGCTTTTTGCTCACATGAACTCTTAAAAAATTGAACATGCCTCCGTTCATCTTTTAACACATCATACTAAGTGGAATTTTAAAGAGAATAAAAATAGCCCCGTGGTGTTCAAGTCCAATCTCTCTACCAAGGGAATTATTTAAAAAAAAACTTGTTGATGAGCACTGCTTGACATTTTAGAACAACAGATTAGGGTGTGCAGACCTTCAACAGTAGACACAAGAGGTGGCGCTACCTGAATGCACGATGATTGTAAGGAAACATGTAAATAAATCGCGGTACCTCCCCGGCGACTGCTGGGTCACTGGGAGTTACAATGGGGTTGCTGTGTATGCTGATTTAGAAGAATATTTATAATACGCACTTGATGGGAAAAAAAAAAACCCAAGTTACAGAGTATATATAGAAACATGACATTTCAGAGGTTGTCTCAGTCTGTTCAGGCTGCTGTAACAGAACTCCTCTGACTGGGTGGCTTGCAAACAACACACATTTATTTCTCACAGTTTGGGGGCTGGGGAGTCCAAGATCAAGCTCACGGTCATGTTTCAGCGAGGCCGCTTCTGGGCCACAGCCTCCTCGTGGGCCCTCCCGTGGCGGAGGGGCAAGGGAGCTCTCTGGAGGAGCTTTCCCAAGAGCATTAATCCCGTGCAAGAAGGCTCCACCCGCATGACTTAAGCAATTTCGAATACCATCACCTTCGGGGTAGGAGTCAGCATGTGAATTTGGGGGCACCCAAATATTCAGACCACAGCGGGGTCTCGACATCTGAAAGGAAGAATTACTGTGAAATCTTCCTCCTTGTTCTAAGGACATAAAAATGCCCCCAGCTTGTATCAGGAGTCTTCACTGAGAAGCACAGCAAGAATAAAAGACCGGAATCCTGCTCCTGGGCATACATCCAGAAGGAACTCTACTTCAAAAAGGCACCTGCACCCCAATGTTCATAGCAGCACTATTTACAACAGCCAAGACATGGAAACAGCCTAAATGTCTATCAACAGATGACTGGTTAAAGAAGATGTGGTATATTTATACAATGGAATACTACTCAGGCATAAAAACTGACAACATAACGCCATTTGCAGCAACATGGATGCTCCTGGAGAATGTCATTCTAAGTGAAGTAAGCCAGAAAGAGAAGGAAAAATACCGTATGAGATCACTCATATGTGGAATCTAAAACAAAAAACAAAAAAATGAACATAAATACAAAACAGAAACAGACTCATAGACACAGAATACAAACTTGCGGTTGCCGGGGGGGAAGGGGGTGGTAAGGGACAGACTGGGAGTTTGAAATTTGTAGATACTGACAGGTGTGTATAGAATAGATAAACAAGATTATACCGTATAGCACAGGGAAATATATACAAGATCTTGTGGTGGCTCACGGTGAAAAAGAATGTGACAATGAATATATGTATGTTCGTGTATAACTGAAAAATTGTGCTCTGCACTGGAAATTGACACAACATTGTAAACTGACTATAACTCAATAAAAAAAATGTAAAAAAAAAAGGAATGAGGGAGAAGAAAAGTTCTTTAGACCATCTGTCCCCAGACCAGACACCTCCCCTCCTCGGCCTGCCATCAAAGGTTGTGCTCAGCTTCGCCACCACCAACCGTGGAGGACGCCCCCCCGCCCTGCCCCACTGCCCCCCACCTTGTCCACCCTGCTTACACCTCAGGCTTCCCAAGCTGCCGGGGGGAGCTGGGCGCATGGGGTCTGCTGGCGGGCATGGAGGGCGCTCTCCATCCGGCCCCGGGTCACAACAGAGCCTCCTGCCGGTCGCAGGCCCCCTGGACCAACCTTGGCCCCTCTTGGGGGCCCGTGTCTGGGATCTTGACCTGACCCCTGCGAACACTGCGCCTGCTCACAGCATTAATGATCCACAGCAGAGACACACACCTGTTGAGACACAACACCCGGGGGGATGGGAGTACCCCTGTTCCTTCTGCCCTCTGAGCCGGGCAGTTGTGGAGTGAGTCCAAGTCTGAGCTGCACTGATTCGGAGAGGTTCCCCACATTCTTTCCTTCAGGGGTACTTAGATCTAAAGGAAAAGCTAACAGGAGCAAGCAAGTGCGCTGCCCAGAACCCAAATGCCCTGTTCCATCTGGGTCCTTTCGCACCTGCCAGCTCTACTGAGGGCCCCTGGGTCCTGTTTTTAAATCACTGGTGTCTAGCTAAGCAGACCGAATCAATTTCTAACATACTCTGAATTTTCTGGAAGGAATTACCAGATCCATCTCTGTTCATACAAAACAGGAAACACGCACATTTACATCACCGGCTTTCTCTGGCTTGTTTAAAATCAAATGCAAAAAGTCACTGTCGGAATAAACCTCCATGCACCCGACTGTCACAGAGCTCTATGAGACATCTTAGGAACCTCCAAATCCGGAAGAGCGAGTGGTCCCAGGCTCCTAGACCCAGTCCACCACCCGACTGTGTGGCTAGCATCCTCTCCTCACTGTTGTGTCTGTACCAAGAACCCGCAGAAGGTGACTCACTGCTTAGACAGGAAATATTAGGGGCTTACTCTGTACTTGGCAAGCAGGTTGGACCCTTAACACGCGAAAATCCATCGCACATCTGTACCCTCGCCTCTGGTTCAACACACAAGCCTGCTTTGGTTTTTCACCTTTTTGTTCTCCAGGCTCTAAATGACGCGGCGCAGCCAGCCAGCGGGTGTCATAGAATGAGCAGGGTGAGACCTTGGAGATGATCGAGCCCAAGACACTGGGGCCCAGGGAGGTTAGGAGATCTACCCGAGGTCACACAGCAATCTGACGGCAGAGCAGGACTCGAAAAGGTTCTCTCGACATCAGGTCCCTGAAACAAGCCCCATCATCAAACGACGGCAGCAAGTCACTCTCTCTCTCCAAGCCTGCAGAGCACAGAGCCCCTCCCGTGTGCCGGGCAGCGTGTCAGCACGCAAGACAGGACCCCCGACTGGGGAGGGGACAGAAGATGGTCTATTTTGGTAACAGTAAGTCCTGTGATGGAGCAGGGAGGGACACACGGCCCTCAGCTGGAAGGGAGGGGAAGGAAGGGAAAGGGAGGCGGGCCACCACAAAGAGCCTCCTGGGGCCGCCACGGGCGGCGAGCTCAGGGAAGCCCACTGCACACAGTCAGCGCTCAAGAATGCCAGCGATTCTCAGCCTTTGTACTGATTAATCCCCTCGCCACTTGCTTGACCCAGTGGGCGGCCCCGCCTCAGCTAGCCTGGGAAAGCTCAGGGACGTTCTCTGCTCTGAGGGAGACCTGGAAACATGGGTGGGTCTCGGGGACGGCTGGAGGGAGAGCCCGGGCGTGAGGGCCTCCCACCGCCGTCAGCTCCCCAGAAGGCCCTGAGGCCCCGGGTCCCCCACACTTGGAGACTCACGCAAGTCCACGTGCCCGACACAGACTCGACACCCATCACCTTCATCCGATTCTGCCTCCCAGGCGGTCTCCCACCTCTGCTCTTGTGGACACGTGTGGACAGCAGCTGTGGGTGGGTGACCTTGGGCTGTAAATCTCAGCAGACAGGGTGGCATCTCTCGCAGACAGGAGGAACAGTGCCCCTGATCTGAGAGGCCCCCACTGCCCACACAGGGTCGATTCTGGCCGTGGTGGTGCCCGCCCAGGCACCTCTGGATACTGGATACAAGCTGCGAAGGGCCCCCCAGAATCATCCAGAGCTCACGCCACAGCGAGACCAGCTCAGCCAGCGCCCCGACCTCTGTGGGGCAGCATCCCCACCCCTAAAGGCAGAGGTCCCACCTGGTCCTTGCTGCACACAGAGCCACGGACCCTCTCCCAGCCACAAGGAAATGGCAAACATTATTGATGACACAGACGTTACAATCATACAAGGCAGCATCTACCCTCGTGGGAGTTGCCGCTCCCATGGCTCCTTTGTACCAAGAGAGCCAAGAGGCCAAGGGATCTGCTGGTGAGCGCAGGTGAGCCAGAAACACCCAGGTGCTGCACGGAGCACGGGGCGCATCAGCGCTCCAGCCACCGGACGAGGGCTTCCGGCAGCTACAGGACATCCAAGTGCCCCCGGATGTGACGCTGCATCGAGACCCTTCTCTGACAGCCCCCCACGGTGTGCAGTGCTCCCTGGAGTCTGAACAAACAGGGGGGAAGACATCCCCCTCCCCTGATCCGTGCAGCCCTGCGAGGCTGGCGGGCACCCGCTCCCCCGCAGACCACCCCCATCTCTCACCTCGCCTGCCCACCGCAGGCAGGGGCTGAATGGGCAAGCCCTCTCAGAACTCAAGACAGGAACGAAGGAAAGCGCAGGAAGGGGCCTGGCGAGGCCACGTGGCCACTGCGATTTTCAAACCACACTGTTGCTACAAGGAGACGTCTCATGAGCCCAGAACCGAAGTACAAGGAAGGCACATTTTAATTAAAAGATTTTGAAGGGACAGCCCGCAGACAGGAAAGAAAGGTGGTCAAGCGCAGGGTAGGTGGAAAGAATAAATAACAGGGGAGAGGTTTGAAAAACGTGTTGCTTCTCCACTCAGGTTCCCAAGGGACTTTTCATTAAAAAATGAGAATACATTTTGTTTGTACACATATACACATGCAGTCTTCTAGCTCAGCACTGGTAAAATGACAAATTAAAGGAATCAAAAACCTCGACAAAGGGAGAGAGAGGGAGAGAGAGAGAGAGAGAGAGAGAGAGAGAATTTGGATAAATAACTCAATCAGGCCAGAGTCAAAATGTCCACAGAGCTACAGCAGAAACCTAATTATCTTTTTAAAAAAATTAGTCTCATCAGCTTGATAACTGCAACGCTAGAATGAAATTCAGGAACATGCAGAGATAAGAGAAGCAGAAGCGCAGGGGGGATTTCTGGTGGTGCTGTTACAGCAAAGGGTGACAGCTCAGGGTGACAGCAACCTGGATCCGGGCAAGAGACCAAAGGACACTGGGGGGTTGGAGAACTCGGGTTTATTGAGCCAGCGGGCCCAGAGGAGTTAACCCTCCAAGCTCTGGACCCCGTCTGTAGGTTTACACAGGCTTTTAGAGGGTACTAGTCAAGATTCTGCAACATCATATGCAGAGCAGGTGTAACAAACAAACCAATCAGGAATGAGCTTTATGCAAATGAGGTGTTAGAAATGGACCAATCAGGAGTGAGCTTTGGGAACCAATAGAATCTTAGGGGTAAGTTTCGCTTTCCTAGAAGCCAGCCCTTTTACAGAAGCACAAAAACAAGATAATACCGCAGGGCTAGGGAACCCGATGGCGTGGGTGGCAAAGCAGTGGCCCTGCCTGGGGGCCTGCCGGTCTCTTCATGGGGCTTCCCACCTCAAGACAAATGAAATTAGATTTCAAACGTAAGAGTAAAATCTCTAATACAAGTGCGTAACCTAGACGTCCCCTCCCCAGTGTGCTCCAGGGCAAATGATCAGCATAAAACAGAGGCGCCATTTGTAACGTATTTTCTGCAGAGGGAAAAACCCTATAATAGGATAAAAATACCATCTTGAGTCATCAATGTCCTGAAGAACTATGTATTTAAGAGAATAAAGCATAAAGCACTTAACCCAGAAGAAATGAAAGGTGGAATACAGTTTTTAAATGAGATCTGTTATAACTCATGATTTCTGAATTTAATGTTAAAAGGTGCTTCAAAAAATGAACTGCTCAGTCACACACTATTATGCCACAGCCCCCGCGGCACAGGCGCCACTGAATCCCCACAATCAGCACGTGCCAGACGCTAGACATGCAAACGTGGATTGAACGGAGGAGGGGCAGTGTCTCTATGCCAGAGCAGCAAGCATCCCGCATCCGAACATGTGTCTGACACACCGTGTGGGCCACGTGGCACCAGCCCTGGTGGGGCCCTGGATGCCCAGGCCCCCAGCAAGCAAGCTTGGACCAGGTGAGAGTCTCCCTTGTCCACACCACATCGGTGCCACGCCCACAGAAACCACGATGGGGTTGGATTCAGGGACCAACACACAGGCTCAAGGTTGTGATCGTCCAAAAGCCGTCCAACCTGCGGCAAATCAATCCTTGAGCAACGTAAGCTTGGACAGAGTAGAATGTACCTAAGTCACCTCTCCTCCCTCCCCTTGGATAACAGGGGTGGACGCCCAAAAGCGGCTCCTCTCCGTGGCACCACACTGAGCCCCGGGGGGTGTGTCAGGGCACCGATGTCCCTCAAGCCTGCAGGGAAGTGGCAGGGCCAGTCTGTGTGGGAACCAGTCTTGTGCGCACGCACCACAGAGATGCCAGCTGGCCTTGGGTGGGCACATATTTGCATACAATTTCCACGCTGACCACGCACAGGCCCTGTGCTACAAGCCAGAAGGTCAACACTTGTGTTCACATCTCATGCAGAAGCTAGCTGAGAAGGTCACAGGGCTAGGAAATGACAAAGCAGCGATGGAACTGCCTGGAACTGGACAAGGGCAGTGACTTCACAACATGATGACTATACTATGGGGCACTGCACTGTTCACTTTATTTACTCACTGATTCATTATTTTTGTGTTCTAAGAATTCCAATATAATTTATTATTTTTTTAAATTGTGGTTCAGTTTACCATGTTGTGTCAATTTCTGGTGCACAGCACAATGCTTCAGTCATACCTGAACATATGTATGTTCATTTTCATATACTTTTTCACCGTGAGTTACTACAAGATCTTGAATATATTTCCCTGTGCTCTACAGTATAAACTTGCTTATCTAGTCTATATACATTGGTCAGTATCCACAAATCTCGAACTCCCAGTCCATCCCTTCCCACCGCCTCCTCCCCTCTGGCAACCACAAGCCTGTATTCTACGTCTGTGAGTCTGTTTCTGTTTTATATATAAGTTCATTTGGTTTTTTTCTTTTTTCTTTTTTTTTAGATTCCACATATGAGTGACCTCATACGGTATTTTTCTTTCTCTTTCTGGCTTACTTCACTTAGAATGACATTCTCCAGGGCCATCCATGTTGCTGCAAATGGCGTTATTTTACCATTTTTCATGGCTGAGTAGTATTCCACTGTAAAAATACACCACAGCTTCTTTACCCTGCACTGTTCACTTTAGAATGGTTAATTTTGTTATGAGAATTTCACCTCAGTTTTACACAAAAGTATCAGAGCAAAAATTTAGACCTTAATCCTCTGGACTCTGAAACACTTGAAAATCTATGATTAAGGGCAAGAGGCCAGAATCCAGGAAATGGAAACAGGGAGAAAGAAGCTTGTAGGACAGCAGCTGTGCAGACATGAAGACAAGCATCGAGGGTCAAGCTACATGCTGTGCTGTGTACGGTGCTACACACTGGAGCCAAATAAATGCACACATTATGGGCCCCACACCAGAAGCACTCAACAGACACGCCGTACTGTGTGGAGACTTTCCAGGATGCTGCATCAGAGCCAATAGGGAAGGAGGAACTGATTCCGAAGGAAGGTTTCTCTGTCACCAAGGAGCCTGCCAGGCAGAGAACCAGGAAATGCCGGAGACGAACAGCAGAGCCAAAGGCGGGGAATGGACGAGCAGCCACGCAAATCCACCCAACATTCAGGGATGCCCCCCGTGTGCCCGACGTGATAAAGCCAGACAAGTATCATGGGAACCTATTGTTTCTAAAGGTGACTAAGAATTTGAACTTTGTTCCTGATATTTTTAAGTAGGGAAGCGACACAGAATTTTCAGTAATTTATTGAGAAGTGACAATTTAATGAGAGAAGAGAAAGAAAGGAGGGCCACCAGAAAGTCATGTCCAGACTCCATGGAAATCCTACCAAAATTCCAATGGCATTTTTCAGAGACAGAAAAAAAAAAATCCTAAAATTTGTATGGAATCACAAAAGACCCCAAATAGCCAAACGATCATGAGAAGGAAGAACTAGGAATCAAGCTCACTGACATCAGACGATACGACCAAGTTACAGTAATACAAACAGTTCGGTACTGGCACACATATACACACGCTGACCAATGGAACAGAATAAAAAGGCCAGAAATAAACCCTCGCATAAACGGTCAACTAACAGTTCACGAGGGAGCCGAAAGCATCCGATGGGGAAAGAATAGTCTCTTTAACAAACGGTGCTGGGAAAACTGGAGAAACACACGCAGAAAAATGAAACGGAAACCCTACCTCACAGCACTCACAAAGATTAGCCTGAAACGGATCGAAGACTTAAACATAAGACCTAACACCACAAAACCAGAAGAACATGCAGGGAGAAGCGCCTCAACACCGGCCTTGGCAATGACTTTTTGGACACGACACCAAAAGCACAAACAACAAAAACACAAAAAGCAAAAAAGGACTAAAAAGCTTCAAACTAAAAAGCTTCTGTTCAGCAAAAGAAACACTCAGCAAAATGAACTACTGGAAGAAAATACTTGCAAACCACGTAACAGATAAGGGGTTAGAAGGAACTCATATAGAAAATATAGAAGGAATTCATATAGAAAAAAACCAAATAATCCAGTTTTTTAAATGGCAGAGGAGCTGAACAGTTCATTTTCCAAAGAAGACATACAGATGGCGAACAGGTGTATGAAAATGTGCTTAACATTGCAAATCATTAGGAAAATGCAAACCAAAATCACACAGAGGTATCACCCCACATCGGTCTGATGGCTATCGTGAAAAAGACAAGGTAACACAGACATAGAATAGACTTGTGGCTCCCAGCGGGGAGCGGGATGGGAAGGGACAGACTGGGAGTTCGAGATTTGCAGATACTGACTGGTGCATATAAAACAGACAAACAAGTTTATACTGTACAGCACAGGGAAATATATTCAATATCTTATGGTAGCTCAGGTGAAAAATATGAAAATGAATATGTGAATATTCATGTATGGCTGAAGCACTGTGCTGTGCACCAGAAATTGACATAACATTGTAAACTCACTATAACTCAATAAAAAAGAAGACAAGGTAAGTGTTGGTGTGGGAGAAGTGTGAAGTCAGTGCACTGCTGGTGGGAATGCCACTTCTGGGCACACATGCAAAGGAAATGGGAAAAAGATCTTGAAGAGACAGCTGCAATCCTGGGCTCACTGCAGCAACTATCCACAGCAGCCAAGGCAGCCTGCATCAGTGGGCGAATGGGTCAAGAACACGTGGCACCTGTACACACAATGGAATACGATTCAGTGCTGAGAAAGCGGGAAACCCCGCCATTTGCAACAACATGGACGGACCTCGAGGCGATCATGCTAAGGCATACAGAAAAAGGTAAATACTGCACGATCTCACTTACATGTGGAATCTAAAAAAAAGCAGAACTCACAGAAAAAAGAGAGTAGAAGGGTGGTTACCAGGGGGCTGGGGGGGAAGCGGGGGAATGAGGAGATATGTGTCAAAGGGTACAAACTTCCAGTTACAAGTAAGTTCCGGGCATCTAACGCACAGCATGGTGGTTGTAGTTAACAATACTTTATCATATACTTGAAAGTTACTAAACGAGTAGATCTTAATGCCCTCATCACAGAAAAAGAGACGGTAATTATGGGACGTGATGCAGGTGTTAGCTAAGGCTACGGCGGTGATCGCTTTGCAGCAGGTAAGCGCATCCCATCACTGCGCTGCGCACTTTTAAACTTAGACAATGTTGCAGGCCGGTTATATCTCAGTAAACCCAGGCTGGGGGAAAGAACGTTTATGCAGTGCTTCAGGTGAGTGTTAACAGAGGTGTGGATACAGGTGAAGGCTGTGGGGACAGACAGCAGAGGAACAGACAGACCAGAGATGGATTCAAGAAGACTGGTGTGTAGGGCTGGGGTTTGCAAGTGGCTGCGGGATTAAATGACACGAATTCATGAAAGGGGCGAAAAACAATGCCCAGCCTACATTAAGGGCCCAATAAATGCTCCCTGCTATCGTTTTTACACTTCAGTACTCTAAAAACGGGTCGAGTGGCTTTATTTTTTAAGTTTTAGGACGCTTCCCCTCACTATCAGCAGAGAGGTGACAGGAACCCAAAGCAGCAGGTCCGAGTGACAAGAACGGGGCCTGGCTTGGTACTTTTCTGTCAAAGCAAAAACACTTTCAAAACATGTAGTGAAGAAAGAAACGGACAAAGGAACAAACGAGCAATGACCTCTGACAAACCAGGAAATGGCTTATCAGCTGATCTACCAAACCGTCCAAGAAAGGTGCATTTTCGAGGCAGAACACACAGGAAGGCGTGGTTGACCCGCCCAGGAACCAAATGTTTCACGTCCAAAGCCCTTATGCGTCTGCTTTGCTGTCCAAGTGGACTTCTGTCTTTTTGCAGCTGCAGAGGACTTCTGCCAGGACCCCCATCACGTGGGGCATGAAGGACCCCTGCTTGTCGGCATGAAACCA
This sequence comes from Camelus dromedarius, assembly GCF_036321535.1. NCBI lineage: Eukaryota > Metazoa > Chordata > Mammalia > Artiodactyla > Camelidae > Camelus > Camelus dromedarius. Next base: position 13,206,027 of record NC_087470.1, on the reverse strand, counting down.
AGGCGGGAAAGCTGCCCATCTCCGTGCACGCCATCCCCCTGCACAGCCAGGCCACCGTCCCACCTACTCTGGTCTCTTCGAGGTGAGAAACTCCCTAAGAACGACAGAGACGGAAAATGCACATCTTGGCCAATTGAAAAATAACCCTCTTTGCGATCATCATGTATAGTGTTTCCCAGGGGAGGGTACAGCTCAAGCGGCAGAGGGCGTGCTTAGCAGGCACGAGGTCCTGGGTCCCATCCCCAGCACCTCCTCTAAAACTAAATAATAAAACCTAATTACCTCCCGCCCGCCAAAAAAAAAAAAACAGTAAATGTACAGTATTTCCTGTCCAATCTCCCTTTATACCAGGAAATAGAATGTTTCTGCTCTAGGACGCATTCGGTATACGCATTACTGAAATTTCTCATGTTTCGCAACATTCAATACAGTGTTTTTGGGAAAAGCTGGTTTGGTGCGTTCCACTCAAAACTTAGGGACCTTCAAAACACAGTCAAAAATAATAACTGATAATCTAGAAAGGTAATCTGGCCACCCAGGCAGGTGGGTCAGCAGAGAGAGTGGCCAACAGAGCAGGTGTGCACCTGTCTGGGGAGGGGCCGGGGGGCCCAGCGGTCACCGTCATCTCTCTCTCTCACACGCACACCGTCACAGCAGCTGAGCCAAGTACGTTTTCCTGTCCCGTGCAAGAAATTCAAAATTCTACTTCTGCTACGGTGCTCCGTCTGCCTGGGAAGATTTGCATAAACCAGCATAACCCTGGCCTGGCTCAGGCGTCTTGCCCTTTGTGAATATCCCGGGCGAGTTAACACGAACCAGAGAACAGAGCGCCCAGCATTTAACGCTGTCCCCACAGCGGCTGGTCTGAGCAGGCGGGGCGTCCTCAGGGAGGTGGCCTGCTCACTGGAGGGCAGGGGCCGGTGAGAGCAGGGGCGGGGGGCTCCCAAGGCTGGGCTGTGACCTACAGAATCGGGCCCACAGACAAGCGCAAATACTTACATATAATATGTCGGATAAAGTCCTTCGAAGTACCAGCAGTGCTTTCTGGCCTCTGTACACTGGAAATAAAAGGAAGAAAAGGTTTGTCAGTGGAAAGCTGCTTGCATATTGTGGAAAAGATCTCACGGAAAGAAACAAGGAAGCTTAAAGTGTGAGAAGCAAGGGCTGGGGGGACGACAAGGAACTAGAGAGACCCACCCCCAACATGACTTTTCATTCCTGCAGATGTTTTAAAAGGGAAGAGACCATCTATTTCCCTAAAATTTTTCTAGCCTTCCACGCCTCTGAATTCAAGGGCGTGAACAACTCATTACAAATGAAAATTAAAGATGATTCTTTCTTAAAATTCACATGGCGTGTTACTCCAAGTACCTGAAGGACGTTAGAAATGCAGAATTACAAAGGTTTCCCCAGCTTTTGTTTTTGAAAGACATTGGAAACAGTCTGAACGATTCTACATCTTTGTATTTCAGGGTACAGCTGAGCCCTGAACGACGCAGGGGGCTCCCGGGCGCCCGCCCTCTGCAGAGCTGACAGTTCACGCAGAACTTAGCCCCCCACCCCCTTCCCGGTTCCACAGATCGGTTCCTCAGCGCTATCGTGTTTACTGTTTTTAAAAATTCACGTGAAGGGGACCCACGCAGTTCAAACCCATGATGTTCGGAGGGCGCACTGTGTTCCAAAAGCCATCGACCCCTCAGTGGGCATCTGTGTCTGCCGGACTCTGGAAGTCGGCATCAGTCATCACTCACTCCCAGGGACGAGGAAGACGGAAGTGGGGGACAAGGAGGGACCACAGGAGCCTCCCCTGTGCTTCCGAGGAAATTGATGTGGAAATTCCCGGAGGGCGGGGCAGAGCGGGGGCCGCCGCACCTCCCACCCCCAGCAGGTGTGTCCGTGCACCAAGAGCTCCCAGCGGAAGTGCCCTGACTTGGCCCAGCAAGGCTCTTCTAAAATCACTCCACTCATGCCATCATTTTAAAAATAAAATACACACCCTCCTACCTCCACGATCCAGCTCACTGGCCCCAAGCGTAAATCCCACCTTCAAATACGACAGCGCAAAGCTGCCGGCAGGCAAAGGAGCAGTGAAAACAACGCTTTCTTTGGGCGAGGCGGGGACGAACTGTCCTGCTGGATCCGACCCCCGCGGGGTGTGGGATGGCTCCTGCCTCGGCCTGCCCGACAGGTGCGTAAGGAAGTTCAGAAACAGACCCCGAATCTAAGAGAGAGGTGGGTTCGAACGTTACATGTTCTGCCGGCTAAATCAGCTGGGTTATGAAAAGAGCATGAAGTACTGCATTTTTTTTAAAAAAATATGCTTTACGACACTCAGCAGCACATTTAGGCAGCCTGAAGTGACCCAGCTTTATTCATGGAAAGTGAGTTTAACTTAGACTAGGTTAGCTGTTGTCCAGTTCAAGAAATGAAGTTCAGACGGCTGAAGAAGTCAATTTAGTTGGGAAGGAAGAATAATTTCAGGTCTCTGCCCGAAATGGCAATTCATTTCACTGGAGTCTTTGATGACACAACTGAGAAACCAGGGGGAGCAGCATTTCAAATGTCTCCTCTTTATATTCTCCATCACCGCTGGGGACAGACACACCGTCTCGGAATCTGACACTCAAGTTCCAGACACAGTGAAGAAAGAGTGCCAGCCCGAAGCTGGGGACACCAGGGCCAGACGCTGAAGCCGTCCCTTCCCACCGCCCCGGCCCCTCCCAGGGCAGCTCAGTGCAGGGGTGGGGGGTCAGGACACAGGCCCTGCTGTGGGAAAGCCCTCTGCAGGCTCCGTCTTCGGAACCACCACGTTCCTGGCCCCCAGCACCTCATCTCCTAACTCTTAAGGAAACAACAGAAATAGAACCATTAAACCTTTTAGGATTTTTTTTCTTGGTATGCGAATATGAGGAAGGCCAATTTATAGATTAAAAACTGGGGCCCGCAAGGGTGTCTTACTCAGAATCACAATGTTTCTTTATGGTGTTGCTGCCCAGAGTTACCCGAGGGACCTCCTTTGCCCCCCGCCCACTGCCCCATGCTGTCCGATGACTGCAGGACGGCAGAAGCGAACCGGACCGAGGAGTGGCACCTGCTCCCAGCTCCCCCGTCAGCAGGTGAGAGGCCGGGGGCGGGCGGCAGGCAGCATCCATCCCCAGCCCGCGCATCTTCCGCACTCAGCTGCCGGCGGGCGGGGGCGTGGGGACGTACACACGCGTGTGTCACAGGGCCGAGCGGAGCACAGAGCTACAGCAGCTTGTGTGAAAACCTGAGTGGTGAGACGGCATGGCTCCCAGACACTCCCGTTCATGTCGTGGCTGCTGGGAAGGACACTTAGCAACGCCTGCCAAGCGAGTGTTGCGTTTCTCCTCCATCTCTGGTGATCTCTCCATAATCATGGGACGCCCCACGCACAAGGTTATTTATCGTGGCATTATTTCTAACAGCCAAATCCTGGGAAGGACGTTGAATGCCCGCTCACAGCAGGCTGGCTAGGCGGGGGACGGTGAGTCCATACAGTGGAGGACCAGGCCACCGAGAGGATTGAGGTTTCTCAGAACCAGGATGAAGTGACTTCCAAGAGGCAGCGCTAAGTGAGGAAGTAGCATGCCGAGAGATGCACGTAGCATGTTATTTTTTACGGAAAAGGGAAATTGTACATTTGATTAATTCTTTGCAAAAAAAAAATTACAGGAAGGGTTGTGCAAAAAGTAATGAACTGCTTTAAAAAAAAGGATTAAAAAAAAAAAAAGGATTTTTTTTTTTTTAAATCCACTCTTCCCAGCCTGAACACGTTTCCTAAGGACCAGCAGGGAGCTTCTACACAGGCCACCACTTTGCCAGGAGCAACCACATGAGGGAACTGGGGTTAATGCTCGCACGAGATCGGTACGGGGGACACCCTCTCCCCTCGGTGCCCCGCCTGGCGCAGACGTCCAGCACCCTATTTCCACCCACTCTTGCCCAGACCCCCCCAGATCTCTTCCCGGCAACTCCACTGGGCCTTGCTGGTTATTCTTGCCCACAGTTACTGGCCAATAACCTTTCGCCATTTTTCACTGATCCACTCAAATAAGACCTATTTTTAAAACATTAACCCAGTTTGCTCCTTTATAAAAAAAAAAATTCTCTTAAGAGAAAAAAAAAATACGGCTATGAATATTTCCTGAAACAGAAGAGAAAAATCCCTTTTAAACTGAGCTACCTAGGGCTAAAATATAGTTTCCTTTTATTTTCCTGAAATTGGGTTAAGTTCTTTGAAATTTGCTAATATCCAGGCAACTCCTTCAATTTTTTTTTTTTTTTTGGTCGCTGGACTTTTACAACAGCTTCCTTGTGAGGAATGTCAACGCTGTAACGACACATCTATTCCACGTTACAGCTGGATAACGTAAAGAACACAAGTCGTGTCTCATTCACCAGCTGGAAAACACTGGATAAGGACCGAGAGGTCCTGACGCTTCTCGCTGTTGAGGCTCTCCTTCAACAGACGCACGACACTGGGCACCAGGTGTCACGGAGAGCTTGCACAGCATCCCAGACGCCTTGTGGGATAAACGGAGATTAGGTTCCACGGGGCGGGAAGTGCTGGGGGAGATTCTTGCGGGAAACCAGCCAGGATGGAGAGCCAGGCTGTACCAGGGGAAAAAGTCCACCAGCAGAGCCACCATCCGCCCACCCACGCCCATTTCCAAACCCGGCATAAACACCAGGATTCGGGGCGGAGGCAGGCAGCTGGGGCTCTGCAGAGGTGGTCAAAATGGGAGTTTGCAAGGGATGAGTGAGGGGGGCTTTCCAGAGTAGCCCCCAACACTGGTGGGCTGTCGGAGGTGACGCCGTGAGTGGGCAGACGGCAGCACGGGGAACAGCAGAAAGAAGGCCTCAGCCAGGCTGCAGTGCATCGAGGGGCCGGATGGCTTCTCCGCATCGAGGAGGAATGAATGGAAGCCGAGAGGACCACGTTCCCACCCTGACTGCCACTACCGGCCACGTGGCCAGTTAGTTCGGATCTCAGCTTCCTTATCTCTAAAAAACAGAATTTAGAAGACAGCTTTATGAAGTGACTGAGATTGAATATATCAAAATACCTGGCCAGACTGGGGTATAGCTCACTGAATCCCACAGCCATTTACCAGCTCCACCCGGAACTGTGTGTCCTGAAGCAACTTTTCTTAATTCTCTGGGACAAGGGACTTCCAAGGCTCGTTTTACTGTGACGGAGCAAAGCTTCCAAACCTCGAGAACAAAGGTTCTAAATAAGTAATACCTTACATTTGTGTGCTTTCCCGTTTTCCAAAATCTCCCTAGAAAGAATAAGGCCTTCTCCAAAAAGAATTTGACCCACTCCTGGGCATATACCCAGAAGGAACCCTACTTCAAAAAGACACGTGCACCCCAGTGTTCATAGCAGCACTATTTACAGTAGCCAAGACATGGGACCAACCTAAATGTCCACTGACAGATGACTGGATGAAGAAGTTGTGGTCCATTTATACACTGGAATACTAGGCAGCCATAAAAAATAATAAAATAATGCCATTGGCAGCAACATGGATGTCCCTAGAGAATGGCATTCTAAGTGAAGTAAGCCAGAAAGAGAAAGAAAAATACCACATGAGATCGCTCATATATGGAATTAGAAAAAAAAAAACTCTAACAACAACAAAAAACAAAACAGAAGACAAATGAACTTAAATATAAAACAGAAACAGACTCACATACACAGAATACAAACTTGTGGCTGCCAGGGGGGAGGGGGGTGGGAAGGGACAGACTGGGAGTTCGAGATTTGTAGATACTGACAGGTGTATATAGAATAGATAAACAAGTTTATACTGTACAGCGCAGGGAAAAATATACAAGATGTTGTGGTAGCTCACGGTGAAAAAGAATATGCAAATGAATATATGTATGTTCATGTGTGACTGAAGCATGTGCTGTGCACCAGAAATGGACACAACATTGTAAACTGACTATAACTCAATAAAAAAGAAGATAATTAGGAAATATTATGAACAATTGTCAATAAACTTGATAATTAAGACAAAATTGATGTAAATAAACAGCCTTAAAATGTGGGAGGAGAAAAAGAATTTGAGGAGTAAATAAGCTAAGAAAAAAATCAGTTTCAGGGTTTTATGGCAACCCCTAAAAGCAGCTCCACCCACTCTGCCAAGAGCCTGGCAAGGCTTTGCGAGAACTGCCCATCCACTGAAGCAGAAAGCACTTTTGCTGGGAGAGGTCAGGGCAGCTGCCTTCTGTTACTGTCCGGGCATCCTTACCGGGCAGCGTGCTCTACCACGTTCCGGGCAAACGGCAGGCCTTCAACGAGCTCATGATGCAATGCTCCCCCCAACCCCGGGTCTAATGGAAGTAATAATGACACAGCCGTCTAGTTCCTGAAGGGATCGTAAAGAGTAGCGACATATAATTTATAAACGATCTGCAGAGCAGAACACGTGCGATTGTGAAAAACCGTCGGAGCAATCCGAGTGAGGGAATCTCAGATTTAAACTGGGAAAGGCTTACAAGACGTCTGCACTCAGCGAAGAATCCTGGCCACCGGTTACTCGAGGACTAGGATATTTATAAACGCAGTTCAGCCCTTCCTAAATATAGTTATCCGTACTTAGCCAAGATCTAAATAAGGCCCCAAAGAACACATCCCTGCTAATCCCAAATGGTAATCCTCATACTGACATAAATGATTCTGCATTTATCTCTCCTGAATATAGGAAGAACCAGAGCCACTGTTCGATAAAATAATGTATCCTTTTTCTATTCCAAGTTCAAAGACACGCTGTCCCACAACACTGGTCAGCTTGGAACTGAAGCCGTCTGTGGCTCTGGGCACATGGAAGTTAGCAGGAAGGTCTAAAAGACTCAAAACTCTGAGGATTTGACCTAAATTCCATCCTTTCTCCTCCTGCTCAGTAGGGGGTTGAGGCGGGATCTTTAAGTAAATAACAAACTGGCAAACAAGGGCTTCACCAACAGAATGAATCCCCCAGGCACTTGGAAAGCAAGGATCCTTGTTTTCGTGGTAACAGCTTTAGCCAGTCTGTCCTGGGCCAGTAAGCCCACAATGTGCTGCAAAATGGGGGGGTGTCCCCAAAAGGAAGAACCTGGCGATGCTCTCTGTCCTGTGCTGGGACGTGGTGCTGCTGGCACACTGACAGAAGCTGAACTCAACACCGGCGCCGTTCAGCCCGGCCCAGTTAGAGCGGGCGTTCACGCTCCCAAAGTCTGAACAAAAGGAGCCTGGGGGATGCGGGCAGGCCTGGTGCTCAGGACCAGGGACAGAGGCAGAAGGCAGGGAGAGGCCTTGCTGGTGTGTGATCAAGAATTGGTTTTCGCAGCAACATGGATGGACCTGGAGATCGTCATTCTAGGTGAAGGAAGCCAGAAAGAGAAAGGAAAATATCGTATCACTTATACGTGGAATCTAAATAAAAGACACAAATGAACTTATTTACGAAACAGAAACAGACTCACAGACGTAGGAAACAAACTTATGGTTACCAGCGGGGGGAAGGGGGTGGGAAGGGGTAAACTGGGAGTTCGAGATCTGCAGACACTAACTACTATGTATAAAGTAGATAAACAGAAAGATCCTATTGGATAGCGCAGGGAACTATATTCAATACCTTGTAGTGACCTAAAATGAAAAGGAATATGAAAAGGAATATCTGTGCACACATGTGTGACTGAAACAATACGCTGTGCACCAGAAACTCACACAACGTTGTAAACTGACTATATACTTCAGTAAAAGAAAAGAATCTATGGACGGAATGGCAGTTAATTATCTCAAGGTCTCTGAATTTCAAATAATAAAAGGAACGATAATGCTTCCTGTATCAGAATTTAAATCAATTCCCTAAGTGCTCATTACTTAATCTTTTGGCTTATGGACATTCTTTTTTTTTTCAGGAGCCTTGATTCTTTTTTTTCTTAAAGAAATAAGAGTATGAGGTTTCTCACAAGCATCATTTCCTAAAGGAAAAAAAGGAGAGGAACTCACAGGAACAAAAATAAAAGCGACTCCCGTGCCTTATAGAAGGAATCACACCAGGAATTCATGTACTGCCAGCAAACAGCCAACAGAGATGGTGCACCATCTACGAATATCTTGAAGACGCTAGGGACATGCAGACTGTAAGACATAATTAGTTCCACCTGCATATCCTTGGAAAAATTCTGTGAACTCTTATAAATTACTCTAAAAAAAGTCTCTCTGCTTTATCCGCTTTAGTTTTCAACAAAAGAATGGTAGGAGGGCAGATCTCCTCAAATTCCATCATTTAAGGAGGTCACCGAAATTAAAACAACAGAGCAAAGTATTCAAGTAGAATAAGATTCATACCCTTAAACAATAAAGAGCTTATATAATTCAATAAGAAAAAGATAAAAATCCCAAAAGGAGAAGAATAAAAGTCACAGAAATGAGCATTTTTCAAAGAAAAAACAGAGATGGTCAATAAACCTATTTGAAAAGATGTAGTTCATTAGTAATCAAGTCAATATAAATTACAATGGTATGGATTTATCCACCAAAAAATTTTTTTAAAAGAAAAAATTAGTATCTACGGCTGATGAGGCCATGAAGAAAAAGACATATCACATAACACTGATGGGAATATAAATGGAATGTCTCAGGGGGACAATTTTTCAACATATGTAAAAAAAAAAAACCTTTTAAAATGTACGTAACTTAAACACGGTTATTAACATTGGTCCCGAGGAAATAATGTTAACGATTGTGAAAAAGAGTATTAATAAAAATTGGCAATAACCATAATTTTCAGAATACGGGTTTGGCTACCAAAATTATAATACATCCAAAAGACATGCTGGTAGGCATATGCTGTCAGATTGTAGAGAAACATACAATTACGGGAATATTTTGCAAAGAAAAATAAAGCCCATAAAATAGTGTACCTGGCGTAGTATATTTCTGTTATAAATCACAGGAGAGAGAAAATACTGTGGAAAAATAAATATCAAAATATTGACAATAAATTATCTTTCTGGTGGTACTGGAGGTGACATTTTCCCACTGTCCATTTTGGCAATCAGTCTTCACATTTTCTGTATGGAACTCATAACATTTTGTTCCAAAATTTCTATTCAATTTTGCTTTAAAAAGCACATGATTTATATAGTCCAATAAAGAATAGAGAGTGGGTGTAAAGAGATATTTAAATGAAGGCAATATAAATGGTTAGCAAAAGCGAACATTATTCAACTTAGGAGGTAAATAAAAAGTAACCGATGAGCAAAGCCAGTGAAAAGGTTAGAAAGGATTAATGAAACAAACACTCATACAGTCAGCAGTTAAAACCATATTTATAAAAAGTTTAACATCATGGAAAACATCCATTTAATGCACTCACTTTAAAACACCTTACACACATTTCATTTTAACAATGGAAAAATAAAGACATATTCATAGGAAAAAGAATGGGACCACATAAGCCTAAACTTATAACGTTATTTTTGGACAGCGTGGCTTCTTCGGGGTTACTTTACAAATATTTCTCTCTTGAGTCTTAAATTCCTTTGACAATAATCAGAAGCTGTTGTGGCGACAAGGCACCGAATGCGAAGCTGGTACAAAAGACAGGAGCCCCTGAAACGTTCAGAACTCTCAGTTCATGCTCAGTTGAACACAAGCACTTTGAAAACCATGCTATTTGTGAAACATAATTATCAATGTGAAACGTTCTTTACGAGGCCGTCGTGTCATCCAAGTTCTAGCTCAGCGTGGAGTTTAATTTGGACGCCGCCGTGCTGGACAACTGCTTCTCCGTCACTCTCACACGTTACCACACCCACAACGCGTCTGACACTTGATGTGTGTGTTTTCCCCGCCGCCAGGCAACTCTCCAGCACCAACTGGGTGTCCCTACCGTTCAGCTCAATCTGACACTGTCTACATGGAGACGGCACCGGATCCCACAGGGCGGGGGCTCAGGCCCACAAGACTGCCCCAGTCCCCACTCAGATGCCAGGCACACGTCCGGGTTGTCGCCGGTGCTTCTGAGCGACCAGCTACACACTGGAGGTTCCCACAAGCCCCTCCCTGGATTCCATTAACTTGTAAGAGTGGCTCACAGAACGCTCGGGAACATTTCACTCACTAGATCACTGACTTATTATAAAAGGATGTAACTCAGGAATAGCCAGGTGGAAGGTGCCCAGGGCACGGCGTGGGGAGCATGGAGCTGCCGCGCTGTCCGGGCGCACCACTCTCCCCGAATCTCCACGGGCTCAGCACCCCAGGAGCTCTCTGCACCCTGTCCTTTTTGGTTTACGGTGGCTTCGCTACACCGGCATGATTAAATCATCGCCCCTTGGGTTGTGGGGTGGGTGGGATAGCTCACTCCACTTATGGAGTGTGGAGAGGTGACTTAACTTGGCCAAGTGAACACAAGAAGCAGGCAGAAAGCTGGGCTCGAATGAGGTCCGCCAGCTTCTGCCTGTGTGTTTTCTCTGCCAGTGCCCGGACGCTGCAGCTTCCTGTGTGACAATAATTCACAGTCTCGTTCTCTGGAATGTCTGCCACACCTCTCACAGGGAGCCAGAATGAGATTTATTTTAGGCATCACTTTACTGCTAGAAGAAACCAAAAATGCCAACTGAAACTGCTGCCGGGGGATGTACCCGGTGTTCCAGGTTCTTGCCCCGTCCCCAAAAGAATTTAGAGGTAAGACATAGTGGTTAAAAAAAGTAAGGTGAAAATTTATCAAAGGATGGACGGCACACTCTCACGGGGGGAGCAGGCAGACTCAGGTGAGCAGCTGCCCTGAGTTTCTTTGGCAAGTTAGCTACATAGGGTGTAAAAATGAACGGGCGGAATATTCACCGGGGAGGGAAGGGTTTGGGGTCCCATTCCTTGATTATCACCCCAGCTCCACCTTCCCAAAGGGAGGAGGGATTTTTGTCCTTATTTAGTCTGGATCAGAAGTGTCCCAGCGTCGGTGCATGATGGGGACTTCTGATCTGCAAGGCTAATGTTATTGAAATGAGGGCAGAATGAGCAAAAGGTTACATTCAGACACTCACTGGAGATTCCTGCCTTTTTCCATCTTTCTTTGTTGGTTTCCAGGCCACTCCTCACCCCAAAATGTGTGACCCCTTATCAGCCCAGAGGTTCCTGCCCTTCTTTCTCTGCCCAGGGACCCCTGGTGCTCACATGATGTGTGGTTCCCTGCGTTTGGCCCGTGCCCCTCCTTTCTGCTCAGTTCCTGCCATGTGGCCTGCGTCCCCCTTTCTCTGCTCATGTCTAGCTGTCTGCTGCTCTACCAAAACCACACAGACTAGCGCACCTCTATCCCGTGAACAACATTTTATGGGTTGTTCGGCCATCTGAACTATCACTTCCTACCTCTCTAAGAGCAAAACAAAAACAAAGGCGCTCAGAATGTCTGACTTGATGTGAACAATCCCAAACCAAAGGGCACAAAGCCCACCTGGGGCGGCAAACCACAGGACAGTCCCTCTGGCTCTCAGAATAAAGTTCTTCGATGCAAAAAATACTCAGAGGTGGAAATTTGGGGCACAGAACAACACGAAATGAACGCATGCATGGGCCGCAGCCAAGAGGGGTTCCATGACAAATTTTCTAAATGCCACAAAACGTCACTCATTCAGAAGCACACAGCGCAGGAGTTCCGACGTGCAAAGGCCCTCAGGTGAGCCCAGCAACCTGGTGGGGGGCAAGAAGGAGGGAGATGCTGCTTTCATGACCTCAAAGGGAGTGAGTGAGAATGTGACGAAAAAAAATCTGTTGTTTCCAACCACAGCACACAGAGCCCCGAGATGGGATTAACAGACACACACTGGCCTAAATCTTTACCAGCAAATCCAAAACTTAACCACCAGGCTAGGGAGAAATTAGTCACTTCTCAACTTTTGTGGACAGAAACGCCTACAAAGGTTAGCAGAGACAGCGGCTTGGGTAGCAAAACGCCAAAAAGGGCAGAGGAGGGTCCCCTAACCTGGGCTGTGCACCAGCCTCCCCTCTTTGACTTGCATTTTGGAGGGAAAGTGCGCTGGACTGAGTGAGGACACGCAGTGACGAAGCGTCTGGACTTTAACCGTCGGGAGCACGGGGGACGGAGAAGAGCTGAGATCTGACGAAGCACGACCAAAGGCTGAACAAGTGGTGGCCCCCCGAGTTCGAGGCGACGTGGCCCCTGCTGGGTCCCCCAAACCCCATGAGGCCGTCCCACTCACCGGGGCACCGCCACATGCACCCCCGGCACCTGCCGCCCCTCCTGCAGGTCCCAGCTGAAACTCGGGGTTCCTCCTCAATCTGATCTGCCAGGGAGGACTCCGCTGACCTGACCCCCCCCCCCAGCGCCGTCCCCCACCTTGCGCTTCCAGGGAGCACAGTGCTTGGCGCTGACCCCTGCTCGCCGCCCTCGCTCTCCTAAGCAGGACGCCAGGGACACATGAGCGGGACGCACTCTTGGCCCTTGCATGCACAGGGTGCATAATGCGTGAGTTTAAAGACTGAAAGGAACTGTGCCCCCACACAGCTGGGGGCACGTGGTCTGAAGGACCCGCCTGCCCACCCCTGGCAGCAGCTACACTCCGCTGCTCTCCTGGGCACATCACCCTCTCGATGCTCTGTCTCAGGTGCCCCTGACCCTCCTAAGCTTTTCCTCCTTCCCTTTTCTCCTGCTGAGGATGCGGGCCGGGGTGGCGTGGCGGGTACACGGAGACACCCAACGGAGGAGGGCGGCCGAACTTTCCGGGCAATGCTCCCTGTTTCTGGGTGAGTCTCAGCAAAGTGCGTACAGCTCTGTCTCCCGGCTCTGTCAGCTAGCGTTTCCGATGGCTGTTGCCGTGTCCTGCGTCCCCCACTCCACCCTCCTGGGCATCAAGCCTTGTCTGGGGCGGGAGGTGAATGGTGGGCGTGCGAAGGCTTGCTGGTGGCAAAGGAGGGGGCTGAGGAAGACAAGGAAGAGGAGGCAGGTGGAGACCCGTGGAGGCAGGAGAGCAGAGCAGAGCCCCAGCGCGGCTGTGCCCCCCAGCCCAGCAGACGTCCCGCCCTGGCCCCCCCACGGCCACCTGACCCCACCTGCCTCTAGACAGCACGTCCCTGAAGACCCATCTAGATATCTCCTCCGGGAATGCCCTTCCCTGGAGCTAACACTGTGTGGGGCCAGGCTCGGTGTCGCCAGATGAAAACTTCCTGAATTTTCCTAAAAATGAGATGTCAGTTTTCCCCTTGGGGCTCTGATTAAATTTTTACTAAAATCTTCAGCACTCCGGCATTTTCATACAGCACAAGGGTTTTCATTTGTGTGATCTTCTTATTTGCTCCTAAAAATATAGCGTGAAGGGGCAGGTTGCTGAGCCCAGGGGCACGCTGAGCGCGGGGCGGGCGGTCCCACGGTGTCATCAGGGAGGGACTGTCCCGTGTCAGGAGGACAGCGTGTGGCCCCCACTCTGCAGCTGGTGGGAGGGGGTCTCAAATGCCCACTCTTTCCCACCCTGCCCACCCACTCGTGCTGTCTGGCTTCCTCCCGCAGACCGGGAGCCTCTGAAGTTTAGGGTCCTGCCTCGTCTGCCCTCTTACCTCCGGGGTCCAGCCCCGGGCAGGGGCTCAGGAAACGCTCTTGTGGAAATGCTCACGTATCCCCTTCCTCCTCTGCCTGCTCAAACGTTTTAATTTGACTCGGCTAAACACACTGCAGTTTGGACACTCGCCCCGCTCACGTTCCAATTAAGACAGAGGCAAGGCTCAGCACAGCGAGGATGGAGAGCTCGGCTGCTGCGGGAAGCAAAGATGGACGGGACCCCACCGCATCACCAGAAGTTCTCACAGTGGGCGGAAAGGAGAGAGTGGTGGAGAAGCATCCGACGCGAGCAGGATTGCAGAGGAAGACTGACAGGAAAACAGAACGCTGTTGGTGGCGGGACACGGGCCGGGGCACCGGGGCGTGATGACAGGGTCCACATGGGCACGCAGCCTCACTCCCGGCACTGTCACCACCCGGGAGCCTCACAGAAGGTGGACAGAGCAGAATCCCTGCCGTGTCAAACCCTCAGCTCCTGAGGGGAAGGAGGCAGGAGAATGGCACACGACTGGATTAAAGTCATGTCTGAGGAGTTTGGAGGGTTTACTAGACACTCTAAGCATGGAGGCGGAAGGGACTGGCCATCTTCTGACAGCAGGCTGAATGCTTGCGGTAAATCAAAGAACTTTCAACCTGACAGCCCGTCCCCTGAACTGGGACGGGCTGTCAGCACTCCCTAGGGGAGCGAGCAGGACCGTGTGGACAGAGGCTGCTCCCTCACAGCCAGGCTGGTTTCCCCACGTGTGTCCCGAGCCCCCAGCGGGCTCAGTAAAGCCACCAAAGGCCGATGGGAAAAGAGAACACGCTTAGCACCGTGCACCGCCCTCCAGCCTCTGCCAGGTGAGGCACTGGCCCTCTGGCTCACACGGCGTTCCCGGGGATGCTGACACTGCGGGAACGCCAGCGCGCACCCCTAGCCCGGCAGGTAACAGTGATCCGGCCACCCTGCACATAAGCGGAGGCGTATGAGTCATTCACGTCGGAGTTTTCGGGGAGGTCGCGTCCAACGCCTCTTCTTTCGGAGAAAAGACGCCCAAACTTTGGGTCAGGTTTCAGCAAACCCAGCCATCGGTCACCCAACCACCTGAGTGAGTGAGAATGCCCCGCGTCCAGCTCCGCACCGTCCTGGGTGCCAGGAAGGACACAGAGCAAAGGAGTGTAGTCAGAGGTCGGCCCGCAGTCACCTGCCGTCGAATGAAACCCGTTCCGGATGGACCGCTAAGATCCTCAGTGACACCGCCACTGCGTGCAGGTGATAAAGTCCACCTCCCCGAGGGTATCATGAAGATTCTGTGAGCTAGTGTGTGTAAAAGCGTGAAGCTGAGACTGTCCTCTTTCCCGGCCATCAAGAAACAATCACCTTCCTCTGCCCCCTAGGTCTTCCCACTTCAATGTCTCCAAAGTGTTTAATGAAATCTCACCCCCAGGCTACCCACATAGAGTTCATCCCCCCCAAATGCACTCAGTAAGTGCCAGCAAGTGCTGACCGCTATGCTGGGGGCTGGGGGGGCCTCGCTGGACCAGGCCATCCGCGGCCCATGCCCTTCGTCTCCCTGGCCAGCTCTCCCCCACAAGCCAACGAGGAGCTCGCAGGCCCCGCGTGGGAAGCTGCAGGTCGGAGCAGGGACGCTCGCACGGCCAGGGCCACATGTCCCACTGCAGCCTGGCTCGGCCACACAAGCCCCAACCCCGCACCCCGCGCTGCAGGACACCTCTCTTCACCAGCTGGCGACGTGGCAGAGAACTTGACTGCTGATCCGCTCTGCAGATCGCGTGTTCATCTCGCTGGGGAAGTGCTTCTTCATCAGGAAACGCTGCAAAGTCTACTCCTGTAGACTTTCCCAGAAAGGGCAGGTGTCCCTCGCCCATTCTGCCCCGGGGCTCTCTGCACCGTGCCCTGCCTGGGGCTGTGTTCTCTCCCCAAGCTGCTCCCCGCAGTCCGTCTCCCAATCCAGGCAAGGATTTGGCTAAAGTCCTTCCAGCCTCCAAAGCATTACAAAGACGCCAAGTGTAAGTTCAGCACCCCGACACAGACCTTTTATTTGGGACCTTTTCTAACTTAATCGCTCAAGCATCTTCTCAAAAACAAAAGTCCGAATACGGGCTGCACCCAAACCTTCCACAGCAAATCCGCCTACAACCCAAAGCCTCGTGAGTCCACAGAGAGAACCACTATAAACCACGACGGCCTCCGACGGTTTAAAGACAAGCAGAATAACCCCTCAATGCAAACGTACAAAAGACCGTAAGACAGACATCTGCCCAAGGGTTTCATGGGGCGCTGCTAACAGCCAGACGCCAGAAAGCACCTAAATGCCCATCAGAAGCGATTTAAGAGAGCTGCACTCTCAGGGAACACGTCAGGGAACACCCTGCAGTTCCAAGGAGGATGCACTCAGTTTGTTGCATGCCAACATGCAAATAGCTCCAAGAAATATCTCTTACCAAAAAAAAGAAGACAAGAGATGCAGAACGCTGTGTAACATACGACCCCATCTGCGTACTTTTAACAAAGTATCTGGCACATAATTAAAAAAAAAAATTCAGAGGGCTGCAAAAGAAATTTAACAGAGAAATTTAACTCTCTCCCCCTGCAGAGAGTCTAGACTTGGGGAGATGGGAGGGGAGGGTGAGACTCTTTTGTTCTGTTTCATACCCTTTTTTGTTTACACCATATACGTGCATTTAAAAAAAAATCAAATCAATTCCCTATGAAGATAGGGGACAAGGGCAACATAGATGAAATCCCCAGGTAATTTAAGAATGCAATGTCTGTTGGTATCCATCCCTTTTTATAAAAAGCTCCAGGCTGAGTTCAGTTTCCTCCAATTCATCTCTCTCTGCCCGTCCTTAAAATAAAACTAATGAGCCATGAAGCGGCCAAATGGGAGTCTGAAAGGAAGAGGGGAAAAGGCTGACTCATTCACGTGGATAACAGCTCTTCACGAGCAAGGGCCACAGCCTGCGGAGACCAGCCTTGGGCAGAGCCCGTGTCCCTCCCACCCCCGATACACTGGGGGGGTCTGCGGGGCACGCCGCCTTCCAGCCGGTCCCGGCGCAGCGATGCCCGTGGGCAGGCTCAGGAGCTGGGCAGCAGCGGGACACACGGATGAGCGTCTTTCTGGGACATAAAACACACACAGCACATTAAAACTGCACGTACGCACAGCCCTCCCTGTGGTGGAACAGCTGTGGAAAAGAGCAGCTATGAATGAGCAGGTACAGCCCCACTTGGACCGCATTTCAAACGTCTATTTCTAAACTGATGATTTTTGAATTTAGGACCCCTTTTATTTTTGCACAGAAGCAATGGTATGCACATTGGCTACATTCCCTGGCTGGCCACCCGGTTTCTTTTTAGCTCCTAAATCAATGAATTGCCCCCCATCTTTGCGACTGGCCCGAGCTGTCCACCTGCCAGCAGCAGTGACATGCGGGTGAGCTCTGGACCATGCTGGGCGGTCAGCAGCCACCCGGCCCAACTCCACCTGAAGCAGAGGTTGAAAGGAAAGGACTCAGAGAAGCCTGGCTGAAGACAAGTGCTCCCTCTGGACACTGGAAAGAAAGGTCTTTGCTGCCACTGAGGCTTCAACAGTGAAAACTCACGACCGATGTCCCTGCTGGGATGCGCCTGGATGGGGTCAGTGCCATCATCCCATCACACAGCTTTGTCTTGTTTATTTTTATGTCTGACTTAGATCTCAGAAAGGGCCTGAGGACGCTACAGAAATAAATGTCAATTAAACACACAAGGAAAAAAAAATGCCCGAAGCGGATGCACCGAAAGAGAAAAACATAACTCAACTGGACCACGTGAACATTTGAAACTGTTACGCTGCAAATAATACCATGAAGAAAGTGAAAAGGCAAACCCACAGAATGGGGCAAAGATGTGCCAAGTCCTACAGCTGACGAGGGACCTGTACACAGACGTCTTCAAACTGAGCAATAAAAGGACAAGCCGTTAAAAACGGCCACAGGGTTCCTTTTTGGGGTCACGGCAAGGATCTAAAACTGACTGGCACAACCATGTGAATGTTAAAAACCGCTGAATTCTACACTTGAAATGGGTGAGCTGCATGCATGTGGGTTATATCTCGGTAAAACCCTTCTTTTTAAAATGGGCAATCATTTAAATAGACATTTCTCCAAGGATGGCCACTAAGCACAGAATCAGATGCTCCGTTTCACTGATCATTAAGGAGACGCAAGTCAAAACCATAGCGAGACACCACGTGACATTCCCTCAGTTGACCACAGTCTAAAAGACAGACAATTACAAGTGTCGACAGGGATGTGGCAACACTGGACGTGACTATGACATAAAAGGATATAAAGGAGGCGGCCCCCACTCTGTCTATGGAGTGTGCGCCTGCTTTGGCTCCAACCTGAGCCCCCAACCCGCACACCTCGTGGCCTTTCTCTCGCCTTCTGAGACAGCCTACGCTCTATGCAGCGTGTCTCTCTCTAAATAAATCTACCTTTACTCAACTGTGGCTCACACGTGAATTCTTTCCTGCACGAAGCCAAGGACCCACACTTGGCAGGGTGTGTTCTGGGGACTCAACAGAGACCTGGAATACGGCCCTCCTCTCGCCTCACATCTGTTTTTCCTGCATCATTTTTAGTTTGAAGCTCTGGCACTATTAAACTTCTCAACTGATAGGCATATGTTCCTTTTTTAAAAATAAAACACAGTAAAAAAACCTCACCAGCAACATACGACAAACGTCATTTATAGTCAAAAATAAGCTGAAATGAACACCGTTTCTATCCAAGAAGGTCCCTGGGGAGATGAGGTGAGGACCCCAGTGCTGCGAGGTGAAGGCGCTCCCCTCCTGTCCCGGGGCCTCCCCCAGGTGTGCCACCAGCCCCGGCACGGCCCGGGCACAGTCGAAGCTGTCTCCTCTCCTGCTCCCCCTTTCTGGCCTGGCCTGCGTAACTGAATTCACATGTATGCTTACACCCTGGTGTGACTGGAAAAATAAAACAGACAGGACTGCCGCTGGAGTCCCAGCTTGCGGGCCACACTAGTTATGCATCCGACGGAGCTCGGGGTGGCACCCTGGTTCCTAGTCAGCCTCGAAGCTCCCTGAGATGCTCCCAGCCACATCAGTGCAAGTTGTACACCTTCTATTGTTTGTTTGTTTTTTGGGGGGGAGGTAAGTAGGTTTATTTATTTTTTATTTTGATGGAGGGACTGGGGGTGGAACCCAGGACCTTGTACGTGCTAAGCACGCGCTCTGCCACTGAGCCTTCCCCTCCCCCGAGGTGTACACCTTCTAAACGGACAGATCCGTCACCGGGCAGGGCTGACGGCTCTTGTGTTTAAAAATTAGCCCACAAATGAACACGTAATTACTGCCAGGGAGTCCACCAAGTTGAGAATGGTTACACAAAGGGGACACACAAAGAAAAGGGGAAGGCGGGAAGTCTGGGCAAAGCTGGACTTGGCCTCACTTCAGCATGGGACAGAGAGAGACCCAAGTAGGAAAGCCGGGGAACAGAAATAAAAGCCAGAAGTTTCAGTAATGGTAACATTACCAATGTAGGTTGTGTTAGTTTTGGGTTTTTTTTTTTTTTTAGCAAATACAGTGTGGTGAAGTCAGACGTGAGATCAGTGGAAAATGGCTGAGAGGTATGCAGGAAGTCTGTATTAGCTTTGACACTTTCCTATAAATCGAAAATTCTTCCAAAGTTAAAAAGCTGATTAAAAAATATACAGATATATCGTGCCCAAAACAAAGAAACAAGAGTAACGCCTGAATGAAGGCTCCCGGCTGTGAAACACCCTGACCAGAGGCGGGGGTGCGGGGCGGGCATCTGGAGGGTGAGCGGAAGCCTCGGTCTGCAGATGACTGAGCCAGCAGCACCGGAGCCCAGAAGTGAGGGGACAGTCAGCCCTCCTGGCCCACGCTGTGTGCCGGGAGCCCAGCGTGGCAGCAGCCGAGGCCATTCGTCACCCCTCCGCCCTGGATCTGAGCAGCCCCCGGACAGCTCCAGGCAGCAGTGGTGGGTTGGATATCGTGACACCCAGGTCACGCCCTGTCCCAACTCTGGGGCTGGGGAGAAAGTCAAAAAAGACTCCAGGTTTTTCAGATAAATTCCCCCCAGCAGGACACCCCCCACCCCCACGAGGCGGGAAGAGGAGGAGGGGCAGCCAGGCGACCTCGGAGGCTCTTTTCTGTGCTGCCACTTGGAAGACGACGGCAGGACATTTTGGCTAATTTTACAGTGAAGTCCTGTTCTCCAACATGTAAGTATAGGGGTCAATAATTTAAACTTGAGTCTCTGTACACTGATAGCCAGCTTCTTGGGAGTTACAGAATCACGTAAACTCGAAAAAAAAGTAAATAAATAAAAGCAAGAAAATACCTTTTACAGAGACCTCTGAACACACAGAACCACGTGTAGCAATCACTCAAACCTTGCTGGCAGGTGACTTAAGAACGGTCAGCTTCAACGGCCGCCGGTGGACGTGTTTGTTCTGCTTGGCCCACAGCACTGTTAAGATAAGGAAACTCTCCAGAAAAACCTAGATTTCCAACTTTTCTGAAGAGCCCAAAGGCCTGTCCACAATCGCCCAGACCACGAGTGGTACCTACCCTGTCCCTCCCACCCGGGTCCCAACATGCCCTTCACACGATGAGGCAAGGTCATGCCACTTCTTTCCCATCACTCAGGATGCGACGAAGCCGGGGGTCCATGAAACATGAGGCAAATATCATGGGACCTGCAACAGGCACTTCAGGATAATGAAAAACCAGCATCTCCCAATGACCAGCAAAACCCACACCCCTAAGGGGGAAGCAGGAGGCCTTATTTCATCACCATTCACGTCTATGACCAGCCTAGCGCAGCCACAGTGGGGGCCGGCGACCTGGAGACACCGGGCCTGGGGGGGGCGGCCACCTGGAGACACAGGGCCGGGGGGACCAGCCACCTGGAGGCGCAGGGCCTGGGGGGGCAGCCACCTGGAGATGCAGGGCCCGGAGGGCACCAGCCACCTGAAGACAGGGATGTTGGGGGGTGTAGGCACTGGGCAAGATCACGTGGGGGTCCAGCCTAGCAAAGAACACAAGTCTGAGAGGTTTGCTAGCGGATAATGGATAGTCCAGGCAGCTGGGGACCAGGTGCTCCAAATGGACCCCAAATTACCTAAAGGTTTCATGAGGGACCCAGGACGAGATCATCACAAACTATTACCAAGCACTGAACACACTCCGGCTCTTAGAGCAAAGGCCCGCTCAGATAGACAGGCACGGGGCAGGAGGGCCCCGGGCCCTTCACCATTCGCCCCTCCCTTAGGGCAAGTGACCCCAGGTCAGACATCACACCCCGTGGGACAGGAGACTTGGTGACGGATGCACGTGGCCCATGGCTCGGTTTCAGCCCAAACCCCCAAGTCTGTGACTTGTCTGGACAAAGGCTGAGGAAGGAAGGGACCCTTAGGTATCATTTTTGCAACTGGGGCTGAACCAGGCTCTGGGTTCTCAGAGCTCTCCCCTCCTTTCCCACCCTTGGAAACAGCCTGCCCATCTCCACCACCTTCCCCAGGGTGACCCGGAGGGGCAGGGCTACCGTGGCTGACACTCCGAGCACTGGACACTTACCCTGAGCACCGAACAAAAGGAGGTACTTCCTTGCCCCCAAAACTACATTCTAAACAGACACCCAACTCTACGGAGAATACTTTGCCTTCTTCCCAGACGAGAGAGCATGGAAATATTCTAAAATAAACCCCCCTTATATATATATATAAAAAAAATCTGTGTATTTAAAAGCCTGCACTCTCATCCTTTCTAAAGAAAAAAAAGGGACTCCCAAATCAGGAAATGGCTCATTTCCACCCATTCCCATCAGGCTCACTGCAGGGACTGAGAGCCTTGTCCAGGAAAGCAGCCCCTGGGTCGCCCACATCAAGACCGGGCTGCTCCCCAGGGTGCCCCCGGAGCCCAGGTGCCGGGGGTCCGGGGGCCAGAACAGTTGGGCACAGCGAGGGGGGCTGCCAGACAACACCCGTGCTGGGGAGAGGGCACAGCATTGGTCCAAGGACTCTGGGCGGAATCCGGCTTCCTCACATTGCATAACTCGGCCATCAGAACCAAAGGGGTAACAACATCAGCCAACAGGCCAGTCTACCTGCCATGAGAGCCTGGGCACAGGGCGGATGGTCAGCCCGCCTCTGAAAGACACCTTCAGTGTCCGCACGCACGTGCTGGTGTTTTAAACCTCTGTGTCTCGTAACGTGGGGAAAACTTACTTCTGTCCAAATGAGCAAACATACAGCATTTGACCTGGCAATCATACATGCTGCCGGAGGGAGAATAAACTTGATTAAAAAAAAAATTAACTTTCTGAAAGTCAAGCTGGTAACACATAGCAGATGCCCTTAAATCTGTCAATCAGCTCTGGCCTGTCTGGTTATTCCATTTTTAGAAATCTACCTTAAAAAAAAAATCCAAAACAAATAAAATACAATAAAATAAAAATCCCAAATGCACAAAGAGGCTGATCTTAGGATCCTGAAAACCTAGGAAAATGGGGAACAAGCTGAATGTTCAGCATCTGGAGAATGGATGACTTCATCAAAAACCACCTCGAAATACTACAGAGCCACTGACATGTTTATGGGGTAATTTTTAATGGAATGCAAGTGCTCATGACAGAAGAATGCGAAACTTTACGCATGCTGTGACCACTGTATGAATAATGCAGAAAACAAACGCTGCAAGGAGACGTCATTCGAGGTTAATGGCTCCTGTCTTGGTGAATTAGGAGGGGCTCGGTTTTGTTCCTCTGCATATTTCTCTGCTTTAAAATTACTCTATGATTAGAATGCATTCGTTTTATTTTCATAATAAATATCGCAATGGTTTAACTATGAAGTTTGGAAGTTGGAGATTCCTTTTGGCTTGAGAGATCAGGGCAGGCTTCCTGGAGGGGGACGTGTTCGAAATGAGAACAGAAAGCCAGGGAGAGAGGGCGTTCCCAGAGGAGGCAACAGCCCCACCAGAAGCAACGGGGTTGGGTTCTTCCGTGAAAACACGGAATATTCCTGTTTGGTTGGCAAATTCCCCACAGATTTCCTCGTGGGCTGAAACAGCACACAGTGTGCTCAGTGCCAAATCGCATTCTGAGCACTTCCGGGAGCGTATCTCAAAGGTCAATCTTCCCATCCAAGGAGAAGTCTAAGTGCAGAAAATCAGAGAAGGGACATCTTTTTCCTTCTTCCTACAAGCAACCCTGAGTGGGGAGGGGGCAAGCCTGCTTTCCTCTCTGGTGCAGCAGGGGGCAAACAGAAACGCATCGAATTGGGGTTGGGGGTACTGGAAGCTGAAGCAGGAATACAAGGCAAAGTGGGTGTTTGCTTTTTTAAAAAATTAGGTATATTTATTTTTAACAGCAGGACCGGGGATTGAACCCAGGACCTCACGCATGCTGAGCATGCGCTCTGCCACTGAGCTGTACCCTCCCCATTAAACTGGTAACAAACGATGGAGAGGTGGAGGCCCAGCGCTGGGGGCCAGGCTGGGGACCCCGGTGTCACAAATGAGGTCCAGGAAAGCTAAGTGACATGACCCCCAAAATGAAAGGCTGGAACCGGTTTAAAACTCAGGTCTGCCTGGCTCCAAAGCTGCCCTTTTTCCTACCACATTTACATCACCTCCAAAAACTGGGCATTAGACCTCAGGTCGTGCAGCCCGACCTCGCTCCTAAGGCAGGAGTCTGATCTCCCAGGTTGCTGATGGGGAACTCACTCACGGAAGAAAGTGACAAGGTGGCCGGGGGAGCCCTGCTCCCCGCAGGGGACCTCCAAGAGCCACCTGTGCTGAAGTCAGGAAGGTGACAGTACACTGGGGGGACAAGACACAGGATCGCCTAGACTGGACCCTTGAACCCAAAGGAAAAAGTCTACACAGGGCTGTCTACACACTGCTGATAAACATTTACACACTTTGGGGAAGACGTACAACCAACACTCGTGCCTTGCACCCTTCAGAGTCCGGGTGGAGCTCTCCATCTGGGTTTCAGCGGTGTTGCTACAGCAGAAAACGACAAACGCTTGACAACATAATTACAACTGTCACTCTTTCTAAAATGTATTAAGCTTGGAAACATTCAGGGAGTGACTGTGTAGGCCCAGGAGTTAATTATATCTCATAACCTCGTTGCCAGTGCACGTGACACTGCCAGGAGGCATTGCTAGAAAGGAACCATAATTCATCTATTGTGTCGGCTATTTTTAAATTTTGGATTCAAGAATTTTTTTTTTTTTTTTTGACTAGGAATAGACTTACCATGTGACCCAGGAATCCCGCTCCTGGGCATATATCCAGAAGGAACCCTACTTCAGAAAGACACCTGCACCCCAATGTTCACAGCAGCACTATTTACAATGGCCAAGACATGGAAACAGCCTAAATGTCCATCCACAGATGACTGGATAAAGAAGATGCGGTATATTTATACAATGGAATACTACTCAGTCATAAAAAATGACAACATAATGCCATTTGCAGCAACATGGATGTTCCTGGAGAATGTCATTCTAAGTGAAGTAAGCCAGAAAGAGAAAGAAAAATACCATATGAGGTCGCTCATACGCAGAATCTAAAAAAAAAAAAAAACAAAAACATAAATATAGGACAGAAACAGACTCATAGACATAGAATACAAACTTGTGGTTGCCAAGGGGGTGGAGGGTGGGAAGGGACAGACTGGGATTTCAAAATGTAGAATAGATAAACAAGATTATCCTGTAGAGCACAGGGAAATATATACAAGATCTTGTGGTAGCTCACAGAGAAAAAAATGTGACAATGAATATATATATGTTCATACGACTGAAAAATTGTGCTCCACACTGGAATTTGACACAACATTGTAAAATGAGTATAACTCAATAAAAAAATGTTGAAAAGAAAAACAATTTTTTTTTTTTTGCAAAAAGGAGAGGTTTGGGGGAAAGCTTTTTTTTTTAATTTTATTTTTTGGGGGGGAAAGTTTTTAATGCCCCTACTTACTTCCACCACCTCACAGAATTTAATGGGGATATGTTCTCTGTGTGTGTGTGTGTAAAACACATACTTTATTTTTTTATTGAAGTACAGTCAGTTTACAATGCTGTGTCCATTTCTGGTGCGCAGCACATGCTTCAGTCATACATGAACATACACATATTCCTTTTCATATTTTTTCATTGAATATAGTTCCCCGTGCTGTACAGTAGAAACCTGTTGATCTATTTTATATACAGTAGTTAGTATCTGCAAACCTCAGATTCCCAAGTTATTCTGTTATTTCTCCTGCACCGCGTATGACGAGGAGTCAGGGCAGGCTGATGGAATCCGCACCAGTGAACAATCTTTGTTAAGAGGCCTGCTTTCAAAGGGAGGGAAAGACGAGCCTGGGGAAACGGGCTGTTTACCTACAACACAGCCCCTGAGACAAAGTTACTAGGTTTGGCTGCATGTGCCAATTCATTTGCTGCAAGACGAATAAAATTTTGATTACACACCTAGGCCTAAATATTTTGGTTTTACTTTAAATATTTCCTTTACCAAAACCAATAAGACAAACTGGGGGTCAGAAGTAAATACGGCCCGCAAGCCTGCCGGGTGCCCCCATTCCGTGTCTTCAACCCCAGCAGCCCCACCCCCCACGGCTACTTGTCACGCATCACCATATAAGAAGGCCCCCCACTTTTGATTCCACTGTGTTCCCTCTCCTCCACCCTCAACGCACACCCCGTATACACATGTATGCGTGCACACACACGTTCACTCACTCTCCTCCTGGGGCCTCACAGTCAGCCATCATTTCCTTCCAGCAGACCCTGGAGCCTCACAGCAGGACGGCCCCCAGGTCTGCCCTGTTCAGTATGACGGGTGGCATACTGCACAAATCAGTGGGTGCCCCTGAGAAAGACTGCACGTCCTAGTTGCAGCTTAGCAACGTACCCTGTTCAAACTTTGCAGTCTTGGATCTCTTTCCCTCTCACCCTTTGTGATTTCCAAATTGTGAAAGCTTATCCGGGGCTGTGATCCCCGACAAAGAGGAGAGGCAGAGAGAACTTGCTACTCACAGGCCCTCCCTTCCTCACCTGCTTACTGCTGACAAGACAGGCTCTGAAACTTGTACAATGATCAGTTAATTCTCCTACGATAAAACACACTTAAAAATGTGTGATATCTGCTCCCTCACTCCTGGACGGAGCAGCTGGTTCAGGCAAGGGCGTGGAGCCAGACAGCCGAGGGTCAGCACGGTCACACCACCACGCAGTCCCTAAGGAATGGACAGGTGCCGATGGGCACCGTCAACTAAGGTGGGGCGGAATTTCAGGGCCACTTGTGGATTGCCAGTAAGGAAGTGACAGGCTGGATTAGGGTTTCAAACGATCATACAGGCAGAAGAAGGAGGGTCCCCCACAGGGAGAAGGGCCTGGACTGAGGCAGGCAAGCCAGATGGAGGCCTAAGAGAGGTGAGTTCTGGGACCCGGGAGGAGGGCGAGTCGCAGGACTGGGGACGGCAGAGACCACACAGAGGGTGGGGCTGGAACGGTCCAGGTCTCTGGGGCAGCATGCCGGGTGCGTGGCAGGGCCCGCCGACAGATAAAAATCCACGGATGGGCTCTCTTTCGGATACAGGATCTGAGAGATTCCTATTACACCACTGGATCCCCAGGGGCCGGCACTCAGCAGGGAACTCAGGCTAGAAGCACAGATTTGGGAGACAGCATAAATAACTTGATGGAAGATTTAGAGGAGGCTGAGATCCCTCAGGATCGTTCAGAGAATGAGAAGAGGAAGAGGTCCTCAACCAAGCCTGGAGGACGTCAGCAGCCAAGGTGCACGTGAGAGGTGCGGGAAGGGGGTGCAGGAGGAAGAACCACGGGGGCAGGGAACTCTGCTGTGCGCCGGGAAGGGAAGGAGCAGGCAATGTCACCTTCACCAAGACGTGCTGTTTCCACGTTAAACCACTACAGTAAAACATGCTTGGAAGCCAAAAGACAAACCCATCGGGAACAAGTTTCACAGAGAAATATATATACATGTATTTTAAGCTGAAGTATAGTCAGTTACAATGTGTCAATTTCTAGTGCGCAGCGTCATGTTTCAGTCATACACATACATACATATGTTTTTATATTCTTTTTCGTTAAAGGTTACTGCAAGATACTGAATACAGTTCCCCATGCTGAAGAAACTTGTTGTTTACCTATTTTTATGTATAACAGTTAATATTTGCAAATCTTGAACTCCCAATTTATCCCTTCCCACCCCCTTTCCCCTGGGGTAACCATAAGATTGTTTACTATGTCTGTGAGTCTGTTTCTGTTTCGTAGATGAGTTCATTAGTGTCTTCTTTTTTTCTTTCTTTAGATTCCACATATAGGCAATCTCATATGGTATTTTTCTTTCTCTTTCTGGCTTACTTCACTTAGAGTGACATTCTCCAGGTCCATCCATGTTGCTGCAAATGTTGTGATTGTATTCTTTTTTATGGCTGAATAATATTCCATTGTATAAATACACCACAGCTTCTTTATCCAGTCCTCTGTTGATGGACACTTAGGTTGCTTCCAAGTCTTGGCTATTGGAGAAATACACTTTTTAAAAGTCTCTAAAAAAATTTTTTTTTTAAATTATCAGCCTGTCTGCAGACTTCAGAGAAGTAGTTGAAAGAAAGCGGCAAACCATGGGCCGGAACGGAAGGCGGGGACCCGTGTCGGCACACACCCCACCGGGCAGCACGGCTGCTCCCTCCCCCTCCCCCATCAGACACCAGCCCACGAAGCATAACAGGGCTTTGCGGATGCCTACTTGCAACAGTCTTTAAGCTTCAGTGCCTCAGTTTCCGCACATGTCGAAACTAAACAGAAAACCCCCATCTCCTTTTACTGCACGTGTGACCTTTAACAAATCACCTAACTTCTCAGCCGCAGCGGAGTGACCGTGTGACAGGGTTACCGTGGGGAACACAGGTAAGGCATGCGGCACACCGTGGGCACGGATCAGACCCAGCTCTTATGGGCGCAAGTGCCATCCTGGTTTGGTGCGTTGTCCTGGGTGGCCTTGTCCCGAAGTGTCCCCCTGTCAAAGCCTCTTCAGCCCCGGGACCCCCCCAACTCCCCGGCCCCCGGCCCCCTCATTAAGCACAGCGGCGGCCAGTTTCTTTCACAGGAGCAGTATGCCTTTGGCTGCGAGCATAATGCTTTACGATGAATTTTAAAAAGAGACCAAATTTCACTCACATAATTTCTACTTACAGAGGCCTTTCAAGGACTATAATCCTACTGATTTAAAGACGGCTTGCACTAGAATTCCTTCAGTGAGTGAAAGTAAAACAAAGCACACAAATACAAATTAACAAATAAGGCCAAACTGTCTATAAACCAACACCCACTTGTTTTCTTTTACACATATTATAAGATGTTTGCCAACAGATTCTCCTAATAGCTCGTGCTTGGCGACGGCCCAGTGGGGACGTGTGCCCAGGGCCTCCCACCTCGCCTGTGCAGGGACCACGCGCTCACAGTTACGAGGCAGAAGGCCACCGCCTTGCCTGCCACCTGCGCAGCCGAGCTGGTGACGTGGGGGTCTGGGGGAGGGGGAGGCTGGCAGGGCTGCCGCGCAGAAGATGTGACACAGAGGCCACAGAGACAACCCAGTGGGGCACACTAGTTCCTGAGCTGCCTTCCTGATCTTAAGCTGGTTTATCCGTTTCTGGATTCCATGAGCCAGACTCCCCATCTTCCTCGTTTCCACATCCTATTCACAATAAAGACGCACCACTTAGGGTAACATGGCTGAGTTTCTCAGACTCTTAAGAACCAGAAAGCCCTAAATGTGAACCATCCAGCAGGACCTCCTTCCAGGCCAGGCCAGGCCAGGCCAGGCAAGACCCCCAGAGAAGAAATTATTATTATTATTATTATTATTATTATTATTATTATTATTATTATATAAATATATACATTTGGGGCAGGGGGACCACAATATTTAAGGACACAGACTCTGAAATCAGTCTGATGAGGTTAGCATCCTGGCTCTAGCTGGAAAGTCTTGGGAAAGCTTCTTCATCTCCTGTGCCTCAGTTGGTTCATCTGCAAAATGGACACAACGCAGCACTACGCTCAGAGAAGGGCGGTAGAGATGAAACGCCAAGTGTCTAAAGCAGTGTTTGGCAGGATATCCGCGTGACGTAGAGTAAAAGGTCCCCAGCTCACGCCCCGGCCCCCCCCCCATTAAAGAACAAGCTGGCATCCATCCACAGGCAACAGTGTCTTCGTGGGAGCTTTTCGATTCAGGCAGGAAGCTTCAAAACCCTAATGAAGCCCGAGACCAAGACCTGGAGAAGGCAGGCTGGCCGACGGCAGCCCTGGCTACAGGCCCAACGCAGCTCTGTCCCCCGTGGACTTGGCTCTGGCCCAGCCTGGCCGTGGTCCTGCACAGAGCCAAGCTGCCAAGGGGCCAGGAGGGGCCCCACGCGCCCACGTCCCTGGTAACAGGACCTCCAACACAGACCCTGAAGTGGCACTGTGACCAGGCTGCAGCCCTGCCCAACCACAGGCTTGGAGGCAGTCCCGTCGCCCAGGGGACAGAGAGTAACGGGCTTGCCCATGGTGGACACAACCATAGATCTGACAGCAGCCGCGTGACCAGGCTCCAGCCCGGCTCAAATTCAGGTGCAAAGGCAACCCCACCAGTCTTGGGTCTCCCTAAAATCAGCCTGTTAAGACAGGAGGACGGGTTTGCTCCTTCAAATGCACAGACAGCAATGCCAGGCTTCGTGGACCACAATGAGTCAGGCAACCATGAGCCACCACAGAAACCAACCACAAAGAACTGGGAATCAATGACTCTGCCCTACAACGAACTCAAAATAATTGCCTTAAGGGAGCTCTGCAAACTACAAGAGAACACAGGCACATAATCCAACAAAATCAGGATAATGCTACACGAATGAGATGAGAATTCCAACCAAAAGATAGAAATCATAAAAAAAAAAAAAGACCCAAACCAATTCTGGAGCTGAGGAACACAACGAACAAAATGAAAAATCCAGTAGATTCCTTCAACACTCTGCGATCAAGCAGAAGGAAGAATCTGTGAACTCAAAGACGGGTCATCTGAAATTATCCGGGGAGAGTGAAAAGGCGAAAATGAGAAAAAGTGAAAAAAAGCCTATGGGACGTACGAGACGCCAATAAGCAAATCAAAAGATGTACCACGGGGCTCTGAGAAGGAGGGAAGAGAGAAAAGGGCAGGGAGTTCACTAATTAAATTATCAACAGTCAAATGCAAGGCGGAAGTTTTAAAAGCAGCGAGAGAAAAAAGATTTATAATTAGAGGAACCCCTATAAGGCTGTAAGTGGATTTCTATGAGTGTATAAAACTTACAAGCCAGGAGATACTGGGATAATTCAAAGATATATTCAAAGTGATGAGAGAAAAAGATGACCAATGAAGAATTCTACACGCAGCAAAGCTGCTCTTGCCGAAATGATGACAAGATAAAGACTTTCTCAGATAAACAAAACCTGAGGGACTGACTCATCACGCTAGACCTGTCTTCCAAGACACGCGAAAGGTAATTCTTTCAGTTGAAATGAAAGGAGGCTATTGATTGAGGAACACGAAAACGTAACGGAAGCATCAAACTCACTGGTAGACACATAATCAAATTCAAAACACTCTAATACAGCAGTGCTGGTGGGAAAATTACTTTCACCTCGAGTATGCAAGTTAGACACAAAAATATTACAAACAGCTACGGCTGCGATGATTTGTTAGTGGACAGACAAATACAAAAAGAAGTTTGACATCCGTAGCATACAATGTGCTGTGGGGACTTCTTGTGTGCAGCTGAAGGTAAGTGACTGGCTTAAATTAGACTGTCAGCACTGTAAGCTGTTTTATATAAACCTCATGGTAACCACCAAGCGAAAGCCTACAGCATAGGAACGAAAGCTTAAGAGAAATGACGCAAAGGAAATACTGCAAAAAATGATCGAATCCCAAAGGAAGAAAGCAAGCAGGCAGGAAAGAAGCAAAGAAACTATAAAAAAAAAAAGTCAGAAAATAATAAACAAAATTGCAAGAGTAAGTTCTTACCTGTTAATAATTAATAATTTAAATTTAGATTAAATTCTTCAATCAAAAAAAAAACAGAGTGGCTGAATGAATGGAAAAACAATACCCAGCTGTATGCTGCACACGAGAGACTCGAGCTTTAAAAGCACACAGAGGCTCAAAGGGACGGAAAGACATTCCATGCAAATGGTAACCAAGAGAGAACGCGGTGTCTATAAGCTGACCCTCTTAACAACACCAGTTTGAACTTCACGAGTCCTCTTACATAATACACTGGTGTTGCTTTCATTTCTTTCTTTTTTTAAATTTTATTTTATTGAGTTATAGTCAGTTTACAATGTTGTGTCAAATTCCAGTGTAGAGCACAATTTTTCAGTTATACGTGAACGTACATATATTCATTGTCACATTCTTTTTTGCTGTGAGCTAACACAAGATCTTGTATATATTTCCCTGTGTTCTACAGGATAATCTTGTTCATCTATTCTGCATATGCCTGTCAGTATCTACAAATTTCGAAATCCCAGTCTGTCCCTTCCCACCCCTTCCCCCCTGGCAACCACAAGTTTGTGTTCTATGTCTATGAGTCTGTTTCTGTTTTGTATTTATGTTCATTTGTCTTTTTCTTTTTTCTTTCTTCCTTTTTTTTTTTTTTACTGGTATTGTTTTCAATACATACATACTAAATAAGGACTACACGAGCCACGGTTGAATTCATGGATGTGGAATTGCAAATACAGAGAGCTCACTGTAAAGTTACATGTGGATTTTCAAATGCGTGGGCAGTTGGCACCCTATCCGCCAAAATGTTCAAGGCTCCGTTGTTCTTATATCAGACAAAAATGACCTTAAGTCAAAACTGTCAAAAGAGACTAAAAAGGTCATTATATAATGATAAAAGGTCAATTCAACAGGAAGCTATGACAGTTATAAATATTCACCCAACATCAAAGTATCTAAATATATAAAGCAAATATTGACAGACCTGAAAGGAATTATAGACAGCAGTACAGTAATACTAGGAGAGTTCAAGATCCCACTTTCAAATGGATCAGTCACCCAGGGAGAATGTCAGGAAGGAAGCAGCCTAAGTACACTGCACAACAAATGGACCTAAAGGACATATCCAGAACTTTCCACCAACAGTAGAAGAACATACATACTTCTCAAGTGCATACAGAACATCCTGCAAGATAGAGCACGTGTTAGTTCACAAAAAAAATTCCAAACAGATCGAAGCATTCCAAGCTTAAAGCCTTAAATTTTAAGAGCTAAAACTATAAAACTCCTAAAGAAAACATAGGGGGAAAGCTCCTTAACATAGGTCTTACCCATATTGTTATTTTTTTTAATATGACACCAAACACACAGGCAACAAAAGCAAAAATTAACAGGCATGACCACATCTAACTAAACGACATCTGCACAGCAAAGGAAACAGTCAACAAGGTGAAAAGGCAGCCTAGAAAGTGGTAGGAAATATTTGTAAACCGTACATCTGGCAAGGGGTTCACATGTAAAATAGACAAGGAACTTAAACCATTCAACAACAAAAACAACAATAAAAATTTGGCTAAGTACCTGAATACACATTTTCCCGAAGAATACATACAGTGGCCAACAGGCACAGGGAAAGGTACCCAGCATCACGAATTATCAGGGAAATGTAAATCGAAATCACAATGAGGTTATCACCTCATGGATGGAGCAAAGGAAACCATCAGTGGGAAATGTAAATTGGTGCAGCCACTATGGAAAACAGTGTGGAGATTCCTCAGCAAATGAAGAACAGAGGGAACACAAGATTCAACGGTCCCATTTCGGGGTACAAATCCAGAGGAAATGAAATCACTATCTTGAAGAGATATCTGAACCCTCATGTTCACTGTAGCATTTTCCACAATAGCTAAGATCACAAAACAAAGTAAGCCCAGTGGATGAATGGATAAAGAAAACGTGATGTAGTGGGGGGGCGGTACACCTCAAGTGGGAGAGCACCTGCCTAGCAGGCGTGAGGTCCTGGGTTCAATCCCCGGTACCTCCTCTGAAAATAAATGAACCTAATTACCTCCCCCCAATGCAAAAAAAATTATAAAAAAAAGAAAATATGATATATATACACACACACACAATATTTACTTATTTAAATAACAGTTACATAAGTAACGTGTTTAAGTAAAAGTAATTTATTTATATATAAACATATTTATTTAAAATATATACTAATATATTTATAATGGAATATTATTCGGCCATAAAAAAGCATATTCTGCCATGGACAACACAAATGAACCTGGAGGACATTAGGTTCAATGAAATAAGGAGATTCACAGAGACAAAAACCACACGATCTTACGTACACGTGGAATC
Source organism: Camelus dromedarius (assembly GCF_036321535.1). Lineage (NCBI taxonomy): Eukaryota > Metazoa > Chordata > Mammalia > Artiodactyla > Camelidae > Camelus > Camelus dromedarius. The sequence continues at coordinate 13,172,966 of NC_087470.1, read as the reverse complement.
TAAAAAAGTCAAACTCGCAAAGAGGGCAGAATGATGTCTGCCAAAGAGTTGAGTGGATGGGGAAATGGGGAGGTGTTGGTTAAAGGGTACAAGAGTTCAGTTATATAAATCAATAAAAAATGGTAAAAAAAAAAAAAAAAAGAGTTTAGTTACGTAGGGGGAGTAAGTTCCGGAGATCTAAAGCACAGCATGGTGACTGCACTTAATAAAACCATTAATTTGCCAAGAGCCTTGTTCTCAGTACACATGTACAAAAGGTAACCGTATGCGGCGATGTTAATTAGCTTGGTTGTGTCAATCACTTCACAATGTATACATATATCAGACCATCACATTATACCCCTTAAATGTACGTAAAATTTTAACTTGTCAACTAGATCTCAGTAAACTTGGAAAAAAGAAAAGAAGAAAATTCGAAAGACCCAAATTTTTTTATTTGAATAGTGTTTGGCACAGAATAAACACGCAGGAAGTGCTAGTTACCGCATCACCACCATCATCTTTTAAGTCAGAAAAAGTAAAGAATGTTGGAGAGTCTGAAAAATACTCCAGTGTAAGATGTTTCAAAAAAAAGCAGTTAAAAAACCCCACATCCTAGCAAGAAGGTTTCTGCACGTGTTTACATCTGAATCACTGGGCTGATTTTTGATTCCACAATGCTGATCCCTAAGGACCCATCTAACACCGTCCTCGTCCAAAACGCGTTTCTCACCGGGAAAACCTGGGGCTGGGGGAGCCAAGTAGCACCGCTCGGCCGGAACAGAACAAACACATCGATGTCTTAACAGACGCTGGAGAAGCTGGCTTATCTGCATCTTGTGCAGAACCAACTACCCCCACCCACGATGCGACCACAAGGACAGAACCAGCCCCAAGTCACGGCCGAATGACAAAGTGGAAAGACCCCGAGGACAGCACAGAGCCACAGCGTGAACTGACCCTGAGGGGACCCCAACCACGCAGGACTTGTTACCAGAGGAAAGAAGACACGTCCTCAAAGTTTACATCAGTTGAATGGGTTTCCACCTGGTAACCCAACTGGTAACACAGTCTAACACACACAGGGAAATCCTTCTGCGTTTTTTTCATATGCTCACTTTAAACCTTCCCCCAGAGAAATAAACGCAAACTCACACAAATGACGTGAATGTTTCACACCCACTGACTTGTGTACATGCTCACAACCGCACGGAAGATCGACACGGGGTTCAACAGCAGGTGGACCCTGCCACCCTGGATGCTCTGACGCCAACCCCAGCCATCTGTGCTCAGGCTCCCGAGAGCCACGATCAGAGCCTGGGACACAGGCAGCGTGACCGCGCCGTGGGCTGTGCCATCCCCACCGCCCACGCTCACCCATCGATCCCCCCGCGCGCTGCCCCCAGCCTCCCTGTGGACACAGACCCCGCAGGGCAAGGACTTCAGACCGCGGCCTGAAACACGGGATGCTGAAGGGGTGCCACCAGAGCCCGCATCACTGATGGCACTGGGTGTCAAAGAGCGAGCCATGGTAGTGTCCTGAGACCTTTTCAGCAATAATGTGGACTTGCTAAACAACAAGAGAATGCCAAGGGGAGGTCGGGGTTCAAGGTCAGCGAGGAGCAGCTTCACTGGAAAGCTGTCTAATACTTCAGGCTTCCTTCCAAAGGCTTAACTGCATCAATCATATGTGTGCTCCAAGCACACAGACACCTTAGGTCAGCAGGACGGTAGGTGTAAGGTGGACAGTCAAGGCGGTGCTTCATCCGGGGACCCTCACCTCCCTGCGATGATGGCTTCAGTGAGCTCCTGAGCCATCTACCGAAAGCACTAGCCCCGTGACACTCACCCCTGTGAACTTCCCTCCACCCCCGGCAGCTGCGCAAAATGCACCACAGGGTTACGCTGACAGCCGGGGCCGCGGCCCAGGAGGAGGCCCCCAGGAACAGTCCCTGGCCGGCTGTCCCGGTGACCGCACCTCACACCCGGCGCAGCTGACCGAAGCCCGGGGGTCATGAGCTCACACGGCAGCTCCTTGCCTGCGAGGGAGTGGTCGAAACACCAATGGCATCAAATAACCCAGAGCCAGCTCCGTTGTGCCAGAAACCTCTTCCTTATCCGCGATACTGAAGGAACTAAGAAAAGTTAGAAGGTAACCCTCACCTTCCACTGAGGTGACCAACACCAAGAACTCAGAGCACGAAACAGACCTAAACTTAACTCAACGAATCCTTAACGAGGCTTTGAACTGCTCAGGTCAGTGACCCAAAGAACCGCCTCATTATTTGCCAATAAACTGCAGAAATATGCCACTAACAGTGGCTCAGGTACAGTATATATTTTAAGAAATAATTTTTTTTTCAACCCTGTGGTAAGCAGAATAATCTCTTCTGCCCATCAGAGATGTCCCCGGTCCATCCTCGGAAGCTTCCACGGCAGAAGGGCTTTGCAGGTGGGATCAGCCAAGGATCCTGAGCTGGGAAGATGCCCCAGCTAACGCAGGTGGGCCCAGTGTCATCCCGAGAACCGTTGTACTTGACAGAAGGAGGCAGAAGGGTGAGGGAGATTGGAAGACACCACACTGCCGGCTTTGAAGATGGAAGAAGGGGGCACCAGCCAAGGACTGGGGACAAGTCTCTAGAAGCTTGAAAGATGAGGAAACAGATTCTCCACTAGAAAGAATGCAGCCTTGCAGCCCTGCTGACACCCTGATTTTAGCAAGACTCATATAAGACTTCTGACCTGTAGAACTGTAAGACAAAAATCTGCGTTGTTTCAGGCCAGCGGTGTACGGTAATTTGTCATGGCAGCCATGGGAAACTAACACAGAGCTCACAGCACAGCATCTCCACCCTCCCCCTCTCCTGAAGGCTCCCGTCTGATGGATTTGCCACACAGACTCACCTGGCTCCCAAGGGACCTCCATTTTTTTTTTTAACCATCATGCAGTCTTCATTTCCCAAGCCATCAACCCCCTTCTAGCCTCACATGCTCCAGCAGTGACCCTCAGTGACCCTGAGGTGGTCGTCAGCCACCTGAACACTAACCCCCTAGAACTCTTACTCCAGACACGCCACCAGGCCCGCAGCACTAAGCCCAACTCTGGTGCCACCTTCCCATTCGTCTGTCCCCATGCCACTTGGGGGGCAAGCCAGGACTCCCGGCTGTATCCACAGGACTATCAAAAACGCTCAACCCCGGGGCAGCCAGTGTGGAAAACAGGGTGCAGATTCCTCAAAAGACTGAAAACAGACTTACTGTATGACCCAGTAATCCCACTCCTGGGCATATATTCAGAAGGAACCCTAATTCTAAAAGACACCTGCACCCCAATGCTCACAGCAGCACTATTTACAATAGCCAAGACGTGGAAACAGCCTAAATGTCCATCCAAGGATGACTGGATAAAGAAGAGGTGGTATATTTATACAACGGAATACTACTCAGCCATGAAAAGGGATAAAATAATGCCATTTGCAGCAACATGAATGGCCCTGGAGATTGTCATTGTAAGTGAAGTAAGCCAGAAAGAGAAAGAAAAATACCATATGAGATCACTCATATGTGGAATCTTAAAAAAAAAAAAAGACAAATGAACTTATATATAAAACAGAAACGGACTCACAGACATAGGATACAGACTTGCGGTTGCCAGGGGTGGGGGCGGGGTGGGAAGGGGTAAACTGGGAGTTTGAGATTTGCAGATACTGACTGGTAAATATAAAATAGATAAACAAGATTATACTGTGAGCACAGGGAAATATATTCAGTATCTTGTAGTAGCTCATGGTAAAAAAGAATATGAAAATGAATATATGTATATTCCCGTATGACTGAAGCATTGCGTTGTGCACCACAAATGGACACAACATTGTAAACTGACTATAACTCAATTAAAAAAAAAAAAAAGAAAAAAAAAGGCTCACCTTCAACTCCACCACGGATGCTCTGAGATGCTAGGATGCAGCTCCCTGGGGACCGTTCCCCCAGCTGCTCTCTCAGGCATTCCCCACTGCTTGAAGTGCAGACCCTTCTCAGCTCATCTTCATGGTTAACTTTTACATCCAGGACATCCCACCAGCGTTGCCTCAACCTCTTTCCACTAAACCTCAAATATACGTGCACGTTCCCTCCAGCTCATCCCCCTCCTCATTCCACTCCTCAGACCCCCACCCTCTTTCCTGGCGCTAACCTCTACATCCAAGCTCTGATCTTACCTCCTGTCTCTGCTCAAGAAGACCTAACAGGCAGGCAAGGAAGATCCCTGAGCTAGGAGCTTCTGGGAGTAGATTGGCCAGGTCCTGCAACTCTTACCTGTGTCTTCCCAGACATCACCTGAGGGTCTTTAACCACAGTGGGAGCTGAAATGCCAAAGTCAGGGGGAAGGGGAAACGCGCAGAGGAAGTGTGGTGCCTTCAGGGACCCGGAGCAAGTCTTGTCTGGCTGGAAGGACCGAAGGCTCCCATCTCACCATCTCATCAGAAGCACCTCTCAGAAAGCAGAGCTGCCTGGGGCCCACACCCAGGGACACATGCTGTCGCTCTGGGCTGCAGCCCAAGGCGCAGGTAATGGCTCAAAGCTCCCCAGGATCAGACAGGCAGGGAGGTCCTCAAAGGATCAGAGACTTAACTAACGAACACTCCTCCATACTGTTAAAAACCTAATTTCTAGACCGTAACTCCCATAGCCCTCTTTTCCTAAAAGTGACCTGCCAGGGAACTCAGGTTCTGGTGAAGATGCTGGTCAAGTGACCAAGCTGGTCCCCCTTTCCCCGTCACCCTTCTCCTCTTTACAAAGCAAGGCACACCTCGCCCCAACTCCTGCTCTTACTGGGATGCGCTGCCCTCGAACTGCAAACTGTCCCGGGCATCAGATACCAACCCTGCCCTCGGGGACTGACTCTGCTGCTTGCTGAGACGGTAGGGAAGGGTTCGCTCAAGACTCTGCACTAGCAGACAGGGTGACGGAGCTCAACTCCAAACCCAACAGGGACCAACGGGGGTTTACAGCCACGGAGCAGAGCGACGGGGTCAGGGGGTGGAAAATCACTGAGAGGACACACTGAGGGCGGGGACATTTTTGCGAAACTGATTGAACAGAATTCTTGCTGAAGGCAGGTCAAAGCATTTGGATACCAAGGGCAGGGGTGTTACTTGGCAAGATTCTTGCTGAACTTGGCTCTGTGCAGACGGACCCAGAAGGGCAACCCAGGGGCCTGGTCAAGAAGACCCTCAGAGAAAGCTCACTGAGGTTCTGTCAAGGAGGCGGTCTCCGTCAGAACACACTTTACCGCTGCTCTTAAACTCTTTGCTTCCAACTAAACTGAAAAATGACCTGATCATAGCTGACTATGAGGTTTGGGCCCATGAGCCAAAAGAAGTTCAATACAAAACTTCTTCCATTTCTACCAGTGATACATGATCTAACTGGAAAAAAAATCCTCACCCAGCTCACGCAGAAATTCCCTTCCAGTAAACTTGTCTGTTGAAGACTATTCAGTTTGAAATATATTTACATTGTTTCAATCAAATGTGTAATGATAACTCCATTAGCCAATTTTTTTTATTGAGTTATAGTCAGGTTCCAATTTTTAATCTTTGAATGGCTTATCTGAGGAAATGCTTTTAAAATTAACTCAAGATATGTATTTCTGTTACAAAAAAAGATAGATATTAAAAAACAAACTTAAGCATGGATTTCATTAAAATTCTGCAGGGTAGAAAGAATGGAAGCAGAAGGTCAGAGAAAAGGAAATGATACAAAATTTCCAACTGTTAGAGATGAGCTTGTTTGTCTATTTTTAAAGGAATGATAATGTTAACTGAAGAAAAATGCACAACCTGAAAGTTGAGAATTATGGGGGTTTTTTCCTTCTATTTTTGATTTGGTCTCATATTTCTTTTTTTTTTAATTTTTAATTTTTAATTTTTTTTTTTTTTTTTTTGAGAATCATGTTTTATTCGGCAGACATACTGAGGACTTAAACCCTGGAGACAGCCTCTCAGACAGCTCGGAGGGACTGCTCCAAAGAGGTAAGGGAGGAGCCAGGATGTATCGGAGTTTCTGCAACAAAGACCAGGTAGTCTGAACTTCAAAACATTGCTGTTAATTAAAGAAAACCAGACCATCTCGAGTTAACGAATTTTGCACTTTGCTCTGTATGGAAAGATGCAAAAGTGTGGGCTCTCTGAAATCATTTCTTTGACATGCACCTTAGCTACTAAGGCCAGTATGCTGTTTTTCTGCATCCTGAATCCCCTCAGGGTGCCCAGTCGTGGCAGCTGCAGTGGCTGATGGCCTGCCGGCCGCAGCATCCTTTGTTTACTGATACGGCAGGCGACACTCTCCATCCACAAGAATCAGTATCAAATTGCAGCTGATATTTTGATTCCACTGGATGCATTAAAAGAATGATGTTCTAGTTTAATTTCAAGTAGTTTTCAGAATACCTGAGCGATTAATATCCATTGATCTCACTGGAATAAATTCATCGATCATTTAAAATCTGTAATGCAAAGGATTCCATAAAATGTGTGACGGGGTATACGGGTTTTGAAAATGCCTCCAGAGAGCATACAAACCCAATTTTTGACAATCTTTGAGCTAGAGAAAAGTGGTCAGGAGGAAAGCGACATGAAATAAATTAAAAAAAAAAAAAAAAAACAAAACAGAAAGAAGCCAGGGTTCCTGAAAAGAGAGCGTAAGGCTGAACTTCTTGGATGGTACCTTGAGGTCAGCAGACAGCAGACTGAGGTTCTGGAGGCTTCATCGAAGACAGGGATGCCCTGAGGCTGGGGGACCTGCCTCATACACGCCACACCCTGCCAGCCCTGCTTCTTTTCCATCCGACTGAGGAACGAGGTACCGCAACTAGAGCTTCACAAACACACTCCCCACCCTCCTTAAGAATCTGAGATCTGTCCCCACCCTCCGAGAAGCCATGGTTGGTTTGATTCTTGGGACAACACTGGTCACAAATCACCAAACGCCATTAGACTGAGATGAGCTAAAAGGGTGTCACTCATCGTCACTTGGTTAAAAAGTCAAGATGTGACCTGCGCGGCTGCTGCCTTCCGGCCCACCACCCAAAAAAGCATAGACACGGGGAGAGAATGCCCGTTGGGACCCTTTGATGACCTTACCCAGGGCAAAAATTAAGAGCCAAGGGTGACAGTAATCGCAATCTTCCTTTCCTTTGTTTCGGCCACTAATGACCGAGCCTAGTCACAGATACACTAAAAAGGCCAAAAAAGCATCATTTTTAAACAAAAAGGTATTTGGGGCCCTCCCTCTCTGCAGACGTGCAGCCTCCATTTCTGGCAGGAAACCCGGGCGAAAAACCTTGCTTAAAAACAGCTGACCGTGTTCACAATCTGTTGGCGCAACCTGTGCGGAGCTAAATTCCAACCGGTGGCCCTTCCCAGAGCTTCCCTCAACACCGAGGGCCTTCTCTTCCTATAAGGGACTCAGCTAAACCAAGGACAGCCTGAGGAATTTACCCCAAAGGCTCCCAGCCGATCCACAAAGCACCGAGATCCCACAACATGGGGCTATGGCGCCACCTGCTCTGGCCTGAATGTTCATGTCCCCCCCTCTCAAAATTCACGTTGAAATCCTAACGCCGATGTGGTGACTTAGGAGGTGGGGGGCTTAAGGGTGTGATTAGATCACTAGGGTTGATGGGATTAATGTTTTTATCAAAGAGACCACGCAGAGATTGTGCGTCCCTCCCACCACGTGAGGAGGTGCCAGGTACGAACCAGGTATGAACCAGGAAGAGGTCCCTCACCAGAACTGGACCAGGCTGCAGTCTTCCCAGCCTCCAGAGCTTCTGCTCTTTGCAAACCACCCAGTGTTCTGAAGTTTGTTACGGCGGCTCAGATGGACTGACACCATCTAAACAAAACATCACTGGCAGGAGTCTTCTGTGCTTCAAGTTCAAAATCAATCATCAATCAACGTCCAACCTCATTTCTAAGATACTACCTCAGTTCTGTGCCCTTGTCAAAAGCTCTGAAGTCCACAGCTGCATTTCCTGAAAGTGTATATACTTATACTCACTGCCTCCCTGTATTCATCCACCACCTGACTCCTTAAATAGCAAAAGGTCACTGTTTCCTGATCACCAAACAATGGTGTCGCAAAAGGCTTCTTGACTGCTCGGCAGCATGAGTGCAAAGAAGCCCCACATTTAGATACTTTGCCAGAGTTCCAGGCCCTCATTTGTTGGGTCTTTCTTCACCAAGAGCAAGTGGTCAAGCACTTAAAAACACTGCATATTTACAGCTAAATTCTGACTTTTAAAAATTAAGGATATCGGTGTCAAAAATCTTAACCATATACTTCACCCTCGATGTAGCAAAACCATAAAGGATACTGGATTTTTTAAAAAATAGTATTCAGACAGGTGTTGACAGGCTTAAGAAGTTGAGGTGAAGGAAGTAATGTAAAATATAATTAGAATCAATATATCGTCCTCAATTTGGGTTTTAAATATGATGCTAAACCGCTCTGCAACTGCAAACTCAATGTGAATCTCTTGGCTTATCTTCTCTTCGCGATGAAAAGGTCCAAACAGGGGCGGTGACAGTGCCAGAGAGACCGCACCTGCAGGGCGGAGTGTGTCTACCGCTCAGACAAGGCCCAGCGGGGAAGAGATGGGAGGCACGCCGGCTGACAGAATGCACTCAGCACCAAAGTCACCCCTTCTCAGACAGTGCCATGTCGCACGAGCTGCTCCGGGTCAACCTCAGAGGGCAGGATCCCAGGACAGTCCAACACAAATACCACGCAAGCGGACAGCAACGTGACCGTGACCGTGCAGATCTCCCAAAGACGCAGTGGCTCACGAAGCCTATGAAACAGACAAACGGACGTGGCAGGTACCCGTTGGTAACAACCCAACAGGTGGCTTCATTCCTTTGATAACTATGTAAGTTCAAAAAGCTAAAGCTCTGAACATTCTTAGAAACAATAAACAGTACATATATGTAAATTAGAACTAAAAAATATATGTGCAGTTAAAAAAAAAAAGGCTTATCAAGCCATGAAAGACACAGAAGAAACTTAAGAGATATGTTACTAAATGAAAGAAGCCAGTCTGGAAATGCTACAAACCGTACGATTCCAACCAAATGACATTCTGGAAGAGGCACAGCTACAGAGACAATAAAAAGATCGTGGTTTCCACGGGGTTTGGGGGGAGGGAGGGAGGGAGGGAGGAAGGAACAGACGGAGCACACGGGATTTTTAGGGCGATGAAATTAGTCTGTGTGACACCGTAGTGGTGGCCACATGTCATCATGCACCTGGCAAAGCCCACAGAATGTCCAACACCAAGAGTGAGCCCTCATGTAAACTGTGGACGTTGGTTGATAATAACGTGTCCATGTTGGTTCACCGATGGCACCAAAGATGCCACACTGACGAGGGATGCTAAGGGTCAGGAGGACGTATGTGTGGGTGGGGAGGGCTCTGTGCGAACTCTGTGTTTTCTGCTCAATTCTGTTGTGAACCTGAAACTCCTCTAAAAAAACAAAGCCTATTAAAAAAAAATAACCCAACAGATGCCCAAAGGAAAAATGATATGAATTAAAAAGACCAAGAGAAGCTGGAGGTGGATGTAAGGTGGGGTTTGATTAATAGACTAAATAATTCTGGGGGGGAAAAAAAAAGAAATAAAACCCTTACTATGATCACGCCCTTAACTTGCAATGTCCAGTGAAGGCTGTGCTGTTACACATCACAGGGTTTTAGCAGAAAAGTGAATCTCCCTTCCTCGCCCCCAAATTGACTCAATTCTAAAAATGGGTTCTTAGGATAAAATTCATTCATCTTTGGGGGAGGGTGCAGCTCAGGGGTAGAGCGCGTGCTTAGCCTGCATGAGGTCCTGGGTTCCATCCCCAGCACCGCCATTAAAAAAAAATAAAGAAAAATGAAGAAACCGAATTGCATCTCCTCTCAAAGGAAAAAAAGAAAAGAAATGAGAAATGATAAGACAAACAACAAATTAATTCATCTTTCTCATCTGGGCTTTGTTTTCTCAAAACAACACTCCATCAAGCTTTCTCCCCCCACTATCATCTATGAAATTTTGATCCCTCTTTTAAAATGGATTCACTCTGAGCGGCCGTTTTCTAGGAGCCACTTTTTTCAGACAGTGATGGTTTCCTGAGCGCTGCCCATGCAGCTTGGCAGTTTTCAAATTCGAAACCACATCTTGTGAGAAACGACAGACGGAGATGAAGCCTGGAGGGGAACACAGTGGGGACCAGCACAGCTGTGTTCAGACGCCGAGGGGCGGTCATCGTGATGGCACTTCCTCTGAAAAAGCCCAAGGAACAGACCTAGAGCCAGGCGCAACGGCGCAGACATTTCTGCTCAACGTAACAGAAAACTTTAACCGCGGAAATGGGCCGCAGAGTTGATGCTTTGTTTTGAGACAGTGAGTTTCCAGCCCTAGAAATATTCAAATAAAAGTCAGCTCCAAGTCGAAGCACACGTGGCCCCCTTCAGAGCCCACAGCTTATCGATCGCCTTCCCCTCTCTTTCTAGAGACCTATTCAGACTCTTCTCCATGGTCATCACCCCCCTGATCTACTTATTCACTCAAATACGCACGGAGTCCCTGCTCTGTGCCAGATACGGTTCCAGGAGCTGGAGCGGTTTCAGCTAACACAATGGATCACTAGATTATGGAAAGTAAATTCCATGTTTTGAAGACACAGAAAAAGGAGGGGCTTGGTCAGAGCAAGATCTTGGTAGGCCTCACTGAGAGGACACACATGGGTTCTAAAAAAATGACGTGCCACCCCATGGTGAGATATCCAGTGGCCACCAGCCTAATCTATGGACTTCTGGAGTCACTGACCAACCCCCCCCCCAGCTGCGTACAAACCAAAGGACAGCAAGGGCTCATGAGGCTCCCAGGTCTGGGCCCAGAGCTCTGAGACCTCCTCACTCACCGGGAGCCAGTTCGCCCCACTTCGGAGTGGCGTCCTTGCCACCAGGTTCACTGATCACTGCCACCTCGCATCCTTTCGCCCCTGGCCTCCGGTGGAGCTTCCAGCCCTAACAGACTCCCTACAGGCTCCTTTCTCATTCAAATCGCATGTTGCTCAGAAATCTAAAAACTCTTAAAGAGTGGGAGGCTTGAAACGATGGATTTCAGAAAATTGGCACCCAGAGGCTGCCGCATTCGTGGCAATCCCAGGGCACAAACAAGCATTTGGCACGAGACAGGAAACACTCTTAAAACATGACTTGGGTCTCATTTCAAGACTCCTGGGCCTCAAAATACAAAGGACTTGAGAAAAATACTCAATAACCCTCTTATTTTTCCCTAATTGCAAAAGACAATGCTCCCTTCCCGATCCTCTCTCTCTAAGACAAGACCACTGCTTTCTTTCTAGCCCAAGAAGAGCTGTTCATTGGCCAGAATAATTATGAAACACACGGTGGCCTTGCTTAAAGTTTTCCAGCTTTTGGCTCCAGGAGAGGGTCAGAAAGCTACTGATGCCAGTCTCTTAAAAAGATCACCTGGCACAGAGTTCTTTCCCCCGTGAATGGGCACAGTGGGACCCCCGACACTGGCACGCGAGGGTGTTACACTGAACGGGGCGCTGCGCAGTTCTGGGCTCATTTCCGGAAGGACAGAAGCCAGAACAAACACCACTCAGTCTATTACAAAAGTGTCAACAACCCGGCCCCCGGGAAGAAACTGCAGTGACATAGCTAGAAAGCCACGCCCTCTGATGAAGGCCCACAGGAGCGCGTCTGATCCAGGCCTAATGGCTCCCCAGGGTCAAAGGCACCAACAGCTTTCAAACGTCTTTTCTTTTCCAGTTTCTAAGGTGCTCTGCAGCCCAGGGACGGCCACTGGGAGCTGCTTCACCAGGGGTTCTGGGAGGCAGCTCTCAGCATTGTCACTCTTCCTAAAGGCACTGTTCTCAGGGCCTCACATGAACCAGGGGACAGAAGACAATCACAGAATTTTATGACCCCAAAAGACCCCCTACTCTGTGGCCACGCTCGTGGCCCGGGGGCCTGGGATGTACGCAGAGTGACCGGGGAAGGGGGAAGATGAAACAAGGGTCCTCGCAGGCTCCCCATGCAACTCACAGGCAACTCTGAGTTAACAGGAAGGAAAGGCCACTGCGGGAATCAACTCCCCAGGAGCCTCCCCGGGGAAGGGACACTGAGATCAGCGGCCTGTTTCCACTTTGTTAAAGCCCTGCCTGGGCTTCGGGCGAGGGGTGCACACCAGGGCTTCCAGGACGGTCCCGCTGCCTGGGGTACAGCCCCCGATTTCAGTGTGGATGCTAAATTCTGTGGTCCCCTAAGGAGATGTGGCTGAGTTCCTAGAGGGCACTTTCTGGTTTATCTCCTGCGTGGACCGAATACCTCTCTAAGTCGACCACCGGCCTCGGGAGCACCCGTGTGCACACCCTCTCCATGTCTGTCTGTCCAGGAGCACAGCACAGGGAGCGGGGGCCACCGCCTGAGCTGACATCTCAAGCCCTCCCACCTCACAGCAGAGGGACGAGCTCTTTTAACACCTCCCATTTGAAACAAAAACGGGAACACAAGCAATTGATAAGATGAAGGAGTTGATGTTTGTCAAGTGCTCAGAACAATGCGTGCCTCAGGGTACACACTCTGGAAGTGTTTGCTAAGTAACAAACACACAGTCTTTACGTGTAGCAGCTAAGTGAATTTTTATAAGAGGATGTGAGGCAGGGGAGGAAGGCTCTTCTGAGACAGCTTTCAGACACATCTCCCTGCTCAAGGACCCCTTGCTAGCTTAACCCCCGCGTGCAATCTTCCTGCGTGGTGCTGGCTAGGAACAGGGTGCCAGAGGAGGGGCCAGGACGGCTTAAAGGCTGCCAGGTGGCTTCTGATCAACCACACCAGGACTGCGATGAAACCAGCTCAAGCAGAACAAAGAAACAAAGACAAGAATCCCAGGTTGCAGCTGGCTGTCAGAAGCCTTCAAACATCTCTCTCGATCGTCTTATGCCCTCATCTGGAAGATAGCCCTCGGCCTCTCCACATCATCGGCAACTGAAATCGCACATTTATGCATGTGATTCAGGGCTTCAAAAGCACACGAGGTATGCTGGTAACACCCAATTTTAGGCAAAATTCAGAGCAACCCGCTTCAGATGACAACATCTCAGATGTATACCCCATGTATAAAATTCCACACGATAGATTAGAAAGAAATCTCCTTAATTCCTTGGAGTAATTCCTTGGAGAGATACCTCTCTGCCACAGACAAAACAGGTGCTTGGAATAATCATCCCATGAAAACAAAAATCACCAGTCATCTAAATATTTGACTTTGTGCCAGCATCCATTTCGTCACTTAAATTTTAGTGTTGTCACAGTTCCGCCTAAGATTGTTTGAAGTTTTCAGGCATGACTTGAATTCTCTGTTAAGACCATAAATTCCTGTGGACGAAGAATGTCACCTGCCATATTCACTGAACAAAGGATGTGGCATCCATCTAGCCACCAGCCACTGCAGCTGCCCCAGACAGCACCCTGTGGGGATTCAGGACGGAGAAAAACAGAATTCTGGCCCCAAGACAGTTAAGTTGCAGATCAAAGGAATGAATTCAACGAGCCCTGACTCTTCCAGCATCTTCCCATACAGAGAAAGGCGCTAAATTTAACCTGAGATGTCTGGTTTTCCTTAATTAACAGAAATTAATTATTCCTATAATTTATTTTATTTTATTTTTGCAAAAATATATATCCTGGCTCCTCCCTTACCTCTTCCCAACAGTCCCTCAGAGCTGAAAGACTGTGTCCAGGGCTTAAGTCCTCAGTAAGTCTGCTGAATAAAACTTAATTCTCAACTTTGCAGTTGTATGTTTTTGTTTTTGTTTTTTTTCCCCACAGCGGCACTCCTGTGCAACTGAACATCTATTTTGGGAAGAGGCAGTCTATGCTACATTCAGGGGACAGCACCACACTGAAGACCTGGGGAAGACAGAAGAAACAAATGCCAGATAATTTCATCAAGTGCTGATTAAAAAGTGCGGGGACTGCACGTGTAGGTACAGATACATTTGTTTTTTTATGCGAATAGTGGCCTCAGACTCATTTCCCCATTATCCTGTCTCGTAATCACCAAGGCGATGTGATTCGTAAGGTCATAGAATTCTGAATGAATGAAAAGAATGCAAGTGGAGGGAAACCACAAAAACAGAAACCACTCTGCCAGGGAGATATAAGAACAAAACAGGAAGCCTTTGTTATGGCGGATTCTGGGGCCAGAAACTTGGCCATCAACCTACCTTTTAGGAGAGCATTTGTAACATATCTTTCTTTATAAATGGAGAAAACCAAGGGGTGATTTCCAACACGAACACCCCACTATTAAAGAAAAGAGTTTAAGACCACAAATATTAAAGACAGAAACGGAACACAGTCTCATCACTTACTCTGACTTCATTAATTTAATACACATTCACTTCAAAATAATGGAGCTGAGCAGGGAACGGAACAAACCCTAATGCAAACGACACCCCAGAATCCCACGAGCTCACATGTTAAGAAAGCCGCTCTGGCAAGAAGGAGGTGGCCCGCGTCCGAGGGCGCGACTTCCCAGCCGGGGACAGCCGAGGTCCCCACGGCGGCTGCGGTCACCAGCGCCTCCGCCGCGACCGCTCCAACAAGTCCAGTCCCCGGTCCAGGCTCCGAAGGCCACACCCACCCTGCCAGCTCTCCAGGGCTTTCCTCTCGTATCTGAAGCTTTGGCGCTGTGTTTTCACAAGGGCGACGTTCCCTCTCACTCAGCCCTGCCGTCCGCCTCGCGCTCCCGTGACATGGCCCACATCCGCGTCCCCGCGCGCTTGCACCGTGACCCGGCGGCGCCCCCGCCCCGCCCCGAACCGCTGGGCCGCTCCCTGGACCCTCACCGCCCACCCCACCCTGAGCCGGGCCCCTCGGGGAAGATGCTCCGGGGTCCTCCCCACACGCGTGGAGGGCGTCAGAGGAGCGGGGGGGCACTGGGGCGACTCCCCGACACAGAGGAACCCGCGGCTCTCGGCCCTCGGCCTTCAGGGCGCCCCGAAGACGGGTTCGCGTGCGCCTCGGGGTGGCCCCCGCCCAGCCCGGCCCGGCGGGGCCCTACCTCCGCGAGCAGCCCGAGCAGCAGCGCCGCCACCCTCCTGGCCAGGCGGCCCATGGCTGCGCGTCCTCCTCGCCGCAGACGCGGGGTAGCGGCACGTCCCCTGCGCGGCGGGCGGGATCCGGCCCCGGGGGCGCACGAGCCGGGGGCGCGCGAGCGGGCGAGGAGCGGGGATGCGCCGCGCAGCCTTCGCCGCGCCCCGCCCACCCCGCCCCCGGCTCGCGCGCAAACCCCGCCCACCCCACCCCGGACTCGCGCGCAAACCCCGCCCCCCGGCTCGCGCGCCCCACCCCGGCTCGCAACCCCCTGGGCACACTCCTGGGTACCAAGGTCCGCCCCGCCTGAGTGCGCGCGCCAGGGGCCCCGAGGGCAGTAGCTGGGCAGGCGAGGTGCAGGGTTGCTGCCAGGGGTCTCCTCCCTCTAGGACACCGTCCTGTCACCCTTGAATAGGCCTGGCAAGGTTTTTGAAAGAAGCAAAGTCCCTGCGGGCTGAGGCTTGTTCCAGAGGGCGGTGACTGGCCGTGAACCCATTGCTCTGTCTCGCGGCGTCTTGTGCGTCTAGGTTCTTCAAGGTCCCTCCGATCTCTGCGCCCGGTGGGGCCATGCACTCTCCCCACGTGTGACAGCAAGGACAGCCAAAGGATGAGGAGGCAGACCGCGGACGGAAGGCTCCCTGAGCCTCACCTTTCATGCCTGGATCTTCCTGTTCTGCCCCTGCCCTGCGCTCCCCTGGCCCTGCCCCGCGCTCCCCTACAATTGGCCCACACTGAAGCCCACCCTCCAGCTGGTGACTTTGAGATGTCCTTCACCTCTGCTGAATTCCCCTTCCACCCCCCACTACCTCTTACCCACCATATATATTCTTTTCACAACACGGCTCAGATCCCATCTCATTCGTGCAGTTATTCAAAAACCATTTATTGAACTTGTAAGTTGTACCAGACCCCGAGCAGGAGAGCCAGTACACAGAGGGTTGCAAGAAAACTCTGCCTGGTGTCTAGAGGGAGAGATAAGCAATTACACCAGCAGGATGCAAAGTGCTGAGTGCAGACAGTGAGGCTAGAAGTTAGTTAAGGAGGTAAAGGAAATGAACTTACCCATGACCGGAGGTGAAGGGAGGGGTTCAGGGAAATAGACAGCACCTAAGGCGAGTCCCAGACACTTTTCCAGATCTCAGCAAATGTGCACATCTGATTGACTGAATCATGCAACGCCAGACCACACCTGTTGGAACCAGAACTTGCCAGGAAAGCAGAAAAGTCATCTTTGGTCTTCATTGCAATGGTAACACACCATCTGACAGGACCGCCAAGGGTCTTTGGACTCCAGTAGCTTAGACTTACTATTTAAAATGAGAGCATTTTATTACTCTTAAAGGGCAGAATTTAACTTGCAGAAAGCGAAGCTCAAGCTGTGTTGTGTAACAGAGATGCAAAGTTTTTTTTCTCCAATGATGGTGTAAACGATCTTCTCCTGTAAAAATGCAAGTGACCTCTGCCACACTCAGAGCCTTAACCAGTTTTCTGTCTGATTCATCAATTTCATCCCAAGAGTTTCTGTTTCTCCTCTTTGTCACTTGCTCTGTATACACACTTGCTTGCATTCTCCCTTGAAGTAGCTTTGCTGGTTCCTCATTAATGCGTTGTTGCCCTGAAACAAATAAGTTATTTCTCCAGCAAAGATGGGTTTATTCGGACACAGCAGAGAATTGCAATTTGAGGTGTGTGGCCATGGCATGCCACACGCATGCCCCACAGGGGAAAGAGGGAGTACCCTTTCATAGAGGAGGATGTTGGGGTGGCTAAAGTAAACAAAGAGTCCATGGCTTTCCTTTGCCTGGGTCCTCCCTGAGGAAGAAGAGAAATCTTGCTTCTTTCCTGTTGGGCTCTGCTATCATCATAGGTTATGAGAGCTCCCCCTTCTGGTCTCTCAACTATTTAACTGAGATTTCTTTTTACTAATTTTTTGCATTTACCCCTTTTGATCAAGATCTTCCTGTGAAAGCGTCACTGATGGCTTTTCTAGTGTCAACAGCTTTTTATCCCTTAATGTTGGGAAGAACCTTTCCTGGGTGCAGTGTCTCATGTCAGAGGAAAAGTGCACAGGTTGGAAAACTATTAAAGCCACAGCTGAGTAACAAGGAAGGGGTAGGAAGGAGAACTCTCAGGCATTTTTTTTATCTGAAGTTCATGTGTTATCAAGAACACAGACTTTGGAGATCATCTGAAGTGTTATGTCATTGTCAAAGGTTTGGGGACAGACTTCCAGCAAGCCTGGTCTGGATATCCTGGGAAAGCTGTTTCATCACATGTCATCGGCTTCAGTTCTGGTAAGTCTTTTCTTTCAGGTCACCAGATGGTGTGAAGACCTAGTCAGGGTTTGGTGCTTTTTAAAGATGTGCCATGCAAATCACGAGTCTTTTCCTTGGAGTTTGGCAGCCCCAGACTTGGTTTTCAGTACCTGATGGGGGGGCCGCTCCAGTGAGGCTGAAGAGAGTTCTGGAGGAATCACTTCCAATGGACAAAAACTCCACGTTGAAAAGTGTGATACTTCAGGTCTTTGAATCCCACATTGTGGGAGCATGCTGTGAAAAGATTGCTCTGCCAAAAGATGGTTATTTTTTGACAAATGCTGGAGAGGCTGTGGAGAAAGGGGAACCCTCCTACACTGCTGGTGGGAATTCAGTTTGGTGAAGCCACTGTGGAAAACAGCGTGGAGATTCCTCAAAAGACTAGGAATAGACTTACCGTATGACCCAGGAATCCCACTCCTGGGCTTGTATCCAGAAGGAACCCTACTTCAGGATGACACCTGCACCCCAATGTTCATAACGGCACTATTTACAATAGCCAAGACATGGAGACAGCCTAAATGTCCATCAACAGGTGACTGGATAAAGAAGATGTGGTATATTTATACAATGGAATACTACACAGCCATAAAAACCGACAACATAATGCCATTTGCAGCAACATGGATGCTCCTGGAGAATGTCATTCTAAGTGAAGTAAGCCAGAAAGAGAAAGAAAAATACCATATGAGATCGCTCATATGTGGAATCTAAAAAACAAAAACAAAAACAAACAAACAAACAAAAAGCATAAATACAGGACGGAAATAGACTCATAGGCAGAGAATACAGACTTGTGGTTGCCAGGGGGGTGGAGGGTGGGAAGGGATAGTCTGGGATTTCAAAATTGTAGAATAGATAAACAAAATTACACTGTATAGCACAGGGAAATACACACAAAATGTTATGATAACTCAGAGAGAAAAAATGTGACAATGAGTGTGTATATGTCCATGAATGACTGAAAAATTGTGCTGAACACTGGAATTTGACACAACATTGTAAATGATTATAAATCAATAAAAAATGTTAAAAAAAAGATGGTTATTTTTAATAGAAGCAGTTAGGCTTTTGCAATATTGGAGTATCTCTTTTTTTTTTTAATCAGTTGTGGGTGAAAAGAGGCAGGAGCCAAGTGCATTGGACGCCCTGTGACCATCTCAAAAGATGAGAGTTTATGAGTTCCCAAAAAGGTGGACCTGGGACTTAGAAGGACCAACAGCAATGCTTGTGACAGACCTCGCCAGCTGAGTCTTAACGGTGCCATTAGTAGTTTCCACGAAACCAGAGGACCGAGGTGATAAGAACAGTGAAGGCGTTTTAAAACCGGCCACACGGTGCACAGTTGTCAAAAACACCTGGCCAGTAACGTGGGTTCCTCCATCACCGTGAAGTTCAAGATGACTTTTCCAGGTACGGATAATATTTTCCAAAAAGACTTTAGCCACAAGAGGAGCAGTATTCTGTCTGCAAGGGAAGGCATCAGTCCAGTGTGAAAACATACAGACCATGACTGAAACATACGTACATTCAGGAGATGGAAGAAGGTGTTTGAAATCCCTTTGCCAGACGACCCATTTGGCAGCTTAAAATGTCTGGGAGCAGCACGAACAGGCTTCCTTGGGTTAGACAAGCGGGATGAGTGAAGTGGGCACTTTTTGCAGCCTTGTTGATGTTCCCCCACCAGCACTGACTCATGAAGGCTATTCTGTCATTAGACCGATGGTTTAATGCGTGTACAGTGGTGAGGAATGGGAATTGGGGAGATTCCGGCAGGACTGAGTTATAACTTAGTCTACATCAAAACTTCCTCTTCTTATCAGACCTACAACTGTCGAATTTCCAATCTTATTTTTCCTTTTCTGAGGCCAATGATTGGGCGGGCTCTGGCCAGTTTTCTAAATTATCATTTGGGAAAACATCGCTTTGGATGTTGTTGGTCCCTTGAAAGGCAGCATTCTTTGTGGAAAAGCCAGGAAGATGACTTCCCCAGCTTCCAGACAGTCAGGTATGTTTGTTTGTTTGCTTGTTTATGTGAGTCTGTTTCTGTTTTATAAGTTCATGTGTATGATTTTTTTTTAGATTCCACATGTAAGTGATATGATACAACAACACTGCGATTATTTCTCAGAGATTTTTTCCTCTAGCGTAAAGAACAATTTTCAAACTGCTCAATTCAAAAAGCTGCAAGCCAGTCCCAGCCAGTCTTAAGGAGACTGGTGGGTCCTGGAGGAGCCAGGCCAAAGGCTTTTTTTTTAAAAGCCAGTCTTCAGAAGACAGCCTTTCCAAAGCAACAGGCTAAAGGTTGAAAAACTTGGCACCGTTTCAGAGAAACAGCCTCTGTTCCTGAAGGGATGAGTCAAAGGCTAAACACCTGTTCCAAAGGGAATAAGCCAAGGGCAATTTCAGCCAGTTTCAGCGGAACAGTCTGATACCAAAAAAAAAAAAAAAAAAAAAATCAGACCAAAGTGGCAAACAAGTGCTCACAGTCAGAACAAGTCCTCTACTAGAAATATAAACCTTTAAATAGGTCCCAAATAAAGCCTGGGCAGCTTCAAATGTAAGGAGGATGTGAGCTGGGATCCAGGAGAAACACACTTTCAAACTCCAGGGTTGTGGAGAAAAGCAGTGAGTTGTCACCTACTGGGTTCAGCTGTGTTACCAGCCCTGGCCTCTCAATCATTATTAACTGAAAGACTGGCAGGTTCCTGTCTCCAGGTTACTGAAGGACTCAGAAGTTGCAACATGATTTCGCCTTTAACTACAGATGTTTCTTGAGTTGAGTGTTTCCCAATATTAAGCATTATTTGGACCCTTTTAAAAAGGAAAGGTCTTCTCAGGAATTCGCGTCTGTGCAGGGCTTGTGATGGTCTGAGTTACCCCATCATACCAGTTCTCCTTTTCTTCCATAAAAACAGTCCCCCAGGGTTTAGAATAATGAGGATTACAGTTTTCAGCGTCCCTTGCACAAGGTGTTTGCAGTTAACTCCGCATATTAGTTTGCTCAGGCTGCTATAAGAAATGCCAGACTGGGTGGCTTAAAGAATAAACATTTATTTCCTCATAGTTCCAAGGACTAGAAGTTCAAGATCAAGGTGCCAAGCGGGTTGGTTACCTCTGAGGCTTCGCTCCTGGCTTTCAGGTGGCCACTTGCTTGTTGCCTCTTCATGTGATGGTTCCTCTCTGGGACGCAGGAAAAATGGGTGTGGGGCGTGAGGAGGGCTGTGTCCCAGGCTTCGGTGGAGCCCCTGGGACGGGCCCCACCAAGTGTGGGTCCTTGGCTTCGCTCAGGAAAGAACTCAGGAGTGAGCCACGGTTGAGTCAAGGTAGATTTATTTAAAGAGATACATCGAAAGGCAAGAGAAAGGCCACGAGGTGTGGGGGTTGGATGCTCAGAGGAAAAGCAGGTGCACACTCCATAGACAAGAGTGCGGGCCGTCTCCAAAGAGGGATACACAGGTGGCGGCCGCGAGGGGCAGTGCTGCCCATTTTTATGGGCTTGGTGGCTTCATATGCTAATAAGTAGAAGGACCAGTCTAAGGGGAAGGGGCTGGGATTCCCAGGGAGTTGGCCATTTCCCACCCTGTGACCTTTTGTGGCAGCCTCAGGACCGCCATGGTGCCTGGGGGCGTGTTATTCACCATGCTGATATATTACAATGGGCGTACAATGACGCTCAAGGTCTACTGGACGTCAAATCTCCCACGTCTTGAGCCTCAAGGCCTCCCGGGGTTGAATCTTTCACCATTTTGATGTTAACTGCTGTAGCATTCCTAGAATGGCTGTGCCCTGCCCCCTTCCTGCCTCATCTGCACTTGGCCCTGGTGTTTCTCTCTGTGCAAATTCCATCTTTTAAGGACACCAGTCAGACTGGATTCAGGCGTGCCCTAATGGCCTTGTTTTAACTTACTCACCTCTTTAAAAGCCCTGGCTCCAAATATAATCACACTCTGAGGGGCTGGTGGTTAGGACCTCAACCCATGAATTGGAAAGAATGCAATTCACCCACAACATTCCACCATTGCCCCTGCCCCCAAATTCACGTCCTTCTCACACATGTGGGCAAAGGATGTCACCTGCCATCTCAGTAAACAAAGGATGCTGCAGGCATCAAGCCATAAGCCATTTCAGTTGTCCCTGACCGTGCACCCTGCGGGGATTCAGGCTGGAGGAAAGCAAGATAGTTAAGTTGCAGATCAAAGGAATAATTTCAATGAGCCCAGACGCTTCCCATACAGAGAAGGGCACTGAATTCATTAACTTGAGATGGCTGGTTTTCTTTAATTAATAGTAATTTTTTTAATGTTCTGGCTACCAGGATTTTTGCAAAAACTCCTGTATATCCTGGGCACTCCCTTACCTCTTTGGAACAATCCTGAACGATCTGAGAGGCTGTCTCCCAGGCTTAAGTCGGCCAGTATCAGTGAGTCTGCCAAATGCAAACTCACATGACAGGTGGTTTGAAGTCCTGCAGAATGCAGGCGTGCAGAGTGGTCCTGTAGTGGGGACTGGGGGCCAAGGTGTCAACCGGGCTCCAGGCACACAGAGAGCCCAAGGGTGGGGGTTTATGTGACCCCAGAGAGTGCCAGCCTGCTCCACGCCAAATAAAACATCATTTTCAACTTCAGGCTGTGCAATTTTTTTTTTCAGTTGACACACACAAAATGCATTCACCCCCATCCCAACAGCCCAAAGGTCTTACCTATTCCAGCGTCAACGCCAAGTCCCAAATCGCATTTAAAAACCATCTAGATGAAGCGTGTGAGGCTTGAGGTATGATTCATCCTGAGGCAAAATTCCTCTTCAGCTCTGAATCTGTGAAACCACACATGTTATCCACTTTCAAAATACAACAGTGGGACGGGGACAGTGTAGACAGCGTCACTTACAAAAGGGAGAAATCTGAGAACGGGCAGCAGTGATGGGTTCCAAGCAAGTTCAAATCCTAGCAGGGCAAATTCTATTAGATTTTAAGGCTTGAGAATAATTCTCTGTGGCTCAGTGTTCTGTTCTCCAGGCTCACTAGGGTGGCAGCTCTGCCTTCTGGGACCCCTGCCAGGTGGCGGTGGTGAGGGAAGAATTGTCCCCTCAGTTCTGGGCGGTAGCAGCCTGTGTGGGGCCAGCTGGCACTCTCTGAAGCCACTTTAAAGTTAGAAAACCCCCACCCCAGGGCTCTCTGTGTGCCTGGAGACACCTCAGCCCCACTCCCCACGGCCGGACCTGCTGCACACCTGCACTTCTGCGAGACAGAAACATCTTCCCTTGAACAAAACCGGGACATAGCCCGGCTCACAATACCCTGGCCAGACAGACCATGCATCCTTCCCTTATCAAAGTCATAAATCCTGTTGTTCAGAGACGTCCTGACAGGTCTTACAACCAATCAGATGCCTGTGCCCGAATCGATCATGTGACCCCGCCCCTTTGTGTGCACAGCCTGTCCCCCCAATAAAAGACCCCGCACGACCACCCTCAGGGCTTACACGGGTCCCTCTCGTCTGTGTGGCCCACTGCTGCTTGTCACAGCATAGCTATTAAATCTCCCCTTTTTTCCTCAATCCCCGTGGCCTTCGGTAAATCCTTTCACCACCCATGACACCCGCCCACCTTGTGTTCACAGCAGCCTGGCCCACTGTTACCTAGGAAGTGGCCCTGCCCTCTGGACCCGAAGAGGCGACAGCCCCACCGTAAGGTTCCTTTCTCCTTTTCTTACAGGGTAACACATACTGACAGCGAAATAGTTCTGCCCTCCCATCTTGAAGAGTCCCCAACAGCCTTCCTACATTTTATCTCATTTCTGTCCCTTTTTAGTTCAGGATGGCTGTGTTCCTGCTGGGACAACCCCGTTTCTATTCCCAGCCTTTGTTGAGACAGCTGACTGGATCCATGAGTCACACGGTTATCTCTTTACGGAGTGAGTGTCCAGCCACCCTGGGATTCTCTCTAGAACAGACGATCTCAGTTTTTGCAATATGGACAGGATGAGAGTTTTAAATCTTCAAGGTACAGATCCTTTTTGCTTGACAATTCATTCTTAAATTTCCCTCCTCTCTCATCTTAGTACAGAGAGACCAGCCTGCACCTTCAAAACTTTGTTTAGAAATCTCTCAGGTTTGCCACTTCTGGTTTCCACCTTCCACAAAACTCTAGAACACAGTTCAGCCAATTTCTTTGTCACTTTACAACAGGTGCTAACTAAAACTTGGCACTGGCCATCTGCCTCTCCAGGGATTGGATCACGCTGGCACTTGCCATCGAACTGTGCTTGGATTAATCTCCAAGCCGCTGCAGCCACTGGCCTCCAACACACCCAGAAAGGAGTTCAGGGTGGAGGTCAGGAATGAGGCGCTCTGTGCTCTGGGGAAACTGGCCGAGCAGGCCTTCAGACAGATATTTGCAGCAGAAGATTTTATGAGCTCAAATTCTTGTGTCTTCTCATATCTAGAAAAGCGCTGAAATTGTTAATGGTGACATCTGCCCCTTGTGACGAGCAGCCAGCCTCTGCCTAAGTATGTGCTTGGCTGCATGTGCTCATCCCTTCACTGAAGTCACATAGAATACTGAGTTCTCCCCCCATCTCTTTGGAGCAGTTTCTCACAGCTTTCTGGGAGGCTGTCTCCCGGGCAATAGTCCTCATTTTGCCCCAAATAAAACTTACCCCCCAACTCTCACACTGTGTGATTTTATTTCAGTCAACACAAGGCTCACCTTTCCTCCACTGCCCATTACAACTGCTCTCACTTACACCTGAGACCTTATCAGAATGACCTTTAATGTCCATATTTCTACCGATCCTCCCTTCAGGGTAATTTCAGGTTTTCCTAACACGTACCTTAAAGCTCTTCCGGGCTCTGCTCGCTACCCAGTTCCAAAGCCACTGCCACAGTTGTAGGTGTTTGCTACAGCAGCACCCCACTGCTCAGTGCTAGTCTGTATCCACGTCCTGGAGCTGCCATAACAAGGTCCCATAGACCGAGTGGCTTAAACGACACAAATTTATTTTCTCGCATTCTTGGAGGCTGGAAGTCAGTCCAAGACCGAGGTGCTGGCAGGGTTGGTGTCCTCTGAGGCCCCTCTCCTTGGCTTATAGACGGCCACCCTCTTGCTGCCTGCCACACGGCTGTCACTCTGCGTATGCACCCCCGTATCTCTCTGGGTGTCCAAGTTCCCTCCTTTTATGAGGACACCAGTCAGGTTGGATTTGAATGGCCTCCTTTTAACTTAATCCCCTCTTTAATGGCCTTATTTCCAATTAGTCACATTCTGAGCCTTCTACGTATGAATTTGGATAAAGAGGAAGACAGCTCAGCACATAACATACACCAGTGAAACATAAACAGGTGTCTTCCTTAATATGTGGCATCTTCTAAGGTGTCTCTTACTTAAGACACAACTGGCAGAAGCTAATAAATACATAAGCAATGATATAATTAGAAATTTTATATTTTGTAAACATCTATGCAGTCATCCATTCAGACAAAGATCATCACCCTTTGAGTGAGCTATGTTTGGGGAAGAACATATGAACGGGAGGCTAAATTATCACCTAAGAGATGCCTTTCAAATTGCAAATGCAAAAATGCACCTTTACAATGGAGGGTGCCCTGGACAACGCCAGACACAAGCAAAAAAAAAAAAAAAAAAAAAAAAAAAAAATTAGAGGAACTGTTCTTTGAGAAGATTGAAGAAACATAAAAACTGAATGTGCTTTGTCAGCCTTGCCTGGAACATTTGGGAAAATCTGAATAGCAGATAATATTGTTCATTTTCTGAGCTGTGATAATTAAATTGTGAGTCGGTCGGAGAAGGTTCTTCTTCTTAGGGAATGCAATGAAATCTTAAGGGTGAAAAATGATTTCTAAAATTTATTTTCACATGTTTTGGTTACTGAAGACACACACACGCTTAAGGGAGATGGGGGAGAGGGTTGGAAAACAGAGAGAGAATATTAACTGTGGATTCAAGATGGAAAGTCAAAGAGCGCTTAATGCATATTTTCAATCTTCCTCTGTTTGTAAAAACGTTCGTGCTAAAAAGTTGCAAGATACATAAAGTAAAACAACCAGCTGGAGACAGATGGCTAAGGGTCTTTATTTTTCATTTTTATTGAGGTTTATTTGACATACAGCCGCCAGCCTAAGTTTAAACCTCACAGCATAATGGCTTGAGTTACATACGTTGCAAAAGGATCACCACAATGAGTTTAGTTAATAGCCATCACCTCGTGGAGTTACAACCTTTTTCCCTTGTGATGAGAACTTTTGGGATCTGCTCTCAGAAACTCATGCCCTTTTTTGTGTGTGTGTGTGTTCTTTCATTCAGCAGCTACCTCGGATATGATTCTGCCATGTGGGACCATAAGGATGAGAGTCACGCTCTAGGAAAGACAGAAGCAGTGAGACTGGAGACGCCTGACTCCCTGACCACTCCATCAGTGCGGAACTTTCTTTGCAGTCCTTGGCTGCATCCCTCTGGCCCTTTACTTGAGAGAGAGATGCATTTCCATCTTATTTAAACCGCTGACATTTTCAGTCTCCGTTCCTTGCTGTCAAATCCATATTTCAAGGATACAATTCCATAGCTAGGAACCCAGTCTTTATTACAATGAAAGAATTTACTTGGGAAACATCAATTGGATTTTTAATAGATTTAATTAATTTTAATAGATTTAATTTTAATTAATTTTAATAGATTTAATCGATTAAATTTAATTTTAATAGATTTAAGAGTTTTCTCCTGATTGTTCATTGCCCCAATGGGCATCGTTCCTCAGAAAAGGCATTGCCAATGCTTAAATTTCCTTTTCTTAATATGAGGATTTTATTTACAAGTTTATGTAAAAAAAAAAAATCTGCATGTATGATTCATGTCGTTTGTGGTAAAATTTTCCTCTGCCTAATAAAATTACAATAACAAACATAAACATCTTGCGCACACAAAATTCTCTGCAACTTAACAAAAGTCCTCATGGGGCCATATTGTTAAATATACAATCAACTGTCCAGGTTTGATGGGAGAGAGTAACTTTTGAGGTAGTAAGAAGTAATTCGTAAGATAGATTTAAACTGTGTTTTCCTTGGAGGGCTGGGGAGGAAGAGAGGTTAGCCATTTAAAGAATGAGTTTCCTGGACCACTGTGGCCAACAGCTGATCCAAGGCTGATCCGTGTTCACAGTGCAGAGATTAATTAGAAAGTCAGTGCCTGGAACTAGATACAATGGGGTCTGCGCTGGGCTAGTATTAAGGATTGGGTTTTCCTCCAAGTTCCTCCACTAATTAGACATGAAATGTTTGAAATGTTCAGCCTCTTCTGTCCTCGGTTTATAAATGTGAAAAAGGATGCTGGATTAAAACAATACTCCACTACATTATGTGACCCTCACAATCTTTTTTTTTTCCCAGATGAATTTCTATTTCATTTTATTTACAAACAGTAAAAATTCACTTTTCTGATGTACAGTTCTGTGATGTTTTAACATGCATAAATTCTGCGACCATAATGTGAAAGAATGCAGTCCCCTAGCGCTGCCTCCTGTATCCAGACCCTTCTCACTCCCAAGTCCTGGCAAACATCCCTCTGTTCTCTTTTCCTTTTTTTGCGGAAGGGCTCACTCTCACAACTTTTCTTAAAACCTGCTGTAATTCTCCTTTTAGCATCCTGAAATGAAATTCACAAATTCTGTGACATCCCATACACATAATTGAAACCATCAGAATAATCCAATTACAATATAAAGGAGAAAAAGTTATTTATAATTAACTAATATATATTTTGATACATAAATATTTAGCATTGCTTGAGTCATTGAAGTGGTTAGATAGTTGCACTTATGTGGAGAATTGTTACCAACTAGAGGAATTAAACCAGAATTGCCAGGTGCGCTGTGTGGCCAAAATAGCCCAAGTGAGGTTACCCGAAATGATGAAAAATTCTTAGTACAGTTATAAACAAAATAGTTACAATCTTTCCTTCTATTTACACAGAAGTTGCATTCCTAGAAAATTTAGTGTGTATTAGATGGTTCAAAACCTACATTGTGTTCGCATGTAAAACGCAGTTTGATTTTAGACTTAAGAGAATTGTAAACAGGTCTTTCAAGGCATAAATATCCAGCAGGTTATCCTGAAGGAACAGTGGAGAAATCTTTGTTGTGTAGGACTGTGGGAGCCAGCCTCTGTGATGGTCCCCGGTCATCTCACCTCCTAATATTCCTGCCCCCATGTAATCTCCTCGTAGTTTATCAGTGGAGATGATGCTGTGTGACTTACAGCTAAGGGATAAAAGACATTCCCACTCTCTCCTTGTTCTCTTGAATCACCCATTCTAGGGGAAGCCAGCTATCTCTTACACTTTAAAAATTATTTGCTTTTTAAATTGAGATACAGTTGCCACATAGTATTGTGTAATTTTAAGTTACATAACCTGTTGATTTGATACATTCATCTACTGCATTGATAACCACCAGAGAGTAAGAAAACGCTTCTATGACGTGACACAATTATCAATTCTTTTTTGTGGTAAGAACATTTATGATCAAGTCTCCAGGCAGGTTTGCAGTATATAAACCAGTATTGTTGACCATAATCACCATGCTTTGCGTAGGATCCCCAGAACTTAATTATCTACTAGTTGCAAGTTTGAATCCTTGCAATTCCCTATCAAATCCAGCCTCTGGTAACTACCATTTTGTCTGTTTCTGTGAGTTCAGCTTTTTCAGATTCCACATCATTTGATGTCATACACTATTTGTCCTTCTCTGGCGAACTTATCTCACTTCACGTAATGCCCTCAACATTCTTCTTTCTCGTGGCTGAATAACAATACATTGCAATATATATGAGACTTCCTCACTATCCATTCATTCACTGATGAACACATGGATTGCCTCCTTGTCTTCACTATTGGAACAATGCTGCAATGCACAAGGGGGTTCAAATACCTCTTTGATATAGTGTTTTCCTTTGCTTATCTACTCAGAAGTGGAATTCCTGGATCACATAGTGGTTTTATTTTTAATCTTTCAGGGGTCCTTCACACTGTTTTCCACAGTGACTGCACCAGTTTGCATCCCCACCAACAGTGCACAAGTGGCCCCTTTTCTCCATGTCCTCATCACTGCTTTATATGGCTTGTCCTCTGAAAGATGGCTGTCTTCAAACTGGGTGTAAGGTGGCATCTCACCATGGGTTTGATCTGCCTTTGTTTCCCTCATGATTACTGATATTGAGCATCTTTTTATGTACCTGTTGACTACTTGTGTGTCTTCTTTGGGGGAAAAAAAATCTCACTGGTAAAGGCCATAGACCAGACACTTAAAAAGCTTATTCAACATAGTGCCAGAAGTCCTAGCTAGAGCAATCCAGCACAATAAAGAACTAAAAGTCATCTAAATCAGAGAGAAAGAAATAAAACACTCATTCTTTGCAGTGATATGATCTCACTTAGAGAAAACCCTGAAGACTTAGACTCATAAAATTGTTGGAAATAACCAACAACTTCAGTAGAGTTGCAGGATATAAAGTCAACATACAAAAATCTGTTGCATTAATAAACAGTTAAATTGAAATATCTGACAAAGAAATAAATTCACAACACCATCCAAGCAATAAAATGCTTAGGAATAAATTTATGCAAAGAAGTGACAGCTCTGTGCAATGAAAACTATAAGACTTTGATGAAAGAAATTGAAGACAATGGAAACAGATGGAAAGTTGTCTCATGTTTATGAATCAGAAGAATTAATATTGTGAAGATATCCATATTACCCAAAGCCATATTCAGTACAATCCCTATCAAGTTTCCAAAGGTATTTTTCACAGAAATAGGAAAAAATCCTAAAATTTGTATGAAACCGCAAGAGACCTAGAATAGCCAAAGCAATCCTGAGAAAGATGAACAAAGCTGGAGCTACCACAGTTCCTATTTCAAACTATATGTAAAGATATAGTTATTAAAACAGTATTGTACCAGCATAAAAATGGACACAGAGAGCCATTTCCCTGAGACATTGAACAGAGTAGGGAGCCCAGTAATCAATCCCTGTATATATAGTCAAGGGAGCCAGTGAAGAAAGGATACACTCTTCAATAAACGGTGTTAGGAAAATTGGAGAAACACATGCAGAAAAACAAATTTGGACCTGTATCTTACCCTACTCACAGAAATAACTTGAAATGGGTTAAAGACGTAAGCCCTGGGATGTAAAACTGTAAGAAGAAAACATAGAAAAGAAGTTCCCAGATATTGGTCTTGGCAATAATTTTTTTTTGGAAATGACACCAAAAGAACAAGGAACAAAAGCAAAAAACAATAAGTAGACGGCATCAAACTTAAAAGATTCTGCACAATAAAAGAAACAATCAACAGAATGAAAAGGCAACATACAGAATGGGAGAACATATTTGCAAAAGATCTATCAGATAAAGGTTTAATGCCCAGAATATATAAAAACTCATACAACTCAACAAAGAAATGTAGCAATCATTAAAAAATTGGTAGAGGAACTGAATAGACATCCCTTCACTTTCAGTCTGTGTATGTCTTTTGCCCGGAAGTGAGTCTTCTGTAGGCACCGTAGTTACTTAAGTTTGAAGGCATTCTAAAATCACTACATTGTTACTCTCCTCTACCACGTTTTATGTTTTTGGTGTTACATTTTACATTTGTTTATTTTATGTATACATAGCCTACTTATTACAGTTATAGTTAATTGTACTACTTTTGTCAACTTTTTTTTTCTGCATTTATATAATCATATGATTTTTATTTTTCATTCTAGTAATATGGTATCTCATTTACTGATTTGCTTATGTTGAAACATCCTTGCAACCTACAGATAAATGCAACTCGATCATGGTGTATGATCCTTTTAACTTGTTGGTGAATTTGGTTTGCTAATATTTTATTTAGAATTTTTGCATCTGTATTCATCAGGGATATAGGTTTATAGTTTTTTTACACTGTCCTTATCCGACTTTGGTATCAGGGTAATACTGGCCTTGTAAAATGTGGGGGTGTTCCCTCTTCTTCAATTTTTTGGAACAGTTTGAGAAAGATTGATATTGATTCTTTTTGTTTGGTGGAATTCACCAGTGACACCATCTAGTCTTGGGGTTTTCTGTGCTGGGAGGTTTTTGATTATCGATTCAATCTCTTTACTTGTTAGTCTGTTCAGATTTTCTATTTCTTCCTGATTCAGTCTTGGTAGGTTGTGTATTTGTAGAATTTTATCCATTTTTTCTTGGCTATTCAATTGTTGGCATACAACTGCTCATAGTAATCTCTTGTTTTTTAAATTTTTTTATTGAGGTATAGTCAGTTTATAATGTTGTGTCAATGTCTGGTGTACAGCATAATTTTTCAGTCATATATGAATATACACATTTTCATTTTCAGTAATCTCTTGTGATCATATGTATTGAGTTGTTATGTCTACTCTTCAAGTCTGGTTTTATTTATTTGAGTTTTCTCTCTTTCCTTAGATATCTAGCCAAAGATTTGTCAATTTTGTTTATCTTTCAGAAATCAAGCTCTTAGCTTTGTCAGTCTTTTCTATATATATATTTTTTGAGACAGTAACTGGAAAATTTTGTATTCCTTTGATGGTGTCTTGATATTTCCTTGATATTTCATGTTCCTTGAACATTGAGTTGCTGTCTTCACATTTTAAGAAGCAATCACCCCTTCCAGTCTTCTATTCACTTTGCAAAAGAGATAACTTCACCAGCCAGTCCAGCCTGGGGTTCTGAGGACTTCTCAGATCTTTTCTGTAGATGTACTCATTCTATAGATGTAGTGTCCTCTGGGTGGGGGCACTGGGGGATGGTTCTTGACATTGTGTGCCTTCTCTCAATCTCACAAAGCCAGGCTGGGTGCTGACAGCCTCCCATTTGTTTTCTGTAGGGTGGTTTCCTGAATTGCTCAGGTTTCTGATCCTTCTCCCAGTTCCACAGAGCTGGGCTGGCTCTCTGTGTTTGCTCTCTACCTCCTAAGGCTTGGACTTTCTTAGTTACCAATTTACCATCCATGGGCGTGCATGCAGGAGTCCAGCCATGTGGGGAGAGGGTGGTAGAAACACGTGAAGTATTTGGTGCCTGTGGGGCTCTTTGGGGTCTGCAGAGAAGGTGTCCTTAGCTGCTCATAGGTGAGCGTCTTGATGGAGACCATGAATTGGTTAGTGGGAACAATTCTAAGCTAGTTAGTAGCATCTCTTTATTGAGTTCCAAGCCTTGACTGCTACGCTCCCAGCCTTTCCCTACCTTCCCAGACTTACAAATCACCTCTCTAATATGGGGAAGGCAAGCAAAAGATGTGCCACGTGGGCAGCATCCTGCATGCCTGGGGATTCTGGGCCCTTACTCACTTGCTCTCTCTTTCCCTTGCAAGAGAGATCATGGGCTGAGGGAGTCTCTTTGGCACCTTGGTTGTGTCCCCTTATTTGAGGGTGACACATTTAAAATGAAACTGTTCCTCTTGACTTCTCCAAGGTGTCTAAACTCAGATTTTTTTTTTTCTCCATCTGTGTGCTGGAATTTCTGCACTGGAATCCTGGACTCCCACAAAGGTTCTCTTATCTGAGGGTGATTTTCAAAACTGATATTCTTTTGGGAGATGATGGTAGAGAACTCTTATCCGTCATCCTGCTGGTGTCTCTCAAATTTGACTACTTTAGGTAACTCGTATAAGTGGAATTATGCAATATTTGCCTTTTTGTGAGTGACTTATTTCACTTAGCATGATGTCCTAAGGTCCATCCATTGTGTGGCATATATCAGAATCTTCTTCCTTTTGAAGGATGCATAATATTCCGTTGTATATAGACACCACATCACTACATACTATTTATCCATTCATCTGTTGACAGACAGTGGGTTGCTTCCACATCTTGGCTATTATGAATAGTGCTGCTGTGAATGTGGATGTAAAAATATCTTTTCAACATCCTGCTTTCAAATTATTGGACATAATAATCTTTTTTTGTGTAATATTAATGTAGAAATTCCTGATTGCTCTTGGTTGCCGTTTGCATGGAATATCTTTTTCCATTCCTCTGCTTTCAGCCTTGGTGTACTCTTTAATCAAAATTAAGTATTTCAGACAGGTATATACAGAATGGATAAACAAGATTATACTGTAGAGCACAGGGAAATATATACAAGATCTTGTGGCAGCTCGCGGTGAAAAAGAATGCGACAATAAATACATGTGTGTTCATGTATAACTGAAAAATTGTGCTCTGCACTGGAAATTGACACAACTCAATAAAATAAAATTTTAAGAAATTAAGTATTTCATAGATACCATATGGTTGAATTCCTTTTTAATTTTATTTATTTATTTATTTATTTATTTATTTATTTATTTATTTATTTATTTATTTTAACAACGGGACCAGGGATTGAACCCAGGACCATGTGCATGCTGAGCACACGCTCTACGGCTGAGCTACACCCTTCCTCCTTGGATCCACTTTGCCAATCCGTTCATACACACGAACTACATCTTTTGATTGGGAGAGTTTAATCTATTTTCTTTTCTTTTAAAAAAATTTAAACATATTTGACACAGAACACTATGCAAATTTGAGTTTTGCAACATGTTAATTGGATACATTTATCTATGGCCATGTATTTACCTACTAGCGGCAATATATGTATCTACTAGTTGCAAGTTTGTACCCTTAAACAGTATCTCTCCTGTTCCTCCAAGTGCAGCCCCTGGGAACCGCCACTCTACCGTTATTACAAATTCAGCTTTTTAAAGATTTCACATATAAATCATATCATACAGTATTTGTCTTTGACTTCTCTCACTTCGCATAATGCCCTTAAGGTCCATGGTCCATCCATGTTGTCACAAATGGCTGGGTTTCCATTTTCCCTTTGTCTCAATTTAATTGTTTATTTATTTATTTACTCATTCATTCATTCATTCATTTATTCATTTACTGAAATTATTCATTAGGTCCAAGAGTTTTTGATTGAATCTTTGGGAGTTACAATATATAAGATCTTATCAGCAAATACCAACCGTTTTATGAGTTTGTTTCTGATCTGAATGCCTTTTATTTCTTTGTCTTGTCTAATAGCTCTGAATAGGATTTCCAGAACTATCTATTAAATAGGAGTGATGAGAGTGGGCATCCTCGTTGTATTCTTAATCTTAGAAGAAAAGTCTTCAATTTTTTTCTCCATTGAGTATAATGTTATCCATCAGTTTGTCATATATGACCTTTATTATGTTGAGTTATGGTCCTTCTATACCCAACCTGTTAAGGGTTTTTATCAATGAAAAAGATGTCAAGTGCTTTTTGTCAAATGCTTTTCCTGAATCTATTGAGATGTTATGTGATTTTTGGTTTTCCTTTTATTGATGTGAGGTACTACACTTACTGATTTCCACACACTGAGTTATCTCTGTATTCCACGGAGAAATCCCACTTGACATGGTGTATAAGACTCTTAATGTGTTCCTTAATCCTGTTTGCTAATATGTTGTTAAGAACTTTTTCTTCTATATTCGTCAGGGTATTGGTCCATGGTTTCTTTTCTTGTGGGATCCTTATCTGGTTGTGGTTTCAAGGTGATGCTGGCTTTTTAGAGGATGTTGGAAGTGGTCCCTCTCGTTGATATTCTGGAAGAGTTTGAAGGGGGATTTGTTTAAATTCTTCTTTAAAAGTTTGGTAGATTTCACCAATGAAGCCATCTGGTCCTGGAGTTTCCTGCGTTGGAAGTTTTTTGTTTTTGTTTTTTTTTAATTACTGATTTAATCTCTTTACTCCTTATTGGTTTGTTTAGATTGTCTGTTTCTTACTGATTCAGCTTCTGTAGGTTGTGTGTTTCTGGATATGCATCCACTTCCTCTAGGTTATGTAATTTCTTGGCATGTAATTGCTCACAGTAGTCTCTTATGATCCTATGTATTTCTGTAGTATATGTTGTATATCTCCTGTTACATTTCTAACTTTATTTATTTGAGTTTGCTCTCTTTTTTCCTTAATCTAGCTAAAGGATTGTCAATTTTGTTTGTCTTTTGGAAGAACCAGTTCTTAGTTTTGTTGACCATTCTTACTGCTTTTCTGGTCTCTCTTTCATTTATTTCCACTCTGATCTTTATTATTTCCTTCCTTCTGCTAATTTTGGGCTTAATTCATTCTTCATTTTCTACTTTCTTGAGGTATAAAATTAGGTTCTTTATTTGACATCTTTCTAACTTCTTAATATATGTGTTTATTGCTATAAACTTTCCTCTCAGAACTGCTTTTGTTGCACCCCACAAGATTTGATATGTTATGTTTCCATTTTCATTTGCTTGGAGATAATTGTTTATTTCCCTTTTAATTTTTTTCGTTCACCTGTTCATTGTTCAGAAATGTTTCATTTTGTTTCCTCATATTTGCAGGACGTCTCACTTTCCTATTGTCGTTAACTTCTAGTTTCACACCACTGATGTCAGAAATGATAGTTGGCATGATTTCAATCTTCTTAAATTTGCTAACACTTGTTTTGCATCTTATCATATGCCCTATTCTGGAGAATGTTCCATATGCTCTTGAGAAGAATGTGTATTCTGCTGCTGTTGTATGGAACGTCTCGTGTATGTCTGCTAAGTCCATTTCTCTAAAGTATGGTTCGATTCCAACATTTTTGTGTTGATTTTTCATCAGGACAATTTATCTTTTGCTGATAGTGGGGTATTGAAATCTCCTACTGTTATTGGTGTCCATTTCTCCCTTAAGGTCTGTTAGTATTTGCTTAAAAATTTCAGGGCTTGAGTCTTGGGAAAGCATATATTTGTAAGTGTTTTCTCTTCTTGATGTACTGACCACTTTATGATTATTTAATGTCCTTTCTGTCTCTTGTTCCCTTTTTTGGCTTGAAGTCTGTTTCTCCTGATATAAATATGGCCATGCCCACGTTCTTTTGGCTTCTGCTTAGAATATCTTCTACTTTTGTGTATTTTGTCTTTTCATTTCAGCTTGCAAAGCTTCTTTCCCCATTTTTTGTAAAGCAGCTCTGTTAGTGGTGAACTCCTCCTCTTTTGTTTGTCGAACAAAGCCTTTATTTCTCCTTCATAACTGAAGGATAACTTTGCAGAATAGAGTATCGTTGGCTGGCAATACTTTGTATATGTCATTCAACTCTCTTCTGGTCTGTAGGGTTTCTGCTGAAAAATCTGCTGAGAGCCTAATGGAGGTTCCTTGTAGATTACTTTCTCTTTTTTCCCCTTGGCTGCCTTTAAAATTCTTTATTTACTATTGACTTTTAATAGCTTCATTATAATGTGTCTTGGACAAAGTCTTTTCCATTGAGATAATTTGGTGTTCTATTAGCTTTATGGATTTGTGTGTTTAGTTCTTTCTGCAGGTTTGGGAAGTCCAAGATACTGTTTCTTTTTAAGCTCATTGCCCTTTTCTCCTTCTCTTTGTCTTCTGGAATGAGCATTATTCTTTTTTTTATTGAGTTATAGTCAGTTTACAATGTTGTGTCAATTTCCAGTGTAGAGTACAAGTTTTCAGTTATACATGAACATACATATATTCATTGTTGTATTCTTTTTTGCTGTGAGCTACCAAAAGATCTTGTATATATTTCCCTGTGCTCTACAGTATAATCTTGTTTATCTATTCTGCATATGCCTGTCAGTATCTACAAATCTCGAACTCCCAGTCTGTCCCTTCCCACCCCCCGCCAACCTGGCAACCACAAGTTTATATTCTATGTCTATGAGTCTGTTTCTATTTTGCATTTATGTTCATTTGTTTTTTTAGATTCCACATATGAGTGATCTCATATGGTATTTTTCTTTCTCTTTCTGGCTTACTTCACTTAGAATAACATAGAATGATCATTATTCTTTTGTTGACTTTTCTAATGGAACCTAATAGCTTGCTAAAGTTTGGAGCATGCACATAAAAAAGCTGGCAGAAAAAGATAATGGCAGAGTGTGGGGAGATGTGCCCTTAGAACTGGGGCTTTGGGTATGCTCATGGCCTGGTAGGGGATCTACGGGGGGAAGTTCTGCAGATCTGTGGACAGATCTCTTGCTAGAAACCTGGGGCAGACAGCAGGACATATACTCTGTCAGTTCTCCTTGTCTGCCTTCTTTCCTTTCCTAGCCTCCCCTCAGCCATGGAGGTATCTCCTCAGAGATCCAGGTTTTGCTGAACAGCAGTTGGACCCTACAGCTGAAGCCCATGTGACTGGGCAGACAGTCATTCACCCTTTTCACTTTTCACTTCCTCTGTTAGAAAGTTCTCTGGTGCTTCTGATGCCACTGCTATTGACCCGTGTGCCACTCACCCTCGTGTCATTGCCTCCATCATCACTTCTGCTGTTGTCCTGTTACAGCCACAACTCCCTTGGGTCCATACCCTTCCCTGAGGTCCAATCCACCCACTTTCCAATGCACAAGTGATTGGATCTCTTGGGTATTCTGACGTACTGTACAGAGGTGCTTTTGTTCAGTTACAGATATCTGATTAGTTGTAAATTGAAGAGGAGAAAAAATAACTCATGCCTCCAAGATGCTAACATCAACCCTGTGTGTTGATTTTATATCCTACAAATTTACTGAATTTGTTGATACTTCCAACATTTTTTGGTTGAGTCTTTGTGATTTTATGAATACAAGATCATGTCCTCTACAAATAATGATAATTTTACTTCTTCATTTCCAATTCGGATGCCCTTTCATCCCTTTGACTTGCCTAATCTTTTGACTAGGAATTCTAGAACTATATTGAATAAAGGTTGTGAAAGGGGGCATCCTTGTTTTGTTCCTGATCTTAGAGGAAAAGCTTTCAATTTTTCTTCATTGAATATAATGTTAGCTGTGGGTTTGCAGCGTATGGGCTTCATTATGTTGAGATATGTTCCCTTTAACACCAAGGTGTCAGGGCTTTTATCATGAGAAAATATTGTGTTTTTTCAAATGCTTTTTCTGCATCCACTAATCATGTGATTTTATCTGATCTTTTATTAATGTAACATATTACATTTATTAATTTGCATTATGTTAAACCACCCTTGCATTCCAGGGATAAATCACACTTGATTGTAGCCATTTTGTGACCCTTTAATGTGGTCTTGAATTCTGTTTCCAAGTATTTTTTGAGAATTTTTGCATTTATATTCATCAAGGATATTGGCCTATAATTTTCTTTCTTATAGCGATCTTATCTGGCTGTGGTATCAGGGTAATAGGTAATATTGGCCTCATAAGATGTGTTTGGGAGTATTACCTCTTCTTCTATTTTTCTGGAAGAATTTTGGAAGGATAATTCTCCATTCTCCATTAACTCCTTGGTAAAATTCACCAGTGAAGCTGTCTGGTCATGAGATTTTCTGTTTTGGGAGGATTTTGATTACTGATTCAATCTCTTAACTCCTTATTGGTCTGTTCAGATTTTCTATTTCTTATTAATCCAGTCTTTGTAGGTTGTGTGTTTCCAGATATGTATCCATTTCTTTTAGGTTATGTAACTTGTTGGCTAATAACGGTTCATACTAGTCTCTTATGATCCTACGTATTTCTCTACTGTCAGATTTAACGTCTCTCCTTTCATTTCTGATTTCATTTATTTAAGTGTTCTCTCTCTTATCCTAGTCTAACTAAAGGTTGTTAATTTTGTTTATGTTTTCAAAGGACTAGCTCTTAGCTTCATTGATCTATTCTATTGATTTTTCTGGTCTCCATTTCATTTGTTTCCACTCTGATCTTGATTATTTTCTTCCATCTGTTAACTTTGAATTTAATTTGCTTGTCTTTTTCTAGTTCCTTCAGGTGTAAAATTACTTTGAGCTATTTCTAATTTCACAATGTGTGCATTTATTGCTATAAGGTTTCTTCTCAGGACTGCTGTTACAGTGCCCAACAGGACTTGATATGTTGTATTTCCATTTTCATTTGTTTTGAGATAATTTTTATAATAGTTGAGTTACCACATAGTTGTAAATTTCCAGTTTTCTCTTGTTGATTTCTAGTTCATACCACTGAGGTCAGAAATGATAATTGGCATGATCAATCTTCTACAATTTTCTAAGACTTGTTTTGTGTCTTCTCATAGGATCTATCCTGGCGAATATTCCATGCACACTAGTGAAGAACATGCATTTTGCTGCTGTTAGATGGAATGTTCTATATTTGCCTGTTAAGTCCATTTATCTAACAGTTGATTCAAGTCCAGTGTTTTCTGTTGGTTTTCTGTCTGCTATCAGCTATCTCTTGCTGATAGCACAGTATTGAAACCTGCTAGTACTGTATTCCTTGTTTCACACTTCAGATCTGTTAGTGTTTGCTTAAGACATTTAGATAATCCAATTAATGTTGGGTGCATTTATTTATGGTTGTTATATATTCCTGGTGTGTTGATCGCTTTATCATTATACAATGACCTTCTTTGTCTTGTGTCACCATTTTTGGCTTAAAGTCCATTTTCTCTGATGTAAGTATAGCTACCCTCTTTCTTTGGTTTCCATCACTTAGACTATTTTCTTATATCCCTTCCCTTTGAGCCTACCTGTTTCTTTAGAGCTGAAAGGAATCTCTTGTGAGCAGTATACAGTTAGGTCTTTTTTTTTTTTTTTATCTACCCATATATTCTGCTTCTTTTTATTTCAATACATTTACATATATAGTGATTTAAAAAAAAATTTAACAGTGGCTTATGTATTTATTTAGTGTTTTTTTTTTGGAGTGGGGAAGTAATTAGGTTTATTTACATCTTTATTTTTAGAGGAGGTACTGGGGATTGAACCCAGGACCTCATGCATGTTAAGCATGCGCTCGGCCACTTGAGATGTACCCTCTCCCCAACACATACAGTGATTACATGTAAGGACTCGCTACTATCATCTTATTGTTTGCCTTGTGGTTGTTTTATATCTCCACTTTTGTTTTTCCTCTGTTTATGCCTTCCTTTATAAATTGGTGTATTTCCATGATCATATGCTCTGTCTCCCCTTTTTTGTTTTGTGAATCCAATCTAAGTTTTTGCTTTGTGGTGGCCAAGAGGTTTATATAAAATATCTCATAGATAAATCAGTCCATTTTATGCTGACAGTAACTTATCTTTATTCAATTATTAAGGCTCCACACTTTCACTCCTCCCTTTTATATTTCTGATATCACTGTTTACCTCTTTTCATGCTGTGTGTTAGTAGCAAAATTTTGTAGTTCTGGTTATACTCTTTTCTTCTAACTTCTACTCTGTTAACCACAGTTAAGTGTTTAACAGACCATTCTAATACAAAATTACAAAATCTGAGTGTTTATTTTTCCCCCAGCAGAGGGTTACGTACTCTTACACGTTTTCACGTAACTGATTGGCAACTTTATACTCAGTTTGAAGAACTTCTTGCAGTATTTCTTGCAAAAAAAAAAAAAAAAAGAAAAGAAAAAAAGATCTGATGGTGGTGAACTCCCTCACCTTTTTTTTTGTTGGGCAAATCTTTATTTTTCCTTCATATTTAAGGATAACTTTGCTGGACTTTGTGTTCTTGACTGGCAATTTTATCATTCAGCTCTTTTAAAATGTCATTTCAGTCCCCTGGCTTGTAAAGTGTCTTCTGAGAAATTTACTAATAGCCTAATAGGGGTTCTTTTGTAGCTTACTCTCTTGGTTCCCCCCCCCCCCCCCCGGCTGTCTTTAATATTCTTTCTTTATCCTTGATTTTTACCATTTCATTACAATGTGTCTTGGAGAAGCTCTTTTGCATTGTGATAATAGGGTGTTCTGTTAGCTTTATGCACTTGTATGTTCAATTCCTTCCCCAGATTTGGGAAGTTATCAGTTTTTATTCTTCCAATAAACTCTCTGCCCACTTCCTCTCTTTCTGGTATACCAATTATTATTATATTTGCTTTCTGATCAACACCGATAGGTCTTGCAAGGTTTCCTCGCTTTTTAATACTTTTGTTCTCTCTCCTCATTGAGCTATTTCTATATTCCTGTCCGACATGTCACTTACTCTGTCTTCCATCTGGTCTCCCTTGTTACTGACGCTCTTAGCTGCATTCTTCATTTCTTTCATGCATTCTTTAGCTCCAGAATTTCCCTTTAGTGTTTTAAAAATTGTTTCAGTCTCTTCAGTAAAGAACTAAAGAACTTTTTGTCTACTGGTTATTTTTAATTGAAGTATAGTTGGCTTACAATGTTGTGTGAGTTTGTTACAGTGTTAGTGTGTTACAATGTTGTGTACCGCTAGTGATTCAGATACACATCCCTGTGTTACACAGTGGGATCTTGTTCTTTATCTATTTTGTGTATAGTTGTTTGTACTGCTAATCTCAAACTCCTAATTTATCCCTCACCCCCTCCATTCCCCTTTGGTAACCATAGGTTTGTTTTCTACGTCTGTGAGTTGATTTCTGTTTTATAAATAAGTTCGTTTGTGTCATTTTTAAGATTTCACATATAAGTGCTATCATGTGATATTTGTCTTCCTCTGACTTACTTCACTTAATATAATAATCTCTAGGTTTCCATCCATGTTGTTGCAAACGGCATTTCCCTTTGTTATGTTTGAGTAATACACAGGCACAGCTTCTTTATCTAGTCCTCTGTCCATGGGCATTTGGGTTGTTTCCATGTCTTAGCTGTTGTAAACAGTGCTGCTGTGAACAGTGGGGCGCATGTATCTTTTTGAATTAGTGTTTTCTCCAGATATATGCCCAGAAGTGGGATTGATGGATCATATGATAAGTCTACTTTTAGTTTTTTTTAGGAAACTCCATACTGTTTTCCATAGTGGCTGCACCAAATTACATTTCCACCAACAGTGTAGGAGGGTTCCCTTTTCTCTAAAACCTCCCCACCATTTATTATTTGTGGACATTTTCATGATGGCCATTCTGACCGGTGCGAGGTGACACTTCATTGTAGTTTTGATTGGCATTTCTCTGATAATTGGCGATATTGAGCATCTTTTCATGTGCCTGTTGACCATCTGTGTGTCTTCATTGGAGAAATATCTGTTTAGGTCTTCTGCCCATTTTTTGTTTGGGTTGTTTGTTGTTGTTGAGTGGTATGAACTGTTTATATATTCTGGAAGTTAAGCCCTTGTCGGTTGCATCACTTGCAAATATTTTCTCCCAGTCTGTAGCTTGTCTTTTCACTTTGTTTATGGTTTCCTTTGCTGTTTTCTGCATTAACTTTGCCCGATAGAGTATTCTTTGCTGGCAATTTTTTTCTTTAAACAATTTGAATATATTATTTCATCCTCAACTGGCCTGTAGAGTTTCTGCTGAAAAGTCCACTAACAGCCTAATGTAGATTACTTCCCCACCCCCAGCTGCCTTTAGTATTATCTGTTTACTTTTGATTTTTCATAGTTTAATTGTAATGTGTCTTGGAGATGGTCTTTTGGTATTGAAAACAATAATTTATTATAATAATAATTTATAATAATTAATAATAATAACTGAAGATAGGGTGATCTATTAACTTCATAACTTGCATGTTCAAGTCTTTCCCAAGATTTGGGAATTTCCCAGCCATTATTCCTTTAAATAAACTCTCTACACTCCTCTTTCAATCTTCCCTGTGTGGAATATAGATCACTCTAATATTTGTCCTTTTAATGGGTTCCCATTTGGTCACATAGGTTTTCCTCACTCTTTTAAGTTCTTTATTTTTTTTCTGTGTTATTTCAAAATTCCTATCACCTTCGTCCTTGGTCCTGTCTCTCATCTTTTCTACAGGTGCTCCCTTTGCATCCTGTATCTCACTCAATGAATTCTTCAGCCACGGAATTTCTGTTTGATTTAAAAAAAAAAAAAGGTTTCTTCACAGCAGCACTATTTACAATAGCCAAGACATGGAGACAGCCTAAATGTCCATCAACGGATGACTGGATAAAGAAGATGTGGTATATTTATACAATGGAATACTATTCAGCCATAAAAACCGACAACATAATGCCATTTGCAGCAACATGGATGCTCCTGGAGAATGTCATTCTAAGTGAAGTAAGCCAGAAAGAGAAAGAAAAATACCATATGAGATCGCTCATATGTGGAATCTAAAAAAAAAAACCCCAAAACAAACAAAGCATAAATACAAAACAGAAACAGACTCATAGACATAGAATACAAACTTGTGGTTGCCAAGGGGGTGGAGGGTGGGAAGGGACAGACTGGGATTTCAAAGTTGTAGAATAGATAGCCAAGATTATACTGCAGAGCACAGGGAAATATACACAAGATCTTGTGGTAGCTCACAGAGAAAAAAATGTGACAATGAATATATATGTGCTCATGTATAACTGAAAAATTGTGCTCTACACTGGAATTTGACACAACATTGTAAAGTGATTATAAATCAATAAAAAATGTTATATTGTTAAAAATATAAATAAAAACAAAAACAGTTTCTGTCTATTTGGTAAAGCGCTTTTTGAAATCATTGACTTTCTTTCTCAGTTCTCCTGCAGCTCATCGAGTATCTGCAGGACAGCTGCTTTGAACTCTTCAGCAGCCGGATCGCAATATTCTGTGCTTTTGAGCTTGGTGCTTGTACAGCTTTTGATATCTTTTGGCGATGACATATTTCCTTGATCTCTCATGTTCCTTGCACTTTGGCATTTTTGCTTTCACACTGGAAGTAGCAGACGCCTCCTTTATGCTGGTTGCCTTCAGATGGAGCCCTATTTGTTGATGGAGCTTCATCTGGGGTTTCCTAGACTGTGCACGTGTAGCCCTTCTCCGCTCTTCCTGCTCCCCCTTGTGGCAGAGCTGTCAAGCTTCAATGCCTTCTCTCTCTTTTCTTTCAGCTGCTCCGAAATATTTTTTTTTTAATTGAGGTACAGTTAGTTGATAATGTCACATCAATTTCTGGTGCACAGCGCGGTGCTTCAGTCATGCGTGAACATACATATATTCATCTTCATATTCTTTTTCACCGTGAGCGACTACAAGATCTTGAATATATTTCCCTGTGTTACGCAGTATAAACTTGTTTCTCGATTCTATATACACCTGTCAGTATCTATAATGTCTTCTCTTATTCTTACAAATCTTGATGCTGGCTGCTAGAAATCCTTCTTCTCTTTTCCAGAAGGTAGTGTTATGGCTCCTGCGGGTGCTTCTCCCTTGCGCACAGACCCTGATCCATTTTTCTGGAAGCACCGTGATGACTGGATCTGCCACACCTGCTGTGCTTGGGAGCTCCCCCAAGGATC
Source organism: Camelus dromedarius (assembly GCF_036321535.1). Taxonomy (NCBI): domain Eukaryota; kingdom Metazoa; phylum Chordata; class Mammalia; order Artiodactyla; family Camelidae; genus Camelus; species Camelus dromedarius. The sequence continues at coordinate 13,129,318 of NC_087470.1, read as the reverse complement.
TGGACACAGAATGGGTGAGGCTGGGGCTTAGTGAAGGGGTGTTGGGGGTACCTTTGGACCATAAGGGGAGATGCTTGGTTGGGATTCTCCGAGAAGCTTGTGGGGGCTGCCTTCCTGCTAAAATCCTAAAGCAGTCAGCAGAGTCCATGTCCCTTTAATGTGGGAAGTTCTCATCTGCATCTCTGTCTTTCTCCGCCATTGCCCCTTGTCATAGAGGTCTGTCCCCAGTAGTCTGGGCGCTGCTGGAGAAAAATGAACCTGTCCAGTCACACCCCACACAACTGGGGTGGCTGGGCACTCGCTGCCAGCTTTCCAACTCTCCTGTGGGGAGACTTCGCCCAAACCCAACAGACTAGCCGCTTTCAGTGCTGCCCTGGGGCGGCTGGGTGGGAGCAGCAGAGGGGAGGAGTTCCTTCTTCTTCGCTGGGTCCAAACTTGCATCCTCCCTCTCTGATGGGTGTTGGAGTCCATCCTCAGGCATTCTGGACTTCTAAAAATTCTCTTGCCCATCTGAGGTCGCACTCCCGAAGTTTTTTTCTCCAATCACGGTGTGGAGGAGTGGGGCAAGCTTACTAACTCTGCTTGATATGAAGTTCTCACCAAATGTCTTTTGTCTCTTTTCAGATATACAGGTGAGTGACAGTCCTCCAGGGTCCCTTGGTAAATGACGCTGTGTTCCACCGCTCCCACTGAGACACTTCTGATCATGGATGAATGTCTAATTAATTGTCTTAGACCAGTATGATGCTAATGTCAATATCCAATCCGTTGACTTTAAAAAATATAATTATTTTTATCAGGATGTAGTGGTTTTACGATGTATCAGTTTCAGGTGTGCAACATAGTAATTCAAAATTTTTATAGATTATACTCCATGTAAAGCTATTATAAGATATTGGCTATATTCCTCCTGGTGTACAATACATCCTTTTTGCTTATTTTATATGTGAGAGTTGATACCTCTTCATCTCCCGCCTCCCCCTTGCCCCTCCCCTTCGCCCCTCCTCCACCGTGCCCCTCCCCCTCCCCTCTCCCCCTTGTTCCACCACTAGTTCCTTCTCTGCATCTGTGAGTCTGTTTCTTTTCTGTTACATTCACTAGTTTGCTGTATTTTTTTTTTTTTTTTAGATTCCACATGTAAGCCGTATCTTAGAGCATTTGTCTTTCTCTGGCTTTGAATGCTTTCCAATGTCGATCGCTTGCCTCTGCTTCCCCTGGCTCTTCTTATGGCATTTTATCTTGTTCTCTTGTTTGAATTATATTCCCCCGCCACCATTTTGCCTAATTCTCTGTTTTTATTTCTATGTATTTGGTAGGTTGGCTATGTTTGCTGATCTTGGAGAAGGGTCCCTACGGGGCCAGCAGTCACCAGGGCCCTATGCCCCCGGGGTGCCTCTCTGTGGGCTGCGTGTGGCAGGCTGACTACTGTGGGATGCTGGTTGGTGTGGCTGGCTTCTAGCTCTGTTGCTTGCCAGGCCCTGCTTAGTGTGAACTCTGTTGGCTGACGATGGGTGGTGTGAGTGCCTGGGCGGCCCTGAGGCAGTGTCAGACTGCTGAAGGATGGAGCTGGGTCCCAGGGTGGCTCCTCCGTGGGGATGGGGGTCCTGGCGCTGGTGTCAGCGTGCTGGTGTGCAAGGTCATGGTCGAGTTGGGGGTGATTTCCAGGGCTTGTGTTTGGTTGCTGGTAGGTAAGTCTAGATCCTGGGGTGGCCATTGTGGGGTCTCATGGGTCCCATGGCTAGTGCCAGCCCAGCTGTGGGTCCCTGTGGAGGGTGGGACTGGGTCTCAGGGCAGCAGCCAATCTACTGGTCAGTGGGGTATGTCCTGCCTGGCTCCTTGCTTGGCCGGGGCATCCCGCGACTGTGCCAACAGGCGGTGGGAAGGGCTGGGTCCTGATGCTAATGGGCTGGAGGCAGGACTGCAAAATGGCCCTTTTGCCAGGAGCAGCGTCCCCGTGGTAGGGAGGGCTCCCGGTAATGGCTTCCACCCGCATCTATGTCCTCAGGGTGACTTCCAGTTGCATTCTGCCTCTCTGGGAGGCCCTTAAAGGTCAGCAGGTAGGTCTGAGCCCGGCTCATTTCAAATTAATGCTTCTGCTCCGGGTCCTGGGACGTTTGAGATCTTGTGTGTGCCCTTTAAGAACGATGTCTCAATTTCCCACAGCCTCTCGGCTCTCCTGAAAGTAGACTCTGCCAGCCCTAAAAACCAAATGATCTGGGCTCATCTTCCCAGGGCAGCAGCCCCAGTCGGGGGGGCCAGATATGGGACTTAGACCCACCATTCCTTGGGGACTGCCTCTGCAATTGAAATTAGCCTCCCATTTGTGGGTCTCCCACCCCGAAGTCTGTGTCTTGACTCTACCAAATTTCTGCCCCCCTGACCTGTCTCATTGTGGTTCTTCTTTTTGTCTTTGGTTGGAGAAATTCTCTTCTGTTAGTCTTTAAGGTTTCTTCATTGATGGTTGCTTTGTAAATGGTTGTTAATTTTGCTGTGCTCGTGGACAGCATGAGCTCAGCGTCTTCTTACTCTGCCATCTTGGCCACTTCCTCCTCCTTTTAAATTTGTTTCATTGCTCCTTGTTGTTTAGTCTCCACGTGTTTGTGTGATTTGCTTTGTTTTTTTTTAATTTTCTCGTTCCTAGTTTCATCCTGTTGTGGTTTGAAAAGGGGCTTGGTATGATTCAATCTTCTTAACTTTATTGAGACTTGCTTTGCAGCCTAACATGTGATCGATCTTGGGGAATGTTTCATGGGCACTTGAGAAGAACGTGTATTCTGCTGCTTTTTTTTTTTTATTTTTTAAAAGACATTAATTTTATTGAATAAATGTACTTAATGGTAGTAACATCAAACATTTCCCTTTTCGTGCTTTGTAAATTTTAACCGTTTAAGAAGAATTTCTCTACCTTGGCTTTTTTCAGATTCTAGAGCCTACCTGCACGTTTGGTTCACTGCCTCTTCTTTTTCTACAAAGCACATTGATCCAATGTCTCGATCCATCTACATCTCTCTCTTTTTCAGTTTTATTATGTCGAATTATTACAGTTCGACTGCACATACACATTATATTGCATGCAATGTTTTCTGCTGCTTTTAGATGGAATGTTTTTCATAGATCTGCTAAGTTCATCTGGTCTGATGTGTCGTTTAAGACCAGTGGTTTTTCTCACTGGTTTTCTGTCTGAATGATGTGTTCATTGATGTAAGTGGGGTATTAAACCCCCCTACTAATATTGCATTCCTATTCCTCCTTTTAGTTCTGTTAATATTTGCTTTATATACTATGGTGCTCCTGAGTTGGATGCATAAATGTTTACACATCATATATCCTCTTGTTGGATTAACCCCTTCGTCATTATGCAGTGACCTTCTTTGCCTTTTGTTGTGGTCCTTGTTTCAAGCTCTGCTTTGTCTTATATGAGTATTGCTACTCCGGCTTTCTTTGCTTTTTTATTTGCAAACAATATCGTTTTCCATCCCTTCACTTTCTAGTCTATGTATCTTTAGATCTGAAATGAGTCCCTTGTATACAGCATAGAGTTGGGTCCCAGTTTTTAAATCCATTCAGCTACTCCATGTCTTTTGATTAGAGAATTTAGTCCATTTACATTTAAAGCAATCATCGATAGGTATGCATTTATTGCCACTTTTTGTGTCCTGGTTGTTTTTGTTGTTCCCTGTTCCTGTTTTCTCTTGTTTTTTTTCCCTTGTAGTTTGATGGATTTCTTTAGTGTTATATTTGGATTTCTTTCTGTTTATTGTCTGTGTATCTATTGTAGGTTTTTGGTTTGTGGTTGCCATGAGGTTCGTTTATATCGCCCTCTCTCTATAGCTGTCTATTTTAAGCTGATAGTCAAGTTTGAAGGTATTCTAAAATCACTACATTTTTACTGTCCCCTACCATGTTTTATGTTTTTGATGTTTTATTTTACATCTTTTTATTTTATGTATACATAGCCTACTTATTACAGTTATAATTATTTGTACTGCTTCTGTCTTGTAACCTCTCCATACTAGCTTTTTTAAAAACATTTTTATTGAGTTATAATCATTTTATAATGTTGTGTCAAATCCCAGTGTAGAGCACAATTTTTCAGTTACACATGAGCATACGTATATTCATTGTCACATTCTTTTTCACTGTGAGCCACCACAAGATCTTGTATATATTTCCCTGTGCTACACAGTATAATCTTGTTCATGCTAGCTTTTTAAGTGGCTGGTCTACTGCCTTTACCAGTGAGATTATTTTCCTTTCACAAATTTTTTTTTGGGTGGTGGGGGGAGGAGTAAATACGTTTATTTATTTATTTTCAGAGGAGGTACTGGGGATTGAACCCTGGACCTTGTGCACGCAAAGCATGTGCTCTACCTCCTGAGACATATTTTCACATATTTTCTTATTTCGAGTTGTGGTCTTTTCTTATTTGCATAAAGAAGATCCTTTAACATTTCTTCTAAGGCGAGTTTACTAATAATGAACTCCTTTAGTTTTTGCTTGTCTGGGAAACTCTTTTCTCTCCTTCGATTCTGAATGATGACCTTGCCAGGTAGAGTACTCTAGGTTGTACTGTTTTTCCTTTCAGCCTTCTAAATTTATCCTGCCACTCCCTCTGACTTACAAACTTTCTGCTGAAAAAAAAATCAGCTGATAGTCTTATAGGGGGTCTTTGTATGTCATCAATCTTTTTTGTTTTCTTGCTGCCTTTAAGATTCTCTCTCTATCTTTAACGTTTGCATTTAGTCATAATATATCTTGGTGTAGATCTCTTTGGTACATCTTGTTAGCAATCCTCTGTTCTTCCTGTACCTGGATCTCTGTTTCCTCCCCCAGGTTAGGGAATTTTTCAGCCATTATTTCTTCAAATAAGGTTTTTGTTTGTTTGTTCCTTTCTCTGTATCTTCTCCTTCTGAGACTCCTATAATTCAAATGTTAGTACACTCGATGTTGTTCCAGTGGTCCCTTAAACTATTCTTACTATAATAATAATAGTAATAATAATAATAATAATAATAAGTAATTTGCTCTTCTGATTGGGCAATTCCCACTATTCTAGCTTCTGGATTTCTTATCTGCTTTTTTCTGTATCATTTAATTGGCTGTTGATTGCCTCTAGAGTATTTTAAAAAATTTTAGTTGTTGTATTATTTAGTTCTGGTAGGTTTTTCTTATGTCTTCTAAGATTCTGTTGATGTTCTCAGTGAGTTCTTCCATTCCTCTCCTGAGTTCACTCAGCATCCTTATGACCATTTCTTTGAACACCGTATCAGGTAAATTATTTAATTCTGTTTCATTAGCATTTTTCTGGCTTTTATTGTTACGGTTCATTCATTTGGAAGATGCTCATCTATCGCCTCTTTGTTTGACCTTTGGCTTTTGTCTCTATGAATTAGGGAAACCAGCTACCTTTCCTGGTCTTGAAAGAGTTACCTTGTGTGGGATCATTCCCCGTGTGGACCGCTTCCACCTGGTGGCTTTGACAGGTTGGCTGGAGCTGGAGTAGGTGCAGGCCAGGGGAGGCTGGAGCGGCAGTGGGTAAGGGCCAGGCTCAGTCCACGGGGAGCACTGCGCCTAAAGCTGAATTGGCAGGTTGGTGTGGGCTGGAGTGGGCAAGGGCTGGGGGCAGCCTGTGGGGAGTACCACCTCCGAGGCTCTGGCTGGAACTGGAGCAGGTCCAGGACAGTGGGAGTCCCACAGGACACAAAAATGGGTTATTTTCACTTTTTGGCTCTCATGAATAATGCTGCCATGAGCATTAACATCCAAATTTTTGTGTGGGACATGTCTTCATTTTCCTTGGCCTGATTTTTGAATACTTCTTGGTCTTTAGTTTTCAGAAATTTCATTCTGATGTTTCTAGGCTTGGGTTCTTTGGTGGTTGTTTATCCTGATTGTGATTCACTGAACTTCATGAATTTATAAGCTTCCATCTTTTCCCAAATTATTGTTTTCTGCCATTTACATTCTGCTATTGAGTTCATCAGGTGGATTTTAAATTTTGGTTATTTTATTTTTCAGTTCTAAAATTTCCATTTGTCCCTCTTTATTTCTTGTTTCTTGCATGGTACTTTGTACATTTCCATCCCATTTAAGAACGTTCACTGATTCTTGTTGCAGCACGATTATGGGAGATGCTGTAAAGCCTTTATCTGATGATATCAATGTCTATGACATCTCAGGGTGGGCACCTGTTGATTGTCTTTCTTCTTACATGTTGAAATTTCCCTGGTTTTATATACCAGGTAATATTTGATTGTATCCTGGAGATAGACAGCTATGCGTGTTGTCGTCAGCAGGATAACAGCTATGATTTAGGAAAGACTCAAACTATTACAGTAGAACTAATTAATGCTCTCAAAGAAACATGACATAGGATGGACAGCAATGCCAGATGAGTCGATGAGTTAGAGAAGCAGAAGCTTGGAAGAAGTGACATCTTGAAACATGAGAGGTGATCAGGGAATAGCCAGGAAGGAACAAGAAGAGAAAAAGAGGGTAGCATGGAAGTTAGAAAGTAGAGAGCTTCCAGGGACCTGACACAAAACGTGTGTGTTTGTTTGTTTGTTTGTTTTGTGAGAACATGTACATTCTACTTTCTAAGCAAATTCCAATTGTTCAGTAGCGTTAACAACTGTAATCATCATGTTTTACATAAGATCCTCAGACCATAGTTATCTCACACTTGAAAGTCTGTACCATTTTTTAAAAACACTTTTACTGAGCTATAGTCATTTGACAATGTTGTGTCAAATTCCAGTGCAGAGCACAATTTTTCCATTATACATGAACATACATATATTCATTGTCACATTTTTTTTTTGCTGTGCGCTACCGTAAGATCTTGTATATATTTCCCTGTGCTCTGCAGTATAATCTTGTTTATCTGTTCTGCATAAAGTCTGTACCACTTTGCCAGCATCTGCTTATTTCTAGCACCCCTAGCCTCTAAAAAACCACTTCTGTACTTTCTGTTTCTATGAGCTGGACTGCTTTTTTTTTTTTTTTTTTTTTTTTTTTTTTAGTTCCGCATATAAGTGGTACCATACAGTATTTGTCTTTCTCTTTCTCTTTCTGATGTATTTTACTTAACACAGTGCCTTCCAGTTTCACCCATGTTGCTATAAATAGCAAGATTTTTTCCTTTCTCACGGCTGAATTTTGCACACACACATCCCACATTGTCTTTATCCATTCATCCACTGAGGAAAACATTTCCTTTGGCTATATGCCATGAAGTAGGATTGCTGGATCATATGGTTCTATTTTCAATTTTTTTAGGAAACTCTATACTGTTTCTCATAGTGTACCATTTTACAATCCCATCACAGTGCACAAGTGAGTGGAGAATCTCCTCATCCTCACTGACGCTTGTTATCTCTTGTCTTTTTGTTGACAGCCATTCTTTTTTTTTAATTTTAATTTTTTTAATGGAGGTACTGGGGATTGAACCCATGACCTCATGCATTTTAAGCACGTGCTCTACCACTGAGCCGTACCCTCCCCCTTGTTGACAGCCAATCTGACAGCTGTGAGATAAAATATCTCATTGCAATTTTGACTTGCATTTCATTGATGATTAGTGATGTTGAGCATCTTTTCATGTGCCTGTTGGCCATTTGTGTGTCTTCTCTAGAAAAAGATGTATTCACTTCCTCTGTCCATTTTTTAATTTGATTGCTTGTTTTTTTTTACTATTGAGTGAAGAGTTCCTTCTATATTTATTTTGGCTATTAATCCCTTATCAGACACACGATTTGCAAATATTTCCTCCCATTTCATAGCCTAACTTTTCATTTTGTTGATTATTCCCTCGGCTGTGTAGAAGTTTTTAGTTTGATAGTCTCAGTTACTTATTTTTGCTTTTTTTTTTTTCTATGCTTTTGATGTGGAATCAAAAAAATCATTGCTGAGACCAATGTCAAGGAGTTTTCCCCCTATGTTTTCTTCTAGGAGTTTTATGGCTTCAGGTCTTATGTGCAAGTCTTTAGTCTGTTTCAAATTGATTTTTTAATTTTAATTTTTTTATTGAAGTATAGGTGATACATAATGTTTCAGGTGTACAGCAGAAGCTTCGCAGGCTAGAATGGAGCAGCATGATATATTTTAAGTGCTGGGGAAAAAACCCTGCCAGCCAAGAATATTCTAACTGGCAAAGTTGTCCTTCAGAATTAAAGGAGAGATAAAGAATTTTCTAGATAAGCAAAGGCAGAAAGAATTCATTACCATTAGATCAGCCTTGAAAGAAATATTAAAAGGACTTCAAAAGCTGAAATGAAAAGATGCTTATTAGTATAGTATCAGAAAAACATCTGAAATTAGAAATCTCACTGGTAAAGTTAAATTCAGAATATTCTAATGTAATGGTGATGGATGAACCAGTTATAAATCTACAAATCACTTATAAATCTAATGAAAGTTAAAAGACAGAAGTATTTTAAATAACAAAATAAAATTTGTTAATGGATAAAAAATGCATGAAAAAATTTAATTGTAATATCAAAAACATAAAACACGAGGGTGGGTAAAAATGTAGAGCTTGGCCAGGAGGATCGAGATGGCAGTTCTAAGATGGAAATACATACAGGTCTTCTTCAGGAAACAAGAAAAATCTCAAATGAACAACCTAAACCACCACCTAAAAGAATTAGGAAAAAAAAGCAAAAAACAAAACCCAAAGTCAGCAGAAGGAAGAACATAATAAAGATTAGAAAGGAAACAAATAAAATAGAGATTAAAAAACAATACAAAAGATTAATAAAACCCAAATGTGGTTTTTCATAAAGATAAAATTGACAAACCTCTAGCCAGACTCACCAAGAGAAAAAGAAAGAGGACCCAAATAAACAAAATAAGAAATGAAAGAGGAGAAATTACAATAGATACCACAGAAATAAAAAAAAATCATAAGGAAACACTATGAACAGTTGTATGCCCACAAATGGGACAACCTAGAAGAAATGGACAAGTTTCTAGAAACATACAACCTGATAAAACTGACTCAAGAAGAAACAGATCACTTGAACAGACAGATCACTAGAAATGAAATGGAATCTGTAATAATAATAATTAAAAAAAAACAACTCCCTGAAAACAAAAGTCCAGGACCTTCACTGGGGAATTCTACCACATTCAAAGAAGAATTTATACTGATCCTTCTCAAACTACCCCAAAAGATCGAAGAGGAGGGCCACTCCCAAATTCATTCTATGAAAGCAACATCATTCTGATACCAAAACCAGACAAAGACACTACAAAAAAAAAAGAAAATTACAGGCCAGTAACTCTGTTGAATATTGATGCAAAAATCCTCAACAAAACTTTAGCAAAGCAAATCCAATGATACATAAAAAGGATCAGACACCATGACCAAGTTGGATTCATTGCAGGGCTGCAAAAATGGTTCAATATACACAAATCAAACAGTGTGATACCTCACAGTAACAAAAGAAAAGACAAATACCACAAGATTATTTCATTAGACACAGAAAAAACATTGGACAAAATTCAACACGCATTCATGATCAAAACTCTCACCAAAGTAGGTATAGAGGGAACATACCTCGACATCGTAAAAGCAGTTTATAGCAAGTCCACAGCCAACACAAGACTCAAGGGTGAAAAACGGAAATCCTTCCTGCTAATTTCAGGAACAAGATAAGGATGCCCGCTCTCACCACTTCTGTTCAACATGGTATTGGAAGTCCTGGCCACCGCAATCAGTCAAGAAAAAGAAATAAAATATATATAAATTGGAAGAGAAGAGGTAAAACGGTCACTATTTGCAGATGACGTGATGTTCCATATATAGAACCCACAAAAACTATTAGAACTAATAAATGAATTTAGCAAGGTAGCAGGATACACGATTAACACACAGAAATCTGTTGCATTTCTTTACATTGCAATGAAATTATGAGAAAGAGAAAAAAAATACCATTTAAGATTGTGTCAATAAAAATAAAATACCTAGGAATAAACTTAACCAAGGAGGTAAAAAAAAAACCTATACACTGAAGACTATAAAACATTGATAATAGAAATGATGATCATTTGAAGAAATAGAAACATATTCCATGCTCCTGGATAGGATAGAATTCTTGGAAGAATTAATATTGTTAAAATGACCACATACCTAAAACAATCTACAGATTTAATGCGACCCCTATCAAAATTGGCATGAGATTTTTTCTGAGAACTGCAACACATTATCCTAAAATTTACATGGAACCACAAAAGATGCAGAATTGCTGAAGAAATTCTGATGAAAAAGAACAAAGCTGGAGGCTTTAGGCTACACTACAAAGCTAAAGTGATCAAAACATTGTGGTACTGGTACAAAAACAGATACATAGATCAATGGAACCAAATAGAGAGCCCAGAAAAAAACCCCACACACCTCTGGTCAATTAATCTATGACCGAGGAGGCAAGAATATGCAATGGAGAAAAGACAGTGTCTTCAACAAGTGATTCTGGGAGAGCTGAACAGCTGCATGTAAATCCACGAAAGTAGAAAAATCCCTTACACTATATGCAAAAATAAGCTCAAAATGGTTTAAAGATCTAAATATAAGACATGACACCATAAAGTTCCTAGATCAGTCTCCCAACGTGAAAGGAATAAAAGCAGAAATAAACAAATGGGTTCTAATCAAACATAGAAGCTTTTGTACAGTAAGGAAAATCATCAACAAATTGAAAAGACAACCTATGGAATGGGAGGAAATATTTGCAAACCATGCAGCTGATGAGGGGTTAATAACCCAAATACACAAACAGCTCATACAACTCAATATTAAGAAAAAAACAAAAAACCATTCAGAGGGGAGGGTATAGCTCAAGTGGTAGAGCGCACGCTTAGCATGCATGAGGTCCTGGGTTCAATCCCCAGTCCCTCCTCTAAAAATCAATAAACCTAATTACCTCACCCCCAAAATAAAAAAATAAGTAATACAATAGTAAATAAATAAAATATTAAAAAAATTCAAAAAATGGGCAGAAGACCCAAATAGACATTTTTCCAAAGAAGACATACAGATGGCCCACAGGCACATAAAAAGATGCTCAACATCATGAATTATTAGAGAAACGCAAATCCAAACTACAACGAGGTACCATCCCAGACTAGTCAGAATGGCCATCATCAAAAACATCTATAAATAATAAACGCTGGAGAGGGTGTGAAGAAAAGGGAACCCTCCCACACTTTCGGAGGGACTGTAACTTTGTGCAGCCATTATGGAAAACAGTGTGGAGTCTCCTTAAAAATCCAAAAGTAGGTCCAGCAGCCTGACTCCTGGGCATATATACCCTAAAAGGGTAAAACTCTATAATTTGAAAAGATACATGGACCCCAATGTTCATAACAGAATAATTTACAAGAGCCAAGACATGGAAACAACCCAAGTGCCCATCCACAGGCAATTGGTTGAAAAAGATGTGAGGGCAGAGGGAAAGCAGTGAGTGGTTGCCACACACCCTTGTGGCTTCAGCTTCTCTGGTTAGATGGTCACTCCCCTCTCAGGGCTTCAGGTGCCTGCCTGGCTGGCGCGGCCATCACAATGCCACCTCCACATTACTGCCCAGGAGCTGGTGTTGGTAAGAAGGAGAAAAAACAAATGGGGTGGGGGTGAGGCTGCAGGAAATTTATTTCCGTTCCTTGGACCAGAAGAATTCTCTGGGGCCTCTTCTGTCCACACTGGGTGCACTTCTAGGTTTCAAGCTGGGCAATCCTGGAAGTAAAAAAAAGGTAAATTCACCATGGAACGTTGAATCTGACGTCCTTGCTTCATCTGCCTGCTGTTACTTACTTTCAGTCCTCTGAGATCTGCTCTCTGCCTCTGTCCAGGATTTACAGTTGTGATCATGGGGAGAAACCAGTGGGCGGTCCTCGCTCCATCTTCCCAGGACTGTCCTGTTGAAACCGCCTCTCTCCTGACCCCTCGCTTGCTTCTCCGTGGACCTCATCACTGTCCACCGTGCCACACGTTGCATGCCGTCCGTGTCCTCTCACTGGGATGGAGGTCCCCACAGGCAGGGCCTCACTGGACCACTGGCACCCCCAGCGCTCGAACATCCCCAGCAAATACTTGTTGAATGAACGAGCCAGGCTGCAGCCAAGGCTTGAAAGCTGGGTCTTGTCTTCTCAGTCCTACACTCTCCTCTGAGGGCCCCACTTTCTCAGCACTCCTCAGACGGGCAGGAAGGCATGCCCACCCCCTCCCTTTGGTTGGCAGAAAGGCCCCACAGCATCTCAGTCTGGCGGCTCCTCATCCGCAGTCTGTACCCAGCCCTGGCCAAGCAGCCTCATTTTAACACAAAGCCCCGGCCTCTCCCAGGGCTTTCGGCCTCCACTCCTGCATCCGCAGCCATGAGCGGCTTTAAGGTATAACCACACTTCGAACTCTCCAGTGATTCCCACTCATCAGGACTCAGGGCCCAGCCCCTCCGTGCCGCTCCGTCTCATACCTGTTTGCTGTTCTGTGCAGATCGGTTCTTTCCTGGCTCCTCTGCCTGGAAGGCTCTCTCCCTAGGATTCAAGAAAGCTAAGCCCTTTGCATTCTGCTTTTTCTCAGATGTCAAGCCTGAGGGACTGTCTCCAGCCCCCCACCCCTGCCTCCCATCAAAAGTCGCTGCCCTGTCACCTTCCATCTCTCTCTATCCCATTATTTCCCCCTCTCCTAGTGGTCAGGATGAACCGGAATAGCTTGAGTTGTCTGTGTTATCTGTTGGCCTAAATATGAAGAAGCAAGCTGAGGAAAGCCCCAAATATGAGTTTATTCAGGACTAAAAGAGGAGCTGCAATTCAGGAAACTCTGTAGCAAGGTCCAGGAGGGTCTGTTGAGGGTTTGAAGCAGGTTGTATTCATGGGCAGGGAGTGTTTGGTTTGGGTCAGTTAAAAATCAAAACCAGAAAGGGACCAGCCTTGAAGACTTGCCAAGCAGAAAAAAATCCATTCAGCCACACAAACAAAGCTCGTTTCAGCCCACTTAGTGAGGCCAGCCCAATCTGGGCCATCTTTGATTTATGCCCAAGGCAAAACTTCCCAAGTTTTCATACAAGACAACTTGTGATCAACCACCCACTATCTGGGAAAACTCCTACACTATCAGCTTTCTGTCATCAGGCATTGATGGGAATTTGTTACCAAACCACACTTGGGCGCATCCACCTGGGTGCAGGGAAGGCGGGCTACCGACACTGGCTACGGCGAAGGAAAGCATAGCGTTTATCGCAGGGCGCCGAGCAAGGAGTCCAGGCAGCTAGTACTCATGAGCTCCCTGATGGCTTTTCAGGGAAAAGTTTTTAAAAACAGAATGAGGAAGGGGGTTGTGTCTGTCTGATCAGCTCATGGACATCCTTCTAATCGGTTGGTGGTAAGGTGATCAGGAGTCAACACCATCAACCTTCTGGTTCCAACTGGTCTGGGGTCTACTGCTGGTGGGCAGCACGCACTTAGCTTTTCCCATCCGGTGGGGATTTCAGTGTCTGCAGGAAAGCTCCAAAGACATGGCTCAGAATATCATCTAGAGCCCATGAGAAGAAAGTTAAGGTCCTTGACTATGTTTAAGGGCTAAACTATTTCGTCTTGCTTGGCTGTTTCCCTTTGGTTCTGCATTTTCCTACTTAGATTAAACTTACTCTTTGGAACTTAGGGAAGGCCTAGGAAAGTTTTTCTACAAAAGAGAGGCAGGGGGAGGACATGGTTTGGTGGGGTCGGGGGTGGGGGGGTGTCTAACCCGGGAAGGTCCCACAGGTCCCGCTCAGTCTTCCTGAGGGCACATGTGTGAGATTCTCCACTTGATACCCTCCAGTCCTATTTTAGGTTGAAATTCTTTCACATATTCTTTTCCCTGCTGGAGTATCAACCCCCCACCTGGCTCCCTGATGGACCTTGGGGGCAAAGGGACAAAAAGTAGACGCCTCCAGCCTTGGGGTGGAGAGCCTCCACCTTGGGGGCCCAGAGCTGGGAGCCCCTACGCTGGGTGGGCAGCAAGGCTGGAGGGAGCGGTGTCAGAGTTTCTCTCGCCTCACTTTTTTTATTTTTTCATTTTTTTCTAATTGTGTATCTGAAAAGTATCCTGCACTTAACAGGGGTTATTTGTATAATCAGAATGCCTCTTTGTGTTTTTTTTTTATTGTTGCTGTTTGGGTGGGGGGAGGGAGGGAGGTGATTAGGCTAATTTATTTATTTTTAGAGGAGGTACTGGGAATTGAACCCCAGCACACACTTTACCACTTGGGCTACACCCTCCCCCCACCACAAGCTTGAAATGGCCTCCCACCCACCCTTGTCCATTTTCAGAAACATGGCAGCGGGTGGGAAGACGTGGGGGACCACGGATGGGCACAGTGGCCTCTGCTCCTGGGGCCTCTTGGGGACATGCATCCAGGATTTCTTTTTAAAGGTGGTTCCCGCTGGAAGGAATGAGCCTGGCTTGGGTGAAGGCAGAGCGGGAGAGTGTAGCCAGATGTGGGATAAGGATGCAAAAAAGGGGCCCCTCCCTGGCCCAAGCAGCCAGACCTTCAGCTCCCCCGACTGTCCTGGAAACCCCGCTCCGCCCAGCTCAGACCTCGCCCCACACTGTTGCCACCTCCCGCAAGGCCAGACCTCTTCCTTCCCCAGGGCCACAGCCCTCACCTGCTCCCTAGCTCTGCCCACAGCAACCTTTCCTCCTCCTCCGTCCCTAGTGGAGAGGGTGCCACAGCCCCTCCGAGGCTGGCTGTCGGCCACAGGCTTCTACAGGGCTCCCGCATCCCGCGGCTCCCCTTGAATCGAGCAGTGTCCCTACCGAAACTCAGGCTTGTCCCCGGTTGTGCTGAGTGACTAGTGAACGTGGCTGGGATTTTTTGTGTGTGTGTCTGGGAACAGGGAGGGGCTGGACGGGGCTGGGAGCCCCAACCTTAGGGGGAGTCTCCCCCTGGAGAGCCCCTCTGTTGCTGCTGGCCCCCACCTCCCGGGTCTGTGGCAGGCCCGGATTCTGCCCTTCTCACCCAGCCTTGCTGGGGCCCCACCCGGCCCCGCCCAGCCTGGGCTCCGGGCCCGTGGGGACCGGTGGCCGCTGAGGCTATTTTGAGGCCAGCTCCTGGCCAGCCTTGCGCACGGAGCCCTGCTACTGGCCACCTGCCGCCGCCTGTCAGGCCTGGAATGCTGATAGGCAGTTGGCTGGGGTGGGGGCTGGGGACAGACTGTTATAAAGCCAGGGGCGCTGGGGAGGCGCCTGTCCCCGTCGGGAACCTGCCACAGCCCCCACCGGCACCATGTCCACCCACCACCGCCTGGTGATGGTTCGGCACGGTGAGAGCACCTGGAACCAGGAGAACCGCTTCTGCGGCTGGTTTGACGCGGAGCTGAGCGAGAAGGGGGCCGAGGAGGCCAAGAGGGGCGCGCACGCCATCAAGGATGCGAAGATGGAATTCGACATCTGCTACACGTCGGTGCTCAAGCGGGCCATCCGTACCCTCTGGACCATCCTGGACGGGACGGACCAGATGTGGCTGCCCGTGGTGCGCACCTGGCGCCTCAACGAGCGGCACTACGGGGGCCTCACCGGCCTCAACAAGGCGGAGACGGCGGCCAAGCACGGGGAGGAGCAGGTGAAGATCTGGAGGCGCTCCTTCGACATCCCACCGCCCCCCATGGACGAGCACCACCCCTACTACAGCTCCATCAGCAAGGTGAGCGGCCGGGGCGGGGCGGGAGGCAGGCCGGGGTGGGGGTGGGGGGGCGGGCGGCCGGCGGGCAGCCGACCGCAATGTGGGCGCCCCCAGGAGCGGCGGTACGCGGGCCTGAAGCCCGGGGAGCTGCCCACCTGCGAGAGCCTCAAGGACACGATCGCCCGGGCCCTGCCCTTCTGGAACGACGAGATCGCCCCCCAGATCAAGGCCGGCAAGAGAGTGCTGATCGCAGCGCACGGGAACAGCCTGCGGGGGATCGTCAAGCACCTGGAAGGTGAGGCCCGGCGCCCCGGGGCGGGGCGCGGCGACGCGCTCCCTGGAGCCGGCCAGCCCCCAGCTCCGCATTCCAGCACAGCGGCAGCTTTGCAGACACAGCGCCCAGAGTGGGGCTTTCGGCCTGTGAATCAAACACGGAGGATTGAGAAACCATTTAAAAAAACAGCTTTGTATAAGTCCCTATCTGTGTGTGCTGGGACACTGTTTAAGATGAGTTTCCTTCGAAGACTGTGGGTGACAGCGTCCAGCACCACTGACCCCGGGCCCAGGCCCTGCTCAGGGGCTGAGGGGCCCACGGCTGGCCTGGCTTCCCAAACACAAGCCCCAGGTGACAGGAGGGGAGGCCGGGGGCAGCCTCTTGTCCAAGGACACCCACCTGTGAGAAGGCAGGGCCGCCTGGCTCTAAGTCCCGGTCTGAGTGACCCTCGGCAGGGCTCTGCTCCCTCCCCGCCCCAGCACCCCAGCTCAGGCCCACTGCAGGCACAGGTAAGGCCATCAAAAGGATGCAGGGTGTGGGAACCCCCAGGGACCCCAGGTTGGGAGCTGGGCTTCTTTTTAGGGGCAACCCCTTCCAGCACGACAGGCTCCTGCACGGAGGCCTGGCTGGCCCCAGTCCGCCTTCCCCAGGATGCTGCGTCCAGCAGACGCCTCACAGCTGGCGCTGAGTCTAGCAGGTGGAAAGTCCATCTTCCAGCCCCGTCCTGGGGGCTGGCCTAGGAGGAAAGGATGCCCCGAGGCGAGGCAGAGGGACTGGGGCCTCCCACTTACGCATTTCCCTTAAGCCCTCCTTGCACCAAGGGGGTGGGGTGGCAGGACAGCAAAGGTCGAGCTGCTATTCCAGGCCAGGGGCTGCGGGAGGCTGGCAGGGTAGGGTTTCCACGAGAGACTGCCTCCCACCTGGCAGGGCCTCCCGTCCACCTCGGCCACCAGCAGCCCTTCTCTCGGTCCCTACCCCTCTCCCTTCCTCAGAAGTACCCCTGCTCCTCTGCTTAGGGTGCCTAGAAGTTAGAACTCTCTAGAAACCAAATGGTTAATGTCTTTCCTGAACCCAAGTATCCACCAGTCTGGCTGGAGTTCACGTCGGGCTGCGAGGACCAATGGCGTCGCCCCAGGGTGGAGCGGGGTTCCTCCTTTTACCACAGCTATTTCTGTCGCTTGCTGTCTCAGGTCTGCCCTGACCTTCTCGAGCCACACTTCTGCGGCCTTGCTGTCAGGGATGGGAGGGCTGAGCCCGGCTGACGGCTCTGTGGCCCGCAAAGGTCACGGAGCCCGCGGGACGCAGGAGCAGGTGGCTGCCTGGCGGACAGGCTGGGAGGGGCTGAGGACCCTGTTCCCCCAGGGATGTCGGACCAGGCCATCATGGAGCTGAACCTGCCCACCGGGATCCCCATCGTGTACGAGCTGGACCAGGCGCTGAAGCCCACCAAGCCCATGCGGTTCCTGGGCGACGAGGAGACCGTGCGCAAGGCCATGGAGGCTGTGGCTGCCCAGGGCAAGGCCAAGTGAGGGGTGGGCTCTGCCAATAAAGGTACCTCCTCCTGCCGCCTCAAGTTCACCGTGGCCCCAGACGCCCGGCACGTGGGCTGCCGGAAGCCCACCCCCAGCACTGGCTCACTCTACAAACACGACCCCAGGCCCCTGCTGCCTGCCCAGCCTGCCTCAGTGGGTGGGGTGACCCTGGGACCACGGGCAAGAGCCTGTCCCCATCCCTGGCTGTCACGTACTCCCTGCCAAGCCCCTAGGGTGACCCCGTAAGCTGGAGAGCCTTGTGGTAACCCTGCTCTAAATCAGCGCCCGGGGCTACTCAGGGAGGGTCCGAGTGACCCAGTCCTCCCCGTGGTCAGCGAGGACTGTAGCCAGGCCACCGCTCCCTTCAGACTGCCTGCCGTCCTCTGTCCCTGCAGCCCCAGGGTGGGAAGGGCAAGGTGTAGGCATGCTGAGTCCCACCTCCTGGGTGTCCCCTCGTCCGGGGACAGAGAAGCAAGCAAACCCGATTCATGGGGCACGCACACCTGGGGCGGGCCCTGTCGTCTGTCTTGAAAATCAGGACATGGTGAGGCCTGCCTGCAGCAGACAGGGAGTGCCACCTGTAACCCGGTGGGACTGGCCACCACCTGGGGCCAGCAGCCTCCGCAGCACAGCCTTTGACCCAAGCCACTCCCACCTAGCACCTTCCGGAACACGAGAGGGGCTGTAGGTCCCCAGACGCTCCGTGGGTGCCAGGTGCCTCACTGCACGCACACACTCACGGCAGGGATCAGGGCGGTCCTTGGCCCCTCCCAGAGAACTGAAATGAAGGAGGCGGACTTCCGTCACATCTTCACCTTTATGCCTCTTCCAGGCGGCTAATGGTTGGTCAAAGGTCTGAGGGCACACATGTCACCCACACCCGCCAAAGACACCCAGAAAGGGGTTTGTTCCCAAAGGGGGCACTCAGGCCACAACGGGCTAGATCAGAACGAGGGCCTGTGTGGGGCAATTCTTACTCCAGAAGCAGACACGAGTGGGCTGGGGCAGAGAGAAGGGACGACAAAAGGAAGAGGCCGCTGTGGTCACTCTTCCTGAACCGGACCAACCGAGCAGCGCCCAGCAGGCCCAGCAGACCTGGGGGCAAGGCCCCGCCGCGTCTGTGGGCGTTCTTCCTCCTTCCGCCACGTGTTCAGACGGGGACTTCGTCGTCCGTCTCCACTGCCCCCGGCCCAGGCAGAGGGACAGAGAAACGAGCACAGAGCAGGATCCAGAGAGTGACGACTGCGTCCCAAATTGTCACGACCCACTCCGACTTTGGTCATAAACTCTGAAGTTCACTGTCCCCAAGGGTCACTAATAGCCACCACCCCTTAGAGACAGGAGGAAAAAGAGAAAAAGGCCAATGCAGAAGGAGGGAGGCCTCCAGACGCCCCTGCAGACCGCCCAGATCGGCAGAGCCGCGCACCTCGAGCGGAGGTCACTGAGAGGCTGGCCCCGGACAGGGCGCGGTCAGTGTCCTCTGTTGGGGAGCGAGGGCCAGGCTGGTCGGGAGGACTCGGGATACTGCTGGGAGCACGCTGGGAGGCCACCAGGTGTCGCTGCGTTTGGGGTAACAGAGGCGAAGCCCCCCAAGCCAGAGGGAGCCCAGGGGCGTGTCCTCATCAGGGGGTCCCACTCCTGGAGAAGCGCTGCTTACAACCCTCACGCCACCGCTTCCAGCAGCGAGGAAACCACGTCGGGGGGGGCGGGTGAGGCCGGCGTGCAGCTGCAGCCAGCCCCCGGGGGGCCTCACTCAATGAGCTCCACGTAGTTAGCGGGAAACATGCCGAAGTGGCCATCAGGCCCATAGCCTCGCCACCAGCCTTCGTCGATCACCTCGATGCCCGTGATCAGGTTCTCAGGGTCAAAGGAGATCTCGGTCTCGTCGGCTGCAGGGAAGGCGAGCCCAGACGCTGTGCTGGGGGCCCTGGCCGCCGGCCCCCAGCCTGTCCCCACGCAGCTCCTGTGCCCCTTCCCCCAGGACACCCCTTCCTACAGCGGCTGCTTCTGGGCCCACCATTCCAGCGGAAGGCTGGAGTGTGGTGCTTCCACACGCCAGCCTGCTCCCCAAGGCCTCCACCCAGGGTCAGCAGGGTGCCCGCAGCCAGGCCTGGCCCATCCCTCTGGTCACTAGAGCAAGGGGGCAACTGGGATGCACACCAGGGAACAGCCAGCAGCTTCCCAGAGCGCGCAGGGCGGCCTGGGCTGTGCAGGGCGTCCACCCACTCTCCCTGCTCACCCCCGTCTTCACGTCCGATGCCCCGTGGGGCTGTGCCCCCGAGGGAGCCCCCACACCCTGCCTCCTGCTCCTGGGCCCTGTGGTCCGAGGGGGCTAGCCTACAGCACATTACCTGCCTGGTAGTCATACAGGGCCCGGGCACAGAGCCCTTTCCCACTCAGCCCCGGGTAGTGGTCAACGTGCTCGGAGCTGCCATCTTGCTGCTGCACCTGCCCGTGGATGGGAAAGCACAAGAGAAGTCTGGGGTCCTTGTTACCCCGGATTCAGCCCTGCCCGTGGCCAGGGCTCACGGCAGACTTGGGGGAAGGGGCCCGGCACACAGAGGGCAGGAGCTACCTCAAAACCGAGTAGGGTAATTCACAGGCAGTGAGCCATGGAAGAGGCAGGCACCCCACGATCGGCGTGGCCAGGGAGCGCGCTCCTGGGCACGGGGCCCCTTGCATCCCGCCCTGCCGCAGGGAACCCACCACTGGAGGCTCCTCGTAGAGGGTCTCCTGCTCTGGGGGCTCCTCGTACACGGCCTCTGCTTCCACCTGCGCCAGACACGGAGGGGTGCTGGGCACCGGCTCCTCGCGGGGATCTGCACAGGAGGAAGCAGCCCACTGAGCCTGGGGAGAGGGGAAGGACATCCCGTGTCCCCCTTCCGCCCCCAACCCCATCACGGGGCAGCTGAGCGCCTTGCCTGCCCTGGGCCTTGAGGGGGCGTGGGCCGCCTCTCTGCTGAGAGGGGTCTCCGGCTGGGTGAGCTGCCTCTGCAGGAAGGGGCTCCTCAGCTTGCCTGCAAACCAGTGAGAAACGTGTAAGGCCTCATGTAGCTGCAAAGGGGGAGAACCAAGTGGTCTCTGCCTTTTCCATGTGCTGTACTGCCCGGAGGGTAGACCTGTTCTGGGACAGCGGCTGTCACACAGGGAATGAATGGCGACACGGAGCAGCTGCGGGAACACCACGCCACGATCTCACAGCGTACACCCCAGCAGCCCCGGGGGGTCACGCCGTGCAGTGTTAAAGTGCTGACCAGCACTGCAATCCAGTCTCTTTCTGGGACCAGAGAGGTGACTGACGCAGGTGCCTGGGACCCAGCTAACAGCCAACATTTGAGGGGTACCAGGGGTTTACAGGGCACCCCCTCTGGGGCCACACGTGGCCCTTCCTGTCCCACCTCCAAGAAGAGGTCAAGAGCAGGAAGGGGACATTTGGGTCCCCGGCTCCCCTCCTGGGAAGTTCCCCTTACTCGCCCATCCCTGTCAGCTCTGCTACATCTGTCACCAACTCGGGAGGCCCTGCACTGGGACCCCAGGCTCGCCTTCAGCCTCCCCCGCCTCACAGCTGGGACCAGAGGGAAGCCTCACCTGGCTGCGGGCTGGAGATAGATGTGGTGGACATGGCCCTCTCCTTCTGCTTGAAAATTTCCCGGGGGTGTGGTGGCTGCTGGCAGACAGGCTCCTGGCGGGGTGCACACGGACCCCGCAATGAGCGAGGACCCAGAGCCCCTCGGCCCGCCTGGCTCCCTGCAGCCGAGCCCGGAAGCCAAACATTGAAGCTGAGGGGCCCACAGGCCTCGTCCGGGGCCCCGCCATCGGTCCAGGCAGGGCCCTGGCAGTAAGCCCCTCCCACAGGCCTGCTGGGCTGGGCGTGCACATGAGCAGAAACACACACGGCCACGAGGGCTCACGACAGGCAGCCCGCGCACCTGTCCCGGACCCGCCCCCGGTGGAGCAGGGACACGCATCCGAGCCTCACCTGCTCCTCTCGGCTCCTGGAAGCCACCTCGTGCTGCTCACTCTTCCTGCGGGAAGGGGCAGAGGGGGGAGCTGCAGCCGGCCTCCGCCCGGCCTGCCTCCAGGGGGCTCTCTCGAGGGCACGGGAAGTCGGAGAGAGAAGGCCGGCGGCGCCAGGCGGCAGCCCCCACCTCACCTCTGGGGGCCGGCCTGCTCCTGATAGCGCTGCTCGCGGAGGGCGGCCTCCCGCAGCTCCCGCTCCCGCCGCTCCTGCTCCAGCCGCTGCCGCTCCTCCTCCGCCCGCCGCTTCTCCTCCAGCCGCCGGTTCTCCTCCTCCTTCTGCAGGGACAGCCGGCCCGGCCCGCCCCACTCAGCCCCTGGCACAGACCGCGGGGCGGACATCGCGGGCAGCAGCCCCCGCACCGCAGGCGGGCTTCGCAGACCTGCCTTCTCTCCCCGTCCCCCCCAGGCAGCCCGCAGGGGCCGTGGGCTCCAGAGCGACACCCACTGGCCTTGTTACGTTAACACCGCTGAGCCTCACTCTGACCCTCCGTAAATGGGCGCTGACAGGCACCTTTGTTCTATGGGCTTATTGTAAGGAAAACTGAGACACAGCAAGCGAAATATTTCACGTCTGCTGCAGTCACGACGCCCCACAAACGCCAGCTCTCATCGCCGTCCTGCCCTGGGCGGCACTCACCTCGGCTTTGGCCCAGAAGCTGTCTTTGCCGACCCTTTTGATCTCAGACACGGCGTTAGTCTTCTGGTACACGGAGCCCTGCGGGGGGACAGAGGATTCGCTGCAGGGCGGTGGACAGGGGCGCCGAGCACAGGTGAGAACTGTCAGGCTGACTGCTGGCAGGCGGAGCAGCGCCTGGCCTGGTGACCCTTAAGGAGACTGGCACCAAGATGGCCTGAAAGGCCCTGGACGCTGCCAAGCCGGGAGGCTCAACCCCAGACAACGCTGGTGGAGTCTCTGGCGGCAGCAGGCCCTGGGGGACGGAATCCAAGGCGGGAAAGGCCCCTTGGCCTGCCTGAGATTCCCGGAGGCTGGCGGTTCCGAGGCAGGCCTCTGGACAGAGGCTGTCCTTAGGCGGACGGCCCACCAGCCGCCGGCAGCTGACCGCCATGGCAGACCGCCTAGGACCCCAGCTGTGCGCCGGGAGACTCAGCTCCCCAGCCAGCTCCAGGCACAGGCCGGCAGGTGTCTGCCCGCAACTTGGAGGGGCCTGACTGGTCTGTCCACCACCTGAAGTTTCTCCAAAGTGGCCACCACCCAGGGCCGCACCGACCATGTTGGTGCCATGGCCTTGAGAGGGGGTGGCATCTCCCTGCAGAGAAACTGTGATCACGCAGACGGAGCGTCAGAGCTTCCGGACAGCCGGTGGGGGGAGCCACCAGGCAGGCTCAGGGGCCACTCCTCGCGCCCATTCGGGCCCGCCCCACCGGGATGCAGCTTCTGCTCCCGTCAGGCATGGGGCCACCACCCGCACCCCGATCCAGGACAGGAAACCAGGCAGCGGGGAGCCCAGCCCCTCGAGGGATAAAGCACAGAGGGCAGGTCCAGTCAGTCTGGAAGCCAGGAACTTCAGTCCTGCCTGGCCGCCCCGGGCCCAGGGAGCACTCACCACTGGGGCCTGGGGGCCCGCGTCCTGGAAGCGGCCGCTCTCCTTGTGGAAGGTGTAGTTGGCACCCGAGGCCCTGGCCACCTTCTGCATGATGCACTCGGGCTCCACGTCCTCCTCGGCCCTGGCGTTGATGGTCACGTGGGCCCCCTACGGCAGGAGCAGCAGGTCACGAAGGCAAGGCACCGCGACCCCAGGAGGGGACAGGCGCTCACAGGGCGCGCAGGCAGGAGGCCCTGCCGGGAACCAAGGCACGCTCTTCTCGAGCCCTCAGACGTTCGTCCTTGCCGCAGCTTGTACGTGAGGCCCGTGCCAGCCACCATGTGGCCTGTGGCCTGTTCCTGGTGCTACAGACAACCCAGGCAGGGCAGTGCTTCATTCTAGTCAACGAAAACTAAACCTGAAAAAACACCTGGAAACAAGCACTGTTTGTACAAAATGCAAGTTACTGATTTCTTCATGAGAAGTCAGACCCACGACCTCAGTTACTCAGTAAGTCTGGGACCCTCTCTTTCAGCTCCAAGATGGGGAAACTGAAGCACACCTGGATTACTGGAAAACAAAGTCCTGAGTCTCCTCGCCAGTAGTCAGAGGAATGAAAAAAGCAAGCTGGCAAGCGAGGAACAAATGCTGTTGGATACGAAATGCTTTTGAAACTAAGCCAGGTTCCAGTGTATGGTGACAGACATGAATACATTCAGCAACGGGCTGGAAAGGAGAGCGACAAAGGGAACGTGCGTGGCGAGGCTGTGGGCGTAAGCGACTGCCCCTCCCCTCCAAACCCTGACAGCACAGCTCCAGCGCGGTCTCCTGGTGGGCCTTTGCCCTTCCTCCCTGCTGAAGCCAGGTGGCTCTGGCTACATCCTGAGCAAAGGGCCCAGCGGCCTCTGCCCAGGTGGAGCATCGTGACGTGGGCGACACCCTCACCCCTGGCTGTGGTTCCCGCTCACCCCCACCCTGGGACCTCGGGACCCAGCGAACTCTGAGGCCCCGTGGGGAGCCGCCCTCACCTTCAGGAAGCTGGCCATGGTGCTGACGTGGTTGGCGCACACTCCCTTCCGCACGTCATTCACACCCTCGCCGGTCTGCAACACAACACACCCGCCATGACCTGCCACTTCCCCGTGTGACCCAGGTCTCCCTCCAAGGCCACTGCCCACGCCGGGGACTTAGCGGTTTCCCTGTGTCCCAGGAAAGAGAAAACTGCAGAGGACACCGTAAGCTCCCACACCTCCAGGCCAGGGAGGTCCTTGGTGCGGATGGTCACCAGCTCCCACTGTGGGGCGGTTACCTTAGAGCTCCCTTGTCCCCACCCAAGGGGCTCCATTTCATTAGAGCCCCCAGAGCCTTCCTAGCCCTCATCCAGCCCCTCTGCTCCCTCATGATGACCACCCCGAGAGGGCAAGGAGTGAGTGTTCCGGGATCGCCCATTTTACAGGAGTAGTCTGGGCTGGGGAGTGAGTTTGGCACTCGGAAGGCCCCACGTGTTGTCTGGGCCACACTCAATCAGTCCACTGTCCTGTTCATTCACCAGATTTGAGCTGTTCCAGTCACACAAGGCGGAGGAGGAAAGAAGAAAAGGGGGTTCTTCCAGGTCCCACCTCGATGGGAACTCGAAGCCTGCAGGCTGCACATACCCAGTTGACGAGGACAAACTTGGGCAGGCCGGAGTTGGGGTCCTTCACCCTGCAGAAGGCGTACATCACCTTCCCGCTGTTCAGCTCCTCCACCATCTCCTCCAGGCCCCCGTCTGCGGCAGTGACGAGGAGGGTCAGAGGCAGCCCGGGCAGCCGGCACCCGCCCTGGCACCTAGTCCACCGGGGACGGAAACCCGAGCTGCCTCGAAACCAGGGTTCTCAGCCCCGCCTGCGTCAGAACCCGTCTCCTGGGCCTGCCCCCACTGAGCTAACTTACAAGAACAGGAGGGGACCCGGGGTCTGTGTCTGTGAAACGCACCTGGGGTGATTTTTTTTTTACCCACACTAGTCTATAAACCATTCCTGTAAACCCACAGGTAATTCCAGAAATAAAAATGTCGTGTCTGTTGCAAGCCAGGCAGGCACCAGACCTCCAAATGGAGGGTTTCTACGATTTTACCATTTCCTAGACTCCACAAAGCGACCTGGATTAGCAGGGCCCGCTGTGAGTCCCCCTGCCCCCACCCAGACGTCTGCTCAGAATCCAGGGCCACCCAGGGGGTCCCAAGCCGATGTTGACATCCCACAGCCACACGGGGCTCGGCTCTTACACTCTCTGCGTAGGGATAAGGGAGTGATGGGGACACAAGAGTGGGCCACCCTGGGCCATCCTCCCCCGACACGGAGGCTGTGACCTCCAGCACGTACTGGAGTTTGGGGTTCTTATCAGGTACCCCAAACCTCCCCAGACTGTGACGAGTAGCTACGGGGCTGCAGGGAACCCGGGGCGGTCCCGAGGCCCTGCGTCGGGCACTCGCGGCAGAGCGCAAACACCACTGCAGGGTGGAACACCACTGCAGGGTGGTATGAGACTCGGCTGAACTCCGCACCTCCCAGTCCCCTCCGCAGCCCAGTGCCCCCGAGGCCGCCGCCAGCGGCAGTCCTAGGAAGGGCACCGTCACGGAGAGGTGCTTGTAAGAGGGAGGGGCTTTCTATCAACAAGTCAGCCGAGCCATTGGTGAGAAACAAAGGGAAACCAAGCTGTGTCACGCAGGTCAGCCAAGGAGTCAGGGTATCAGGCGGGGGGCCTGCAGTTTATAGCCCAGTGTCTCGGCCCAGACCCCTCGGACAGCCTCTGCCCAGCACTGGCCGAGGGCCACCTCCTCCTGAGGAACTTCCTCACCCCGTATCTGAGAAGCACTGGTCCAGGCCACCGCGTCCCAGCTGACCACGTGCACTGACGTGATCGCCCGGGCGAGGGTGTGCCCTGCAGGCACTGAGCCCCCAGGAGGAGGGCAGGGGCAGGACGTCGGCACCTCCTCCTACTCCACCGGCACCCAGCTCCCAGGGACCATCACCCTCCCAGCCGCAGCCCCGGGCTGGGCATGCGGCACGGGCCAGGCCCTGGGCTGCCTGCAAGCTGGAGAGCGCAGGCCCGCTTCCTGTCCCGGCTCCTCCCGACTGCAACACAGACAGAGAGCAGCGCTGCCTTGTACCACGAGGCGGAGAGAGCCAAGAAGGACGTATTTTCACTAAGAAACACCTGAAACCCAAAGGTAGCCAGAGTAGCTGTGAGGGCGTGGGGCCCCACACTGCTCGGTGGAGGCCTCTGCCCTGCCTGCGGGGCTGCAGCCGCTATGCCTGGTCCACCCCCGGACTGGGGGACCAGGGAACTCCCCAACATTGACACTGATGTGGGGTGGGCTCACCCTAAGCCAGGGAAGGTGTCACTGCAGTCAGGCCACATGCAGGCAACACCTACGCACCGAGTCTCCTGCCTCCGGCTGTGATGGCTGAAATGCCAGCAGAGATGGGGCAACTGACATCACGACTCTCCCAACTCCGCGCATCCCCCACTCCCCCGTCCTTACTCCTGACGCCCCACAAGAGCCCCCTGGCCTCCTCGCCTGATCGTACTCACCCCCAGTGCCGGCCACACGTATGTCATTGCTGTTCCCTTCGTAGGTGAAGAGAGCCCTGAAACAAAACACAAACAGCACGGGTCACCGTCTGTCCTCACTGCAGCCGCCAAGGCTCCGTGCTGCACCCCAAAGGGCTCAGCCCGACGGCAGCGCTGTGGGCTGCCGTGGGCCCCGCGATGAACTCCTCGGCAGGATGCCGGTCGCCTGCTGGGCCTCGCGGGGCGGCAGCCTTCTCAGCTGCGGGTGGCCCAGCTCACCTGAGCGGCTTGTGATGGACAAACCTATGGTGATGGGGAGCGCTTTGAAGAAAACTAAGCTGTGACGTTTTATGGCAACTTTCTAGACATTCATGTGTGAAATGCTCACCTGGCTGTCGGGTTTGTGAATTTGAAAAGACAAAAGATACCTGCACGCTCCTGAAACCAGAGCACCCCAGCAGAAGCAGGCAGAACCCCTACATTGTTAGCGATGCGCGGTGCCCTGGTGCGTGCCTGCTGTCTTCCGGGAAGGCGGAAGGGTTGGCGGAGCAGGTGTCTCTGGGTCTGAGGCTCTTCCAGCAGACACAGACTTTTACAGGTGGCCTAGGGCATCAGAAGCCACAGGGGCCATGACTCAACGTGGAGTCAGGCCCCTCACAGGACAGGTTCCTTGGCTGCGCAAGTTCTGTATCTAGCAGAGGCCACGCCTTTCTTCTCCTGTAAGACTAATTATTCATAAGAATCCTGGCAAAGACTTGGGCTTGTGCACTGTGCCTCAGAAGGGTTGAGAGAAGTATGATAGATTTGATTAAATCCAGGCCGGGGACAGTCCCTTGACCAGAACACAGGGTGCTGAAAAAGAACATTCTGGAAGAGGTGGCTTTCCTGCGGTCCACACAAAGCCCCTGCCGCCAGCACTGACTCTACGGGAGCTCAGCTCCAGAGAGTGCTGGAAGGCCACGAGGTGAGGGGGTTAACCCACTGGAGGGCAAGTCAAAGGTAAGACCCTGTGTGGTGCGTCATCTCCCCGTGCTCCGGAGACACACCATGAGGCACTCCAGGGTCGACAGTGTCAGCATCAACTCAGCCTCCCCAGGGCCTCGCTACTGCCGCTGGGCAGAGTTGCGTAAGCCTGAGAAAGTCAGAAGAAATTATACACAGACCCAGAGATCTGGCCGGAGGGGAGGACAGGCTGCCGGGAAAGAACCCCTGCTTTCCGAGAAAGGAGAGCAAATACAGAAGGAGAGAAAAACGGGGGGAAAAAGACTTGGGAGGTGCGGACGGCTGGACTCTGGTGGCCAGAGCCCTGCCCAGCCTTCCTCCTCTTCTTGAAGGCCACAAAGCTCCGGCTGCTGAAGAGAGACACCGGACAAGCAGTAGGGCCCAGAGATGGCTGCTCAGCTCAGCTTGTCCAAGAAAGGATGCGGCAGCTAACAAAAGCTGAGCTCCGTGCCTGCCACCTGCCCTCTGACTTCATTCCCCTCCCTGGCCCCAGCCTAAGTCACTTCCTTGAGTATTCCCAGGTCAGAGGCTCACCACACATTCAATCAAATCCCACTCTTCTTTCAAACCAACATGAGGAAAAAAAAAAATGGTGTGCTGGCTCGCACAGGCCTACGGCTCAGGGAGTATGTATGAACACTGAGCACCTTATAATTCACTCACTTTCCAAAAACACACACTGAGAAGCTGCTGCTTGCTGGTGATGGCAATGCAGCTAGGAATCCCTGCCCGTGGAATGTACTTTCTGATGGAATACACAGAGGAACACACACATCACCAATGTACGGTCAGGTGCAGTGAAGCGGTGTGGAAAGTGAGCAAACATGCATGAGTCTTGGGGGAAGAACCCCCTGGGGGAATCGGGAGAAAGCCCGAGAGTGGAGAGGTGGTGTTGTCGCTGGTCCCCGCTCCGCCCGGCTTCAGGGCCCAGGCCAACGCACCCACTCTGCGTGCGAAACTTTTTACGACCCACCAAACCAGAGACCACGCCTTCCTCTGATATCCTCTACTGCTTTTTTCTGTATCCCTCAGTCCATCCTTCATCTGAGCAACATAACAGCCCTGCTCCAGGGACAGAGATGGGGCTCACCCCACCGTTTCTGGGGAAGACAGAAAGGGGACAAGAAAACCAGTGAGGGTGTCTGGCGTGTGTCCGAAGGAAGTCAAACAGGGAGATGGAAGAATGTGACTGCAGCTGGGGACCCAGGAATCAAGAAAGGCCTCTCCAAGAAGACAACATCAGAGATGAGAAAGGAAGTTTGGGGGCCCCCTAAGAGGATGTAGAAGGGTGCTCCAGGCAGAGGAAGCAGCAAGAACCAGGGCTGTGAGGAGGAACCAGCGTGCAAGTTTAAGGAAGAGAAAGAAGGCTAGCGTGGTGGTAAACAGGTGTGACCACAGCACAGCAGTCAGGAGCCAGGCCACACGGCCGAGGCGAGGAGCCTGGGCTTTATTCATTATGCAACAGGAAGCCACTGCAGAATTTAAGAGGGGAAGTGACATGGTCTAGGTGTTTTTTCAACTAGTGAATGATGACCTGCCACACAGGATCTGCCCACATTGACGTGGCCCCAGAGATTCTGCAAACCCAGGCTGCTGGTGTTCTGAAGCTCTTCCCCAAAAGGCCTTGGGGTGAAGTAAAGGAAAGGCTACAACCCGTCCCCAGGGTCACAACAGTGCACTGCAGGAGAGCCACTCTGCGCCGGGCACCAGGGAAAGCAGAGAGGAGAAAGCAGGGGCACTTGGCAAGTGGAGAGGGCCCCAGTAGCACAGCTACGCCCAGCGGGCCCTTTCCCTGGAAATGAGAAGAGGCTCCGGGAAGCTGGTCACCTTAGTCCATCACACTCCGCATATTTCTCAGAACTGACGTGCTCAAACCTGGTCAGTGGAAACAACTTTGGCAAAAGGGAAAGTAAGAGAGAACGACCCCCCTACTCGCAGGCTGATCACATGTACGGGGGCCCGGGGACTTCGGACCCAGGCTCCCAGTACTACAATGCCTCGAACCCTGACAGCCTGGCGAAGGGTGTCACTGGGAGGGGGAGGGAAGATGGGACCCTTCCCCAAATAGACAGCCAGCGCTATCCTGTCACTCACCTCTCCATGGCTCAAGCATAGACAGAAATGAGTATTCTTGGAGAAGGGGAGGTTCCGAAATACACATTCACAGAGAACGAGGGACTAAACCCCTCGACCTCCCTGTCTGGCGCCTCCGGAGCAAGGCTCACATTCCCAGACCACGCTCGGGGCCCATCCCCGAAAACGGCGTTTGGAAGAAGCCGGGCGTGGCTTCCGCAGGGTAGGCTGTGAAGGGCCCCTTTGTCCAGGGAAGTCCCCAGGCAAGAAAGCAGAACAGCCAGGAGCAAAACCCAACACCGAGGCTGCCGGGGCCGAGGCGTGGCTCGCGGGGCAGGAAGGGCTGGGGACCCACGGGGCCCCGACGCCAGGTGCAGCCTGTCCCCCCGTTCGGTGAGGCGGCGGGTGACGAGGGTGGGGACCGCACCTCCCGGGAGCGGAGCGGCGCAGACAGGGCTCCCCGGCCCGCCCTCGCCCGCCCCCGGCCGCCTCGGCGCCCACCAGTCGGTCGGGGACTTCCCGTTGACCACCCGCCCGTAGGCCTCCTGCAGTGCCGGCCCATTCCGGCTCAGGTTCGCAGCCATGGCCGACCCCGCGTTCCCCGCGCGTCCGCCGCCGCCGCCGCCGCCGCCGCCGCCGCTTCCGGGCCCGGCCCGCCCACGGCGCCCGGAAGCCCGGCCCCGGCGGCCGGAAGCCCCGACACCCGGAAGCCCCGTCCCAAAGGCTAGAAGCCCCGCCCTGACAGCAGGAAGCACCCCGACAGCTGGAAGTCCCGCCCCAACGGCTAGAAGCCCCGCCCAGACAGCGGGAAGCCCCGCCCCTACAATAGGAAGCCCCGCCCCGGGAGCCGGGAGCCCCGCCCTGACAGCCGGAAGCGGAAGCGGTGCAGGCGGGGCCCGGGGTGGGCGGGTAGAGAGTAGCCAGGGCGTCTGGCGGCGGTTCGCGGGCTCTGTCTCCAGGCGCAGCTGGACAACGGGAAGGCGGCAAGTCGTGCCCTCCTGCGCGGCCGCGGGCTCACCTTGCGGGTCTGGCCCGGGGACCACACCCAGCCCGCAATTAGCTGTTGTCACAGAGCAGCGTGCATTTTCTCTTGCGCTCCGCAAAGTCCGTGCGCTTACGTGAGGACCTTGGGTTCCTGGCGGGCAGGAGACGCAGCAGCAGCTTTATCCATGAACCATGCATGCGTGGATTAACGGGTGGAAGAATGCGAACGAGTGCGCAGTGGTGACCCCGCCTCCACGGACCTAACTCCAAGTGCTGCTGCGTGTCTTTGACCTCACCTGCATCTTCACCTGCCGTTTGCTTGAGGATGGGATGGGGCAGGAAGGATGAGAACCTGCCTGTGCTGGTCCTGTTGCCAAACCGAACTCGGGTTGGCCGGCCCCAGTGCAGTAAAGCCGATCCGCTGACACTGGTTGTGCAGGAGGGAAGTGCAGCGTTTATTGCAGGGCGCCAAGCAACGAGTCCAGGCAGCTAATACGCAAAAGACCCGAACGCCCCAGCAGCTTTTAGGGAAAAGTTTTAAAAGGCAGGGTGAGTGAGGGGAGTTGTGGATGTGTGATCAGCTCATGGACATTCCCCTAAGTGGTTGCTGGTGAAGTAATTGGGAGTCAACGTTATCAACCTTCTGGGTCCAACCTGTCTGGGGTCTAGTGCTGGTGGTCAGCACGCAGTTAACTTCTTCCACCTGGTGGGGGTTTCAGTGTCTGCAGTAAAGCTCCAAGGACATGGCTCAGAATATTATCTGTAGCCTTTGAGAGGGAAGTTAATGTCCTTGACTTTAATGGCTGCGCTATTATTTTGTCTTGCTTGATGCTTTTCGTTTAGTTCTGTATTTTCTCACTTCTCTGATTAAATTTGTTGTTTGGAACTCAGGGAAGGCCTAGGAGATTACAGTTTTCTTAGCAAGTGTAGGAGGCAGGTGGAGGACGTGGTGGGGGAGGGGTCTAACCTGGGAAGGCCCCATAGGGTCCTGCTTGGTTCCAGTCCTGGGTCTTCCCCTGCCCTGGCTGACTGATGGCAGGGGCTCACAGTGCCTCAGCCTGCTCCCTTCCCACAGGCAGCATCAGTTCCTTCCATGCACCTGCACGTGACTGACCTACCTGGAGGGGAATAGGGACATATGCCTGGCCCATAGCAGCTTCATTCCCTGCCCTAGAGAGCTCCCCCCACCTCCCTAAAATGCAGATCAACAGTCCTGTAGCCCCTTAGGTGTGCTTTGGAATTCAGTCTTTCAGCTTTCGGAACATACTGTGTATACCCTTTGTATTCTGTAAACCCTGCTATCCTGAGCAGCACCTGGCAAACACGTTCATATTTCTGCAGCGATGTCTGTGAAAAGTCAGTTAAGGGCATTATAGAAAAACTCTAAATTGCCTCATGACGGTGCAGGTCAGATTTTGCTGACAAACGAGTTACCAAGATCTTAAGGTGTTGGGGTCTGGATTGTGCATTTAAGGGCTTTTGAATCTTATCTGGGCACAAACATTGTCATTTGTTACATCCATTTTCATTTCTGTTCACATCATTATCGCTTGTCTTAACAGGCAGAAACGCTGACATCTCTCTGCTGGGCAGAGCTGTCAGTTACTCTGTCCCAAGCTGGGGAAACCTTGGGTCCTGGCCAAACCCGCCGTCCCTCCAGCAGCCCCATGTGTAGCCCTCCTCCCTCCCCCGAACATCCTGGGGCTTCTCTTCTGCAGTGCACAGGTCTCCCCATTTTTCCACTTAGACTTCGCCGCTGTGTTTGCATCAGAAAAATGAACTCTGTTAGGTGGAGGCCTCCCAGCGCTTCCAATTTCTGGTCATCTTTTGTCTGCAGTAACGTCTCTGCTGTCAGTTTTCCCCTCAGACTCAGACTCGACCTTCAGGTGATTTTCTGATCCACCCCAGTCCCTCCACCCTCCATATCCTGGGGCGTTCAGCCCTCAGGCAGCCTTGTCATTCTTCCCGCCTCTTCTCTTTGGCCCCACGTGTCTTCGTTTTCTCTTGTTTCTCCGTTTTCTCTTGTTTCTCCGTTTTAAACATATCCTGGTTACCAGCTTCCTTCATCCACGTGTCTGCAAGTTCCCAGCCTGGGGGCCCCTGACTCTTAGGAGTTCGGGGAACACCTTTCAACATGTTAGTCAACTTGGGGCGGGGGGCCCACCTGGCCTGATTCAAAGGGCTGTGCAGACCAAAGAGGCAGGTCTCTTTGTTCTGAAAACAGACCAGCTCCGTGTAGGGACCAGGTTCACTCCTACTGATGAGGGAAAAGCGGGGAGACCCAGGCTCCACTGAGAGAAGTGAGGAGGGGCCCCTGGTGTGGGGAGGTGGGGGCGCTAGGATCCCCCTTCCTGTTCTGGTGTGTGTGTGGCCATATTTCAGCTCCCTAAGAGAGAGCATGTGATCTAGGAGTGCTTTAAAAATGTCCCTCTGGCTGCTGTGCGTGGACCCTCTTCACAGCCCTTTCTCTCCCACCCCTGCTTTTCTTGAGTTCCTGTTTCTCTTTGGTCATCTCTTTCTCGTTGGCTGGTTGTTCCTTGGTCTGAGAATGTCAGATGTCCCCCAGGGTCACTCCTAGGGCTCTGCTCTCCTCTTAACAAATTTCTCATTCACACACGCCTCTATATTTTTCCTGCATGTGGATAAACTCAGATCTGCCTTACTGCTTGATGTGGGTTTAGGTAACAGATCCAGGGCACAAAAGCGGGGCTTCCAGTGGTCAGTGTCCTCCACACCCTGAGGGCAGTGGACCGTGTCCTGAAGGCATCTGGGCCCACGTGCAGAGGGACCAGGCTGGCTGACTCCCTCTGGAGCCCACTGTCAAAAAGGGACCAACAATGGGGTAG
Organism: Camelus dromedarius; assembly: GCF_036321535.1. Lineage (NCBI taxonomy): Eukaryota > Metazoa > Chordata > Mammalia > Artiodactyla > Camelidae > Camelus > Camelus dromedarius. The sequence goes on along the minus strand of NC_087470.1, from coordinate 13,095,832 downwards.
AGCGCATGACTTAGCAGGCACGAGGTCCTGGGTGCAATCCCCAGGACTTCCTCTAAAAATAAACAAACCTAATGACCTCCCCTTCCTGCCAAAAAAAAAAGTAACACAATCATAAATAAATAAAATATTAAAAAGAAAAGGAACCAGCAGTACTGAGAAAAAGAACTGCCTGCCAAGCGCGCAGTGTCCCCCAGTGCCTCAGTCCATTTGAGATGCTGTAACAAGATACCGTAGACAGAAAGTTATTTCTCACGGTTGTAGAGGCTGGAAATTCAAGATCAGGGCACTGGTAGATTTAGTACCCGGTGGGAGCCCACTTCTGGGCCACAGAGGGCCACCTTGCTGTGTCCTCCCGTGGGGGAAGGGACAAGGGAGCTCTCTGGGGGTGTGTGTGTGTGTGTGTCTTTTATAAGCACGCTCATGAGGGCTCTGTGTCATGACCTAATCATCTCACAAAGGTCTCTCCTCCCAATATCATTACCTTGGGGGGTTAAGATTGAAAGAGAGGCATTTTTGAGGGGAGCACAATCATTCAGATCATAACAGTCAGTAAGAAACAGTAAGTGTTTATTCAAAGTTTTCATCAACAGAAGTGTCAATTAGCAAGGAAATCATTTTCTTAAAAACCACAAGGATTACATCTCTCTGCTCCAGCCACACATGGCCTTAGAGAAATGAAATAATTGCTTTTCCTGCCCTAAAAAGAAAAACTTATTTATGCTGAATGGGAAGTAGAATCCAGTAAACAAATATTTCTCATCTTGAGAGATTAAAAAAAACCAAAACCCAGCCCTTCCTAGTTGAGTCCCTGTTATGATTTTAACCCGGAGTAAGCAGGGTGGTGGGAGGGCTGCAGTCCTGACCCCGGTCTGGGACTCAGGCCCTCAGGTGGGGAGTGGCCAGTGGGGTCTGCTCACCATTTAAGATTAAGACTTGGCTCTGAGAGGCAGCCGCGAGTCAGTATGCAGGGGCTCGCAGGAAGGGCAAAGCCTTCTCCTCGAGGAGGACCAGTGCTCTGTCTTGCCATCCTGACCATTTACAGAGGCCACAGAGACGGCACCCTTGCTGTTCACAGAGCTCTTGCTGGGAGGGCCTCTGGCTTGTCAGATTCCTGAGGCCTCAGCCTCAAAGGCCTGGAGACATGGGTACATCAGCCAAGCTCCCTGCTGGGGAAGCGTGGGCCCACAGCAGGGAGCCAGCAGGACAAAGCGGGACAGAAGATACAGGCGACATACATCCTACGGTTTCCCTACAAGTTTGCCATCATTTTACACCCAAAGATGTCAGCAGATTCTGTTGGTCCCTCCCCTCTGTGAGTCTCAGATGAAGATGTCCTGAGCTTGCACTGCTAGACGTTCGACACTGAAGGCAGAAACAGCCAACTTTCCTGGGAAGGGTGACCACCCCTTACCTCTGCCACCCCCAACTTTACAGCCTTTACCCACCCCCCTCGTTTCTGGAGCTGCTGGGTCATTTTGCCCCCTAAGCACTGCTGGCCATCTCGCGCCCTGGCCAGGCCATTACTGCCCCTGAGAACAGACTCTGGGGCAAGGCTGGGCCCAGGCCTAGGGGTATTTCTTCCGTTTCTTCACATGGAAGGATAGAGGCAGCTCTGTGCCTGTGTCCTTGCCCCTAAAAGGTCTCTGGTCCAATGACAGTGCTTGTTTCCCTCGGGGCCTAGGGTGTGAAATGGTCTTACACGCCAACTTATATGAATTGTCCCATCTGCTTAAGATAAAAATGTGTATTCAGCCTGCCACTCCTCTGCCTTCACTGATGCTCCAGAAAGGTGAGGACTGCATCTCCATTTACCCTGGGACCCACCTGCTGGTCATCAAAATATCCCCCAAGAAATTAGGGAACAGGTGGATCCTGTAGTTTGGGATACCTTGGTGCCAGGAAGGGCAAAATGTGTTTCCCCAACAGAAATAAGATTAAGACCTGGGGAAAAATACCATGGAAGAGACAGTGCCTTTAAAACCTGAAGCCCAAAGGGGGATCCAACCACTGCTCGCCAAATTCCCAAAACACAGACTCATTAGGCCCTGCCAACCCCTTGCAAAACCCCAGTTCTCCCTGCTCAGAAGGCTGACTGGGAATACTGGTTTGTGCAAGACTTCTGAGCACTAAATGAGGCAGTCATTCTCATCCACCTGCTGGTGCCAGGTCCACACACCCTCCTCACCCAAGTGCCGGGGAGCGCTCACTCGAAGGTGCGCTTTTCTGGATTCCCCTACGTCTAGACTCTCAATACCTTTTTGCCTTTGAAGGAAGGGCCCCTGAACCCTGGAGGCAGCCCAGCACACTGGTTCAGTGCTTCCACGGGGTGTTCAGAACAGCCCCCATCTTTTTGGAAACAGGTTAGTGAGGGAGCCCCGGAAAGGAAACTCGGTTGCAATGTGCTGATGATTTATTGATAAGCAGAGAGGCAAAGCAAGATCCAGATCAAAATGCTGTTACGGTGCTAGGTTTTCTGGCAGAAACGGGATATGAAAGTCTCCCCAACCAAGGCTCAGGTCTCACAGCACCTGGTTCAGGATTGAGAGTTTGTTTTGATGGCAGGGGCACGAGCCTGGCCATAGACTGAAACACAGCGTTTAGCACATTAGCATCTCCAACCGCAGAGGCAACTCTGAGCCTTTCTCAGGATGGCTGGGTTCTGCTGTATCTGAATCCCAAATTAATAGCCTTATAGTCAACCCCGATATGAGGCTCTAAAGGGAGAAGTAAGGGAGACCGTTCAGTGAAAGAGAGACCAGCAGCAGAAACCTGAGGCTCTAAGCTGAGCAGGGCACCGGCCCTGGGGCTTCCAGATTTGGACAAGCCCTTTACCCTGTATGTTCAGGAACACCACCAGGAGTCCCGACCCAAAAGCTGGGACCAGATCGAAGGCCAGGAGCTGGCTTCCTTTTCGAAACAACTGGACTCAGTGCCCTGGGATGGCCAGGCTGCCTGCGGGCAGCAGCGGGCACAGCCCTGTTGGTTTGACGTATTGACCCCTCATCATGCACAATCTGTGCTAAACGTCAAGGGACATCATTGGTTGACTGGGGAAGGGTTAACTAAACATCATACTCTCCTAATTACACCCCCGGCGTATTCCCTTAAAGGTGTGCCAAACCCTGAACCCAGCAACTCTGCTTCCTGGGTGAAGACTTAACTGCATCAGCGTTCAGAGACCACAGAGCAGACGGACTCCAGCTCCGAGCTTCTTGGTGAACCCTTGACAGCCCCGAGGCAAGTGACTTACTGGTAAGTTTTGTAGAGATGGGAGCCGGAGAGGTGGGGAAATGCCACAGTTTACTCTACACGGAGTCACGGAAGCCAAGGCCCTGCCACCCCAGACATCAGCCCAGAAGGCCGAGCTAATTGCATTCATGGGAGCTTTGCAATTAGGAAAGGATAAGAAAGTAAATGTTTTTACCGACTCTAAATATGGTTTCCACGTGGTGCATGCTTATATTGCCTTTGGGAAAGAAGAGGAGTGTCAGTGGCTGGAAGTTGTCCCATAAAGATTGAATTCTGGTTCTTTCAGAAGTGGGGCAGCTCCTGACCACGTAGCAACAATCCACTGTAGGGGACATCGGGGTGCAGCCCGGGGCTCGATGCAAAAGGCTTTTTCAGGGAAGGGGCTCAAAACAACAGCCGCTTCCTCTCCCCCTTCATTGCTCAGGTCAGTTCAGAGTGAGGGACATACCCCGGGGGAAAGACTGGCAGTTAGACGTCACCCAAATGCCTCCCAGCCCCAGTCTTCTTTTGTTTGTTGATACCTTCACAGGATGGGTTGAAGCCTTCCCTACTCGATCTGAAAAGGCTCCTGAAGTCCCTTTTACAAGAAATAATTGCTCGGTTTGGACTTTCAAAGTCCCTCCAGGGCGATGACAGGCCCCTTTTTATACCCGGAATCACACAGGGGTCCACAACAGCCCTAGAGATAGACTACAAGTTACACACTTCTTGGCACCCTCAGGCTTCAGGGAAGGTAGAGAAAATAAACCACACTTTAAAGAAGACTTTAGCAAAGCTCTGGCAAGAGGCTCGAACCCTGGACCGGCTTGCTTCCTATAAATGTGGATCTGGCCCAACTTCCCATGCTTTGCTGCGCTCGGCTCAGGGTGCCTTGGGACCACTGTCTGAGGTGGCAGAGCCGTGTGAGGCCACCTGAAATGTATCATCTTGTTTCAGCAGAGACCATAGGGGAACAAGGAGGCAAAAATTCAAAGGGCAGACCTCACCATGGTAAGGGGCAGGGAATGGGGTGCATGGAACCCCAAAAAGCAGCCTTAATGATAGCAGAGGGTCCCATATGGGGGACCCCCCCCCATACAGTAAACGCAGGCCAGGCTTAACTGCAGCCTGCCTTGCTAAGGAAGTGGTGCGGTGACCAAGGTCAGTACCCTCACTGGAAAGATGCAGCAGTGAAGTTGTGTCACAACTTGGGAGTTTCTGGAGCAGATCAGCCTCCCAAGGTGAGGTCACCTGTTGATGATCCCCACGGGCGAGGTCCGTGGCCTTCCTTCCAAACTCCACAGGCCTGGCCATCTGGTTACAGAATTTTACTGTTTCTGCATCCCTGGCTCCGACTCACCCAAACACTACGTTTATGGCTGTCTCGGGAGTGGACCCGTTTTGTAAACCCACTCAGAAAAGATCAGACCAAATCTGACTTTAGAGATTTGAAGCCCCTCAATTTTCCTCCTTCTTTGGAGGTTTAATTAGAATAACTCCTTTCCCGCCCTTCTCCTAGCTCACCTCCAAACTCTAAAGGCAGCCCTTAAAATGTGTTGCGTCAGAACCCTAAGAGTGGAGGCCAGCTACCCGACCGGCTATATACATATTTTTATTGAGTTATAGTCAGTTTACAATGTTGTGTCAAATTCCAGTGTAGAGCACAATTTTTCAGTTATATATGAACATACATACATTGATTGTCACATTCTTTTTCACTGTGAGCCACCACAAGATCTTGTATATATTTCCCTGTGCTGCACAGTATAACCTTGTTTGTCTATTCTATATACACCTGTCAGTAGCTACAAATCTCAAACTCCTAGTCTGTCCCTTCCCACCCCTCCCCACTGGCAACCACAAGTTTATATTCTATGTCTGAGTCTGTTTCTGTTTTGTATTTATGTTCATTTGTTTGTTTGTTTGTTTCTTTCTTTCTTTCTTTCTTTCTTTCTTTCTTTCTTTCTTTCTTTCTTTCTTTCTTTCTTTCTTTCCTTCCTTCCTTCCTTCCTTCCTTCCTTCCTTCCTTCCTTCTTTTTTTTAGGTTCCACATGAGTGATCTCATATAGTGTTTTGTTTCTCTTTCTGGCTTACTTCACTAAGAATGACATACTCCAGGGACATCCATGTTGCTACAAATGGCGTTATGTTGTCATTTTTTATGGCTGAGTAGTATTCCATTGTATAAATATACCACATCTTCTTTATCCAGTCATCCCAACAGGCTATTTTCAATTCAAGGCTCTGAAGAGCCTGTTAAAAGCTTCCATATCTTCTGTTCTGCCTTTGTAAAAAGAAAGTAGACTTCAATTTCAGTTATCATGTAGGGTTATGAGTGAAACTGCATTTTTATTTACATTTATAAGTCCTTCTCTCTCCCTGCATTCTGGTTGGTGAATGGCTCACACTTGGACTCCGTATAACTGCTGAGCGGGAGGAGGCAGGGATGTTGCAAAACCTTATCACATGGAAAAGCATGACCCAAATCTTTCCAGGTTTCATAATTTTGCTCTTGTGTCTCAAAGCACAGCCATCTCTCCTGGCGTGTTATGTGCTTTATATCCTGACATTCTGTTTGCTGCTTCTTGGCGTGAAGGGAGAGTGCCAGCGGGTGGCTCTGCAGAGGAAGGCTGGTGGCAGCTGTGGAGCGAGCCCTCCACTTCGCAGTGACACTGTGCCCAATTCCCAGGAGCCTCCTGGGACGAGCTGAGACTCCTCGGGACGTGGTTTGTGGCAGATGGGATGACAGGGAAGCCTGCCTGCCCCGCCCTGGGCACCCAGGCTGGCTTGAGTTCTAAAAACAAAGTGCAGGTGGTAAGGGCCCAGGCTGCGGCCCCCTTGTGGCCATGGCAAGTGATGCTGCCTGGGTGAGGCTGAGCACGGGAGGCACACAGGTGCCCCCAAGGGGTGAGCAGTGAGTCGGGGTGGAGGGACCGATTCCCCTGGAGCCAGCAAGGCTGTGGATCATAACAGTGACTACTGTTCTAGCATCAAAGACATGACACTATCAAAACCACGGTGGCTGAGAGTGGTACCAACATGCCGTGGCTGGAGACAGCGGGGCAACCAACATTTGTTTGCCGAAGAGATGCCGCTGTGTGCACCAGCTCAGTTTCACGGCTGGCTTCTCATGGACAAGGTCTCCCGGAAAACCACCGAGGCACTTACACAGCGTATTTCTGGGTCCACTCTCTTGCTCATCTGTTGTACCTGGAAGGAAAAAGCAGAGGGGGTGACACCCTCATTCAGGACGGCTGCTTCCTTTCAATGTGGAGTAGAGGACAGAACGTAGAATGCAGCTGCTTCTGGTCAAATAACTAAGATGAGTAAGTGAAGTGAAGGCTGCCTGGAGCAGAAACACGTCATTCACGTGCTGAGTCCTGATGGCTCTTCTTAACTCCCTGCTGTGGAAGATTGAACAGTGCAGCACACCTCCTCCCTGCCTCTCTCTTGCCCTGCAACATGGATCCATGAGGATCAGGAAGAGAGAGCTTGGAGGTCAGCTTGGAATAGCCCCCGGCTGTCCAGCAAGCAGACTCCAGGAGCATGGCCACCAGACTGAGTCAGTGCCCCCCGGGGCAGCCACGGGGCAGGTCTGGTGCCCACTGAGAGTCTGTGCCTTTTTTCCTCATGGTTGTGATGACGTCTGGTGCCATGACGCTGGAAGAGAGATTTGTAGACGGGAGGCAATGAAACAAAACACTTTTGGGACATCTGAAATACATCACCATAAATGCTGAAATTCATAAATACAGATTAAAATCTAGTCCACTGAAAAATCACTTTGCTGTCATGCAGGAAAACTCAGATGAGGAAATACTGAAATCTACAAAGGTTTCAAGAAATATATGAGTTGGAAAAACCATATTCCATTCTAATCTCTTCGGACAGAAGAGAAGTTATTAAATAAACTAACAGACTCACTGGAGATGTTCCTTTAGAAGCCAGTGATTTCCCCCCCACCCCACCCCTGTGCCAGAGCCGCTCCCGGGCCACTCCGGGTGCCCGGGCCCCTGCCACGCAGGGCCCTTCATCATGGAGCCATCAGCGCTCAGAGGCTGTCACACGGTGGGGAGTCCTGCCCTGTATCAGCTTCACCGACCAGAGTCAGCCCCTCCAGGCTGCAGCGCACACGGCTGTGTGTGGCCAAATGGGTGAGAATTCTACGATCCTGAGTCTGGCGACCAGTGTTTAACCAGAGACTCGGCAGTGAGGGTCTGTCAGTAAAGCAGCGACACGCTGCCCACCCCTCGGCCTCGACCGGCAAACTGACCCCAGCAGTGTTTCCCGCATCAACTGGCCTTGGCCTCACCCTGGGCACATCCGGGCAGACACCCCTTTATCTTGTGCTATAAATCATATAATTTAATCCAGAAGTTCCTTGCTGTCAGAGTCTTCTGCGTCCGTTCTTGGCTGACCACTGACTTTGTTGGCCTTGAGGGCAGGGTTGGCGAGGATCTTTTAAGGTCCAGGAGGGTGGACTGCTTCTAACTCCTTCTCCGTCCTCAGATCCTCAAAGGGTACGCTAATGAGAGAGTCAGGGGTCCGAGCCGAGGGCACACCCACTGCACGGGCTCAGCCAGGCAGGAAGATGCCCACGGGACCCTGGTTAGCCTGGAAGCGCCAGCCCAGGGCTGGGTACTGCTGGGAGCTGCTGGGGGCAGCTAAGGCCCAAAGGCAATCTGAAGAGGATGCACATTTCTCTCTGTCGGCCTTGTAAGTGTGGGCTATCTCTGGCACCAGAGGATGGTCAGGGTTGGGGTCGCAGAGCAGGAAACAGATGGTTAAGAGAGCTGGGAAGAAAAGAAAAGGTGGGTCAGCTGCGGCCACAAGGCAGTGAGCGTCCCCCTCACTTTGAATTCTCTGTTTACAGGACAACTGTATTCCTTTCAACATCCCATGTACATTATTCTGAGGCCCCGATAGCCATGAACGTGGTCGCTTTGCGCATCTACCAGCCGGATGGCGATTTTATCCTGGGCCAGGCCCAGGCCCCTGTGCTCCGGGGCACCGACTCCCTGCTCTTGCAAAGCGCTGTCTCCACGCCATGGGCCTTTGTCATTTGGTCCCAGGGGCCCTGCTTACTATGAAATAAAATGGAACTCCGAACATTCTGGTGACCTGTCCAAGGTCACAGACTTGGAAATCCCAGGAAATGGGTAAAAGCAAGATTCTCAACTGAATGCACACAGGGCTGCCCTGCCCCGTCTCAGTCCTGCTCTGGACCTGCGAGGACCCCCCTGCCGGGGCAGCCGTGCTGCTGGGACTTGGGGACCCAGGCAGATATGCAGATATGTCATTCATTCCTGGCTTTGCCCTGGACCCTCTGTACGACCCCAAACAAGTGTTACGCTTGCTTCCATGATTCCAAGGCCCGACCACAGTCCCACGCAGGGGAGCTACGGATGGGATGGATGGTTTGTCTTTGTAAAGACATTTGAGCTTGGAGGCCGTGTCATGTGAGGGCTGGTGCCCTCCTTTGTTCCCACTCGAGTGCCACTCCCTGCCACTGGGGTTTCCTCTCCCTTTTTGGGCTTGGGGAGTGTCCTCAAAGGCACGTTGAAGCCGGAAGGCTGCAGCAGCCACTCCCGGTAGCCCTTCTCCCGGGCTGGGGCGGGCAGCAGGGCTCAGCTCAGAGAGGGGCAGGCACCTGGGTGCAGAGTTGGCTCCGGGGTGCGTGAGTGGGGGACACAGCTCTGCCTCCCCGGGGATCTGCACCTGCCTGGTGCCTCGTGACCCCTGTCTGCTCCCTGAGGCCCTGCCTCGCCCTCCACTCTGCTTGTTTCTTGGGCTCTGGGACCCTGTTTCTCTGGGGTTGCTGCCCACCCACTCCACTGACAGGATACCCACACCGTCTACACTCGAGGCCCAGTGTACACGCAACCGTGTTCAGCCCATCTCAGCTGGGAATGAGTATCGTCATTCTTTAAGCCCAGTTTAGACTGGTTTCTTCAGCCTCATCCAGAGACGGAGCTCAGAGCACTGCTCGGGGGGAGGGAGGGGTCCCCCATGACCTGCAAGGCTCCGGAAGCAAGCCCTGTGTCTTGTCCCTTCAGGGCCGCTCACAATCCGCACCGGATGGAAGAATAAAAGAGGGGACAGAGAAGGTAATAGAGTATTTGCCTTTCTTATTTCTAGATAAGAAGTATAAATAGGGTCAATGTTTTCTTCCTGCACCCACGTGACAGTCTGACTGGAGCATCCCACGGCAACTGACCCATGGGGATGCGCTGGGGGCAGGGAGAGTGTCACCTTGGAGTCTTCCCTGACAGGCTGTGACTGCGGGCTGTGGGAAGCTGCCTGCTCTCCGCGAGCCTGCCTGCCTTTCCTCCCGGGAGCGTGGGGGTAGAGGGCCATGTCAGAGCCGAGCTCACACTGCCAGTGCTGGGGACCACTGGGACCCCAGGCTGTCAAGGCAGATGCTGCTGCCGCTGCTGATGTTGGGGTGATAAAGTTTGGTTGTGAAGGCAACCTGCAGAGATGGGAGACCTCAAGTCAGACCGACCAGAGGGACGTTCTAGACAGGATCTGTCTGGAAAATGAGCCAAGCAAGGCAGAAGTGACCGCTGGGCCATTCTGTCAGAGCAGGCAGATGGCTAGAGATGAGCAGAGAAAGGGGGACGCAGGCCACATGGCAGGAACTGGGCAGAAAGGAGGGGCACAGGCCAAATGCAGGAAACCACACATCATGTGAGCACCAGGGGTCCCTGGGCAGAGAAAGAAAAGCAGGAACCTCTGGGCTAATAAGGGATCACAGCTTTTGGCCTGGAGACCAGCAAAGAAAGGAGAAAAGGCAGGAATTTCCAGTGTCCAAATGTAACCTTTTGCTCATTCTGCCCTCATTTCAATAAAATTAGCCTTGCAGATCAGAAGCCCCCATCATGCACCGATGCCGGGACACTTCTGATCCAGACTAAATAAGGACAAAAATCCGTCCTCCCGTCGGGAAGGTGGAGCTGGGGTGATAATCAGGAAATACGACCCCAAACCCTTCCCTCCTCAATGAATATTCTGCCCATTCATTTTTACACCCTGTGTAATTAACTTGCCAAAGAAACTCAGGGCAGCTGCTCACCTGAGTCTGCCCGCTCCCCCGTTGAGAGCGTCCTATCCATCCTTTAATAAATCCTCACCTTACTATTTTTAACCACTATGTCTTGTCTCTGAATTCTTTCTGGGACGGGACAAGAACCTGGAACACCGGTTGCATCTACTGGCAACACTTGGGCAATTGGGGATCCTGAAAATGCCCAACAGACATACAGGATGACATCCTATCTGTTATTTCAGGAAAGATCTTCAGCAGCTTATGAGCTAATGAAGGAGAGAAGATGGAAAAGCACTGCTTTTTAAGATACAGCAACATCCCTCAACAGGGAAAGGGGAGGGGTGGGTAGATTCGAGACCATGAAACACACTTTTTCCACCAACCCCCCTGGAACAGCAGGGAACTCAAATTCCGCAGTTATCTCAGCATCTCCCTCTCTGTGCATCACACCCCAGTCTCCCCTGCAGACATAGAGTACAGACTTGTGGTTGCCAAGGGGGCGGGGGGTGGGAAGGGACAGACGGGGAGTTTGAAATTTTTAGAGGTGTATATAAAATAGATAAACAAGATTATCCTGTAGAGCCCAGGGAAATATATACAAGATCTTGTGGTGGCTCACGGTGAAAAAATTATGTGACAATGAATATATGTATGTTCATGTAGAACTGAAAAATTGTGCTCTACGCTGGAATTTGACCCAACATTGTAAAATGACTATAACTCAATAAAAAAATGTTAAAAAACAAAAACTGAGGCATGAGTGGCCTCAGGGGGCAAAGCCTGGGAACAGCTGTAGCTGGGAAGCCCAGAGAGGCTTCTCCCTGCAGCTCAGATACAATGTGGACACAGGGGTTAAGGGTCGGATTCAAACTAAGCCATCGAGGCCAACCTCAGGGCAGTAAGACACGTCGCAAACCCTGAGATAGGACTTCTGCCCAAGTCTTGCCAAGATGCAAAAGCTTAGTTTAAGCCTGAGAAAACACGTCCCCAAATGCGGGACCGTTGACAGTTTACCTCTTGAGAGCATCACGGGTGTGGAAGACCAGGGACACGGAGGCGTGTTACAGACTGGAGCTGGAAGAGGCAGGACAGTCAGTGCCGCCGGGGTCCCGGAACAGAAGGGAGACAGCAGTGAAAACTGGTGAGAAAGTAAGGCTGGCAGCTTCGTTCAGAGCATCGTGGCCAGCGCTCATCTCCTGGATTTGCCAACTGTTCTGATGTTGACTTCAGGGAAAGTTGGACAAGGGACATGTAGAAACTCTGTATTATTTTTGTAACTTTTCTCTAAGTCTAAAACTCATTCCAAACAAGAAATTAAAAAAAAAATAGGCTGACTCCTCTGGGTTCAAGTCCCACCCTCCGCGGCGAGCCGTGCCATTTTCAGGAAATGATGTGCTGGCTCAAAGCCTGTTTCCTCATTCATAACTGGAACTGACCATTTTATTTAAAAAATGGAAATAAAAGTATATATTGGTGTATGAAGGAAAAGACCCCAGAGAAATGCATACTGGGGCTGTCAGCTGTCTGGGGGTCTTCTCCGGGGGTAGGTTTACAAGGAGACTGATTCCCCCCGGCATGTTAGTTAGTTCTCCAAGCGTTCTAATTTTAAAGCAATCAATTTTATCCGTTTTTCAATCAGAAAAATATGTTAGAAGTGACGTGACTCACACACACACCACTGCTGTGTGACCGCATCTGACCGGCAGCGTGTCCTGCTGGCCCCCCCTTGGAACACCCCGGAGCCTGCCTCTCCTCCCCACCCCCGTGCACCTGCCCCCAGCCAGCCTCTCCGCCTCATCACGGCAGAGCAGTCGACCCCCGTGCCATGGGCCAGCCCTCTGGCCTCCTCCCAACCCCCAAACACGGACTTGCTCCCCAGTTCCCTGTGACCCCAGCCCCCATGCTCAGGGTGATGCCCCTGCCACCCGCCCCCACTGTCCTGTCCCAGTTTCCTGCTCTGTGCTTCCCCTCAGCACCGACCAGCTCTGACACTCAGCATCTCCCCCACAGGACTGTGAGTGTCACAGGGACAGGACTACTCTGGGTGCAGGAAGGTGCCAGGGTCCTAGACCAGTGCGTCTCCACCTACGGACATGGAGGGCCATCCCGTGCCACTCAGGGTGCCGAGCAGCATTCCTGGTCTCCAGGCACGTCGCTCCCACCTCAGGTTTTAACACCCCCAGTGTCCCTGGGGCAGGGCCCTAGAAGCCCTGTTCTAGACTGAAAGGGATTGCAGAGAAGGGAACGGAAGCCTGGGACACGTCCCCACTCAGCCACCTCACAAGGAGCGCTCACCATGCCTGGCCCTTGCTCACAACAGGAATTGATTCTGAAAGTCCAGAGTTTAACTCCTGGGAGGCTGTCCTCCGGGAGGTGGGTGAGGGCCCTTGGGAGAAGCCCCCACGTGCAGCTGTCTGCACCAGAGACGTCACCACACACTGTCCCCATCCCCTGTCCTCACCTGTAGGGAAGCGGGTGGTCAGGGAGAAACCCCTCCTTGGTGAGGACTGCCGCTCTGCAGGAGCGAGACGGGGAAAGCAGGTTAGCACTTTGCTCAACAGCAAAGTGAGGGTGCGCCCGTCATGACGGTGGCCTGCCCGTGGACCCCTGCAAGACACGAGCGAGACGGGATGGAAGAGCCTGCCCAGCAAACACGCGTCTCCACCAAGAAGGGGCTGCTCTGCGCAGAAGGCACCGTCCACACGAGCCTTCCCTCGCTGCTGACGCCAAGCGCAAGTTCAGGGGCGGGGTGGGGGGGGTCCTGAGCACGCAGAGGGCTGGCTGCAGGGATCCCCACCCCAGGCTCAGCGGGCGGAGATTTTCCTGGGGCTTCATCACATCAGCAGGGTTGGCTAATAGACTCCCCGCGTGGTTGGTCTCAGTCTCCAGCTCCTTCAGGCATGACCCACAGCCCTGACCTCAAACCACGTGGCTGGTCCCTCTAGCGCGGCCAGCCTCCACCCACAATCACAATGCCAATGTGAGTCAAAGCGTTTGGGTAAACAGACAGCCCCATCAGGCAGGCCAGCCTAGAGGCCACCTCCCACGGGCTGGGGACAAACAGCAGGTCTGCTATGGACAAGATTGAATTCTTTACTACTCAGGTGCCAGTGAACGACAGCTGGGTCTTCTCTGCATAGAGCTCCGCCTTCGGTGGGCTGTAGCCACTTCCCACGTCATTTTATAAACCTCTCTTCTCCCTGGTTCTGCTTGGGTCACGCTGAAGTCCTCTCCAAAGGCGCTTTTTCAGGAGCCAGTCAGTGCCCGTGGCCCTGGGGCTTCAACGCAGCCACTCTCCATCTGTGTCCCCTCCCACGTCTCCCCAGGCAGCGCCCTGTGCTCCAGGGACGAGGTGACACAGCCAAGACCAGCCCCTCTCGTCCTCCCCTCCCAGGTCCCCACCTCTGGTGGTCAGGCCAGGCGCCGTCGTTGGTGGGTGAGAGGCTTCTCTTGTTACACATCACTTCTGCTGCCCTCTCTGGTGTCTGAGGCTTCTTGCGTTGCTCTGTCCATCCCTGGAAAGGCTCCAGTCCACTCAGTAAGGCTGGCCACTGACTTACCTCCAAGGCTTCCATCAGTGTTGACTCCAGTCTTTGTGGAAAGCGTCTCTCTGCCCACCCGAGAGGGCTGCTGAGAGCATTTGGTGGGGGGGGTGTCTGTCATTCTATAGGGAATTCTGCCTCATTCATCCACGATGGGGGTGGATTTGCCCAAGATTTCAGACCTCCTGGTTCTGGCCTGGGTTTCCTGCCACCTGTTCAAATATCTCACAGACTCTACCCTTGACAGCAGGACAGGAAACCACCAAGGCCTGAGGAGGGGAAGCAAGTGAAGGGACTAAAGAAGAGGATTTCCCCAAACCCTAAGAGGTGCCCGAGACGGCAGTCCATGACCGTTTCCAGAAATGCTACTGGAGACAATGGCTCTACCTACAATGAGGCTGCCGGAGCCAATGGAAAGGTCACTTTGTCTTCTTTGGGCTGTTTTCTTTCCAACTCATGCTAATCATCGGCTCGTAGGTGTATTTTCGGCTGGTCATATTATAGACTGGAGTCCCTTATTAAATAAGGGGATTTGATAATTGACATATTGGAGGACAGGAGCCCATGGGGAGGGGTGGGTAACGCAACTGGCTCATTCTAGTGAACAGGCTGGGACCCTCTGTCCCATTCACTTTAACCCCTGAGCTCTGCTGAGGGGCTGAGCAGGGGTTGGGGCACAGTCAGGAGAGAAGTCCCAAAAGAGAGGAAGAGAAAGGGCATTGCAGAGGGATGCTGGAAAGCGGCTGTTTGCCTGCAGGGGAGACGTGACACGGTCCCAAAAGGTTAGCCAGTTTGCAAGGCGGTACAAACCCCATCAAGACTGAGGGACTGAGTACAGAGGGTGGCCAGCCTGTCTGATAAGGTCAGCCGCCTCCCAGCCCAGGGCTGAGACTCACGCTCAGCGTGAGAGGGCGTGCGGGGCAGAGAAGCACCCAGGGGCATCTTTAGAGGCTGGATCAGTACCAGTGCAATCTGACCCGTGTCCTTGGTTTGCCATCATCTTAAGAAACAGGTAAGAAAGGAAAATATACTTCTGAGACCTGGGATGCTGGAAGGACAACACAGAGCAGGTAACAGGCAGGGCCGGGAAACAGTGAAGCTGGGGTCACACTTGTTCATTAAACTCTGCACATGCAGCGGGAATCACTTCTGCTCTGCTCTGCACAAATTATTTAAACTCTCACATAAAGCTTTCGGAAGCCTTCATTTAAAAAAATTTTTAAAAATTGAATTGTAGTCAATTTACAACGTTGTGTCAATATCTGGTGCACAGCACAGTGCTTCAGTCATACATGAACATACATATATTCATTTTCATATTCTATTTCACCGTGAGCCACTACAAGATATTGAATATAGTTCCCTGTGCTCTACAGTATGAACTTGTTTATCTGTTTTATATATACCTGTCAGTATCTGCAAATCTCAAACTCCTAGTTTATCCCTTCCCACTCCCCTTCCCCCTGGTAACCATAAGTTTGTCTATGAGTCTGTTTTTGTTTTGTAAGTAAGTTCATTTATCTTTTTTTTTTTTTTAGATTCCACATATAAATGATCTTATTTGGTATTTTCCTTTCTCTTTTTGGCTTACTTCACTTAAAAAGACATTCTCCAGGGCCATCCATGTAGCTCCAAATGGCGTTATTTTATTCTTTTTCATGGCTGAGTAGTATTCCATTGTATAAATATACCACAGCTTCTTTATCCAGTCATCTGTTGATGGACATTTAGGCTGTTTCCATGTCTTGGCTATTGTAAATAGTGCTGCTATGAACATTGGGGTGCAGGTGTCTTTTTGAATTAAGGTTCCCTTTGTATATATGCCCAGGAGTGGGATTGTTGGATCATATGGTAAATCTATTTTCAGTTTTTTGAGGAATCTCCAGACTGTTTTCCATAATGGCTGCAGCAAACTGCATTCCCACTGACAGTGCAGGAGGGTGGAACCCTTCATTTTCAGTGGCTCCATCTGTCCACCACCTCTAAAGCCTCAGCCCACAGGACATGCAGGCACACAGACAAATGACACCACTTTCTTGGTTTTTTTTCCCAGCTTCATGATTTTTTTTTTTGGTATTTTAACATAATAAAAAAGTTTAAAAAACATAGCATGAAATATGTCATCTTAGCCATTTTTAAGTGTATAGGTCAGTGGCATTAAGTGCATTCACCATGTTGTGCAACCACCACCATGACCCATTTCTAAAACTTTTACATCACTCCAGAAAGAAATTCTGAACCATGAAATAATTCCCCATTTCTACCTCCCCTCAGCATCTATGAACCTCTACTCTACTCTCTGTCTCTATGAATTTGCCTTGCCTAGATATTTCATATCAATGGAATCATACAGTATTCATCTTTTTGTTTCTGCCTTATGTCACTCAGCATGTTTTCAAGCCTCACCCACATTACAGCACGTACCAGACCTTCATTCCCTTTTCTGGCTAAATAACGTGCACTTGTATGTAGACACCACACTTTGCTTACTCATTTACCTGTTGACGGGCCTCTGGGCACCTCTAGGGGATTGTAAATAGTGGTGCAATGAACACTGGTGTACAAGTTCTGTTTGAGTCCCTGTTTTTAATTCTCTGCTGTCCTTGTGTTGCCGGTGGATGTAACCAGTGTTCCAGGTCCTTGTACCGTCCTGGAAAGAATTCAGAGATAAGACGCAGTGGTTAAAAAAGTCAAGTGGGGATTTATTACGAGGTGGACAGCACCCTCTCAGGGGAGAGCGGGCAGGCTCAGGTGAGCAGCTGCCCTGGGTTTCTTTGGCAAGTTGGTTACATAGGGTGTAAAAATGAATGGGCAGAATATTCATTGGGGAGGAAGGGTTTGGGGTCATATTCCCTGATTTTCATCCCAGCTCCACCTTTCTGAAGGGAGGTGGGATTTTTGTCCTTATTTAGTCTGGATCAGAAGTGTCATGGTGTCGATGCATGATGGGTACTTCCGATCTGCAAGGCTAATTTTACTGAAATGAGGGCATGATGAGCAAAATGTTACATTCGGACACTGGAGAGTCCTGCCTTTTCTCACCTTTCTTTGTCTCCAGGCCACTCATCACCTCAAAAAGTGTGATCCCTTATCAGCCCAGAGGTTCCTGCTTTTATTTCTCTGCCCAGGGACCCCTGGTGCTCACATGATGTGTGGTTTCCTGCATTTGGCCTGTGCCCCTCCTTTCTGCCCAGTTCCTGCCGCGTGGTCTGTGTCCCCCTTTCTCTGCTCATGGCTAACCATCTGCCTGCTCTAACACTTGAAGGGCACCACCCCTCTTTGTCACCCAGTCTCTCCCTTCCCTACCTGTTCTCCCTTCGACTGTAGCGACCGCAGCCTCACAGTAAAGGATGAGTGTCCTCGAGCCTAAGATGCTGAGAAAGTGGAAGTGAAGTGGGAGAGAGGAGTATGGATTTGGGGAACCCAGGTGTTAGGCAGCCTGGCCTGTGGCCATTGGCCACAGAGGGTGGCAGTGGGCTAGCCACGCTGCTTTTTCAGGCTCCCCTGGGGAAGGGCAGACGTGGGGGAAAACTATGGGCACCGCTCCTCCCCTTTGCAGAGGCAGAGAGCCAGCCCCCCTGCCCTGCGCCAGCCCTCCAGTTCTGCCAAGTGCAGCCGCAGCAGGTCGATGACTCACTTCATGACCATTTTTCACACCAACTCCCCAAGTTTCAGTTCATCAGAGGCATTTTCCAGAAGCCCACATGCCTCGGGACAAGACGGCTTTCTTGCCCTCCCCTGCCGGGTACTGACTGGGAGGTGGTAACTTCTGGCAGCATCTTGCCTATGATCTCAATGTGTCTATTGAAGAAGCAGTTCACGAGCAAATGAAGAGAAAACATGACAGGTTTTCTTAAAAAAAACAAACCGAAACAAAACCGATGAGCTGATAAATTTGGGGGTCTTGATTGCAGGGCGCCTGGGATCCGGTGCCCTGAAACGCATTTACAATCCTCTCCCACAGGTCCTGCGGAGCACGGGGCGGGACAGTCCCTCTGCAAGTCACTTAATTCCTGGAACACAGGACAGTGAGCTCAGGGCAGCTGTGTGAACTGGGGGTGCTGCTCCGCATCCCACACCTCCGACCAGAAGTGCCTTCTCCTGGTAGGAGGGGCTCCCACACCTCAGGAAAACAGGTGACCCACAGTGTCCTTGAAAACTAGGGTCTGCTCGTGGCTGTGAAAACACACTGGAAGAAGGTATTATCATTTCCATCTTATAAGTTAGAAAATTGAGACATAAAGAGGGTAAGCTACTTACCCAAGGTCACAGAGCTGCAGGCGGGCAGAGCAAGGAGTCTCCTGTGTCTCCCAGGTGGAGAAGGCAGGGGCTGGGGGCGCTGGGTTCTAGCTCTGGCTTCCAGATTTAATGCCTGGAACACTCAGCCCGGAGGAAGTGCCCAGTTAAGGACAGGGCTCCTGTTTCTCAATCTTCCTACCTCCCCTATGGCCCTACTGACCACTGGTTGTACGGGAACCCTAGGGCTCTGCGTGGAAGATTAAGGGCATGTGAGTTAGTCTAGCGCGGCCACCTGGTGTACCGATGGGGGAAAGTAATTATGTCATAACTAGACTCCTTTAATGGAATACCAACTTCTGGACACAATCCCCAAAACTTAGCCTAGCCCAGGGCATACCAGGGCATCTGCTGGTACTTCCCCTCTCCCCAGGTTCCAGAGCTGGGTAAACTTCTTGGGGTTTCCAGACAAGTTCTAAAGGGAAGAAAGGATGCACAATGAATGGTCCATCAGGTGACACATAAATTCCTCAGAGGATCGCAAAGCCCAGGGTCCGAGGCACACACATGAAGTTCAAACCTGGGTGATGACCGTCCCCCTTCCCTGCACGAAGCCTGAAACTGAGCTCATCCACTAAGCCCCTCCTGACTCTGCCTTATAATCTCCCGGCGGGCTGATCATTCCAGTAACTCCTGCCCCTCCGGCCATCCTGAACTTAACCCACCTATGCACAAATACAATTGGCCATGGTGGGGATGTTTATACCCCAGAAGCCAGCAAGTGTTGCCAAATCAAAGCCATGCTTTACCCCAGAGGGTTGGTTTTTAAACACCTACCAGTACAGCACTGATCAGTTCTTAGCTCGTATCTAATGTATCTAAATAGGTTGCATTTGGTGAGTACTCGTTACCCGGCATTACTAGCTGTGACAGTAGAAATGAGCTTGGGGAACAACTAAGGTCACATGAGGGGACCAGAGGACAGAGAACATTTCCCTTCCTGCTTGCCCCTGGGCACCTCCCCTACCACCCTGTGGGGGACTGTTCACGCCTTCTGTGATGCTGTGTGGAAAGGCTGTTGAGGCAAGTCCTGGACAGACCACACGAGCAGTTGGGGGCAGGAAAAGCCGCATTACAGGCCAGTTCCTCAGCTCACTGGGTCTCTCCACACCTCTACGCCCTTGCACGAGCCGTTCCCTGTCCCCAGAATGCATGTACCTCGTTAGGGGTGCGATCAATGGCCACTGAGATTTAAAGACTCCTGGAGGCCCAGAAGTGGGTCTCAGTTGACAGACTCCACACAGCACCAAGGAGTTTCAAATGCTAACTGGCGTTTCAAGGGAGAACAGTGTGATCAAAAAGAAATTAGTCCACTCACATATTGCCTTCCTCTGCTTTCCTAGCAGAGGCTGGAAGATCCGGGGCTGAGCCCCAGCTCTGTCGCTGGGAAAATCTCTGTGACCTCTTTGGGCCTCAGTACAATTACCTGTTAAACTGTAACCGTAACGCCTGCCTGTCAACTGGCCAGAACTCATGTTTGGCTGGAAGTTTCGTGATGTGTTTACCGTACACAAGGTACCCAGGAAGGAATCAAGGGTGACAGTGCGTGGAGGATGCGGTCATTAGCATCACAAAAAGAATGAGGAAGGACAGAAAACAGCCAGCACTAGAAAAATACAGGGGACACTAACTAACAACACTGTCCTGGTCAGCCCCGGGACAGGACGCGACGGGAACTAGATGGCTGGGGACAGAAATGGATGGGGGGCTTGTCCGTGTAGAATCTTTCGCAATTTTTCAATTTTGTAATTTATGAATTGTATTACCTATTCGATAAGTAAATATTTCATTAATTATAAGGGACTATGCAGGTTCAAATTGTGTAATAATTGTTATAAATAACAATTATGATAAAGGTGAATCCTGAAAAGGGGAAAGAAGGTGGAAGCAGAGAGAATTACCAGAGGAAAACAGTTAAGCAAGCTACAGTACTCAGCTGTTTCACTGAATCCAAGATCTTGTTCAATGTTAGACACAATTTTTATTATACGTACAACTAAGAAAGAAAATATGCTGGTAATTAAACTAAGGCCAAATGCATTCTTTACACTGAAAACTTTTAATTTAAATTCACTTTAAAATTAGTTAAGCTCACTCGGGCATAAGTTTTTTGTTTGTTTTTTTAAATCAAGTATCACTCATGCATACCAAAAAAAAAAAAAAAAAAAGTGAAATAAACACATTGGGTCTTCTGTTCAGAGTCCATGCAACAGTGATGTGGCTATTCTTGAAGACTCCTTCACTACTGTTTCTGGAGTTTTCTCCCAAGCCACTGATGCTCATTTTGCAAAGACCCATGATCCACAATCTCTTTGCACAAACCCCAGCAAGCAAAGGTGACCCGGTCTCACTGACTCAAGGGTACACAGTGCTTTCTGCGGTCTCTGAAGCATTTGGTTAGCTTGGCATGAAAAAGAGAGAACTGTAGTGCTTTCGCCAACAACGTTTATTCCATTAACATAAAAGTTACTCCCCGCTCTTCTGTTTCTGTGCCTGTGCTCACAAAAGCTTTTAATTTCAGTGTTAAATCACAGTATCCTTTTTTTAATTTTATATTTAACAGCTTTCTTTCTTTCTTTCTTTCTCTTTCTTTCTTTCTTTCTTCCTTTCTTCCTTTCTTCCTTTCTTCCTTTCCTTTCCTTTCCTTTCCTTTCCTTTCCTTTCCTTTCCTTTCTTTCATCACAGTATCTTTTTGAAGGCATTTTTAAAGCAGTTGAACTCAACACACCGACAGTGCACTTAACCTCTGTAATACGCACCTGGCTCACGCAAACCTAGTGACACTAAGTCACAACTGCCGCCTGGCTGACAGCCATTTTAAGAAACATACCAATTTCAGAGATGCGAAAAAAAGTTCATCTTAAGAGTAGGTTAAATACCCTTTCATCTGTACTTTCCTGATTTTCCAAGTTCTCTGTAAAGAACAATTAACATTTATAATCAGAAAAAAAGTTGACTGAACTTGTTTTGGAAAGCTGAATCAATTATGCAATCACTCAGAATTATAGTTTCTAAGCACTACAGAGTAACAGGAGTAAAATGTCATGAAACAACATTAAGGAAAAGGGCAGAAAAGGCAGAATATAAAAAAATCTGATCTATCACGTGACTATGATCATCAGAAACACACATTCACATGGAAGAGACTGGAATGAAAGCTACCAAAATGTTAACCACAATTTCCTCGTGGGGATATAGATGACTTCTTTGAAAATTGCATTTTGCGGGTATTTTCCAAATTTTCTCTAAAGATATATATTACTTTAAAAAGCACAAAAAAATTGCTGTAAACGTAAATGTAACGCTGTCACATAAACCCCTGTCCCTGCTGAAGGCATTTAGAAGTGTTACAGACACACATTCGTAGTTTTAAAATGTGAATTCTTGTTTAATTGAAGGAAATACTTGATCAATAAAGTGAAAGTTCATGCATACGTACTCAACTCTCTAGAAGCAGCTTTTTAAAAAGGCATGGAGTTGGCTGGCAAGGGCTGTGGGTTGGGAGCTAAGGGCACGGTGAGCCCAAGGCCCCCTCTGGACCAGGCCTCAAGCTGCCAGCATCCACTCCCCTCCCTCTGTCCTGAGGAGCTTCTGGCCAGTTCCAGGCCCTCAGGACAGGCAGACTCACCCTCAGCTCCAGGCCTAAGGGCAGCCACACTCCTTACTATTCACTGGTTCATGAATGTGACTTGATTCTTAACAAGGGGCAAAGGGGAAAAAAAATGACTCGCTGGGCTGAGAACTTCTGGAAGCCAGTGCCCCCCAGCCTCCCAGGCCGTGTCCAGTGGGCAGCGGGACCCACAGCTGCTGGGTACAGGCTCTCACAAAAAAAGGGCAGTCACTCCCCACGTCCTGCGGACCTCCAATTCTGTGAGCAAGGGCGTCCTAAATCATCCCACTGGTGCCTTCCGTGGGCTTGACACTTTTCAAGTTGTGTTGTTTCTTCCAGGTCTTGATATAGAATGTGCAGAGTCCTCGTGCAAAATAAAAATGCAGGGTTTCCTGTTCAATTAATCAAGAATTTCAAGACGGTCACCACAGAGCATTAAACCAAGGGCAGGGCCCTTCACAGCCGGGGGCCCAGTGAGACTGGATGAGTCACATACTGGTGAAGCCAGCTCTGGTTTCTCCCTTACTGGTTACTATCAAGGAAGGCTCTCCCTTGGCCTTATGACTTTAGTCACCTCCTGTCAATGGTTGCCATGCCATCCTCAAGGTCCCAACTTGTTTCTCCTACTTGTCCCTTCTGTAAATCTTATCAGCCTACATGTTCCAAAGTGCAGGTTCAAACCTGCACTGCTTATCTCCCCGACCCGGCTCCCTGGCCTCAAAACGTCTGATTCCCCGTCACAGGCAGTGACACTACCCACCACCCAGTTACCCATCTCGTGCACCTCCCTCTCTCACTCTCACCACATGTTCTTCCTCAAGTCCTGTCGCTTCTACCCCTGCCATAGCACCCCAGCACGGTGCTCGCCTTGGTATCAAAGGCACGAACCTTTGATGAGTTTCACAACACTCTCTACTCTCCCTTTGTCCCAGTCTCTGGCCCACTCCAGGCCACATCAGAGCCAGAAGGCTCTTTTTACGGCACAGATCTAAGCACGTCATTCACCTGCCCCCAAGTCCTAGGATGACAGATGACCCCTTTTAGAGAATACTTTGCCAGAAACATTTTTTTTTTTTTTGAGAGCTATTCATCTTAAGAGATCTTGTAATTCCACCTCTGGCAATCAAACCTCACTGAACAATGATGCTCATCACAGCATTACTTACTTTATATAAAATTTAGAATATCAGTAGCAGTTAACTCATATTGGGTGCTCGGTGTCTGCCAAGCACGTACTAAACATGTTCTCATCCAAGTCCTAAAAGAAGTCTATAAACACGTAGGACACGCAGGCTGGGAATGACTGCCTTGCCTACGGTCACTTTAAGTTACTGGCTGACAGCGATTTTAAGAAACATTTCAATTTCAGAGATGTGAAAAAATGTTCATCTTAAGAGTAGGTGAAATACGGTTTCATCTATACTTTCCTGACTTTCTAAGTTCTCTGTAAAGAACAATTAACATTTATAATCAGAAAAAAGTTGACTACACTTTTTTTCGGGACCACCCAGGGTCCCTGTGACCCACGCGTTTATTCCTCACAGGTAATGATTAAATAACTGACTGCTCATGTACTTAATGGAATGCTACCGTTCAAAATTAGTTACGAATACTATTTCACAATACGAAAAGTGCTCACGTTTAATGCTACGTGAAAAAGCGGGATGCGAAATACAGTATAACTTCTTTTTAAGTACAGGGGAGACTGGGAGCAGGTGCGCGGGAACGTCAACAAGTGGTAATACGGTAGACCTGAAAACACTTTTTCTGTCTTCTGCCTTTGTGCGTTTTCCAAATTCTAGTTAATACGATAAACGCCTACAGGACTGCCAATTACCCGCAGAATGAAAAAGCGGTGCCCGCACTGGGCCCTAAGGCGCGCCCCGGCCCCGCCACGTCCGGTCCCCGCCCCCGCGGGGCTCCTACCCAGCCCCAGGCACCCGCACCACGTCTCCCCGCGCTCCCGACACCCCGCAGGGGCTCGCCCTCCTCCCGCTGCGGCCCGGAGCCCGATCCAGCGCCAGGCGCCCAGCGAAGGCGCCGCAGCCGCCGCCCCGCCCCCACAGCCCCTTGTGACGCAGCCCCGCCCCGCGCGCCGTTTGTCTCACGTGACGCCGCCGCACCCCGCCCCGTTTGTCCCACGAGACGCCGCCCCGCCCCCCACAGTCCCACGTGACGCCGCCCCGCCCCGCGCGCCGTGCGCTTTTAAGGCCGCCAGGGCGGCTCTTCCGCCTCCCTCCGTGGGAGCTGTCGCCGTGCTCCGTGTCGTTTCAGCCGCCGATCACTGGGCGGCGCGCGAACCGACGCTTCGGACTCGCACGGAGCCCGAAGGCCGAGGACGCCTCGCCTGGATCCGCGTCAGCGCCATCCCACCCCCGCTGCGGGTGCGGGGGCGCCCGGCCCCGGGCTGCCGGCTGGGGGCGGCCCCTGCGCGTGCGCGCCGCGGGGCACTGTGGGGCGGCGTCCCCGCGTGCGGGTGCGGGTGCGCGTGCGCCGCCTGTCGCCTCCGCCCGCTCTCTGCCCCCGGTGATCGAGGGCCGGGGGCGGCCGCCGGCGAGAGGGAGGCGTCGCCGCGGCCCTGCCCTCTGACCCCCGTCCTGTGGGCCCTCCCGGGCTGTCGCGTGTTCCTGGAGGTAGTGGTTCTCAGCCCTGCTTTGAACGTGTGTCTGTAAGTATTCATGCTCTCACGTGTGACGTCGAATACGTTGCTGCTCTTTGCACAGAAGCACACGTTTGCAAAAAGTACACGGGGCTGGAGAGGGGCATGTCCAGTGATGCTTGACGGGATTTTGATGCACTGCCAGAGTTGAGAACCACGGCCTTAAACTGTGCCTCCAGGCTGACTTCTCTGCCTCCTCTCTCCTTTCCCCAAGACCTGGCAGCTGTCTAGGTCAGAGTTTTTGCGTTAGGTACAATTAAATGCATCACGAAGTAAATGGGTTGCAACCAACATTAAAAAAAAAAAAAGAATAGAAAATCTCAGTGCATTTCACATAATAAAAGTAAGAATTGTGAAAGTCCTGATTGTGTGTGTGTGTGTGTGTGTAGATGGTATTTACCCTCCAAACTTAGGTGCTTTTTTGAGAGTGAAAGGAGGTGCAGTATAATTACTGCAGGACCAAAGTTGTAATCTGAGGCCTTCGCTGGTCAATCAAGACATACGGTCCTCTCTATGTAAGTACTCAGTCAGAATATAAAATGTTACAGACATTGCCATGGCCCCCAGCCATGTCTTTGCCCGGAAGTCTTCAAGGACGCCCCATGACCTCCAAGGATTACACCCAGTGCCGTGGAAGGCTCCTCAAAATTCAGTGTCGCCCAGTCTGGCTTACTATTAAGGGTTTCTGTCACTGCTCCCAATACACTCCTTCACTCCTGGTTGCTCTCTAGAAACCACCTTTTTCTTTTCACCTAATGCACAGCCATCACTCACCTTGTAAAGCAAGTTCAAGCATCACCCCCCCCCCCCCGACCCCAATCCAGAATGGCCCTGGTTGAGCACCACCTCTCCTTGGTGTCACTTTGCAACACAAATTCCAGTTAATTCTTGAGTCATCCATCCTCATGTTGTTTACATGGTTCTCCCCCAACAGAATACATGATCTTAATTTTTTATAAGTGTTTGTATTTATGTAAGAATATAAACCTCAGTGACGATGATGGTTGTCTCTGGATGATGAGTGTGCTAATAATGTTAGTTTCCAAAATTTCCGGAGAATTTGCATCGCTTGTATAATCTAGGAAAAAAGAAAAGAAACAATTGTGTTGAATAGCAATGAAAAATTCCACTTCTATTTCCTGTTGGTAGTCTAGAGCATAGTCTTCTAAATTTTTTATGTACGTTTTTATACATAGTTTTTGTGTTGAAGTAATTTTACATGTACAGAAGTGTTGCAAATACAATAAAAGATATAAAAATTGATAAATTGGACTTCATGAAAATGTAAAGCTTTTGTGCTTTGAACACCACCATCAAAGAAGCAAAAAGGAAACACACAGAATGGGAGAAAATATTTGCAAAGTATATATATAAGGATTCAGTATCCAGAATATGTAAAGAACTTTAACAACTTAATGAAAAAGATAAACTAAAAAGTAAAGAATTGGAGTGGAAATTTCTCCAAAGAAGATACAGAAATGGCCAATGATTGCACATAAAATAAGCTCAACATCCTTAGTTATTAGGGAAATGCAAATCACGGCTGCAATTAGGTACTACTTCATGCCTTCTTGGCTGTAATGAAAGGGACAGACAACACAGGTATTGCCGAGGATGTGGAGAAGCTGGAACCGTGGCACTTCACTGGTGGGAATATAAAATGGTGCGGCTACTTTGGAAAATAGTTTGACAGTTCCTTAAGAAGTTAAATGTAGAATTATATGACCTAGCAGTTCCGATCTTAGGTATATACCCGAGAGAAATTAAAACATGTCCACGCAGAAACCTGTACACAAATGTTTATAGCAGCATTTTTTTATATTAGCCAAAAGGTCAAAACAACCCAAATGTTGAATGAGTAAGCCAAATGTGGTACAGCCACACAATGAAATGACTTGATAATACAAAAAAATGAAGTACGGATATAAGCTACGACATGGATGTATTAGATTTCTGGGGTTGTCATGACAGTACCGCAAGCTGGGATGCTTAATAATTATCTCGCGGTTTTGGAGGCTAGAAGTCTGAAATCAAGGTATTGGCAGGATTGGTTTCTTCTGAGGACTGTGGAGGAGTATCTTTTCTAGGCCTGTCATCTAGCTTCTGGTAGCCTCAGGCATTCTGTGGCTTGTGGACGCTGTTCTTCCTGTGTCTTGACATCGCCTTCCCTCTATGTGTGTCTATCTCTGTGTCCAAATTTGCCCTTTTTATTAGGACTCAGTGACTGGATCAGGGCCCACCGTGCCGAATGACCTCATCTTTACTTGACATCTGTGAAGACTCAAATTTCAAATGAAGGCACGTTCACAGGTGCTGGGGTTAGGACTTCAACATCTTTTGAGGGTACACAATTTAACACATAAAAATGGATGAAAACATTATGCTAAATAAAAGAAGCCTGTCTCAAAAGGCCATGTTGTATGATTCCATTTATATGAAGTGTCTAGAATACGTAACTCTGTAGAGATAAAGTATATTAGTTGTTGCCTAGAGCTGAGAGAGGGCAGAGCTAGGAAGTGATTGCTAGTGAGTAAATTATATGTCTGTAAAGCTGTTTGAAATATAATCACAATACACAGAGTTTTTGTATACCCTTCAGCATCTAACATTAGCATATTATGTAACTAATATAATGATCTGAGAAAATTAACATCTAAATAATACTTTTTATTAGTTTACAGATTTCACTTAAATTTCACTAATTATCCACATCACGTCCTTTTTCTGGTCCAGGATTCAACTTAGGATCTCATGTTGCATCTGTTTATCCTGTCACTGTAGCCTCCTGCAATCTTAGATGACTTTTAGTCTTTCTTTGGCTTTGATGACCTTGACAGTTGAAGAGTATGTGAAAGTTATTTTGTAAACTGCTCCTCAATTTGGGTTTTCTGGTTGATGAGGTTAAGGTTATGCATTTTTGGCAAGACTATTACAGAAATGATGTTTTGCACTTTTTGGTGCATCATATTAGAGACACGTGACATTGATAAATCATTACTGGTTAAGTCTGATTATTTTGTTAAGTCATTTGTCAGATTACTCCACTGTATAGCTAAACATGTTTCTTTTTAAATTAAGTGGATTGTGAGGAGAAACTTTGAGATTAAGTAAATATATTATTTTTTAAAATCAGACTTTCACCCAGTGATTTTTTAAAGAGGTTTTCATTTTTTATTAATTTTTTAACATTTTTTATTGATTTATAATCATTTTACAATCTTGTGTCAAATCATCCAGTAATTTCAGATTCCATTCTTGCTTACAGCAGTTATTACTGTGGTATTTACCAAGTGGTAATTTTCTATTTCTAGTTTTCTTTCTACGTTTGTTAAATGGAATTCTGCTGTAAGGAAGAGCTGTCCTTTCTCCTCCATTTACTTACAGATAGTCTTTGACTTACAGTGGTTCAACTTACACTTCTTTGAAGTTGATTTGAAAGCAACAGAAGTTCAGTAGAAACCATACTTTGAATTCTGAGTTTTGATCTTTCCCTGGGCTAGCGTTGTGTTATGATGCTCTCTTGTGATGCTGGGGAGCAGCGGTGAACCAGTAAGCCCCACAATCAGGAAGGTAAACAACCAGTACACTTACAACCATTCTGTACCCATGGGGCCATTTTGTTTTTACTTTCAGTACAGTATTCAGCAAAATACATGAGATTTTCAGTACTTTAGTACGAAATAGTCTTTGTGTTAGATGCTTAAACCCGATTGCAAGCTAGTGTTGAGTGTTCTGAGCATGTTTAGGACAGGCTTGGCTAATCTGCGATGTTTAGTAGGCGTATTAAGTGCATTTTCAACCTATGGTGGGTTTATCAGGACATAGCCCCATCTTACACTGAGGAAGATCTGTATTTATTCAGGTATCTTGTTTATATCAGTATGGACCCATGGATGTTTATTCTGTCGGTTTTAATCCATTAGTGTCATCATTTAATATGCTTCTCAAGTCATCCCAAATTTGGCCGTTGAGAGCTTGTTGTCGGGAGAGTCTAAGGTGGCCTCTGACGGTACCTATCTCCTAGTATTCAGGCTCTTTTGTGATCTCTCCTTGAGTGTGGGCTGGATTTAGTGATGTTTCCAATGAATAGAGAAGTTGATGGGATGACACATCTGAGCTTAGGGTCCATCTTGAGCAGACACTCTTGCTCTCACACTCTCTTGTTTCTTTGCTCCCTAGGTCCTTCACTTCCTCACTGTGATGGAAACTAGCTGCCGTATTGTAAGCTGCCCTGTGGAGAGTCCCTTGTGCCAAGGAAGTCAGGTCTCTTAGCGATAGCTAGTGAAGAACAGGTCCTCAGTCTAACACTCCACAAGAAACTGAATCCTGCCAACACCATATGAATGAGCTTGGACTTCGATCCTTCCCCATTCAAGCATTAGGATGATCCTGGCTGACAGCTTGACTGCAACCTACTGAAAAAACTTGAGCCAAGGGAATCTGTGTTAGTTTGCCAGGACTGCCATAAATACCATATAATGAGTGATTTAAATAACAGAAATTTATTTTCTCACAGCTTGGGAGGTTAGAAGTCCAAGACCAAGGTGCTGGCTGCCTTGGCTTCCATGAGGGCTCTCCTCCTGCTGTGTAAATGGCCTTCTTCTCACTAGGTACTCGCAGGGTCTTTCCAGGGTGCGTGTACATGGTGAGTGGGGTAGGGGGTGAGCACTAGTTCTCTCAGTCCTGTTGGATCAGAGCCCCACCCTTATGACCTCATTCAACCTTAATTTCTTCCATAGAGACCCCATCTCCAAATTTAGCCACACTCAGAGTTAGGGCTCCAACATATAAATTTTGAGGGGAAATAAACATTCAGTCCACAACGGTAATGAAAGGGCTACATGCTTCCTCTGCCTTGCCCTAAGATCAGGAATAAGGCAAGTTTGTTTTCACTACTATCCATGTTATACTGGATGCCCTAGCCATTTTTTTTTTAAAGGCAAGGACAAGAAATAAAAGGCAGACTGGAAAAAAGTAAGTATTCACAAAAGTATTCGCATGCTTGTCTACACACAAAAATCTGAATGAGATTACAAAAAGCTTCTAGAACTATTAGCGGTTTAGCAATTACAGATGCTAACCCCACATAGGACACCCCCCAAATATATCATGCCAAAGTACATCATAGTCAAAATTTTGAAAACTAAAGACAAAAAATCTTGAAAGCAGAAAGAAAAAATATTTTACCTAGAAGTGGAAAGCAATTCGAATGGCAGAAGGCTTCTTATCAGAAACCAAGGGGGCTAGAAGGAAGGGGCGTCACATTTCCAAGTGCTGTAAACAAAGAACTGTAACTCAGAATTCTATATCCAGTGAAAACATTCTTCAGAAATAAAGTGGATATCAAGACACTTTCAGATTAAGGAAAACTAAAAGGATTTGTCACCAGGAGTTCTACCATATTAAAAAAAAAAAAAGGCTAAAGGAGTTTCTTGAATTGGAAAAGAAATGATAAAAGAAGGAATCTTGAAATATCAGGAAAGGCAGTAGAACAATCAAGTAAAAATATTAGTTAATACAATGGATTTTTTCTCTTTAAGTTTTCTAAATTAGATGACAAGCAAAAATTGCAACATTGATGTGCATTTCAAAGCATGTAGGGGAAATATTTAGGACAATTTTATTATAAATGACACAGGGTACAAGAATTTAAAGGATTGTAAGGTTTTAACACTTCACTCAAATGGATAAAATACACCAAAAGTTACGTATGCATAATATAATGCCTAGAGCAACAAGTAAACATTTATACAAAGAGGTACATTGAAAAGCATTATTGATAAAGCACAATGTAATTCTAAAATAAAAGGTACAAGTCACTTAAAGGGAGGCCGAAAAAGAAAACAGGAAGGAAACAAAACAAAATGAAACAAAATCTCCACTGAAGTCCTAGCATATCAGTAGTTACATTAAATATAAATGTCTGAAAACACCAACTAAAAGAGAAGGGCAGAGTAGATAAACAAACAAACAAACAAGACCTGCTATAAGCTCCCCACAAGAAACTCAGTTCAAAATTAACGGTATGGGTAGGCTGAAATTGAAAAGATGGAAAAAGAGAATGCAACGCAAACTTTAATTTTTAAAAAAGCAGTAGGCTGTATTAATGGCAGATAAAGTAGACTCTATAGCAAAGAAAATTACCAGGGTCAGAGAGCATTTCATAACGATAAAAGAGTCAGGCTCTCAAGAGGATACGGCAATCCTAAATCTGTATGTACCAAAAAACAGAGCTGCAAAATACTTGAAGCAAAAATGGACAAAACTGGTTTTGGGGTTTTTGAGAAACCTCCATATTGTTTTCCATGGTGACTGCACCAACTTACATTTCCACCAACGGTGTACAGGGTTCCCTCTTCTCCACATCCTGGCCAACATTTGGCATTTCTGCTGTTTTTGATGATGGCCATTCTGACGGGTGTGAGGTGGTGTCTCGTTGTGGTTTTGATTTGCATTTCCTTGATGTTGGTGATGTTGAGCAACTTTCCATGTTCCTGTTGGCCACCTGCATTTCCTCTTTTGGAAAAATGTCTGTTCAGTTCTTCTGCACATATTTTAAATGGGTTGTTGTTTGTTTGCTTTTAAATTGAAGTACAGTTGATTTAAAATGTTGTTTTAGCTTATGGTGTACAGCATACATGGACTTGGAGGGCACTGTGCTGAGTGAAACAAGTCAGACAGAGAAAGACAAATACTTTAAGATATCACTTACATGTGGAATCTTAAAAAATACAGCAAACTAGTGAATATAACAGAAAAGAAACAGACTCACAGATGTAGAGAAGGAACTAGTGGTTACCAGTGGGGAGAGGGACGAGGGAGGGGCAAGATGAGGGTGGGGGATTAAGAGGTGCCAACTCTCAGGTATAAAATAAGCAAAAAGGATGTATTGTGCAACATGGGAATCTAGCCAATATTTTATAATAACTATAAATGGAAATTACCTTTAAAAAATTGTGAGTCACTGTATTATATACCTGTAACATGTAACATTGTATGTCAACTACACTTCAATTTAAAAAATATGATATTGTAAAGTAAATACATAAATAAACTTTATTTATGAAAAAAGTTGACAGAACTGAGAGGAGAAATAGACAAATGCATGGTTATAGTTGGAGATTTCAAAGCCTCCCTTTCAACAATTGACTGATGTACACAGAAAATCAGCAAGGATATATGACTCAGCAGTACCATAAATCAGCAGGATCCAACACACACACACACACACACACCCCAGTTCACTCAACAACAGCGCAATAGACATTACTTTCAAGTTCCCACGGGTAGTTTACCAAGATCAACCACTTACCATGACAGGACTATAAAATAAATTCAACATTTTAAAGATAATTGAATTCATACTGTGTGTGCTTTCACCACAATGGAACCAAACTAGAAATCATAAGAGAAAGACAACAGGAAAAACCTCCAAACAATTGGAAACTAAAGAATAAGTTGCTAAGTAATCTTTGGGTGAGAGAGGAAGTCACAAAGGAAATAAAAACAACACATTGAACTAAATGAAAATGAAAGTAAAGCATACCAAGATGTGTGGCATATAACTAAAGTAGTGCTGAGAGAAAAGTTTATAGCACCAAATTCTTACATTAGAAAAGAGGAAAAATCTCAAGAAAATAATGTAAAATCTCACCTTAAGATCCTATAAAAAGAAGAGCAGGGTAAAACCCAGAGATGCAGAAATAAATAATATACAGAGAAATCAATGAAATTGAAAACAGAAAAACAATAGAGAAAGTAAACAAAAGATGATTATTGGAAAAGATCAATAATATTGACAAACTTCTAAGATCAATAAAGCAAAAAAGATAACACAAAGTAGCAATATCAGAAATGAAATGGGACATCACTGCAGAGCTTGTAGACATCAAAAGTAGAATGAGGAAGTATAAACAATTTTACATGCATAAATTTGACAACTTAAGTGAATGGACTAGTTCCTCAAAACTCACCCAATATGAAATACATAATTTACATAGTTCAACAGACATTACAGAAATTGAATTTTTAATTAAAAAACTCCCAAGAAAGAATCCGATGTTTTCAGTGGAAAATCCTACATATAAAGAATAAGCATTTCTACACACTGTCTTCCAGAAAACAGAAAATGAGAAATTCCCCAACTCGTTTTGTTAGGCCAGTATTATCCTGAAGCCAAAACCACACAAAGACCATTCATAAAAAAGAAAAACTACAGGTTAATATCTCTCAGGAATACAGATGCAGAAATTCTCAATGAAAAGTTAATAAGTAGGATTTAGCAATACATAAAAAGAGCTGTGGGATTCTGGGAAGACGGCCGAGTATGAAGTGCCAGGAAACTTGTCTTCTTGCCCCGACGATTGTACTGGCAGAATCTGCTTGATACAACTACGTTGGAACTCTGGAGTTTATTCAGACTTGCAACTTCAAGGGGAAGGCTTGAATGGGAAATTCCATGTGATTCTGGTCAATTTCTGCAATGGCCACCCATCCCCCACCCTCAACTCCGTGACAGTCAGTTGTGCCTTTGAACCAGAAGCAGCTTACATGAAGCTTGCTGACTCAGAATGGACCATAAGGACCCTGTCCTCCAAATATCAGGAATCTGATTTCTGATTTGCTGCTTCTGATAATGTAAGTAAAGACACAGATGTGACAGCCAGTGCTGCACCATACCCCACATTGTTGCAAGCCTCTTGCAACAGCTGAAACAACTTCCAGGAGATTTAAAGAGCTGAAACTATTTTCCCCATCTTTATTTATCTCTTTCTCTCTTTTTGGGGGGGAGCAAGACATTTAATGAGCAGGACATTCAAAAGCAATTACACATACAGGGGAATTTAGAAAGTTACCATGCATGCCTAAGGAGAAACACAGGCTCATACAAGACCTCAGCCTGAGAAGATCTTAAGTTTATACCTCAGGCTGATCCCTGGCAGACAGCCTAAATTAAACAAAATATTAAAAATAATAAAAAGGAAAGGAAAGCCTGGGGAAATGGGACAATCTGTTTTCCAGACTTACTACACTATTAGATTCAAATACCAAGTGTTTCAACACTTCCTCTCCCCAAGTTACAAGACATACAAAGAAACAGGAAAAAACATTTTGCCATTCAAAGCAAAACAAAACCAAAAACAAAACACTGGTCAGAAAGGCCAGATGGCAGACATAACAGACAGAATTGAAATGCTAAAAAAACTAAAGGAAGACATGGAGACAGTCAGGACAATGTATGAACAAAATGGAGATATCAAGAAAGAGAAAATATAAGAATACATCAAAAAGAAATTCTGGAGTGGAAAAGTACAATACCTTGAATGAAAAACTCACTAGATGCATTCAAAAGCAGATTTGAGCAGAAGAAAGAATTAGTGAACTAGAAGCTAAAACAATTGAAATTATCAAGTCTGAGGAATAGAAAGACTAAGGATTGAAGAAAAGCAAACGAATCCTAAGAAACCTGTGGAAAATCTTCAAGAGGATCAACATACATTGCGGGAGTCCCAGGAGAGACTAACAGGCAGGGACAAAGAGATTATTTGAAGAAAAAAATGCCTGAAAACTTTCCAAATCTGAGGAAAGACAAGAATAAAAACATTCAAGAACCTTAATGAACTCTTAATAAGATGAATTCAGAGAAAGCCACAAGAAGACACAAAAGCTGTCAAAAGAAAATCTTGAAAGCAACAAGAGAGAAGCGATTCATCACATAAAAAGGATCCTCAATAAGATTATCAAGTAGACTTTTCTCCTGAAACTTTGGATGCCAAAAGTCAGTGGGCTGGTATATTCAAAATACTGAAAGAAAAACAACAAAGTGTCAATCAAGAATCCTATATCTGCCAAAAACTGTCCTTTGGAAGGGAGGAAGGAATTAAACCCAAAGCTATGTGAAGGAATAAATAATAAAAAATAACAGAGATGAGTGAAATATAGATTAGAAAAATGATAGATAAGATGAATGAAAATAAAAATGTATGTATTTTTTAAAGAACAACAAAATTGACAAATCTTTACCTGGATAGATGAAGAAAAAGAGAAGATTAAAAAGGATTCTGGGAAGATGGTGCAATCAGAAGCACCAGGAGTCTGTCTGCCCAACTAGGCAGCAGCTGCACCAGCAGAATCATCTGATGTATCTGTTTTGGAGCTCTGAAGTCTGTTGAAGCCAGGTAACTTGTAGCAGTAAATTGGTAAGTTTCTGTCAATGTCAGCTCCTAGCACAGCAGCAGCTACTAGTCTCCAACCTACCATCACATGGTACGCGGTTTGACTGTGCTCCTGGAGCAGCTTGACCATCTTGTGAGAAGCAAGGAGGGCAAAAAGAACCCTGTCCTCCAAATATCCGGCATCCGTGCTCTGATTGCTGCTTCTGATCACAGAGGTGACACAAAGAGGGGTCAGCCATTGCTGCTGCACCTCCCCACATTGTTGCAAGCCCCTCACCCTCTTAACTGAAGTGACTTACACGGGAATTAAAGGGCCAGCACTTCTCCACAAACAATAAGTGCTGGAGAGGGTGTGGAGAAAAGGGAGCCCTCCTACACTGCTGGTGGGAATGTAATTTGATGCAGCCGCTATGGGAAGACAGTATGGAGACTCCTTAAAACACTAAAAATAGAGCTACCATATCATCTAGCAGTCCCACACCTGGGCATATATCTGGAGAAAACTCTAATTCAAAAAGACACAAGCACCCCAATGTTCACAGCAGCACAATTTACAGTAGCCAAGACATGGAAGCAACCTAAAAGCCCATCAACAGATGATTGGACAAAGGAGATGTGATGTGACACTCGCACGCACGCACGCACACACAATGTAATACTATTCAGCCATAAAGAAGAATGAAGTAATGCCATTTGCAGCAACATGGATGGACCTAGAAGTTACCATACTAAGTGAAGTAAGTCAGAAAAAACCAAATATTATATGATATCATTTATATATGGAATCTAAAAAAAGTTACAAGTGAACTTATGTACAAAACAGAAAGAGACTCATAGACATAGAAGACAACCTTATGGTTGCCAAAGGGGAAAGGGAGGGGAGGGATAAATTAGAAGTTTGGAATTAGCAGGTACAAACTACTGTGTATAAAATAGATAAAAAAAACAGATCCTAATGTATAGCAGAGGAAACCACTTTCAATGTCTGTAATAACCTATAATAAAAAAATATACTTTTAATATCTGAATCACAGTACCACTGTGCTGTACACCAGAAACGAACACAACATTGTTAATCAACTATACTGCCATTTAAAAAAAGGCCAACACTCTCACCTCCCACCTTAAATTTTCACTTTTTCCACTTTTGGCAGCCACATGTTAAAGACTAGAATGTTCAGAAACAACTTCGTATGTGGGGAAAATTAGAAAGTTACTGTGCATTCTTAGGAAAATGCTCAGAAAGGATCAGAGAAGACCTTAAGTTTACTCCTTAGGCTACTCCTAAGCAAAGAGACAGCTTAAAACAATAAAAAACAAATTTTAAAAAAATGCCCAAGACCAAACCCTGGGAAATGGTGGAAGAATCTGATTTCCAGAATTACCACCAAATCAGTCCCTGAAAATACTTCATGACAGGTATATTGGACAAAGACTTTAAAACAATGGTCCTGAAGATGCTGGAAAAAAGTAAAGGAAGACGTGGAAACAGTTAAGAAAATGATGAGTGAACAAAATGGAAATAGCAATAAAGAGATACAAAACCTAAAAAGAAGCCAAAACAAAATTCTGGCGCTGAAGAGTACAGTAACTGAAATAAAAGATCCACTAGCAGGATTCAAAGGCAAACTTGGCAGGCAGAAGAATGATTAAGCGAACTTGAAACTAGGACAATAGAAATGATCTAGTCTAAGGAACAGAGATAGAAAAGATTGAAGAAAAGCATCAGAGCCTAAGAGATACTGGATGCCATCAGAAAGGCAAAGGCACACATTGTGAGTCCCAGAAGAAGAGAGAGTCAGAGAAAATGTTTGAAGAAATAATAGCTGAAAGCTTCCCCAGTTTAAAGGAAGACATTCATGTAAACATCCAAGAAGCTCAGTGAACTCCAAGTTAAGATTCATGAAACAGACTTATACCAAGACACATGACATTTAATTTTCAAACGACAAAGGAAAAGAAGAAATCTTGAAAGCAAGCAAGCGGGAAGCAAATCATGACATACAAGTGATCCTCAAAGAGATTATCTGCAGATTGCTCATTAGAAACTTTTGAGGGCAGAAATAGGGGGGAGATATATTAAAAGTGCTTAAGGGAAAAAACTGTCACCCAGGATTCATGTATCCAGCAATACTGTCTTTCAAAAGTGAGGGAGAAATCAAGAAGCTGAAAAAAGTTCTCAAAAAGCTGAAGGAGTTTGTGAGCACTAGACTGGCCCTGGGAGAAGTGCGCAAGGGAGTCCTGCAAAGTGACAGGACATTAGACAGTAACCCAAGGCTGTATGGAGAAATAAAGATCTCAGTAAGGGTAAATACATGGGCAATTCTAATAGCTAGTATAATTGGTTTTTTACTTTTCTTTTTAAATATTTTTTATTGATTTATAATCATTTTACAATGTTGTGTCAAATTCCAGTGTAGAGCAGAATTTTTCAGTTACACGTGAACATGCATATATTCATTGTTGCATTCATTTTCACTGTGAGCTACCGTAAGATCTTGTGTATATTTCCCTGTGCTATACAGTATAATCTTGTTTATCTATTCTACAATTTTGAAATCCCGTCTGTCCCTTCCCACCCTCCACCCCCATAGCTAGTATAATTGTAACAATGGATTGTAGCTGCACTTTTTGTTTTCTGCATGACTGAAGACACCAGTATATTTAAATTAAAAAATTGATGTAACAGCTAGTATTAATGTAACTTTGGTTTGTAACTCCAAATCTTGTTCTGTATGTAATTTAGGAGATGGATGCATTTGAAGAGTTGTTGGTTTATGTTTTGGGGCACACGTATAGAAATGTGACTTCTGATGTCAGCAACCCAAAGAGGTGGGGACAGAGTGTCTAGGAGCTGAGTTTTTGTATGTTATTGAAGTTAATGTGCTATAAATTCAAATGTTTGTTACAGCATTAGGACATTAAATGTAATCCCCATGGCAGCTACAAAGACAATTGCTATCGAATATACACAGAAGGAAATCAAGAAGGAATGTAAACATTTCACTACCAAAACATCAACAAAACAAAACAAAACAAAACAAAATAAAAAAAAAAAAAGAGAGGATTGCAAGGAATGAAGGACAAAGTTATAGGCCTGTAGAAAACCAAAAGCACAATGACAGTAATTAAGTGCTTCCTTATCAGTAATTACTTTAATTGTAAGTGGGTTAAAGTCTCCAATTAAAAGACAGCAATTGTCAGAATGCATAAAAACACATGATCCAACTATATGCTGCCTATAAGGGGCTCACTTGAGATCCAAAGACACAAACCATTTTTTGTGAAAGTGAAAGGACAGAGAAAGATGTTACATTTAAATAGTTACTAACAGAGGGCAGGAGTGGCTATGCTAATTTCAGATGGAATAGGCTTCAAATCAAAACTGGTTACAAGAGACAGTGGGCAGTACCTATCAGCAAATATTTGAATGCGGCAAGATGTAACAGTTATAAGAATTTATGCACTTAATGTCAGACCATCAAAATATAGGAAGTAAAAAATTGAGGGACTTGAAGGGAGAAATAGACAGTTCTACAAGAATACTTGTAGGTTCCAAGTATAGTTGATGTACAATATTATGTGTTACAGGTATACAACATGATTCACAGATTTTTAGAGGTCATACTCCATTTATTGCTATTATAAAATACTGGCTCTGTTCCCCATGTTGTACAATACATCGTTGTAGCTTGTTTTACATCTGATAGCTGGTACCTGTTAATCCTCACCTCCGTCTTGCCCCTCCCCCTTCCTTCTCCCCCTTGTTCAACCACTAGTTCCTTCTCTACATCCGTGAGTCTGTTTCTTTTCTGTTATATTCACTAGTTTGTTGTATTTTTTAAGATTCCACATGTAAGTGATATCTTATAGCATTTGTCTTTCTTCCTCTGACTTATTTCACTCAGCACAGTACCCTCCAAGTCCATCCACACTGTACACCAGAAACTAATACAACATTTTTTTTACTGCACGTATTTTTTTAACTTTACATATATATACTGTTCATTGCTTCTAAGAACATTTAGAGCTTTAGCTTTTTAAATTTACACAGTTATTAAAGGAATAAAGTCAACCACAAAATAAGAATTAACTCGAAAAGATACACACACCCTGCTATTCACAGCAATATTATTTATAATTGCCAAGATAAACAACTCACCCGTGAGAAAGATGGATACTTTGCCATTTGTGGCCTTTCATTCACTTTTTTAAAAATTTCAAAACCCAGAATTTTATAACTGGCATAAACATTTCCATTGCATCGAAAATGACAAAATACCCGGAAATAAACTCAACCGAGGAGGTTACTGATACTCTAAAAACCAAAAACTGAAATGACACAAAGAAATGGAAAGCTATTTTGTGCTCTTGGATTGGAAGAATCAACAATATCTAAATGGCCACACTACCCAAAGCAACCCACAGATCCAACGCAATCCCCATGAAAACACCCACAACATTCCTCACAGATCTGGAACAAAGAATTCCAAAATTTGTAAGGAACCACAAAAGACCCCAAACAGCCAAAGTAATCTTTTGTAGGCCTTTTTCCTTTTTCTTTCTTATTTTTGTTCTCTTTTCTTATGGTTTGATGACTACAGAAGGTCCTTTAACGTTTGTTGTAAAGCTGGTTTGGTCGTACTGAATTCTTTAACTTTTGTTTATCTGTGAAGCTTTTGTTTTCTCCATCAAATCTGAATGGGAGCCTTGCTGGATAGAGTGTTCTTGGTTGTAAATCTTTCTCTTTCATCACTGCATGTGTCTTTTCAAATTATATTTTCCTCCAGCTGTATGCCCAGGAGTGGGATTGCTGGATCATGTGGTTAGTTTATTTTTGGTTTTTTGAGGAATCTCCATACTGTCCTCCATAGTGGCTGCTCCACTTTACATTCCCAACAACAGTGTAGGAGGGATCTTTTTTCTCCACACCCTCTCCAGCACTTGTCATTTGTAGACTTTTTGATCATGGCCATTCTGACTGGTGTGAGGTGTTACCTCATTGTAGTTTTGATTTGCATTTCTCTAGCAATTAGTGATGTCAAGCCTCTTTTCATGTGCTGTTGGCCATCTGGATGTTTTCTTTGGAGAGATGTCTATTTAGGTCTTCTGCCCATATTTTGATTGAGTTGCTTGCTTTTTTGGATATTAAGCTGTGTGAACTGTATATTTTGGAAATTAGTCCCTTGTCGGTTGCAAATATTTGCAAATATTTTCTCCCATTCTGTAGGTTGTGTTTTTCATTTTGTTGATGGTATCCTTTGCTGTGCAAGAGTTCTTAAGTTTGATTAGGTTCCATTTGCTTATTTTTACTTTTATTTCCATTACTGTAGGAGCTGGTTCAAAAGCAGTATTGCTGTGATTTATGTCAAAGAGTGTTCTGCCTGTGTTTTCCTTTAGGAGTTTTATAGTATGCAGTCTTAAATTCAGGTATTTAATCCATTTTGAGTTTATTTTTGTGTATGGTGTTAAATAATGTTCTAAT
Organism: Camelus dromedarius; assembly: GCF_036321535.1. Classification (NCBI taxonomy): domain Eukaryota; kingdom Metazoa; phylum Chordata; class Mammalia; order Artiodactyla; family Camelidae; genus Camelus; species Camelus dromedarius. The sequence continues at coordinate 13,055,789 of NC_087470.1, read as the reverse complement.
TTCATTCTTTTACAGGTAACTGTCCAGTTTTCCCAGTACCACCTATCAAAGAGACTGTTTTTTCCTCCATTGTAAAATCTTACCTCCTTTGTCATAGATTAATTGACCATCGATGTGTGAGTGAGTTTATTTCTGGACTTTCTATCCCATTCCATTGATCTGTGTATCTGTTTTTGCACCAGTACCGTAATGTTCTGATTACTGTAGCTTTGTAGTATAGTCTGAAGTCAGGGAGTGTGATTCCCCCAGCTCCATTCTTCTTTCTCAAGACTAGGGGTCTTGTGTGTTTCCATAAAAATTTTAGCATTTTTTTCCCAGTTATACGAAAAATGTCATTGCTAGTTTGATAGGGGTTGCCATGAATCTGTATATTGCCTTGGGTAGTATGGCCATTTTAACAATATTGATTCTTCCAATCCAAGAACACAGTATATCTTCACATATGCTTGTTTCATCTTCCATTTCTTTCATCTGTGTCTCATAGTTTTCAGAGTACAGGTCCTTTGCCTCCTTAGGTAGGCTTATTCCTAAGTATTTTATTCTTTTTGATGTGATGGTAAATGGGATTGTTTCCTTAATGTCTTTTTCTGCTATTTTGTTGTTAGTATATAGAAATACAACCGATTTCTCTGTATTAACTTTGTATGCTGCCACTTCACCAAATGCATTGATGGGCTCTAGTCATTTTCTTGTAGTGTCTTCGTGATTTTCGATGTATAGTGTCATGTCATCTGCAAACAGTGACAGCTTTACTTCTTTTCCAATTTAGATTCCTTTTATTTATTTTTTTCCTCTGATTGCTGTGGCTAGGTCTTACAAAACTGAGTTGAATAAAAGTAGTGAGATTTGTCATCCTTGTCTTATTCCTGGAGGAGCAAATCTTAGAGGAAATGCTTTCAACTTTTCACCATTAAATATGATGTTAGCTGTGGGTTTGTTATATATTGCCTTTATTATGTTGAGTATGTTCCCTCTATGCCCACTTTTTAGAGAGTTTTTTAAAAATTATAAATGGATGTTGAATTTTATCAAAAGTCTTTCTACATCTATTGAGATGATCATACGGTTTTTATTCTTCGATTTGTTAGTGTAGTGTATCACACTGATTGAGTTGCAGATATTGAAAAATCCTTCCATCTTTGGGATAAATCCTACTTGATCATGGTGTATGATCCTTTTAATACATCGTTGGAGTTGATTTGCTCGTATTTTGTTCAGGATTTTTTGAATCTACATTCATAAGTGATACTGGCCTGTAATTTTCTTTTTTTCATGATGTCTTTGTCTGTTTTTGGTATCAGGGTAATGGCGGCCTCACAGAATGAGTTTGGAAGTGTTCCTTTCTCTGCAATTTTTTGGAATAGTTTCAGAAGGGTAGGTGTTAACTCTTCTCTAAATGTTTAGCAGAATTCACCTGTGAAGCCATCTGGCCCTGGACTTTTATGTGTTGGGAGTTTTTAAACTACTGATTTGATTTCAGTACTGGTAATTGGTCTATTTTTATTTTTATTTCTTCCTGGTTCAGTGTTGACCAATTGTACCTTTCTAAGAAATTGTCCATTTCTTCTAGGTTGTCCTTTTTGTTGGTGTGTAGTTGCTCATAGCAGCCTTTTATGATACCTTGTATTTCTGTGGTGTCAGTTGTAACTTTTTTTTCATTTCTGATTTTATTAATTTGTGCCCTCTCCCTGTTTTTCTTGAGGAGTCTGATTGAAGGTTTATCAATTTTGTTTATCTTTTCAAAGAACCAGCTTTTAGTTACATTGACCTTTTCTATTTTTGTCTCTATTTCTTTCATTTCTGCTCTAATCTTTATGATTTTTTCCCCTTCTACTAACTTGAGGGTTTTTGTTCTTCTTTCCCTTGTTGCTTTAGGTGTAAAGTTAGGTTGTTTATTTGAGATTTTTCTTGTTTCCTGAGGTAAGCTTGTATCTCTATAAACTTCCCTCTTGGAGCTGCTTTTCTGTGTCCCAGAGGTCTTGATTTCCTCCTTGACTTCTTCAACGATCCATTGGTTGTTTAGCAGCATATTTTTTAGCCTCCACATGTTTGCAGGTTTTGCAGTTTTTTTTTTTTTTGTAGTTCATTTCTAATGTTACAGTGTTGTGGTCAGAAAAAGTGCTTGACATGATTTCAAACTTCTTAAATTTTCTGAGGCTTGCTTTGTGGGCCAACATATGATTAATTCTGGAGAATGTTCCATGTGCACTTGAGAAGAATGTGCACTGCTTTCAGATGGAATGCTCTGTAAATATCAATTAAGTCCACCTGGTCTAATGCATCTTTTAAAACCTGTATTTCCTTAATGATTTTCTGTCTGGATGATCTGTCCATTGATGTAGGTGGGGTATTAAGCCCCCCCCTCTATTATTGTGTTACTGTTGATTTCTCCTTTTACATCTGTTAACAGTTGACTTATACATTGAAGTGCTTCTGTGTTGGGTGTGTATCTATTTACAACTGTGCATCTGCTTCTTGGATTGATCCCTTAAACGTGTCATGTCCTCTTTGTCTCTCTTAACAGTCTTTATTTTAAAATCTATTTTGTCTCGTACAAATATTGCTACTTCAGCTTTCTTTTGGTTTCCATTTGCATGGAATATCTTTTCCCATGCCCTCACTTTCAGTCTGTATGTGTCTCTAGCTCTGTGGAGGGTCTCTTGTAGACAGCATGTACATTAATCTTGTATTTGTATCCATTCAGCCAGTCTATGTCTTTTGGTTGGAGAGTTTAATCCATTTACATTTAAGGTAATTATTGATATGTATGTTCTTACTGCCATTTTATTATTTGTTTTGGATTTGTTTTCATAGATCTTTTTTTCTTGTTCTTTTTATTTTCTCTTGTGGTTTGATGACTATAGAGTTACATTTGGATTCCTCTTTCTTTTCTGTGTGTATATCTATTATAGATTTTTGGTTTGCGCTTACCATGAGGTTTTGGTATAAAAATCTATCTATCAATATCTATATCTATACATGACTCTTTTTAGTTGCTGATTTCTTAATTTTAAATGCATTTAGATACCCTGCATTGGTACCCTCCTCCCCTCATGATTACTTTTCTTGTTTCTAATTGTGGCCTTGTCTTTTTTACCTATAAAATTTCCTTTAACATTTGTTGTAAAGCTGGTTTGGTGGTGCTGAATTCTTTTAGCTTTTGCTTATCTGTGAAGCTTTTGGTTTCTTTATCAAATGTTAATGGGAGCCTCGCTGGGTAGAGTGTTCTTGGTTGTAGGTTTTTCCCTTTCATCACTTTAAATATATTGTGCCGCTCCCTTCTGGCCTGTAGAGTTTCTGCTGAAAAATCAGCTGATAACCTTATGAGAGTTCCCTTGTATGTTATATGTTGCTTTTCTCTTGCTGATTTTAATATTTTCTCCTTATCTTTAATTTTTGTCAATTTGATTACTCAGTGTGCCTTGGTGTGTCCCTCAGGTTAATCCTGTGTAGGACTCTGTGCATCCTGGACTTGGGTGACTGTTTCCTTTCCCAAGTAAGGGAATTTTTCAGCTATTATCTCTTCAAATATTTTCTTAGGTCCTTTCTTTTCTCTCTTCTTTTTCTGATACTCCTATAATGTGATATTAGTGCAATTCATGTTGTCCCAGAGGTCTCTTAAACTATCCCCATTTTTTTCCCTTTTTATGGTTCTGCAGTAGTGATTTGCTCCTTTCTGTCTTCTAGCTCACCGACCTCTTCTTCTGCCTCATTTAGACTATGCCTGGTTCCTTCTAGTGTATTGCTTGTTTCGGTGATTGTATTCTTCAACTCTGCATATTCTTTATATTTTCTAACTCTTTGATAAAAACTTCCCTCTGTGCATCTATTCTCCTCCCAAGTTTTGTGATCATCTTAACAATCATTACTCTGAACTCTTTCTCAGGTAGATTGCCTATCTCCTCATCACTTATTTATTTTTTGGGGATTTTATCTTGTGCCTTTGCCTGGAACATATTCCTCTGCCACCTCATCTTGTCTAAATTTCTTTTTGTAATTTTATGTAGGTGAGTTATGTTTCTTGACCTTGGAGGAGTGGCTCTCTGTTAATGAGACGTCCCAGCAGTGCACTCCCCCCTGTCACCCAAGGGCCCCGGTCCAGCTGATTGCACAGTAGAGTCTGGCCTGCATGTGTGGACTCTTCCCACAAGCTCTGGAATTGTTGGTTTCTTGCTTATGGTATCTGCCCCCTGATGGATGAGGCTGGACTAGAGGCTTGTTCAGGTTTCCTGGCAGGAGTTGGTGCCTCCCCACTGCTGGTTGGAGCTTGGTCCTGGACCTCTGGTGGGCAGGGCTGTGTCTAGGGCTGTGGGCTCAGAAAGTCTGCTGATGGGTGGGGCTGTGTTCCCACCCAGTATGTTGTTTGGCCCAAGGCTTCACAGCACTTAAGCATGCAAACTGTTTGGTGGAGCTAGGTCTTGGCAGTAGTGACCCAAGCAAGATGTCAGTCTCCAGGAAAGCTCAAGTAGATGAACACCTCACAAATGTCTTGCCACCAGCTTTCATGTCCTCAGGGTGAGCCACAGCTGCCCCACCCCACCTCCCCAGGAGACCTTACAAAACTAGCAGGCAGGTCTGGCCCAGGTTTCTATGAAATTACTACCTCTGTCCTTTGTCCCAACACGTGTGGGATTCTGTGTGCACTTCCCAAGAGCGTGAAGTCTCTGTCTCCCCCAGTCTCATGGAGCTTCTGCACTTAAGCCCCACTGGCCTTTAAAACCAGATATCCAAGGGGTCTTCTCCCAATGCTGAGACCCTGGGCTGGGGTCAGAACTATCACTCCTGTGGGATGGCCTCTGCAATTTAATTATTTTCCAGTTTGTGGGTCACCCACCCAGCAGGAAGGAGGCCTGACTATATCATGAGCACGTTCCTCCTACCATCCTGCTGTAGTTCCCTCTTTGTGTTTCCAGTTGAAGAAGGTCTTTTTTTTTTTTTTTTTTGCTAGGTTCCAGTCTTTTTTTCCCCTCCTGTCATTGTTTAGCAGTCAATTGTGGTTTTGTTGTAATCATGAGTGGAGGTGAGCTCTTGGTCCAGCTACTCTGCCATCTTGACAAGAAATCCTCAGTTCTCTTAACTGATTTTTTTGAGATATCTTCTAGTGAGTTCCAAGCCAGTATGTTATATTGACAGTCAGTTCGTAAGCAAGTTACTTAAGAAAATTAGACAGGGGAAGGGGGTGGAACTGAAAGTTAGACCATACCTTTGTATAATACTGATCAAAAAATACTCATTGTATCCTACTCAAAATTAGCTCATTCTTATTTTGGAGTAACTATTTAAAACTACACTTAGTAGTCATCAGAGTGCTCAAACACTGCCGTTTCCTGTGTTTAAGAACAGCCTCAAAATCTGTATTTAATTAGCAACAACTGAATTGAATTGTTGTCTACTATTCATTAACTTTGTGTGTTTTAAGACTTGTGTATGAATTGTATATAGTAAATTCCTTATAAATTTTAAGTGACAAGAACTACTCTTATATGGACTAGATTTTATATTTTACATGCTTATATTTTTGTAACTTGAAAAAGTAAAGTAGAATTTGCCTTGTGACAAGTTTTCTCAGAAAGAAAAGGATTATACATCATGACCAATTGGGATTTCCCCCCCCAGAATTTAACGATGGTTCCACGTAGGAAAATCTATCATTGTTATACACCACATTAACAAAAGAAAGGGGGAAAAAGTCACATGATTATCTCAGTTGTTGCAGAAAAGGCATTTGACACAGTTTAACACATTCTCATAAAAAAAAAAAAACACTCAACAAACTATGAATAGAAGGAATACTTCAATATAATAAAAGCCATATATAAAAACCCCACAATGAACATCATACTCAGTGGTGAAAGACTGAAAGCTTTTCCTTAAGATCAAGAAAAAGACAAGGATGCCCATTTTCACTATTTCTGTTCAACATAGTCTTGGTAATTCTAACGAGAGCAGTTAGTCAAGAAAAGGAAATGAAAGACTTCCAAATCGGAAAGGAAGAAGTAAAATAATCTTTATACATAAATGATATAATCTTATAGGTAGAAAACCCTAAAGATTCTATACCCATTATACAATGGAATACTACTCAGCCATAAAAACCAACAACATAACGCCATTTGCAGCAACATGGATGCTCCTGGAGAGTGTCATTCTAAGCGAAGTAAGCCAGAAAGAGAAAGAAAAATACCATATGAGATCGCTCATATGTGGAATCTAAAAAACAAACAAACAAACAAACAAAAACAAAGCATAAATACAGGACAGAAATAGACTCATAGACAGAGAATACAGACTTGTGGTTGCCAGAGGGGCGGAGGGTGGGAAGGGATAGACTGGGATTTCAAAATTGTAGAATAGATAAACAAGATTATACTGTATAGCACAGGGAAATTTACACAAAATGTTATGGTAACTAACAGAGAAAAAAATGTGACAATGAGTGTGTATATGTCCATGTATGACTGAAAAGTTGTGCTGAACACTGGAATTTGACACAACATTGTAAAATGATTATAAATCAATAAAAAATGTTAAAAAAAGATTCTATATACCCATATACAAATTATTAGAACTAATAAACAATTTCAAGCAACATCACAAGATACAAAATCAACACAAAATATCCATTGCATCCACTAACAATGAACCAAAAGGAAATTAAGAAAATAATTCCATTTACATTAGTATCAAAAAGAATAAAATACTTAGTAATACTGAGGAAGCAAGGAACTGAAAGATACATACATTGAAAACTACAAGACATGTAGAAAATTAAAGAATACATAAGCAAATAGAAAGACATTTCATGTTCACATTGGAAATCTTAATGTTGTTAAGATGTCAATATTATGAATGGAATCTACAGTTTCAATGAGGTCCTCATCAAAATCCCAATGACAGTTTTTTATAGAAATGGAAAAACTCATCCTAAAATACAGAACTTCAAGGGGCACTGAATAGCCAAAACCATCTTGAAAAAGCACAAAGCTGAAGAATTTGCCCATCTTGATTTTAAAGTTTAGAATCAAGCCATGGTAGTCAAAACAGTGTAGTACTGACAAAAAGATCTTCATATATAGACTAACTGAACAAAATAGAGAGCTCAGAAGTGAATCCTTGCATAAATGGTTAAGTGATTTTCATCAAGGGGACTAAGACTGTTCAAGGGGGGAAAGACAGGCTTTTCACCAAATGGTGCTGAGAAAGCTGGATATCCACATGCAAAAAAAAAAAAAAAAAGTTAGACCTTCACACCATATACAAAAGTAAACTCATGTATTAGTTTGGGCTGCTATTTAAAAAAAAACTACAGACTGGATAGCTAAACAGTATATATTAAATTTTCTCACATCTCTGGAGCTTGGGATGTCCCCAATAAGGGTGCCAATGAGGTTGGTGTCTGGGGAGGGGTCTCCTCCTCCCTTTTCTGTGCGATCACCTGGACTTCCCTTAGTGCACATGAAGAGAGGATGGTGGGGGCACTCTGACTTCTCTTCCTCTTCTTAGAAGGACATTAATCCTCTAGGCTTAGGGCCCCACCCTTATAACTTCAGTTAACCTTAATTACCTCTGAAGGACCCTATCTCCAGATACACTCATTTGGGGGTTAGGGCTTAAACATGAGTTTTGAGTGTCACAATTCAGTCCATAGCAATTGAAAATGGACCCATGAGCTAAATGTAAGACCTAAAACTATACAACTCTTAGGAGAAAATATAAGCTTCATGACACTGGATCTGGCATTGAATGTTTTGGACATGACACCAAAAAAGTCCCAGACAACAACAACCACAAAATGATACTAGACAAATTGGATTTCATGGAAAATTTTTAAAACTTTGTATATCGAGAGACATCCACAAGGTAAAAAGGAAACTCACAAAGTGGGAGAAAATACTCAAAAATCACATATCTCATGAGAGATTAATATCCAGAATATACAGAGGACTCCTAAAACTGAACAAGAGAACAGACAACCAGATTAAAAACTGGGCAAAGGACTTGAATAGGCATTTCTCTAAGGAAGATACACAAATAGGTGATAAGCACATGAAAAGATGTTCAACAACACTAATGATTCAGGAAGTGCAAAGCAAATCTGCAGTGAGATGCCCCCTCCCACCCATTAGCATGGCTGCTGTCAACAAAACAGAAAATAACAATTTTCAATGAGGATCAGGAAAAGCTGGAACTTGTGCACTGGTGGTGAGAATGTAAAATAGTAGAGCCATTATGGAAAACAGTATGGTTTTATTCTCAAAGAATAAAATGTATAATTACCATTTGATCCAGCAATTCCACTTCTGGATATTGACCCAAAATAATTGAAAGGGGGTCTGGAAGATGTATTTGTACACTCATGTTTAGAGTGACATTACTCACAGTAGTTAAGAGGTTGAAGCCAACCAAATGTCCATTGGTAGATGAATGGATAAGCAAAATGTGGTATATGCATTCAGTGGAGTATTATTCAACCTTAAAAAGGAAGAAAATTCTGACATATACTACAAAATGGATGAGCCTTGAGGACATTATGCTGAGTGAAATAAGCCAATCACAAAACACAAATAACATCTGATCTTACTTACATGAAGTGCTTAGAATGGACAAAATCACAGAGACAGAAAGTAGAATGATGGTTGCCAGGGGCAAAGGAGGGTGGAGCGAGAGTTATTTTTAAAATGAGTACAGAATTTCAGTTTTGCAAGATGAAAATGGTTCAGGTTATGGGTGGCGATGATGGCTGGTTAAGTACAACAGTATGATTGTACTTACCACTGAACAGTACACTTAAAAGTAGTTAACATGGTAGACTTTATGGTATATGTATATCATCACAGTTTATAAAAAAAGATAATTGAGCCTATGATCACAACAAACTTAAACTTTCATCTTGACAGTTTTGATAGACTTGGGATCAAAAACCAAAATCCAAGACCTCTACCAGAGCCTAAATGCATTTGTATCCCAGAGGCTTGTGGCCCTAGGGTAAGTTGGAACCCAAGTAATCGTTCTCATTTTCAGCGTGGATTTGTACTGCTGGGTAGCCTGGGGGACCTCAAACCTTGAATTTGGTGGAGATAATCCTAAACTAATAATGCATTCATATGCTTAATGGAAACAAATGCAGATCGTCTGTGGAGGATGGTATCTTCACCTAAGGCCTCAAATTAATTTTTCAAGCATGATCATCTGTACCATGGGGAGAACTAGCAAAACCCAAAGAAAATCAAAACAGATTTTAAGCACTGGAATTATTAAAAAACAAGTTATTGAGGACGCAGGTCCAGAGGGAAATAGAAATTTCTCTACTGCTTAGGGCATTGCCCTTTTTGAAGAAATTTTAATTTTCAAAATGATAATATCCTTGTTCTCCAGTGTTTTTAATTTTCCTCCTTAAAAATATGCAGAGCTTATAAAAATTGAAAAAGAAAAGGCCCAATGGAAAAACCAGGTGAAGGGTATGAATAATCATTCACGTTGGGGCAAAGCCAATGGCCAAAGACATTTTGGAAAGATTCCCAGCCTCCCAGTTAATAATCACAGAAAATGGAACTGAAAACAGCAATGATATAGCCTTTTTCATTTAGCTGATAGACTGAAAAAGCGTCACAATACTTCACAAATGGGAGTGTGCATTGTTCCATTCTTTGGGAAGAAAAGCCTGGAAATAAATTTCAAGATGAAATTCTTTGAAATTTCACTTTGGGGGAATACATCTTATGAAAACAAAGCATACACACACACACCAACAAATGCAGACATTTTCCACAGAGCTGCTTCTAGGGGCATAAATATATACAAAATTAATCAACAACTGAAAGGTACCTAAATGCCAATCAATAGAATGTTTGGTTAAACTACAGAACCCCTTTACTATGGATTTTTTATTATGCAGTTATTAAAAAGATGCCAATGAATATATGTATGTTCACGTGTAACTGAAAAATTGAGCTCTACACTGGAAACTGACACAACATTGTAAACTGACTATGACTCAATAAAATAAAATTAAAAAAAGATGAATTATATTTGTCATGGTGATCTGTGGAAGTAAGCATTGATATTGCTATTATAATTGTTTTGAGCTCCCACAAGCCACACCCACACAAGGCAGTGAACTTAACCAATAAATATTGTGTGTGTTCTGACTGCTCCACCGACCAGCTGTACCACCATCTCTGTCCCTCTTGCCAGGCATTCCTATTCCCTGATAGAAAACAATGTTGATATCGGCCAATTAATAACAGACAATGGCCTCTAAGTGTTCAAATGGAGGAGAAGTTGCACATGTCTCATTTTAAATCACAGGCTACTAATGATTAAGCTTAGTGAGGAAGACATGTTGAAATCCAAGACAGGATGAAAACTAGACCTCTTGTGCCAAACAGCAAAGTTGTGAATGCAGAGAATACTTTCTTGGGTAAAATTAAAAACGCCGCCCCTGTGAACACATGAATGTTCCGGTGCCCCAGTGAACAGTCTTAGTGCTTGATGTGAAGACAGTTGTAGTAGTCTGGATCGAAGATCAAACCATCCACAACATTCCCTTAAGCCATTCTTTTAAATTCCGTAAAGGCTGAGAGAGGTGAGGAGGCTGCAGAACACAAGTTTGAAGCCAACAGAGGTTGGTTCATGAGGTTTAAGAAAAGGAGCCACCTGCATAACATAAAAAGTTATAGAACATAAAAGTACAAGGTTATAGAAAGTTATAGAACATAAAAAAAGTTCTAGAACATAAAAAGTTCTAGAACATAATAGTTCCAGGAAAAAAAGTTATAGAACATTATAAAAAGTTACAGAACACAACAGTACAAGGTGAAGTGACAAATGCTGATGTGGAAGTTGTGGCATGTTATCCAGATCTCGCTAAGATAATGCAGCTTGTTAAACTCAACAACAGATTGTCAATGTGAAAGAAATGGCCTTATATTGTAAGATGCCATCTAGGACATTTAAGCTAGAGAGCTTCAAAGCTTGAAAAGATATGCTGACATTCTTGTTAGGGGCAGCTGGTGGCATTGGGTTGACCACAATGTTAATTTACCATTCCCCAAATCCTAGGGCCCTCAAGAATTATGCTAAATCTACTCTGCCTGCGATCTACAAATGGATTGACTAAGCCTGCATGACAGCACATCTGTTTACAACATGGTTTACTGAGTATCCTAAGCTCACTGTTGAGACCTACTGCTCAGAAAAAAAAGATTTCTTTCAAAATATTACTGCTCATTGACAATGTACTTGGTCACCCAAGACCTCTATTGGACGTGTATAATGAGATTCATATAGTTTTCATGCCTGCTAACACAGGGTCCATCCTGAAGCCCACGGATCAAGGAGTTATTTTGACTTTCGAGTCTCACTCTTTAAGTAGTGCTCTCCATAAGGCTATAGCTACCATAGCAAATCCTCTGATAGAGCCGGGCGAAATAAATTGAAAGCATCTGGAAAGGGCTGATGCCACTAAAAACACTTGTGATTCATGGGAAGAGCTCAAAATATCAACATTATCAGGATTTTGGAAGAACTTGATTCCAGCCCTCTTGGATGACTTTAAGGGTTCAGGACTTTAGTAAAAGAATTAACTGCAGAAGTGATAGAAGCAGCACGAGAGCTTGAATTAGACGTGGGGCTTAAAGATGTGACTCAGCTGCTGCAATCTTATGCTAAAACTTCAATGAATGAGGAGTTATTTCTTACGGATGAGCAAAGAAAGTGCTTTTTTGAAGCAGAAACTAATGTTGGTGAAGGTGTTACGAAGATCATTGAAATGATAATAAAAGATTTAGAATGTTGCATAAACTTATTGGATAAAGCAGTGGCAGGGTTGGAGAGAACTGACTCCAACTTTGAAAGAAGTTCTACTGTGGATAAAATGCTGTCAAACAGCATTGCATGCTGCAGAGAAATCATTCATGGAAGGAAGAGTCAATCAATGCAGCAAATTTCATTGCTGTCTTAGTTTAAGAAATTTCCACAGCCACCCCAGCCTTCAGTAACCACCACCCTGGTCAGTCAGCAGCCATGAACATTGAGGAAAGATCTTCCACTAGGAAGAAGTTTATGCCTTGTTGAAGGCTCAGATAATACTTAGCATTTTTTTTTAGCAATTTTTTAAAAATTAGGGTATATACATTGGGGTTTTTTTTTTAACATTTTTTATTGGGGTTTTTTTTTTTTTTGAAGTATAGTCTGTACTTAAAAAATTACTACTACTGAACACTTGATAGACTACAGTATAGTTAACATAGCTTTTATAAGTGCTGGGAAAGCAAATGTGTGTGACTCACTTTATGGCAATGTTCACTTTATTGCGGTGGTCTGGAACCAAACCTGCAATATCTCTGAGGTATAACTGTGAGTCAGATGTTCAGATGGGACTGACTTCTAATAACTGACATTGTAGCTTGACTGAACGAAAACTCTTGAAACAGATAATAATCGTAAAATATGGAAAAATTCCAAACAATTATTTGAAAACCCTAGAGGCAAACAAAAGCAGGTAGAGTTTGGAGGGAGGTCTACCCTTGAACAGCCAAGGGTAGGGTTTGCCCTACTTTGGCTCTTTGTCACATTTTGGTTTCTGTAGGGAAGTTTGAGGCTGAAGTTTCAGTGGGCAGGAGTGCAGAAATCCTGGAGAAATCCTGGGAGAGGGCCCTGCTGAGGGAGTGAACCCCTAAACTCTATATAAACTCCTCCCAGATTCTCACTGGATAGCTGAAACCTGGGACCTGGCCTGCATTGAGCACATTGCTTGGAGAACATTCTGGAGGTAGCATCTATCCTTCCTATGGACCTCAGTAACTGTTGGCTTCTTGTCTTTTGGCCCAAGAAATCTTTGTTTGCATAAAAATGATTTAGTTTACTAGGAATTCTAGGAAATGCAAAATAGTCTATACTGAAAGCAGATTATTGATCAAAGAGGATGGATAAGAGGGAAGAGGGAAGGATTAAAAGGGACATGGGGAAACTTTAGAGGTGATAGATATGTTCATTATCTTAACTGTGGTGGATTTCTGTGTTTATGAATATGTCAAAACTTATGAAATTATATACTTTATGTGAAGTTTATTTATTATGTTAGTTAAACATCAATAAAGCTATCATTTAAAAACACGTTAGGGGGTGCATATAGCTCGATGATAGAGTGCATGCTTAGCATGCATGAGGTCCTGGGTTCAATCTCCAGTCCCTCCATTAAAAAAAGATTATGAAAACAAAAACAAAAACACGTTAAAAGCAAATGAATGGAAAAGATATGTCATGAGAAGAAGGCTGGAGTATCCATACTTTGGTATTTCTAGAATTTAAGAGGAGCATTTTATAATGGAAGAAGATTAATTTGTTAGGATGATGTAACAGTGATAAATGTTTATGCTCCTAATAATTGAACTTCAAAATATATAAAGCACAAAGCCGACAGAAATGAAAAGGAGAAATGGACATATCCACAATGAGTTGAAGACTTTCTATTTTAAAGGTTGAGCTACATTTTTTCCTTTTTTTTCTTTTTCTTTCTTTTACATGTAGTATAGTGTAGGCCCCCAACTGTGGGGACCAAGAAACGAGTCTTGGGCCGGAATGGTAAACAACTTATAAAAAGCTGCAGACTCAGAGGTGAGAAGGCTGGTTAGCCAAGGATGGGTAAGATCCCCAGAGGGGGCAACCTAAGACACGAACAGCAACCTGAGTCCAAGAAGAATGTTATAAAGCAGCTGTTTCTCATACATTTCGCCGTGATAAGCTGTAAGGCTTGCTGGTGCCAACACGACCATGATTTACCAAAACATAAAGGGTCTTCTGACCTTGAGCCAGATGCTGCCTGTTAACCATTTCCCTTGTCATTCTCCTTTGCTATATAAGAGTGTGCAACTTAATAAAGCTTCAGAGTAGCCATCAGCTCTCTCCGCATACGGTGTGTATGTGTACATGGTATTGCGACACTGACAGTGTGGTTGATTTACAGTGTTTAAGGGGTACAGAAAAGTGATTCAGCCATACATATATATGTACCTTTTTCAGATTCTCTGTGAGTGTATTTCTTTTTGTAAAGTTCATTTGTATAATTTTTTTAGATTCCACATATAAGTGATATCATATGGTATTTGTCTTTGTTTGAATTACTTTACTTAATGTGATGATCTCTACATCAACCCACATTGGTGCAAATGGCATTATTTCATTCTTCTTAATGACTGGGTAATATTCCATTGATACGATTCTAAAAGGGATTATTTTTAACTTACCTTTTCTGATATTTCATTGTTAGTGTTAAGAAATGCAACATTTCTGTAAATTAATCTTGTATCCTGCTATCTTGCTTAATTTGTATATTGGCTCTAGTAGTTTTTGTGTAGAGTCCTTAAAACTTACTGTATGTAGTATTATGTCGTGTGCATACAGTGACAATTTTAGCTCTTCCCTTCCACTTGGATCCCTTTTATTTCTTTTTCTTGCCTAATTGCTATAGCTAGGGCTTCTAATACTCTGTTGAATAGAAATGGTGAGAGTGGGCATCCTGGTCTTATTCCAGATTTTAGTGGCAAGGCTTCCATCTTTTCAGTGTCCACTATTATGTTTGTCATACAGAGCTTTTATTGAGATATGTTCCCCCTATATCCACTTTGGTAAGAGTTATGATAGGATATTTAATTAAAAAATATTTTATTTATTATTGTATTATTTTATTTTGGGGGCAGTGGAGGTAATTAGTTTTATTTTTAGAGGAGGGACTGGGGATTGAACCCAGGACCTTGTGCATGCTACCACTTGAGCTATACCCTCCCCCAGGATATTGAATTTTATCGAATATTTTCCTGTATCTATTGAGATGATCATGTGGTTTCTGTCTTCTTTTGTGATATGTGTGTGTGTTTTAAATCACATTGATTAATCTGTGTATGTTGCAGCATCTTTGTGACCCAGGGATGAATCCTACTTGATCATGGTGTATGATATTTTTTACATGTTGTCTTCTAATATCTTGGTAAGAATTTTTGTATCTATATCCATAAAAGATATTGGCCTGTCATTTTCTTTTTTGGTAGTGTCTTTATCAGATTTTGGTATCAAGATAATGGTAGCTTCATAGAGTGATTTTGGGAGTGTCTCCTCCTCGTTAATCTTTTCAAATAGTTTCTGAAAATTTGGTATTAGTTCTTCTTTGTACGTTTGGTAGAATTCCAAGATGAAGCCATCTGGTCCTGGACGTTGGTTTGCAGGGAGTTTTTTCTCTTACAGTTTCTATTTCACTTCTGGTGATCGGTCTGCTCAAATTCTCTGTTTCTGCTTGATTCAGTTTTGGCGGACTGTATGTTTCTAGAACCTTGTTAATTTCTTCTAAGTTGTCCAGTTTGTTGGCATGTAATTGTTCAAAGTATGCTCTTATTTTATTTTAATTTTTTGTATTTCTGTGGCATCAGTTGTTATTTCTCCTCTTTCATTTCTTATTTTGTTTATGTGGGTCCTCTCTCTTTTCTTCTTGGTGAGTCTAGCCAGAGGTTTGTTGATTGTATTTACTCTTTAAAAACAAACAGATCTTGGTTTTATTGGTTTTTTTTCTATCTTTTTTTTTCAAAGTTAAAACATGGTTTAATTTACTCATTTATAAATACTCTTGTGTTTACAGGCATCTTTCCTATTGTTTTTTAAAATCTCTATTTTATTTGTTTCCTCTCTGGTCTTTATTATTTCTTTCCTTCTGCTGACTTCAGGTTTTGTGTGTTCTTTTTTTTTTCTTCTTCTTCTTCTTCTTCTAATTCTTTTAGGTAGTAGGTTAGGTTGTTTGAGACTTTTGTTTGTTTTGTTTTGATTCTTCAGGAAGTCCTTATGACTGTGAACTTCCTCTTAGGGCTGCTTTTTGCTGCATCCCATAGATTTTGTGTGGTTGTGTTTTCACTGTCACTTGTTCCAAGGTATTTTCAAATTTTCCCTTTGATTTCATCATTGACCCATTGGTTTCATGTTGTTTAGTCTCCATGTAGGCACTTTTTTTCTCATTTCTCTTTCTGTTGATTTCTGTTTCATGCCATTGCAGTCAGAAAAGATGCTTGAAATAAATATTATTCTCTCACATTTGTTGAGGCTTGTCTTATATTCTAGTATTTGGTCTATCCTAGAGAATGTTTCATGTGCACTAGAAAAGAATGTATATTCTGGGTTTTTTTCTTCTTTTTTATGTAATATCCTGAGAATATCAACTAGGTCCAACTGTTTTCTGTTGTGTCATTTAGGATCTCTGTTGCCTTACTAACTTTCTGTCTGGAAGATCTGTCTATTGACAGATAGAGCTATTGACAATTTTAGTGGGGTGTTAAAGTCTCCTATTATTGTATTGCCATCAATTTCTTCCTTTATGTCTGTTAGTATTTATGTGTTTAGGTATTCCTATATTGGGTGCATATATGTTCATGAGTGTAGTGTTCTCTTCTTGTATTGATCCCTTTATCATTAAGTAGTGTCCTTCTTTATGGCCTTTGTTTTAAAGTCTATTTTGTCTGATATGAGTATTGCCAACCCTGATTTCTTGTCATTTCCATTTGCATGAAATATCTTTTCCCATACTCTCACTTTCAATCAGTGTGTCCTTTGCTCTAATGTGGATCTCTTATAGGTCGTATATTGTAGGCTCTTGTTATTAGCCAATCTGTGTCTTTTTTTTTTAAAGGCAAAATTTAATAATATGAAGAGGTTTAACAAAAACAGATTGATGCTATTTCGGGGAATAATGCTGTAATTTTTTCTCAACTCAGTTTTTATCAATTGTAACTGATCATACAAAAATTACTTCAAATTCAAACTTGACTATATAAAAAGGGGAACGATGAAATGAACTCAGCTAGGTGACAGATCTGGCAAAATATCAGAATGAAAAATTCTACCTAGGGCACTTATTTCATGTCCAGATGCAAACAGCCCTGTCAGTTGATAACTTATATCTGTCCCATAAGCAATGACAAGGTGCAGAGTCCATCATGCAGTAAGAAGGCACACAGTCAAAGTCTTCTTTTTCATGTGATACAAAAAAAGTTGTTTCTGTTTCCTTGTTAAAATGTCAACTGGTTATTTTTCTTTATCCTGTTTATTCATGTTACAAATTAATAGCTTCAACACCTGTTGTACGTGAGGTGTGGTATCGGTGGCTTGAAGGCTCTACAAGAAGTCTTTACTGAATGAATTGGATGGTTTATTGGGTTCAATCCTCACATCTTTTTTACATTATTTTACTTTAGCTCCTGCTCTCTCATCTGCATCGAAATACCAGACAGTTCTTGCATACCTTGTAACGTATGCTGGTTGTACTTCATGAGGGTTGCAGGGGTCAGACCGGAAAAACAGAAGTCTATTAAATTTGGGTTCAATGTCAGCAAACTGGGCTTTGCCTTCTGGAAAAATTTGAAGTATACCTCCAGTTACATTGGCATACCAGCCTTAATATTAAGATAATATACACATGCCACACATTTTCCGTCTCCATTTGGATTATCAACATGACACACATAACCCGTTCCATTGCCTGGATAACAAGCAACCATAGTTTTCATCTGGCCATTGATTTTGTAGTTGCCCAGCTTCCCATTACAGTGGTGGATCAGGTTGTCCATGATGCTCGTGAGCAGCCCGATGGTTTCGCAGCCGGGCTCCTTGCCCTCGATCCAGGTGATCTTACCGCCTTGGATGTCCTGCTGCCCGTCTGTGAACTTGCCCGCGTCGTGCAGGGCGATCACCTCGTCGCCGATCTGCTTGCTGCCCGGGTGTCCTTGCCCAGGAAGCCGTCCGCCGCGCAGACGCGTGCTTGTTGGCGCCCCGCACGGTGGGCTCCAGCGCCACGCTTCGTCTGCAGCGCTGAGCCGCAGGCCGTCCCCGGGGCTCAGCTCCTCGCCTGCGCGTGGTCGGCGGGCACAGGTCCGCGTTGTCCCGGTGCAGCGGCGAGCGGGCCGGCGGCTCCTCCTTCGCGGGTCCCCTGGCCGGCGGGCGCCGCGGGCGGCGGGGACGTGGCCCCCAGGGGCTTGGCCTTTGCCTTCACCTTGGCTGCGTCTCCGGCCGCCCGTGGGCCCGCAGCGTCCGTGGCGGCGGCGGCGGCGGCTCTATCCCGGCGCGGTGCTCACTGCCTTCCTGGCCGCCCCGGCCCGGCGGACGCGCGGCGGCCGGTGGCGCGGGGAGGTGGCGCGGGGCTGGCCCGCTCCGTGGGCGCGGGTGCCCTCGCCGCCCTGGCACGTGAGCTCGTGCTTCTTCCGGCCCTGGCGCTGGTGCCGCTTGCTGCGGCGGGCGGAGCGGCGGCAGCGCCTGGGTCCGCATCCTCCCGCGCGGCTCGCGGTGCCGCCGGGCCCGCCGCTGACCCTGGCCACGGGCGGCCGAGGAGGAGGAGGAGGAGGGGGGCGGCCGGATGGCCGGGCCTGGGGCCGGGGAGCTGGCGGGGCGGCCGGGGCCGTCACTGCGCCATGCGCCCGCCGCGCCTCGTCTCCGGAGGCCCGCGCCTCGCGCCCTGGGCCCGGGCGCCTCCTTGTCCTCCGGTCCCGCCGCCCATCGCCATCGCGGGCCGAGGGAGTGTGGCCTGCGCGGCGGATGGCGACCTCCGCCCGGGCACTCGGGCCGGGCACAGGGGACCCGCCGCCTTGGCCGCCCCCGCCTCACCCTCCCCGGCGGCCGGAGGGGCTGGAAGAGGAGCGCAGGGCGGGCGGGCACCACGGCCCCGCGGGGACCCGGGCCCCCTCTGTCTTCTGATCGGTGCACTTAGTCCACTGACATTTAAGGTAATTATTGATAGATACGTGCTTATTGCCATTTTAAACCTTTGTTTTTTCCAGTTGATTTTTAAAAATTTCTTCTTTTCTTTTTCTTACTGTTTGATGATTTTGTTTTTGGTATGCCTCAGCTCTCTTCTTTTTGGTTTTTGTGACTCAATTGTAAATTTTTGATTTGTGGGTACCCTGTTTTTCATGTATGTTAACCCATTACTATATCTACTTGGTTTGGTCTAGTCATTTAAAATTTTATTTTTTAATTAAAGTTTGATTTATTTGCTTCTGACCATTTTTTTTAACATTTTTAATTGACTTATAATCATTTTACAATGTCGTGTCAAATTCCAGTGTAGAGCACAATTTTTCAGTTATACATGAACGTATATATATTCATTGTCACGTTTTTTTCACTGTGAGCTACGACAAGATCTTGTATATATTTCCCTGTGCTATACAGTCTTATTTATCTACTCCACAATTTTGAAATCCCAGTCTATCTCTTCCCACCCGCTGCCCCCTTGGCAACCAGAAGTTTACTTTCTATGTCTCTGAGTCTATTTCTGTTTTGTATTTATGTATTTATGTATTTATGTATGTATGTATGTATGTATGTATGTATGTATGTATGTATGTATGTATTTATTTATTTATTTATTTATTTATTTATTTATTTAGATTCCACATATCAGTGATCTCATATGGTAGTTTTCTTTCTCTTTCTGGCTTACTTCACTTAGAATGACATTCTCCAGGAGCATCCATGTTGCTGCAAATGGCGTTATGTTGTCAGTTTTTATGGCCGTGTAGTATTCCATTGTATAAATATACCACAGCTTCTTTATCCAGTCATCTGTCAATGGACATTTAGGCTGTTTCTATGTCTTAGCTATTGTAAATAGTGCTGCTATGAACATTTGGGTGCAGGTGTCATTTTGAAGTAGGGCTCCCTCTGGATATATGCCCAGGAGCTGGATTCCTGGGCCATATGGTAAGTCTTTTCCTAGTCTTTTGAGGAATCTCCATACTGTTTTTCACAGTGGCTTCACCAAACTGCATTCCCACCAGCAGTGACGGAGGGTTCCCTTTTCTCCACAGCCTTTCCAGCATTTGTCATTTGTGGATTTTTGAATAATGGCCATTCTGACTGGTGTGAGGTGATACCTTGTATGTCTTCCGTGGAATGGGCAAAAGACCTAAACAAGAATTTCATTGTTTTTAAAGGCTTGTATATACCACATTTTGTTTCTCCGTTTACCTACTGATAGGCAGTTGGGTAGCTTCCACCTTTTGGCTCTCATGCACAATGCTTCCAGGAACATTGATAATAGACAATTGCTCAAGTCCATCTTTTCAGTTCTTTTAGTTGTGTACTCACAAGGAGAATGGCTTAATCAAATATTAATTCTATGTTTAATATTTTGAGGGTAGCCATACTGTTTTCCACAATGACTGCTTCATTTTGTACTTCCACTATGAAAGCACAAAACTTCCCAGTTTCTCCGTATCTTTGCCAACACTTCTTATTTTCTGCTGAAAAAAAATAGATAGGTTTTAAAATATAGATATGTGTATATATGACTTAGTATACACATATTTTTTTGCTCTGTAAGCTGAGAGGGTCTCGAAGCAGTGGCAGACCAATAGCAGTGAGCATACCTAGCACCCAGATCTTGGTTTCTAAGTACCATTCTTCATTAAAAGGGACCAGGGGTCCCTGGAGAAGTCATTGATTCCAGGGCTATGGCAAGGAAAATACAAGATAATCCTGGAGTGTCTTTGGAAAGTAAGGAAGTGCATGGAGGTACATAGAAGGACACAGGAGCCAACCTGAAAGGGCTCCCATGGTCACAGCTGCACAAAACTGAGCAGTATTTGTGCGGTATTCTCCAAAACCTATAACCTCGGTCCACGTATGAGAATACATTGAAGGACATTTTCCAAAATACCTGACGTGC
Source organism: Camelus dromedarius (assembly GCF_036321535.1). Lineage (NCBI taxonomy): Eukaryota > Metazoa > Chordata > Mammalia > Artiodactyla > Camelidae > Camelus > Camelus dromedarius. The sequence goes on along the minus strand of NC_087470.1, from coordinate 13,035,091 downwards.
TCTTCAGAAGTGTCACGGTCATGAAAGGCAAAGAAAAACTGAAGAGCTGTCACAGATTAAAAGACAGTAAGGAAGCATGACAACTATATGCAAAGTGGAATCTTGAATTGGATTTTGAAACAAATAAAGAACGTTAGTAGGAGAACTAGGCAAGTCTGAGAGAGATCTTTAGTTAGTGTATTGCAACAATGTTAATTTCTTAATTTTGGTAATTATGCTATGGCAATTATATATTACTATGTATAAAAATATACTATGGTAATTATTAAATGTTAACATTAGGGGATAGTGGGTAAGGAACATAGGGAAACATACAAATCATTGCAAATTTTCTGTACATTGAACTATCCCCTATGTCAGATTTTTATTCAAATATTTTATGTGCTTAACTGATTTGTTTTGTCTGTTTCTCAAGTGCTAAATGTGTTAAAATCTCCCACCATGATGGTAGATTAGTCTGTCTTCATAATTATATCAGTGTTTACTTTCTATGGTTAATGTTACATTACTAGGCATATACAGATTTAAAATTGTCATATCTCTCTGGTGAAATAATATTTTATCTTTATGAAGTTTCCTTCTTTATCATTTGCAGTGATTTTTTTTTTTTTTGCCTCAAGTCTACTTTGCCTGATATTAGTGTAACTATAGCAATTTTGTCTTGGTTAGAATTTCCCTAAGTATCTTTTACTTTCAACTTCCCAGTATCCTTGTGCTTCAGAAGTGTCCCTTTAATAGCATGTAGCACACTTAAATAAAATTCTGACAACCTTTTCCTTTTCACTTGAACATTCAGCACATTTAAATGATTGTAATCATTGATATGTTTCAGTTTACAAACATAATCTTTGTACTCTTTATTGTATGACCTTTTTTCACATTTCCTTTTCTCTTTTCTTGCCCTGTTTTGGATATATTCAGTAGTTTTTCTCATCTCCCCCTTGTCACTTCCCTCCCCACCATGCCCAGATTAGTTTGGAACTTTGGATTAGGGCTATAATAACTTTTTACTCCAAGAATGACAACATTTTTTTCCCTTTTAAAAAAACAATAAATAAATTTAAAAAATACAAGTCTGATTTGTGGCATTTGTTTGTTTTTGTCATGTAAATCCTCCCATCATGGCTGATTTCAAGCTATCATCATTGGAATGTGGAGTTGGAAGGAAATGTACACAAATGGCTTGTAAGTGACTTTGAGCTGGTTTCACATTGCTTATACCCTCAGTAAATCAAAGGGTCTTAGAATATTTTCATTTGCTGAGTATTAGCTGTTGTTGGTGTGTATTTTTAACTCTCTGTATTAGTTTTGTATTGCTGCTGTAACAAATTACCACAAGCTTGCTGGCTTGAAACAACACAAGTTTATTTCCCAGTTCTGTAGGTTAGAAATTCAATAAAGATTTCATTGGGATCAAGGTGTTGGCAAGGCTGTGTTCCTTGCTAGAGGCCAATGAGAGAATCTGTTTCCTTGCCTTTTCCAACTCCTAGATGTGGCTTGTATATGTTGGCTCATGGCCCCTTCCTTACTTTTCAAAGCCAGCAACAGCAGGTCAAATCGTTTTATCCTATCTGACCTTTTCTTCTCCCTTCTTTTTGTGCCTTTAAAGACCCTTGTAATAATGGGCATTGCCCCTCCTCCAGTAACCTGTATACTCTTTGTGTATTAAAATCATCAAATTACCAACCTTAGTTCCATCTGCAACCTTTAATTTCCCTTTGCCATATAACGTATTCACAGGTGATAGAAATTAGGACATGGGCACCTTTGGGGGACCATTAGTTTGCCTACTAATCTTGCCTTTAAAGTTGTTTTATTTAACCTACGATTATTATTATTGTTGTTGTTTGTTTGTTTTTAAGGCCAATGTTTGTTTAAATGTACCCACACAGCTATTAATTTCTGTGCCCTTTATTACCTCCTGCAGCTCAGATCTTCCGTCTGCCAATTTTCCTCTTCCCTAGAGTACATTCTCTTGGTGTTGTGCTTTTCATTCATATTTAACCAGGTGTGGATTTATTTTTATTTTTATTTTTTGCTTGAAATTTGTTTAGCTCTTTCAATCCGTGAGTTGTTATCTTTCATCAGTTCTGGAAAATTCTTGGTCATTTATCTTTTCAGGTATTGCTTCTTCTCCATTTTCTCTTTCTTCCCAGCTGGGTCCATAATTACATAGATGTTAAACTTTCTTACTTTATCCTCTGTTATTTCTTAACCCTTCTTCATATTTTCCATGTCTTTGGCTTTTTGCTCCATTCCAAATAATCTTTTTAGTTATATATTCTTTTCAGGGTGTCTAATTTGCAGCTAAAAGCATCCATTACATCCATAATTTAAATTATATTTGATTTGATTTGATTCTTTTTCGAGTCTCATTCATCCTTTTTTCTATATTGTATATTCAAGACAATCTTTTATTTCTTTTAAAATATTAAACAGTTATTATAAAATCTGTGTCTAACAATTCCATTTATCTAAAATTCTTTTTTTTTTTAAATTTTTTGGGCAGGGATAATTAGGTTTATTTATTTATTTTTAGAGGAGGTACTGGGGATTGAACCTAGGACCTCGGGCCTGCCAAGCATGCACTCTACCTCTTGAGCTATACCCCCCCTTATTTATCTGAAATTCTTGAAGGTCTGTTCTAGCTTTTTTTCCTATTCACGGTGCCTTGTTTCTGTTTGTGTTATTTTTGACTATCAGATGCTCATTTTTCTTGGAGTTTTATTTCAGAAAGTCTTTGAGGCCTGGAATAGATGTGTATTCTTCCAGAGGCGATTTGTCCTTGTATCTCCCAGGCTCCCAGAAGGCCTCCCAATCCAGGATCACTCTAAATTTCCTTCTCAATTTTCAGATTACCCAGGTAGGGTGAATTCAGGCTATAAACCTATAATGAGGACCACTGTCACTTTGGTGTTATTGGAAGTTACCCTCCTAAGCCAAATTGGAGACAGTCGACTCTCCTCTGAAGTGGAGGGCAGTTTCACTCTCAATACTGTGGGTATGGCCCTTTGGGGTCCCAGCTTTAGGGATGAAGTCTGTTCTTTTACAGTCCCTGCTGTGGGTGGGTCCTGAGGGATGGTTTCTGTTTTTCAAACACCAGAGACTGTGGAAGCTCAAATTCAAGTTCACCTGGCAAGTCGAAGATCCCCAAGGAGAAGGAGGCCACGGTTGCTGTTTCGTTCCACTTCTTTGTTTCTTTTACCTAACCAGAGAATTCCTAGCTCTCTCACAAGCTCATTGGAGAGGTTTAATATTTTAAAAATTATTCTGGGTTTTACAATTATTAATAGCAGTGGGGTCAGAACAAGTATACAGCAGCATTTTCCAATGATTAAAACCCACTCTTTCAGATCTTTTATTTCAACAATATATTTAAAATTTTATATATTTCAACAGTATATTTATTTCTGAGATCTGTAGTTGATTCTTGCGATTTTTTTTTGTTATAGTAACATATACACATAAAATTTTACCATTTTAATCATTAAGTGTGCAGTTTAGTGGCATTGATTGCATTCATAACGTTTTGCAACAACATCATTGTCAATTCTGAAAAAAGACTTCATTATCCCTAGGGACTCTGTAACCATTAAGCAGTAACTCCCCACTTCCCGTACCTTTGGCCCCTGGTAACCTCTAATCTACTTTCTGCCTCTATTAATTTGCCTATTCTTGGTACCCCATAGAAGTGGAATCATACAATATTTATCCTTTCATGTCTGTCTTATTTCACTTATCGTGTTTTCAAGATTCATCCATGTTGTAGGGTATATCAGAATTTCGTTTCTTTTTTGTGACTGAATAATATTCCACTTTATTCTTTTTTACCATATTTTGTTTATCCATTTAGTTGTGATGGACATTTGGGCTATTTTCACCTTTTAGCTATTGTGAATAATGGCTGCTATGAACATTGTATCTGTTTGAATCCCTGCCCTGAATTCTTTTGAGTGTATACCCAGAAGTGGGATTGCTGGATCATAAAGTACATTTAGCTTTCTGAACAACTGCCAAACTGGTTTCCACAATAACTGAACCTTCTCCATTCCCACCAACAATGTATGAGGGTCCTAATTTCTAAATTCCATAACACTTGGGGATTTCTAGTGTTTTGACTAGACCAGTTTTAGAATGTGGGAATATTATCTCATTCTGGTTTTTATTTGCATTTTTTTAAATGACTAATGGTGTGGAGCTATTTTTGTGTGCTCATTTTCTCCAAGTCTATCTATGTTGAGAAATGTCCAGGGAAACCTTTTGCCCATTTAAAAAATTATTTTTCCTTTTGCTGCTGTTGAGTTGGAGGTTTTCCTTATGTATTTTTAGGTATTAATCCCTTGTCAGATAAGTGATTTGCAAATATCTTCTCCCATTTTATAGGTTATCTTTTCACTTTCTTGCTAATGTCTTTGATGCACCAAAATGTTTTAATTTTGATGAAGCTCAATTTTTCTCTTTTTTTCTTTTGTTGCCTGTGCTTTCAGTGTCATATCCAAAAAATAATTGTTAAAGTCAATGTTACGAGCTTTTCACCTATCTTTCTTTCAAGAGTTTTATGCTTTTAATTTGTATGTTTAGGTCTTAGATCCATTTTGAGTAATTTTGTATATGATGTGAGATGTGGATCCAACTTGTGTGGATATCCAGTTTTCTCAGCACCACTTGTTGAAAACACTATCCCTTCCAAGTTAAATCATCATAGCACTTATGTCAAAAATATTTTGAACTAAAGGAGACCAAGATGGCAGAGTTAGGAGGATATGGAGGTCACCTTCTCCAACAAATGCATCAAAAAATACATCTATATGTGGAACAGTTCTCGTGGAAAGCTAACCGGGAAATGGAAGAACTCCTAGATGACCAAAGCTGCAAGGAAGACATCCATATAACCAGGTGGGACAAGAAGCAAAGGCATTGGGTCAGAACCTGCACCTCTGGGAGGGATCTGTAAGGAGCAGTAGGTCCACATGGGTGGACCTTCACCCTGGGGACTATGTTGACTCAAAGTGTGGCCAGCCCCTGGGATCCCCTGGGGTCCTGCAGGGAGGAGACAAGCCCCCTTGCCTGCTGGGAAATCCACTGAGACAGATAGAAGGGCTGGAGAAGCCTAAACTCTACTCCTGAGGAATACGTGCATGCTGGCTTGTTAACAGGGTGGGGAGAGCCATGTACCAGTGGCTGCTGCCTCACTGCACTTCCCAATCCAAAGGGGTGAACACCCCAGCACCACTCAGTCCACATCATAGCCTGGCATAAGATCAGGGCAAATAGTCTAGCAATGCAGAGACAGACCAGGCTGCCAGTGCTGTGATCTGGGCAGAACCACAGAGACATCTGTCACCATGTGCACTGGGCAGCGGGTCTAGCTAGGCAGACATTGTCAGTATACACACCGGGTGGTGCCACATGACTGCACAGAGGCTAAGCACTGAATTTCAGGCAGATTGGCCTTGGAGAAGAACACACAGTGGTTTCTTTCCCACTGAGAGTGTCCTAGCTCCACCCACTCCACACCATAACTTAGCACTATATCTGGGGCAGACAGGTCCTGGGAGAAGTCTGCCATGGAGACAGCCCAGATCTCAGATGGAGCACAACCACCTCATTTCATGCAGCTACAATGTCCCAACATCCAGCCTCAGTCTGATCCACACCACAACCTTGTGCTAGGTGTGGGATGAACACAATTGAAAGAGGAACACAAACTTGTGATGCTTCTGAACAGAACCATGGATGTCTGCACAGGTGGTGCATAGGTTAGCTGTGACCACACTGGCCTCACTTGCTTTAGCAAACACAAACTTTGGGACAGGCCATGCACTCAAGGGCAATAAAGCCTGATCAAACCTGAACCTCAGGGCTTCTACTCCAATTGAGAAGCAGACCCCACCACCAACAGGGCAGTGACAGCCACAGAGCAAAGAGAAAGGACTGCCTCACATCCAGCACAGGCTTTAGACCGTATGACACCAATCACAGTCCCTATCAAGGGGATAATGACCAACGTACTCTGAGGAAAGACATGGCTGTCAGCCATACCCAAACCAGCTCTCACATCAAAAATATTGGAACACACAGTCTACACAGGGACACTCCCACATAAAAACACCCCTTCAAGATCACAGTAGACAACTGTTTCCTAGATTCATAGAGACAGAGAAAGTTAAGTAAAATGAAAAGGCAGAGTTATTACTCACAATTAAAAGAATAAGAAAAATCCCATGAAAGAACAAATATTGGAACAGACCTCACCATCTTCAAGGCCCTAAGCTCAACAAGGAGGTGTTGAGAATGCTAAATGAATTAAGAAATATTATCAATGGAAACACAAATCATGGTACCAAGGAACTAGAAACTACGAAGATGAACCAATCAAAAGGAGACAATTCAATTCTCAACAGATTCGCAAAAACCAAAAAGAAAGGAACTCAATCATACTACAAAAGAAAAACGTCAAACCACAAAAGGAAAAAACAAAAAGAAGAAAAAATGAACACAAGACAACTATAAAGATGACTGGAACAAGGTTAAGGTGGCAATAAGTGTGTATCTGTCAATAATTACATTAAATGTAATTGAACTAAATACTCCAATCAAAAGACACGAGGTAGACTGGATTTAAAAAAAAAAAAAAGAACCTAAAATTTGCTGCCTACAGGAGACTCAATTCAGGGCTATAGACACACACAGATTGAATGTGAAGGGGTGGGAAAAGATATTTCATGCAAATGGAAATGACATAAAAATGGGGTAGAAATACTCACATCAGACAAAATAGACTTTAAAACAAAGTCCATAAAGAAAGACAAAGAAGGGCTTTCCTTCCGCCGCAAACCCTTGCACCCTTCCTTTCCAACCCATCCGAGCAGAATGGCTCCCACAAGGAAGGGTGATGAGAAGAAGGGCCAGTCCACCATGGTGACCAGAGAATACATGATCAACATTCACAAGTGCATCCATGGAGTAGGTTTCAATTAGCATGTGCCTTGGGCACTCAAGGAAATCCGGAAATTTGCCATGAAGGAGATGGGAACTCCAGATGTATGCATTGACACCAGACTCAACAAAGCTGTGTGGGCCAAAGGAATAAGGAATGTCCCGTAGTGTATCTGTGTGCAGTTGCCCAGAAAATGTAATGAAGATGAAGATTCACCAAACAAGCTCTATACATTGGTTATCTATGTACCTGACACTACTTAAAAAAAAATCTACAGTTAATGTGGATGAGAATGAATTGCTGATTTTCTATAAAGTTCTGGAACTGCTAAGAAAAAAAACAAAAAACAAAAAATGGAAAGATGAAGGACATTATATAGTGATAAAGAAATCAAGACAAGAAGAGGATATTACACTCATTAACATATATGCATCCAATTTAGGAGCACCTAAATATATAAAACAAACATTAACAGACATGAAGGGAGAAATGGTCAATAATACAATAATAATAGAAGACTTTAACAATCCTCTAAGATCAATTGACATCTTATAGACAGAAAATCAATAAGACAACAGAGGTCCTACATGACACGATACTCCAATTGCACTTAATTGATGTCTACAGAACACCAAATCCAAATACACAGTCTTTTCAAGAGCACATGAAAAATGCTCTACGATAGACCACATATGTGGTCACAAAAGAAGCCTCAACAAATTCAAGAGGAAAGAAATTGTATTAAGCATCTTTTCTGACCACAATGGTGTGAAACTCAAAATCAACCACAGAAAGAAAAGCAGGGAAAGAACAAACACATGGAAACTAAACAGCCTGCTACAAAACCCCTCAAGGGGTCAATGATGAAATCAAAGAAGAAATCAGAGAATAACTCGAAAGATGACAATGAAAACACAACCTTACAAAATCTATGGGATGCAGCAAAAGCAATTCTAAGAGGGAAGTTCATACAGGCCTTCTTCAACAAATAAGAAAAATCTCAAATAATCTAACCTACCACCTGAAAGACTTAGAAAAAGAAGAACCACCCAGGACTCCTGCTCCTGGGCATATATCCAGAAGGAACCCTACTTCAGAATGACACCTGCACCCCAATGTTCATAGCAGCACTATTTACAATAGCCAAGTCATGGAAACAACCTAAATGTCCATCGACAGATGACTGGATAAAGAAGTCATGGTGTATTTATACAATGGAATACTATTAAACCATAAAAATGACAACATAATGCCATTTGCAGCAACATGGATGGCCCTGGAGAATGTCATTCTAAGTGAAGTCAGCCAGAAAGAGAAAGAAAAATACCATATGAGATCGCTCATATGTGAAGTCTTAAAAAAAAAAAAAGATGACAAATGAACTTAAATATAAAACAGAAACAGACTTACAGACATAGAATACAGACTTGTGGTTGCCGGGAGATGGGGGTGGGTGGGAAGGGACAGACTGGGAGTTTGAGATTTGTAGATACTGACTGGTATATATAGAATAGATAAACAAGTTTATACTGTATAGCTCAAGGAAATATATTCAATATCTTGTAGTAGCTCATGGTGAAAAAGAATATGAAAATGAATATATGTACATTCATGTATGACTGAAAAATTGTGCTATACACCAGAAATTGACACAGCATTGTAAACTGATTATAACTCAATTAAAAAGAATCCCATTGGCATGGTTGTTAATATAAAAAAAAGAAAAAACAATCTATGAAATGGCAGAAAATACTTGCAAATGATGCAACTGACAAGGAGTTAATATCCAAAATATAAAAACAGCACATACAATTCAATATCAAAAAAACAAACAACCCAATCAAAAAATGGGCAGAAGACGTAAGTAGATATTTTTCCAAAGAACACATAGAGATGGCCAACAGGCACATGAAAAGATGCTCACTATCAATAATTATTAGAGAAATGCAAATTGAAACCACAATGGGGTAGCACCTCATGGGGTTCAGCGTGACTATCATCAAAAAGTCTACAAATAAGAAATGTTGGAGAGGATATGGAGAAAAGGTAACCCTCTTACACAGCTGTTAGGAATGCATACTGGTGCAGCTTCTATGGAAAACAGTGGAGATTCCTTAAAATGCTAAAAATAAAGTTACTCTATGATCCAGCAACCCCACTCCTGGGTGTATATCTGGAAAAGACAAAAACCCTAATTCAAAAAGACACCTGCACCCCACTGTTCATAGCAGCACTATTTACAATAGCGAAGATGTAGAAACAACCCAAGTGCCTGTCAACAGATGGTTGGTTTAAGAAAATATGCTCTATATACAATGGGATATTAGTCAGTCATAAAAAAGAATGAAATAAGCCATTTGTAGCCACATGGGTGGGCCTACAGGACATGGTACTTAGTGAAGTAAGTGAGACAGAAAAAGACAAATGCTGTATGATATTTGGAATCTCAAAACTAATACAAATGAATCTACATGCAAAACAGAAACAGATTCACAGACATAAAAAACAAACTTATGTTTACCAACGGGGAAAGTTGGGGGCTGGATAAATGAGTATGGCATTGACAAAGTACTGTACATAAAATAGATGAGCAATGAGGATTTACTGTACAGCACAGGGAATTATATTCAACACCCTGTAATAACCTATGATGAAAAATAATCAGAAGAACGTATATAACTGAATCACTCTGCTGTACACTGGAAACCAACACAATACTGTAAATCAACTACACTTCAACATATAGAGATGTATGTGAGGGTTTCTGGACTCTATTTTCTATTCCATTGGTCTATATGTCTGTCTGTATGCTAGTACCACACTTTTTTGATTACTGTATCTTTGTAGTTAGTTTTGAAATAAGGATGTGTGACCTCTCCAGCTTGGTACTTTATTTTCAAGACTGTTTTGCTTGTATAATTATTGTTCTTTGAGATTCCAAATGAAGTTTAGGATGGATTCTTCTATTTCTGTAGAAAATGGCTTGGGATTTTGATGGGGACTTTACTCAATCTGTAGATTGCTTTGGTAGTATTGATATCTTTGTAATATTAAGATCTCCAATGTGAATGTGGGATGTCTTTCCATTTATATCTTAATTTTTTTCATTGTTGTTTTATAGTTTTCAGTGTTCACATGTTTTGCCTTTTTGGATAAATTTATTTCTAAATATTTTTCTTTTTGATGCAAATATCAATAGAATTGATTTCTCAATTTCTCTTTGTATTATTCATTGTTAGTATATGTAAATACAACTGACTTTTTTTTTTTAACCTCTTGATTGAGTATGATCAACTTAAAAATGCTGCACAACTTGATTAGCTTGGAAATAAGATACACTTGTGAAGCCATTACCACAATCAAGGCCATAAACTTACGTATGACCTTCTAAAGTCTCCTCTCACTCCATTCATTTATTAATTTTAGTATTTATTTATCTATTTATTCATTATATATTTTTCTTTTGTGATAAGAGCACTTACCATGAGATCTACTTTCTTAGCAAATTAAGTATGCCATATGTCATTGTTAACGCAGGCCTTATGTTGTATAGTAGATCTCCAGAACTTACTTAATGTGCATAACTGACACTCTATACCATTTGTCCAACCAACACCTCTTTACTTTACCCACTTCCTAGCCCCTCATAACCACCATTCTATGCTCTGGTTCTAAATTTGCCCGTTTTAAATTCCTCATAAAAGTAGGATAATGCAGTATGTGTCATTCTGTGTCTGGGTTATTCCACTTAGCGTATTGTCCTGCAGGTACATCTGAATTGTCCCAAATGGCAGGATTTGCTGCTTTTTAAAGGCTGACTAATATTTCATTGTATTTATATGCCACATTTTCTTTGCCCATTCATCCATTGACAGACATTTAGTATGTGTCCATATTGAGATTATGGTGAGTAATGTTGCAATGAACATGGGAGTACACATATCTCTTTGAGATTCTGACTTGAGTACTTTTGGATATATACCCAGAAGTGGGATGACTGAATCACATGGTATTTCTATGTTTAGTTTTTTGAAGAACTGGCATAGATTTTGCATAGTGGCTGTATTAATGTGCACTCCCAGCAGCAGTGTACAAGGCATCCCATTTCTCAGCATCCTTGCCAACACTTGCTGTCTTTTGTTTTTGGGTAATAGCCATACTAATGGGTGAGAAGTGATATCTCATTGATTTTTGTCGTTTGCATTTTCTTGATGATTAGTGATGGTGAACATCTTTTCATATACCTGTTTGTATAAAGGAAGACTTTTGTACGTCTTCTTTTGAATAATGTGTATTGATGTCCTTTGCCCATTTGTTAATGGTTCCTTTTGGATTTTGGATATTAACCTTTTATCGGACCTATGGTTTGCAAGTATTTCTCCCATCCCATAGGTTGTTTTACATTTTGTTGACTGTTTCTTTTGCTGTGCAGCAGCCTTTTAGTTTGATATATTTGTATTTGTCTATTCTTTCGATGTCATATCCAATAAATCATCCCCAAGTCCAATGTTTTTATGCTTTCTTCTATGAGTTTTATGGTTACAGGTTTTATGTTTATGTTTTCAATCCACTTTAAGTAGTTTTTGTGTATAATTTGGGATAAGGATGCAGCTTCATTCTTCTGCATGTTTATATCCTGTTCTCCCTTCACTGTTTATTAAAGAGACTATCCTTTCCAAATTTTTTGTTCTTGATATGCTTTTTGAAGATCAGTTGACTGTACATGCATGGACTTACTTCTGAGCTCTCTGCCATGTTCCAATGTTTTATATGTTTCTTTTAATGCCAGTGCCATAGCTTTGTATAATATATTTTGAAATCAGTAAGTGTAATGCCTCCAACTTTTTTCTTGTGTAAAAGTTCATTGGACATGCAGGGTGTTTCATGGTTCCAAATGAATTCTAGGATTATTTTTTCTATTTCTGCAAAGAATGCCATAGGGGTTTTGATAAGGATTGTACTGAAACTGTAGATCACTTTGGGTAGTATGGATATTTTAGCAATATTAATTCTTTCAATCCATGAACATGGGATGCCCTTCCAATTATTTGTGTCTTTAATTTCTTTCATCAATGTTAAAACAATGTTAAAATGTACAAATTTTTCACCTCCTTGGTTAAGTTTATTCCTAAGTATTTTACTTTTTGATGCTATTGCAAATAAAATTGTTTTCTTACTTTCCTTTTTGACTAGATTTTGTGTGGGTATAGAAATGCAACTTTATTGTATTAATTTGTTATATTACACTGATAGAGTTTCATATGTTGAACCATCCTTGCATTCCAGGAATAAATTCACTTGGTCATGGTGTATAATCCTCTTCTATGTTTCTGTGTTCTGTTTTTTAGTATTGTGTTGAGGATTTTTGTATCAATATAGGATGTATATTTTGTGTCAATAAAGGTTATTGATCTGCAGTTTTCTTATGGTGTTTTTGTCAGGCTTTAGTATTGGGCTAATGTTAACCTAATAAAATCAGAAGTACTTTTTAACTTTTTGTAAGAGTTAGAGAAGGATTGGAGTTAGTTTAACTAACACTTTAAATGTTTGGTAAAATGTACGAATATGTAGCTAGTCCATGGTTTTTTGGGGGGAATATTTTTTGATTCCTAATTCAATGTCTTTACTTGTAGATCTATTCAGATTTTCTGTTTCTTCATTATTCAGTTATGGATGATAGTATGTTTCCAGGAATTTTTTTTACTTAGGCTTTCCAATTTGTTGGTGTACAACTGTTCTAGTATTCTCTTAAAATTCTTTTTGTTTCTGCAAAATCAGTAGTACTGTCCCCACTTTTATTTCTGAATTTAATTTTTTAATGTATACTTTTATTTTTTATACAGTGATATTTATTTATTTAGGTTTTTTTTTTGGTAAGGGGAGGTAATTAGGTTTATTTATTTATTTACATTTAGAGGAGATACTGGGGATTGAACTCAGGACTTCATGCATGCTAAGCAAGTGCTCTGCCACTTGAGCTATACTTGCCCGCCTTTTATTTCTATTTTAGTAATTTGAGTCTTGTTTCCTTTTTTCTTAGTGAGTTTAATAAAAGGTTTGTTAATTTTGTTGATCGTTCCAAGAATCAATTTTTATTTCATTAACATTTCTCTATCTATTCTCTATTTTTTTATTTGCTCTTATCTTTGCTATTTCCTTCCTTTTTCTAGCTTTGAGTTTGGTTTGCTGTTCATTTTGTTGTTGTTCCTTAAGACATAGAGTCAGGTTATTAATTTGAGATCTTTCTTTTTCTTTAACATAGATACTTATATAAGTATGGTATAAAATTCCATCTTAGCCCTGACTTTGCTGCATAAGTTTTAGCCTGTTGTTTTTATTTTTATCAAGGTGTTTTCTAATTCCTCTTGTGATTTCTTGTTTAATCTGTTGGTTTAAGAGTGTGTTGTCTAGTTTCCACATATTTGTGAACTTTCCATTTTCCTTCTATTTTTGGTGTCTAGTTGGATTCCATTGTGATCATAAAAGTAACTCTGGAGATTAAAGATGATTTCAATCTTTTAAAATTTATTAAGGCTTTTTTTGGTGGCCTAACATATGGTCTGTTCTGAACAATGTTCCATGTGCACTTGAGAAGAATGTGTATTCTGCTGTTACTGAATGGAGTGTTCTGTATGTGTCTTTGTGGACTACTATATATTGGTACACAAGGGATGTTGTAGTCATCAAGCCATCATCCACTGCAGCTGCCCTTGATTTTTCAACATGAGGGGATTCAGAATGGAGGAAAGCAGGATACTGGCCCTAGATAATTCAGGTGCACATCAAAGGAATGATTTCTATGAGCCCAGACTTTTGCAGCTTCCCATATATAGGAAAGTGGTAAATTAATTAACTCAAGATGTCTGATTTTTCTTTAATTAACAGTAATATTCTGATGTTCTGACTACCTGATTTTTGTTGTGAAAACTCTTACATATCTTAGTTTCTCCCCTAGCTCTTTGGAGCAGTCCCTCAAAGCTATCTGAGAGGCTGTGGGGCTTTAGTCCTCAGAAAGTCCGCCATATAAAATATAATTCTCAACTTTTAGGTTGTGCTTTTTCTTCAGTCAACAGTTTTGGCAACCATCACAAAGGGACCCAGAGCAGACTTCTCTCCCTTGCCTGAACTCTATGGGGATCCACAGCCTGATACCAGCAGAGGCCTTTTGGGCTCATCTGCCTCCTCAGAGAGCCCAGATCAATTTGGGTGAGTCTCTCCTGGTCCTCATACATCCCATTATTGGCTGATGATCTTAAGTTTTATTCAGGGGTGTTAAAAACTCCTCTCTGGAGGAGTAGATTGTCCTTGAAACTTGATTTGGGTTATCCTCAGTTGAAAGACACTGAGCAGATTTTGCTCAATTTAGACACTGAGTGGGCTATCCTCAGTTAAAAGACTGCGAAGTCTTTGCTCAGTTGAAAGACACTAAGTAGGGTTGAGCTGGGTTTTTCCTTGAATTGGCTATTTTAAGTAGGGCTTATCAAAATAAATGTGAATATATCTCATGAGAGCTTTCAGCTCCACAGAAGGGACATCTCCTCCTGGTCAATAATGGCTTTCTTGGGCAACTGAGGAGCTTGTGAGAGTGATGGAGGGAGGTCCACATACCATGCAGACTTCTCTATAGGAAAACCCACTCATTTTAATTATCTTGACAAACTAACCTCAGAATGGGGAACAGCTTTCTAAACAAAAGAGAGAGAAATGATAGATTGCCTCCAGCTATACCCCAGCCAGGTTTATGTAGGTACAAAACTTAACACTTCTAAGTATGTACTTAATTGTGAATTAAAGAAAATCTTGCCCTGAAAAATGACTAAGATGGGGGCTCTTCTATTGTATACAGAGCAGTCAAGTTAGAAAAAGTTGGCTTGATAAAACATCTTCTCAGAATTCTGACCTTAAAGAAACAAAAGCCCTTCTGGGGGGGGGGGACTTGCATTTCTCTTCCTGTGCCTTTGAGATGCAAATGCTCTCCCTGACCTCCTACGTGGTTTGTGTGTGTACGTTGTGCATGTGTTTTGAGGACTTGGTCTCTGCCGTCCAGAAGATACATGTATGGTGTACACTTGGCAGACAATCAAATACTTTGGGATACTGACTAATCTTTGGTCTGACTGTTCCAACTCTGGGGCTTTTTGCCGTCTTAACCTTTGTCTTGTCCGACAGCACAATAAAGGTCTTCACTTTCTGAGACAATTCTTGGGAGTAAACGTTCTGGATCTTCTTTAGGCAACATCCTTCACACTCCCTTGTGGGGAAGCCCCTTGCATCTTACTGGTTCGAGTCAGAATTAAGGTATATCTCATTAGTGGCCAGATTATGAATCCTTTTAGATTGGAGAAACTTCTAAAGTGGTAAATATTTTAGAGTACTCTCGTTATAAACAGCTGTTTTATTGGCACCTATAAAAAACAAATTGAAAGGTGGAAATTGTGTATATATATCGCAGTTAAGTTAACCTAGGAGCTCCCTTAATTTAAAACAAAGAAACAAAATTGGTTTGGGGAAGCCTTATTTATGGCCTCTGCTTCCCTTCAATAAGTCTTAAGGATGCTAAAAAAAAAAAAAAAAAAAATTAGAATGTTAATATGCTAATTGGGTTGATTCACAAGGAAATAAGAAAAATCTTAAGAGAACGTCTAGCGACTTTTCCCCAGCAAGGTGGAAATTTTAAACGGACTCATTCCAAAAGGATAAAGAAATCTCTAGATGGTTATTAAGAAATGGGAAAAATAAAAAGACGTTATTGGGATTAAAACAAACAGTTTTGATACAACACTATTTAAGGTTGAATGGATCAAAGGGACCACCCCCCAACCCTGGTCCCAATACTAAAGGGCCCAAGACTAGTCTGCCCTATTTATAAATATATATATATTTATATTTATATTTATATTTATATTTATATATATGTATATTTTAAAGGCTGATGGAAAATTACACTGAGATATCTGAGCAACAATTACTTGGGGTGACAGGCCAATTAATCAAGTTTAAAGATTTACAAAAGGGCCTGAGTCCCTTGGTTCGAACCCTCACTGGGAACCCCAGAACTTTTTTTACCAAGTAGATAAAATGGGGGATTGAAAAATAAGGAAAGCTTTTAGGACTCCTTGTAAGACCAAGACGTGTTGATTGGGTCCAACGTTAAAGGTATAAACGTTGATAGAATTGAGATGAAAGTTTATAAAAAATGGTATGTTTTAATGGGCTTTATATAAGATGGTTATGTTGTGGGAGATTCGGTTCTTGCCTCGTGCAGGAAGGAGTTCAAGAGCAAGGCTTGGTAAGGTGAAAGCAAGTTTATTTAGAGAGGTACCCACTCCATACACAGAATGTGGTCCATCTCAGAAAGGTGAGAGGGAGAGAGACCGAGAGGTGTGGGGTGTTTAAAGTAACACCTTTTATGGTCAGCCCTGGAACCGCCATGGCGCCTGTGGGTGCGCCATGAGGCTCAAGGTCAACGGGAAGTCGAGTCTCCCGCCATCTTGGTTCTAACCAGTTTGCCCTCAATGGCTGTGTCATTCCTTCAATGGTGGTGCCCTGCCCCATTCCCTCCCACTTCAGTTACCTTTCTTTTGCTTAATTATATTTTGAGATAGACATGTTTCAGTAGGGAATGTTTCCCTTGCTTGATATTATAAGGCAGGGACTATGAATCTGCCCCTCAGGAAATATTAATTAAACATACTAAAGGAAGCCAGTAGGGTTAATTGAACCCATAATATATAAAGACTGAGAGCAATATTCAGGGGCTAATAAAAATAATAGTAGACATTTTGCTCTCGGTCTAACCTGTGCACCCAGAAAGAGGGCCTTTGTTGAATGCCTTATACAAGCTTTTGAAGGCATGGCAAATTAAACTCTTAAAGTTTTAGAACATAGAACTCTTGATTTTCAGCTTAGCTGGAGAGCTTCTCACTGATATTAAAAAAGAAGCATATTAAAGAAAATATAGTTGGACAAATGAATCTTTGGATGTCATTCAGGTGACAGACCAGTTCTTTGGGAAATTAAAAGCAACTGTCTTTGTCTTGCAAATCTTTTTACAAATCAGAAATGTAAATACTACTCACAGTGACCTGAGACAGAGCCTCATTTGCTCAATCAAGTAAAACCTAAAGCTAAAGGAGAAGAAAAAGGGAAAGGCCCCCTCACCCAAAATCTCACAGTTTCCTTAAGGTTTGACCAAGAACAGATAGAAATCATTAAGAGTCTTTTCCACAAACAGTAAAGCCTTAGCAAGCAAATTTAATTTATTCCAACTGTTATTTGTAAACTAGTAAGTTTATTTTATAATATCTGATTCATAAATAAGTTTTTAGAGTGAAGGTATGAGATCTCTAGTTTTGCCTGTTTATATGTCTGTGTAAACACATTATACGTATAGTATGTCTCTACCTCCAGAGAGTTCTATCAAAATTAAAATTATAAAATAGCTCTATTTACTTGACTTAAAAGTAAGCACTTACAAATTAAATATTTCTGAAAAGGAAACTGGCTAGAATGAATATCAGGTTCACATGATTTAGGATAATCCGTATTAAATTAATATCTGCTATTAAAGCTGGCTTACACTTGCTGACTTAATCAATATAGATGTGTTTTTCTCTTACTGTACCTAGATTTACTGAAGGTCAATAAATTCATGTTATTTCTATTGCAGAGTTCAACAAGAAAAAAAAAAAGCTTGATAAGGTATGGTTTTTCTAAGTTGTAAAATAAAAGTAAATGAGGTAAAGAGTTTTTAGGTGAAATCTTTTAGAAATAATTATGTTTTGGGGTATGTCTATCTAAAATAGATTCTCCAGATTTTGGCTAACTTGAGTTTTGTGAGGTTAAGTTAAATGATGGGAACTCATTGACTGTCCCAGCTCATTTCAAATAAGATAGAATATTAAAACAATAATTGCTCAACAGGTCTAAATTTAACCGCTTTTGTCTTCTTATGAGATGAAAAATATGTTTTTCTTTTTCATCTCATAAAGATATGTGGGGTTTATTAAACACATGTCTTGTACCACATTTAAAAAAAGAAATTATACCATGAGATGTTGTATGTTTTTAGAGGTTATGGAATATTTCTAAGTTTGCCAATCAGAAAGTGGTGGGATGATAAACAGTCCACAATTACTTGCTGCTTGTTGGTTTTTGCTAGAGATAGAGATTTATAAGGATTAAAATTATAATATGTAGTTAAAGCTACTAAAAATAAGAGAAACATTTTGTTATACAGGGAAAGCAGATGTGTGTTTTCAACAAAAGAAGGTATAAAAGATGGAAATGCATGTTGTTAAGGGGAAGGAGTAATTTTGTCATAGAACTGATCATTTCTAGATTTAAAAAACAAAATTGGGATCAACTAATATGGATACACAGAGTTGTGGTAGATTTTGTTTAAAAGAGTTTTAAGCATGATCAGGCTGGGATTAGATTAAATTTAATTAGATAAATGGGTTTTGTTATTAAACATAGGCTGGTACAGGACTGGATTTGATTTCTCTCTGTTAAGAGAAAAAAGTTTTCTTGGAATACTGCTTTTGATAATAGATTAAGTGAATTTCTTTGCCTTTAAGCAATCTGTATTTGCTTTTTGAAATCTTTTGTCACTTTGGTTAAGTAAGTAAGTATTGTTTCACTGTGATCTATGATCCTGTTTGACCAAGTATTTTTAAACTTTTTTTTGATATTTTTGACAAACTTCCCAAGTAATAAATTCTAACTAAAGTTCTTTTAACCTCCAACTAACTCTGGGGTGCTTCAAAGTAAACCCCGAGACATCTCAGAGAGGGATATTAAACTAACTAGACTTATCTGGTGTGTTAAATTACTTGAGAAGCATTGCCAAGTGACTGGAGATAAATATTCCTCCATATAAATATTGGAATTTCTGTAAATGTGATATGTCCTGGTATAATGTTACCGGTCATAATTCTGGTTATCTTGAAATGTTATGTGTCACATTAATGTTCAAGTTTCTTGACAATTGCATTGCAATCAGATCTTTAACCACGCCACTTTAAGACTTTTGCTGTTTATAGATAATCATTGTTTCACTCTGATGCTTTTATAAAATGAAGATCTCCAAAAAGATTCACAAAAAGGACTTTTTTTTTTCCTGACAAATATGTTTCTTATAACTTTGAGATCATACCACTGAACTGGGTAAGAAATTACAAAACTCTAATGGAAAACTGGACAACTTCACCCAGATCAACAGGAATTAATTACATGGGACTAAATGAACTGATAAATATGACTTACAATTTTATGACTTTTTCCTGAAATATATGGACTTTAATCTTTGCTTTCCAGAAAAACTTTTCCTCTTATGCTATGACTTACAATAGGTTGATAAAGCATAACTTTGTAAACAAAGATAAAGATAAAACGAAGATTTTTCTCTCTACCCGATCCCTCCAGAATTTGGCTTCTCCAGCTCACTCCCCTGTGGACTTGATGGTTGCTTGTGACAGATTACAACTATTTATACTTACCACTGCTTTAATTTTTATCTTAATTTATGCTTTGAGTCTCTCTCTGCTGAACTATGACCTTAACGTTATTAGCTATGTTACGTGTCCTGTCTAAATTATAAGATCGTATTACCCAGTGTGTAACCAGGACTCTGTGATGGCCAAATGTCTTGAGGCAACTGAGCTACATATATAATTGCATAGGATAATTGTATTTGTACAACTCTAGATATGGGAAGATGCAAGGGAAAACATTTCCTGGCTCATCACAGACTAGCGAAACAGGCGATCCAGAGAATTTTAGATTATCAACAGGGCCTGATCCAAAAATTAACACATTGATTGGCCTGTCAACTTAATCTCCACCTGATCTAGGACTGAGCCTTCCTATCAACCATGGGACAAAAAAAGTCAAAAAATGCCTCCCAAACGTCGCTCGAATTTATGAAGGGGCACCGTGGATGAAAAATATCGCCTGCCATATCAGGAAACAAATGATGTTGCAGGCATCAAGCCATCAGCCACTGCAGCTGCCCCCGACTGGGCACCCTGAGGGGACGCAGGATGGGGAGAAGCGGACACTGGCCCCCGATGGCACAGGTGCGCATCACAGGAACGATGTCCTTGAGCCCGGCCTCTTGCATCTTCCCATAGAGAAAAGTGCTGAATTCATCAACTTGAGATATCTGGTTTGTCCTCAATGAACTGCAATCTTTTGTCTGGTTTTTGTTGCAAAAACGTTTCCCTTACCTCTTTGGAGCAGTTCCTCAGAGCCATTCGAGAGGCTGTCTTCCGCGCTTAAGTCCTCAGAAAGTCTGAATAAAACACAGTTCTCAACTTTTAGGTTGTGGTTTTTTTCAGTCAACGTCTATTAGGTACAGCTGATCTGTAATATTGCTGAGGTGCTCTATTTTCTTATTGATCTGGCTTTCTTATCTATTATTGAAAGTGGTTATTGAAGTAGTCAATCATTATTATGGAACTGTGTTTCCCTTTAATTCTGTGAATGTTTGCTTCATATGTTTCGGTCCTCTTTTTGGTGCATATATGTTTATAGTTGTTATGTAGTGTTTAATTAACTTTTGTTTAATCAATAATGTCTTTATCTCTTGTAAGTCTTTGAACTGAAGTCTGTTTTGTCTGCATTAGTATAGCCTACCCAACTTTCTTTTGGTTAATATTTACATGGAATATCTCTTTCCATTTTCATTCTTTTTTCTGTCTTTAGATCTAATGTGAGTCACTTGTAGACTGTATAAACTTGGATCATTTTTCTAATCCATTCTGCCTATCTCTGCCTTTTGATCAGACAGTTTAATCCATTTACATTTAAAGTAACTGTTCCTAAGGAGGAACTTACTATTTTACTACTTTAAAAAAAAGTCTTATAGTGTTTTTGGTCTCTCTTACTGCCTTCTTTTCTGTTCAGCAGATTTTTAAAAAATTTTAATGGCAGGTTTTAATTCCCTTCTCATATACACTTTTCTGTATATCCTAAAGATGTTTTCTTTGTGATTATCACGGGGGTGACATATAACATCCTCAAGTTATAATACAATCTAATTTGCATAATACCAACTTAACTTCAAATGCATATAAAACCTTTACTCCTATACAGTTCTGTTTCCCCTTCATGTTACTAATATCGCAGATTACACCTTTATACGTTGAGTCTAATAATATAGATTTATAATTGATAATTATTTTAATGCATTTGTCTTTTAAGTCCTGTTGAAAATAAAAGGTGTAGTAGCTACGAAATTTAAAAGAATACTAGTTTTTATATTTGCCCATGTCTTTCTTTGTCAGATCTTTACAACTTCATACTGTTATGTGTTATTGCCTGGCATTTCAAACTGAAGGACCGCCTTTACTGTTTCTCACAGGTCAGGTAGCATCCAAACAAGGTCTGTTCTGCTCCCTCCAGTGCAAGGTGATGGGGCTGTGGGGACTGGGAAACAGAAGGCTCCCTCCTCAAGCAAAGCCACTGGCACACTGGGGAAGGAGTCGGGCGATGGCAAATAGAAAGATGCCACAAAACTTTCTTGTCATTTTAAAGATGGCTTTTTCTTGCTGGAATTTTTGCTTGGTTGCTGTAAACCTTTGACTTTTTCAAAACCCCTACAAAATTCGTTCAGACAGCTTCTGGTTGCTTTCTTCATGTTTCTGTGGGAAAAGGAGAGCTCGGAACCTCCTAGTCTGCCATTTTGCCAAAACAGTTCTTTTTTAAATTAATTATTTTATTTTTGGTGGAGGGGAGATAATTAGGTTTGTTTTATTTTTTTAGAGGAACTACTGGGGATTGAATCCAGGACTTTGTGCAAGCTAAGCATGCACTCAACCACTTGAGCTATACCCTCCCCCGCAAAAGTTTTTTTTAACGTATCAAACTGGCAATGATAAAAAAATAAATTGTAACATTTATTGAGAGTTTTTTGAAACTGGCAGTATCATCAGTGTTGGTGACCGTGCTGGAACAGCAATCTTTGTGTGTTTGTGCGTGTTTATGTACATTATTATATATGTATCACATTTATGTCTAATAATAGGGTTGATTAAAACATATGATGGTCCGTCATGCAGTGAATTGCTACATACCTAGTAAAATTCATATTGGAAGAATATTTAATTTCATTGCACTGATATTATTCATTATTTCAAAATATATTTTAAAACCAACAGCTTATTTTAAAAAAGTATCTGACCTCCCCCACTCCAGTGGCAATCATTATTGTCTTGAGTCAGCCCATTCAGCAGTTGCCCATCCCTCAAACTCTTCTCTAAGTCCGGTCCTCTGGGGTTTACACCTATTTTGGATCTCACATGCCCCCATACTTACCAGCTCACGTTTACAGAGCATTATCATCTGGACTCAAGGCAGCAATTGTGAGATAACATTTTACTGAAAGAAACAAGGAGGCTGAAAACGTTGAATGGACTCTCCAGAAGTTAAGAGACTGTTTACCAGGAAATGTATTAATCCCTCCACAAATATTAACTCCTATTAACTCAGGTCTCCTAGAGAGGAAGGGACCTTTATTATCGCCATTTTTCAGCTGAAGAAACTGTAGCTCTGGGAAGGTTCTATCTTGGCCAAGGTTCCGGAGAGGATTATTGGTAGGGTCCAGACTTCAACCCAGGTATTCTGGCTCCCAGCCAAGGCTTTCAGTCACAGCTTTGCTGTCCCTTGTTTTTATTCGTAGTGAAAATGATAAAATGATGATTGTTCATATAATGAAATATAACACAGATGGACAGACTGAGATTTCAAAATGTAGAATAGAAAAACAAGATTACCCTGTATAGCACAGGGAAATATATACAAGATCTTGTGGTAACTCATAGCGGAAAAAAATGTGACAATGTATGTACGTTCATGTATAACTGAGAAATTGCGCTCTACACTGGAATTTAACACAACATTGTAAAATGACTATTACTCAATTAAGAAATGTTAAAAAAAATAACAGATGTGATCAACAAAGGCTTTCACTGTCCAGCGCTTTTTATGAAATGCTTTCACTTGTAAGAGCTCTTTTATCTGTGAAAAGTCATTTGGCTGAGACAGGAATGGACACTCAAGTACCCCGCGCTTGATGGGGTGAAACCCATTGCAGGAATTCATGATTATTGGTAAATAATACAGTGTGGAAAAGTAATAAAAGTGCCCCACAGTCCTCAGGGCTGCGCGCTGTGACTCCCGCAGAGCAGCACACCAGCTGAGAAACAGCAAAGTTACTGTTTTGCTTGATAATAACAACGCCTTGCACTCCGGAGCTAAAGGAAAGGCTTTTCTTAAGAAAACGGAAAACTCAGATCGCAGGGAGGCGGTGACCTCACCTGGGTCCCCGCAGCCGCCTGGTGGCCCCGTCCTCCCCGCGGCGCGCCCCGGCCCGCGGGCACCTGGGCGCCGGGGCACCTGGCGGAGGGGGGGGGGTGCGGGCCCGGGCTGCGGGTCGTCCCCCGCCCCGCACGTGCCGCCCGCGCCCCCGCGCCGCCCCCCCCCCCCCCCGCCGCCCCCGCCGCCGGCTCCGGGCCCGCTCCCAGCCTCCCCCGCCGGCCGGCCCGGGCCCTCCCCGCGCCCCCGCGGCCGGAGCTGCCCCGGCGGGCGGGCGGCCGGCGCGAGGCCCCTCCCCGGCGGAGCCGCTCAGCGCGGAGGAAGCGGAGGCGGCAGCCGCGCCGAGACCTCGCCGCGCTCATGGCGTCGCCCGGGTGAGTGCGGCGCCGGCGGCCGCGCCGGGGAGGGGGCTGCGGCGCCGAGAGCGCGGGCGGGGGGCGCGGGGGTGGCGGGAGGGCCGGGGCCGCGGCCTCGCGGGAGCCCCCGGCCCCGGCCCCCGGCCGCGCTCGGCCCGCTCCCGCCGCCCGCGGGGAGGGGAGGCGGCCGCGCGGGGGGGCGGGGGCGTGCGGGGTCGCGGCTCGGGGGGCGCGGGGCCGCGCGGGGCGGGGCGGGGCGGGGGGCGCGGGCGCGGCCTCCCCCCCGCTCGCCCCCCGAGCGCCCGGGGCCTGGAGCCGCGCGCCCGGCCTCCGCCGCCCTGCGCTCCGCGGCCGCTCTCCCCGCCGGCGCGCGCCGGAGCCAGTGCCGGGCCTCCCTGCCGCGGGCCCGGCCACAGCGGCCCCGCAGGGCGGCGGCGCGGACCCGCCCGGCCCGGCCCGGGCCTTCCGCTCGGGCTGCGCCGCGGGGCCCGGTAGCGGCGGCGGCTGCCGCTGTGGGAATTTCACCTCCATTCTGCTGTCTTGGTGTCCGAGTGTTCTCTCTTTGAGGAAATGATGGTGACACATAGAGTTTGTAATTAAAAAAGAAATCCTTACTGCAAAATAAAACCTCAGCAAGTCATCATGATCACTTTTGGGTTTGATAGTCTAACTAGTCGCGAAAGCTGGGAATGACTTCATTCACCCAACAGCCCCGCTTCACAGAGGAGGAACATTTAGTCTCAAGGTCATTGCTTTGGTTGGTTAATAGTCTGCATTTGACTGTTGTCCGCCATTCACAGTGTCTTAGGTCTAGTGTCTGTGATAGCAGATCGAGTTGTTACATCCTTACACATCACGAAGGCCTTTTACCGGTGGGGGTGGGGGCGTGAGGCAGAGATGATGGATCGGAGGGCCCTTAGAGGTGAGGCCTGAACCATGCCCCCGAGCGAACGGGCTCAGTGCAGTGGAGCAAGGTGGATTTGATTCCACCAAGTCATGGGCATTTTCCATCCACCTGCTGTCTTTCTAGGTTCGGGGAGGAGCAGTCAGAAGCACCCAGTGCTCTGAGCTTGGAAGTAAAATAAACAGCTCATCCCTCAGAAGGCCAGGCTGATTCACCCAGAGGTCCAAGGTCCCACTGCATTCCTGGCCCTCTTGTCAGGAAAGGGTGAGGCAGGATGGACTGGAGGCAGGAAGGGCTGCCATGAGCCTCTTTAAAAAGTGATGGTGCATTTGGTGTCCAACCCACTACTTTGTAGAGCTGGATCAGAGCAGTACTTAATGCTGGGCTGGTATGCACTGCTGTAGGTGGCTACAGGGACATAGATTTGACATTTGCAGTTCCAGCTATTTGTGAATGACCCCATGAGTTTGCGGTTCGTGCTGATTTCTGAAGGGTACCCACTGCAAGGGTACAAAATTTTTAGTGTATTTCATGGAAAGAACTATGTACTTATTATGGTATGTACGAATCTGGGGACAGTCCCCATCTCCAGATGTCTGCGGGCTTTGCTGGTAGACCAGAGTCCAGACACGGAGACCTGATTTCCTAAGATCCCCAGGCCTCTCTCAAGTCAGCAGTCATCCAGCCTAGTAGACTGGGTGTTTTGGGAACAAATCCAGAGATTCAGGGCAGGGATGGCAGGGGAGCCATGATTTATCCTGGGCTGTTCATGGAGGAGTGACCAAATCTGGTGTTCTTTTCCAAGTGACAATTTCTGTAAGACAGCTGGGAAGGAAAGAAGAAATCTTGACAATTTTTGAGGACCTTACCCATGTGCTAGGCATTATGCAGAACAAAGTGGCAAGAATGAAGGCATCAAAGGAAAAAGATACATTTGAGATGACTCACAGCCCAGTGTGTTTGGAGCTAAATAGAGACAAGGCCACAGATGGAGGCTGGGCCAGACTGCAGGACCTGGCCTCCTTTTGTGGGCTTGATGCCCACTGTTCACTGAGGGATGTTTGTCACCCAGTTCTTGGGGAATCCATGTGACAGCAGTGTGGGGGAGGCGGAGCAGGCAGGGGAGATGGAGGTCATCAACCTGCTCCGTCTACCCTCTCCCGTGGGCTTCCTTTCTTATAGCCCCCATCTCTTCTTTCTCTGCCTGCTCCTTCATTGTTAAGGTTTCCTTGGGTTCTGTAGCCCATCTCTGTAATCCCCAGTACATGTGCATGACTGCATCCACCCCTTCAGCTTTAAATGTCCCAGGTCAGAGGTTCTGAATGACCTAGGGTCCACGATTCATGGGTGAGCTTCCAGGGTCCTGCATTCCTTGAAATTGTATGCAGTGTTGCGGGGTTGCGGGGGTGGGGGGGCGATGTGTATTTTCCTGGGACCAAGTCCGTAGCCTTCATCACCTGTAGCCCATCTTGAATGGGCTCCTACTCAACCATCCATTCACACCTATCTAGATGGATAGCAAACCTAGTTACCTGCAAAATACATATTTTTCCAGGTTGTTGATGGTAGGGATTTTAAAAAACAAACATAAAACAGAGAATAAAAATCAAGTATAGTCTGAGTTTCCGTAGACCACCACTTACAACATTTTGGTGTTTTTAAAATTAAGGTATTATTATTATTTTTTTAACCAGAGAGATATCCTTACAGGTGGACCTAAATTCCCCTCCTACCCTAGGTGGGTATCCTGACAGACATCTTCCCTTGTATTTACACGTTATATTTGTTCTTTGCTCTGTTTCCATCCCCGGAATTTTTAAATTTATTATTTTACACATAATCTAAAAGTTGCCATCTTAACCATTTATTTTCTCTCTTTCTACATAAGCAGTCTCATACTGTTCAGCAGCTTGCTTTATTCACCCATCAATCTGCTTTGAAATGCTTTCTTTGCATGTGAGAACAAAGACCAGATTCACCTAAAATCTGACATTTGTATAATGTTCTGTGGCATGGTTATGAGCGCCTCCAGTTTTGTCTGTAAGATAACGCTGCATAGCTGGTGGTGTTGCAGAAAAATGTGTTACAGCTTGGTGTTACGGCTCAGTTGTGACAGCAACCCAGATCCGGGCAAGAGACCAAGCAAGCAGCACTCAGGGTTGGAGAACTCAGGTTTACTACACCACCCAACCCAGAAGAGTTAACACTCCAAGCTCTGGACCCCGTCTGTAGGTTTACACAGGCCTTTATAGGTGCCAGTTTTACACTTTGCAACATCATATGCAAATAAAGTACAACACAAGTTGACCAACCAGGAACAAGCTTTGTAGAAATAGACCAATCAGGAGTGAGAGAAATGACCAATCAGGAGTGAGCTCAGGGAACCAATAGAGCTTTAGGGGTAAGTAAGCCATTTCAGAGGCAGAAAGTGAGACAGCGCCTCTGGGCCAGGGAGCCGGGTGGTGCCGGCAGGAGAGTAGTGGCCCTGCTTGGGGGCCATGCCGGGTTTTTTTGGGGGGCTTCCCGCCTCAGTGTCTCCCTCTGGACATGCACAGGTGTTTTTATAAAGCAGGTAACAAAGAATTGTGGTCATTGTGGTCAGCGGGCCTGTCCGGTTTTGAACTGATGCTCCCAAAGCATCTTCATAAACGGTTGTGCCATCACCAGGTTTTATGGGTTCTCTACACGCCCCAACATGGGATGGCATCAGACTTTAAAAGTTTTGCTGTCTGATGGAATTACTGAGTCAAGAAATAGGACTTGAAGAGAGAAACTTTACCCCTGACCCCTTATAATCCCTCAGAAGTAGTCAGTCCCACTGTCTTTGATCCGGTGGATAACATCAAATTCTAAGCACCCACAGCCCATTAGTAAACTCACGCCATCAAGTTTTTGTTTCAGGAAATGTGGTCATTGTGCACTCGAGCAGTCCCTGCGCTGGGCCGGGAGTGAGGCAACAGACCTGTCCTGGAGTGAAGGTGTGGGAGGCAGGGGGGTCCACCGGACACCTCACCCTCCCTCCTGGCCACTCTCGCAGAACTTACCTCCCTTGGCATCTGAAGGCTCTCCCATTAACATCCACTGGACATTTAAAAGTACCTGAGACGTAACTTTAAACATTTTTTTTGGTGGGGAGTGGAATTA
Source organism: Camelus dromedarius (assembly GCF_036321535.1). Lineage (NCBI taxonomy): Eukaryota > Metazoa > Chordata > Mammalia > Artiodactyla > Camelidae > Camelus > Camelus dromedarius. Next base: position 13,007,430 of record NC_087470.1, on the reverse strand, counting down.
GGTGTATGTATATGTGTATGTATGTATGTATATATATATATATAATGTTATTTTTTTAAATATATTTTTTAATGGAGGTACTGGGGATGAACTCAGGACCCCGTGCATGCTACGCATGTGCTCTACCACTGAGCTCTACCCTCCCCCCTTAACTTTTTGTCTTCCCTGTCCAGAAAGATTCTCTCCCAATGCCATCATTTTGTAGGGGAGGAAAGGATCCCGGACTTCCCCGACTGGCAAGGGCTTAGCTTTCCCAGTGGAGCCTGGCCTGGGCCACATGGGCCAGAAGAGCTCCGGGCTCTTTACTTGGGTGGAGGGTGGGTCCTCTAGCCAGTCCAGGGTAGCGGAGCAGAGGACCCACAGGTCACACTGCGGGGAGGAGACACTGAGGAACTCAGACAAGGTATATACCTGCTCCTGGGAGAAGTCCATCAGGAGCCCTTAGCCTCCGCTCAGGAGCTACAGTGGCTTCCAAAGGTGTGCAGGTGGCTTTGCCAGCAGGACGCAGCCTTAGCCCTTCGCCCATAGATCTGGGATTGCCCAGTGAGCCAGCCGCCACCACAGTGTCTCCCCACTGGAGAAAATGAGACAAGGAGGAAGGTGGTGTGGACTGACCCATCCCTGGCTCTGCAGAGCAGCACACCGAACCCCGCCTCCCTGCCCCTGGATGGCAGCTGTGTTAGCACCTCATCAGATCGCATGCCACATGGCCAGCCTGTGCCCCAGCGCGAAGGGGAGCCTCTTCCTTCCCAGAACCACGAGTGGCAGGGGCTTTCCAGTCTGAGCGAATGTTCTTTTAAATTTAGATCCTGCCCACTTCCAAGAAGTGTGTTATTGGGCCCCGTTCTAAGTCCTTTTGCGTGTATTACGGTTTTTAATCTTCACAACAATACTGTGGCACTGTTACCCGAGTTATACAGATGAGGGAACTGAGGCCCATCTCATAAGCAGTTTGGGTTAAAACTTGATGCAGAACGACTCCATTAAGGATAGTTGGATTAAATTTGCTTACTGAGGCGCAAACAGAAACGTGGATTCAGTGTTTTGTTCCGATCACAGAGCACACACACAGTGTCTCTGGCACATTGTGGAGGAAGCTGAAGGAAGGATGTGTTTACATGGTTTGTTGGGATGAAAAGCTGTATCAGCAGAGTGGCTGTACCTTCAATTATGCTGTTAATGCTGTTATGGTGGCTGAAGATGGGATAACCTGGAAGCGGCCCTGTCCCTTAGAGAGTGGTTCCCCATGGGCGCTGGTGCGCTGGGAGGGAGACCACCGGCATCTCAGGGGAGCCCTTCTCTGCTGTAGTTCAGAAGTGGTGCTTCTGTCTTAGATTCTCTGCATCGTAACTTTTTATAAAATTCTTAGTTGCCTTGAAAAGTAGTTAATATAGACACATGGTAAAAGTTTCAAAAGGTATAAAAGGGACATAAATGAAAACTCAGGTGCCTCGCACTCTGTTCCTGTCTGAGAACCTGCATCCTTGCTGGAGAAGCATCACCGTGGGAGGCAGGGCACAGTAAGGATTCTGGGTCCCCCTCCTTGTTCTGTTTCAAACCCACACTGCCTTGTGGAGGTCTGCTTTGTTATTTTGTTTCTGTTTAGATTCTTGGCTCTTGCCCACGGATGTGTGGATCTTTGTGCATAGAGAAATCGAATAATCTTTTGTTGTATGTGTTACAAATTCTTTCCCTCTGTCTGTCATGTGCCTTTTGACTTTATGAAGATCTTTTTTTTTTTTTTAAATATTTTCTTTCAGAGCATTTTTTGTTTCATTTTCTAATTTAGCTCTTAGATCCAGGTGGTTTTCATTTTGGTGAAAGAATTGGTAGGGATTTACCTTTATTCTTCCCAGGTTGTTGGAACTGAAAAATCACCAGATACTCCGAGCGACCTGGATTCGGGACAAAATTTCTGGGCTCTTCTTTTACTGGACGCTCTGTTCATTCATGCACCAGGACTACAGAGATTTATTTAATTTATTAATGTATTGTACTATATTTTACTGTCTGGGAGGTTTTGTCTTCCTTCATTGCCATTCATTTTTTCAGAATTTTCCAGATTATTATTGTGCAGATAATTCTGAATAGAATCAGCTTATCTGCTTTTGAGCCTCAATTCACTTACAGGTTAATTTAGGGAGAGTTACACTTTAAAATATGGTAAGCTTTTCTTTTTCTCTAAAAAGAATATGCCTCTTCATTTATTGAAGTCTTTTATATTCTTTAGTATTTAGAAATTCTTTATTTATGAATAAATTTTTTATTGAGGTACAATTGATGTACAATATATAAAGTTACAAATGTACAACATAGTGGCTCCCAATTCAGAAATCCTTTTCATATAGATGTTGCACATTTATAATGTATATTCTTAATTTTTTTCTTGTTGATACCCTAGTGGGAATGTCCCTTCCACAGTTCTAAACTTCTGTTCACGTACAGGAAGGCAGTTGGGTTTTTAACATAACTTTTTTTGTACATCCCCTGAATTCCCGCATTGCTCACAGCTGCTTTTCAGTTGCTCTCTTGGGTTTTCCAGCTCTATCCACATCATAATTGCTTTCAGTTATCCCTGAGAAATAGCAAGCCGATTCTGCCTTTGTCGTGGGCGGACGGTGTGTCCTTAGGAAAGACGCCAACAGTGGTCTATTGGGTACGTGGTGGGGCGCTGCCTTCCCTAAGCCTCCCCCGGCTCCTTGCAGGCCCTGTGCTGCTCAGCAGCTCCAAAGGCTTTGTCCCTGGATCCCGGGCCAGAAGTGGGCACCGGATTGCCCGTGAGCCCCTCAGCCCTGCCCGCCCACAGCCTTCCCAGTCTGTTGAAATTCCTCACAGAGATGTTCAGAGCCCATCCCTGGTTGTCACCTCTGGTGCTCCCACCTGGGCCTCACCTTCTTCAGTTTCCTCTCAGTGTGAAACAGGAATGCTGACTTGCGCTCAGAGCATCCTGCAGAGTCAAAGCCAGAACCTTTCCTGGGGCCCAGAACGTTGTCTCATCTGACCGCTCCCTCTGCGCCAGCCGCGCCAGCCGCACCGGCCTCTGCCTGGAACGCCTTCCCCGGGAGCTGGGCGCCTCGTGCTGTCACCTGGGGCCAAGTCTGCACGCTCATGTCCCCTTCCCTGGGAGGCCCGCCCTGACCCAGTTACAGCAGCGCCCCCCCTCCCCCTGCTGTTCACAAATGCCTGGTCCCCTCATCCTGGTCCACAGCTTCCTCCCCAGCACTCACCTCCCAGCGTGCCCCCTATCTAAAACTTTCAAAAATTGTTTATTGTCCTCCCCCCCACCTCACTGACTGCAAGCTAAGAGCACAGATATTTGTCTTATCCCAACCTCAAACTCCTGGAAAAGCTCCTAGCAGCAAATGAATATGCAGATAAATTCAAGAGAACAGCGATCACCTTCCATAAACATGGCTTCGTGTATGTGAGTCTCTCCGGGTCCTTACAGCAACCTGATGAGGTGCGCAGCGCAGGGAAGGGCAGCCTTGTTGCATAGATTAGCGTACGTTGTGTTTTGTAGAGTTTGTGTAGTGAGTGTTCACAGCGCGTCCCCAGCGAAACTCTTTAAGGGCCTGGAGGATGGGGTGCAGTTTACAGCCATGTCCTCTTGTGCGCTAAACATACACAGAGTGGGCCTGCGGCAAAGACGTGACCTTTTCTGAAAGTAGACTCTTTGCAGACACAATGAGTTAAAATGGGGGTGCACTGGGTGTCAGGGTGGGCCCTGATTTAGTGACTGGCGCCCTCACAGAAGCAGAGAAGACACACAGACACACGCAGGGGAGAACCCCTGTCAAGATAAGAGGCAGAAACGAATGCAGCTGTCAAGGGCCACGCACACACTGTCCCAGCTCGGTAGCGATGGTCTAACACGGTGCCGCAAACTGGGCGGCTTACAGAAAACAGACATTTTTTCTCTCACAGTTCTGGATGCCAAGGGGCTGAAACTAAAGTGTGGGCTGATTGGTTCCTTCTGGAGGCTCTGAGGGAGAGCCTGTCCCAGGCCTCTCTCCTGCCCTGTGGTGGCTGCCAGCAGGCCTTGTGTCCCTTGGACTGTAGGTGCGCCATCCCAGTCACCTCCACTTCCATTGTTGCGTGCTTTTCTCTCTGTGCATCCAAGTTGTTCTCTTATAAAGATACCAGTCATTGCATTAGGGGCCCAGCCTGCCCCAGTATGACCTCATCTTAATTTAGCATCTCAATTACACCTGCAAAGACCCCTTTTCCTTTTCTGTATAAGGCCACGTTCACAGCCCTGGGGTTAGGACTTGAACATAGGGTTTGTCGGGGACAGCGTTCAGCCCACCAAGAGGGTTTGAAAAAGTTTATGACTAATTTAGTGAGCGACGGGCCTCAGGTTTTGTTTTGTTTCCGAGGTTGTCATGGGGTGAGGGTCCCCAGCCAGGGCCAAAGGACAGAGCCCCCAGGCTGCCTTGTCTGCTGGTCCAGATGCGGGGCAGCAGGGGCCGGGGAAGATCTTGAAAGCTGTCTGCATCAAACAGCAAAAACTGGGTCAGACTCGTTGCTGTGTGAAGCAATTAATAATATATTGCCAACTACACGAAGGGAAGCAACTGCCACTGGGTTTAGTCCCTGTTTTGTTCGATTTTCTGTGCCATCCTCTTTTGTTGGCACCTCTCAGTGCGGGAGCCAGGTCTGCTGCTAGGCATCGGCCTGTTCTTGGCGTGGAGGGACATTGCCCAAGGAGGGCCTAACTCCGAGGTGTCGCAGGCATCTCCATCTCAGAGGGGGATCTCCTGGCTTAAAACCTCCAGGTGAAGAAGCAGAGCGCCTCAAAAAAGACAAGGGAAGTGCGCCTTGCTCTGTGTCTTGAGGGGTGACAGCTGGTGAGGCAGACAGCCCAGAGTTGTCGGGGTCTTGATTCTGCCTGCCAGATGTGAAGGGAGCCCTGTGTGCAAGCAGGGTGCCTGCTTCCTAACTTAGTGACAAAGGACTGTCCTCAGGGTGGTGTTCCGATCACCCCTTGCCCTGCAGAGCAGTCCAGGGGCCCAGGCCCCAGCCGGACCTCTGTGCTGGCGGCCCCCAGGCCGTGCCTGAGCTGGATTCCACTTTTGGCTCTGTGCCCTGAAGTCTTGAAAGGACCAGCATGGGCCTCAGGAGAAGACTGAAATCTAAATAGCCCCGAATAAGGAAGTGGAACAGGGCACACGGGGGCCACTGGAGGCCCGGTGTGTTTCCAGTCTCTTGGCCTGGGCGGCTGGTGGACAGGCAGGAGGCGGCTTAGCAAGTCTGCAAGGCTGGGGTTTGCAGGCTGCCCTGGGGGTGGGCAGGTGGGCTGCTTTGGATGATTTTTGTAGTTACTAGCTGTAATTAGGAGTCACGTAAAAGCCATCTGACCCTTGATAATGAACCGAAAGGGAACCAGAAGCTGCGTGTGCGGGCTCTGGCCCCCAGCTTCCTAGCTGGGTGACGTCGGGTGGCCTAGCCCCCGTAACAAAGTCCCACGGACGGGGGGCTTACCATTTGTTCCTCACAGTTGTGAAGATGGGAAATCCTAGACCACAGTGCAGGCAGATTCAGCTTCTCCTGGAGCACCTCCCCCGGGCTTGTCGGTGGCCACCTTCAGGCTGTGTCCTTATGTGGCCTTTTCTGTTCACCTGCAGAGAGAGAGCGGGCTCTTGGGGGGGGTGGGGGCCTCCTCCTCTAATGGGACACCAGTCCCATCAGATCAGGGCCTCACCCTTGTGACCTCATTCAACCTTAATTATTTCCCCAAAGGCCCCGTATCCAAATATAGTCACATTGTGGGGTTAGGGTTTTAGCATAGGAATTTGAGGGGATGCAATTCAGGCCATACAAATACTGAAAGATGAGTTGTAAATTAAAAAGCATTGCACAGTTTGGTGCAGTCATTGTGGAAAACAATATGGAGATTTCCTCAAAAGACTGAAAACAGACTTACCATATGATCCAGCAGTCCTACTCCTGGGCATATATCTAGAGAGAACCCTAATTCAAAAAGACACCTGCACCCCAATATTCATAGCAGCACTATTTACAATAGCCAAGACATGGAAACAGCCTAAATGTCCATCGACAGATGACTGGATAAAGAAGATGTGGTATATTTATACAATGGAATACTACTCAGCCATGAAAATGATAAAATAATGCCATTTGCAACAACATGGATGGCCCTGGAAAATGTCATTCTAAGTGAAGTAAGCCAGAAAGAGAAAGAAAAGTACCATATGAGATCGTTAATATGTGGAATCTTAAAAAAAAAAAAACGACAAATGAACTTATATATAAAACAGAAACAGACTCACAGACATAGAATACAGACTTGTGGTTGCCAGAGGGAAGTGGGGTGGGAAGGGATAGATTGGGAGTTTGAGATTTGCAGATACTGACTGGTATATATGAAATAGATAAACAAATTCATACTGTACAGCACAGGGAAATATACTCAAGATCTCGTAATAGCTCATGGTGAAAAAGAATATGAAACTGAGTATGTGTATGTTCATGTATGACTTAAGCATTGTGCTGTGCACCAGAAATGGACACAACATTGTAAACTGACTATACCTCAATATAAAAAAAAAAAAAGAAAGCATTTCACAAATTCTGTTGCTGTTCTCTTGCAAGAGTTGGCTCAGCTTCCAGTTTACAACACAGGGACTCAATTAAGTATGAAGTTTGTTAGCAAGAATAAAGTACAGACTTACAGGTATATTTTCAGAAATCAGCACAAACTCAGAGTTGCCCCTGTGATAATTTCACTCTTAAATTTTCCACTTTCTTGCGTGGAAAAGACATGGTTGAAGTTAAGCTCCCGTCCTGGCGAGTGTGTCCTTAGCGCCTGCGGGCAGTGGGCGTAGGCCTGGCAGCGCCCTGGGCTGTAAGTACCTGTCCTCTGCCCCTTCCTGCCTGGGACCTCAGCACAGCGGCTGCTGCCACCTCCAGGCCAGGTCTGCTTCGTCCCCTCTGGGAAGCTATTTTTAACCAGTCACATTTTCTTTTTTTTAAGGATACCTTTTTTCTTATTACAAAAGCAATATACGTTCTTTGCAGAAAAATGAAGAGAAGACAGTGAAAACTCTCATTTTTGTAGTATCGGGGTCCGATTAAGTCAGAGCTGCCTAGTATTCTGTGCTATAAGGCGGTTTAAAGGGGCACATATATATCTTATTCTGACCCTGACCCTGACTCCCAGCATTATTATAACAGCTCATCCAGTTGTATTAAATCAATACATGCCTCTTCTATTTAAAAAAAAAATCAAATGAGATAAACTGATGCTCAGAAAGAACTAATCACTATTAATTTTTAAAACTTTTAATTTGGAATTAATTTCTTTTTTTTTTTAAGTGTTTAACATGCTGACTTTTTTTTGGAGGGAGGAGGTAATTAGATGTTTATTTATTCGTTTTTCATGGAGGGACTGGGGATTGAACCTAGGACCTTGTGCATGCTAGGTATGCACTCTAACCCCTGAGGTATAACTCCCCCCTGGAAATAATTTTTACTTATGGATAAATTACAAAATTAAAAAGGCCCCTTATCCAGGGTCTCCCATTCACAACATTTTAGCTCATTTACCACTCTCATTTATCATTCTTTCTCTCTCTCTGCGTTAAATACACACGTATGTAATTTTTTCTTAACCATTAGAAAGTAACTTATATACATCATTACCCTTTATCCCTAAATCCTTCAGCGTCTTATTTCCTAAGAATACAGATATTCCCTTATGTAACCAGCGTACAGTTATCAACATCAGGAAATGTAACATTGGTTACACCTATATTTCAGTTTAGTCATTTGACCCCCAAAGATGTCTCCTAGCTCAGGGTCCAGTCTAGGGCGAGCTACTGTGTTTTGTGTCCTTGTCTCTTTAGCAACCCTGGATCTGGAACGTTTCCTCAGTCTTTTACGACTTTCATACCTTGGGGTAATACAGCTCTCCCCCTCTAACAACATTCCATTTTGAGTTTGTCTTACGATTTATGCTCACACTCAGATCGACGCACACTTGATAGTGGGAGCCCCTTCAAGCTGGCTCCTGTGTCCTGTGAGATGCCCCAGCATTTTTAATTTTTTTTGGACTACTTCCTAATTTTCTGAAATAAGATGTTCAGATTCGTCTTGTTCTTTTGCGACTCCTGGGACCTGCAGTTTCTCCAGGGAGACCTGGTGTCTCTCAGCATGGAATGATGTTGAAAGGTGCTCAGTGTGCTCGCGGCTACAAGCAGTGTCTCTGCTTCATGGCCCTTTCAGTGGACAGAGCTAGGAAATACATGCACGTACACGCAAGTGGACACACATGTGTACGCTAACATGCGTGCACACTAGGACCTCCAGTTCCAGGGCACCTCTCTGGATCTTTTTCTAACTTCCTCCACTCCTTTCATTTGTACGCCCTTTCTCCGACAGTGGAGCCCTGACTTCTGACAAAATCAACACATTTACTCATTCCTATGATATACCTAAAATATTTATTCTTCTTTTTTAATCGAGGTATAGTCACTTTACAATGTTGTGTCAATTTATGGTGTTCAGCACAATGCTTCAGTCATACGTGAACATACATATATTATTTTTCATATTCTTTTTCACCATGAGCTACTACAAGATATTGAATATAGTTCCCTTTGCTCTACAGTATAAACTTGTTTATCTATTTTACATATACCTGTCAGTATCTGCAAATCTCAAACTCCCAGTTTATCGCTCCCCCCGCCCCCCCGGCAACCACAAGTCTGTATTCTGTGTCTGTGAGTCTGTTTCTGTTTTGTATTTATGTTCTTCTTTTTTTTCCTCTTAGATTCCACATATGAGCAATCTCATGTGGTATTTTTCTTTCTCTTTCTGGCTTTCTTCACTTAGAATGACATTCTCCAGGGCCATCCATGTTGCTGCAAATGGCACTATTTTTATCATTTTTCATGGCTGAGTAGTATTCCATTGTATAAATATACCACAGCTTCTTTATCCAGTCACCTGTCGATGGACATTTAAGTTGTTTCCATGTCTTGGCTATTATAAATAGTGCTGCTGTGAACACTGGGGTTTCCTTTTGAATTAGGGTTCCCTCTGGATATATGCCCAGGAGTAGGATTGCTGGATCATAGGGTAAGCCTAATTTTAGTCTTTTGAGGAATCTCCACACTGTTTTCCACAGTGGCTGCACCAAACTGCATTCCCACCAGAAGTGTAGGAGGGCTCCCTTTTCTCCACAGCCTCTCCAGCATTTATAAAATAATTTATTCTTGAATAGACTGTACTTATCAAACCTACTTAAAATAATTCAGGGTCATCCCTTCCTGCCCCCACTACTAACTTTTGATAAACATCCTTCCAGATTTCCCTGCATATACCTATCAATAAATAGACACAGTTTTATTAAATACTAATCACACTGCACATGCTCTTCCATAACCTGACTTTTCCCCCATTAATGAATGTATCGTTACCATCATTACATAACATATCATACAACATCTTTTTGCCCACAAAATGAGGTCCAAAGAATAAGTCTGCACCATAATTCCCCGTTACTAGACTTCGATTTAAAACATCCAGTTTTTCACTATTATGTATAAAGTTGGCATCAACATATTTGTAACTAAATTTTAATTTTTCCCTTAGGATAGAAGTGGAATTACTGGTCAAATAGTTATGTATATTTACCTGTTTTTCTGAATAGCTCCTTGCTGTAGCCCACAGTTTTTTTGGAGGGCTGGTTTATCTAGGCCGTTGTTTCTCAGCTGTGGCTACACTTATACTCACTGCGGGCACTTTTTAAAGCAGCAACGCCCAGGGCTCGGTTCTGAGATTCCAGTGACAAGGATGAGGAGTGAGAACAGGATTTGTAGAGAGATTTTTGACACGCAGCCAGTTTGATAGGTGACAGTGGTGTTCCGCTAATTTAATTACAATTTTCTTCTGAAATTGTTTCAGACGCTCAGATTTGGGAGACGTGGCCCCAGAATTAAAAGCATCCGAGGGACGAACAGCTGTGGCCATTGCAGGTAAAGCTGGGCTGGGACCCACCCGGAAACAGACTGGTCTCTTCTGTCCCACTAGGATCCTGGATTCCAGCACCACCTGGGCGCGTCACGGACCTCAAAAATAAACACACATAAGGCTTTTATTTTTCCTTTTACAACAAGATCCATTTAAGGGTCTTTTGAGCTCCCCTCATCTATTCAAAATAGGATTCAGTTTTAAAAAGGTAATTACCATGCAGTGGCCGGGAACACATCACCCCAGTCTGAGCACGTTGTGGTACCTGCCATCCTGAACATAGCTTGGCACTTGGGAGAGTGAAAGGTGCTTTCTCTTGGGACAAAAGTTATAAACTGGGATTGTCCCTAGCTTGGACTGGGGCTTGTAGTCTCTCGGTTATGGTCCCCATAAGCTGGTTTTTCTTTCTCTGGGGATTTCAGCGGTAGGGCTGTACCTGCCCCTTGTGACTCCAGCTCTGAGATATGGTGGCCACACTCCAGATATCTTAATTTCTCTTAACTCATTTTGAATCTATCTTTCTTTTTTTTTCTCCTTTTTCAGCTTTATTATGTAGACTATAGTTCGACTGCACATACACATTATATTGCATGTAAATACATATCTACAATATACTGCACTTTTTTTAGTTTCCATACATGTACTAATTATTGTTTCTAAGAGCAGATTAGATCTTTAGCTTTTTAAACTCACATAGTTATCAAAGGAATAAAGCCAACTACAAACTAAGAATCAACAGAACGCAGTAACCCAGTCATAAAGGACAGTCAGATGTGCTCACACATATTCAAGAAATCAAAATAATAATTAGTTCATTTGTGTCCTTATAATTATTATATTTTAGATGCCTCATATAAATGATATCATGTGGCATTTTTAATTAATTGGGTGCTTCTCAAAATGCGTTCTATTGGATATTAATAGTGTTATGCAAAATAGCCCCCCAAAATATGCAAATAAGTTTGGGTTAATCAAATTTCCTTTTTATTTTATTCATTCAAACAAACATTTATTGACTACTTACCATGTAATGGCCTTGTAGGCATTGAGAATATAGGAAGCAACTGAATGCAATGGCCCCAAATCCCAGTCCTCATAACTTAAATTCTAGAAGGTAAGCCCTGTGGGAGTTCATGGCAGGTTGGTCAAGGTTTATAGCAAAGGTGGGATCAAGCAGTAATTGCCCAAAGCCCTTTGGTTTCTCAGAATCTAGAAACGTGCTACTCAATACAGTAGCCACTAGGCACACGATTTAAAATTAAACAAAATGAAAAACTCAGTTGCTCACTCGCACTAGCCATATTTCAGATGCTCAGTAGCCAGGCAGCTAGTGGCTGCATGCTGAACAGTGCAGACACAGAGCATTTGCTCCAGCACAAGTTCTGCTACCGGGTGTTGCTTTAGGAAACTAGGAAAGAAAACTTAAGAGTGGGCTGAGGAAAAAGAATGTTCTTCTGGTCTCTTATGAGCTAGGTTGCCCTATTAAGATTTTTACAACAGCCTCATAAGATAGTTATTATTGGTTCTTATTTCATTTGAGGAAACTGAGGCTCAGGGACCTTCTGGTCCTTCCCCAAAGTTCCATCTCTGTGCGTCTCTCCAAAAGCGAATAAGCCTTTTGTAATTATTTTTAAATATTTCCTTCCTGATGTATGTGAGTTCCTCTTCAGCATGCATTTCATTAAGACTTAAAGCAAGTTCTCCAACCCACAGGATTAAAAAGAAAAGGTTTTTTGAAGTTTAATATACATATGGGAAACTGGCCCATTTTTGAAAGAAAACAAAGAAGACATAAATAAGTGGAAACAGGTACCAAGTTCATGGACTGGAAGACTAGTATTGCTTGTTTTATTGAGATATAATTGATTTACAATATTATATAAATTTTGGGTGTTACAAGAGTGATTCACAATTTTTCAAAGTTATACTCTATCTATAGTTACTATAAAATATTGGCTATATTCTGTGTGCTGTACAATATATCCTTGTAGCTTATTTATTTTATACATAGTAGTTTGTACTCTTAAGTCCCATCCCTATTTTGTCCCTCCCTTGCAGAAAACTTAACGTTGTTAAAATGTCAATATTACCCAAAACATTCTACAGATTCAGTGCAATCTCTATTAAATACCCAGTGATTTTTTTTTTGAAAAAATATAGAAACCCATTCTAAAATTTGTATGGAATCTCAAGGGACAGTGAATAACTAAAACAACCTTGAAAAAGATCTTGGTGATGTTGAACAAGGATGCTCAGACCACTCAGTTGGTAAAGGACAGTCTTTTCAACAAACAGTGCAGGAAACACTGAGTATTCGCATGCAAAAGAATGAGACTGGACTCTTACTTAAAAATGTATACAAAAATTAACTCAAAGTCGATCAATGTAATCCTCAATGCAAAACTTAAACTCTGTCTTAGAAGAAAACATTGGACAAAAGCTGCACGAATTTGGATTTGGCTACAATGTCTTGAATGTGACCCCAAAGACTCCTGCAAGAAAAGAAAAAATATACAAATTGGACTTTGTGAGAATGAACAAATTTTGTTTATCAAAAGACCCTATCCACAGAGTAAAAGGCATTGCACAGAATAGGAGGAAACATTTGCAAATCATACATTTGATAAGGGATTCATATCAGAATATAAGAGAACTCAACCTCAGCATTGAAAAACAACCTGATACAAAAATGGGCAAAGTACTTGAACAGACATTTCTCCAAAGACGACAGACGGATGGACAGTACGCCCTCTAAAAGATGTTCTGCATCGCCAGTGATTAGGGAAATGCAATTTAAAAACCACAGTGCGAGGCCGCCTCACACCCATTAGGATGGCTACTATCAAAATAACAGAGAAGAACAAGTGTTGGCAGGGATGTGGAGGACCTGGAACCCTTGTGCGCTGTTGGTGGGAATGGAAAGTCGTGAAACCACTGTGGAAAACAGTATGGAGGCTCCTCAAGAAACTAAAAATAGAACTACCATATTATCCAGCAATCCCACTTCCGGGTATATACCCAAAGAATCAAAAGCAAGGTCTCAAAGAGGGATTGGTGCACACAGATTCGTAGCATCATTACTCACAATAACCGACATGGAAGCAACCCAAGTGTCCATCAACAGATGAGTGGATAATCAAAACGTGGTGTATATACATACAGTGGAATAGCAGTCAGACATGCAGCACGTTACGGCGTGGATGAACCTTGAGAACATAACGCTAACAGAAATAAGCCAGTTATAAAATGGCAAATACTGTATGAGTCCACTCGTGTGGGTTAGAGTGTCAGTATCAGAAAGTCGAAAAGTATGATGGTGGGGCCAGGGGCTGGGAGAGGGGCAGATGAGGGATTGTTTGATAGGTGCAGAATTTCAGATCTACAAGATGAGTAGAATTATGCACACAGATGATGGTGATGGCTGCAGAGCCGTGTGAATATATTTAGTACCGCTGACCTGTACACTTAAAAATGTTTACGACAGTAAATTTTATGTTATGTGTATTTTAACACAATTTTAAGAAAGGAAAAATCTTGGGGGGGGGAAGCATTTTACAGTGAATAGGTCTGTGGCATTTAGTACTTCCCCATTCAGAGTTGATCAATCATCACTTCTTATCTATTCATTTTCAAAAAATGTCTAGTTTTTCCCTACCCCTCCCTCCGCCTGGGCCCTATAGGAACCATTAAATCTGTGTTAGATCTTTGTTTATCTATTCTCTTCATTTCCTATAAGTGGAATCATACAATGTGTGCCCTTCTGTGCTGAGTTTCTTTGACCTAGCACAGTGTTCTGGGGTTCACCCACGTGGTTCCTTTTTAAGGGTGAAAAATATTCTCTTGCATGGATGGACAACATTGTGTTTATCCGTTCATCTCTTGAGGAACATTTCGGATTGTTTGCACCTTTTGGCTGTAGTGAGCAGTGATGCGTGCACGTGCATATACTTGTCTGAGTCCCTGTTTTCAGTGCTTCTGGGTCTACACCTCAGAGTGGAATTACTGAGTCACATGGTAATTCCATGTTTAACTTTTTGAGGAACAGCCAGCCTGTTTTCCACACCGTTTACAGTCCCACCAGAAACATACAAGGATTCCAATGTTTCCCTATCGTGTCAACATTTGTTATTTTCCATCTTTCTGTTTTTTTTTTTTTCAAGTCTCCATCCTAGCAGGGGTGCAGTGGCATCTCACTGTGGTTTTGATTCGTATCTCAGTAGTGAGTAGCGATGCTAAGCTTCATTTCATGTGTTTTTTGGCCATTTGTCTATCTTCTGGGGAGAAAAGTCTATTCAAGTCCTCTGCCCATTTTTAATTATTTTTCCTTTTTTGTTGTGAAGTTGTAAGAATTGTTTATGAATGCTGGATACTAGATCCAATCACATATGATTTACACATATTTTCCCCATTTTGTAGGTTGCCCTTCACTTTTCTTCCTAATGTTCTTTAATGCACACAGAATTTATACTTCGATGAAGTTCAGTTTATGTATCTTTTTTGCCTTTGTGGCCTGCGCTTTGGTGACATACCTAAGAATTCATTGCCAAATTTAAGGTTATGAGGGTTAACCCCATGTCTTCTTCTGAGGGTTTTATGGTTTTAGCTCCTCCGTCTAGGTCTTTGATACATTTTGAGTTAATTTTTGTGTATGGTGTGAGGGAGGAGTTCCACTTCATTCTTTTTGCACGTGGGAATCCATAGCTCATTCTTAACACTAATAGCCCAAAGGTGTCAAATAGTGTCTTAAATGTCCACTTACTGCCCAATTACAAATATTGCAAAATTTGGTGAAAAACTCTACAGCGTGAGGACTGGCTGCTATAATAATTGAGGGAAAAAAGTCGTTCACTGTAATGGGTGGGAATGGTTTTAATCGCCCCATGTAGAGTTCATCTCAGTGAACCCACAGTCTGCTCCTTGTGTTCCATCTGAGCCCTGTGTTCCTAGTGGGTTGGGGCCCAAGCCTGACCGGTCCTAACCAGTTCTTGTCCAGCAGGGAATACGGTGGAGACCCTGGCCCACGGTCCCAAGTCCTGGCTCGCTTCCTGTAGTTGCCTGCTGACGTGTGTACTTGTCCAAAGCCCTTCTGCCTTGTCTTCTGCCCCTTCCATCCTCTGCTAGTGACGAATGTTTATGTGGGCTTCCAGAACTCTCTGCCTGTGAAACATTCGGGGTGACAAGGCCACGCCCCCTTGGCAATTTCCTTTGACAGCGCGACCTTCTGCCATTTTGTGCGCTCTTGCCTTCAGCCACCTGTTACCTTTCTGTTCCAAAGCAGATTCTGTCTCCCGTTACTAGCAAAGCAAGGTCCTGTCTTCTCTGGGTCTGAAATTTATTCCTTGGTTCCAGCTCAAAACTACTCTCTCAGAGCCACCTCGACCCCGTCGTGGCCTCCTCCAGGTGTCTGCTTTAGCCATTCTGCCAGCTCAGATGGCACTTTGGGTTCCTTGGAGAAATTCTTCTGATGTCTTTTGTCCACTGTGAATAAAATAATCTTTTGACTGCTCAACGCGCCAGCCTGATCTATGTGTCTTCTCTCATCTTCTCATGCTTTCTGGACCCACCTTTCCTTTTTTTCTCTTGCTTTTCCAATTCTTCACATCTGTCCCCCCAGAGACATCATCAGAGAAGACTGAATTGTCGTGTTTATCTATCTGATTACACAGAAATCACGAGAAAACTAACAAATCTGAAAATGTCAGAATATTTTCCTGGTTCGTAAGCTTTTAAGAATACAATTTTTATCTTGAAATAGGTGATACTTTTACTTGGATCAGAAGTCAAAACAATAAAAAAATTTGTACAGAGAAGTCTGGTTCCCACCATCCCACCTTTGCTAGCAAATCTATAGAGTTTTAAGGGTTTTTTTCCCAATGTAAATATCTGAATGGCCCTAAATTAAATACATTCAGTGATTAAAATTAATTAATGTTGATGAATATATCATGCTGTTAGAGACTCTGAACAAGAAACAGCTTACTTGTAAATCATTTCTACTCCCCACTCTACATTCTCCCCCATATATGTGCATCTTTTACGTGATAACAGAAACTCCTTATGAGAGATTAAAAATGGACTTTGTAGGAGGTGATTTGAAATGCAGCCAAGGGATTTATATCAACTATTTTAAATCGTTTCTGAAATCAAACACTAACCTGTATAAATTTCATGTAGTTACTTAACATTTCATTTTCACAAAATTTAGTGAATTTTACAAGGAATATGTCCTAGAGCAAATCATTTATCCTGTGTGTGGCTGTTACTACTTTGTGCTAAATTTTGGGTAGTAAACAAGTGAAATTTACAGAGGAAAAACTGACGCCAATGATGGCACTCGAAATAAACATTAACCACCGTCTCTTCACTTGACCTTTTTGGTGGAAAAGTCCTAACTTGCTGATAAAACTGTGATGTATGTTTTTTTTTCTTTTCCTTCCAGATTTGGAATGGAGAGAAATGGAAGGAGATGATTGCGAGTTTCATTATGGAGGTAGAGACAACTTCATTATGGCAGCAGATTGGATTGGGGGAAGAGCTAGGGAATGGGAAAAATGACAGGGCTTTTGTGTTGTGAATGATTGGAAGAAACTGCTACGTCACCGAGAAAGAGAGAGGGTTCTGAGTTTAGCTGAAGTTAATTTGTTAGCTCCAATTGATTTGAGGCCACCTGATTTGATTGACACTTCATATTCCTTTGCTTCTTTTTAGACGGTACAAATGAGGCTCAGGACAGTGACTTTCCAACAGGTATGTTTCTTCTGTCTGTTTCCTGTCTCTGCTCTCACTTCCTGCCCTGTTGACAGAGCACATCCTCTGGGCTGATGGTTCCAGCGCCTGACCACATCAGGACCAGCACTGGACCATTTTATGTGCCGTTAATAGTATTACCTGAGAAGCAACTCTCGGTTGCTGTTACCCTATAGAGTGACACAGTGAGTTTGCATCTTTGGAGGCAAAGCCCAGAAATCTTATCTTATACAAGTTCCCAAAGTGATTCTAAAGCACGGCCAAGTTTGGGAACCATCTATCTGACCCTGTGTTTCATTTATAGATCTGCCAAGGGTCACGGACTGGGCAGAAGTGCATGTATAAATAGATTCGTTTGCCCTGGATTTTCCTTGTCGCACTTAACTGCCACCTTACTTCAAAACAGTTGTTCTATGTCTGGATGAGGAAGACAACATCCCTGGTCCCTGTCAGGTAGCACTCAGAAACCTGAGTTAATTCTGTGGTGGATTTCAACTCCCCGTGCAGTTCTTGTGTTTCTGCATCACATTAGCCAGTCCCTGAGCGATCTGGGGCGGTGGCACAGCCACACTGCTAGTAGCGCTCCTGAGCCCCTGTGGAGGGTGGAGTTTCTGCAGACAGACATTAGGCGGCAAGTGGACCCCCACAGGAGAATGAGGCACCCCTCTCCAGTGCCTTGAGTCCCGCTGTTCACCCAGGAGGGGTCCTGAACCCATCATATGACCTCCTGGGAAAAAAGGCGGCTGACATCTACGCTTCCTCCTGTGGTTTCCATCAGGACCTTAGGTAGAATGATGGGTGTGGCGTTCCTCTTTTGAGAAAGGAATGCAGAGAGTCCTGGAGCTCAGCAGGATTTGTATTTATTTGTTTTGTGAATATATTTAGTATTTAAAGGCTATTCACTATATGTAGTAAATTATATATATGCTATGAAAATTGGTAAGATGCCGCAGGCAAGAACAGGGGTGCTGGATGGAACCTATGCAGGTGGCACTGCTGTTCTGAGCATCTGGTGCGTGTAAGAATTCATACTGTATCGGGTGTTACGGTTGAAACTCTGAACAATCACAGACTTACGATCATCTCTACCAAGTATTTTTTAATACACTGAAAATTAAAAACCGTATCATTGGCTTCAGGTTTGCAAAATGTTATTTATCTATGATTCCTGTCACTCCACACCTAGGAACGAACTCCCTGTTTCCTTTACAAAGTTTCCAACTTGTTTGCAAAGAGGAAACCACATGAACAAGAAGGTCAGAGTGAATCAGTGAGGGCACCCCTGTAGGAAATCCTTGGTGTCGGTGTGCGGGGCTCCACCGCGGGGCCCAGAGGGTGGGGCAGACGCACAGGGCTGTCTTGGAGGAGTGGGGGCATGGGCAGAGAGTGGGGCCTGCGCCCCCAGCTAGGGTGCAGACCTGGCTGCACTTGGATCTGGTGTGGGTGATGTCACCTCTGCCTTGGCCTCAGGTGGCCTAGGAGTGCCTGCGTTTTGCTCTGAAGGAGGCCATCTCCTCCCCACCTTGCTGGGCCCTCCCTCCCCACCTGTCACCTGGGTCCCTGACATGCACGGTGACCACTTACGTCTTCCTTTCCCTCCACAGTGGAGAGGAGCAGACTGCAGGAAATGCTGGCACTGCTGGGACTAGAGACGTACCAGGGGCAGAAACTCAGCCTCCAGGACTCCTTGCAGATCAGCAGTGACAGCATGAAGAACTGGGCCCCTCAGGCCCCCAAAGACCTGCCCTGGAGCTTCCTCAGGAAGCTGCAGGCCCTCAACGCCGAGGCCAGGAGCACCACCATGGTGCTGGACATGCCCCCGGACACCAGGCCTGCGGAGAAGGAGAGCCAGATGGAGGAGGAGATCGTGTACTGGGACACGGCTGACGACATCTCTGCCGACATCTACTCCTTCTCCGAGCTGCCCACGCCAGACACGCCCGTGAACCCCTTGGACCTCCTCTGCGCCCTTCTGCATTCCTCCGACAGCTTCCTGCAGCAAGAGATCGTGTTAAAAATGGCCCTCTGCCAGTTTGCACTCCCGCTGGTGTTGCCCGACTCGGAAAACCACGACCACGTGTTTCTGCTGTGGGCCCTGCGGGGCACGGTGCGGACTTGCTGGCCGCAGCCCCCCAGGGCGGCGGGCAGCTTCCGAGAGGACAGCGTGGTCCTGGCCCGGGCGCCGGCCTTCGCCTTCGTGCGCATGGAGGTGAGCACCAACTCCAAGTCGCAGCTGCTCAACGCCGTGCTGAGCCCCGGCCACCGGCAGCGGGACTGCTTCTGGCACCGGGATCTGAACTTGGGCACCAACCCCCGGGAGATTGCAGACGGGCTGGTGGAAATTTCCTGGTTTCTCCCCAGCGGCAGGGAGGACGTGGACATCTTCCCGGAGCCGGTGGCCTTTCTGAACCTGCGAGGGGACATTGGGTCTCACTGGCTGCAGTTCAAGCTCCTGACGGAGATCTCCTCGGCCGTGTTCATCCTGACGGACAACATCAGCAAGAAGGAGTACAAGCTGCTGTCCTCCGTCAAGGGCTCGGCCACGAAATACTACTTCATCCTGAGCCCCTACCGGGGCAAGCGGAACACGAACCTGCGCTTTCTGAACAGGCTGATTCCCGTGCTGAGGATGGACCACTCGCACGTGCTGGTCAAGGTCAGCAGCACGGACGGCGCGGGCTTCGTGCGCAGGGTGCGCGCCATCGTGGCACACGTGACGCGGTCGCCCTGCCGGAGGCTGTCGGTGGAGGACATGGCGGGCGCGGCCCGCAAGCTGGGGCTGCGGGTGGACGAGGACTGCGAGGAGTGTCAGCGCGCAAAGGACCGCATGGAGCGGATCACCCGGAAGATCAAAGACGCCGACGCCTACCGGAGGGACGAGCTGAGGCTGCAGGGGGACCCGTGGCGGAAGGCAGCCCAGGTGGAGAGGGAGCTGTGCCAGGTCCAGTGGGCGGGGGAGCCCCCCGAGAAGTACCGGGCGGAGCTGCGGCATCGGTTACTGGAGCTGCGGATGCAGCAGAACGGCCACGCGCCCCCCTGGGGCTTGCAGGAGTTCGTCTGGGGCATCAGCAGCCCCTCCGCGGGTGAGAGGCAGTACTTCCTGAGGTGGATGGAGTGGGGGCTGGCCCGGCTGGCCCCGCCGAGGCCGAGGCCGGCCCCGGAGGCGATTCTCGCCCTGAGGCCCAAGCACTGCGGGGCCGCGGACCTCAGCGAGCCGCCGTGGCCCGAGCCCCTGGGGGTGGAGCACTTCCTGCGCGAGATGGGCCAGTTCTACGAGGCCGAGAGCTGCCTCGTGGAGGCGGGGAAGCTGCCCGCCGGGCAGAGGCGCTTTGCGCACTTCCCGGGCTTGGCCTTGGAGCTGCTGCTCCGGGGGCTCCCCCTGGAGCTGGTCGACGGGAGCACCCTGAGCACCCCGCTGCGCTGGGTCACAGGCCTCCTGCGGGAGCTGCACGGCCGCCTGGACCGGAGGTCGCGGCTGGTGGTGCTGTCGGCGCTCGGCGTGCCGGGCACGGGCAAGTCCACGCTGCTCAACACCATGTTTGGGCTGCGCTTTGCCACGGGAAGGGGCTGCGGCCCTCGGGGGGCCTTCATGCAGCTGATCACGGTGGCCGAGAGCTTCAGCCAGGACCTGGGCTGCGACCACATCCTGGTGATAGACTCCGGGGGCGTGGTCGGCGGGGTCCTGAGCGAGGCAGGGGACAGGCTCGAGCGCGAGGCCTCCCTGGCCACGCTGATCATGGGGCTGAGCAATGTCACCGTGGTCAGCTTGGCGGAAACCAGGGACATCCCGCCGGCTATCCTGCACGCGTTTCTGAGGCTGGAGAAGACGGGGCACATGCCCAACTGTCAATTTGTGTACCAGAACCTTCGCGATGTGTCCGCCCCCGGCTCCAAGCCGAGAGAGAGGCGGCAGCTCCTGGATCAGCCCGGCGACGTGAGCAGGGCCGCGGCGCAGATGGAGAAGCAGGGCGACGGGCTCCGGACGCTGGCCGACCTGACCTTTTGTGACCCTGAGAAGCAGCATATTTGGCACATTCCTGGCCTGTGGCACGGGGTGCCTCCCATGGCCGCTGTGAGCTCGGGGTACAGCGAAGCCATTTTTGAGTTGAAGAGGTGCTTGCTGGAAAACATCAGGAATGGCCTCTCCAACCAGAACAAGGACATTCAGCAGCTCCTCGAGCTGGTAAGGCGGCTGTGAGTCGTCGGGAGAAGGCCAGCTGCCAGAGGCCCGCGGTGAGCGGCCTGTCCTGATGGGAGCGCATCCTCGTGGGGCGGTGCCCGGCCCCCGGGAGGGAAGACAAGTGGGAGGCGGGCGCGTCTGGAGTTGCCCAAACAGTGTTAGGAAAGGAAGTCACCTCACAGAGCAGCTTGGAGATGCTCTCGGGAGCGTAACAACCCTGGGGCAGGAGGTGTAGACACAAGCAGTAACTTGCTCTTTGTCTCTGAACTCCTCTCGAGGCCAAAGCATTTTGCATAACTGCTCTCTGTCGTTTGCATCTGGGGAGGAGAGTGGCTCCTGGCCACCGCAGCCCGGGCAGATGGCACCCAGGATAGGGCCGGGAAGGTGCCCTGAGGAAGCAGAGCAAGGTAGGCGTTCCCTCCAGGGAGCCTGCCCGTTGAGTGAGTGCCCGTGGTGTGCGAGGGCTCCCATGGCACCCTGTTTATGGACTGAGCCCGCCCCGGGGAAGAGGCCCCATTGGCTCTGTCGCACGCCCAGCACTTTGTTTAAACCCCTGCCACAACACTCAGCACGCGCGTCGTGACTTCCCCGTGCACGCGTCTGCCTCTCCCCTAGACCTGTGAGCTCCTTGAGATCAGGGGCCTTACATCACCCAACTCTGTACCCCCGGGGCCGGGCACACTGTAGGCACTCAATAAATGTGTGTTGAATGAATTCAAGTAGTGAGTGCACAAATGACGGTAACGAGCAGGGTCCTCTCTGGGCCTTAATTTTGCTGTTTCCTCAAAGAGGACCCCAGCATCTGTCTGAGGACCATGCATTCTAGAACATCTGGAATAATGGGCACCTGAGACAGGTGTCTTGGAAAAGGCCACCGCGTCCTTGCTCTGTAGGCACAGATCCATTCTTCAGGCCATTATTGGAAAGCTGAACTAAATGCCTCCATAAGAGACATTTCCAGAACAGCTCTGTTGTGAACCCATTTTACAGATGAGGAAAGTAAGCGGCTTGCCCTGCCCACACGCCTGCATCGGCAGAGAATGGATGAGGTACCGGATGGCTCAGCCCTGTGCCTCTGCTTCCTGGTCACTCACACCTCCCAGGCTCACCCCCAGCCTGGCCCCTCGCTGCCAGCCTTTCATCCCGCTTCCCTGCCTCTGGGACCAGACCTCCTCCTTGACATCATCCGTGGCCCCCTTGCCACCACTGGGCCAGAACATGGGGCTCCTCCTCTTGTTGATTCTCTAGCTGGAATCCTTGTCTGTGGGTCACCTCTCTGAGCCCCGGGCCCCAAGCCCAGCTGGGTCATTATTCCTGGGAATCCCTGCTCGGTCTTAGGGCCTCCTTCCCTGTGTATTTTACGAGTTCAGGGAAACTACGGCCCCAGGTGGCGACCAGGAGCTTCTCTGTCCCTTGTGCTCCTGCCAGACGGCAGGGGAGCTCTCCTGACTGGAGCCCTTTCTTGAATGGCAGGCTCCCCAGCCCCTTCTCTGGAGCCTCAGGGCGCTCCACCTGCCCCTCATCTGATGCTCACAGTGTTGCCCTAGGTCCTGGGAGCCTGGTTCTGGACCCGTGAAATGGATGCTGAAAGGAAACCTGCTCTTTTGTTCATCAATGTAGGAAAAAGCTTTTCACTTCTGAGACGCAAAAAGAACTTCTAATCCTCAGGCACTTAGAAATTCATTTCTTCCCAGGTCATTAAATAATGCAAATATTTAAGATTTTGGTTCACCTGGAAATACCGAAGCCTCTCCTTTACCTTTTTTTCCCCCTGAACCATAGAAACTACCCAGTTGCTTCTCTAGCACTGAAGGAATTTCACCCAGGAGATTCCTGGACCCCAAGTTCAGGCATTGGAAATCTCTTTCAGAATTGTCGAATAGCAGCCACTTCCTTTAAAAACTGATTCAAGCTCTTCCTGGAATCGGAAACGGGGAAGCCAATTTTAGTGGCTCCCTGCTAACCAAGGATTCTTCACTTTGAGCCTATCCATTGTCCGTAGATAAGGTTCTGTTACTGAATTACTGACAATTAAGTGTGTGCTTTTTTTTTTTTTTTTTTTTTTTTTGCAACGGAGAAGGGAGGAAGCATTCATAGCTTTCAGCAAAACTTTCAGAAGGATTTCGGCAGGACCTAAAAGAGATTAATACCTGCTCAGTAATCAGGAACGCTACCCCGTACATCCCCGGGACCTAAGAAACCATGCAGTCACCTCAAACATTTGCCCGATGTTTTTAACCATTAGTAAACAATGTAAAGAGAAACGTCACAGACCTTGAGCAAGAGGGTGCCCCGAGGAGCCCCGGGGAGGGCCGCCTTGGAGAACTCACAGTCACGCAACGGAGGGATTCTGGACCTCCCTGGGCAGTGTCGACAGACCGCTGCCTCTCTCAGATGCAGGACCAGGAGAAGCTGTCCTGGAGCTGCGGGCTTTTTCCAACAAGAGGCATTTATGGCACTTTGGAGGGGTTGGTGTGAAATGCCATGACCTGCAAAAAGGGGTTCACCTTCAGACCCTGCTCCCGTGATTACATTTCCACAGGACCCAAGACTTGTCTAGTGCCTCGGAGCGCAAAATACTAAGCACCAGTCCACTCTGGTCGTTCCTGGGTTCGCCACAGCCAGAGGGCGACCCCTACGTCAGACCTGCAGGCATCTCCAGGGTCTGAGAGGCCACAGAACTTGTCATGGGGCGGCTGGGCAGTACGTGCTTGGAGCCAGGCATGGTGATGTGGGAGCCTCTCAGAGATGGAGGGCTGTGTGGGCTGTTCGCATGGCATCAGCTACTCTGGTGAGAGTGGTGAACCGTGAAAGTGGTCTTGGGGTAAGCAGGCCTGGGAGTCTTTGGGCACAAGCGTGCCTGCCCCTGTCCCTGGGGATGAGACGTACCTCCCTTAACACGCGGAACTTGCAGCCGGGTTCTGAACTCGGCCTTGCTTCCTGCTAACTAATGGCCCTTTGAGCGAAGTCACTTAACTTCCCTAAGCCTTAGCCCCCCGGCTGGCACCTGCTCTGTGGTGAGTGTGCAAAAGCTGGTTCTGGAGGAGCCAGTCTGTGCACTGACAAGTAAGACTCCTGAAGCCGTGTCTGCACACCCACGAGGTTCGTGCAAAGGCAGTTGCCTGCCTTCTGCATCAACAAACATTTTAACATGCTACACAGGATTCATCTTGTAATCGATGAGGAGTATCTTCAAGTTAATTTGCAGCCTTTCCTCATTCTTCACGGCACATAAAGCGCTGTCTTCTAGTCACCGTGTTAGATTTACCGAAACACGTTACCTAGCAGGGCTGGTGTGGAGAAGTCTATGCACTGATGTAAACCTGATCTGGGAGCTCTCCCCAGCTCCTCAGTTGTGAATTAGCTCAGTAAAGAAAAACCCGTTCTCTTTTCTGAGTCAGCAATAAAACGGTGATTTTGGCTACAAACCTACCCCAAGTCCTAAGGCTTCAACAAAATCACATCAGAGTCCAGCTTTACAAGCACCAGTAAATCAGAACCACAGAGAAGAGCCACGGTGTGATCCTGAGCTGGGCTCTTGTGACCTTCCGCCCGTCATCCCGCACGCCCACACTCTGGACTCCATGGCTTCGTTCATGCCCTTGTCTGCCTGGAGCTTCCTCCCATCTGTTCTTGGTCCCGTCTGGCACTTCCTCGGGACACACTTGGATGGCAGCCCCACCTCCATCCTGCCCCCCAGGAAGGCCTTTTTGTGTCCCTGTCATGGTCCTTGTCTTAGCTCCTTTTACTTCTCTGCCCTCCCCTGCGGAAGGCAGGGTGTCTAGCCCATTTCTGTGCCCAGGTCCAGCACAGCATCTGAGAACAAGGGAGTGGGGTCTCTGTGGCTGGCACACGCGAGGCCTGGTCCCCATCCTGGCCATCTACTCCAAGCCCTGGAGTCCTGACTGTCAGCCCAGGGTCCCAGTGTGGCAAAGGGTGTTTCTAATTGGATCCACTGTCCAGAGACTGGACTTACTCAGCGGTCCAAAACTGAAGTCAGTGATAACAGCTTGGGACCTAACCCGCGGAACCTACCCTTCTTCCTGTGCCTCGACAGGACAGTAGGGGTGGGAGAGTGGAGTGGGAGCTCACGGGGGAACGTGGGATCAGAGCCCCCCTGGCTCCTTGTGCAAGACAGAGAACAATTCAAGGCTCTGCTTTAACTTGGTTTCAGCGCTGGTTTGGCTTAGTTCCCAGAATAGAGCTTATGAGAACCTCTGGGTGAGTGGGTTGATCATTAGGAGAAAATGAATTACCAAGGGTAATGTAAAAACCATAGGTTTACAGTGGGTGAGGGTACAGCTGAAATGGCAGAGTGCATGCCTAGCATGCACGAGGTCCTGGGTTCAATCCCCAGTCCCTCCATTAAAAAAATAATAAATTGGTTAAGTCAGTCCTGTGAGGAGAACCGACATGTGTGGTGGTGTGTTGGCTAAGCCCACACCCAACAGGAAGGGCACCTCTCCCCTGGGTTCCTGGAAACAAACACTGTGTCCCGGGCTGGCCTGTACTATGCAAGCTGAGGGCGGCCCAGGGTCTCCCTCTCCCACACCTGTCACCTCACAAGCCTGGCTAGATACAGGTGAGCCCTCGGGCTGCCCTGGACCCACTGGACAGGCCATCTTCAAAAGTCCAGGCCACACAGCAGCCCCTTCCTTTGCCTTGTGGCCCATGTCATGTCTCAAAGGATTGGTGGTAGGAGAGGGTTGTAAGGGTCATCCGACAGCCCTCTCCTGCAAAGGGGTCTCTACAAACCAGGTTCTGGGGATCCCCCATATAAACCTGGGGTTTGGGACACTGGTTCTCAACCATAAGGAACCCTGAGAAAGGACTGGTATCACCAGGCTGCCCAGTGCTCTGCTTGTGGTGGGGCCCCGTGGACTCTCTAATGGGCAGCCAAGGTGGGGAACCGCTGCTTTGAGAACATAAAAGCAAGGCTGGATCCTCCTGGTGATCATGAGGAGAGCAAAGGGGCTCCTGTGTGAGAAGAAAGTTGTACCTCCCTGTGTCCCCAGGGCTGTGGTCCAGACCACTTCCCTCCTCCATCAGGAGGGGAGCAGGCAGCCTCTTCACATGGGTCCCTTGTTCAGAGATGTGGCTGCCTTATCAAGGAAGCCCTTTGGGGCCCGTCCTGAGCAGTCTATGCCCAACCACAGAAACACAGTCCCTCCTCCCATCCTACAAGGTTCTGAACATTCACCCCCACCCAGAGACGCAGTGGAACCCCAGAGATGGAACGAGCACACGCTTTGGAACAAGAAGGCTTGCTACCATTGGCCAGTTCTGAACCTCAGGGGAGCCTCTGAGCCTCCATCTGCAAAACCTGGACAATACTGCTTCCTTTACAGGATTGATGGGAGAAGCAAAATGCATCAAAACACTTAACAAATGGAAATTACTGAAAAATAAATAGTCAACTAAAATTTTTCCGCTGGTGACTTAAAACAGTGTAACAGTTCAGTCGTTTTAAAATGTCATTTAAAGTTATTTAAATCATGTACCACATTCCTATGACCCCATCATCCACCCCCATCCCCATCAAGGAACCAGCTGAAACTCTTTTTGCAACGAGGCATGGTATAGTATAAAACAAAGATAATAAACACAATGTCATGAAAGTTCTAGATCAGTTTGGAATTCCTGGGAGGCATAAGGAAGAATGGGAAAACTTGAGCCCCCAGCACAGCAGCCCCTGATCAGCTGGACAGCTCTGCCTCCTGCTGCTTCAACAGAAGTCATTGTCATTGTCGCCTTGATGGAAAACCAGCTTCTCCTTTCCTCTGGTGAGGGTGGTGGTCCACTGAGTTCTCATAAACCCTCAACAGCTGGTTCATTTCCCTAAGAGGATGTAGGTATCACACTCTATTCTTTAAAAAAAAAAATTATTAGCTGCTCACTCCATCAGGCATTTTTACAATGTGATTTTCACAACCATCACTGTCCCCGCTTTATAGATGAGGGAAATGAAGGCTCAGGAAGGTCAAGTCACTTGCCTAAATTGCACAGCCAGGAAGCAGTAATTCAGATACCAGCTCCCATGTTCCTCACTACTTTCGAGCAGATTTATTAAATGTATCAAACTAGAAGATTACCAAAAGTTATGGAAACTTGAAAAAGAAAAAAATAAATACTATCAGTTTAAAAGTGTCCTTCAGTTAATGGTGAAAGTTCTTATGTTTGGGAAGTATTGTGGTTGAAAAATCATCTCACCCTCTTACCCTGCCCCCTTATCTAGTACCCAGGACAGTTTGAGGCCACAGTTTAAAAGTTTAGAAATAAAACATTCCTAGTAAAGTGGCCAGAAGAGACGTTGTCCCTTTTTGGAGAAACCAGCTCCAGGTGGTCAGAAGAATCTTGATCCTGGAAAATGTACTGGACTGAAGCCAGGAGTACCTCTGGCTCTCCTGAGTGGGATCTTAGGCAATTCACCCTGTGCCTTCGCCTCCATTTCCCCTACACGTAGAGGATAATCTAGTCCTCCTCGCCCCTCACCCACCGGAAACCACAGCAGTATGTAAGCAATATTGGGGTGAATGATTACATCAAAACAGCCAAATGTTGGCAACTTCACGTGATTCATCGTAACAGAACCAGTAACAGCTATGTATCCTTACAGGTCTATGAAGGTGATATTATTAACAAAATCCATTTTCTAGGTCATGGAACCGAGGCGCAGTTGTACAAAGATTGTCGCACCTGAGCCCGCATCCAGAGTAAATGTGTTCCCCCTTTACTACGGTGAGTTCTGAACGAAGATACCCACTGTTGCTGGATTTCCCCGCCTCTGACAATAATCGCTGGATACAAACGACAGTGGCAGTGCTTTGGTTTGGGTATTAGAGACTCTGTAACATCCCCAAGGACTTCCTTACTAGTCAGCGCTTTCTCCTTTAATTTTCCTTCCCCCAGGGCCAGACACTAGGCTACGTGCACACGTGAAACCCTAGCCTCTGCATAACCCAACCTTGAAGAACTGGCTTCTTTTTTTTTTACATGTATTCAAGTGTAGTTGATTGACACTATTGTATTAGTTCACCATATTTAGGCGTACAACACAGTAACACAATGTTTCTGTAAGTTACACTTCATTTAAAGTTACGATAAAACGAAAAGCTTCCACATTCCCCGCGCTGTACGATATATTCTCGCAGATTATTTCATATCTCGTAGTTTGCGTCTCTGAATCCCCCACCCGTGTCTCGTTCCTCCCAAGAACTGGGCAGAGTCCGAACCAAAGCGTATTTCCTCTTTCTTTGTGGATAAAAGCCAGAGGGTTTTTTTTTTTTTTCTTTTAAAGAATATTACTTAGGGAGACAGAACCCAGCAGCCCAACTCCCAGAGGCTGGTGCGGCGCTCGCCGGCCGGGCGCTGCGCCTCCGGCTGCGGGGCACCGCGCGCCCGGCCAAACCCCAGGCTCCACGGCCTCCCATTTCCGGGAGCGAGGACCGCGGCGGGGCGGAGGGGCGCACGGGCCGGCGGGGGAGGCGGGAGAGCCCAGCTCCCGCACCACCCGGCCCCCGTAGCCCGCCGCGCGGCCCCCGAGCCCGGCCCCCCGCCGTCCGCCGCGGGTCTGCGCCGCCTGCCCCGCGGCCGGAGCGCTCGCCCCCCGCGCCGGCTCCTGCGTGGTCTCGCCCGCGCCGCGGCCTCCCGCGGTTGACCTTTGCCCCGAGGTCGCCCCGCCCCCACGCGGCGCCGCGCTGCGTCCCGGCTTCCGGTCGCGCTGCGTCGCGGCTTCCGGTCGGCCCAACATGGCGGCGCCCATGTGCAGCCCGGGGCTCCGGCGGCTGGTGAGTGGGCGGCGCAGGCGGGGCCGGCCGGCGAGGGTGGCGGGCCCTCGTTTCGGTCTCACGACCCACTCCCCCGACAGGTGTTGCCCTGGAGCCGGGAGCTGCCGTGCGTCTGGCGCGCCCTGCACACCTCCGCGGTCTGCGCCAAGGTGAGCGCGGCCAGGGCTGCTGGGGCGGGGGCCTGGCGACCCGGGGCCCGGGGCCCCACGGTGGGGGCCTGGCCTGGGGCGCGGTTTGGGCCAGTGGCTGCGGGGGCCTGGCCTGGGGCGCAGTTTGGGTCACTGGTCGCGGGGTCCTGGTTTGGGGCGCTGTTTGTGTCAGTGGTTGCGGGAAGTCATGACCCTTCTTTTCTTCCAGAATCGGGCGGCCCGAGTCCGAGTGGGCAAGGGGGACAAGCCAGTAACCTACGAGGAGGCACACGCGCCTCACTACATCGCGCACCGCAAAGGCTGGCTGTCGCTGCACACAAGTGAGGGGGCGATGCCTGTCTCGGTGGTAGAGGAGGACGAGGACGTGCAGGGGGGCCGGTGATGCGACCCCAGGTCCCACCGCAGGAGTTCTCAATCGTGATTGTCACAGAAACAGGAAACGAACACGTGTCAGAAGTTTTATTTGACTCAGTAATCAATGGCAGAGACAGAAATCAGTTAGCGCCTTCAAAGGAGAAGTAAAAAGGCAGAGACGTGATATGGCTGGCAATATTTTTCATTCACGGTGTCTGAAGGCAATTATTTTGTATTGCTATTGGGTGTCTGTAATTTAAGGAGATGTAGACTAGCTCAGAGGCAGTGGAAAGAGTTAAAACCCAGTAGAAATCGATGACCTGGAGAACTTCTGAATATTGCAGTTTCCCACCGAAGCACACAGTTTTCACTACAAGTTGACTCCATTATTCGCAGATTCCATGTTTGTGAATTTGCCCACTCTTGCACGTTCATTCTGAGACATGGGCGGAGCAGAACCCCTCATGCATCTTGCCATGCAAGCAAGGCTCTGCCTTTTAGCTTCAGCTTTCATGCTGTAAACAAATAACCATTTTGAAATGTATTAGTGCTGTGTTTTCAAGTTTTGTGCTTTTTTTTTTTTTTTTTTTTTTTGGTGATTCCACTGCCTTAAAGTAGCCTATAATACTGAAGTTCTGTCTAGTGTTCCTAAGCACAAGAATGCTACGGTTTACCTTACAGGGAAAACATGATAAAAAAGCTTTCTTCAGGCATGAGTTAAGAAAGGTGTTGGAAAAGAGTTCATTGTTAACCAGCCACACGTAGATATCTTTAAACAGAAAAACAAAATAAAACCTTGCATATTGATCTGTTGACAAAAATATTGTAACCAAAGGCTTGAGAAACCTAACTGTGTATTTCCATCAGAAACAGTGGTTCAGTATTTGCTAATTCATTATTCACAGTGATTTTGTGGAACATAACCAGTGAGTTTATAGAATATGACTACTATGGATTAATGAGAATCAATAGTATTTTGTTCCCTATGAGATTCTCAACTTGAATGTTTGAGATACATGTATCTAGAGAACGTACTTAAAATATGGATTCCTTTTCCCCACCCATTTCAAGTTCTGGGTCTAAAGTCTGGGGGTGGGTGTAGAGACCCTTAACAGCTACAGGGTCCAGAACGAGAATCCAGTGGTTGAGGTCATGGCCCTGGCCAGTGAGAGAACTCACATCCTTAAACTCAGAAGTAGCTGGTGGCCTCATCTCTGGCCCGTGGGCTGGCGAGGGCTTCTATACGGCGGTGAAGAAGGAGCGGGAAGGGGGCTGGCAGAGGGATCACCTGAGTCTTGTGCCCTGGCGAATTTTTTTTTGTAAAACAAGGGTACTGATCATACGTACTTCACAGGATTTGTTTGGGGGTTATTGGCATAATGTAGTTTGACCTTTAAAGTGTATTTCTTTTTATTCCCTTTATAGGAGAAAAGAGAAGAGGCTGGGGTCGGGTGTGGAATCAAGTGCCCTTGGATGTTACCGCTAGAGTTTTGGCCAACGTGCGGTGGTGCCCTTCTCGTTTCAGGTAACCTGGATGGGGAGGAGCATGCTGCAGAGCGGACAGTGGAAGATGTCTTCCTCCGCAAGTTTATGCTGGGCACCTTCCCAGGCTGCCTGGCTGACCAGCTTGTCCTCAAGCGCCGGGCTAACCAGCTGGAGATCTGTGCCCTGGTCCTGAGACAGCTGCCCGCACACAAGTTCTACTTCCTCGTGGGCTACAGTGAGACCCTGCTGTCCCACTTCTACAAGTGTCCTGTGCGTCTGCACCTGCAAACTGTGCCCTCCAAGGTTGTGTATAAGTACATCTAGGCCGTCTGCCCTTTCTGCTTCAAGCTCTAGCCTGCAAAGGACAGAAACCTGCGGGAAAGGGCTGAAGTAGAAATGGGGGAAGTAGGTCCCATCGGACTACTGAGGCTTTGTTTTCAAAGTTGCCCTCGAATAAATAGACTTTTTCCATGTTGTCCTGCCTTTTAGTCCATCTAGGGAACTAAAACGGTTTCCTTGAGGATGCTGTAGGCTTCCCAGGAAGGCGGCTAGTTATGTAAGGTTTAGGTAATAGTTAACAGTTCATTGAGTATTTTGTGCCAATCGTGTCAGGAACTTTACCTGAAGTTCTTTGTTTCCCCTTAAAAATGGAAAGATTCAAACAGTGTTAATTTTCTAAAAATCAAAACAATACCGACATGGTGGGGAAGGTTATAGCTCAGTGGTGAGAGTACATGCTTAGCATGCACGAGGTCCTGAGTTCAGTCCCCAGTACCTCCACTGAAATAACTAAATAAATAAACCGAATTACCTCCCCCTCAAAAAACAAATAAAAACAATATGGACATGTATGACATTAACCATGAAGCTTACTTGTAATGCTACCCCAGGAAGGACTACTGTAAACTGTTGTAGTTTATTTCCAGGTGTACTTTTCCCCCCAGAAATCCTGTACTGCATGCTCATTATTTATTAAGCTTTCAACTGTGCCCCTACACTGTGCCAGACACTCTTCTAAGTAGCTGGGAGCCCATCAAGGAACAGAACCTTCCATTCCAGGATCCTTGCCTTCACAGCACTTGTATCCCAGTGGGAGGGGGCAGATGGGTGGGCAGCATCGAAGACTCCAGGCAGGTGAGGGAGGGAGGTAGGCCGGTAAACGAGGGAAGAACGTTTCAGGGACGTGCTATCTGCGGGAGCTGCACGTGGTACTGGGAAATGGGGCGGGGTTTGCTGACCTTCACCTCCACCCAGACGCCGATGACCCTCCCCTTGACCACGATCCTGATACCCTTAACTTGGTCCTGGACCCTAATGCTCACTCTGAGCCTAACCCTTGATTCTCCCTGATTCTACCCACAACTCGACCTTTACCCTCAACCTCACTTACCTGAGGGTGTCCACGAGGGCCTTAGGCTGACTGACGGACTCACCCTGGCCCTGACCAAGACCCTGTGCCCTTGACATGCAGAAAACCTCGCTCTGAAAACTTCATCCTAACACTGTCCCGACCCTTCAGTGACCCCAACTCAACTCATCCTAACTGGTAACACTGATGCTTCCTTTGACCGTGATCCTCACCCAAACGTTCATCATAACCTTGACCACGAACCAGAAAATCATTTAAATATGACCCTAATTCTGACTCTCGCTCATCACTAAACCAGACTCTGAGGCTGACCTTGACCTTGAAACTCAGCCCTCACCCAGACACTCCCTCACACAGGTCCAACCTTGCTCTTGTCCCTGCTCTAAGACTCAACAATCCCAAAGTTGCCGTTCAGGCCCTGAGGCTCACCCTGGTACCCTGGTGACAAAATTCAAGCTGACCGGGACTTTGACCGTCACCCTGATCCTCTCTGACCTTCACTTTGACACACCCTCACCCTCAATCTGATCCTGAACCTGGCTTTTCATCTGAACTTGACCCTCTGTTCCACATTTTCATCCTAATACTGGTTAACCAGAAGTTCTAACCCTCACCATTACGTTGACTGTGACCTTGACAAACTCAGCTGGACTTGATTATGTCCCTGACCCTCAGAACCCAGATCCACCCACATACTGATCATGAAACTGACCTTGGCTCTGAACTTCATCTAAATCCTCAACCTGACCCTGGCCCTTACCCTGTATCTGACTGTGACCCTCATGCTCACCCTTGCCTTGATACATGACAGCCTCACCCAGACCTTCCTTGACCCTGATCCTCTTTTTTTTTTTTTTAATTAAAATGTATTGGACAAATAAAGGTATGTAAATGTATGGTGTAAGGCATGGTAATGCATGAATGTATTGTAATATGATTGCCATTATAGTGATAATTAGCACCTCTGTCTCATTACAAAATTATCCTTTCTTTTTAGTAGTTGGAAGAATTATTACAGTGTCTTGGTTTTTGATCATTGTAATATAATATAGTCTCTGTTCACTGTAGTGTGCATCATATCTCTAGGATTTACGTACTACTTGTTGTAAGTTTGTATCCTAAACATCTGTCCAGTCCTCCCCTCCCTGCATCCCCTGGTAGTCATCATTTTATTCTGTTTTTTAAAAAGTTGGCTTTGTTAAATTCTACATGTAAGTGATGTCATGCAGTATTTGTCTTTCTACGTCTGACTTAGCTCACTTAGCATAATATAGTCAAGGTCCATCCATGTTGTAAGTGTCAGGATGTCCTCCTTTCTCAAGGCTGAATAATAATTCCGTTTGTGTGTGTGTGTGTGTGTGTGTGTGTGTGCACGCGCATTCAACATTTTTATCCATTCATCATTTAGAAATTTAAAAAAAATTATTATTTTCTCTTTTTTGTGAATTTAAAAAATTTTTATTGAGTTATAGTCAGTTTACAATGTTGTGTCAATTTCTGGTGCACAACACAATTTTTCAGTCATACATGAATGTACATATATTCATTTTCATAATCTTTTCCACCATGAGCTACTATAAGATCTTGTATATATTTCCCTGTGCTGTACAGTATAAACTTACTTATCTATTCTATATATACCTGTCAGTATCTACAAATCTCAAGCTCCAAGTCTATCCCTTTGCACCCCCCTCCCCCCTGGCAACCACAAGTTTGTATTCTATGTCTGTGAGTCTCTTTCTGTTTTATATATAATTTCATTTTTTTCTCTTCCTCCTCCTCCTTTTACATTCTACAAATGAGTGATATCATATGGTATTTTTCTTTCTCTTTCTGGCTTACTTCACTGTGAATGACATTCTCCAGAACCATCCACGTTGCTTCAAATGGTGGTGTTATTTTTATGGCTGAATAGTATTCCATTGTTTGAATATACCACTTCTTTATCCAGTCATCTGTTGATGGACATTTAGGCTGTTTCCATGTCTTCGCTGTTGTAAATAATGCTGCTGTGAACATTGGGGTGCAGGTTCTTTTTGAAGTCGGGTTCCTTCAGGATATATGCCCAGGAGTGGGATTCCTGGGTCATACGGTAAGTCTATTCCTAGTCTTTTGAGGAATCTCCATCCTGTTTTCCACAGTGGCTGCACCAAACTGCATTCCCACCAGCAGTGTAGGAGGGTTCCCTTTTCTCCACAGCCTCTCCAGCATTTGTCATTTGTGGGTTTTTGAATGATGGCCATTCTGACTGGTGTGAGGTGACATCTCACTGTAGTTTTTATTTGCATTTCTCTGATAATTAGTGATATTGAGCATTTTTTCGTGTGTCTATTGACCATTTGTATTTCTTCTTGGAGAACTGCTTGTTTAGGTCTTTGCCCATTTTTGGATTGGATTGTTTGTTTTTTTCTTATGAAGTCACATGAGCTGCTTATATATTCTGGAGATCAAGCGTTTGTCAGTTTCATCTTTTGCAAAAATGTTCTCCCATTCCATAGGTTGTCATTTTGTTTTGTTTATGGTTTCCTTTGCTGTGCATAAGCTTGTAAGTTTAGTTAGGTCCCATTTGTTTATTCTTGCTTTTATTTCTATTGCTTGGGTAGACTGCCAGAGCATTTTTGAGATGTATGTCAGATAATGTTTTGCCTATGTTATCTTCTAGGAGGTTTATGGTATCTTGTTTTATGTTTAAGTCTTTGATCCATTTTGAGTTTATTTTTGTGTATGGTGTAAGGGAGTGTTCTAGCTTCATTGATTTACATGCTGCTGTCCAGTTTTCCCAACACCATTTGCTGAAGAGACTGTTTATTCCGTTGTATGTCCTTGCCTCCTTTGTCGAAGATTAGTTGACCAAAAGATTGTGGGTTCATTTCTGGGCTCTCTATTCTGTTCCATTGGTCTATATGTCTGTTTTTGTACCAATACCATGCTCTTTTGATTACTGTAGCTCTATAGTATTGTCTGAAGTCTGGGAGAGTTATTCCTCCAGCCTCTTTCTTTTTCTTCAATAATGTTTTGGCAATTCTAGGTCTTTTATGGTTCCATATAAATGTTATTATGATTTGTTCTAGTTCTGTGAAATATGTCCTGGGTAATTTGATAGGGATTGCATTAAATCTGTAGATTGCCTTGGGCAGTGTGACCATTTTAACCCTATTGATTCTTCCAATCAAGGAGCATGGGATATCTTTCCATTTTTAAAGTCTTCTTTAATTTCCTTCATCAGTGGTTTATAGTTTTCTGTGTATAATTCTTTCACTTCATTGGTTAGATTTATTCCTAGGTAGTTTATTACTTTGGGTGCTATTTTAAAGGAGATTGTTTCTTTACTTTCTTTTTCTGTTGATTCATCATTAATGTAAAGAAATGCAACTGATTTTTGTACATTAATCTTGTAACCTGCTACCTTGCTGAATTCTTTGATTAGTTCTAGTAGTTTTTGTGTGGATCTTTTAGGGTTTTCTATATATAGTATCATTTCACCTGTATATTGACAATTTTACCTCTTCTTTTCCATTTTGGATCCCTTTTATTTCTCTCTCTTGCCTGTTTGCTGTGGCTAGGACTTCAAAGAATATGTTGAATAGCAGTGGTGGTAGTGGGCAGCCTTGTCTTGTCCCTGATTTTAGTGGGAAGCTTTTGAGTTTTTCACCATTGAGTACTATGCTGGCTGTAGGTTTGTCATATATAGCTTTTATGATGTTGAGATATGTTCCCTCTATACCCACTTTGGTGAGAGTTTTTATCATAAATGGGTGTTGAATTTTATCAAATGCTTTTTCTGCATCTATTGAGATGATCATGTGATTTTTGTCCTTTCTCTTGTTGATGTGATGTATTACATTGATTGATTTGCATATGTTGAACCATCTTTGTGTCCCTGGAATGAACCCCACTTAGTCATGATGTATAAACTTTTTCATGTGTTGTTGGATTCTATTTGCTAATATTTTGGTGAGGATTTTTGCATCTATGTTCATCAGTGATATTGGTCTGTAATTCTCTTTTTTGTTAGTGTCTTTGCCTGGTTTTGGTACCAGGGTGATGTTGGTTTCATAGGATGAGTTTGGGGGTATTCCCTCCTTTTCAATCGTCTGGAAGACTTTGAGAAGGACTGGTATGAGTTCTTTATATGTGTGGTAGAATTGCCTGGTGAAGCTGTCCAGTCCTAGACTTTTATTTGTAGGGAGGTTTTTTATTGCTAATTTGATTTCATTTCTAGTGATCAGTTTGTTCAAGTGGTCAGTTTCTTCTTGATTCAGTCTTGGTGGACAGGATGTTTCCAGAAACTTGTCCATCTCCTCTAGGTTATTCATTTTACTTCCAAATAGTTTTTCATAATATTCTCATATGATATTCTGTATTTCTATGTTATTGTAATTTCTCCATTTCCTTTCTTATTTTGCGTATTTGTGAGTTTGGCCCTTTTTTTCTTCTTTGTGAGTTTGGCCAGAGGTTTCTTGATTTTATTTACTCTTTCAAAAAACCAGCTTTTGGTTTGATTGATTTTTTCCTGTTTTTTTTAAAACTCTATTTTACTTATTTCTTCCCTGATTTTTATTATTTCCTTCCTTCTGATGACTTTTTGGCTTTTTTGCTCTTCTTTTTCTAATTATTTTAGCTGGTCGGTATGATTGTTTTTTTGATATTCTTTTTTTTTTGAGGAAGACCTGTATTGCTATAACCTTTCCTCTTAGCACTGCCTTTGCTGCATCCCATAAATTTTGTGTGGTTGTGTTTTCATTTTCATTTGTCTCAAGGTATTTTTTAGGTTCAGCTTTGATTTTCTCATCGACCCATTGGTTTTTTAGTAGCATGTTGTTTAATCTCCATTCTGTCATTATTTTCTCCTTTATTTTTCTGTAGTTGATTTCTAGTTTTGTGGCATTGTGGTCAGTAAAGATGCTTGAGATAACTTCTGTCTTCTTAAAATTGTTGAGGCTTCTTTTGTGCCCAGGTACATGATCAATCCTACAAAATGCTCCATGTGCACTTGAAAAGAATGTATATTCTATTTTTGCAGGGTGTAATGCTTTGAAAATATCCACCAAGTCTGATTTTTCTATTGTATCATTTAATTTCTCTGTTATCTCCTTTATTTTCTGTCTGGAAGATCTGTCTAGTGATGTTAATGCATTGTTAAATTCTCTGACAATTGTATTCCCATCAATTTCCCCCTTTATCTCTGTTAGTAATTGTTTTATGTATTTAGGTGCTCTTATATTGGGTGCATATATATTAACGAGTGTAATATCCTCATCTTGTATTACTCCTTTAATCATTATAAAGTGCCCTTTATCTTTCTTTAAGGCCTTTGTTTTAAAGTCTATTTTGTCTGAAATCAGTATTGCTACACCTGCTTTCTTGGCTTTTCCATTTGCATGGAGTATCCTTTTCCATCCTTTCACTCAATATGTATGTGTTCTCACTGAAGTGAGTCTCTTGTATGTAGCATATTGAGGGTTCTTTATTATCCAATCTGCCACTCTATGTCTTTTGATTGGAGCATTTAGTCCATTGACATGTACAGTAATTAATGATAGATAAGTGTTTATTGCCATTTTGAACTTATTTTTTCAGTTGATTTGATATTTCCTCTTTGTTCCTTTCTTTTGTGGTTTGATAATTTTCCTTTGCTTTATGTTGGATTTTATTTAGTTTTTGTGACTCATTTGTAAGTTTTTGTCTTGTGGTTACCCTTTTTTGTAAGTCTATTAACCTACTAGGGTAACTGTTTGTATTAAACAGGTAGTAATATTAACTCAAGCCCATCCTACCAAGAACAGAAAATTTAAAAAAGAAAAAAAATTCTATATTTTCCTGCTTCCCTCTCCCAGTCTTAATGATCTAGATGTCTTCTTTTACAATTTCATGCTTATTCTATTTGTAATTTATGGTAGTTACCACCTTTCCAGTTATGATTTTCTCAGTTCTGTGACATCCTGCTTCTTTTTTTATTTAGAGTAGACCTGTCAATATTTCTTTTAGCATGGGTTTAGTGTTGCTAACTCTTCTAGTTTTTGCTCATTTGTGAAGTTCTTTATATCTCCTTCTCTTCTAAAAGACAGACTTGCTGGATAAAGTATCCTAGGCTGCATCTTTTTTTTTCATTCAGGACTTTGAATGTATCTTGACACTCCCTTCTGGCCTGTAGAGAAATCAGCTGAAAGCCTTCCCTTGTAACTCACTCTTTGCTTTTCTCTTGCTGCTTTTAGGATCATTGTTTATCCTTGACCCTGGCCATCTTGATTCTAATATGTCTATGTGTGGGTCTGCTTGGGTTCTTCCTGTTTGAGACCCTCTGAACTTCCTGTATTTGGATATCTGATCCTTCTTTAGGTTTGGGAAGTTTTCAGTCATGATTTCTTTCAATACCTTTTCAATCCCCTTTGTTCTTTCTTCCCCTTCTGGAACCCCTATTATGCATAGATTGCCTTGCTTTATATTATCCCATAGGTCCCTTATATTGTTTTCATTGCTTTTTACTTGTTTTTCTCTCAGCTGTTCTGATTGGGTGCTTTCTGTTGTCCTGTCTTCTAGGTCACTTATTCGTTCCTCTGCATTATCTAGCCTGCTTTGTACAGCCTTTAGGTCAGCTCTCATCTCAGCAAATGAGTTTTCCAATTTCACTTGGCTCTTCTTTATAGCTTCAATTTCATTTTTGACATATTTTGTATCTCTTAACACTCTCTTTTAGTTTCTTCAGTACTTGATCACTCCTTTTTGGACATCTTGATCTAGTAGGCCATCAATGTCCAGTTCACCGATCATGCTTTCAGGGGATTTATCTTGTTTTAATTGGGAGTGGTTCCTCTGCTTCTTCATATGTTCATACCTCTGGCACTGTGGCCTATGGAGTATCAGTTATCTATTGTGGTCCTTAAGGAGTTTATTT
The DNA here is from genome assembly GCF_036321535.1 of Camelus dromedarius. Lineage (NCBI taxonomy): Eukaryota > Metazoa > Chordata > Mammalia > Artiodactyla > Camelidae > Camelus > Camelus dromedarius. The sequence goes on along the minus strand of NC_087470.1, from coordinate 12,968,471 downwards.
ATCTATTAAAGCTTATGCAGGAATAAAGCTTAAAAAAGTGAGAGAGAATTGTAAAAGAAGGGAAGATAAAAGGTTTGAAAACAGCATATAATCAATAACAGAAGAATAAATTGAAGCAAAATAACAATTGAGTTGAGAAGTCTTTTAAAAACCTTAAAAAAGGAGAAAAAAAATTTAAACCTGAGTATAATCAATAACAGGAGATCAAAACCAAGAGAAATAAAAGCAAAATTGAGGTTAAATAAAATAAAATTTAATAATAATAATAATAATAATAATTAATAATAATAATAATAATAATATTTGGAAAGAAAAATTTTAAAGGGATTAAAACTGGAGACATGTACAATTGTTTAAAAAGTAAAAATTAAAAAGGTAATAGAAAATAGAACAAAGAAAAAAGAGGAAAAAAGAAAAAAAGTGGATGTGTTCTCATGGAGAGTGTGCACTCTTAATTATTTTATCAAGAGGTCTTTCTGTTCTCTCCCTGATGCATGAACACAGCCTGCTGCTTCCTGAGGCCCTCAGTTCATTCCCCTGGTTTGTGCTGCTCCCAGTGCCGGTCAGCAAGCAAATCACGCCCCTCCCAACACTGCAGTCAGGAGCTCAGCTCCTGTATGGTAGGCGATGGATCACTCCCCTTCCCAATGCTGTGGTCAGATGCTGCACTTGAGCGAGTTAGGTGAGCAGGTCGTGCCCCCTCCCAACAGTATGGTCAGGTGCTGTACTCTTACAAGGTAGGCAGGCAGGTCTTGCCCCCTCCCAGCACTGTGATCATGTGCTGTGCTCCTGCTGGAAAGACAGGTGACCACTCACCCTCTCCCGGTGCTGGTCACTCCCTGCTCTGTGCAGCTGCCCACTCCACCTCGGGTCCATGCTCCATAGGTGGGCTCAGGGAAGACCACAGAACAGCCCTGCCCCACTCCATGCCAAAACTCAACTCCTTGTTTGTTTGTCTTGGAGGCACAAGTTCTCAGAGGTACCAGGGCAGAATGATCCTATCTGCCTCGGCCTGTAAACAAGCCTTCATCTCACCATTGCGGCTCCTAAGCCCTTAGGTACACCTAAGGTCAATTCAGGATTTGACCCCACCTGCACCCGAATGCTAAGCACTGTAGGATATGGCGGCTGTGGCTGAGCCCCACCTCTCTTCTCCTGAAAACCAGTTTAGTGGGTATTCAGAGATAGGGGTTATGGCACCCTTCTCCCCAGGGCACGTCAGCAATGTTGCTTTTTTTTTCATATTTTATGGGGGTACCAGGTTGTTCTGCCCTGTGTACCCACTCATCCATGGCACGCAGCACCCTGCAGTCCCCCGGGGTTGTGCAGCCTGCTCCAGTCCTCTGCCCCACTCAGGCAGCCTGTCCATTCCCCACCTGCCAATTTGCCTCTTGTGTCTGGGGGTTGTTCAGACCCTCTGTGCCAACTAAGTTCTGTCAGTCAAGGGCTGTTCCATACAGATCTGAGACTCGGAGACACCCCCTCCGTCCCTCTGACCTCTCCGTTGGAGTGGGGAGACCCAGCAAACAAGCGCTATTCCTCCTTTGCCACTCCCTCCCAGCAGGACTGGTCCTGTCACTGTTTTGCTTTTTCTTCTTTCTTTTTTCCCTTTCTCCTACCAGATTAACGGTGTCTTTGTCTTTTGAAGAGAGTGATGTTCTGTCGGAGTTCAGCAGGTGCTCTGGTTGGCTAGGTGGGTCCGTGGATGTGAGTTTTTGTGTATCTGTGGGAGAGGGTGAGCTACAAGCGTCCTTCTACTCCGCCGTCTTGCCCCATCTCCACAAACACTTAACACTCATTATGTGCCACATCCTCTTCTAAGTTCATTATGTATTTTCCTCAGTTTTATCTTCCCAACATCCCAGGGAGATAGATGCTCTGATCATCTCCACTTGATGGATGGAGAAATTCAGACACAGAAAATGTAAGTAGTTTGCTCAAGGACACACAGCTTAACTGGTGGAGATTAAGACTCAGACCCATGCTTTCTGTCTCCTGCATAGATACAGCCTCTCTAACTAGTACATGAAACTTCTGGTTGTCACCCAAAGCAGTGTTAACTTTTATTTTCACTGAAATAGCCCTGATCATTCACATATGTAAATATTTTAAATTATAGCTGATGTGGAGCTTGGAGTCCAAAAATAAAAATATTTACCATAAGGTAAATGTCTTTTCCCATTTGGCCAATTTATAAAATTCTGTATTTACTTGACAAAACATATTTTCAAGCACGAATAATGTTGCGTTTTAGTACTAGAGGAGATATCAGTAACTTTGAAAGGGCCAGATAGTAAGTATTTTAGGCTTTGCCCGCCATGAGGTCTCTGTTGTAACTCAGCTCTGCTGCAATGGCCCCAAAGTAGCCATAAACACTGTGCAGATGAGAAACACAAAATAGACAATGGCAGATATGTACTAGGCTATCAGTCATTAAAAACATTTTTTCCCTTTGTTTTGGTTCCGAGAAGAACAGTATTGATATACAGAGGCCGTGAGATGTGCTGGGAAGATGCAGGGTCACATACAAAAGTCGAATTTGAAGCAGCACAGAAACTAACTTGAGTATAAGTAGAAAGCAGTAATTAACCTGAGAATTAAATCAGTAATGATAGTAAATACATCATTGTGAAGCTGGGTAAAATTTTCAGTTTTGAGCTGCTTTGAAATATGTAATTTTTCCCTGTTATTTCTAAATTTTGCACATTCTCCACAAAACCCAACCAGAAAAAGGCCACAATTACCAAATCATCTACTCTTCAAACTTTTAAGAACTTATGTTCTTGAACACGGAGGTGTTTGTTCAGAAACAGTGTAGTATTTTAAAAATCAGAATAATTATTTTAAAATATACATTTAGGCTTGAAATTGAAAATTCCAAGTTAAAAGTTATAATCAAAAAGCAAGGAGGTAAAATTGAGCAGCTCAAGAAGGACCTGTTAAGTACAAATTTGGTTAAGTCAATCTCTTAATTTGTGTCATAGAGAAGAGGAATTCTAATTTCTTTACTAGAAGTATATAAGAATATTTGAGATAATATGAACAGTCTCACTGATAAAAGTATTTGTTGTATTTATACTGATATTACTTGATACTAGTAATATAATTCCCTTTATAGAGGAAGTTGACTAAGTTCACAAATAAATAATTTTCATAGTAAGATTTTAGTTGAAAAGTTTGTGACAGTCCAAAAGCAATATATACCACATTTTGTTTATTCATTCAAATGTCAGTGAACGTTTGTGTTTGTCCACATGTTGGCTATTGTTTGTAATGCTGCTATAAACATGGATATACAAATATTTCCTGAAGTCCAGAAATCTGAGTAATGATTTGATCTAGAATTCTGAATTTCTCTTGCAATCTAAATGCTTCAGTGGGATTTTGAGACTGAATTACCCTTAATGTATTTTGTTCTCTTCATCAAGAATGATTATTGGGTCATTGTACAAGCATTTTTCTAAAAGGAATATAGTTTTCCTTTGTTGGATTAAAATTAAAAAGAAAAGAGGTATCAAAGCAAAAGTAGAAATGGCTGCTCAGTCAGGGCCTTACACAGGAACAGGTGCTCCCGGTATTGCAAGTTCAGAAGCAATTTATTTTTCCCATTCACTTGAGTTAATCAGCCTTTCAAAGATTTTACAGCCAGTCTCAGAAAAGATTGCTGTTTAATCCAGAATTCCAATTTATCGATGGAGAATGAAAACTATATATCAGTTTGGCAAGCAGAACAGGATTCTCCTTCCATTTATAGTCTCCTTTGTAGAAGTTACCCACGATATAAAAATCAGAAGATTGCATTGTGAACCCTGAGATGAAGCAGTGAGGTGTCCAACTCATTTCTTTTAGTCACAGTAGCTAGATTCATGCAGGGTCATTTTGCAGATATGCACCTGTCAGGGGAACTCAAACATTCAGTTGACTAATCCTTCTTGTGTTTGAAGAAAGAATGAAAATTAGTTATTTAGACTTGACATGAAGTAGTCATATTGTATTAACATACTTTTCATACAAGTGACAACACAATTTGTTGATAAAAAGACTTTTCTTTGAATGTGCCAGAAGTCCCCTTACATTGTGAAATGGAAATCTATTAAGGTATCAGAAATGGAAAAGAAATTGTAGGAATACCAAAAACTGATTAAGCATGTTATTTTTAATACTGAGGGGTTTTCTGTAAATTCCTATAGAAATGAGTTAGGATTATGACATAGAATTATTAGCTACTTTAAGGTCGACCTGAATGAAAAATTTAATGAGTCAGGTTTTAACAAACTCAGTCAATAGCGCTAGCTTCTCTACAGGGTTCTCAAATCATGAATCCCCTGGCGAGAGATTAACCCGGGTTAGGATATCTGAACAACACAGTTTTGAGGGGGAGAATCTGGATTGGGAAGAAGAGATAACTCTAGCTGACTCAAAGCTCCAAACAGTTGGGTTGAGTCATTCATCTGAAAGGAGCGTCAGAAAAAGGCTTCCATAAGATCAGGTCTCTATGGGACTGGAAATTATTCAAGAGAACAGAAGGTAAAAAACTGAAAACCTGACCCTCGTGGAAAACTTTCGCATTTTTTATAACAGAAAACCAACACAATATGCTTATTAACAAGATTGGAAAATAACACTCTAATCAAAATGACACCAATGATAATAAACCTCAAGTGTCTAAGATAAGCGCGCTATAAAGGCAACCCACAGCAAGTGATGGTTCATGAGTGTGGCTGAAGATATTGTGTAGGGGGACCTAGAAGGGAGAGGAAAAATACAGATGACCTCAGTAAAGGGGTCAAGTCAGAAATGCAGTTCAGGAATCTGAATTGAAGCCTTGGGACTTAAGGAAATCTGAGAGAATTCCAAAAGAGGATCAGGAAGGGTCAAGGACCGAACACCAAATGTTACGGTCACTTAGACATGAGGTCGGCTTACAGGAGCAAAGGGAGGGTGTGGCCATGTTACCAGTTGCTGCTGAGAAAAAAGCAGGATAAAGACTAAAGAAAAAGGTTCCTGGTAACCCTCAATATTTTTTTTAGGGGAATTATAAAGTTGAAATTCAGATTGTAGTGTCAAAGAAGAACTAGATTTTAATGTAAAAGAAAGATGACTCTGTGGATAAGGCCATACATTGAAGAATGTTAGAGTCCAATGGAAGGGGACAAAAAAGGATGATAGAAAGAAAAAGCTACAAGGGTCAAGAAAAAATTACATATTTATATAGTATAGAGAAGACTTACACTTAATTTAAAGAGAAAAATGGTTGCAAGAAAAGGAGAAATTGAAACCTATGGAAGGATACTTACAGAGAATGAGAGGCTTTATCAAAACCTGTAGTCACATGATTATAAAAAATGTAATGCAAATTGCATGAGAATTTTTCAAAGATTATTTTAGTAAGTTGCAATTTAATAAAAACTGCAATATCTTGAGCTATTGATGAAAATGTTTCTAGGGCATCTTTAGAAGCTAAAATGTAAATATAGCCACTCTTAAAGAATTTCATTAACACTTCACATTTTATGTGTAAAAACCTCTGCTTGTAACAGATATATTTTGGCAATTTAAGTTTCAGAAAATGGATGATGATAATGAAAAATCAATTAAAGCTGTTTTAAGGAAAGTCATTATTTTTGAAATCTGTCCCCATTGGCATTAGGTTTATAAACTGTATTTCACTATTAACACACATGACTCAAGCTCATGAAAAATATTTTTAAGAAAGAAGTCTCTAGGTTTTTAAAAATAATTTTCTTTAATTTTTTTTTCAAAGTCTGAGGATGAAAAGGAACAATGAAAAAATTAACAGAGTTAAAGCAATCTCTGGAATATAGTTTGGGTCAAGAAGTGAAGAAAAATAGTGAATTAGAAATAAAGAGATTACTGGGTAAGATTTTAATATTTCAGATCATTTCAATTATTAATTGATTGATTTAACTATGATTATATTTTTTATTAAAACCTAGATGCAAATTCATTTTATGTATGTATTTTCATAACTAAACAAATTATCGTATTTAAATATATACTTTGGACAGTCACAGCACATTCTGAAACTTTTTTGAATGCCACAATATTGCACTTGCTTTATAAAGATTTCTAAAACAATAAGAACCATGCCGCTTGCATATAGTCATATTACTCTGCTCTTCATTGTCTTCCTTGAATTTTTATCTCTGCAAGGTATCTTTGCTCTTTTTGGTAATCGTTCCTTCTTTAACTAGTGTTGTTCAAAACTCAAGCGCTTTAGTATCTAAAAACCTATCTGTGTCAGTGTTTCACATCAAAACTTAATTGGGCTTATAATTTCTTCTCATTTTAGTCATAAAGTGTACATACAAAAATATATGTATGACTTAATAATAAAATTAGTGATCATGTTTCAACCACTCAGATTTTTTTAAAGTGCGTCCCAAAGTCTGTGAAGTGCCCACATGGCTTCCTTTCCATTTATTTGCTGAGCACAGTTAGCTTTAGCATCCACAGATTCAACCAACCTCAGATGGAAAGAATGCAGAAAAAAAGTTCCAGAAATTTCCAGAAAGCAAAAGTTGAATTGGCCTCAGGCTGGCAAATATTCACATGGCATTTACATTGAATTTACAACTATTTACATAGTGCTTACATTATATTAGTTATTATAAGTGATCTAGAGATGGTTTAAAATACGTGGGAGGATGTTGTGCAGGTTACATGCAAACACTACGCCATTTTATATAGGAGATCGAGCATTTGTGGATTTTGGAATCCATGGGGTGTGAAAGGGTATTGCAACCTCTGTGGACACCAAGAGATGATTATACTTAGGTGTTTCCTGATGCATATCAACATTGTTCTCTCATTAAATTTTCTCTGCATTGTTTTATATTTTGTCAACATTGTGCTCGCCAAGATTTCTAGATCCCTTAGAACAGTCTTGAGGAGACTTACACATTCTCTCTCCATTGATTTCCTTTCTTTCAAGCTCTGGATCCCCCCCGCCCACAACTCAGACGCCAAAGGTTTATCTTCCTTGTTTCTTCTTCTGTTTTGAGTGAATAACTTGATGTTTTTTGTGTGTACTTTTTTTGTTTTTGTTTTTGTAAGCTGTGGTCCGGTATGTTCCAAAATGTATTTTTGTGTCTTTTCAAAACATTCATTTTATAAATATGCTCTTCTTCTTCACTTTGGATACTTTGATCTTTGGTTTATTGTTAATATTTAATAAGTGAATGTTTCATATTAATATACTAAAAATGGATATTAATTATAACATGTTTAAAACTCTATATGTAATATATATATTATGTTAAACTTTTACCTGCCATATATTTCATAAGGTTTTTCTTCATATTATTTGCCTAAGATTATAATATAGTTATTATGATTTCAAACAATATTAGAACAAATGAGAAAAGATCATAGTTTTATTGATTTATTTTATATGATAGAACATATATCTGTTTAAGTAATAATTTAATATTTACTTTTAAAGAACTTGACTTACTCATTCAACACATTTCTACAGATTTAATAAACTTTAAAATGACAAGAAGGAAGTTGTATGAATATGAAAATGGAGAGATTAGTTTCCACGGAGATTTGAAAAATAATCAAATTGAAATGGATATTCAGATTAATATGCTAAAGCATAAGGCAATTTTTAGTCAATTTTGGGACACCAAAATTACTTAATTTGGGGAAATATAAGTCACTCAGTGCTTTGACCACTGAAACATAGATTTTTTTAATATTAATTTTCCAGATTTCATACCAGTAAAAAAGACAGCATTTGTCCTATATCATTTTCCATAAAAAGGGCTTAATATTAACTCCCTTATGTCATGAACCCCGGCCAGTGATCTGAACCTGAGCAGTGCACCATTCCAGATCCCCAGGCATCCATTGTATTTTGGTGACAGTTTTATTGAAATATAATGAACATACCATGCAGTTCACTCATTTAAAGTGTATGATTCAGTTCTTTTAGTTATTCAAAGTGTTATGCAGTTATCCATTTTAGAACATTGTCATCACCCTAAAAAGAAAGCCTGTATCTTTTAGCCATCACACTGTGCCAATTTCCCCTTCCCCACTCTTCCCAGCCCTAGGGAACCACTACTCTACTCCCTGTCTCTGGACATTTCATATCAATGAAATCACATAATATGGGGTCCTTTGCGACTGTCTTCTGTCATTTAGCATAATGTTTTCAGGGTCCATCTATTTTGTAGCATGTGTCAGTATTTCATTTCTTTTTCTTGCCGAATAATATTCCATTGTTTGGACATACCACATTTTATTTATCCATTCATCAGCTGACTGACCTTTGGGTTGTCTCCACTTTTTGGCTACTGTTAATAATGCTGCTGTGAACATTTATGTCCAAGTTTGAGTGTGAACACGTTTTCACTTTGGGGGGTTATACTTATGAATGCAATCACCATATCACATGGTAATTCTGTTTAACCTTTTGAAGAACTGCCATTCTGGTTTCCAGAGTGGCTGCACCATTTTACATTTTTATCCAAAGTGTACAGGTATCCCAATTTCTGTACGTTCCTGTCAACAATTTTCAGTAGCTCCAATTTTTTTTTTTAACATAGCCATCCAGGTAGGTGTGAAGTGACATCTCACTGTGGTTTTGATTTGCATTTTTCTGATGACTAATAATGTTGGGGATTTTTTCATGTGCTTATACCTTTGTGTATCTTCTCTGAAGAACTGTCTATTCAAGTTTTTGCCCATTTTTAAATAGGGTTGTCTTTTTATTATTGAATTGTATGAATTCTTTTAGTATCTGGATATAAATCTTTTATCAAATGTGGTCTTTCAAATGTTTTCTCCTATTCAGGAGCTTGACTTTTTGCCTTCTTGATGATGTTCTTTGAACCATAGAAATTTTTAATATTGACAAAGTTCAGTTAATCTGTTTTTATCTTTTAGCATCCTATCTAAGAAATAAGTGTCAAATCCAGTCATGAAAATACACACATGTTTTCTTTTAATAATTTTGTAGTATTAGCTCTTTTATTGTGCATTGATTTTTTTTTTTGCATTGCTTTTTATATATGGTGTGCGGTAGAGTTTGAAATATGTTCTTTTGCATGTGGATATCCAATTGTACCAGTATCATTTCTTAAAAAGACTATTATTTTCTCATTCAATTATTTGGAAAATCAATTGACCATAAATGTGAGGGTTTTTTTTTTTTTTTTTTTAGATTCTCAGTGGTAATGCTTTGATCTATGTCTGTCCTATGCCAGTACCTAGATAGATTTTATGAGAACTTTTCCCAGTCATCTTGCATATTACCAGTTGTTTTACAAAATATAAAGTCAGTGCAGTGCAATGTTTTAAACTCTATTTTGATGGAGATTTTCTGCTTCTTGAAGGAGCCTGTGACCAGCTTATGCCTTGCTGACTCCATGACATGATGGGAAGTAGGCTTACAAAGATAAATTCCATTCCTTTTTCCCCCCTCCATCCAAACCTTTAGTTTCTCACCCAGTGCCTCCCACTTCACTCCAATTTCCATCAAGTCATGGTCTCAGGATCTGCTGACTCAGTCTGCAATATACTTCATTATGTTGAACTCATTATAATTCATAGACTCATCCATAGATTTCACTCTCCAGAAGCAAAAGATTAAATCTAGGCTGTCAAATTGCCATTTTGGAAGTCTCTCTAATCCATCATCTTGCAGTTCACAATCAAATCCTTTTCTGACTTGGTTCTTGTGCGTAACACTGGTGCTGAACTTGTTCTTGGCATAGATCCTGCATTCTCAGAAACCACTGCCCCCTGTATCTCCCTCCTTTTGCTTATAAAAGAGAGATGCCCAGCTGTATTTTATAGCTTAATACATAATTAGTGAAATAAATATTTCATCCTGTCCAAGGAAAGTTTTTCAAGAGTACAGCTGTTAAAATCAGATAATAGTCAATCAATTCATTATGAACAGATAATATATTAGGCATTGAACTTCAAAGTTTCAAAGTCAATCTATATGATATCAAGAAGAATTGTGGACATGAACATAAAGCACCCCAATGTTCATAGCAGCACTATTTACAATAGCCAAGACATGGAAACAGCCTAAATGTCCATCAATGGATGACTGGATAAAGAAGATGTGGTATATTTATACTATGGAATACTACTCAGCCATAAAAAACCGACAACATAATGCCATTTGCAGCAACATGGATGCTCCTGGAGAATGTCATTCTAAGTGAAGTAAGCCAGAAAGAGAAAGAAAAATACCATATGAGATCGCTCATATGTGGAATCTAAAAAAAACCAAACCAAAACAAAAAACAAACAAAGCACAAATACAAAACAGAAACAGACTCACAGATACAGAATACAAACTTGTGGTTGCCAAGGGGGCAGTGGGTGGGAAGAGATAGACTGGGATTTCAAATTTGTAGAATAGATAAACAAGATTATCCTGTAGAGCACAGGGAAATATACACAAGATCTTATGGTAGCTCACAGAGAAAAAATGTGACAATGAATATGTATATGTTCATGTATAACTGAAAAATTGTGCTCTACACTGGAAATTTGACACAACATTGTAAAATGATTATAAATCAATAAAAAAAGTTAAAAAAAAGAAGCATTGTGGTACAACATAAAGGTGAGATAGTCTTACCTTCCCATGCAAACAAGTTTAAGTAAAGTAAGGGAAAATTTGTATTTAATTTAAATGCTGCCCAAGGACACTACATTTGTTTTATGACTGAGAAGATTAAAAATGATATCATAATATTTTATTTTCTCTCTGATGAAAGGAAAATAAAAATTCAGTGCTAGAGTAATAAATCTCAAAGTTGCCTATCACTTTTAGAATTTCAGTTCAATAAATGAGGTAAAAAGTCTGATTTTGGTAACTAAACTGACTGTTTCCACTTGTTTTTCAACTATTAGGCTTCAGACCATATGTCTCCCTGTTTACCTGTCTTCCTTACCCTCAAACCTGAGGGGAAATTCTAAAGAGGCATACATGTTTATTTGCAAGAAATTGTAACTGAAGGAAACTCTGAAAAAACTTTCAATCATTCTTAGCACTCACTTCTCGTTATCTGCTGCTTCTCATCAGCATTGTTTGTCATTAATAAGTTAATCTCAATGTTCATTAGATTCCCATTTATAGGAGACCAATTTCTACTGTATTTAAATTACATTTCTTATTAGCGTTTTTAAATCCACTATTCTATGTATCTGTTTTCCCCTAACTAACTCCCCCAAAGCACAGTGGCTTAAATAAACATTTATTTTGTTCACAACCTACACTTAGGAAAAGTGTGGCCAAGACAGCTGGCCTGTATTCCTCTCAGCTTCAGGTGGGGCAGCACGAAGGCTGGGAGCTGGAATCACTTGAAGATTTGTCCACCCATGTTTGAAGTTGGTGGTTGGCTGCAAACTTAGCTGGTGTACGCAGGTGGAGCACCTCCCCTGGAACACCTACGCCTTCTCTGTGGCCTGAGCTTCAACACATGAGGCTGGTTTCCAGGGTTTAGAGCCAGGAAGATGCCGTGTTGCCTTTTCTAACCTTGCAGTTCCCCCAGGGCCACTCTCACCACATTCTGTTCATTAGGAGCAAGTGATTTAAGGTTGGCCCAATGTCTACCTTTTTATGGAATTAATTTAAAAAAAACCTTATGCATACATTGAAAAACCAGCATAATCTAATCACTTGCCATGCTGCTTTATATTGCTTCCACATGAAAAATACACTTCTCGGTAGTCACACACGTCTCCATTGCTGCGGTGTTAGGGTCGGGCTCCATTCCAAGATCTTACCATCTTCATCACATAAAGATGGGGCTGAGGGTGTGGTTTCTAGAGTATAGCTTCTTGAGCACGCTCCTTTCAATACTGAGACTTGAGGATGAAGGAAACAAGTTATTTACCACCACACACCCAACCTTCTGCTAAACTTCTAAAGACCCTCCCATTCACAAGTGGAAAATGGAGGCACACTGGTCCATAGCATTTCCAAAATACAGCCTGATGCTTGTTGGCAGTTCTTTGATTAGGACTTAGTCCTAACCATGGGAAGGGTTCTCCTTTGCTGTCCTCTCTGAACTCTTTGTTCTGTCCCTTTCATAACAAATGACCTGTGTTTGCAGCTGAAATTTTCCCCAAGCCCGCTTCCTCCTCATAGAACTTCTAAGGAAAAAACCCGAGGCCTCTTCGCATTTTGTACTGTCTTTGTCTCTTTCAGTCCAAGCTAGCAAGAAGTGTTTCTGCTCCCCGAGTTCTCTTTGAAACTTTGAGTTTCCTGTGAATTTTTATTGGGGTTCATGCTATTGGAAAAGCTACCCTCACAAGTCTTTTTGAGATAAGCTCTTCACTTGGGGCTTCCTGCGAAGCTGTAGTGGGACAAAACCTTTAAAATTCTTATGCTTTTAAGACCCTTAAAGGAATCTGAGGCAGCATCTTGAATCTTTCCAAGATCTTAACAAAGTCTCGGCTTCATATTTATACCATGTTGTCCTGGCTGCACCCTAGACTTGATCTTAGCCCAGAAGCCGTTTCTCTATTTTACCATTATTTGACAGTTGGACATGTGGAGAGGCTGTAAATGGGATACAGATATTAGAAACCAGTGAGTCCTGATTCCTTTATATTTAATACTCTTTTTTAAAAATTATCTCTCTCATCTAGTTTACTTTTTACTGTTTGGTAGCAAGAGTCCCGTCTCCTCCAGTTTCAGTGTCATTTTCTTCCCTGGCCTAGAGGCCTTCACTCTCAGCCCCTTCAAGGGCCCTCAGGCTTCCACGAACAGTCTCGTGGAGCCCTTTGTGTTTCCATACTTACTTTTCTGTATATCCGTTCAGAATGCAACTACCTCTAGGTTCAAAGGCATCGCCATATGTTTTAGTTCTTTCTCATGGCTGCACCCCATTTTTAACATCAACATGTGTCAGTTATTTATTGCTGGTAAATCATGTAATAAACCACGTAAAAACATGGCGGCTCAAAACAGGATTTGCTTGTTTCACAAATCTGCATTTCCGCAAGGTTCAGTGGAGCCAGCGCATTTCTTCTCCATTTGGCATCAACAAGGGTGACTTGAAGGTGAGGACTGGAATCATCTAAAAGCTTGTTCGTGTACATGCTTGGCAGTTACACTTGGCATTGGTTGGGACGTTAGCTGGGGCAGTCAGCTGGAACGCCTGCATGTACAAAGACTCACTATGTGGCCTGGAATTCTTCACAACATGGTAGCAGGAGTCTAAGGGTGAACATCCCCATGGAGTGAAAGTCAGAATATATTTAGCCTTAGAAATCACACAGCAGTTCCCCCATATTCTGTCCCCAAGAAACCAGTTACTGAGGCCAGCATATATTTAAGGGGAGGGAAGTGCATGAGAGAAGCCTCAAAGAATCTGTAGACATGTTTTAAAACCACCACATCCACTCACCTTGTCTTACTAAATAAATCTTTATATCTGAATATAAAGATTTATTTAGTAAGATAAATTTTTATTTAGTAAAGATATAACTCCTTTATATCTGAAGGAAAGTATTTCTTCACAAGTCAATGTCACTGAGATTCCATCAGGTTGGTTGGTTCGTTTGTTTTTGTTGAGCATGTCCCCTTATTTTGTGGAGAGTCACAAAGGATTATGAATCAAGGCTTTATGTTTTGTTTTGTTATGTTTAGAAAAATGTGTGGATAATCTTACTAAACTGTGAGATATGATTTCTCCTTAACTCTGCCAATCACTGGTGCTTACAATGCAACTCAAATTAGCATCAAATACTTGTAGTTCAGAGAAAGGCTTAGGGCATTAGAATCCATCTTTATAAGCTGTATTAATTACAGTCTTATTTTCAAAGACTTATTTTGGGAAGCATTTATTAACTCAGCCACAAGTAACTCAATATGATATCCCTGAAACTTCTTTAAAAAATCATGTACACCAGAAATTAATACAACATTTTGAATCAACTGTACTTCAATTACAAAGCAAACAACCCATTTAAAATATGAGCAGAAGAACTGAACAGACATTTTTCCAAAAGAGGAAATGCAGATGGCCAAGAGGAACATGAAAAGTTTATCAACATCACTCATATCGGGGAAATTTAAATCTAAATCACAATGAGATATCATCCAACACTTGTAAGAATGACCGTTCTCCAACAGAACACAAAAACGAATGTTGGCAAGGATGTGGAGGAAAGGGAACCCTTGTACAGTGTTGGTAGGAAAGCAAATTGGTGCAGCCACAATGGAAACCAATATGGAGGGTTCTCAGAAGCCTAAACATTGAACCACCATACGGCCCAGGAATTCCACTCTTGACGTATACCCCCTCAAATAAAAACATTAGTTCAAAAATATACATAGACCCCACTAATAACAGCAACATTATTTATCATTCAGTTAAATCTAAGATTTAAAAGGTCAGTATTTGTTAAAGATTAGGTGTGTTCATTTATTTCCGTTTGGAGGAGGTACTGGGGATTGAATCTGGGACCTCGTGTGTATTTAGCACGTACTCTGTCACTTGAGCTACATCCTCTCCCCAGTCACGTGTCTTGCTTTTCGAGTATCTGAACCAGCCCTCTTCAGCGCTAGTCCTGAAAAAATAAATCTCGTTTATCCATGTAACACTAGGCGGCGCTAGTCAGCAGCTGCGCGGAGCACAGGTGCCCCCAGGCCTTCCACCAGGACAGGCATTTCCTGCTCATCCTGAGACCCAGGCGCCGGGGCAGCCGGGGTGGCAGAGGCTGCTGAAGCTGCAGCGGCGTCTGGGTGTCCTCGCTCAGCGCGCCTGCCGCAGGGACAGGTCCGGACTGGGGGCCCTGCCCTCCGGGAGCCACCAGCTGGGCCAGCCCCGCTGCCACCATCGTCCTCGTCCCAAGAGCAGGGGTCTGTGGCTGGCCAGTCCGGGGTTCACACCCCAGCTCAATTTCTCATGGTCCAGGCCTGGACACTGTCTCAGGCTTCCTCCTCTGAGTGGATGGAGGGACCCAGAACCCAGCTTTCCTGCTGGCTGAAGGCTGCTGGGAGGGTCAGGAGGGGACAGCACCCTGAGGGCTGGGGTTACAGGAGTCAGGCTGTTTGGGGACAACAGCCTGGCAGTTTCCCAGGCAGTGCTGGTGGCCCTACAGGGCACCAGGCTGACAGCTGCCGGCCACCACTGACTTCCCTCACAGGATTCCTGCTATGGGCACTAATAAGCTTATCAGCCTCCCAGAGGAGGGGAGGGCAATGGGCACAGCCCCTCCGCTGAGGGGCTTGGCCTGGGTCTACCCCTGCAGCCTCCATCACAGAGGGCGCCAGGAGGCCTCCGCCCCTGGTCCAGAAAACCAGCTGCTTCGGCTGGCAGCCTAGGAGGTGGGTAGCTGTGGGAGCAGGACTGTAGTGCAGGCTCCTTGGCCTCAAGGTGTCCCCCATCCAGTGTCCCCTGGCTCCAGCAGGCCCCGGCAGCCGGGATCAGGGGAGCACGTGCAGGCTCCTGACCTCCAGCACATGCACAGGAAGCTTCTCCTTGCCCCTTCCCACCTTTTCAATATTAACAGCTTCCTGTGCATTTTATCATTTAATCTCAGAAGTAATCCTCAGCTCAGCTGTGTAGATATAGAAACTGAGGCTCAGAGAGGTGGTGGGATTGCCTGACGCCACACATTAAGACAGCAGGAAGGTGAAGATTCCAGCAGATTTTACCTGTCTGACTGCCTCGCACCGCCCCTCCCCAAGGCCTGCAACATCTGAGCCACTGGACTCTGAAACACAGACTTGACAGTGGCCGTCAAGGTTGTCCTAACACCCAGACCAGGTGGAGTGGGGACTTGCCTAAGGCCCATCCCACTCCAGGACAGAGCCCTTCAAAGGATGTTTACAAGATTGTTTGCAGATCCTTCTGGGCTGTGCTGGGCATTGGCCAAGGACTGGCCCCAAGCAGGACAGGTGGGTGGTGGTCTCTGGCTAGAGGACCCTCACTTGTATCTTACGCAAACCCTGGCCTGGCAAAGGTCAGGGGCCCCTTGGCCCTCCTTCTTTCAGTGAGACCTCTAGGACACATCTTCTTGTACCCACAACATCTGGAAGTTCTTCCGCATGTCTGACTGCAATCCTTCCTGCTGCAGGGGACACCTGTTACCAACGCTGCAACACAAGCAGGTCACTGCTTCCTCGGGCACACAGGGACCACTCCCACACGTGGGAGACCACTTGCTACCTCTTGTCTGAGCTTCAGAAACTTGGAACTTTGGGGGTCACAGAGCCAGGCCCCCCACTCCTGGGCTCAGATCGGAGGAATGTAGGTCAGTGACACCTGTTGCTCCCCACCCTGCAGGTCCAGGGTGACAGAAGGAGCTGGGGCAGTGGTCCCTCCCAGCACCGGGAGGGGGAAGCCCTTTCCTGCCTGAGTTGAGGACAGGTTGCATGTGGCCCTGGGCCTCTCAAATCAGAGCTCCCAGAGAAGAGGCTGTTCCTCCCCCATCAGACCAGGGTCTCCAGGACACAGCCATGCCTTCCCCTTCAGACTAGGATCCCCCAGGGCAGGGCTATGCCTCTCCCATTGACCAGGGTCCCCAAGAAGGCCCAGGCACTGCCCACACCCCTCAGGCCACCAGTTCCTCACCACGTGCTCCTCCCACCCCGCTGTGGCCAAAGTCCCCATGTCATCAAACCCCAGGGACAGCTGCCTGTCCCCTTTGCTCCACTTCTGAGCTCTTCTGCTGCCCTGAGTCAGCACCCCCTACATACTGGCTCCCAGGGACTGACCCTGAGCAGAGACCTGAGTTTCCTCTGCTGCTTCCCACCCCTTGGACCCTTGGCCAGTCCTGAATACACGCAGCGTCCTCCCTTCACCCCACACCAGCCCATCCACACCTCATTCCCTGGACAGCTGGCCTTCCGATCCTGTGTACCCCGACCCCAAGTTGCCCTCTGGTGGCTGTCCCTTGCCTGCACACCCACTGGCTGCATACCACCTGTGGGTTCTCCCAACTCTGCCGGGTTCTCCCATCACATGATGGCTTTATGTTCCTGCTGGCATCCTCCTCTGGGAGGGCAGGACCGGGGCCTGGCTGGCTCACCCTACTGCCTGCACCCCAGTAGGGGCAGAGAGCCCAGCCAAGACTTGCTATGAGTGGACAAGCGAGGCCCCGATGCTGGGCAGTATGGCCGGCCTCTGCCTCTCCAACCTGGCAGTGACCTCCAGGACCCCTCCCACCTCCCTCCCTCTCTCATACAAACAGACCCATCAGCAACCAGCCTTCCTGCCAAAATGCACTGAGAGTGTCACTGCGGTTTACCATTCTGTGGCCACCACCCTGGTGGGACCCACTGTCGGCCTCCACCCTTCCCGCCTCTGCCTGTCCCCAGCACAGTGCCATCATTTGCAATTTGCCAGGACACATGCTCTGCTCAAAACCTCCCCGCCACTCCCTCCTCACTCAGAGCAAAGGCCATGCAGCCCTCAGGGACCCCACAGCCCACAGGGACTGGCCCGTTATCCCTGACCCTCCCCCTTTCCCCCTTCCCCTCAAGTGCATCCTTCCAGCCACACTCAGGCAGGGAACCCTAGCTCGCTGCACTCTCCCCCTGGGAGACCCGCCTTGTTTTGACTCCAGCGCCTGTGGGGCCACAGCCTTATCTTGGTGTCCCAGGTGAGGTGGCTCAGAGAAGGCAGCCTGGCTGCTGCCACCAGCCGCCAGAGGGGAGTAGCCTGGCCCCCACTCGGCAGAGCGGGCCCCAGGGGACCTCTCCCAGGGCCCAGGCATGTTGGAGGCCCTGGGAGGAGGCTCAGCCTGGGGCCCCCTGCCACCCTACTCCCTGCAGAGCCCAGATATTGCTGGCCCAGCCCAGCCCCAGGAGGGGAAACTGGGCAGCAAAGACCGCCGCTGGCCACTCAGGTCTGAGCTGCCTCATCTATCGGGGGCACAAACCCTCTTTGTCTGATGCACTGCACCCACCTGGGCAGGGCCACAGAGGCCCACAGTCTGCAAGCAGAACAGGGTCCCTGGAGAAGGTGAGTCCCTGAGCTCCCCAGCCCTCCAAGGAGGCGGTCTGGACTGGGGATGTGGGGTCAGAACAACCCCAGGGCACCTGCCGTCTCCACCCAGCTCAGAGGCCTGCACCCCTGCCTGAGCCCTTTCCCCGTCATGCTGACCTTCACCTGGTGCACCTCCGGCCCAGCTCCGTCCGGCCTGTCGCCTACTCATGCCAGTTGTGTGGCTAGTGCCTCAACCCCCACACCCCCTCATGCTCCAACCACTGGCGCAGCTGGAGGTCAAGCCGATAGGTCACTCACTCAGCAAGTGCATCCCTGGCCGGCCTGGTCAGGCTCCGTGCTGGGTGCTGGGCGCCTGCACAGGCTCCAGTGGGTCCCAAACCTCCCCACCTCTGCCAGCTCAGCTCTGTCTCCTCCAAGACACCTTCCCAGACTGTGGGGCTCCAAGAGCGCTCCCCTCTGCCCTCCCGCCCAGCCCCCTCACCTACTCTGCCCCATTCACTGCCAAGGGTGCAGCCTGGTTCCCATGAGGACGGGGCTTCACATCCCCCAAATTGCTGAGAACACCCCGAACACCACCTTAACTGTCTACAACCTCCACCCTCACGGCTCTCACTGAAACCATCACCAGTGTCAAAATCATCAAAACCTTCAACACAATCAGTACCACTGCCGGCGCCATCACCACCACCACCGTCATTACCACATCACCACCAACACCAACACCATCAACATCAGTACCAACAGTACATTATCAACAGCACCATGGCGCCACCACCAGCATCAAATGCCACAACCATACTACCACCGCCACCAACACCACCACCATCATGTCACTACACAGAGCTGCATCAGTTAACACCACCACCACTAACATCAGCACCTCAGTCGTCACTACCACCATCATTGCTTCCATCAACATCATCAGATCATCACGACCCACTACATCACTGCCATCGCTACCACCACATCACCACCTTCCCCACGACCCACAACACCGTCAGCACCACCACCCACACCATCACCATCAATGCGATTTTCACCATGTCACCACCATCAGCAACGTCACCGGCACAATCATTACCACCACCACCACCATCGATGCCATCAACACCATCAAACCATCACTGCTACGTCTCTGCCGTTGCCACCACCAATGTCACCAATGTCAGCACTACTGTTACATTATCAACAGCATCACCTTTACCATCAGAGACAGGGCCCCGTGGAGGCAGCAGGCAGGGTCTGGGCAGCGGGCAGTCCCCCCCCGACCCCTCCTGGGAGGCTGAGGACGAGTGCTGGGCGTGAGGGAGCGCCCAACAGGGGCGGGAGTTACTACAGAGACACGGAGCTCAGGCGTATCGCAAACAGAAGGAGGGACGGAGAGATGAAACCCCTGCCAGGAGTGTCCTGAAGCGCCTGCTTCCAGCCTGGGCCAGGCCCTTCCCAGAGGGGACCCGGATCTATCCTCATATGCACCCTCCCTGCACCCAGTGACCCCGCAATGCAGCTGCCCCGTGCCCCCAGGCAGTCCCACCGGACGCCCTCAGGTCCCACTGTAGGGGGCAGTGAGCACTGCTTGAGCACTCCCCGCTTCCTGGCACTGCCCGGTGAACTCAGGGTGCAGCACTGACCTCCCCAGTGGGTGCCCCCTCCATGCTCCTCCTCCTCCCTGTCCCGCCCACCCCCCAAACCAGTGCCTGCGCAGATTCTGGCTGGATGATGGCAGAGGCCAGGAGGCAGGGAGTAAGGGAGGCCTCGAAGCTCCCTGCCCAGCCCCAGGCCCCTGCTGGTGCCACTCTCCCCGACCACTCAGCATTTGACTCCACCTGGCCCGACCCCGCAGCTGCCCTGCCCACCCCCATCCCATCCAACACATCCCGTGAGCTCAGGGCTGGCCATACCCACTAGCTCCCCTGACTGTCAGTCCCAGCCCCTTGCCTTCGAGTATCTGTGAGCACCACGCTCATTGCACCGCAGATCCCCACCACCGACACACGGGGACCCAGACACGGGGGCCCCACAGAGGTGGGGAAACACACGGATGAGATGCCACGGGAGGCAGCCCCACAGGAGACTCCTGCGCCCTGACTCCACCTGGGAAAGCTCCCCACACCCAGGTGCCCCCCTACCCCTAACATGCCAGTGTGCCCCGACCCTCAAGCACATGTCTGTGATGGTCCCCCCCAGACACACCTCACCAGCATCACTGGCCTAGCAACAGCTGGCAGTCCGCTTCCCCACAGGATGAGGAGCATGGGGAGCGGTGGGGAGGAGGCCCAGCACTGGCCGCCCATCCTCTGCGGGAGCCTGGGAGGCATCTGGCGGAGGCTGGGGCTGGGTGGGGCGGTTGGGCCACGCCTCCTTAGTCCCATTGCACAGCTAAGGAAACTGAGGCTGGGGCTTGTGTGGCCGGTGCGGGCAGAGACAAGGATTCCTGAGTTGGAAGAATTGATCATCCTGATCTGCCACCCAAGGACATGACAGACCCCAAACCCTTGGATGTACAGACCTAAGCAGGCACTGCGGGGGCGGGGGGCAACTAGGAGCCCAGCCCCTCTGGTCCCCAGCCTCCTGGGTGGGCCCCTCTCCCCATATCCAAGAGTGGGAGGGGGTGGGCTTACCAGGGCCAGGCACCGTGGTGGATGTCCTGCTGGGTGGGTGGTGTATGGGGGCACCTTGGAGGCAGGACCCTGTCACCATGGTCAGACCACCCTGGGCAGACTGGATGCAGGAATGACGTGTTTGGGGGAATGAATGAGTGAGTTAATGAATGAACGAATGGATGAATGAGTAAATCCCCAGTCCTTGGAGGATGAGGGACCCCTTCACATGCGGCCCATTCCAATGGCTTCTGTTCGCCTCCCGAGGGCTTACTGCACAGCTGACAGGGGGATATGGGGCTCACGCTCTGCTGAGGGAGAGGCAAAGTTGAGGATACACGGACTTCCTGCAAAATTGAGGTCCAAGCTGTGGAAGTCGACAGGACCAAGGACGTCGGAAAATGGGCAGAAAGGCCTCCAAGAGCAGGTGGCTTTTGAGGCTGGAGGAGGGCAGCGGGTCCAGGGACAAAAGCACCAAGCATTCTAGCTGGCACTGAGGAGGAGAGTGACAAGGGGGCCCACAGGGTGGAGGGCAGCAGCTCGGGGGGACAGGGCTGCATGCCTGGGCAGGGGAGATGCTCACTGCCCCAGGCTCAGAGCACAGCGGCAGTCCCTAAGCCACGCCCTCATTGTCCGCTCCAGCTCCCAAGCCTGGCAGGGGACAGGCAGGCCTGGGCTCAGGCACCCTTGAGGAGAGGGCAGGCCCACTGTGAGCCTCTGCCAGCCCCGCTGCTCCCCAAGGACAAAGTGGTGTGAACTCAGAGAAGGGAGAGGCCCTGGGGAAGGGGCGGGGGGCTGAATCCAGGGCCAGGCAGGAGCAGCCGATGGTAGGTGACCTCCCCTCTGAGAGCAACAGAGCACCGTTTCCCCAACCCCAGCCCCCCACCCAGATGGGGGGGTACAGCACACCCCCCTCCCACGCTCACTGGCAGTGCGGACCCTAAGACCCTTCAGAGGCCACCAAAGAGGACGTCTGTGTCGAGCCCGTCTCCTGTCCCATCCTCCTCATAATCCACCCACCCGGAGCTGCCTCCTCTGCCCCCATCAAGAACCAGCCAGTGTGGGAGACATCAGGCAGGGAACTGACCCGCGGCTGACAGTGACCAAGGAACCCTGAGAAGTCTCCGATTCGCTTACCTCCCTGGGCCTGCCCCGTCACTGCCGTCTCCAAGGAAACCAGGGATGGGGTGGGGGCAAGGCTCTTTAAGGGACCAACAAGAACTTGGGCTAGGAACACTGGGAAGGGGCTGAGCCTGGGTCCTGAGCACCCCCTGGATGGCTGCACCCCACACGGTTATGGTCTGCCTGGGCAAGGTGATGGCACAGACTGTCATGACCCATGGGGCAACCCTGGCCATGTCAATGTCACTCTGTGTCCCAGTCTCCTCAGCCAGGCTGGTCTAACATTGCCTAGAGCAGGGTCAGGCTCTGAGAAAAAAACCCAACAGACTGTGCAGGAAGGTTACGCCCTCCACCAGCCAGTCCCAGTGTCTGATCTGCCAGCTCAGTGAGGGTACC
The DNA here is from genome assembly GCF_036321535.1 of Camelus dromedarius. Classification (NCBI taxonomy): domain Eukaryota; kingdom Metazoa; phylum Chordata; class Mammalia; order Artiodactyla; family Camelidae; genus Camelus; species Camelus dromedarius. The sequence goes on along the minus strand of NC_087470.1, from coordinate 12,946,393 downwards.
CAGTGCCCACTATTAAGGAAACCCAAACCTGACTGAACAGAAGCCTGCTGCAGGACTTCTCAGAGCCTTTATGTTTGCCAAGCACGAGGACCCAGGAGCAAAAGAGCTGGTGGGTATGGAAGTCTGCCCTTCCTGGAGCCCACGTGGGATTGGCGTCAGGCAGAACGCCTCCTAAAAGGCTGCTGTAGCAGTGTGAGCACCTGGAGGGTGTCTGGCCCAGGCCTGGCCTGCACTGATGTCTCTAAGCTGGCCCTCACCTCCACCATTTTCAACTGAGAGCAGAACAGGTGATTTGTAAGGATCTTGCTAGCTCTGAATTTTTTGCTCCTTGTAACTCTGGGTTACGTGCAGCCTCCATGAGGGAAAGGAGCTGTCCCTTCAGAACCACAGGACTTAATTCCCATGATGTGCTCCTGGCCTTCCTTAACCCCCAGCACCAGTCCGTCCGTCCTGGGCCCATCCTCCACCCACGAACCTAAACAGCTGGGAATTCTGCAAAGACCACCCATTTCCCTCCCTAGTGGCCCTGCTCCCAAGGCCCTCGGTGCCACTGGCCAGGCTGGTGTAGGGGTATGTGTGTGGGAGATGGGGCCCTCAGCCCTGTTGGGAGCAGTCACCTCAAGTGTAGAAGTTGAGCCCATTTGTGCAAGTGTGTGTGTACAACTGAGGGTGAGGCAGGCAGAGGATCTGCTCTGTTGGTGGAGCCTGTGGCTCAGACTTTCCAAGACTAGCATGTCACATGGCTGACAACTGCATGTGGCTGGAAAAGCGGGCAGCCCTGCAAGGACATGACGCATGCATAACTATATGTGAACGCTCACAAGTGACTCCAGATGAGACACAGGGTCAGGGCTCAACGTGTGACCAGGGTCAAGACTCAGCATGTGACCAGTGACCAGGACCAGGGCTCAGTCTGAGTCTGGAATCTAGGCTCCATCAGTGACCAGGGACAGAGTCATGGATCACATCATGGATCAAAAGATTGAACTACTCAGAGGATGGTCATGTCATGGATGGTTCTCAGCCCCCAGTGGCACCCCCCCAACACACACAATTTTGCAGATGTGAGACATTTTCTCACCCAAACACACACAAATACACACAAACACAGACGTAGGAGAGCACAGACGCAATCTCTGGGCTCACTGGTGGAAGTAGACATGGGGCTCTGACCCTGGTCGCCATTTCAGGAAATGCTTGGCTCCTCTGAGCCTGGTTATGTGAGGAGTGGTCCCATCTGAACATGGAAGGAGGTTCTGTCTAGCACAGGGCAGAGCAAAATGGGGGAAGTCTGGGGGAGGGGAGAGACAGCCCCCACCCTCTCCTCCCCTTCCCCTCCCCGAGCCTCTGGCCCAAGCTTCGCAGTTCTGGATCAGATACCACATTCTCCATCTTGAGCTGGACTGTGGTCCTTTCAGAGCCTCAGCTTCCCTAGAGGTAACAGGCACAGTTAACCGGGCTCCTAGGGCCGTGCCCAAGACTGAACAGGGAGCTTGCGGGCAAAGTGTGTTCTGGAGCACCTTCCTGCTGACCTCAGAGCCCTGGGCCCAGGCGTAGTGACCCTGTAAGTCTCATCCAGGGGTGGGCAGTGGGTGGGCCCTCCACACCTGAGGTGGAGGCCACTGGTGAGCACCCCGTGGACCTGGCTGCAGCCCACTCCCCATCGCCCACTCTGCCCCCTCCCACAAGCAGGCAGACTTTGGTCCTGGGGATGGGAGGCTGAGGCACCTAGATGGTGGAATCTGCCCCAGGTCACACAGCCCTGGGGACCACACTCACTGGGCTGGCCAGACCACTCACAGCCTACTGCCCCAGGGGGAGGGAACAAGGGGATGGGGCAAACTTTCTGGAATGCAATTTGCCACCAAGATCTTTAAACTGTCCAAGGGACTCAATGGCAAAGAAACAATTAGAAATGTGGGCAGAGCTGTCCAAGTGAGGGTGCTGGGCCGCTGGGTGAACAGGCACCCACAGGGAGTTGCGGGCAGCCTTGGAACAGCCCCTGGGGAGGGTTTATGGGCTGTGGGGAGGGGCTTGTTCCAACATCAGGGGCCAGACAAAATGGATCTGCAGCCGCAGCATAACCACCCATGATGGCCAGCATGGGTCCTGTGAGCGCCTGGGCCCTATTTCTTGCTTTTTATTTTTTCATCATTTTTAAATACTCCAATTTGTACAAGGTGCATGTGTCACATGCAAAACCCAGAGAAAAGCAGTTGACAGCAACTAAAGCCAGAGGGCCAGTTTCCTAAGGGTATGAGGTTCCCCCAGCTCTCTCCCCACCCAGGCCCCTGCCCCAGCCCCTGCCCTCACAACCCCAGACCTAGAGATGGAAAGGGCAGTGGAGTCTGCCATATGGCCCTGGACACTCCCACCACAGGGCCTTTGCACTGCCTGTTCCTTCTGCCAAAATGCTTGTCCCCAGACACCCACGTGCACAGTGATATGTCAGGCTTCTTCTCACACACAACCCCAGAGAGGCTTCCATCCACCTGCCCTGAAAGGCACCTCACCCCACCTGCCACTTGGTCCACTGGGTCCACTTCTTGGCCTGTGCCATGACCTGATGGTTTCACAGAGATCTGTATGTTCCTCTTTCCTGTCCCTCCTCACTGTGGATTGGAGGAGTCTGAGGTCTTGAGTGATTACTGACCACGCACAAGGGAGTCGTCAAAGAGCAGTGCCTTGTCAGTGGCCAGAAATCACTGAAGACTGGATGGGTGGGTGGATGGGTAGATGGATGGATGGATGGATGGGTGGATGGATGGATGGATGGATGGATGGATGGATGGGTAGATGGATGGATGGATGGATGGGTGGATGGATGGATGGATGGGTGGATAGGTGGATGGATGGATGGATGGGTGGGTGGGTGGATGGATGGATGGGTAGATGGATGGATGGATGGATGGATGGATGGATGGATGGATGGGTGGATAGGTGGATGGATGGGTGGATGGATGGGTAGATGGATGGATGGATGGGTGGATGGATGGGTAGATGGATGGATGGATGGGTGGGTGGATGGATGGGTGGATGGATGGGTGGATGGATGGATGGATGGGTGGGTGGATGGATGGGTAGATGGATGGATGGATGGGTGGGTGGATGGATGGATGGATGGAGGGGTGGGTGGATGGATGGATGGATGGGTGGGTGGATGGATGGATGGATGGATGGGTAGATGGATGGATGGATGGATGGGTAGATGGATGGATGGGTGGATGGATGGGTAGATGGATGGATGGATGGATGGGTGGATGGATGGATGGATGGATGGGTGGATAGGTGGATGGATGGATGGATGGGTGGGTGGATGGATGGATGGATGGATGGGTAGATGGATGGATGGATGGATGGATGGATGGATGGATGGATGGGTAGATGGATGGATGGATGGATGGATGGATGGGTAGATGGATGGATGGATGGATGGGTGGATGGATGGATGGATGGATGGATGGATGGATGGATGGATGGATGGATGGATGGTTGGATGGATGGATGGGTAGATGGATGGGTAGATGGATGGATGGATGGGTGGGTGGATGGATGGGTGGATGGATGGGTAGATGGATGGATGGATGGTTGGATGGATGGATGGATGGATGGGTAGATGGATGGATGGATGGGTGGGTGGATGGATGGGTGGATGGATGGGTAGATGGATGGATGGATGGGTGGATGGATGGATGGATGGATGGGTAGATGGATGGATGGATGGATGGTTGGATGGATGGATGGATGGATGGGTAGATGGATGGATGGATGGGTAGATGGATGGATGGATGGGTGGGTGGATGGATGGGTGGATGGATGGATGGATGGATGGGTAGATGGATGGATGGATGGATGGGAGGATGGATAAGGGCCGGATGGGCAGATGAGCAAGTGGATGGGTGGATAGGGAGGTGAATGGGTAGCCAAGTGGGTGGATGGATAGAAGGTGGGTGGGTGGATAGCTGAGTGGGTGGATTGATGAATGGAGCATGGATATGTAGATGGAGGGTGGATGGATGAATGGCAGTCACATTCCTCCACAACAACTTCCATACTTGCTGACGCACAGCCCTACAAACTGGCCCCATCCCCTTGCAGCCTCCCCCCAGCACCCTGCACACATCCAGCCTCCCCTCTGGTGGCCCAACTCGCCCTGGCCTCACATTCCTCCTGTACCCTCCAACTTCCACAACTTTGCACCGAGTGTCCTTCTGCCTAAACCGCTTTTTCCTGTTCTGTCAGAAAAAGACATCTACCTCTAGGGGCAACCACTTTGAGAGCCTCCCTGACCTCCCAGACTCACATCCATCGCTGTCCTGCCCCCGGCATGAGGGACTTGCCACATGTGCCCTCAGGCCTGCAGGCTGGCCTGGGGATGCCAGACCCGGGGCTGAGGGGGGCGGCTTGTGACAGTGACATGCAGCTCTCACCACACACACCACAATGGACACCGAAACTCTGGGAAGGGAGGCCCAGCCCCCACAAGGCCCACCCGGCACGTTGGGATCCGGTCACTAAGTTCTTTCCCATTCTATCTCCCCAAATTCTGACCCCCTTCATCTCTGGTTGCCACCCCTACTTTGGGGCCTTTGCACAAACCCTTCCCTGTGACTACAAAGCCCCCCACCTCTCATTTTGCTTCCTTGTGTCTGGGAGGGCACCTGGCCCTGGGCCCTCACAAGGCTCTGTGACTCCAAATGGCAGCCCGGCCAGTCCAGCCCAGTGCCCTGCCCCCCTGGTTCCTGCTGCTGCTGCTCCGGACACGGGCTGTCGCTACTGCCTGACGAGGGACTGGGCCCGGGGCCCCAGGAGCCACTGGGTCTGCTTCCCATCTGATCACTGGGGGTCGCACCCCACCACCCCAGTCCTTGATGATGCCCCTGCAAAGCTAAACTACCTGCCTGTCACCTGGCCGGTGTGGGGGCACCTCCAGACGCCTCTGGACCAGCAACCATGGCCTTCCCTGGGAGGGGTGGGAGGCCAGCTGGATGGGCCCCCCGCTGCCTCAGAGCCTGATCTGGGTATGGAGAGACCGTGCAGGACAGACAGAGTGGGGGAGTGAGCAGACCCCAAACCTGAAGGCTGCACCCCTCCCCTGCGTGGTCGGCTGCCCCCAAGCCCGAGGCCCCGGGGCCACAAAGTGCAGACGAACTGACAGGTCAGTCCCATCGCACAGGATACAGAGCTGGTTGGTGGGGCCTTGGGAGGGAGGGGGAGCCGTCAGGCCGCCCGTCCGCCCCATGAGCCCCACCCGCCCATCACTGCGGGGCCCGGCCTGTGCTGGGCACGCTGCCTAAGCTCTTCCCTCACAGACAGAGTTTGAGGAGGAGACACTGAGGCCCAGAGAGAGGAAGGGACTGGCCCGGGCCCCCAAGCCCTGCTGTGTGGCCTTGGGCAGCTCCTGTCCCCTCTCTGGGCCAGGCTGGGGGGCAGGCGCTGAAGCCCAGTTCTTGATGCCCAGGTGGCCAGTCCAGCTTAATGCATAGTGGGGTCACAGGGAGACCCTGGGGCTGGGGGCACAGGTAGGGCCTCAGCAAGTGCCCCTGTCCCGCAGGCTGCGGTGTGACACCAGTGGGGCTTCCCACTTGGCGAGGGAGGGAGCCAGGGCACAGGGAGGGTGAGCAAGGCCCAAGGCCGCAAGGCGGCGGGAAAGGGCGGGCCCGGCTCTCCCCGCAGCCCTGTCCTGGGGCCCTGGGGCTCGAGGCCTGGTGCAGCCCTGTCCCGGCGGGGTAACTGCACAGCTCCTGGCTCTCAGCTGGTCCAAAGTGCATCTTGGCGCCCACTGCCCCAAGGCACAGGGCACGGAGGGCCCGTGATGGGGGCAGACTCATTTCTTAGCAGAGGATGGTTCTGTCTTCCCCAAGGGAACGGCCAGGCCGAAGATGCCATGTGTGCAGTGGCGTCAGACGTGGGTTGGGTGTTGGCCCCCACACAACCCTGCTGTGTGACCCAGGTAAGTCCCCTGCCAGCCTTGGTGTGCCCCACCCATCACCTGGGGGTAAAGGCAGCTCTCTCTGAAGGCTGCCATGAGGCCAAGATGTGCAAGCATGCGCACCACACGTGGGGTCAGGTGTGACACGTGCTCTCAGACTTGCACACAGAGGGCACCCACATCGCACACATGGACAAACTTGATCTCTGAGGGCAGCGAGGCAGGGGCTTCACGGTCACGGAGATGACCGTGGAGTCCAGGACAGTTGTGTTTCTGGGGGAGCCAGCGGGCCATGTTGGGGCAAAAGCCCCAGTGCTTGGGCCCCCACTTTCCCCACCCTGGCCTCCCCCAGCCCACATACCCACGGTGCCTCCCTCTGCAGGAGAGCGCCGCCAGTCACCCTCCTCCCAACCCACCCACAGGCCAGGGACCTGCTCAGCTGAGGGGGGCGGGTGCCCCTGGAGGACGCCCGAGCTTTGCAGTCACATCCACCCTCACCGCGGATGCAGTATGCGGTGGAGATGGGGTGGCTGCCACGGAGCCCTTGGTGACCCCATAGGGGACAGTTCTTCTTCCTGGGACCCAGAGTCACCTGCTGTGTGACTCTAGGTGAGACCCTTGCCCTCCCTTCCAGGAGGCAGTCCACTGGTCCACTCAGCCAAGGTTGCTTGAGAGCCTCCCAGCACAGGGAGGGCAGGGAGGGCTTCCTGGAGGAAGGGGCAACCACATAAACACGGAGAAGAAATGGATGCCACCCTCGCCCTTAAAGCAGCAGACCACACTCCAGAAGATACATGGCAGGTGGGTGGGCCTCGAACACTGGAGTGCCGCCTCCTACACTCTGAGGACCCTCAACTTCCCACCCCGTGGAGAAGATCATCTTGGACACAGTGACCCTGTCCTTGGCCCAGTCGCCCATGGCCCGCCAGCCCTTCATGGTGAAGCTAATGTCCATGGCTCCTCTGGCCGGGAGCTCATGTATGGCGAGGACCGGAGAGGGTGGCAGTGGGTGAGACACAACAGAGACAGAGAGAGAGAGGGAGGCAGAGACGGAGAGAGGATTCACGGTGAGGAGCCTGGGAGCAGACCCAGGAGTCCAGCATCATCACACAGGGGTGCTCGTGGCTCAGTGTGGGTGCAGGACCCCCAGGGCCACCCAGTCAGGTTGCTGCCCGATGCCAAACTCCCCATGAGGCCCAGGGCCTGGACAACTTCCTGGTCCCTTCCAAGCCCTCTGTTGACACCCCCGACCCCAGAAGGAGTCCCCTGGCTCCGGTGAGAACCCAGGCCTGCACACAGCCCTAGAAGGTGCCAGAAATGGGTTCCAACAGCAGGTCTGAGGCCACAGGGAGTGGTGTCTACCTGGGTGTCCCTTCCTGGGACATCCCTCCTGGCTCTGCTTTGTAAAAGGGACAGATACAGAAACTCCCTCACAGGGCTGGGGACTGTAAAGGGACAATGGATGGAAGGAGGTGAGAGGGGGACCCGGGAAAGAAGGTGCTGGGCATGGGGAAGGGGCTGATGGGGACACAGCACATTTGGGGAGAAGCCAGAGCAGAGACAGCTGGTGGCATCTGCAGTCCTTCCTCCTGCTGCAGGGGCCCAGCTGACCTCCTGAAGACCCCCTGCCTCTGTAGGACACCACCAAGCTGCACCTGAAAAATGCTGCCATAGTGGGCTTTGTCTGGCCCCGATCGAGACATCCCAGGGGCAAAGTGGCAGACTGGCCTGGGAGGACAGGATGAGGTGGAGGCCCCAACGTCTCTGAGCCCCTTAATTCCAGGCCCACCCACTCCAGGCAGACTCTGCTCCCATCACCCAGCACCCGTGGCCTGGGTCTGGGTGTGCATGGGGGCGGGTGCTTTCGGTGTGGGGTGAATGGGGAAGGCCGTAGGAACCAACAGCCTCACAGGTCCAGCTGTCACCTGAACGTCCTCCATCGCCGGGGTCTTCCCCCAACAGCATCCCACCCCCAGCTGATAACCACTTCTGTGCCTTTGCTCACGCAGTGCCTGGCCCACGTGCACTTCTCCTCCAGGCCCAGCGTGCTGGCCACGCCCTCCCTTTCCGACAGACCACGCCCTCCCTGGTCCTTCGTGCACAGCTCTGGGGCCCAGGAAGTCTCCCCTGCAAGAGGCCCTGGGGGCACGGATGCGCCCCACCTCTGGATGCCTAGCCCCGCACGAGGCTGGCCCTCTGTTGCTGAGGACATCATGATGACAGAACAGGGGAGCAAATGCATCACGCACGCGTCTCTGAGCACCTACCATGTGTCTGGGATGGGTCTAACACTGTGGATGCAGGAGACAGATTCTCTCCTGGTGTTGATGTGTAGCAGGGGAGACAGACTGTGACCGGAGCAGAGAGGAAAACAGGTGGTCTGTGGTCTGTGGGGTAGTGATGACCCCTGGGGGGTGTCCTTCCAAACAGGTGGTCAGGAAGTCCTCCTTGAGGAGGTGGCCTCTGGATGAAGGCCTGGAGGAGGGCAGGCTGCTTGGGTTCCTGGGGTGAGCACTGCAGGGGCAGGGTGAAGGGAACCTGTGGGTGGGCCGGGTGTACAGGGAATGTGGGGTGTATGGTGTGGATGGGGTGTGTGGGGTGCACGGGGTGGGTGGGGTGTATACAGGTGCATGGAGGGTATGGGATCTATGGGGTATACGGGGATGTTGGCTGTATGGCGTGTGTGGGGTACATGGGGTGCCCGCTCTGACGTTGCCAAGCCCCATCACCCCATAGGGCTGCACAGGGATTAAAACGGCCCGTTTCAAAACTGACTTCCCACTTACCGGCCCTGCAAGCCTCGGGCCACTGTGTTAACGTCTCTGTGCCTCAGTTTCCCACGTGTCCATGGGTCGTTTCGTGGGATGTCGCACTAAAGGGCTTCAAGCAGATCTGCCTCCTGGTGGACTCTCAGGACGCGCGACCCTGGGCTCCCACACTCTGTACCCCAGCTTCTGGGCACAGGCTGCACGGGCATAATCTGGGCCGTGTGCCCTGCACTGACAGCTCCTTGGGGGGGCATCTCAAGGACAGGAGTCCCCATGACACCCACCTGTTGGTCCTCACCTGTGCCATTGTGAGGATACCAGACAGCAGCCACCTCTCCAGCCGGGATGTCCTTCCAGAGCACAGCACCAAAGCTGTCCTCATCACAGTTCCCATGGGGCTCTGCCAAGGGTCAGAGATATAAGTGAGGGTGGGATACATGAAGCGGGGCAGAGAGCTGGCAGCCGGGCCAGGAAGGCAAGACCCCTTCAGGGAATCCACTGTCATGAGGGAGTGTCATTCCCCAGAAGAGCTGAGCCCTAAGTGCACCCAGGCTCTGAGGATGCCCCTCCCCAGAGTCCAGCTATGGGGTGGATGGACACTCACTGGGACACTGCTGGGCACTGCATTGCTGGTGCTCATCTTGGGGGCCTTGGAAGGCTGCACCCCTAAAGAAGGGCCCCAAGCATGCACTCTCCCACCGCTGTGTGCCACCCTCACATGTAACACGGCAGCCACGTCACGACGCCCAGGTCTGACACTGTGCAATGCCACCATGCACAGAGGCCCAAGGATGGATTGAGGAGGGTGCAGGAACAGGAGCCATGGGGATGCAGACACAGAGATGTAGGGGCTCAAGCCTCTAGAAAAAAAGAAACTTAGACCCTGAGAGTGGAAGCCAAGCTCAGCTTGATACAGGATAAAACAAATGCCTCACATGCACTGGTTGGTCTCCCACCATCACCCCACTGACCCCTGCATCCCCAGGAAAACTGCAGGGTCCCATGATGAGCCCCTGTGGGGTCTCACCCCACCCTCGTGGCCCATGCCCATCAGGTCCCCCTCCCACAGGTCCCTCGGCACACCCCTGATCGGGGCACTGTTGCAGAAAAAAGTCTTGAGTTTCCACCCAGCTCTCCTGTAGGAAAGTGCACTGCACTCCCGCGTGCGATGCTCCCGGCCCCGGGAGCAGCTGGCCGAGCACTTGCTCCAACTTGACCACTCGTTCCATTTTCATCCTCTGCCCGGCTCGGGGGAGGAAAGGGACAGGAAGCCGTTGTGAGCACCCAGGGCCTACACCCACCACCCAGCCTGGGGCCCAAGTGTCAACACCCCTGGGGACTCCCCACACTACCGTGAAATCTGAGGCATCGGTGTGGCACCCAAGGGGGCCCCCTACCCCAACACCCATGGTACGTGAGTACCACGCCCCAGGGTCTCTCAGCTCCAGCCTGATCACTGCCTAGGCTCCCAGCTCTGAGCCCCCAGCAGGTGGGTCTGGGTGGGCAAAGCTGGGCTCCTGGGGCTGGCCAGCGACCCGCTGGGCCCTTCCTTTCCCTCCGCGGTCCCCCGTAGTCCCACCCAGCGCCCTCCTTCTCACCTACTAGGGCACAGGGCGATGTTGCCAAAATTGATTTGCTTCTCGGGGCTCTGACAGTAGCTGCCTCTAAACTGCGGCGGCCGACAGGTGCGGGTGCCGCCCTGGAAGCATCGGTCGCAGGTGCTCAGACTCTGAAGCGACCCCTCCTGCCAGGCGTCATGCACTATGGAGGGAACAGAGCTCTCCGGCACCCTTGCCCGACAGGGCAGCCATCTCCCACCCCTGCCGCCCCCCAACCCCGGCTCCTGCCGCCCCGCCCTCGGGCCCTGTCGCCCCGCCCCCGGCTCCTGCCGCCCCTCCCCCGGCTCCTGCCGCCCCGCCCTCGGGCCCTGTCGCCCCGCCCCCGGCTCCTGCCGCCCCGCCCTCGGGCCCTGCCGCCCCGCCCACCGGGAATCCCGGAGGAGTTGCGCACACGCGCTCCCGCAGGGCCCGCTGCGCTGCGTCCTTTAGGAGGAGGACACGCAGAAGCGCGCGCGCGCCTGCCAGCCCGCGCGGCGGGTGCTGGAGCACACGCTCCGTGGGGAGCACTCCTCGGCCACAGGGTCACCTGTGCGCCCAGACCTACAGCATCACAGGCCTGCTGCCTTCCCCGTGCCGGGGGCTCCGCTCAGACCCTCTGGAATTCCTCAGGAGGAGGCCTGCCATGCTGGGCAGCAGGTGGCCGCAGGGAGGCCCCTGAGGCTTTTTTTTTTTTTTTTTTTTTTTGAGTTTGAAGAGCATTAGATTCAGAGCTGATCCCAAAGACTTGTCATTTCCCCTGGCCCTGTTGGCGATCTCATGCCATTCCTGGGTCCCTGGGGTCAGACGCTTTGTCTCACGCCTGTTCCCCTAAATCCGGTGTGGCTGGAGACAAGCGACTGGCACCTGAGGTTAGTCTAATTACGGTAAATTACCACACGCATTACTTAGAATCGGCAACGATTAATAACGTCTAATATTTGACCAAAAACCTAGTCCCCTGGAGCCGAATTTCCCCACTTCCCAGACTTGAAGAGCATTTGCCTGTCAGCCCCGCCCAGCCGCGGCCACTCACCTTTCTGTGCCAGGGGCGGGGAACTCAAGTTGCTGCAGCTCGTCCCCCAGCTCCTCAAGCCGCCAGGCATCGGTGGGCAGCAGGACTGGCTCAAGGAGTTGGTGTGCAGGCGGCTGCAGGGCGGGTTCAGGTCAGCTCCCAGGTGCTGGCCTGCAGCCGCCACCCTGCAGCTCAAGAAGGGCGCTCTCAGCCCTTGGTCCCACAGCCCCCAGCTGCAGTGGGGCCGGGCTTGCCAGCACAAGGGCCGCTTGGCCCCACTGGGCAGATGGGAAACGTGGGACTAGGTGCCCCGGCCTGGCACCAACCCCTGTGGATCCCGTGGGTCCAGTCCCCCCTACCTTGGGGACCTCCCTCTCTTCCTCCAGGGCCTTCAGGCATCAGCTGCAGGACAGCATGACTGAGTGGCTGCTGCCCTCCCCTGCTCAGCATCCCACCAGCGCTCCTGCCTTCCGTGGCCCTGCCAGTCACTCCAGGGCCCCCCACAGGCTCCTGAGATGAGCGGCTCTCCCCAGGAAATTTCATCAGGGGAAAAATAACCCAAAGAATGAGAATCTCATTATAATTTGATTTAACTTTACAGAAGCAGCTGAAATAAGTGTGAGGTTAATAGAGAGGCTTATTAGAGAAATATGTCCTGTAGGCAGGCGCGGGTTGGGGCAGGTGGGTCTGGGCCGGGCTGGGGATTGTGGCAGAGGCCACAAGGTCAGCTGTCTGTGTGCACCCCAAAATTCCCAACCCACAGGTGCAAAGAAAGCCCCAGTCCCATCTAACACCGGGTCACACCGGGTTCCTGGGCCCTTATTTTTACTGGTCTCCACCCCTTCCAGATGAGGACTTGGCCCTGCCCCTGGCCAGGCTCCAACCCTCTGACCCCACCCTTGCATCAGGTCCCACACCTTATACCTCGGACCCCAGCGTGCCTGGCCCCGCCCAGGCCCCCTCCTCTGGCCAGGAAATGGCCCAGACTCTCCCCACCGAGGCCAGCCCAGGGCAACTCCCCTCCAAGAACACTCCTCTCGGAGCGCTCACTGCCACAGGTCTTGCGGTTGCACAGGCAGGCCTCCACCAGGACCCCCTCAAAGCCACCGCCCTCGATGCCCAGCGCAGGCAGCGGTGGCTTTGAGGGACCCATAGTCCTGCCTGCACTCGCCCCACAGGGATCACAGCTCCCAGCTTCCTGGTGGAAACTAGACATCAGGGCTCAGAGACAGGGCGGAGATAAAGGACTGCTGTGTCTTTGAGGTGGTGACATCTAGGTATCTCCTAAGCAGGGATCTGGGACACAGCAGCCTCGTGTCCCAACCAGTACAGCATCCTGGAGGGCCAGTTAAGAGCCAAGTATGGGTCTTCACCTACCTTGCTGGGAAAAAAGAGTTTCTGTGTTTGGGAGACAAGCCTGCCTCTATATAAATGCGGAGGCATTCACCCAATGTCGGTTTTACAGTGCAAACTGCCTTTCATTTGAAAGCAGCACTGGGAAACCAGCTTGAAAATGTCGAAAAAGTGTTGTTAGTGACTCTCTTCAATTTTAGGGTAGCTGAACCAAGTCTTCTGCCCATGTTCCCTCTGGGATGTGAAAGTCTGTAACATATTTCCTTCATTTGCCTCCTTGTGAACACAGAGGTTTTGGGTTTGGTAAACAAGACTATCCTGCCTATACTGAAAAAACCCAGCAGGACACTGCATTTACCCAGCACGGCCCCAATCACGTGCACAGCCCTGCTGATCACGTGCCCCCAGGCCCCAGGTCGGAATGTGCAACCCCTGATCACGTGTTGCTCGGCCAGTGATCACGTGTTCAGCCACAGACCCCCATATCACCTGTTGCCCGGCCTCTGATCATGTGCCCACCATCTTCTGATCACATGCCCCAGGCTCCTAATCTAACACCACCCAACCTCTGATCACGGGGCCACACCCTGCTGATAAAATACCCCTGAAGTGCCTTATCCAGTGCCGCCTGGGCCCTGCTCACGTTCCCACCCCCCCGATCATGTGCTGTCTGGACCCTGATCATGTGCCCACACCCTGCTGAGCATGTGCCCCCAGGTCCCTGAGCAAGAAGGGGATGATGACCTCTCCGGGATGAAGGTCAGGGTCATACTTTCAGGCAAGTCACTGAGACCAACACATGTGCCAAATGAGGGGAACCTACAAAGGACAGAGCAGGAGGGGATGATGAGTCCTTAGATGGATAAACCCTGCTAAGTTTATCCCATAAAGTGAGCCTCCCAGAGCACTGGAGTTGTTCCCACTGCATACCTGAGAGGCAGATCTGAATGGCGCCTGCCAGACTCCCCTCCAGGATCCCAGGGCACGTCCCTTGGCTGCAGCTAGGATAAGTACCAGGATGCATCTCTCAGAGGCCAGTCAGAAAGATCGCCTCATCTGAGGATGGCGGCTCCGCCCAGGGTCCTACTCCCTTTCGGAGCAGCTCCACCTCCAGCTAAAGATGTAGCAGACTGAGGCTCGGCCCTCCTGCCCAAACTTGGGACAGTTCTGGAGGGCTTTTCTAGCCCAAGAGCTCTGTCCCTTCCTGCACTGCTGCAGATGTTGATCCTGGGACCCACTGCAACACGTGGGAGGCAAGACGGTTCCCTACAGCCCCTCCCAGCTCATACAGGGACAGGCAATGTTTAAAAGAATGAGGTAGAGTTAAGTGTATTAAACATCAAAGAAATGTACCGAATATATTGTTGAGTAAAAAATGCCTCTTCACAGATACACATCACTATATATAAGAGAGAAACAAGGTCGTACTGCAGAGCACAGGGAAACATATTCAATATCTTGTAATAAACCATAATGAAAAAGAACATGAAAAGGAATATATGTGTGTGTAACTGAATCGCTATGCTGTGCTCTAACACAACATTGCAAGTCAACTATACTTCAATTAAAAAAATATCTTCACAATTCTGTGTAGAGTATGATCAAGAAGAACTAGGGGAGAAGTTTATATTTTCTCAGAATTTGGTTGGAATCAATTGGAAATGACTGTACAAGAAAAGTCAGAGGAAAACAGCAAATCTAGGAGTCTGGGGTTAGGCGGGACTGGATTTAATTTCACAGAAACCTGATTCCCCCACTGGCTGAAAGGTTAGGGACATTTGTGAATCAAAGAGGTGAGTCTGTTCTTTCTCACTTCCAGTATTTGGCCAACCCATTGGCGCACTGGCATCCATGACTTTGGATGCAACATTGAGTGTGTGCACCCTGCGCTCTGCCCATTCTTTCATCCAACAAATATTTATGGAGCACATCTGTGTGTCCAGCAGGGTTCCAGGTGCAGGGAATGCAGCAGTTAAAAAAAAGTCCCAGATCTTATGGACTGGGTGGGGCTCATAGAGCTGTGATAGGAGAAACTGAGAAGTGAGCAAAACTTAGTGAAACACAGAGTTGGTGAGATAAGGGTGTGATTTGGAGAAAATGAAAACAAGAAAGGAGGATGAAGTCGTGGTTTTAAATCCAGAGCCCATGCAAGGTCTTCATGTGTTATGACTATTGGTGCTAGTGGTGGTGTGGGGACTGGGAGGGGGGAAAGCTACCAATTCATGGAGGGAAAGGGAGCAGTAAAAGGACCTGAAGCTAGAGCATGGGGACTAAGGGACAGCTGAGGGCTCTGGGACCAGAACGCAGTGGGGAAGAACCCAAGAAGGAGAAGGTGGACAACTCAAAGATGGGGAGGAGCCCATGCAAACATCTCAGCTTTTGCTCAGAGAAAACTAGCAGGCCGTGCAGGGTGTTAAGTGACACAGATTCATTTCCCTGCAGGGGAATTCCTCCTGCCCTCGTGCTGGAGAGGAGACTGACGGGGGTGAGGGGAGAGAGGTGGCTGCGCCGTCACCAAGAGGAGAGTGGCAGCCTGGACCATGGGGATAGCAGGGAGGCGGTAAGATGTGACTAGAGTTTGGATATTCTGTGAAGTTCCATCTAAGGGGATTTGTTGAAGTGGTGCATTAACAGAGAGACAGAGAAAGAAATCCTGGAAGGACTCTAAGGTTTGGGGCTGGAAATCCAGAAGGATGGCATCTCCATGAACTGATGTGGAGAAGGCAGAGGTAGCAGGTGTGGGTGCTGGGTGGTGGGGACACTTTGAGGATTAATTAGAGGGAAGTTGGAGGATTTGGAAAGGGGAGGCTGAGACCATCAGCGCGGAGATGTGACTGAATGCGGGGAGGCTGCAGAGATCACCGAGGGAGTAAATGGTAGAGGATGGGATAGAAGATGAGAAGCCTGCCCCTGGGTTCTCGGTAGGCGTGTGGGTTGGTGTGCAGGGTGGGATGGAGTGGCCCCCACTCTTCCTATTCCCTTCGTTCCTCTGTGCTCCCAGCCCGCCTGCCAGCCAAGGTGGTCTCTGTACGGGGCGGCCAGGCTGGCACCCCAGGCTGGGGGAGGGTTGGGAGGGGGCTCTGCCCCCATTTCCTCAAGCTCCCTCCAAACCCTCATGGGGCAGCTCCCTTAGAAAGGAGGGACGGAAATAGCAAAAATAGAAAGGAATCCTGGAATCTCTTACCACAGCAGAGCTGCTGGAGAAACTGCATTTTAAATCAGAGACCAGCAAAGTGTCACTTTCCTATCAATAAGGGGCACCTGTGAGCCCTACCGCTCGAAGTATTCTGGGGAAGGTGCTCTGGTGTCTCCACTGGGAATTCCTCTAGTCGAGAAAACACATCCCTAGTTTTTGCTAAAAACGCCACCAGCTAACTTCCCGATGTCCCCCGAGTGGCTGGAGCCCCGGCCAGAGCACCCCCTCCACCCTCCCAGCCCTGCATGCAGTCCGCTGCCCTGGAGGGTCCGTGTCCCCCGGTTTCATGAGGGCTTTCTCGCTGGCACTGGGAGCCTCCTGCAGGACAGGGGCCCGGCCACAGGTACCCTGGAAGTGAAGATGCCAGCCCCCAAATGGGTGGCTGCTGGCAACTGAAGCAGTGCTTCACTCGCTTAGCCCCCTTACAAAGCCGTGATGCTTCATTCTGTCTTCTCTAAAGCTTCCCACACTCCAGTGAAAAATGTAAGACGATGTGCCCACTAAGGACACCCAGAAACACAGAGCTCTTCCAGGAGGGGGCCTCAGTCTCTGTGGGAGATTGCTAATAATTCCTATACAGCAAATAAATGGCACATTCGTATGTTGAACCTACAGTTCTCTTCCGTGATTCAATATCCAATATATACTAGGGTTTCATCTTAAAGCCACACATCTAAATCCATGACTTAACATATTTTAAATTGGAGTTGCAAAACTGTTCCTCTAATATGTTACATTGTCTGAAATATTCAGGAACACGAGACAGCATGTATGTGGACTCCCTTCCCTTTGTAACCACTTTGGACAATAAAGTGCAATAAACTGCTTATAATATAATGTGTACAGAATTTTTTTTCATTTAAAAAGCAAACCAAAATGTGTACAATTTGACTAGTTTTGGTGTATAGACACATCCAGTGAAGCTACCACTGTGATCAAGGTTAATGCACATGGCCATCATGCCCCTGAGCGCCCCAGTTCCTCTTCCCAACCCCTTCCCCTCCATCCCCATCTTCAGGCAATCACTCCCTGGTTTCTATTACTATAAATTATTTTGCACATCCTAGAATTTCTATATAAATGACAGATTCCTTTCTAACACAACTACTACTTTAATTCACTTAAATATTTCTATATCCATTTCTGAAACTTTAAGGGAGCAGAAGATCTCTCTCTACACAAACACACACACACACACACACACACACACACACACACACACACACAAATGCATAGAACAGCAAGTATCCTCTGAAGCCAAGTAAGGAATAACTGTGTCCTCCTATATCGTTTTGACGTAATGAATAGATTTCAGACCAGAGATTCTCATTGGATGCTTCCTGGACTGGATTCTTGTTGGTGACACTTTTGGGACCTCACGTTTCAATGTTCAGTGCGCCCCACGACCTCCTGAAAGGAGAGTTATGGAGCCCAGGTCCTTCGGATTCAACTACACACTCACCTAGTCTGTCTGCCTCGCTCTGAAAGTTGATACCTCCATCCTATTATCCTTCAAATGGATTTTGCCCTTATTTGACTCTGAATTTATATTCTGCTTGTGTCTCAAGACTTTTGCCCCTGGCAGACAGACACCTGCAAATTTCTCATGCACTTCTTTGGCCTGCAGAACTCCTGTAAGGGTACAGCATGAGATTGAGTGACTTCTGTGGATCTCTCGCCCCTGAATCTGGCCATGACACCCCGACTACCGGTGGGAGAAATACACAGCTTTATTTTTCTGAGTAGCAGCTAATAGGTAATGCTTTCAGCTGGGAGAAAAATCAAGAAATGAAAATATAATTATGCTATTTATTTTTTATTAGGTTTACTCATTCATTCATTCATTTATTTTAATGGCTGCAGTTGGGATTTATTCCAGGACCTCATGCATCCTAGGCTACCATGCTATATAGACAACTGAAAAAAGTTTGAAGGCATTTTCCTCCAGTGCCCAAAGCACAGGGACCACCTGCTGTTGGGTGAGCTCAGCTGTCTCTAACACGGTAAGGAAGAAGCAAGAAATATACTGGCATCTGGGGAGGGGACTCAGTGGTCAGTGTTCAGGAGGAAGTGCGGGACTTGCTTAAGCCTTTGAATACATTTTTTACCCCTTGAGTTTTTGCTTTTTGATGTATTTAATTAGGCTTTCCATTTAAAAGTTATTCCAGCCCCTCAGGAATGCTAAACTGGTCCCATTAGAACGGTAAAAAATGCACCCAGGTCTCTGCAAATCCCAGTTCGCTTCTCTGAAAGATACTGTCCTGATGTTGGCTCTTTCCTACCTCTCTGGGACTGTCTTCACCCCCCCAACCCCGAGTCCACAGTTACTGATTCCACAGTTTCCCAGTGGTTGCCTCAAGCCGGGAGCTCTGTCTCTCTCTCAGCGCAGCTGGAAACGGGAGGATCGTGATGCAGGCGCTTGGCCAGATGCACCTGCCGAGTACCGGGAGCAAACTCCAGCTGTGCAGTTTGGAGGTGAGGCCTGGAATCCAATGAGGAGGGTGCGGGATGGGGAGGGGTGCTCCAGCCTTGAAATAAGGCCGGGGAGCACCTGCAGGGGAGATTCTCCACCACTGTGCCTCAGGGCCAGGCGCAGCGTGCCTGCTCCCAAGCGATCTCCTACACTCGTTCAGCTGGAGCAGCGAGACTGGACGCTATTTGAGGTGCGTGGTTACCTCACCCAGTCACCCTGCTGGCTTCACTCTGAGCACCTGATGGCTTCAAAGGCCGTGCGCCTCAAGGCCTGGCTGGTGGAAGCGATCCTCGATGAGTGGGTCCAAAAGGGGAGGCTGATGCTGTTGCCTCCTTCCCCTACTCCTGCCCCAAGCTGCCTGTGTCCCAGAGCCAGCCTCTGCAGTGTCCCTGGCCCCAGCTGAGTGCCCCTCTGCTGCCTCTGCTCACAAAACTCACTCCTCATGGCCTCTCTGCTTCCTGTGCAGGCCGGGGAGGAGCGCGCATCCCGCACATCCAGCGCATGTCACAGACCGTGCTTCACGTCAGCAAGTGGGACCCAGAAGGCGAGGCTGAGCTCTTGATGCTGGCCGGGCCTTATCACCAGAAGGATGCATCCAAGGTGACCATGAGCTTAGCTGACTATCACCGCCAACTCCGGGTGCAAAATACGGGCCCAGGGACAATGAAAGGTTCTCTTGACAGGGGATCTTGACGCCTCCTGGCAGTGCCTGGGCAGAGGTCTCACCCTCTTAGTTTGCCTGAGGGAGGGTTTCCTCTTTGCACGGAATCTAGAGGAGAAAAGTGACCTCGTACCGCTGACTCCTTTTGTGGAGAAAATATATGGAACACAGGTGTGGCCTCACAGTGCTCTTCCAGGTGATGAGAAGGCACCTGCCAGGGAGGCGGTGACCCAGTGGTCCCCCGGAGCAGCCCATGAGGTGGCAACCCACAGCCACCCCGAAGCTACCAGCCAGGGCCCAGTTACCAGGTTTTGAAGGCACTTTGGGGCCAGGCAAGCTCAAAGTGGAAGCTCCCACCTGGAACCCTATTCTCCTAGGTCCTGTTTCCACAGCAAAAGCTGAGAAGAAGGGGGAAAAATGTTGTGGATTGTTCTCGGCGTCCCTCCTCCAGGCTAGTCCCTGTTAAAAATGTTTGCAAATAGGAATCCAGAGTTCCTTTAAAGAGTCCTGAATTTCCATAAAAGCTGTTAATCAGCAGGGAGAAGGGGAGCGAGAGGCACCCTGCTCCAGGCTGATTCACACCCAGAGGCCGGCGAGAGCTTGTAGGCTTCTGGCTGCCGGCAGGTGCTTTCCTTGTGCCCCTTAACCGCGCACATCTGGCTTTGGAAGGTCAAAAGCCTCTCTGCCCAGTCTTCTCCGGGGAACCTTTCCAAGCCTGTGATGTTTCTATTCCTGGGAAAAGGGAAATTAGAATTACCTTGGTTCTTAGTCACCCAGAAAAGATTTTTGACGAGAGACAGAAAGCGTGATAAGCAAAATTTTTATTAGTGAAATAAAAAAAAGTGAAATACAGTTCACTCTCGGGAATTGGGAGCGGGCCAATCCAAGAGGAAAAAAGGCACCGTTCCTTTATTTGTCCTGATTTTATATCATGGTTTCATGATTGTTTGATTGATTGATAACTCAGGTTCCCTGTGCTCTGGTTGATTGACAGCTTGGGTTCCTTGTGTTCTGGATGGTTCCTTTCCCCTTCCCCTCCCCCTGCCCAGGGCTCATTTCTATCTAAACTACCTAACATTTCCACTCAAGGTGACCTGGAAAGCAAAACTTTGCTTTCATCCCGGGTCTCAAGTTTGGGCATTTCTTGGTGCTGCAGGCCACCTGTCACATCGAGACATGGATGAACAGAATCAGTCTTTGATAAATGTGCTCCTTTTGAGTGAGCAAAGATCTTTACGCCCTTGGACAAAAAGGCAATTCATTGATTTACTAGAATGGCACAGCAAACTCATGTTTGCATCAATAATCAAACCAGTATCCATCAAGATAGAGGAGAAAAGAAAAGAAAAGAAAAAGCAGAGATTTAAGGAGACTCGCTCCTCTTGAACTACAGGAGCAGAAGCAGGGCTGTTCTCAGAAAGCTCCTGGCAACACTTACGCAGCAGGGAGCTGAGAGGTCTGGGCATCTGATGCACATGCGTTCAAGAACCACACAAGTTGTTCCAGCTTCTCAACTGGATAAGGAAAATTGCTTGCTGTTTCAAACTGCTCCTTCATGGGGGTTGGGGGGCAGGGGGCGCTGTCAGCATCATCTCTCAGGGTGGAAGCTTTGAACCTCGGAGCTGGAAATAGTGGCGTAACCAAGCTGAGGCTGGCGTGGGCAGTGATGGGCCTGAATGCATCGCACCTCAGCCTGCATTCCCAAGGTCTTACTTGGCCCCCTCTCACAAAGGGGTGTGCAGGGACTGCATGCAGCACACTGGAGTTAGGAAATGGCCAGATATTTAGGGAAGTGGAGAGGCTAGAAAGAAGCCAGGTATGAGCAGTGGATTCTCTCGAGGCTCCCTCTGCACGCACAGTTTCTAAGACTCTCACCTCGATAATGACATCACATGTGCCTCGATGCCAGGCTCAGGATCACGCCTTCACACGATGCTGTACACCGGGCCTTCTGAAGACATTTCCTGCAAGCAAGGTCCCGGATTTCACTGTGTTCACTGAAAGCAGGGCCTGGCTCACCCACTGCATCTCTGGAACACTGCGTAGGTCTGGGCCTAAACAAAAAAAGATAGACACTGAGCAGTGAGGGTGTAAAAATTAATGGGAAGAAATGAAAAAAACATTCATTGGGGAGGAAAGGGTTTGGGGCCCTATTCCCTGATTTTCATCCGAGCTCCACCTTCCTGAAAGGAAGAGCGATTTTCGTCCTTAGTCTGGATCAGAAGGGTCATGGCCTCAGGGTATGGTGGGTACTTCTAATCGGCAATTATAATTTTATTGTAATGAGGGCAAAATGTGCAAATGGTTACATTCAGACCGTGGAGATTCCTGCTTTCTTTTCCTTCCTCCAGGACAATTTTCACACCAAAATGTGTGATTTCTTATCAGTCCCAATGTTCCTGCTTTTCTCTGCCTGTCCCCAGGACCCCTTCTTGTTCACAGGATGTGTGGTTTCCTGCCATTTGGCCCGTGCCCCTCCTTTCAGCCCAGTTTCTGCCATTTGGTCTGTGTCCCCCTTTCTCTGCTCAGATCTAGCCACCTGCCTGCTCTGACAGTAGAGCTTCCTGGATGGGAAGTGGCTGGGTTCCAGAATGAGCCCCTTTAAAAACTGTATCGCCAAACTGCCCTACAAGGTAGCCATACCAATTTACCTTCCCACTGCATGGCAGAAAGGCTCTTTTTCTCAGACTCACCCAAACTTGCTAGTACCAATTTATTTTATATCTAGATCTGTCATTTTTTCCTATCTAGCCCACATTTAACTATGTAGCTTTATAGAATTAATATCTCAGAGGACTAGCTGCCTCTCACTGTTCATTTGGCAGCCTTGGTCATGCGTTTTCCCAAGGAAGCAATTTATTAAAATGCAAAACAAACTGGTTCTTGGGAAATATGTGTATGCAAATGGCTTCTCAAAATATTGGTTTTATACTACTAAGTTATGCTCTATTGCTCATTATATTCTTTAAGCAACATGTATATTATATATGCACAGAAGAGTGCATTATACCTACTAAAGAAGATGAATTAGCTAGAAAGATTGTTTGGAAACCGAGGGCCAAGGCTCTCAATGAAAGTTATTAAGGAACAGAGGCAAAAATGACAAAGTCTCCTAATTCAAAAAGGTTCATGCACCTGAATGCTCAGAGCAGCGCTATTTACAATAGCCGAGATATGGAAGCAACCTGAGTGTCTGCTGACAGATAAGTGGATAAAGATACAGCATGTATATATACACACAAGGAACATCACCTGCTTATAAGAAGTTTTGCCATTTGCAACCATGTGGACGGACCTAGAGAGTATTACGCTAAGTGAAATAAATCAAAGACAAATGCCATTATGAAATATATAGAAGCTAAAAAATAAATGATATATATAACAAAACAGAAACAGACTCACAGACTTAGTGAACTAGTGTTTACCGGTGGGGAGAAGGAAGAGGGGAGAGGGTAGGCGGGGTAGGAGATTAAGAGGAACAAACTATTCTGTATAAAATAGATAAGAAACAAGGGTCTATTGTACAGAACAGGAAAATATAGCCATGAGTTTCAATAACTGTAAATGGAATATAATCTATAAAAATGTTAAATCACTTTGTTATATACCTGAAACTAATATAATACAGTAAATCAACTATATTTCAACATTTTAATATATGTTTTACTGAAGTGTAGTTTGTTTACAATGTTGTGACAATTTCTGGTGTAGATCACAATGCTTCAGTCCTACAGGAACATATATTTGATTTCATATTCTTTTTCACCATAAGTTATTACAAGATATTTAATGTAGTTCCCTGTGCTGTACAGTATAAACTTGCTTAAATACTTCAATTTTCAAAGGTTAAAAAAGAATTTACACAAATCTAGAAACAGCAACTCCTGTTTGTACACTGTTGTAGGTAAAATGATTAAGGGCTAGTAACGAGGTCAGGCTAAACAGCTTTTGAATAGGCTGACGGGAGTCATTAAAGACAAAGTTTCATTGCTGCTAGAGTCCATGGAAAACCTTTTAAGTTCGGCTGCGGAGCACACAGGAGAGCCTGTCTGAGGTCTTCCTGCTGCTTCACTTCAGTTAACCCAGTTTGGCAATACTTCCTTCACCAGAATGTCTCAACTCCACACTTTTGATCAAAATAATGCCTTTTACAATGTCACTGAGTGGGACAAAAACAAACCATGTGCCTCCTGATGTGACACACTGAGAAAGACACAGTATGATTCATCTAGTATTTTTGCCAAAAATATATAACCTAGATCTAACCATGAGGAATTGTAAGCCTGGGAGAGAGAAAGCCACAGACAGTGTGGGAAGAGTGACTCCTGTTTGCACATTTTCAGGGCAGGGGAAACTGTTTGGCAGCAAATAATTTAGTGTGGACAGTGTCTTTGAGTAAGCTCACTAAAGGTAGCAGAGAATACAATTTCAGAGCTTTATGGATTCTCTGGGAAATCTTGAGAATCGCAGGGTGGAGCATATGGGATAGGCTGTTGTAATTCATTTTCGTTAATGTATATTTGCACTGTAAATCTCAGAATGTTTCACTAGAAATCTATGAGAAAACTTATTTACAGCCTTCCTGAGTCCTGAAGCACCTGTGTAATTAGACTTTAAGAAGGACTCTCAGCTTTCAGCCTCAGCCCTTAAAAAAAGCAGTTGTGATCATAACTGGAATTGCACTGAGTTCTCGGAAGAACTGACCACATCTATACAACACTGGACTCTGCTATCCAAGAACCTGGTGTTTCCATTTATTCAGCTGTTTCTCTTTCCTCCTTCCCTCCTTTCCATTAATCAGAAATACCATGTAATGAATTAAGATTTTTATCACCCCTAAGACAACTGTAAGGAAAAACATCCCTTTAGAAATAGAAGTCAAAATGGTATATAAAGATTTATCCAACACAAAATAATGAAGGACATAAAGAAATATGGCATGATTGGAAAGAAAGCAAAATGGCCAACAGAAGTCCAATCATACTGGTAATTACATTAAACTCGAATAAAATAAATATTTTATTTCATTTATTTTATTATTTATTTATTTATTTTATTTATTTCGAATAAACCTAAATAAAATGCAGAGATGTTCCAACTAGATAAAGAAGCCAGATGCAAAAGATGACACTTTATATGATCCCACTCATATTAGATGTTCAGAAAAGACAACTTTGTGGGGACTGCAAGCAAACTGATCGCCTGGGGCTGGAGACAGTAGAGATGGCTGATGGCTAATGGGCACAAGAGGACTTAATAAAGTGATAGAAATATTCAAAAGTGGGTTTGTGGTGATGGTGGCACAATTTGAAATTTTACTAAAGAAGGAAATGTACACTCTCAATTCTATATTATGTAACCAGTTAAGTGATTGCATTTTTTAAAAAGTGCAGTGCAATAGCACAAATCCCTAAAGCCTTTAAAATAAACATTGACCATTGGCAAAGATGTAGAGCAATTGGAAATCTCATACACTGTGGAAAGGATTGCAAATCGGTTCAATCACCTTGGCAGTGGGATTTTATGTACACCCTCTAACCCAGCAATTCCAGTCTAGATATATACTCAATAGAAATGCATGTACGTAGGCACCAAAGTCATGTAAATTAATTTTCATAGTAGCCCTATTCATTGTAGGTCCAAATGGGAAACAACCAAAATGTACATCAACAAAATGGAAAATTCAATTATGGTTTATTCATACAATGGAACTATAACTGCTGACAACATGGACAAATCTCGCAATGATTCTATTTATATTCAAGTCAGAAAGGTAGTTATACTGGGAAGGACGCCAAAGGGGGCTTCTGGAGTGCTGGTCATGGCCGTTCTTCTCTGGGTGCTGCTAAATGGACATGTTCCCTTTGTATGGTTTAAGGAATCTTTTCACATTGTGGATGGGCATCTGTATGAATAGGTTACTGTGTGTGCATCAATACAACATTTAATAAAATTATACAAAATTAGAGTAATGGAAAGCTACTTAAAGAGAACGTGTGGGCAGTGAGAATTTTTGAGTATTTTAATATTTTGTATATTGCCTTACTCTTAAAATATAGGGGATGTGTGTATGTTTGCTGTCAGAAAAACCAACCATAATATTCTTATTTTGAGTGTGATACGAGTATATATTTCTATTTTAGCAACTTGTTAGGGAAAACAAATTGTTTTCTCCCTCACAGAATAGCAAATACTGTGGATTCTTCACAAATTAAGAAGTGTATTCTAATTCCTCTTAAAAAAAAACAATTAAAAGGGGCCTAAATTCTGCTGTGGAGACAAATAATAGCACGTGGGAAAGTATAGTGTAGAGGTCAGACCCTAGAGTCAATGTTTGGGTTCAAATCTCACCCCATCCCCATGCCCAAGCGCTGTGACTTCAGCAACTTACTTATGCTCCAAGCATCCTATTTAGGCGTTTGGCACAGGGCCTGGTATGTGATGCAGTAAATACATAGCTAACATTACTGCAGTTTCTGAAAGTTATAACCACAGAGCAACTACCCTTTTTAAATATTAAAATGTTATAAAGCAGCAAAGATAGAGTTTGGGAGCACTGATGAAAGGGAACACGGGAAAAAAGCACATTAAATGTTGCATTTGTTTTGCAGGGCTGCTGTAACAAACTCCCGAACTCAGTGTCTTAAACAACACGTATCTATTTTCTGAAAGTTCTGGAGGCTGGAAACCCAAGAGCAAGGTGTCAGCAGGTTGGCCTCTCTCGTTGAATTGCAGATGGTGAATTTCTCCCTGTGTCCTCACATAGACTTCCTTCTGTGCATGCACATCCCTGTGCCCATATTTCCCTTTCTTATAAAAAAAAAAAAAAAGAAAAACAGCCATACTGGAGAAGGGCCCACAGACATGACTTCATTTTAACTGAATTACCCCTTTAAAGACCCTCTCTCCTAATTCAGTCACCTTCTGAGGTTCTGGGGGTTGGCACTTCCACATGTTAATGGGTTTAAAAGATAGAAAGAGTACAGGATCACTTAGGAACTTAGTTTTGGGTAATTTTTGGAAAACTGGGACAAGTTTTAAGCATAACCCTCTTCCTCCAAGAGTTGAACAGTCCAAAATGTTCAACACTTTTGTAAAAATAAATCCCATCAGGGGAAACCTGTAGATACTTATCAAATTTCCTCACAGGGTGAAAAAGCAAGAGCGACTAAGCTTAAATGAAGAAGGTGGGGATGAGGGAAAAATCACACAGAAACCATCACTGGTTTAACAACAGACGGTAAAAAATTTTCATATGCATAAAATGTAAGAAGGAAAGGAGGGGAAGGTATTGATTATAATGGACCATTATTTCTTACAAAAGCTTATATAGATAATAAAAATCCTTATCTTCAGAGTTAAAAGAAGTAATGATAGGAATAAATAAAGAAAAAAATAACAAAGCATTTTACAAAAATGTAAAGCAAAAGGGAATGACACTCAATATCGCATGTAATCAAAGATTTGTGTACATGTGTGTTTAAAATCCTTACGAATGTCTAGAACCCATTACTGTTAATGGGTCCAAAGCCATGGAGCTCTTGGCAAACTTCCCTCCCAGAATTCTGCTTCCTGAAACTGGAAGCAGCAAGGTGTGGCAGTTGCTTTGTGTAGACTGGTTGCAACATTGTAATGGGTAATGGAAAAGCTAGCTCGCCATGCAGGACACCTGTAGGGGGTGGGCTCAGCTTCTGGGCAACAGGATGCCTTCCAGTGCACGGCTGCCCAGGACCCTGGCTCTTTGTGTTGAATCCCAGCACCAAACAGCAGGATGAATGCCCATCGCCTTGGATTACCTGTTGGAACACCCTCCCAAGTGTGTGGTGGGACGCTCCACAACAAGAAGGAAACACAGGCACACTATTTGCTACTCAGCAGCCAGAACACAGCTTAAAAGGGAGCGCCTCGGAGCAGAACTATTGGCACCAGCTATGAGCTTATCAGAAACGCTAATTCATGGGCCCGATGTACTGAATCAGAATCAGTGGAGAAGGGGGCCTTACAAACTGTGTTTTAGGAAGTTCTCAAAATGATTCTGACACACTTTAAATTTTGAGAACAAATGATGCAAAACACTACCCAGAGAAGACTGACCCTGCATCACTGCCTTTTGCTTGAGGGCCTGAATGGCCATAGAATCATAAAATGGTTAGTAGTTTCAAAATAATAGAAACCAAGAAGAAAACCAACAATAAACCCACCATCTACACAGGCTTTTACCCAGCTGGCGCATTGACATATGAATGAACACAATCCATCATTTATAAATCTCTTTCATTTTGAGTGAGCAAAGATCTTTATGCCATTGGACAAAAAGGAAATTCATCGATTTACTAGAATGGCACAATAATCTGTTTCCATCAAAACAATCAAACCACTACCCATCATGATACAGTAAAAAAAAAAAAAAGAAGTGGAGACTCTCTCCTCTTGAACTACAGTAGCAGAAGCAGGACTGTTCTCACAAAGCTCCTGACAATCTGACACACATGCCTTCAAGAACACCTCAAGTTGTTCCAGCTTCTCAGCTGGATAAGGAAAACAGTTCACTGGTTCCAACTACTCCTTCATGGGGGTTGGGGTTAGGGGTTGCTCTCAACATTATTTCTCAGGGTGGAAGCTTTGAACCTTGCAGCTGGAAATAGTCGTGTAACAAGCTGAGGCTGGCGTGGGCAGTGATGGGCCTGAATGCACTGCATCTCAGCCTACATTCCCAAGATCTTACTTGGCCCCATCTCACAAAAGGATGTTTATGGACAGCAAGCAGCATAGTGGAGTTAGGAAATGGTGAAATATTTTGGGAAGCTGGGAGGCTATAAAGAAGCCAGGTATGAGCACAGGGTTTGCGCATTGCTCCTTCAGCTAGCATAATTTCCAACACCTTCACCTCGAGCACGATGATCCTGGTGCCTTGAGGCCAGGCTCAGGGTCACGCTCTTCATGCGTTGTTGTACACAGGGCCTTCCAAAGGCACTGACTTTAATGAAGTTCCCAAAATTCACCGTGTTCACCAGGAGCAGGGCCTGACTCAAACAAATCTATTTCTGGAGCGATGTCTAGGTCTGGGGCAAAACAAGGAAATATAGACCCTGAGAGTTGATATGTTCAAAAGGCAGATGAACTAGCCTGGAAGGGAAGGGCTAGGACCAGGTACCCCTGTGTCAAATGTGGCCCATGAACCTGGGGACCAGATTATAGGGTTGCTATGCTGGACTGTCTCAGGCTGGAGGCAGCCAGACCACCTGCACACCAGTCTGCTCGTGAAGATCTCGTCAGCCAGCCATGCCTCCATCAGGTTTTTCAGTTCCTTCGCAGGAAACCACCACAGCTGGATGAGAACTCACTGTGACAACTTCAGTAGCCTGTCACCCTGGGCAGGCGGCATCTGTTCTCCACCTCAGTCCACTGAAGCACCTGCGTGGTTGCCCATGCTCGGATCAGCGGCAGGTGAGCCAGGTGCAAGCCGGGGTAGCCTGACTCGGGGAGGTGGGAAGCAGGCCCTTCATGGCTTCTGGTGCCCCAACCCTTCCGGTGCTCCTGTGCCTGCTGCCCAGAAAGCCCTTTCCCTTACACTGTGCCAGCTTCCCTGATGATGCAGGGGACTCTGGTTTCCTCTTCCACCTTGAGCTGGCTTTCATCTGAGCCCCAGTGTGTCTCAGAGTTCCTCCACGGTCATCTCCACTGGTCAGGTGACACTTAGTTCCAAAGGCTCCCAACACAGCACATGGCTGATTACCTGTGTAGTTGGAATTGGGGACCTGAGTGGGCAGCAGTCACGATCAGTGCCTGGGTGAAGGTTTCTGTGAGGTTGGCAGGTGGGTCAGGCCGAGGGCAGGCCCGTGGAGTCTACATCTTGTCTCTTCTGCAATCTGTGATCTGTCTTCTGATTCTCTGGTTTGTTACCAATTCACAATCACTCAGACAGGTGTGTCATATTTTAAACTACAGATGTCATAGGTGGTCATTCCAGAAAATGAGCCAGTGCAGACAAATTCCGTTTGTTTCCAACATCCTCAGAGAACTAGTGTTCGTGCACACTTCTTCCCAGTGTGCTTAGTTTTAAAGTAAGAATTTAAATTATGAAGGGGGAGGATATATATCTCAGTGGCAGAATGCGTGCTATGCATGCACGAGGCCCTGGGTTCAAATCCCCTGGACTTCTGTTAAGTAAATAAATAAACCAACCTAATTACCTCCCCCTGGAACCTCCAACAATTTCAATTATGAAAGATTTCACACATTCAAAAATGTCGTATGACAAAGACCCATGCAACACCACCCTTCCACTTAATAAACGTTAGCATTTTCCCACATTTGCCTCACTTCTCTCTTCCTTAAAATAGACATTCCTGAAGCATCTTTCCTTTCCCTCCACACAGGGAATCATTGCTCTGAAGTTGGCGGGTATCGCCCATGTATGTTCTTATAGCATTTCCAGTGCAGTTCTAGACGTTATTATTTGGCAGTTGTTTTAGAATAAATCACATCTTACATGCAAACAATTTTGTTCTTATAATTAGCTATGATCTGTTTTTTTTAATC
Source organism: Camelus dromedarius (assembly GCF_036321535.1). Lineage (NCBI taxonomy): Eukaryota > Metazoa > Chordata > Mammalia > Artiodactyla > Camelidae > Camelus > Camelus dromedarius. Next base: position 12,916,858 of record NC_087470.1, on the reverse strand, counting down.
TTTTAAATGGAGAGTTTCAGTCATGTACGTAAAGGGGACAGTTTCAACCTGCTGAATTCCCTCATTACATCGTCTAGTCTCCAACAACTATCTGAGAGGAGATACTGAATCTAACTTCACTGGATATTTTTATTTCTTCAATTTAACGTTAAAAAGTCAACGTAATAATGCATGCTTATTGTGAAAAAAAGTCTTGGGGATATGAAGGAAGTCTCAGTCTCTTACTGATTTTTCTGAATTGTATGTATTGTGAATATCTCCTACTTTAAATTGCTTTTCACCTTCTTTAAGGTGCCTTTTGTGCTTGTGTGTTTTGGGGGAGAGAGGTAATTAGGTTAATTTATTTATTTGTCTTTTTTTGATTAAAGACAGATTTGGAGAGATACATATTACATAGAGTGCAGGCTGTTCCAGAAGGCGAGAGAAAGGCCTTGAGATGTGGGCATTGGATGCTCAAGTTGCAGCAACTGTAGATACACTCTCCATAGACAGAGCGTGTGTCGTCTTGGAAGACGAGGGATCGAGAGAGGCCACGAGGCATGGTGTTGTCAACTTTTATGGGCTCAGAATCTGCACATACCTGCAAGTGTGATATTTATTTCTCTTTTAGTGGAGGCACTGGGGATTGAACCCAGGACCTTTTGCATGCTGAGCACGCACTCTACCAGTGAGCTATAAACTCTCCCAAGGTTTCTTTTGAGGTGAAAATTCTTAAATTTAATATAATCAGATTCATCAGTCTTTATGGTAAGTGCATTCCTTGTCCTGCTTAAGAAATCTTCCCTGCCCTGAGGTCTAAAAACGTTCACTATCCTTTCCACTAAGAATTCTGGAGTTTCTATCTTAATGCTTAAATCCTTGAATCATCTGAGTTTATTTTATTATTTTTAACTGGGCATAATGTATGGATATAATTTCATCTTTTCATAAATTGATCATTTTTTTCCTTGAGCCATTCTCTTAAGGATATATCTCCAACATGAGGCCTCTTCACATTCTATCCCTGAAAGTTGTCAGAGTCCTGCATGTAGCAATAGCCACAAGGCGGGCTGGTGGCTGCCCAATCCCACATTCGCAGCACCACGCCCACCAGAGGGTCTGGTCCAAACCATGTGTCCTGCCCTCTGGGAGCCAGCAGCCCGGGTGGGTCCTCAAGGAGCTGCCCCAAACCAAGTGGGTCGGCCCCGAGCGCACACGGCTGCTGGTCACTTCCTGCCGAGGCCAGGCTGGCCCAACCGCCGCCCTCCACCTGGTCTTCCTCTTGTTTCTGCTCTGGCATCCTGCAGTGACCAGCTGCCTCCCAGGGGGGCTTGGGCGGGCTACCCTAGGGCTCTGGGGATGGACTGGGGATGAAAATCTGTATCCAGCTGCACCTTCAACCGAGAGTGCCGGGCTGGTGTGGCCAGCGCCTGTGCCATTTCTGGCATCAGCCTGCTGGCCCAGGGCATGGGCTTTCCAGCCCTCCCCTTGCGGCATGGGAGCGAGGGGCGCTGCCACCACGGCCACAGCTCTGTGTCTTCCCGGGCTGGGTGGCTGGCCAGGGAAGACGGGGCAGTGGGGGCGCTGCAGGGCAGGGTTGTGGCCATGCCTTTCTTTTCTTTTCTGTTTTTGACATGATGCATTGACCCATTTCTTTACAATATCAGTTTTTAAACTGACATAGATTTGATGTCCAACATCACATAACATGGTGTACAATAGAGTTATTCACAATATTTAAAAGTGACATTCCATTGATCGTTCTTATCAAATGTGGGCTCCATCCAGCATGGTGTACAATACCTTCTTGTAGCAGATTTTATGCCTGAGAAACCGTACCTATCCACCCTACACTGCCATCTTGCCCCTTCCTCTTCCCTCTCCCCACCGGTAACCACTAGTTTATTCTCTGCATTAGTGTCTTTTTCTTTTCTGTCCTAATCATTAAGTGGATGCCTTTTTTAAAGATTTCATGTGGAATTAATATCTTAGAGGATTGTTCTTTCTCTGTCTGACTTATTTCATGAAGCATAATGACCCTAAGACAATGTGTGCTGGGTACTGGAAACTGATACATTTCTAATCAACTGACCTTCAATTCAAATGCAAACCAACAAACACCCTTATTAAACTAGGGGCACTCAGCAGACCTTTATCCCAAAGAAGAAATGCTGATCGCCCCCAGGAACATGAAAAGTTACTTATCATTATCCATAGCAGGGAAAAAGCAAATCCAAGTCCCCAGGAGATATAATCTCTCAGCTGTCAGGTGGCCATTCTCCACAAGAACACAGAAACAAATGCTGTCTTGAGCAAAGGGAATGCTAGTACACTGTTGGTGGGAAAGCCAATCGGTGCAGGCACTATGCACAAGAATATAAATGTTTCTCCAAAATCTAAACATTGAACAACCCTATGGTGCATTCATTCCACTCCTTGGCATAGACCCAAGAAAAACAAAGAGATCAATTCCAAATGATACATGCATACACCCCACTGTTCCCAGCAGCGTTATTGATCTTTCAATGAAATCTAAGATTTTGAATGTAAGCGTTGGTTAAAGGGTAAGACAGACCTGTGGACCACGTGAAAGCACTAGTTTCTGGCTTGTATTGTTTGTCTTATGAGGGGGAGGTTTTCTCATTGATTTCCTCTTGGACGAGGTACTGGGGATTGAACCCCTGAACTCATGGGTGCTGAGCATGAGCTCTACCATTTAAGCTACCCCCTTTCCACACCACACGGCTTGCTTTTCAGGTATTTTAAATTGCCCTCTTCAAAGTAGATATGAAAACAAAACAAAACAAAACAACAACAACAATAATAATAAAAGTTTGTCCATGGACCTCAAGGTAGCGCGAGTCAGCAGATGAGCAGAACACAGGTTCCCCCAGGCTTTCCACCATGACAAGCATTTCCTCGGTCACCCTGAGACCAAGACACACAGGAGAGCCAGGGTGGCAGAGGCTGCTGAAGCTGCAGCGATGTCTGGGTATCCTCGCTCAGCGTGCCTGCCGCAGGGTCAGGTCCAGACCAGGTGTCCTGCCCTCCAGAAGCCAGCAGCCCAGGTGAGTCCTCAAGGTGCAACCTGGAGCCCAGCGGGCCAGCCCAGCAGCCTCCACTTTTGCTGGTTGCTGACTGCCATGGCCAAGCCGGCCTACATCTGCCCTCTGCACACTATTCCATCCTGCAGTCAGTAGCCGCCTCCCAGGAGGGCTTGATCCGGCTCTCCTGGAGCTCTGGCCTCTTCAGTGGCTGCAGAGAGGAGCACGGCCGGCACTGGGGCTCGAAATCTGGATCTAGCTGCACTTGGAACTGACAGTGCTGGGCTGGTGAGGCCGGCGCCTGTGCCACCTTCAGCGCCAGCCTGCCGGCCCGGGGCTCGGGCTCCTGTGCTCTCCCCGTGTGGCGCGCTAGGGCTGGGTGCCACCGCCACAGCCAGAGCGCTATGTCTCTTCTGGGCTAGGTGGCTACCCAGGGAAGAAGGGGGTGCATGACAGGGCAGGGATGGGGCCACGACTGTTTTCTTTTCTGGTTTTGACATGATGTATTGACCCATTTCTTTTACAATCTCATACTTTATACATTGATTACAGTTGATGTACAACATGACATATTATGGTGTAAAATAGAGAGACCCACAACGTTTAAAGATGACACTCCACTGATCATTCTTATTAACTATTGTCTCCATTTCCCATGGTGTACAATACAGGCTTAGAGCTGGATTTATACCTGAGAAATTACCTCTTCAACCTCCAACTGCATCTAGCCCCTCCCCATTATCTCTCCCCACTGGTAACCACTAGTTCCTTTTCTACATCAGTGTCTGACTCTTTTCTGTCATTGCCACTAAGTGGTTGATTTTTTTTAAGATTCCACATGGAAATGACATCTTAGAAGATTGATTTTACACTGCCTGGCTTGTTTTACTGCACATAATGTCCCCTAGGACCATGCGTGCTGCCCATCAGAAACTGATACAGCATTTCCAATCAACTGTCCTTCAATTCAAATGCAAACCAAAAATCACCCCATTTAAACAAGGGACAAACAACTCAACAGAACTTTTCCTCAAAGAAGAAGTGCTGATGGTCCCCAGGATCAGGAAACGTTGCTCAACATCGCTCATAGAAGACAAATGAAAACCCAGATCCCCAGGAGATATTACCCCACAGCTGTGAGAATGGCCATTCTCCAGCAGAAAACAAACAGCAAATGTTGTCAAGGATGCTGAGTAGAGGGAATCTGTCTACACCGTTGGTGGAAATGCCAATCATTGCAGGTGCTATGGCACAAGAGTATGGAGGTTTCTCCAAAACCTAACCATTGAACCACCCTTTGGCCCAGGTGTTCCACTCCTCAGCATAGAGACAAGAAAAGCAAAGAGATCAATTCAAAAATGAAGATGTAACCCACTGTTCACAGCAGCGTTCATGACATTTCAATGAGATCTAAGATTTTGAATGTAAGCATTGGTTACAGGATGAGAGAGATCTGTGGACCACATGAAATCACACATTTCTCTTTGAATTGTTTGTTTTATGATGGGGAGGTAATTAGGTTCCTTCACTGAATTCCCCTGGTAGGAGGTACTGGGGATTGAACCACTGACCTCTTGGGTCATGCGCCCTACAACTTGAGCTGCACCCTTCCCCCACCATACATCTTGATTTTCAGATATCTAACACAGCCTTCTGCAATAGTAGGCATGCAATCAAAAAATTAAAAGAAATTTTAAAAGTTAAAAGAAAAAAAATTTTGTCCGTGAAACTCTATGTGGCGCGAGTCAGCAGATGAACACAGTACAGATTCCACCAGGCTTTCAACAGCGACAAGCACTTCCTAGGTCATGCAGAGACACAGGCGTCTGGGACAGCCGTGGTGGCCGAGGCTGCTGACACTGCAGCGGCGTCTGGGTGTCCTTGCTCGGCACGCCTGCCGCAGGGACTGGTCTGGACTGGGGGTCCTGCCCTCCGGGAGCCAGACGTCCAGCAGAGTCCCCAAGGGGCAACCCAGAGCCCAGCTGGCCGGCCCGCCACTGCCGCCGCCCCCAGTCACCTTGTTTTCCTGCTGGGCCTTGTGCAGTAGGCAGCCGCCTCACAGGAGGCCTTGCCCGGGCTCCCCTGTAGCTCTGGCCTCTTCAGGTACCGCAGAAAGGAATGCGGCTTGCTCTGCGGATTGAACCCTGGATCCAACTCCATTTGCAGCTGAGAGTGCCCGGCCCAGGATGCTGATGCCTTTGGCATTTTCAGCGCCAGAGCGCCCGCCCTGAATTCGGGTCTCCCGCTTCCCTCCTGGGTGGGGCTGGGATGCGTTCCGCCTCTGCAGCCAGAACTCTGTGTCACCCCTGGGCTGGGTGGCTGGCCAGGGAAGAAGCAGTGGGGTGGGGCGCAGCAGGGCAGGGGTGCAGCCGCACCTTTCTTTCCTTTTCAGTGTTTGACGTGATGTATTGAACCATTCCTTTCACAATATCATACTTTTAAAATTGATGTAGTGTTGATGTACACCATGGCATATTACGGTGTACAGAAGGGTGATCCACAATGATTAAATGTGACACTGCATTGATCATTCTCATCAGCTGTTGGCTCCATTCCCCGTGGTGTACTATACAACCTTGGAGCTGATTTTATACCTGAGTTTTTGCCTCTTCCTCCTCTATCTCCATTTTGACCCTCCTGTTCACTCTCTGTACTGGTAACCACTACTTTCTTCTCTACATCGTTGTCTGCTTCTTCTCTGTCATAGTCACTATCTGGTTGAATTATTTTTTAAGATTTCACACGGAATTTTTCTTTGAGGACTGGTCTTTCTCTGTCTGATTTGTTTCACTGAGCTTGGCCTCGAGGACCATACATGCTGCCCACCAGCAACCAACACAACATTTCCAATCAACTGTCCTTCAGTTCAAAAGCAAACCAACAAACACCCCATTTAAAAAAGGGACAGAACAAGGCAAGAGGTTTTCTCAAAGAACAAATGTAGACGTGCCCAGGAACTGGGAAAGTTGCCCCACGTGGCTCACAGCAGAGAAACGCAAATCCAAGTCCCCAGGAGACACCATCTCACATCCATCAGCATGGCCATGGCCATGCTCCAAAAGAAAACAAACAGCAAACGCTGGCCAGGATGCTGAACGAAGAGAATGCCACTACACCGTTGGTGCGAAAGCCAATTGCTGCAGGAGCTAAGCGCAAGATCACAGAGGTTTCTCCAAAACTTCATCATTGAACCAGCCTATGGCTCAGGCATTCCACTCCTCAGCAAAGAGCCAAGAGAAGCAGAGATCAACTCCAAAAGATGCATACACCCCAGCCTTCACAGCAGCGTTATTGACCTTTCAAAGAAATCTATAAATTTGAATGAAAGGATGAGACAGACTGTGGACCATATGAAAGCACACGTATTTGGCTTGTATTGTTTGTTTCATGAGGGAGACACGATTAGCATTCTTTATTGATTTCCCCTTGGAGGAGGTACTGACATCTTGGCTGCACAGCCCCACCACTTGAGCTGTACCGTTCCCCCAGCACATGGCTTGCTTTTCTGGTATATAAAGCTGCCCACTCCAGTAGCAGCCATGAAACTAAATAATAATGATAATAATAAATTAAAATTTAAAAAGTTACAAAACATTTGTCTGCGGAACTCTAGGTGGCGCGAGTCAGCAGATGAACAGAGCAAAGGTTCCCCCTGGCTTTCCAGCACAAGCATTTCCTCAGTCATCCTGAGACCCAGATGCCCAGGACAACGAAAGTGGCAGAGGCTGTTGAAGCTACAGCATCATCTGGGTATTGCCAACAGCACGCTCACCACAGAGACTGTTCTGGATCGGGGGTCGTGTTCTCAGGGAGCCAGCAGCCCCAGTGAAACCTCCAGGAGCAAAGCTCAGAGCCCAGCGGGCCGGCCGCACCTCTGCCACTGGCCCTTGTCGCCGCCTCCCATGGATGAGCCGACCCCACCTCCTCCCTCCATCTGGTTTTCCCAGTTTCCCTGCTTGGGCCTCGTGCAGTCAGTGGCCGCCTCCCAGGAGTGCTTGCCCAGGCTCCCCTGCAGCGCTGGTCCCTTAAGGGGCCGCGGAGAGGGGTCCGGCCAGCACTGGGTCTCAAACTCTGTATCCATGTTTCTGGACAAGAGGAATTCCCAGTGGACTAGCCAGAGAACCTTCCCCAGAATCTGCCTAGTGATGGGGCTCGCCCCTTAGGGAAGGGACAGTGACACTTCTTTCCTGGTCTCTGAATTAAAATGCAATTTCGTGAGCGGCTTTGCTCTCCCTCCCTCTTTACTAAGGGAGCCACCAAATGAGGGTTTGGAAGGAGCTTGATGAAATGGGTCCAGAACTCTCTCCTCACCCTCCCCTGGGCTGGGGTGCCAGCCTGGGTGACCCGTCTGGGGACACCTTGGCAGGCAGCTGAGCTGAGGGCACAGAGGAACATGGGGAAGAGAAGAGTGGGGCCACACCCGCCCCAACCTGCATACAAACCCTCCCCGCTACAGAGAACCTAGGGACCAGCTTCTCATCTCCTCTCCCAACTGCTACCACTTACTTCCTCGGTGATCTCTGCAGGCTCCCCGCTTTCAATCACATCTCTGCGCTGATGACCTCAGCCTCCCCTTTCCACACCCACAGGCTTCCCTCTAATTAATCCTCAAAGTGTCCTTACGACCCAGTTCACATGCCTTCTACTTCTGTGGTCTTCTCCACATCACTTCATGGTGACGCCATCCTTCTGGATTTCCAGCCATAAACCTCGGAGTCCTTCCACAATTTTCCCTGTCTCTCTCAACCCACCCTTTCAACAAACCCACTTAGATGGAAATTCACATTCTATTCAAATTCTAGTCTTGTTTTACCAGCTCCCTGCTATCCCCGTGGTCTGGGCCGCCACCTTCCTGTTGGTGACAGCGTAGCAGCCTCTCTCCCCTCACCCCCTTCAGATTCCTCTCCAGCACAAGGGCAGGAGGAATTCCCCTGAAGGGAAGTTAAGCTGTGTCACTTAACACCGTGCATGGCCTCCTATGTTTCTCTGAGTAAAAGCTGCGATTTTTGCGTGGGCTTCTCCCCATCTTTGAGTTGTCTGCCTTCTCATTCTTGAGTTCTCTCCACTCAGTTCTGGTCCCAGCGCCTCTGCTGTCCCTCAGTCCCCATGCTCTACCTTCAGGGCCTCTGCACTGTTCCCTGTCCCCTCACTAGTTGGTAGCTTGCCCTCCTCCCAGTCCCCACACCACCACTAGCATCGTCATGACGTGTGAAGACCTTCCTTGGGCTCTGCATTTAAAATCATGACTTCACCCTCCTTCATTGCTTTCATTTTCTCCAAATCACACCTTATCGAGCCAACTCAGCTTTTTAAGTCAGTTTTGCTTACTTCTCAGTTTCTCCTAACACAGCTCTATGACCCCAGACTATGAGCACAGGTTTTTTTTTTTTTTTAACCTGCTGTGTTCCCTGCACCTGGAACCCTGCTGGACACACAGATGTGCTCCATAAGTATTTGTTGGATGACAGAAAGGGCACAGTGCAGGGTGCACTCAATCGATCTGGATACAAGCGCGTCAGTGGGCTGGCCAAATACTGGAAGTGAGAAAGAACAGACTCACCTCTTTGCTTCACAAATATCCCTGAATGTTAAGCCACTGCGGGAATCAGGCTTCTGTGAAATTAAATCCAGTCCAGCCTAATCCCAGACTCCTAGGTTTGCTGTTTCCCTCTGACTTTCCTCACCACCGTCATTCATCTCCAATTGACTCAAACCAAATTCTGAGAAAATATAAACATTTCCCTCAGTTCTTCTTGATCATACTGTACACAGAATAGTGAAGAGGTGTGTTTATTTTAATGGAAGTATAGTTGATTTACAATGTTGTATCAGTGTACAGCATAGAGATTCAGTTACATGCATGTATATTCATTTTCATATTACTTTTCATTATGGTTTATTCAAGATATTGAATGTAGTTCCCTGTACTGTACAGTAGGACCTCTTTGCTTATCTCTTACAGATAATGGTGTGCATTTGTGAAAAGGGGTTTCTTATTCAACAATATATTCATTGCATTTTTTGTTTTTTAATATACTTAAATCCACCTCATTTTGTTTTTAAGATTGCCTGTCCCTGTATCCATCCAAGAACACTTGCATGTGCTCTAATCTTTCACTATTTTAATGATTCTGAGAACACTCTGGAACACATGTACCTGGACCTTTGGCAACAAATCAAAATTCCAAGAGACAGAATTGTGTGGGCAGTGGGAATCCATCTTCCTTTCCAATGTGCTTGCCTTTTATTTCTTTCTCTTGTCTAATTGCTCTAGCTCTGACTTCCAACTCTGTTTTAAAGTCTTTTCACTATCCAGCCTCCACTACCAAAACAATACAATTGTGTATGGCAGTTAAAGAGAGTTTCTGAGATCAGGACTTACAGTCAGAGTAATTTTGAAATTTTTAAAATTCTGATTTTTAAAAAGTGAACCTTTTTAAGACAATTGTAGGTTCATATGTAGTTGTAAGATACAACACAGAGCTCCCACATGCCCTTATTCAGTTTTCCCCCAATGGTAATGTTTTGCAAAACCATTGTACAGTATCACAATCAGGATGTGGACATCAATACAGTCAAGAAACAGAACATTTCATCTCCAGAATATATAAGCAGCTCATATGACTCAATAAGAAAAAAATAAACAACCCAATCCAAAAATGGGCAGAAGACCTAAACAAGCAATTCTCCAAGGAAGACATACAAATGATCAAAAAGCACATGAAAAAATGCTCAATATCACTAATTATCAGAGAAATGCAAATCAAGACTACAATGAGGTATCACCTCACACCAGTCAGAATGGCCGTCATTCAAAAATCAACAAATGACAAATGCTGGAGAGGCTGTGGAGAAAGGGGAACCCTCCTACACTGCTGGTGGGAATGCAGTTTGGTGCAGCCACTGTGGAAAACAGTGTGGAGATTCCTCAAAAGACTAGGAATAGACTTACCATATGACCCAGGAATCCCACTCCTGGGCTTGTATCCAGAAGGAAATCTACTTCAGGATGACACCTGCACCCCAATGTTCATAGCAGCACTATTTACAATAGCCAAAACATGGAAACAGCCTAAATGTCCATCAACAGGTGACTGGATAAAGAAGAGGTGGTATATTTATACAATGGAATACTACTCAGCCATAAAAACCGACAACATAATGCCATTTGCAGCAACATGGATGCTCCTGGAGAATGTCATTCTAAGTGAAGTCAGCCAGAAAGAGAAAGAAAAATACCATATGAGATCGCTTATATGTGGAATCTAAAAAACAAAAACAAAAACAAACAAACAAAAACAAAGTGTAAATAAAGGACAGAAATAGACTCACAGACAGAGAATACAGACTTGTGGTTACCAGGGGGGTGAAGGGTGGGAAGGGATAGACTGGGATTTCAAAATTGTAGAATAGACTACACTGTATAGCACAGGGAAATATACACAAAATGTTATGATAACTCACAGAGAAAAAAATGTGACAATGAGTGTGTATATGTCCATGAATAACTGAAAAATTGTGCTGAACACTGGAATTTGACACAACATTGTAAAATGATTATAAATCAATAAAAATGTTAAAAAAAAAAGAAACAGAACATTTCTATCACCACAAGTGTCCTTCATTTGCCCTTTTATAGCCAAACCCACTTCCTTCTGGTCCCCACCTGCTCTTAAATTTCTGGCAACCACTAGTTTGATTTCCACTTCCATAACTTTGTCATTTCAAGAATGTTATATACATGGAATTATACAGCATGTAAACTTCGACGATTGGCCTTTTTTTCACTCAGCATGATTCATTTAGGTTGTTGCTTCTATCAACAGTTTATTTTTACTGACGAGTAATAGTCTATGGTATAAATGTATCACTGTTTAGTTATCCATTCACCTGTTGAAACAATGTGTTGTTTCCAGCTTGTGGCTATTACGTGCAAATCTGCTATAAATATTCATGTGCAGGTTTTTGTGTGGACGTATGTTTCATTCCTCTTGGGTGCGTCCTTAGAAGAGGAATTGCTGGGTCATATGGTAACTATATATTTAATCAGCTGCGGAACTCTCAGATTGTCTCCAAAGCTGCTGTACCATTTTACCTTCCACCAGCAATGCATGCGTGATCTACTTGTTCTGAATCCTCCCCGACTTTGGCATTGTCCCTGTTTTTTCATTTTATTCATTCTGATAGTTGTACACTGATATCTCAGTGTGGCTTTAATCTGCATTTCCCTAATAGCATGTGATGAGGAACAGCTCTGCATGTGTTTATTAGCCATCTTCACAGCCTCTTCACTGAAGCAGTTTTTGCTTACTTTCTAAATGTATTGATTTTTTTTTTTTACTCTTGAGTTTTGAGAGTTCTTTATGTGTTCTTGATATTAGACTTTTGTTGGGTATGGGATTCACAAAAATTCTCTCCTAGCTTTAGTTTGTCTGTTCATCTGATTAACAGGGCTTTTCCTGAAACAAAAGATTTTACTTTAAGGGGAGGGTATAGCTCAAGGGAAGAGTGTAATATTAGTATGCACGAGACTCTGAGTTCAACCCCAAGGTCCTCCATTAAAAATAAATATATTAAGAAATAAAGTTATGTACCACACTCGTCAAAAAATTCTTTTTAAAGTTTTTACTGTAGATGAGGTCCAATTTTTCTTGTATATATCAACCATTTGGTGACACGTCTCAGGATGTATCAGCCTGTGTTCCCAACGATATCATCCTATGTTTTTTTTCCTAAAGGTTTTATACCTCTACATTTTACATTCAATTTACCAATACCACATCGTCTTGATTACTATAGCTATATAATAATAATTAAATTTAGGCAGGCAGATCATTTTTTTTCAAAAGTGTCTTCACTATTTTAGTTCCTTTGTTTTTATAAATGTAAATTACAACCTTCTTGATATCTACAAGGAAATCTTGACAGCACTTTGATAGGAATCACATTGAATAATAAGGCTGTATATCAATTTGGAGAGACTTGATAGAGCATGCGATGGAACCAAAAGGGGTTATGTACCTCTGAAGGGCGGGAAGCAGCTGAGATGGAGAGCAAGCAGGGTAGGATCAGACCTGAGGCATCACACACCTTTGGAAGCGCGCTGTTTCCCAGAGGCTGAGGATACAGGTGCGCCTGGAAGGAGAACTCCCTGTAGATTGGTTTCCCCAGGCCTAGTGATTCTTCCAGGTGTGTTTTGTTTAACCCATACCAATTTTTTCTTCTACCTTTTAAAAATTTTATATATTTTTGAAGTATAGTTGACTTACAATGTTTCAGATGTACAACAAAGTGATTCAGTTATATGTTACATATATTCTTTTTCAGATTCTTTTCTGTGATAAGTTGTTACAAGATATTGAATATAGTTTCCTGTGTTATACAGTGGGTCCTTATTGTTTCTCCATTTTATACATAGTGGTGTGCATCTATTAATCCCAAATTCTTAATTTATCAACACAACTTTCCCTTTTGGTAACCATAGT